>NC_134517.1:12525524-13746149 GCF_027942865.1 Odontesthes bonariensis
TATAATGACTTCCTGTTAAATAGCAAAGCATCAAAATTAGCCATGAATGTATATGGTGAATATACATACATTTAGTAAAGTAGTATCTTGAGTCAAAGTCAAATAATAAAATAGATCACTTCCTGTTCAGTGGGTGGGTTTATAGCGTTGAAAGCTTTTAATCATATAGATCTGTTTATTGGGACAATGGTGATGAATCCATGTAAATTTCATGGCATTCACCATTTGCAACCACCTTAAAAAAGATGTGCCTTCTGTTGCTGCAGCTGTCACATCATGGACTGTGTAGTTAACCGTTGGCGACACTGAACTTGTTACAGAAACCTATAAATGTAATACAACCTATAAGTACAGTACTTTGGCTGAAACATTTTTTGCTCATCAGTGTGCATGTTTGTGCACAAATTTATCCATTCAAATAAACTGCATATAAAAGTTTTATCAGTCCCAAGTGCAGACAAATTATTTCAGTTGATTACATTTGCAAAAAGTTATGTAGCTTTGAACAAAACAAGCTTGTATTTTGAGTGGGAGGCATTGATTCCCACTCTTCAGTCTCATCAAAGATTTAACAGTTTAATGGTGTTTTCAAACCAACCTGTATGGTTGAAACAAACTTGAGCCTATTTTTAACCAGCCCAGTGACATGGGCAACCCAGAAAGGTGCATTTCAACCCTCAGCACCATTAAGTCTAAATGTGGTTAAAAAGCCTGGCATACTGAAACTATGATTCCATTCTCTCTTTTCAACCATAACAGTACTACTACAACTACACATATGACAACCTCTCAGTTTAATAAAAGCAGACATCCTTCATGTGCACTGTATTACTGCAGTACTGCACAGGCGCTGGTGTGTCCATATCATATACACACAGGCTCATTACTCCCAAGTTGTTGGGAAATGTCATGAGCCACAAGATGATGACAGCACTTCCTCAAACTAAGCTGCTTATTCAGCAGCAGTAGTTTCCTGCTTCCTTTATCATTTTTCTACAGCCTGCTTTCTCTGTACATTCCTTAAAATCCTAGATGTCAAGTTTGGTTAAGGCTGGTGACTGCAGGTTCCCAAAAGAGGAAAAGCCAAGTGAAAAACACAAACAGATGAGAACTTAACTTTTTTCCACATCATCGATGTAAAAATGATCTTTCCTGTTCCATAAAAACATCTTTTAAAATGTTTTACAATTTGGAACACTTTGTCAACTTTTGCACACATACATGCACATTTAGGAGGCAAAACTATAGTTAAGAGATACTCTGCCTATTTGATAATATCAGCAGATAAGTCATTACATTAGTTTCACTGGGCTTTATATGTAGTAGAGTTCATGACCAGTTATACTTTATAACCTGCCACATTTAACAGAAAAAAAAACTACTGAAAACGTACTGCCATCCAAGCTTAGTCTAACAGTTATGTCATAACATTTATATGTGCTACATGCTGAGATATTACCAGATCCCTATATTTTTCACAATGAACATTAGACATTTCTAAGTGAAACTGCATAGCTTGACATACCAATGAGAAGCATAGTGTTCCTACTAAAGAAAATCTGTAATGCATACAAATCTTTAGATTGTACCCTTTCTGTCGTTACAAAAGATAAAGTCTTACATGGGATCAGAGTTTTGTATTTTCAGACACAAAATGAATACTAGAGACTTTGCTCACTTTTGGATCTGCAGGACCCTTGTCTACCCTTTAATTGTCCTGGATCCACAATCAGCTGTTGGCAAAAAGGCTGCGATGCCCTTGGAATACCGAACAATTTACATGCAAATTTTATAGCGGTTGGCAGTTAACAACCTTGTCATCTCTGCTTAGGGGCTTTGCTCTGCCAAACAAACTGGGGACAATACTGCTTTCGGCCCCCTAGTTGCACAAATACCCTTCAATATTAGCTGTAATAGCTGTATGACAAGTTGTAATAAGTGTTCACAGAGGAGCAGGTGATTAAACCCATGTCTAATTTGCTTACACTAATGATATATCATCCAACTCTTAACAAAGTAACTGCAATATATAATTGTGTTATTTGTCAGGTGAAAGAGGGAGTATTAATTTCATGCATTTCTGTGGATTTAAAGATCGTCAATCAGACAAGAATACCCTCAAAGAAACTTTAGGATAATACACATCCGTGATTTGGGTTATCTGAGTGTTACTGTGTGTGTGTGTGTGTGTGTGTGTGCCTGCGTGTTTTTAATCTACTCACACAGCAGTCCGTCCAATAGATGTGGAGGAAGGGGAAGGTGAGAAGAGCCTTGTTGCCGTCCTTGGGGAGGAGCTCCTCTTTAAACTGGACAAAATTAGCTTCTAAGTGGATCATTTTTGGTGCACGGCCATAAGTCCTGCACAGAAGACAAGGTAGAGGGTTACAACATTCTTCTCTGTGAAATTAAAGGGAAAGTTAGTTTTTTTTTTTTTTTTTAACCTGGACTTTATTTCTGGTATAAAATACGTTCATCTACTCACCGATAACAGTTTGGTGAAAGTCGGCATCCTTCAGAGGATATTTAGATTATTGGAGAAACCGAACTTCTCCTTTAAGTAATTTTATATTACTTAATGACAAGGTATGCCTGCTTTCTATCATTTTAAGCGTAATTTAAAACACAACAATCAGCCCCATAAATTCCACAATAAACATGAGTATTTTACTGGACCAAGAGTTATTTCTGAGGATTGGCGTTAGAGTTTTTAACCTCTTTCCATTCAAGTTAAATATACCTAAAATGCCTATCCATGGCATTGTCAAAGTAAAATGATATCTGAATTGCCTATTAACAGATACCCGTAGAGGATTATAGTTGCGAGCAATTAAATGGAAGACAAAATCAGAGCACTTTTAATTTAAATTTTATAACAGCACAACGACACCATAATGTACAATTATTTCCATCAGTTAGATCATAAGGATCTCAGCTTGACAGCAAGGTTGTGCGGAAAGCTGATGGACCATCTGTCATAGGGTTGAAAGAAAATTGAGTTTATTGTTACCATAGTTGTTTCTCTTATTAAAAGGGAAAGTTCAGTTTTTTTTTTTAAACCTGCACCTTATTTCTAGCTGTATATACGTTAATTTACTCATTGATAACATTTTGGTGTCACTCGGAGTCGTTCGGAGCCTATTTAGATCAATCGAGAGCCGCGTATATTAGAACGCAAGTGAACAGGGCAAGGCCAATGCAGCATCTAAATCAGGAACGAAACTCCTTCATTTCACCATCGCCAGTACTATTGCCCTGTGAGTTCAGAGTTGCCGGTTGTGGTTATTGGGGATGTCCTGAGATGATGTCATCGACACGCGCAACTGCAGCACAGTTCATTCACTCCGTGCTCTGTGGCGGTCAGCTATCTTTACACGGAGTTTGGTACTGCTAGTTTTGTGCAACATGGCAGAATATTTATCGGATTTTGAGGATGTGGACGACTTTAAATACGATGGACGTCCTTACCGTTTTGAGCCCTAGTACACAGATGAGGAGCTCCTAGAAAGGAGGATGTAGACGCAGAGAGAGGAACAGCTGGCCAGATAACAACAGACTGCTGCATGGTCTGCGAATCGATGCTAACTGTGGACGATGTTTACCTATGCCAACAGAGGAGGAATGCCAGGATATACACGTCTGGATGTCTCCAGAACTGACTGTCTCCCTACGGCAGAGGATTTTGCTGCATTGATAAACCAGGCTGTGGTAGTCTTTTTCTGTGTCCCTAAAGTAAATTGGAAGACCCAGCCAACGCCTGCAGGGGAAATGCGCAATAAGAACCATGTTACCAGCAGCAGTAGCAAATATCGTGTAAAGGCGGTAGCATGGTTGCCGCGTCTGTCACGGCGGTGTCGCACCGTGACGTCAAAATGACGTTTCAGGCATGGCGCTTGCCTTGAAAAGACGGCGCAGCACGTTGTCGTGCACCAGTCGATTTTTGTAACTTGGCGGCGCCGAGCATAACGAACCGGATGGACCGATGTGAGACCAGGCTCAGTGAGGAGGTGCGTTTGTACAGGCAGCTGTACGAAACTGCAGTGAAACAGCACAGGGACCACGTTAACTCCCCAAACTGATGGACAGAGATGGGCAGAACTTTGGGGAAAGAGGGAGAGTTCTGTAAGAATGTGTAGAAGAAGCTACGGGACAGATACGTGAAGGCAAAGAAGAGGGCAGAGACTCTGTTGATGCCGGGGGCTTCAGACCTTTACTTCTTTTAACTGAATTAAAAAATTAAAATGATCCGAAAACTGCAGCAGTATCATTAATTACAGTATTCCTGCTCTTGACAGCGGCATTGTTTTCTTCTCCACTTTCGTGGTTGTAGAGTAGAGGTAACCTTAACGTAGCAGCGCCACCTCTGTGACGGAGAAAATTGCAACTACTGGCGCGCAACGACTTGCGCCACTATATAGGGTCCTGTGGCGGGCACGAACTCGTGACGTCATCAACACCGCTCGCGCGAGCAGACGCGGCAACCATGCTAGAGCCTTAAAGATAGCCGATGCTGCTGCGGTGGCGCGTCGATAACGTCATCCCAGTGTAGAAAACCCCGATAACAACAACAGGCAACTCTGAACTCACAGGGCAATAGTACTGACAATTTGTATTAAAGTATTGGTGAAATGAAGGAGTTTCGTGCCTTGTTTAGAGGCTGCATTGGCCTTGCCCCGTTCACTCCCATTATAATATACGCGGATATATACGCGGCTCTCGAATGATCTAAATAGCATCCGAACGACTCCGAGTGACACCAAAATGCTATCAATGAGTAAATGAAGGTATAGACATCTAGAAACAAGGTCCAGGTTTTTTTTTTAAAAAAAAAGAACTTTTCCTTTAAAAGGATCAATGTCTTTATCTGAGAGAATTTACATGTACAGTATGTTTACAATTTTTTGACTACAAAACGCTGACAGTAAGACGGAAAGTAAAATATATAAACTTCACTTAACAACATACCCAAATTTCCATTTCTGGGGCTGTGTTTATTCACTCTGATTCATCACTACAACTCTAATTAAAGGTAATAGTCAATATTCTCATCCTGAACACATTTAAATAGATGTGTCACCAGAATTTTCTCATACCCTCTGAGAACTCCAGCCATTTTTTGGCACTAGAAGACAAAAAAAATGTCAGAAAAAGCCCAGGATGGACTTTACTCATAAATTTCAAGGTGAAACACTGTCTGCTACAGTATTTCCACACAACAAACAAATGAAAACCCCATTCATCATGTAGACATCAAGTAGAAGGGTGCTCGGAAAGCCCAATCCTTCACCAAGGTCAAAGATTAATGATGTATTTATGAGGAATTTGCTCTGGATCTCCAAACAATCTTAATGGGATCGTTCTTTGAATACTGTCCACCTCTCCACAACATGAATTCGTGAATTTCAGGCTGAAAGCTTTTGCTTTTACACTGAAAACATACCCCCGACCAGTGGATATACTGCCAGTTCTATCTACCATAACATTAAATAAAAACCTGTGTCATAAAGTAACATGGTAAAAGAAATAGTCTTTGGCCTGAATAACATCGTGTCTTTTCTGTTGCTGTATCTCGGGAGCTTCATATCATGGCTTGGCCAAAACAACCAGTTTCTTCCCTAGTTCTATTTTCTATAAATAGGTTTTATTTATGTCAGAATGAATGAATATGTACATCCTTACATAATACTCCTTATTCTTACTACTAAATATGCTGCAAAGTCATTTCATGTATTGCTTACCTGCACAAACTGTACTGATGTAAACTTTTCTTTACATTAGTTCTTTACAACTTTTCTCTATTAATAATTGTTCCATTTTAAAAGCTTAGTATTATGCCTCCATATGCTGACATTTTCTACAATATTTTTATATTGTGAATTTCTTAGCGCAGAACTCACCTTCTCCATTCCATTGGCTCCCTGGGAAGTTGTTGAGCCAATGAGGTATACAGAGATGTAAACAAGCCCTGATCTCCTGCACCTGCAACAAAAAGGGGAAGATAAAGAACCACAAAAATCATGATAAATAAAAGGATTTGATGAAAAACTGAAAATGTGAACACTGCAGGACTTAGACTAATTGAGAACAAAATGCAAAGGGAGGTTTCATGCAAACATGTTGAACAACACAACAAAAATCTGAAGTGTATTACTTCACATTGAAATACATTTGTCCATACAACACAAGAAAATCCTTAAGAGTCCAAAGAAAACCCAGAGCCACAATTTTCCGTTGTGACTAAAACCAAGAGAGAATGCTGATATTTTGGCCGGACAGTCATTAAAGTGCTCACTGCCACTGTATCTGATCTCTCCTAAAAGCTTTGTGGATCTAGATGATGTGCTTCATTTGACAAGTAAAGTCCACTTCTGCTAATTTACTTCTATAAATACCATTTTCAGCATTAAAGATCCATCTATTTCTAAAACAAAAAGATGCTTTTCTTCTCAAACTTTGTTGGAATTTCTCATTCTTTTATGTGCTTATTTTTCTGTTCTCTGCTCATTGACAAATAAACGCCTGCTTCCAAAAAAAAAAAAAAAAAAAAAAAAAAAAAAAAAAAAAAACTTCTTTATATGCCTCCGTATTTCATGCCTTCTATTGTTACTGTGCTTTACACTGGGAATAAGTGGTCAAACTGACAACTCCAGTAAACATTATCAACAGTGTTTCAAAATTACTAAAATTTCTTCATACGCGTTATGATAGACGTCTATAAACCTTTCCTTCAGAAGTTTGTTCACAGCTCAACAAGTCATCTTATTAATAGAGCCAACGTTTAAATTTCCCTAGATGGCCTTAACTTAAAACAACATCTGTCCAGAAGTAGTACTTAAATTCATAGTCTGAGTCATTTCAGCCCACTCATTAACCAACAGCTAAAAAAGACTCAACTACCACAGAGTGCAAAAAATTGGTGTCAAATGTCTGCAGTGAAGAAATTATCTTGCCTCAACAAACAAAGAGGCCTAGCAGGAAGGCCTTTCATATAAATATTCTCTATTATCCTTGTCTTTGTCATTCTACAAAGTATATGAGTGTTAATGCAGTTACAAAAACCCTCAAGCATTGTAACATGCATGTATACAGCATCTGTTATCACCAAAACCATCAGCCCTACCATAAACCCTGTGAGTCACTAACTGCATAAGCTTTTTGAAACAGAAAGAAAAACATTTGGGCCCAATCCCAATTCCTTTTCCTTTCTCTATCCCTTCGTTTCATAGCGATAAGATGCTCCTCTTTTTATAGGTTGGCTTGCTGTTCACACCTTACTGGTGCTTAAAGATCCCTATCTAGGATCCCCTCTCACTGCTGAATATGAAGCATGATCCCCAAATATTGCATCGGTGTTAGTGTAGTAGCCTAATTCCCACAGGGCTCCGAACCGATATGCAAACCAATACAAACCCCAGTCCAGAATAATAATTTAAAAAAATGTATCTGTCACGCACAGAAAGTGCATTTCAAATTTACAAATGTGTGTGTGTCAACACTGATTAAGGTACTTGTTTGAATTTCAGTTAGGGAGGAAAACATTAAGGGCCATTTTATACCCTCACAGAGGTAAACATTGCAGCGCCTATGGGAAGCCCTCGCAGACAAATGCGGTCCTTCAAGACATCACAAAGCAGATCTTTGTCCACTTTGATTTCTGTCTTTTCCACAACATAGTAAAGCTAATGGAACAACAACAGTACCAAAACAACTAAGAGGATCCCAAAGTTCCGACTGTTCCAAATATTAATGACAATGCACCCAAGTGGCTACAAAACACTTCAGTAAGCATACAAAGAGCTTCACCCCTTCATGAACTAAAGGATGCCTGGCAAATGCCATAGAAATGCAAAAAGGAAAACTATTGCAACACTCTTTACCCTGCATGGACGCAAATACTGTACAGAAAGAGTATCAGCACTTAACCTTTAAAGGGACACTATGTAATAAATTAAGTCATTTATTAGCTCAAATCAACATATTCATTCATAAATTAGTCCTCATTGGTGTAAAATTATCTCTGTCAAAAATCTCACTTATCCTTCTGAGTGAAGAATCACTTGTCTGTATCTACATAGAGCGGGCAAACTCTATGGAGGCTGCCATGTCCTTCCGGTCTATGAAAAACGACGAAGTGCCGAGAGGGACATAAAGCACTTCGAATCACGTTTTCCCCAACGCCAGGCCTGCAAGTGGAAATGACCTCATTTTGACGTCACGTCCGCCGAATGGCTTATTACTGGCGCTAATGGTAAATAGATTTTATCTCGTAAATTATCCCACTAATAATGCATTGATTGTTACCAAACTTCTGCCATAGTACACATAGGCTCTTAACTCACAAAACGAGGCATTAGAAAGTTTGTAAGTTTACCGGGAGTTTATTTAAAAGAACACTTTCCAGATAGCAACTACACACTGCTACTAACGCTACCGCTGCGTCGACGTCACTTCCGGTAAAGCCTGATTTATACTCGGAAACCAGGTCGTCTGCTTGTGTGTCGCAGTTAACGCAGACATGCCCCCCCGCAAACACTACGAAGACACTCTGGTGCACCTCCTCAAAATTGTAACTCACCGCAGACATCGCCGCAGGGAGGAGAGAAAGGAGGCCTCTGATTGGTCAACTCTACATCCGCTCTACAATATGCGTATTTCCGGTTTGCTAACCGGCTGACGCTAACCGTGACGATTCTTTCCCTCTCTGCCAGCTCCAGTAGTAGCAATATTTCTTCTATTTCTAGATTGATCAGCTGCATCTCAATCAAAGTGCGCATTCGTCCAGTTACCATTGTTGTTAAATGACCTCCGTAACCGTAACACCCACAATCCTAGCTTGTTCGCGATTGTCCCTCTTGCGTTGTGGCGTGGGATTAACATAGCGCAGACAGCGCTTCAAGGCATAAGTCAAAAATAACTTGACACATACCGCCTGCCGTAGTTCAAGAAGATGGAACGCACATTTGAAAACGCGAGGCGCTAGAGAGCAAATTCATTCGACTTTGCAAAATAAAATTGCACCACTACATGGGGGAAGAAATTACATAGTGTTCCCTTTAAGAGAGTTGTGTTGAATCCAGTATCTTAGGGTTAGGCCACTATGATTGTGCTGACGATTAGGTAACATCATTGGATACAATGTTTACTACGTGGCAAAGAGTATGACCTCACTGTTGCATTAAATTCTATGGGCAAATAAGTTTGTGGAAAAAGGAGAGGAAGATAGAGGCAAAAGGAGCAGAAGCTCAGTTGCTGTAAATCTAGCCCTCCGGTGGCTGAGGTAGCTTCATGTTTTCCTTGCATCGTTACAGCCAATAATTATGAATACGTCATTCTTTCAGTTTTTAACTGTCTGCATGCACTGTGGTTTGGTGGTCTTTTCACATTGTCAGTTTGGCATGAACCAGTGAAATTCGGCTCTGGTATGCTCCAAACAAAACTGAACTTTGAATTTTCATCAAACAACAACCCCTGCCAGGCAAACATCAAAATGATCTATGTGACCACGTGAGTCAATGCTACACTGATGGGTCAAGAAAAAGAGCGACATGGCTCATGCAGAAGAAGCAGCTTGTCGCACACCCCCAACTATGATGCAAATCTTCGCTTCATAAGTGTTAACAAAAGGAGAACTTTGTCAGCACATGCTACACATTTGAAGACAAAAAAAAAAAAAAACACTCATTATCTCTGTGACATTCATTCAACAGTTTGGAGACGATTTAGATTGGAATCAGTGGTGACAAAACAAAAGCTTCACAAACATACATACTCTTAGCACTGAATGTAAAAATGAAGTCATTAATAGACTAGAGGGGCATCTGACAACTGTGACCCCCACTTCACCCCATAGCCCCCGCTCACACACAGAGTACTGTTTTCTAAATACAAATTTGTGCATGAGATCATTTACACACACACACACACACACACAAAAAAAAAAAAAAAACTAGTAGCCTGTGCCTTTTCTATGTCAGTCTCAGCTTTTATTTGTAATGGATTTCACTGTTGGAATTTGACAGTTTTAAAATCCCTTTTTGGCATACAATAAAAACAAACAATAAGAGGGTTAGGGTTCAGTAACAAAATTACTTCAAGTTACACACTGACTTTACCCCATAGTGTGTGCATTGGCTCAGTTAAAGTAGATCTATTCTGTACTGCGATTGCGGCACATTTTTTAAAATTAGAAAAAGTATCAAGTATTAAAAAAAGAGTGCAGGCCCTGTAGATGTGCCTCCATTCATTTATTTGGTTGTTTTGTTTGAAACTTTGGCAAAATAACTGGCTTTTCAGGTGACTGTTTAATCATGAATATTACAGGAATTTGCTCTAAAACCTGTCAAGACTTGTTAAAAACCTGCAGGATTTCACTGTGATTCTGACAAAATGATTAATTACAGAACACAAACACCAACGTAAAACAAACAAATGAACAAACTGTAATGTCAACAGTGTACACCTGAGGTAGGACACCTGACAACCCTTCAGAAATTTCCACTGGGCTTTAGCTTTTTAATTTGCCACAAAGTACCTATGGTAAACTGTCACGACGATTTTCTGACTTCACTGTGTCTCTTGATGTTCTTGCACAGACGCCAGGTACTAAAAATGGAGCAGTCTGCAGTGTAAAACGAAGCTGGCACCCACTCCAAAAATATCTCGTTTTAACAAGCTTCAATTAGATTCAAAGGGATTTGTGAATGGTGACCTGAGCCAACCTGAAGTCTTTAGCTGCTAGCAGAGAAAACAGTGGCAGTTCGGCAGGAAACAATATGATAACCGTCCGAAAAATGCAGTAACTACCAGTGACGTTATATCGTTAGCTCGGCCTGTTAATCAGTGAAGCTTCTAGCTAGTTGAGCAAGATGCCGTTTTCAATAACAGTTTAGCACAGATAGCAACGTAGTTAGCACGGGCCAATAAAAACGTTACAACTGAACAAGTACAATGAGATTACAATTCACTAAACACACAAGCAGTGTCTCCAAGCTGCCTAATATGAGGATGACAGCTGCTTAGCTAAAAATGAGCTAATGAACACAGCTAGCAGGCTAACTGTCAAGACCAGAAAAAAAAATCAGACAGAACGTCTCTTTTAAACACTTACATGTTACAATCGGCTTGTTTTCCATGGTATAGATGATTGGTCTTTCCTCTTGACACTCCATATGCGTTAACAGTGGTACTCCATGAAACTTACATACAAACAGGGCTTTATTATTAGTAAGTGCTTATGTATGCAGTTGTGTTAAATCGATGGGGCCTGTGTCCCCCACTGCACTTCCGGGAAATGCGTATAGTGCGTCATTAAAGGGCTAACCTGTGATTTTTATGAGAGGCGAGAATTCCACTAAAGCACTTCTAAGTAAATTAAGCAATAGCACTTTTAAGATTGCTATCTATATCAATAACTTATTTGCAACTATATCGTTTCCGTTCGAAGATTAATAGAATATTATAGAATTGAATTTCAATTGATTAAATTGAACAGAACTGAAAAATAAATGATTCAGTTCTAAAATGAATAGGAGATTATTTGACTAAAAGTGTAGAAGTACAGTTCATGGATGCGGTGAAGAATTCTAACGTCTACCTTTATTTTCAGATATGACCTTTTGTAGATTTTCCTTGAAACATACTTTTTTAAGATAAAAGAAATTGAAATTCACTGTAAACCAAGAGAGAGACAGAAAAAAAAATAAACATAACAAGAAATAATATGATATAATTTTGTGGCTGCAATAGCCACAAATATCTTTTTTGAGAAATGCAAAGGAAAACACTTTTTGTTATTGTCTGGTATTCTTGCAATTCAATTATCCATACACATCGTTGCTTATTAATTGTTTATTATTATTTATTTTCATTTATACTTATTTATTCAAAATATTATGATCTGCTGTCAAGATCTTGTTTTATGTTAAATTTTGATCAGCCCCTAAAGCAACAAACTAAAATAATGAACGCAATCTATATATGTTAAAGAAATACAATGTAACTTCTCAAAAAGCCCACTATGGAGCTCCCCCTACAGGCTTGGAGGTACTAAACAGTTACACTGTCGTAAATACAACACCCTTTCCCTTTCACGTTTCACGTTTGTTGACGAACCGGCGAGGAGTCAGAAGGTGCAAGCTATGTCGACCGAGAAGGTAGGAGTAATCAAATGTACCTGGGAGCGTGAGAGGGGTCTATTTGTATTTGCGGTAGGTGTGCCAGAAAGCAAGTCGAAGTACTTCCGCTCAGCTCCCGGGCCGGTCCAGCAAAGTTACATAGCGCAGTTTTTCCAACTCAGACCCCCGAAGGGCATAGGAGACAGGCCAATCGTAATATTAAAATTCATTCTAGCCGCACAATTTTTTTCAAGTTGTTATTTTAAGGTAGAAATGTTACAAAGTATTGCTTTAAAAGGTAGGGTAGGAGATCCTGGATTTTGAGTCCAGCTAAGCTGCATTTTGAAAATACACCGGTAAAAAGTCCCAACCCTTTTCTTCACTTTCCCCCGAAGGCACGCCTCTAGAGTACATGAACGCGCACGAGCACGAAGGTGCACGATCGTTGCCGTATTTAGTATTTAGTATATGATAACTATACGTTTAATAATGCTAGGTGCTAGCCAAGCTAGCTCTAGTTTAGCTTCCTGCCAAGCTTCTGAACGTTCACGGGTACGCGCACAGGGGGAAGGGGGGGAGGGAGGAGCAGATTGCAGTTTGATAGACGGCATCAGTATCAGATAGTGTTTTTCCTAGATTGTACGTTCTAGAGGCCACTAAAACTTTTCATATTTGTGTCAAAACTTTTATTTAATTGGTTGCAATGGGGGTGTGAAGAGTATTTCAAGCAATATGTAAAAAAATGTTCCAGAAAAAGATCCCCTACCCCACCTTTAAAGCTATGGTAGGTAATCCTAGAGAGCTAGCAAGAGAGCTAGCAAGATTCGAAAGTGTCCCCTCCTCTAAGCTCCACCCCCCCCTCCCCATTCCGTCAGTGCTTCATCCAAAGCCGGTAGAACCGCATGCGCACACGGAGCAGGGAGCCGACAGAGGGGGGCGTAGGCAGAAAGCAGAGGCATCTGATTGGTTTTTGTAGGCGCTCCAATCCGAGATCAGCGTCCCGCTGATCTCGGATTGGTCAGCTTTTTCTCAGTCCTGCAGCTGCCACAGAGGTCTGATTATTTTCGTCCCTTTTTCTAAATACATCTTGTATAGATTTCTCTCAGGACAGACGGACCATTTCACCCAGTATTACAAAATGTGTTTCTGAACAGGATTACCAACCATGCCTTTAATGTAACAGTAAATTAAAAGCATTTAAAAGGCAACAGTTCATAAGCCTTCAACCTACTAAATTTCTGATAAAAATTTTATTGATTGCCGAAAAAAAACTAAGTACAAACAAATACACTATACACTATACACTAATATTCTCAACACCCAGTTCTGCTTTGGGTGATGAATTTATCTAAGGTCAGGGACTCAATGCTGCCATCAAGGGACATTTAGTTGTATTGCAGAAAGTATGTCAGCATTGTATTGGAGTCTATACAATGTTTAAGTTTAAAAAAAAACTTAAACATTGTTTTAAAAAAAATGTTTTTAATTTATTTATCATGCAAGAAACAAATAAGTACATACAAAAATACATATTTTGTTCAGGTTCACTCTCTTCTCCATCCAGCTGTTTAGATTTTTCATAAACTTTTCTGCCGTTTATCCCACAAGTCTCCCTCACCCCTCCTCAGATTTCCTATCCCCACTTTTACCTTCTTTTCTGTTTCCAGGCTCAATCTCAGCTCCATCACCTTTCCCAGGTCTTTCATCTCCTTTCTGTCCACTCTTCTCCCCACCATTGCCTTTTTTATTCTCTCCCTGATTATCTGACTCCTTCAGAACAGATTTATCTCCCTCCACCATCCTTTCCATCTCTTCCTTTGTACTTTTAGTGCTCTCACCATCCCCCTCTTTAGTCACATCACCATCTTCTCTCTGTCCCGGTTTTTTCACCTTCATATCTGAAAGGTCCTCTTCCTCTCCCTCTGCCTCTTCTCGCTCCCATCCAACCTCCCCGCCCACGCCCTCCCCTCTCCCCAGTGCCCCTTCTCCCACTCGTCCATCACGGAGCAGCTTAGACTCCTGGGCTGCTATCTCCAGCTCCAGCCGCTCCATCCTGACCTGCATCTTGCAGTTACTCGACTCTAATTCCACCATGAGTCGTGCTAGTTTTGTTTGCAGGACTTCCAAGTTGCTCTCCAGCCTTTTTATCTTGGTTTCAACCTTCTCTGCTTTTCCCTCCTTTGCATCCACATTCTCCTCCAGCATGCCCATCTTTGTGAGGATCTGTCGGCCTTTTTCCTCCAAGTGACGTTTGGCTGCAGGAAACTCAGACAGCACATCTGTCAGGTCCTCTTTAGACAAGCTGAAGAGGTCAGAGTAGCCGATGCTTCGGATGTTGGCAGTGCGCCGATTGCCTGACTTGTTACCTTAAGGGAAACGATATGAATATTGAGGATATGATATTACCAACTAATCTTTATATTCAGCACAAGCCCATTTTAGAAAAAAGTAAATATCCTTGTTGCTGTCTGAAATAAGCAATTCATAAATCAATATGTAGAGTAATTATATTTTAGGCATCAATATTCAAGTATTACATCTAAAAAAAAAAGAAATCTACAGTCCCTCCCCATTCTGACTTTTGTGCTTTACTGATCCATCTCAGCAAACTAGCAATTAGCTTTCATGAACTTCATATACAGTATATTCTCAAATGGTGAGGGTTGAATCAGGAAGGGCATCCGGCATAAAACGTGCCAAAATCGATAATGAGAGATCGACTCGCTGTGGTGACCCCAAATAAAGGAAGAGGCCGAAAACAGAAGAAGAAGATATACAGGATATTCTCACATATCTTAACTTTGGCTTTCCTAAAAGGGCACACTACAAAGTTTTTCCACTCTTGAAAACTTAACACAGTTTACTGGTTATAGTGTTTAACATTTCACTTGATATTTACAATCAAATGTAAAAATCCCACAGAAAGAAGTCTCTTCCATTTATACAAAAATATTTTTGTTGTATCTGCTTGCTGCAATTCTACAGTAATACTACTTTTTATATTTTTGTTTCATTCAATCATACTCTCTTTGCCAGATCTGTTTTTATAAGGAAAACAAAGTGACGTACAACTGTTTGAACTATTTAAGCAGCAATTGGACTATATCATTACCATGAGCCTCTTTGTCACTTGGCTGTTTTAATAAATTGTTATAAGAACATGCCTTACCTTTGATGTTGAGGATACTTATTTCTCCAAAGAAATTCCCTGAACTCAGCACAGCAAATTCTGTTACCCCATCATCTGCAACAACTGCAAGTTTTCCCTCTCTGATGATGTACATTTCATGACCCACGTCTCCTTTCCTGCATACATACTCTCCTGGGCTGAACACCTGCAAGATAAGAGGCATTTGAAACCTACTCCACAAAGCAACATCCTTATTATCATTATATCATCATTATTATAAATCTAGAAGATAAAAATATTCCACTGAGCCATCAACCACTGTGTTGCACCCAAAAGTAGCGGGTGCATTGTTGCTATTTTGCTCTAAAAATTAAGAACAAAAATATAAACACATCTGTTTTACTTTACATAGGTCCTAGTATGCTCAGTTCCCCTCTACAAGAGGACACAAGACTATGGAATTTATAGTTGAAAAGCTTTATGTTTTACTGATCTGCAGATGAGTTCATCACTTTGTAAATCGCACCTAATTTTCTATGAAATACTTGTTGCTATATGACTACAGTCCGCTAATGCAGTCCTCTGCATTTTTATTTTTTTTAAATATTTTTTGGGGCTTTTTTATGCCTTTAATGGATAGGACAGTTGGGAGAGACAGGAAGTAGGGGGCAGAGAGAGGGGGAAGACATGCAGCAAAGGGCCGTCCGGTGCGGGACTCGAACTGGGGCCAGCTGTAGCGAGGACTGTAGCCTCTGTACATGGGGCGGCTGCTTAACCCACTACGCCACCGACCACCCCTGTCCTCTGCATTTTTTAACATAGTACTAACAACATGGCTCAACGAAAGTACTGTTGCTCCTGACTGCCATCTTTTTCTTCCTGACCTGAGGCGTTAGCTTAAGAACCAGTTCCTCCAGCAGACTTTTGTCACAGTTCTGGAAGATGGTGACTTTGGAGAGCGTGGGAAGGTGAACACTGACAGCAATCTCCGTCCTCATGTGTATAGGAAGCTGCTCTAGGATTTCGCTCTCTCGCATCATCTTCTTGTTGATGTGAAGATGCTGATACCAGTTGTCAATGCGCTGCCGAAGCTCTTTGCTAATGTGGTGGCTACGCAGGTATGCTTTAACCTGAAAGAAAAAAGAGCTTTATTTTCAATCAGATAAGGCCAAATAATGTTGTTCGACAAAAGATCCTGCATTCCATTTTGTTCTTCCTTACAATCTTACAACTTACCAGCTCATGGTTCGGGAAGAAGACGTTGTCACGGTCCCTCAGGCTGGTGATGACGTTGCCAACATTGCCAACAATTGATGCAAACACCAGCACAGCAATGAGCAAGTCTGCAATCATAAATAAGTACTCCTCTTCCCTACTAGGCAGGGGGGTGTCTCCAACCGTGGTGAAAATCTGGGCAGAGAACCAGAAGCAGTAAAAGTACTGACGCCGCATGGAGGCAAACTCTGAGTTAGTGATGTTGGGATAGACCCAATAATCACTCCCAAAGCCAATGTAACTGGACAATGCAAAGTAAAGACAGGCATTCCAATGGATCAGCACAAAGATGTAGATCATGAGCTTTGTGATGCGGAAAGTGTTTGGGTAGGAAGTTCTCGTCTCCATACGATCCAAGGCCTCGTTCAGTCGTGGGATGCGTAGAAGGCGGTTTATCCTCACCAGAGGAGTTTCAATGCTAAAGGCAAAGTAGAGAAAGTCCGTTGGCAACAGGGAAGCTAGGTCCCATAGGAAATGTTTAGAGCCCAGGTAGCGCTTCCTCAAACGAGTCAGGTCTGTAATCAGGATGCCTTGATCCATGGAACCTGAGGGAGGATAAAAAAGGATGAATAAAGCCCAAGGATTTCAGACACAGCTGTCTAAATATGCATGTTGACGGCACCCAGAACTTAAATGAACCAGAGCTGAAAGATTATCATAGGTCTGTTGCATTTCCACTAAAGTCTGAGGTTCAGGGTAGATGAGGCTAATTAAGACAACTAAATTGTGTCACTTAAAGGTGGGGTATGAGATCTTGGAAAAACGGTTCCTGCAAGCTATATTTTTGAAAATACACAACCTTGACTCTCCCTTCAGCCCACCCCTCGAAACCACGCCTTCAAAACACATGAACGAGTCACGAGTCTGTGAATGCGCAGGGGGGAGGGGGGCTGACTTCTATTGGTCAGACATTTCCTCTTGCTACACCCTCTACAATGGACTAAAAGATTTTTTTTTTCCAAACATTCTATTTTAGTGGGTGCAATGGGGTTGTGAGGAGGTTTTCAGACAATATGATAAAAAATGCACCAGAAAACATCTTTAACTCTACCAGTGCTTGCCAGAGTCCCAGCACTGCAACACTGAGCCTACAGTAAAACCAGGAAGTCCTCTTAAGCTAGCAGTATATTCACTTAAAATCTGTCAATTTTTCAGATTTCTCCAGGGTATTAGGCTCCTTAGAGCATAATTGTTGTGAAACAATCAAAGATTATTGTTTTAATTGCACTTCCTTAACTGTTTTCTTGTCACAGTCTGAGCTCTGTGTTCACATTGTGAATAGCAACAATGGCTGTGAAGTCATTTTGTCAAGGAACTCAAAAGCTTCAAACATGATCTCCCGACTCCTCGATCATCATTCTTGGTGACATAAATACATAATCAGTACGTCACATGCTCCGCCAAGCACAGTAAAACTTAGGACCTGCACTATTGCTCAGTTAAAGACACATACGAATCCATTCCTCTCTAATCTAATCTGATCACAATTGTGTGTATCTAATTCCCACATATTGCACTGTCCTTAGGAGGGGCAATATACAGACTGTGCATGTTAAGGACTGGTCAGAGGATCCCTGCTTATCACTCTAGGGGTCAGTTTTTTTGCATCTCCTCCATTTATCCCCTCCTTCAATGAGTAATTGTTTTAAACACTGTAGATCTAAGTGACAAAAAAGTGGCATTCACACTTTTTCACGTCAACGATCAGATGTATCAAGAGCGAAATGATCGTGGAAATGTGTGGTGCTTCACGCCAACTTCAGGGCTGGCGTACGCACATTTCTATAGCTGTAGATTCTTCAGGCGACACTTAGAGGTGATGTTGGTTATATAAATGTCAAGTCAAGTCAAATTTATCTGTATAGCACAGACATTTCATGTACAAAACAATTCAAAGTGCTTTACATAAAATAAAAGCATTGCAGCGGGAGTGTAAGAAGCATTACAAATACATAAAAGAACATAAAGAGAAACAAATAAAATAATTAAAATGAATTAGAATGATTAACAAAACAAGCAACATTCTAGTTAAGTTAAAAGATAGCGTGCAGATTTCATGCATAGACACATGAGAAAATAAATGTTTTTAACATGGATTTAAAAATGTCTACATTTGGTGAAAGTTTAATCTCCACCGGCAGTTTGTTCCACTTGTTTGCAGCGTAACAGCTATGTTGCTGATTTGAAGTTGAACTGTGTGACTTGTTCAGTTGGAAAATGTTGAAACAGCTTCTCCGATACCTTTTTTTTAAATTCAAGTCCAGATGCATGGGAGGATTTACAATTAGATACTGACATCAGTGCAAGTATTCTAAAACTACCGTCTGTTCATGCTAGAAAAGATCATCCATCCATCCATCCATTTTCATCCACTTATCCGAGGCCAGATCGCAGAGGCAACAGGTCCAGGAGAGAAACCCAGATATCCCTCTCCCCAGCTCCTCCCGGGGGATTCCGAGGCGTTCCCAGACCAGAAAATAATCCCTCCAGCGAAACTTGGGTCTGCCCTGGGCGACCAGGAGGCACCCTAACCAGATGATCGAACCACCTCAGGCTCCTTTTCATGCAGAGGAGAGTGACTCTGAGTTCCCTCCGGATAGCCTAGCTCCTCACCCTATCTCTAAGGCTGAGCCCTACACTGATAATATGTAATGATTTTTGTTTGAACTCAAAGTTTCAAGTTGAGACAGACAAGTGATAAAAAGTTAAATCAACTTTGACAACTTCAAAAAAAAAAGTTGAGTCAACTACAACAATATAGTACAATCAACGTTTTAAACTTTAATCCTCCCACGCAAGTGGTTGGCCCACATGGAGGTGGCATTCCAATTCTTCTTCGGGCTCAGCCCGACCAAATTCAAGGGGCCAAAGCTCGGCCAGCAGGGCCCTGCCAGCGAACCCCCCACAGAGCATTTTGGACTCTTCAGGGGAAAGCCACTTTCTACCGCCATCAAAAAGGCTCTGTCAAAAAAACAGCACTCGATGTCCTAATGTTAAAAAGGCTTTGTTTGCTATTCTGTTCTTATAAAACATAATGTTGTAAAACGGTATAAGAATTTGATCTGTGAAGTTTGACCACAATGCTAGAAGTATATTACATTGTGTTCCAGTGCTTCCTCATTATTCTCTTTTGTAGTATTTGAATTTGGAGACTAGGGATGGGAACCGGTTCTTGTTGAGAACCGGTTCCCTGTTTTTCAATTCCTTGGAATCGTTTGGCGATTTTGCAAACGATTCCCTTATCGATTCCAGTGGGCGCGAATGACGTCACCACGCAACGTTGCGTGGCAAGTCCAGTGCAGCCAGCAGTCAACAGTAAACATGGCGCCCAAGGGGTACAAACGCTCGAAAGTTTGATTACACTTCCCTAAAAAAGACGACAACAGGGCAACTTGCAAAGGAAATATTTCACCAAAGGGAGGAAATACTACCAAAATGCAATAACTATGAATGAATGTCGCGTTTTCAATCTGCTCCGGACTAACGTTAGTGAATCTGAACCCAGCATCGTTAGCAACGTTAGCATGTCCTCGGCTAACACTGCAGGTCACTAACTAACTAACAAACACTGCCTATCATGTTAGCGCCATTTGCCTCATTGTAAAACCTGCTATTAGTAACGGTTAAGGTTAAATGAACGCCTTCTCAGGCATTACATTTAGATGAACTCATGAGAGACAGAGCCTGACTAGCTCAGTGCCAGAGGCTGGTGGTACTACCCCCAGTTCACGTCTACCTCCAGCTTCTCCTTTCACCAGAGCAGGGAAGAGTTAAATTACCCAGGCCATGATAGACCAATGTAGACCTCACCATTGTTGGGTTTGTAAGGTCATGACTCGTGTTACTTCTAAACTAAACAAAGTTGATGCTAATCGACCGTTTTTTCCCCCAAATGAGAATCGATAAGGGAACCGACAAAGAACCGAATCGTAAAGCAGAATCGAAAATGGAATTGGAATCGTAAAAATCTTATCAATTCCCATCCCTATTGGAGATACAGTCATAATCAAGACAAATAAAAGGTATTTACCAGAATGAAGAGTGATTATCATGTCAACAGCATACATTAGGTCTGACAGATAGTCCAGTGTAAGCCACACAGGGAGGTAGCTCTGTCCAATTGCAGTGAAGCATGTCCTGGCAAAATATAACCAGTAAGATTGGGTTTAAGAGGATGTTCCATCATCACACGTTTTAAGGTTAGATATAATTACTATTTGATATTCGTCATACTGCAATCATTTACCTCAAAATGATTATCACCCAGTTGTAAACAATGGGAACTATCATCATCTGTAGCCAGATGTAATAGAACTGCTCTGCTGGATCAACTACCCACTCTCTCCAGCTTTGAGAGAAATGAAGAAAAGAGAACATTAAAGATGAATAGAGTCATGCAGACATGGTTTCCACATCTAAATTGCTGATATTCTTCATGATACTGTACCAAATTCTGTTACAGTATAACATCATATATCTATACTATTTCAGTAAAGACAGATTTTATATACATATGTAAAATCTGTCTTTACTCAAAGAACTCACATAATACACCAATAAGGTAATTTCATTGCCAGATCAGGTAATAGTATTCATGCTGTTACCCGCTGTTGATTGTTTGTCAGTATTGAAATGTACTGTGATAATGCAGACATAATTTAAAACAGAAGTGTACGTGTAAATAATAACTGTAAAAATTCTCATTATGCAAAAAAAACCTTTTGAACACAGTATACTGTCTGTAATTTAGACATTCTTTCATTGTAGAGTTTTTGATACATTTCTTTTATATATGTATAGATATTTTTACACTCCTTATGGTACCACTATCAGACATCTGATGGAGCCTCCACAGTCATCACAAATGCACTTTTCCACTTGCAAAAATTTCGAGTCCAATCATTACTTACTTGATGTTCAACTTCAGGTCCAGGTAGTTATGCTTCCCTCCCTCCGTGACATTATCTTCTCCTTCCTCATTCATTTTCTGCTCATAACATCTGAGGAATCTAAGCCACTGGTTACTTCTGACAAAACCATTACCCTGTTTATCCATTCCTGAAAGTCTTAGGCTAAAGTGATGTCGAAGCAAGCATGGTCAAGTGTTTCTCTGTGGCTGAAAGGTGCACTTTTCACTACGTGCAAATGTATAGTCTGCCTCATAACAAACCAGGTCTACCTGAGCACTGCCTAGTGATCTTGGTCTCTATGGAAAGAAATAACAGCTGTCATGAGTGCTCTGGGAATTCTTGCCTCCCCTAGAAAACCAGAGAGGTCTGTCTCTGTCCTTTCGAGATGCTGAGACACAGCAAACCTTGACTGGAGTATTGAGGTATCAACAACAGTAGGTGTGTTACGGTCTGCAAAGTATATTTAAGTTAAATGAATTACAATTAGTTTTCCATTTGTCTCTGGATGAATAAAAAAAAAAAAAAAACTCAAATGAATGTTGAAATTCAGGTTAAAAGGTTGATAAAACTTTTTTTTTTCCACATTGCTCATTGTTTCCTTTAGTCTTAATTTAGGCAATTGTAACGACTTGTATGGCGCTTTAACTCTACATGCCACATTCACCCACACAGCACGACTCAGCCAGATCTTTTATTCGATGCACTTGGTAGGCAACATGGGGTTCAGTGTCTTGTCCAAGGACACTCCGAAATGCAGCTGTCCGATTGGTATATAACTGCTCCTACCCTTGAGATACAGCTGCCCCGATCTCACGGGCTTGTAAAGCCACAAGAAGACTGAAGCAGAACACCAAGGAAGCATATTTGTGTAAAAATTTGTTTATTTCAAATTATGGTTTAAGGTGAGGCTGAGGATCAGGGAGGGCAAGAGGAAAGAGAGAGGAGAGGTGAGTTATTTCCTGTTTGGTGTTTATAGGGGAATCCAGAGAATTATCCAATGTGGCAAGATATTTACCCCTTAACGCCTGAATTTATTTAGCTGTATATAAAAAAATGTTTTGTGTGTGTTTTAGCCTTCAAGTAGATGGCAAATAATGCTGAGATTTTTAATTTCACTTTTGCACAAAAAAAATACATAGAATTTTTGGTATTGGGGGAATAAAGATGCTATCTCAGCTGGTTGATTGAGTCAAAAGCTTTGTAGCATATATGCGACAATAGGCGTTAAGGGGTTAAAAGTGTTTCTCATTACAGCTGACACTGGAGCCATAGGAGGGTGAGCAGGCAGCTAGGTAGCTGAGATGAATTATCCACAGGAGATTGTCCACAGGAACTACCACGAGGGAAATTGAGCAGGAACACAATACAGATACTTGCTTCCAAGAAACCCAGAGAAAACTAAGAAGCAGGAGAAGGAGACGCCGGTAAGAATACTCTTAAACATAAATCAGAATCTTTCATAAGTTGACCTGATTACCTTACAGAGGAGATAGACAATCTTGAAAAGAGTGGCTGCTCCTGCAGATCCTTATGAGGGGCTACTGATGAGGCTAGATGGAACAAAGGTGTGGTAGCTGGACCAGCCAGATCCCGCCGAGGAGGAAGCTCTGCAGCCTGCTCAGCCCAACCTATGACTCAGAAACCATCAGAAAACCTCAGCCAGGTATAATCATGACAAAATGCACTTCTAATTAAATTTAAAACCAGATCAGTCTTACTGATTGGATAGAATGGAGCTTTATGGATTGGTAAGAAACATTTTACAGTATTTTAACTAGTATTTTCAGTATTTACAGTAATTTCCCAACATAGCTTGCTGTTTACCAGAACTTACCAGCACATCACTTTTCATATCAGTTGACAAATTTGCTGTTATGATTTACTCCCTGACCGGAGAAAAACCTTGACGCCATAAAAAAAAAAAAAAACGAACCCTCCATCACATGACATGAAGCTGAATTAGCTGATGCTCATCATCCAGAGTACTAACCAGGAAATCTCAGGTTGGGATTGTATCACACCTGCATTACAAACTGGTGGATGGAAATGGGGAGTTGGAAATGGGAAAAATAGTAAAATGGAATTGTAAAGGACCACACTAGTCCTTGTATGTGTTTGTTTGTCTGAGTAAAACTACCTAAATGTGTTTGTTTACATTCCATATTTTTCTACAAATATAACGCTTAATCAAAATATTTCTATTTTTGTATGTGCTTTAAAATGACTGGTGTGTGAAGTTATGAGTGAATCTTGAATGTATTTTGGAGATTGAATTTTGTCGTTTGCCTGACACCGTAGATCCACAAGAGGGAGATCTGTAAAGGTAGCCAAACAGGTGTAGGTAACGAGGGAGCTCCTTTGCTTTGTTTGAGCCTGAGCCACAAAGTTTGATCTCCAGGCTCCAGCTTAACTTTCTTCATTTGCACACACAAAAAGGGACTTTTGACGCCTGTTTTAAACAACGGAAGAAAAGATTATTAAGCATCCTTGGTGAGCGCAGTGAGGTATGTTTGTTTGCTTTCATTGAAACATTGTATCTGTATGTAACTTTGTATCGGTGTGTATGTATTTGACTAGGCCTAAATGACTTTAGAGTAAATTAATGCCTTTGATGTTTTTAATATTGATGAACAAAATATGACAATTGTACTGTGAAGACTGTATGGTGATTTGATGTTTTGTTTGTATACCCCAACACACAGTTTTCACGGTGCTAAGGTGAACCTGATGATTCTGCTGCAACAAAAATAAAAGACACCTTGAGCATCTGTCGAGACTCTCTTTTGGAATCCAAGGGTTGCTACAGGAATAATGTGGAATACATATTCTGATATTTTTGTGTCAGATTCACATGGCAATGACTTACATGTGTGTAGAAAATATTTTGGACAATTTTCTCATGATGTATATATTTACTTTTGGATCACAATTTGTGTGTCTTCACAAATTCGGTTTGACCAGCATTCATGTCTTTTCATGTTACTGTAAGTGTAGCTTTTTCCTATTTCAGTGCCTTGAACCAGGCTTGAAGTCGTATCTTAGCATCTACTGAGGTCAGGTTTACATGTGCATCCTCACAATCACAGAGGAAACTGATGAAAACAGTGCCCCTTAAAGTGCTCAGTGAAAATATCTTCATAGCTATGTATGCTAATAGCATAATTTCTGTTTGTGTTCTCTTTATTGGCACCCTACGGAGCCCCTAAAGGGACATGGAGGGATTTTTTTTTTTTTTTTTGCAAGATCTCGCAAAAGTTTTTTTCCCACATCAGTGAACCGGAAGTAAAACAGACACAGAGATGGAGGAGCCTACCCATCATCCGTAGGAGAAGTTTATTGATTTCCATCCATCCATCCATTATCTTCTGCTGGTCCGGGGATCGGGTCGCGGGGGCAGGAGCTTGAGCAAAGAGACCCAGACGTCCCTGTCCCCGGCCACTTCCTCCAGCTCTTCTGGGGGGACCCCGAGGCGTTCCCAGGCCAGCCGAGAGACATAGTCTCTCCAACGTGTCCTGGGTCTTCCCCGGGGCCTCCTCCCAGTGGGACGGGCCCGGAACACCTCACCGGGGAGGCGTCCAGGAGGCATTCTCACCAGATGCCCGAGCCACCTCATCTGACTCCTCTGGATGCGGAGGAGCAGCAGTTCTACTCCGAGCCCCTCCCGGATGACCAAGCTTCTCACCCTATCTCTAAGGGAGAGCCCAGACACCCTGCAGAGGAAACTCATTTCGGCCGCTTGTATTCGCGATCTCGTTCTTTCGGTCACTACCCACAGCTCGTGACCGTAGGTGAGGGTAGGAACATAGATTGACCGGTAAATCGAGAGCTTCGCCTTCTGGCTCAGCTCCTTCTTCACCACGACGGGCCGGTGCAGAGCCCGCATCACTGCAGACGCCGCACCGATCCGTCTGTCAATCTCCTGCTCCATTCGTCCCTCACTCGTGAACAAGAAGATACTTGAACTCCTCCACTTGGGGAAGGATCTCATTGGTTTATTGATTTCTATTTTAGTATTGGCCTAACATTTAAAGACATCAAATCCATTCTTGCACGTAGACATGGCTTTGACATAAGTTAGAGACATCTGAAAAGAATACTCGGGGCGAACATGGCTACGTTCTTGCACGTAGCCATGTCTACGTTAGGCCAATACTAAAATAGAAATCAATAAACTTCTCCCACGGATGATGGGTAGGCTCCTCCATCGCTGTGTCTGTTTTACTTCCGGTTCACTGACGTGGGAAAAAAACTTTTTGCGAGATCCCGCAATACTTTTTGCGAGGTCTCGCAAAAAAGAATCCCTCCATATCCCTTTAGGGGCTCCGTACACACCTGTGTTGTCATGGCAGTAAAGATATTTTCTTGATTTGCTTGCATGTGTTTTGTGAAATTACATATGCTTTCTCAAGATGGTGTGCAATGAGCTACGTGGAGCTCCTCTTATACACGACAAAAAGCCAACACCTATTAATCAAGCCTATATTCTCAAAGTACAGGGTAAAATGCATTAATTTAAAATGACCCTGCAGAATGAACAAGCATTGATCAGCTCCAGCTCTGACTAACGCTGATAGAAACATGACATTTTCAAGGCAGTACCCCCTTTTGTATCGCAGGAGCTGAGAATGATCGCAGTTCTTGGAAATCATTTTTAGGTTATTTTTTGCAGCTTCTGAAAGTAGTTACAGGAGGAGCAACATCAGCTATGTAACCATACCAAGATGGGACCAGATGAAGTAGATTGTAATGGTTTAACACAAAACATCATTAAAGACAAAACATCAACAGGTAAAATTAGCAAAATGCAGAAAACCCAAGACTAAGTTTAAAGTTTTATTGAGTCTGAGTCTGCATTGAGTAAATACCATTCGAGTCCCCTAACCCCAGGTTAGCTGATGATTGGTTAGAAACCTGTGGGTGTCAGGAAGTCCTTTAACATTTATATATACTTTTTACATGCACAATACTGGTTCACATCTGCCCCTTTCTGGGTGAGGACATCTACTGAGAGATGTTTACAGAAATATTTCTGAATAAAAAAACCCCACTAAAGGTCTACCTTGTACATTAAAATCTGTCATGAAGGTGTTGTCCTGATGGTACATATTTACAGGGCAGTTTTGCAACTCTGACTAGTACTTGTACTCAGGTGCACAATCATATTAATGAAAAAAACATATAGAGTCAAATGAGATGATTTAGAGTCATCTCATTTGTTGTAGACAAGACAAATATGTTTTAACAATAAGCCATTATCATTAGCGTAATTCAATTATGACAGTTTACTAGAGTTGTAATCAGCAAAGAGAGCAGATGATTATCTAAGAGGATCCATCTATAACTGAATCCAATACCTCCAAAGAGGCATGCATGATTGTTGGAAACAGAAAGCCCAAAATAATTTAATATGATTATTTTTGGGTTATAATTGGATTTAAATAATGAAAGTGCAATAATTTGCATTGAAGAGAACTAGAGCTGGGGTGAACTGGACTGTATTGAAGTGGATTTGGATTGGATTAAATTGGACAGCATTATCTAAATATCTAAACTGTTATCGGTGAGTAGATGAACGTATTTTATGCCAGAAGTAAAGTCCAGGTTAAAAAAAAAAAAATCTTTACTTTTACACTTCCCCTTTAAAGGCTTTATGCAGCGGTGCGCAGGCGCAGCGTCGCTGTGAGTCACAGAAGTCGTGTGGGAGGAGTTAAAGTAAGATGGCTGCGGAACAGGGAAGAGGGTCCGAGAAATTATCAAATAGGATGTTTATCTGTCGCTAACAGGATGAATATATGCCCCGACGAAGGAGTGGTTAATGTGTTAGCTGGTCTGGGTCGGTGTGGTGTGGCTCACCAATTGTCTCTACGTTATATTTGTGCCTCCCAACCGTTTGCTGCTCTGACATTGTGGAGTTAATCAGTAGCTAGTCGTTAGCAATATACTGTCGCTAACTTATTAGCTACCTGCTAGCTAGCAGGAGCTATTTGAGGAAACCTGCACCTACCCAACAACTGTTGAGATTCCTGTAAATATTTAAGGTATGTAACATCGGCATTGTATCATATTAAAATGCACAGTTTACAAGCTAAATAAGCTAACTGTATTCCTGGCTGACATTTCTAAACTAGCTAATTATTTTTGCTGTACCAACTAGCTATCTACATCATTTCGTCATTGAAATGCATTGATTGTTGTTTTCCGACGAATCCCAGCAAGCCGCCTCGCCTTGCCATAGTGAGATGTTATGCTCAACGATGACTGAAAGACCAGGGATAACGTAGGCGAAATGTAGCTACTAGTAAGATGCACTATTATATGGTGAGATCGCACGGTTGGACGGAGGCACTCAGGTGTGCAAACTATCTGACACGTGACCCTAAGACCGCAATGGGCATGCAAGCTGGAAACTTTAGCGTCCAGTTTCATTGTTGATCCAAAAATACAGACATCCCTCTAGCTGTTATCTCTAAACTTTTTGGCCAAAGTATTTACTTACTCAAATATCTGCAATCTTCATACAGAAGAAAGTGGATAAATCCCCTTCATCAAAGGTAGACTTTGTGCTTTGCTGTATTATATTGTGGCAGACAAGAATTTACACAGTGATTTGTGTAGTGAGAAGTGATTTGCCTTAGATATTAATGCTTTTTGAATGTCCACTGAAATATTTTTAAGATTTGAAAGCTCATGTATGGAGTGCAACAAATGCTCAAACAGACTTCTAGTTTCCCTTTTCACGAACCTAACTCTGTCTACCTCTGATTACGTTTTAAATCGACACAGCCTTTCATCAGCTTTGTCTTTAAGGTAAAATATGTTATTCATTGAATTCTGTTTTTTTGCATAGTGAATTTGCAACAAATTTTATAATCTGTTGGTTAGTTAATTGTTGGTGAAATCCCATTCAAAAATGACAGACTCAAAGATGTTAGATGTTCATTTTTGACCCATATTTGTGTCGGTAATGGGCTGCTTTCGGACTAAAGTAAAATCAGCAGTTAAATGTAGGAAAATATGGTTATTGTTTTTCAGTGCTTTTCAGACCAAATTATTACATATTGATCAAAAGGGACCAACGTCAAATTGCATTAATTAGCTGTAGAGCTTTTCAACCAGCTTTTCAGCTTTTTTTTTTTTTTTTTTAGTCCTGATGTAAATGCTTTGCGTTAAGACAAACTGATTAAGCTTTTGCTCTTAATAATCCTAAAAAGGTATTTGTTGCAGTGTTCAACTGCCTCACCAGTTCCCATTTGCTCTAGTAGTTCAATTGAGTTTTATTGATTATAGAGCCAAATCACAGCAAATGTCACCTCAAGGCATTTCAAAGATGCAGGTAAATTCAAGCCAATTACAATCCAATTCATTGCGATACAGTCATAATACAATCAATTCCAATTCAATTTAAAATGAGTCCAATTCATACAAAACAAAAAAGTTGCCCTAAAGTAAATCAACAGATTTCATGGAAAGTCTTCGATCCAATGTCCCGTTCTGAGCATGCACGAGGCGATGGTGGAAGGGAAAAACTCCTTTTTAAAAGGAAGAAACCTCTGGCAGAAGCAAACTCAAAAAGGGGCGGCCATCTGGCTCCACCACTTGGGGGTTGAGAGGACACCAAGCATCATCACACCAAGCCAGGGATACTTGCTGAGAAAGAGAAATATAGGCTGATGTCACAATAAATGTCATGTACGTGGAGAGTAAAAGAGAGCAGGGTGATGAAACAAAAGTGCTGTTTCTGTGCTATGATGCACTCTGAATCCTAACAGAACCTCTTTTTTTTTTTTTTTTTTTTTTTTCCCCCAAGAATTTTAAAAATAGAAGGGATTGGACGGAAGAGATTGGATATATCTTTATAATTAGCTAACAGTCCTGGATCAAGAGTAGGTTTTTTTTAAGTAGAGGTTTATTTCTGGAACCAAGTTAAGGGTTTAGAAGAAATGATTGTTGTTAGCTTGGAGAGCTCAACTGGACAGAAACAGTCTAAATACAAATCAGGTTCTTTGGATACTTTTAAAGGTGCTATACTCGATAATCAATCACAATATTAGGAAGGATTCCATGAATTTTCTCCCTGAAAGAGACAATTTTATTGGTGAAGAAGCCATCACTACTGAGGGTTAAAGGAATAAATGGCTCAAAAAAGCCCGGACTCTTAGTCAGCCTGGTTACAGTGAAAAGAAACCTGGGATTGTTCTTATTCTCTATAAATGATTAATAGTAAGCAGCTCTAGCTTTGCAAAGAGCTTTCTTATATGTTATTAAACTATCTTTCCAGACTAGTTCAGATTATTCTTAAATTAGTGGAACAACATTTTCTTTCCAACGTTTTTTGCAGTCTGCTTTTAAGCACACCAGCTGTGAATTAAATAAAGGAGCCAACCTCTTCTGACCAATTAAAGGGGAACTGCGGTATTTTCCACATTAAGCCTCTTTTATGAGTCGTCTGCAATGTTTTAGAACCCCCCTCACCGCTTTTTTTAATTTTACTGCTGTCTCTGGTATTTGCCTAATTTTGATTAATCTCAACCTGCTTCAGAATGGCAAGTCATGTAAAAGCACCATAAACGTCCGTTTTCAAAATCATCAACTCACCGGAGTGGTTACTGGTGTGCACTGGTAATCCGTATCAAATTTCGTTGCGAAAAGTTGCTTCTGTCGTGTTTTATTTGACATTTTGTACTGGATGTTCGTTGATATTACTCCGCCACCGCTAAGAAAATAGTGCGAGCATGAACGAGCTGCCAAATAAAACACGACAGAAGCAACTTTTCGCCACGAAATTTGATACGGATTACCAGTGCACACCAGTAACCACTACGGTGAGTTGATGATTTTGAAAACGGACGTTAATGGTGCTTTTACGGACCTTTTTTGGACATGCACATGACTTGCCATTCTGAAGCAGGTTGAGAAGAATCAAAATTAGGCAAATACCGGAGACAGCAGTAAAATTCAAAAAAGCGGTGAGGGGGGTTCTAAAACATTGCAGACGACTCATAAAAGAGGCTTAATGTTGAAAATACCGCAGTTATCCTTTAACTTCTTCTTGAGGGGCAACATTGTCCATTGTTTTACGCCTTTAATGCCTTTTTTACGAAATGGAAACGAGCACTGAAGGTGGTTTGAGAAGGTGGTTCTCATTGGGAAGTAGCTGTTTCATAAAGAAGTTAGCGGTTACATAAAGGAAGTAAAGGCGTCTCCACAAACATTTTGACATATTTAATATTCAAGATCTAAAAGCAGAGTGAGATGCAAGTGGAGATTTAAGTAATGTTAATGATGAGCTCTGATACTCAAGTTAAAGCTGGTGTGACAGATGTCATTTTACCTGTCATAGAGAATCACTGGAACTTTGGAAATGAGCTTTCTCCTACGTTCAGTCCGTCTTCAGTGTTTGACCTTTAGACTGTTGCCTTAGATTGTAACAGTCAAGACTGAGGTGTGGTGTGACTGATTACCACGTCTTTACACAGTCAGCCCCCTTTTATGGAATCTGTAGTTGAACTTTGAAATCCCTTTATGGGTTTTTATGATGCTGTGTGTGTGACCTGAAAGTCAAACAGACTCTGAATTTCCGTATGTATTGAAGCTCACAGCTGGCTGACCTGCAGTAATTGCATTAACTGTGACTCTTAAGAAAACTGCATTTTCAGTGATTCTATTTTAATTTAGCTTTATATTTCTTTATGAACTCTTTACAAGTGGAGCTTCTTTCAAAGTTACAGATGAAGAATTTTCTGTGAGCAGCAATCATGTCAATTAAGGTTGAAGTGTACAGCGTTAGCCTGTCGTTTTCATTATGTACAGTTTCAGATTGAGAATAAAGACATTGGGGATTAATTGATTGAAGAAAGTTGAGCCCCGTTTATTGCATCTGACCTAAATGTAAATCTTGCAATGTTGGTCAACATACTTAACTATTTACTTATCTCACATCTCTTAACTTACCCAACCCCGCTGGACTCACTGGAGACAATCCGATGAATGATCTTCTATTCAAGCACTTGGAAGTGAGATCATACTGTAGATTTCAAGCTCAATAAACAGTTTAATTTACATTAACTTTGAGCCTTATGCATTTTAGAGAAACTAGGTTGTACCTAACATATTAAAGGAGCATGCTATGCCACCCTTTTCATCAAAAATGTCTTTTGGCTTAAAATATGGCTCTGAAAAATTGCCCGTTCCCTTATGCAGTTGTCATTTACATTGGTTTATATTCAAATAGTTTTTTAAGAAAATCTACAATTATTTCTTACTCGTCACACTAATTAACTAAATATTCTAATCCTGCTATTTTGGAGCTAAAATGTTAAGGAAGAACATAACTGTGCATGTTGTGAAAATGCATTGAATGTTAAACTGAATAGGCTTTGATACTTTGGAGCAGCAGCTCATTTGTTTTTATTCATTTTTTTCCCAGTTGAAGAAATTATAAAAAAAAAAAAAAAAATCGAGTTACAGCACAAGTCAAAAGTAACCTGATTACTTGGCTGCATGGACATTCATATTGTGGTGTTTCTATTAGATCAACGAGGAGAGGGATAGAACACTTTAAGACACTGATAATTAAAGGTTAATTATTCAGAAAGACTTGGAAAGACCCTGCCATGACAACAAAACAATTTCTGTAAACAAAATGAAAGCAATCCAGAGGGCTTAATGCATAAAAACTCTACATAATATCTAAATTATTGTATATTTTTGCAATTGTAATAATTTAGATTATTATTTACAGATTGATAATACAAAAAAAGTAATTTTATGAACAAGAATTGTGTTCATTTTAGAAGACTTGATTTTTTTTTTTTTTTTATTTATTTATTTTTATGGATCTTTTTTCTTTTATTTGTGTTTTTTCTTTTTTTTTTTTTCTTTTTTCCATGTGACATTTTAATGGTATTTGCTGTGTTCTTTTGTGACGGAGCTGGCACTATGTGCGTCATAGAAAAGCTGGAACACCAAAAAAAAACAAAACATTTTTTAATATTGTATATGGCCTAGATATTTGTCATTTGTGTGCATGTTTTAAAGCTGCAGAATTGAAGTAACAGTAACCTTAAAGAAAATGGTTTAATAACCATATTAGCAAAACTTATAAAAAAATTTTTTGGCAATTGAGATGTATCGAAGCTAGTAAGATGCACTCATTAGAATTTTATGTTTTATTTTTTTAAATGCACAGAAGCAGCCAGTGTCAGGAACACTATTTTGATTCAATAATTGACTGTCAATGTAAGAATACATTTAACTGATGATTATTTTTGAAAAGCGAGCAATTATAAAGGATTTAAAAATTTCTAATAAACTTAGCCATTTAAAGCAGCTCTTAAACAGCTCTTTATTTACATTTATAAAAGGCATTAGCTTACATTGTTAAAGGAAAGTGGACTATGTGTAGTTTTCCACAGGACTAAAGGGTTTCCCTGGTACTGTGGAGCCTTATTTATATTTGTTGAGCGGAGAAACATTAGAGCTATTCGGCACAAATCATTTCTAATTTTGTTTTCAGGTTTAATGTTTATGTCCTGTTTGTTTGTCTTCACAGAGCAGAGTGCCTGTCACACTGAGTCCACGCTGGCTATGGAGTGGTGTTGGCTTCAGACTGGATGACAGGGTCCATAGGGAGGACGGGGTCACACAGTTTCTCAATCAGCCGGGCGCTTCTCCCCAACTTATTCTGACTGGCTTTGACACCCTCTCCATCCAACCTTCTTTTCCTTCTACACTTTCCCTCCCCCGTTCTCCCAATCCTGTCCTCTTCCATTCCACGTCTTCTACTTTTTCCTTCTTAATTTCCCTCTTTGTCTGTTAACCTCTCTACTCAGACTTACTTTCTCCTTTGGTCTTTGACTTTGTGAGCCCTGTCACCTGCCTCCCACCGGGTTCAGTATGAGTTGGCTGAGCAGGCTGAACCCGCGGGGTCCAGGGAGTCGGTCTAGCCGGAGTGCCGCCCCCTCCAGTCCGTGCACTGCTGACCCAGAGACCTGCCTCATGGTGTTTGAGAACCACTGGAGACAGGTGAGGTGGAGACAAACCTGCTCACTGAGGTTTGATGCTCAGTGTACCCTTTTTTTTTTTTTTTTTTCTTTCTTCTTTTTTAACAACCTGAAAGTAAGCTTTGCTGGAGAATGTTAAGTGTGCAGGATAGCCACACAGGTGGACATTTCTTGAACAGTTAAGAAATTACTTGTTTGAAATTAGAATGTGTGTATGAAACATGGAATGATCACTTGTGTTTGACTTCAATACATATTGTTGTTATATAATTGAAATGAGTTTTGAGTAACTTACCTATCTATAACTAACCTATTTGTATTACAGACCTGTTTTGTTGTAATTCTATAGTTATACATTCCAAGATGGCACTCATTTCTATATTTATGTGAAATATTATGTCAAATGAAGTCTCTTAGACCTATAGATAAAGTGAGTGACAGTAAAGCGCACTGTTGGAGGTTTGAAGTGAGGCAGAGTTGCTGTGTAAGGTGAAGGCTCAGCTGCTTGGCATGGAGGGTCAGCAGTCAAAGCTGCGGCTGTGACACCCAAAACTAATTTGATATAAGCAACAACATTTATGAAAATAAAGAAAAGATTATTGCTTGGTGTCATTTTTGAAGATGAGTTACTGCACATATTGTTAAAGGGATAGTTCGCCTCTTTTGACATGAAGCTGTATGACATCCCATATTAGCAATATCATTTATAAACATCTTCTTACCCCCTGCTGCGTCCTGTGAGCCGAGTTCCAGCCGAGTTTTGGCGTTGACGAAGGTAGTCCGGCTAGTTGGCTGGGCTGTTAAAAATTAAGCGTCTTGCTTCTCAAAACAATATGCGTTCAAAAGAGTAATACATTTGCATCACAAAATCGTCCCTCTAGAAAAAGTCAGACCTCACATCGGTTGGCGCTATTTCTCTCTCCCTTTGTATCACTACGAGCTGTGTAAACTGTGCAGACCTAAGAGCAGACCGAGCAGTAAACACCGTAACAGGTGCGGCTATCGCTAGGTGGCTGGACGCATTGATATGAAGGGAGGCAAAAATAGCGGTACTAATCAGGCTCATAGTGCCTGATTAGTACCAAAGCCTGGGAGTGGTGATGTGCTCTTGTTTTTTTTTTTTTTTTTTTTTTTGTGGGGGTTGGCAAACAGCTCAATGTATACTGGCGTCTTGTGGTGATATTAATGCACTAATAACTAGCTGAAAATAATTTCCCATGACTTGTAAAAGATCATGGCAGAGGAAGAAGTGGTCTAAAGTGTGGCTTTATTTTGATCAAGTATTATTTTATTGGCACCATGTTGAAACACCTTTTTACACTTTCACTTCCAGAAGTGTTGTGTGTGTATGCTCTGTGTATTTCAAACTAAATAGCTACTGCTTCTGTTTATCAACCGAACTGACCATCCATAACTGACTGTGAATATCCTGAGTCATAATAACATCAGCACCGTGCTTGGCACATAATTTATGACTAAGAAGACTTAAATGAAAACGATATTCTCTCATTTCCTTCATCTTAGATGTTAACCGGGACTGTTTTTACAGCAAATATAATATCTCAGGCTGCTGACAGCTCAGCTAAACCCATTCAGACTGGCTGCATAGGGCTGCAGGCTGGCACGGTAATTAGCACCGTTGCCTCACGAGGGAAATTTGCATGTTCTCCCCATGTGTACATTTGTTCTCTTAAGGTACTCTGGCTTCCTCCCACCACTCTAAAACATGTTAATTGTTGATTCTAAATTGACCCTAGGAGTGATGCTGATTTTGCATGATTGTTTGTATCTGTGTGGCCCTGTGATAGACTAGCAACCCTGCCTAACGACAATCATAGCTGGGATAGACTCCTGGTGCCACATAAAGTTGATTTGAAAATGTATTTATTAGATAATTTATTTTATGATTTATTATAAATGATCCAATTTCATGCAGGTAGAATAATTAAATGTAAAGAGTGAAAATAAAACTAATGGTTTTGTGAAAGAGAACATGTTTGTGCAACAAAAACGTTTTTGTATTCTAAGACGTTAACCAAATTGCTTCCTGCGGTGTTGTTGTTATTGGGTGTAAGCCAGCTCACACATTGACTTCTCATTTTTAGTCACCAAAACATCTATTTTCTTTACAAGCTGCTGCCACAACTGCAAACTCATCATTGATATAGTGATGCTGACTTGCGGACTTCTTAAAAGATGTCAAACTTTTTCTCTTATGATAGATTTTATTCTTTTCATACAGCTTTTTTTTCTGTATTAATATGTATCATTAAGAATAATTGTGTTGAAGTGCCCATTATATTTATAATCTCTTTCTCAGCTTTTAGAAATGTGTAAACTGATTGACTGTTTGAAGAAAAAAAAAGAAAGAAGCCCACATCTTTACATCACTTACATTTGGTCCTTGAAAAGATAGTTTCTACATCTACAAAAGCCTTTCTGTGGTCTGGATTGGAAGTCTGTGAAATTAAAGAAGAGTCTGCACTTGAAGCTTATATTTATTGTTTAACTGTCATTTGAAAATGTTTTGCTAAACAGTAAAAGTAACAAATTGTGTCTGCGGGTTTAAATTATAGTTGAACAAAGTTTTATTTTATTTTGGATAATGGATTGTGGTCAGATATTATGACAGGTAAACAAAAAAATAAACCCTCTGTCTGACTGATAACACCACTGTTGTGCATTGAATTCAAAACTTGCTCAGAACTATATTAAAATCAGAGACCTGTGTTGGGGGATGATAAATCTCGGTCACATCTGTGCTCTTTTTGTGTCTCATAAGGAGCATCGCACTAAATCCTCCCCTCCCTTGTGCTTCTTCACTCAGGTCTCTTGGGTGTTGGAGCAGCATGAGACTTCATCGTCCAGTGATGACCTGACGGCAGTGAGAAACAACACTGACCAAATGTTATGCCTACTGGCTGAAGAGCGCCCTGCAGAATGCCCAGAGGGGGACCCTGGCGTGGCACCCATGGGCCCTATTCTGGAGCTGGTGGTGACGGAGAACATTCTGGAGCGGCTGGTTCAGTGGCACCTCCATCGTGGCCTGGACCAAGACAGCCAGGGGGCTCTGCTCAAGCTGTTTGAGATGCTCATTGGCCAATCCCAGCAGCCTTTGCTGCAGCACACAGCCATCCTCCATCCCCTTATGAGGCTACTGGGAGCATGCGCCAGCCCAGAACTTGGCTGTCCCCCGGCCCTGGAGAACAGCCTAGTGCTGCTGCTTAACCAGGTACACAAAATCCAACAGCTCTCTGCACATTTTTAATTTGATTTTTTTCGATGGTTGAAAAGGAATAAATAATCTTGAATGAAAGCGCAGAGTATTAATGATGGAGTGAAGGGTGAGCTGCTGCTCTCTACTGAAATCTGCCAAAGTAAATTATATCCGTTTTAATTTACGGCACACCGTGATTTTGCTGCTTGCATGTTGTCTTCAGGCAGTTTCTTCCACAAGGAGATATTAACAGTTCCATTTCCTGTCCTAGAAACCTTGTATTGATATCATTGTATGAGAATTCCCCGCAACAAGCAAATGAGAAGGTTTAACAATAAACAAAGAAACTCCCAAACAAAGAAACTCCCAAACAAAGAAATCGACTGACTCAAAGTGAATTTTGACGTGAAGCTTTCATTCTTTTTATGATGAAGCTCATAATGTTGCGTTTGCTCAGTGAATGGCTTTCCCTCAAAGTGCCAACAGTGTTATCCACAGAAATCTGATTTAGTCGGGGATAAAATGTGAATATCATTAGCAGTATAGCTGTTGAAAGCATTGGGTAAGTGCTTGTGAAATGCCAGCACATTTAGTGGCTGAGTGGTTCAGACAGACCGAATAGTAGCATTTCCACTTAGAAAATGTTCGGGGTCACTCATTTCAACTTCCTATATCTCATGCTTTTTACCTCTACAATCACAATCAAATAAAAAAAACATTATGGTCTTTGTAGAAAAATGATCTCTTGACCTCTGAAATGTGGGCCACTTTGGATCCTTATTTATTTTTAATTTGTTGTTTGAATTTGATGTAATGTTTTTTGTCATTTGGAGTTTAGTCTTTGACAGTTTACCATTATTTTTTTTTTAGGGCTGGGCAACGATTAAAATCTCTAATCTAATTAATCACATGATTTCCCTGATTAATCGCATTTGTACGCCTTTAGCATATAGCTTTATTTTAAATGTGCTGCCATATGAATGAAAGTGCCATAACATTTGTTGTGCAAACACACTTTTAACATTAGCATTTTTATGTAGAAGCCTCGCTCCACTGTCTGTTTCCTTGAATGACTTGCTGCTATCAGTTGTGTGTTTTGCCTTTAAGTGATATTTTAGACTGGAACTACTACGGTGAGAAGACAATTCAACTTGGCAGAGTTTACAGATGACTTTGGTTCTGTCGACTCCGCGCCGTCTGGAAGAACTTTAAAATGAAAATGGCCGAGTAAAACCTTCTCCAGGTTTGGTGGATCCGCCAATTACTTTCTTTTCCGCTTCCGCAGCAGACGGCAACAGACCTTTACAAAATAAAAGCCTCTGAGCAACAGACTTTTACAATAATAAAATAAATAATAAAACCTGCGTTAATGCGCTATAAAATAATTATCGGTGTTAAATAATTAACTCGTTAACGCTATAATGACTGAGTTAACTCGCCCAGCCCTATTATTTTTAGATTTTCAAGTTGAAATAGTACCTTGTATAAATGATGGATGATTTTCCCTGTGTCTACAGTATGTTGGTCTATAGTTGTATTTTATCTTTTATTGAGACCCTTTAAATTCCCATCAGGTGTGTGTGTCCATGGCTCGGCAGCCTGTGGTTTTGGAGATGTTGTTCCGGGCTGCACCAGCCCAACAGGGCTCTACCAACCTGCTGATCTTCTCCCTCCTCGTGCCATTCATCCACCGGGACGGCGCCATCGGACAGCAGGCCAGGGACGCGCTGCTGCTTGTAATGGCAGCATCAGCCAGCCATGAGGCTGTGGCACGATACATCGCGGAGAACTCTTACTTCTGCCCAGTGAGTGGTGCAGCTAAGGAAGATGATAGACTTGAATTAATGAATATATTAAGCAAAACAAAAACGTTTTACTTTCAAGCCAGTTGTTATGTTATGATTTATTTGTTGTGGGGTTTTTTTTTTTGGGGGGGGGGGGGGGTGTAATTTCAATCATAACCAATCAAAACCTGATTCTGTTCAAAACTACTGAGAAAACTAAGGCTGAATTTCTAACTTCATCATCAAAAAGTCATGATTTTAACCAGTCCTAAAGAAAAAGCCACACGGATGGTAAACTGAAAATGTAGTCATTTGAGTTTCACTGTTTCACATCATTTTTTTTTTTTTCATGTTTCCATCTTAAGGGTAAATACTACTGAGCTTCCTTTTAAGATGAATAGTTCCCCTACTCCATCTTATAGCCAGTTTTGGGTCTTAAATCAATGTGATATAAAGTGGGGTGCGAAAGTTTGGGCAGCCTTTTTAATTTTCCTGATTTACCTTTTATAAAGCATTGATTGTTTGGATAAAAACATTTCGTTAAATATATCATATAGGGGACAAAAACAGTGATATTTGAGAAGTGAAATGAAGTTTATATGAATTCCAGAAAGTGTGCAATAATTGTCTAAACAAAATTAGCCAGGTGCATAAATTGGGGCACCAAAAAAAAAAACCTTAACTCAATATTTAGTAGATCCTCCTTTTGCAGAAATAACAGCCTCTAAACGCTTCCTATAGCTTCTAATGAGAGTCCCGATTGTGGCTGAAGGTATTTTAGACCATTCTTCTTTACAAAACATCAAAATTAACAAGGCTGCCCAAACTTTCACACCTCACTGTATATTTATTGTGAAAGTGGAGCCTTCTCTTAAGAAAGAGGGGATGTGTACGTGCATTCTGTCTAATTCTTCATTAGTGTTGCTGTGTGATAACAACAGGGGAAGGAAATTGCGCACTCTGACATGCTATTCATCCTTATGTACATCCTGTCAGATCTGTCACAACTCAAGGCTTCTTAAGAACATCTCAAAAAAAGAACCACGTCACCCAAGAAAACGTTGACATGTTTAAGAAAGAATAAAGTGGGTTCAAGGAGTCTCCTTTAAATGGTCATCGCCAGACATGCTGTAAAAGTTAAGAAAAGAAGTATCCTATTTGGTATCAACCTGTGGGTGCATTTACAATACATGCTTGTCTGTGCCAGGGGTTTTGATGTATCTTCCTCATTTCAGAAACCTACCTATGTTAGTACAGAACCTCAACAGGAGAGTTGGCTGCAGCAGTAATGCTCAAACTGTTAAACTGGCTCATGAAAAAAAATTCAACTGAAACCAAGCAACATGTTTTCATGTGGCAGGAGACCTAAAAGTAGCACCGTAGATAAAGGGTAAAAGGCTCTTTTATCAGGTTGCAATGATGTTTTAAATGAGAGACTGTCACGACTTCGGACGAAAGGAAAAGTAACTTTGTGAAAAGAGACGCGCAAGCCAGCAGCTTGCGTTGTTGTAGTTCCCCACAGCTGCCACTAGATGTAAATAAAGAGCTTAATTTAAAAATAAATTGAGATGGTAAGTATCACTATTTCATGTGGATAATGACTTCCTGCATGTGTGTTCATACTTTTGAAAGTCTAGTCAGTTGTTTTGAATTATAGTTACTAAGAAATATTTTAGGTTTCATACTGCACTAATAAAGGAAACGGCATTGCATGCTTTGTGTGTGTGTGTGTGTGTGTCAGTGTCAGTTTAATGAAGCGGCCTTTTACCTTCTCTGTACACTCTGGTGTTGGCTTATGGCTCAGCTATTTTCTGCTCATCTTCCTTCCAGTCGCTTCAGTCTGACCTATTTACCGCTGAAAGAAGTGCAGTGGAGGTGGCATCGCAGACCAAATACTCTTCTCTGCCTGGCTGGGCTATTTTCTGTGCATTCTCATACATTTGTCAGTTTTGCCTGACGTTTTTTGGATTCTGCTGTAGATTGTAGTCTCTGTGTGTAAGCAGTGTATATCTTTCACATCTCTTTAATCCTGTCTCTCAATTTCTGATCAACTTTGAATCCTTCATATTTCTTCTTTTGGTTTAACGGATCATTGTTTCTCCATTTGACATTTTCACTGGTTGAAAAGTCATTTTGCTTGTACAAACCTCTTCTTAAGATAGCAATAGATAAGGGAGCTGTTTGAAGGAAGGTATATTGTATTGTATTACATGTATTTTGGAATTGTTGGATTGTCCGACATTGTATTATTTAACAATTAGGGTGAAAGGGTCAGGATTTTCGTTGGTATGGCAACATAAAAATTGCTGAATTTTATGTATAAAAAGACCAAACAAAAGAAAAAAAATAACTTTAAATGTGTATATTATCTGTGTGTGTGTGTGTGTGAATATGTAAGGGAATATATATATATCTTGGATGATATTCTTCCAAGATATGATATTCATCCTTGGTTGGATGAATGAATATATTTTCTATCTAAAATTATTGATGAAAAAACTCAAATATCAAATATATCAAACATTTTTGTATCTGTTGAAAATAATTAAAAATTCTTCGATTTATGCGGTTGTCCACGAGAGCTGTCACATGTGAATCAGCTGCTGACCTGTTAGAAATGTTCGGTCTCTGAAGCCTCTGTGTCTCTCCTCAGGTGTTGGCAACGGGCCTCAGCGCCCTCTACTCCTCTCTGCCCAGGAAGATCGAAGTTCGAGGGGACGACTGGCATGCCCTGCGGCGTGAGGACTGGATGGGCGTGTCTTCACTTGTGCTCTTCATGAACTCCCTCGAGTTCTGCAACGCTGTGGTTCAGGTCGCGCATCCTATGGTCCGCTCTCAGCTGTTGGACTACCTTCACAATGGCTTCCTCGTACCAGTCATGGGTCCCGCCCTGCACAAGGTAGGAACAGGATGAGTCGCAGACGGACAAGTTTTAACCTGAAACCGTCTTTTGTTGGAAATGGCTCAGGGTTCTGTAATAGAATGACCACAAATTTTTTTTTTTTTTTTTTTTTTTTTACTTTATTGCAACTGTACTATGTACACACATTTGATGGAGAACCGGCGGCCTTATTATTTATTAAGAACTGAATGGGGGTGGGAATCTATAAGCTTGTATTCGTCCCACTCCTTTCCAAGCTTATTTGAATCTAAGTTGTATAAATGTACTTCTAAAATACTACGAATAAGTTCAGTTTGTGTATTGTACAAAAATTGTAATGTACTTAGCCGCTTGTTCTGTATATTATTTTTGCTTGGAATAAACTAAACTAAATTGTTGACAAAGGAGCATAACGTTAACAGTATGTGGGATTGTCACACTTAAAGGTGGGGTAGGGGATCTTTTTCTGGAACGTTTTTTTACATATTGCTTGAAATACTCTTCACACCCCCATTGCAACCAATTAATTAAAAGTTTTGACACAAAAATGAAAAGTTTTAGTGGCCTCTAGAACGAACAATCCAGGAAAAACGGTATCCAATCATACTGAACGGACCGTTCACAATGATTGGATTCTGATGCGTCTATCAAACTGCAATCTGCTCCTCCCTCCCCCTCCTTCCCCCTGTGCGCGTACCCTGCTCCGTGAACAAATTACGCGTCCAGAAGCTTGGCAGGAAGCTAAACTAGAGCCAGCTTGGCTAGCACCTAGCATTGTTAAACGTATAGTTAGCATAAACTAAATACTAAATACGGCAACGATCGATGCTTGCTGTCAGAACAGCGCTCGTGCACCTTCGTGCTCGTGAACAAGCATTGCGCGTTCATGTACTCTAGAGGCGTGGCTTCGGAGGGAATCTGAAGAAAAGGGTTGGGACTTTTGACCTGTGTATTTTCAAAATGCAGCTTCGCTGGACTCAAAATCCAGGATCTCCTACCCTACCTTTAAACTGTGAAGAAGTGGTCCAGAATCCGGCCAGTTAGTTCGAGCTCACCTTTGGTTATGCGATGCCATTCTTTCTTGTGTTCAAGCTAAGACATGGAACATTGAGGATTTAATTTGCTTTGTTCATTTATAGATTTCTCATAATCAAAATGATTTCCCAATGTTGCTCTTTATCTTGATTTTTAACTAAGGTTTTTCAGGTTGTTTATTTTGGCAGATTTTCTACTTATTTCTTTGTTTGCATGTGTGTGTATATTTGTAGTCGTCGGTGGACGAGATGATCGCCAGCACTGCCTACCTAGATCTTTTCTTGCGCTGTGTAACGGAAACCTCCCTCCTCAAAACCTTCCTACGCTTCATCCTGCTGCATCGCCATGACAATGACACCATCCTGGACACCCTGCTCACACGCATCAGCAGCAACTCAAGGGTCTGCTTATATGTATATGTTTGGGTTTGTGAAAGCGCCTTGAGGGCCCCGTTAACTCAGCTGTGTGGGAAGTGAGTGGGCTAAGAGCAAAAGCTCGAAGCAGAATACAGAAGTCTTTGGGTTATTGGAAAACAACTTGGAAACTTGCGTACAGCCAGTAATAAATTCTCAGTAAAAAAGTGACGATATCTTTTAAAAAATTTTTGTGGAAATTATTGACTGCTGTGTTTTTGTTTTAACTGTGGTATCTCAAAATAATTAAACACAGGTGTATAACTAATTACAGGGTTTTGGTTCGCTGGAAAAGTTCATTCCTTTACTGGAAGACACCTGAAAAAGCAGAACACATTAAATGTATAGATTTAGATTATATGTGGCTTGTTGGAAAAATGAGGGCCTTGGTGATATTTTGTGCAAATCGGCATGACTAACGTCCTTCTCTTTGTGTGCTGCAGCTGTGCATGGTGTCACTGAGTTTGTTCAGGACTCTCCTGTCCCTGAACTGTGAAGATGTCATGCTGCAGCTCATTCTCAGGTATGCTTTTTTCACATTTGTAATTGGCTCATTAAGTGTGCAAAAAAATATGGAAATGTCTGAAGTTATATTGACTTCAACAAAACTTACAGGCTAAGATTTCCATGATTCCATGTGTGTATATAAATGAGCTTGCTTGTGATTTGGTTGCCAGGTATCTGCTGCCCTGTACTCATGTAATGCTGAGTCAGCGTCGTGCTATCAGGGAGACTGACCTGTACGGAAAGTCGGCAGACAAGTTCCTGTCGCTGATCCCGGAGTGTTGCCGGCTGAGCATGGCGGCCTCTGCTGAGCGGGATGATGACAATCCGTTCTGGGGAAAAGGTGAGCACAGATGGCTATAGAAAAGGGGAACCTCATATTGTGGTTGTAAGAAAAGAATTGAACATGAACAGTAATACATTTTGCATTGTTTCATCTGTATTGGCTATATGGATGCAAATTTATTTGAAAAAGAATAATAATAATTGCCTGAACAGTTTAAAGAAATCTTTGAGGAAAAAGATGTTGTCAATAATACTTAGTATAAGTCCTCTGGGTTTTGTGTAAGTTTAGGGGCTAATGTAGAGAAAAAAATGCTTGTATGAGCTACTTTTGACCAAAGTAAGAGGCCTTATTATTTTTGTTTGGATATAAAATGTTGAACAAAGACCTGACAGAACATTATCCTCTCATTTTAGTCTTGCTTAAGTGAACCGCCGATGAGAATTTTCTATTGTCTCATTTATTGTCACTGAGGGGCAGGGATTGTGAATTCTTTAGTCATTTCCCTGTTGGTTACACAGTTGAAACAATTCCTGTTGGTTTGCAAAGAAGTTGATGGAGAACAAGCAGAATAGCCTAAAAAAAAAATTCCAGTTTTATAGCTTGTGTTTTACATTGGTATCAAAACAATAAGACACTATACAAACACATTTTTACCATACAAGGCCTTTAACCCCCATACCTGATTTAAAACACAACTTAATTTCTGAAAAGGGACGTTTTTGTCCCCTTTTAAAATGACCTAAAAACATCATATGTTAATATTTTTTTCCGCTTTTTTTTTCTGTAGATCTTTTATTCCACCTCAGTTCTGATCATAACTACCAAGTTTTCAATTATTTTCAAAAAATTAACCCTTTAAATACTGGTTTATATGATGTAAACGCCAATTTCTGTAAAAAAAAAAAAAAAAAACAACACAAAGACTGCTATGTTTTCAATGTTCAGAATGCAAAGTGGAATTGTTGAGCTGGGATAATTATGGTCTGGGATATGTCAATGATCTGCAACAACATTGATTTTTAGGGATTTTAAATTTTTTTGTTAAGCCTGATTTATAAAAAAAAAAAAACTCCTTAATTTCTGAAAAGGGCCATTTTTGTCCCCCCTTTTTTTTTTTTTGGACAAAAATGTCCCTTTTCAGAAATTAAGGAGTTTTTTTTCTACACAATGACAAATTGCATTGTATATGATGTGTGTTTGAAATTCGAAAAAATAGTCAAAAATGCACAACTGGACCAAATATGATGAGTATCACTATCTACAGTGTGAAATTAGAAGAGAAAGTACACCCCAAGTGGACAAAAATGTCCCCTATCAGGGATTAGGGTTAAAGTTAATTGTGTTCTGTGTCCTTTACTGTTCATATTAGAGTTTGTCTATTGTTAACTAACTGGTGGTTTTACCATTTGTGTCTTTATATGGTCATCTAAAAGTACTGAACAGTCCTAGCACAGAGTCTCCAGCTCCGCCCCGACCCAGCACTCCGTCCCGCTTGTCTTTCTTCATCCGTCAACAGAGCAGTGGAGGTGGATCAGGCGGAGGTGGGGCCTCTACCCCCACCAGCATGGAGCAGCTTCATTCAGGTCCATCCAGCTCCCACCCTCTGACCCCTGACAGCCCAATGCACCAGCAGCAGACCCACTCAGATTGTCTCGACTGGGATACAGGTTACCTGGAGTACCTCAAGGATGCCCGTTGGGGCATTGAGCTTTGTTCCTGGGCGTGCCGTGATTGGTCGGCGCCCTATGATGGAGAAAACCCCTCCCCAAACACATCCCCTGCACCACCACCTCCCCCTACGTCAAATGTCTCCATGGCTATGTTCCCTGAGCACTTCTCTTTCCAGCAGGGAGGTAGCAGTAACACCCCTCAAGGAACGCAGAGGGCGGCCATCGTGACGGCAGCACGGTCTGAATGGAGCAGTTCTGAGCGGGACAGCGGAGAGTGGGATGTTACGATCGGCAAAAATAACTGCATCAGCCTCACGCCGCGCTCCAAGAAACGCAGCCTGCAAAGAGAGGAGCTCCTCCCCAAACCTGTGCCTCCTCTCATCCCCTCCTCTTTGTCAGCCACCTCTTTATCAACTTCCCACTCCACCTCATCCCCAGGTCCACACGTTCCCACCTCTGCCATCACTGTGAGCTACCAGGCCATGTATAATGGCACAGTCGGGCAGGGGGACGGGTGCTCAGACAGTCGAGACAGAGGACTAGAGGTTAAAAAAGTTAAGAGAGACTTGGGAGAGCAGCAGTATTTGGATGAGAATGCAAATCAAAATGGATCTCTTGTCTCCTGCCCCTCCCAAAGCTGTGCCACTCTCCCGCAATCTGTTTTCAGTAGCAGTGACATCGGTGATGCGAGATCTCTTTGCTCGAACCAGATTCCCTCTCAGAGCTCCGTTACCAAGCCAGCACACGATACCAAACCGCTGACCAGTGACACCTCAAAGCCACACAGCACAGCCTCAGATCTTCCTGAAACGAACCAAATGCAGCAATCTGTGGAGAGTCTCATTGAAGAGCTTCTGGAGCAGGCACCAGGGGACCCGCAGCTGCCTGGAGACACCAATGGTCAGGGCATCAGCATTGAGGCCTTCACTCAGGAGCTGAGGGAGCTGGAGGACCGGGTGAAGGAGCGCAGCCGAGCCGCCTGCCAGCAGGAGGAAACGACCGTAGACTCTCTGTCCACTGAGCAGCAGGAAGAAGACCACGTCTCCACAGCTCAGGAAGTGAAAGTGACGGGTGAAGTCAAGGGGGATGGGTCTTTCATGGGCATCTGTAGTCCTGCAAGGCTTCTTAACCAGCCTGTCTCCCAGCCATACACAGGTGAGAGTGTCATCTTTGTGAAGTGTACTTTATATTTGATGATAAGCACTGTTTTTAAGGGTTATACTTGGGTAGTGTTTTCATTTGTTATTTAGTGAATTTTCCGAAGTGGTAATCCTAGAATATTTTAGAACTGTTTGGCTGTAATGACAAGAGTTTTTTTTTTTTGTTTTTTTCTTCTCTTGTGAAAATGCTTTATATTGTGCTTCCAATCAGCCAGACTAATCTTTAAAGTGGTTTTAAGTAATAATTCTACAGGCTTCCTGAAGATGCTTTGAGTTTGTCTTTAGACATTGGCTGCATTTTCAATATTTAAATGGCCGTGGCATATTTCAGCATTGTGACCGTTAAAAAAAAACAAAACAGGAAGGTTGGAAGAGAAATGAAAAAGTTATATGAAAGTAGTGTCCTTTAAAAACAGGAAAAAAAAGGAAAGCAAAGACCTGACACAGAACCTGAGAGTATTTCTCCTGTTGTTTAACATTTTCTTTGTAAAGTCCTTAATTTACTGATTGAGGATTTTACACTGTGGCAACAACTACTAAAATAAAGGCATTTTTTTAAATCCATTTATTTCCAAGCTTACAAGGCACAGTGTTTCGTCCTCTGTGAGACAGCCGACATGTAAACTTAATTATTCAGCTGAACGGACTTAAGCTTGTTTTTAAAGTTACACAGTTCATGTTTCTTTTTGGTAATCCATCAGTTCTTCTATGTGCAGGTCCATTCATGGTAGTTCTGTTTGCCAAACTGGAGAACATGCTCCAAAACTCGCTGTACGTCAACATCCTGCTCACTGGCATCATAGCCCAGCTGGCCTGCTATCCTCAGCCCCTCCTTCGCTCCTTCCTGCTGAACACCAACATGGTCTTCCAGCCCAGCGTCAAGTCACTCATCCAGGTACATAGTATCCTACAAAACCTGATATAAAATGGCTCATTAAGGCCCTCGGAGCTTTTCCTTGCACTGCAGTCCACTACTGTTCTGCAAGAGTTTCTATATATGTGGTTGAAACAGATTTTAGGTTCCCATTCTTGGACTTATGTTTGACTAAGTGCTAAAACAATAAACGCATTCACAAGAAGGTGGGGGCCCATGCCCTCATTGTGCATTTTCTGAGTGCCAGCCACTTGTTTTTAATTGTTCACAATTAGGAGAGAGCATATGCGGCTGCCTTGACAAAAAGCTCTGGATCTATGGTCTTTTTTTTAAAAACTTTGCCTATTTTATGCGGCTGCTCTAAGCACAAGAAGTTTGAAATCCCAGAGCTTTTCAGAAAGACACTGGTCTCGTCGTGCTCAGGTCTCCAATCATATGAGCAGAAATGGCCACCCTGGTAATGAGGAAAGAAAATAACTGTTCTCTCGCTGTGTCTATCCACTGTATGACATTTAGACATGATAAGAGCAAAGACAGAAAAACCTTCCCTTCTTTGGAGCGGATTGACCGGAAACGAAATGTTGCTGGTAATGGTATCAATAATGTGCTTTGGATAGAACTGAAACATACTTTTCAGAGCACACACAGGCGATTTTATAATCACTGTACATCTGTCTGATAGATTATGTCATACACAGACCTTTTCTGTATTACATACAGCTATACGTGGGAAATATGAGGACAAGCACCCTATTAGGGCTGCACAATATATCGAATTTTAATCACGATAACGATATTGGCTTCCCGCGGTCAAATTCGCGTGCGATATTTAAAATGCGTCATTCCGTCCATAGAACGCTCCATATTAAAGGTGTTTTCAAAGATCCTCCGCTTTAACCCTCTCTGGTGTTTTTTTTTAAAAGCCACTCTCGTGCTCTGTAAACCACTGTCTGATCACATGCCTCCACGAGCCAATCAGAGTTGCTCCCTGTACCGCACAGTTTAGTTTCTAGATGTAGACACTAGTTACAGAGGACAAAGTAACGTGGCGAACATACCACAACAGGTAGCAGTCGGTCTTATAAGCTATAAACAATCTTAACAGAGAAAACAAAAAATGTCTAAAGTGGCAGAGGGCGAGGCCGAGGAGCTTGTCCCGAGAACCGGATCGTCATCCATTGTGTGGAAGCATTTTGGGTTCAAGGCGAGTGACACAACACAAAAAAAGGTGATGTGCAAAGAGTGCCGTACGGTTGTGTTGGCGCCACAAAGCAACACAACGAACCTCTTTAGCCACTTGAAAACACACCATAAAGTTCAATACGATGAATGTATGAGGACCAAGAAATGCGTTGCAAAAACTAATCATCCCACAACATCAACTCAGGCATCTATCGAAGCGAGCCTCTTTAGCGCATCACCACACCCAACCACCTCCCAAAGACACCGTGAAATAACGAATGAAGTCGCATTTCATTAAAATCAAGAAATAATCGTGATAATTAATCGTGATATCAATATTGCTCAAAATAATCGTGATAATCATTTTGGCCATTATCGTGCAGCCCTACAACCTGTGTTTGGTGCCCGTGTACTTACAAATGTGCAGTTTAAGTGGAGATGTGATGATGATGTGTTGTTGTTATAGCAACTATCATAGCAACTTTTTTTTAAATGATCATTTATTTCTTTTTTACTTTGAAGATTAATCAAAATCCAAATACCTCTTTCCCTGATTCTTATTTAGGTTTTAGGTTCTGTGAAGAACCGCATCGAGGCGTTTGCAGCCTCTCACGAGGACTTCCCTGCAATGCTAAAGAAAGCCCAGCAATACCTGGTGGCTCGAGGCAAAGTGGACTGGACGGACTCGCCTGCCGCAGTTCCTCCGCTGCGGCGCTCAGATTCACTAGGTGGGTATCAAAGATGAGAGCCGTGTTATAACGTAACTTTTCTGTTGACATTTGTTTCTTTGGTTATCAAGGCTAAATGATGCAATCGTTTAATACTGTTTTTATTTCAATTCTACCTTTTAAAAATATGTTTTAGCTTTTTATATGTTTGGTTTAACATCTTGTTCTAAAATTCTTTGTAGGGCTATTAAATAAATATTTGGCAAAGACACTTTGGCAAGATTATTTAAAAATTTCAATAATTAGTTTTATGCATTGCACTTTGTCATTTATACACAAGCAGCTGATCTAACAATGATCAAAGGGTCATTTTGTAGGTATTGGAATTGGTATTTTTATCATTTCTCCTGAAATGGTAGATGTTAACCCATCCCACACAGGGTGTGTACTTATACTGGGTGAAATGGGCACAGAATTGGGCGGTGCCTATTCCGGCCAGTTGAATTCACCAGTCAGGAGATCAGTATGTCTTAGTGAACATCATTCTTAGCATCTTTGTTTATGGGAGACAATTAGATATCTGGGAGCAAGTAACCATCCTGTAGCCGTCTCATGGGAACTTCAACAAAATTCTTTATGATTTATTCTATTTTAAATAGGGATGTCCCGATCAGGTTTTTTTGCCCCCCCCCCCTCCCACCCCGAGTCTGAGTCATTTAATTTTGAGTATCAGCCGATACGAATTCCGATACGTCTAAAAATGAAGAACGGCGAAAAAACAGATCCAGGATGTCCCTTTTTTTTAAATTTTATTTTATTCCCTTAGGCTATTTTTATCATTTAACAGTTATAAACAGAGCACTTCTGTGAGGTAGCTTGAACAAAAAAAGTAATCAAGTAATAAACAAATTCTTCACATTGTAGTTTAGTGCAATAATGTCTAACATAAGGAGCAGCAGCTCACCTTGAAATACCTGGCAGGCATGTAAACAAATAAGCAAATAAAAGTGCCACAGTGTTCTAAAGTAAGGCCAGTAATGTGCTTTTAGGGACTGCACTCCTAGTTCTTACTCCCCTCCTCTGGCTTCACAGGAGAAAATGTATATTTTTTGTCTTAATGAAGACCAACATCTCTAACTTGTCGGGTTTGAGCCTGTTCCTGTTCTCATCAAGGATGTTAGCCATGTCCTCGCCACCTCTTCAAATCCCAAGTTTGCATATCTCACAGTTTGCAATCGCAACGTTTTTGTCATCCACTTTAAAATACCTCCACACTGCAGACATTCGTGCCCCCAGCTTCAAGCTGCTGGCGTGTTCTGCTTCGCTTTACGGCAGCAAAGTGACGTCATGCCGCATGCAGTGTTTCTGTGTGTCGTTGAGACCATAGATATAAAAAAAATCAGGGAGTTTTGATTATTGTAGTTGGGGATATACACCTTCCTCAGTCGAAATGCAATGCTGAGGCATTGGAGACCCATCCAAGATGGCGGCCGCGCTGATACGTCAGCTCCAATAGGCGGCGTCAGTCTGAGGCGTCTACGTATATTATGGTTGGTTGAGACAGTCTAACGGTACCACCACATAACACTAAATACTAAGCTGTTATTTTTTCCCATTTGTTTTGAAATATTATAGTTCTGATTTTAAAAAAATAAATAAATAAATAAATAATGAAAATAAATATGCATATATAGATAGACTATGTATCTGATCGGGATGAAACGCGATCGGCCCTGATTTCCGATCACATGATCGGATCGGGACATCCCTCATTTTAAATAATAGATGATGAAATTCATCTCTCAAAACTGAACTCACTGAGCACCTTTTTTTTTTTTTTATCAAGTTTCAGGTTCTGGAAAAAAAGACTAAGTTGTTATTTTCTTTAGATTAATTTCCAGTTGCGTATCTTTTGATATTTTGAACTTCCAGTGAAGAGTCGTAAGCCATCTCTGGGAGACCTGATCCTTCGTCACACTAACAGCCCGACCCGCGCTCGACACGCCGCTCAGCTGGCACTCGCACACGTACGGGATGGCGGTCAGTCACTGCACAGTGCTCTGTTCCGCAGCGGCACGCCCGGCATCGAGAAGCAAGCGGAGGCACTGCGGGTGAAGAATGCCGTCTACTGTGCCGTTATCTTCTGCGAGTTCCTCAAGGAGCTGGCTGCCCTCGCTCAAGAGCACGCTGTCACTCTGCCTTTCCCTCAGAGCCAGGAGGCAGAAGAGTAGACGGTAAACACAGACTCTTCAAGCGTATTTCTAAGCCTCCGTCGCTTTTGGTTCAAACTGTACATTTTTTGGATTCCACCAGTAGACAAACGGCACTGAGACTTTTCTGTCACTGAAATTGATCGTCTGCAATTATGCAGAAAATTATAATTGGAGGAAAACGATTGCATTTTTTGTACCAAAATTACTTATAGAACTAGAAGACTTTTCCTTATCTGTAAACTTAAGATATTGAGCATATCATGTATTATATTTACATTCTATACACAGAAAATCTCAGTAAACATTTGAGATTTGGGAGCTTGTATATACACATACTATGTCATGGTATAATTTGACGGTAAAAGTCACACATGAAACAAGTTGGTGCACATATTGGTTCTAGATGATTCTCTTTGTCCTCGTTGGTGGGGATGCTTTAAGGTGTGACAACAAAATTAGGACAAACTCCAAATGTCGTTTAGCAGGAAACCTTGAAAGTATGGGAGAGTCAACGATATCCAAAGTGTTCCAATTACCTTGGCTATCTCTGTACAACAAGCTAATCACAGCTTTCATCCGAGTGTCTCATCATCAGAAAGCTGAAATTGAAACGGTTAATTTAATCTGCGAATGAAGGAAAAACTGGAAAACAGGTGTGGGAGTTATCACCACAGATTTACTGAGAAATATTGGGTAGTTGATGCCGTTTTAACATTTTAAATGTTTGTTTTTTGAATTTGCACCATTTCCTTGACATATCAGCAGCATGTGGGAGTCGGCACGTGTGTCATTGTGTACGTGAGTTTGCTGTAAATGAATGACTCCTTTCCTAAAGGTTATGCCAATTCTGAAGGCCATAAGTCAGTCGTCCTGTGGCCATAAAACAGGCCGGGACTGAAAAGGCAGCACTGTATAATTCTTACCTTTTTAGTGTGTGCGTCTTTTGGTCTTTATCAAAGACTGGAGAGTCTCCAAAAATTGGTAATAATAAGCATTGAAATTATTTCCAATAATTTGACTTTGTTATAAAAGAATCTCATTCACTGTCTTCTTTTTATTTCAGAATTTAGTTTTTGAGCTGAAGACGAAGCTTGTAAAAAGCCATCTCAATTGATTTTTATTTCTTTCATTTTTTTTTTTTGGTTCACTGGGTAAGACTGGCCAAACTGAACAAGGTTTTTTATTTTAGAGGTTAACATGCTGCTATTTTCTTAACACTAACGCCCATTTTATTTCATTGTTGGGTACCAAGTATAAATTTGCACACAAGGATGTGGAGGATATGTCAGTTGTGATCAGCATTTGATTTTATTGTTTTTTTATTTTTATCTTCTGAAGTTGAATAAAGCTGTAACCTGTCAGTGTTAAAAGCTTTTTGCCAAGAGAAAATGTTCACCGTTAAAGTTTGACATCTTTTTCAATTTGTTTCAACGAAAAGGAAATGTTCGTTCTTAATTTTACTGTTGTAATTTCTTTAAAACATTTCTAATATTTTCTGTTGATTTGTCAGGAATTTGAGAACTTCTAAAGAACATTATAAAACCATCTACCTGTGACAAAGCTTTTAACAAATAACTTTATTTTTCTTTTCTTTTCTTTTATTTGCACATACTATCCATTCTCCCATGATTCTTATTAGCAGTGAGACTGCCTGACATCCGGTAAAATCTTCAGCCTGTCAAAGCCATAGCCACTGTTGTTCCATTTATACATGTGGTACGTCTTCATGTCAGTTTTTTACAGAATTGTTTTTATTTTTTATTGACGCATTTCGTAACGACTCCATTTTTTTTTTTTTTTTTTTTTTTTTTTTTTTAAATAGTGACAATTAAAGGCCTCTGCATGCCATTTAAGATAAGGTTTATAATAGAATAACAGTTGGATAATATTCAGTTTTATCAGTAGTGCTGAGCTTGAATTAGCTTCATGCTATAGGTTTTAGTGAGCCACTGTTGTCCCGTTGTAGGTGGAAAAAGAGGTGGCAACAAGACCAGGTTTCAGTGAGTGTTTGCTCTCGTCTGATTAAATTAGTCCAGAAATTGCTCCTGTATTTTAACCTCCACCGTCTGTCCCAGTCCTCTATAGGTCTTTGTGGTCAGAGGGCCTCATTCTCAGTGCTCAACAGGTTCGAACACTTTTACACTCAATATGGACTTTTCATAAATGGTCGTTTTGCTGATAGATCAGATTATGAGCATGATGATAAATGTTGAGCTTCTCAATAGTATCACTTGAATCAGACTCATTGTTGACATGAGCGTTCTTGTTTGTCTGTGATATATTCATGGACACTAAATACCGTCTCCTGAAACATGTAAATGTCTTTTCTAGCAATTGCAGGTAAATGGTACATCATAGGATCACTGTAAGAAGGCCTGTCCATGCTGCATGTCTTTGGGAGAATGTATTTTTTTTATAACTCCATTTTAAAGCGCCAGTTTTATTATTAAGGCCCAAGTTTTAAAAAGGGAAGTGCACAGTAAGAACTTAAATGGTTGGTATTGAATTGGTTTATTTGTTTTGGGATTTTTAGCTCATTTCCACCTGTATGCCGTTTTAAAGTTCTACCTTGTATTTTATTTATACAGATACAAAGAGACAGATGTGAAAAGATTTCTAAAGACGCATTTTATGAGGGATTTTTTTTTTTCCCAACAGTGACTTCTTCCCACATTGTAAGCAGATTTTAATCTAATTAGTTCTTTGTGGTCACTGTTCAGACAGTTTCTAATTGGGACTTAAAACATTTTAAAAGTTGTTTGAATTTTTATGTCGTAAATGTCTTGGCTGATTAATGGTGTCTTGGGCATCTCAGCAGCTGTCTTATTTGATCACATGTTGATTTTTAACTGACAAAAATGGTGATTAGTTGTAAACCCGAAGCTAAGCCTCAGTACATTATGTGTAACGTAGTTTGTTTGTTTTTCGTTGCCTGTTTATCACACCCACTTAAACACTACAACTGACTGAATTTTTTTTTTTTTATCATTTTCATTTCTGTGTATATCAAACACCCCTACAAACACACCACAGCAGCTGAGGCTTCCCTTTTCATTGTGCATATGGTTAGATGGTTCATTTCTGAAGGAATCTGATGATTGAATATTGCACCTGCAACGTCATGTTTATTTTTTTTAACATATGTTTATATTGTGCCATGTTTTGACATTGGTTTTCCATGTGTTTATTTGCAACACTCATCCAGGGTTGTTCAGTGTTTGTAATGTCCTTTCTTTCAAAAGGTTTCACTTTTCACCTCTGACATTTCTCCCCTGTGATCTATGCAAAACATGCTCCATTGTTCCCCCTTTGAAGTTGAAGGATGATGTGGATTGATTTATCGTGTAAATACTGTAAAACAAATAATAAAGATCAATGGGTCAGAATGCAGAGGTGTAGGAAATAACCAACAGAATAGTGAAAATCCTGTTCAGATGATGTAACAATGAATGTTGTCAAAAATATTTTTCTATATTTTCAAGTCATTAGAAAAAAAGAAACAGACAAAAACACAGTGCGAGAAAAGCTGTCACAAAACTACAAAGGGAATGTTTTTATTAATTTATAAATTCTTTGCTTAGCAATATTACATTTGTCTTGGTGTCCTTTTTTTGTTCTCTTTTAAAAGAACTGAATTAGAGTTGAATTCAAATAGCCATGTTTCACATGTTGTTGTATGGAGCTAAATCGGTCTCAATATTCACAAATGCGCGAGACTATTTACAAATGCGCAGGACAGGATTTACAAATGTGCAGGAGAAGATTCACCAATGTATTTCTGATGCACACACAAATATAACTTGATTTACAAACTGCTTCTGCTCTGTGGACTTCGCTGCATTTGTGTGTAGATTTTGAGACTCCCCTGACTTGCGTCAACCCATAAATGACTTTTTTTTTTTTTTTTTTTTTTTAACACGGAATGATCTGCAACCAATCGGATATCTTCCTTGTTTCAGCCAATCATAAGAACGCACCCAACGTGGGAGACGATTTACTCATAAGCCAATCACATTCAAACTGCGCTATATGCATGTGAATTTCAGTCAGTTCAACATGGCTTCCAGCAGCAGAGCGGTAAGTGAAACATCTATTGTAGCAGCTTTTGTGCAGTTATTGGCCCGGGTGTGTCCCAAGCACACCAAGAGAGTATGCAGCAGTCATGGCTGAAGGCAGTGCCATTGTAGACTATATTTTAGTCCCTTGTAATCCATGTTTTTATTACAAATGAAGGAAGGGTCTCCTGTAGCGGTCTGTGTTACAGCAGTTCTGATTAAGCCTCTGACTGCTCACGGACCCTTTCAAACAGTCACTTTGTTCACAAGAAATTCAACTTCCTGGAAAGATATTAGCCTGAACCTCTTGGCATGCAGAAGCGCCAGCAAAGCTCACTCGCTTAGCTGGCTGGCTGGCTTGTATTGATAGTTGCACATTTAAAGCGATTAAGATTAATAACTAAACAACTTCTCATAACAAGGGGATTAAGTAGCCAAACATTTTAAATGAGATGTTTCACTTACCGCTCCGCTGTCGTTGCTGGAAGCCATGTTGAACTGACTGAAATTCACATGCATACGTAGCAGTTTGTTTAAAAAAAAACAACAAAAAAAACTAAAAGAATAAACGTTTATATTCCTTTCACCAAAACGCCCAGCTTGTATTATTTTTATTGGGTTGTTCTTCCCTGCCTGTTCATAACGTAGTACTGTGTATGTGTGAATCCTGTAGGGCGGCGCATGCATGCTTCGCTCATTGCCATTTCTGCCGACCGGAGTGTCTGATATTGAGCCGCACACCCACACACGGAGCTCATTCTTTTTATTTCCGTTGACAGTAAAACTGTTGAATTGGATCCGAGTCCCTGTTTTTCATTCCCGCACAACACAACAGAGGAAAAATGTACAGCTAAAGGCACGCCGGCTACATCATATAGCGCAGTTTGAATGGCTTAATGTGATTGGCTTCTGAGTAAATCATCTCCCACGTTAGGTGCGTTCTTATGATTGGCTGAAACAAGGAAGATATCTGATTGGTTGCAGATCATTCCGTGTTAAAATAAAAGACATTTGTGGGTTGACGCAAGTCCACACACAAATGCAGCGAAGTCCGCAGACCAGAAGCAGTTTGTAAATCAAGTTATATTTGTGTGTGCATCAGAAATACATTGGTGAATCTTGTCCTGCGTATCTGTAGCCCCTTTCACACTGCCGAATAACCTGCGTTTAATACGCGAATTTAGCGTGTCCGCTGTTGTGTTCACACTGCCGACCCGGGCTGCCGCGTCAACTCGACTCGCCTTTCGACCCGCGTCGGACCCTAGTCTTTTTGCCGAGCAGAGTTTGATGTGAACACAATCGACGCGGGTCGGACGTGGGCGTGACGTGAGGAGTTTAAAAGACAGAATGGACAGCTGATTCAGAACAACAGCGACAGGTGAGGACAAGTTTTACTCTGTTTTAGCCTACATCAAGTTGGAGATATTTTTTAATATGGCCAACTGGGGAGACAAGGAGGTCCGCGAGCTCCTCATCCTCCGAGCAGAGGACGTTATTTACCGCCACATTTCGGGGACGGTGAAAGATGGACCTCTGCTGGAAGGGCTGGCGAGAAAGATGGGAGAGCGCGGTTTCCCACGCAGCAAGACGCACCATAAAGTAACATCTCCATGAACTGCATTGCAAAGATGAGTTTTCAAGGTGTCCCGCCATCGTTTGTTTGAAAAATTTGATGCAGACAGGTGTATTTAACCCTACCTCCGACGCATGGCTTGTGCCTACGTCATTGTACACCCCCAGCATTTTATGTGTTTCGTGTGACGCTCTGCCACTAGGCAACGCCCCCTGAACTCGGCTTCAGGCGACACGGGTCACCAACACGCCAAGCGTTCACATTGCTCGACGCGGGTCGAAGGTGCAATTTGGACCCGCTAAGATAGCGGGTCGCAGTGTGAAAGGGGCTTGTGAATATTGAAACTGATTTAGCTCCATGTTGTTGCTCTATCGATCACAGGTTAACTTTGCACTGTCCACTTTGTTACAAAGACAAGAAGTAAGGAAGAAACAACTAGTCCCGGCACCTTTTCAAAAACATGATTTTGAAAAAAATTTATCAAAACATTTTTATTGAGTCAGACACTGGTATTAGAGTTCTAATTAAATCAAATTTTATGTCTGAGACTGTAGCTAAACATCAGTATCTAGTCCAACAATTACAAAAAAAAGTATTTATCTAAATTTTTGTCCAAGTAATTGCCCCCAAATTGTTTTAATTTGAGCAGAGCTGATTCAAATCGGGGAGGAGGGGGTTGGCCTCAACAGCTTCTGTTTTCACAGGAGACAAGTATTTGTATGCTTTTAGCACTCTACAAGCAGTTTTGGGGACATAATAAACTTTTTGGCTTTTTGTGGAATATGTAATGTCTTCTTGTGAGTGCTCTCAACAGGTGGTGTATGCCTCAGTGTGTTGAATTTTGACCACTTAGACCGAATGTGAGTTCCCTTACAAATCATTAAATTTAAAGTATCGAGTAAACACCAGAAACGACAAAGCCGAGAAAGAAAGGGGCAAAAACACCATGATACTTAAGTTACTACTTCAGGCAAGGACAGGCTGAAGTCTACAATCCATGGAAGGTGTTTTGACTTGTCGCCTTGGCACGAGACTTGCAAGACTTGTTCGTGTTCGATTTTGGCAGGTAAACACCAAGGGCCTCATGTACAAAGGGTGCGTACGCACAAAATAGTGGCGTACGCACTTATTAACGTCAACGATCAGATGTATCAAGAGCGAAAAAAACGTGGAAATTCAACTTCAGGGCTGGCGTACGCACTTTTCTGCAGCTGTTGATTCTTTGGCGACACCTAAGGTGACGTTGGGAAACTGTTATAATAAATAAATGTGAACACAATTAGTCCTCAGACGGTGATGTGCACATGTGAGATACATGAACAATTAAGTACTGAAAAACAATTAACACACCCATGTGTCTGCAATTACACGAGTGGATATAAAAGCAGCGCAAAGTGGTGCAATGCCATCCATCATTGTCCGCTGGTCCGGGGATCGGGTCGCGGGGGCAGCAGCTTGAGCAGAGAGACCCAGACGTCCCTGTCCCCGGCCACTTCCTCCAGCTCTTCTGGGGGGACCCCGAGGCGTTCCCAGGCCAACCGAGAGACATAGTCCAACGTGTCCTGGGTCTTCCCCGGGGCCTCCTCCCAGTGGGACGGGCCCGGAACACCTCACCAGGAGGCATCCAGGAGGCATCCTAACCAGATGCCCGAGCCACCTCATCTGACTCCTCTCGATGCGGAGGAGCAGCGGTTCTACTCCGAGCCCCTCCCGGATGACCGAGCTTCTCACCCTATCTCTAATGGCGCTTTTCCACTAGCTCGGCACGGCTCGCCACGGTTGTGTTTGGTTGTTTCCATTACAAACGAGTATACTTCGTGACGGCTGCGCGTGTTGCTGCTCACCCTGTGGTTTTTTGTCGCACAGAAGGCAAGAGAAGGGAGCCAGAGAAGACTCCTGGCCGCCAGACAAAACAGTATTGAAAAGTACCGGAGAGTTTTGTTACGAGCTTCAAAAAGACGACGTTTGGAGGTAAGCTAACGGTTGCTAACGCTAGCTTTTATTATCCGCGTTATGACGCTTCCAGTGACGACACTCATCGCCCAATCAGTGGAAGGCAGTCGGCTGACGTCACGTTTTAGTAACGCTTCGGCCTGCTTGGAACCAGGGCTGAGGTGATACGGAAAATCGTCCCGGTTGCAGATACGGCTTGCCGAGCCGAAGCGAGCTAGTGGAAAAGCGCCATAAGGGAGAGCCCAGACACCCTGCGGAGGAAACTCATTTCGGCCGCTTGTATTGGCGATCTCGTTCTTTCGGTCACTACCCACAGCTCGTGACCATAGGTGAGGGTAGGAACATAGATTGACCGGTAAATCTAGAGCTTCGCCTTCTGGCTCAGCTCCTTCTTCACCACGACGGGCCGGTGCAGAGCCCGCATCACTGCAGACGCCGCACCGATCCGTCTGTCAATCTCCTGCTCCATTCGTCCCTCACTCGTGAACAAGACCCCGAGATACTTGAACTCCTCCACTTGAGGAAGGATCTCATTCCCGACCCGGAGAGAGCATTCCACCCTTTTCTGGCCGAGGACCATGGTCTCGGATAAGATATTTGGTAACAACGCCACACAGTCTGAAAACCTATGATTGCCACATTTTGTGTTTTGCATTTCAGACAAACAGTTGATTGATAAACTGACAAAAAATAAGTGTTTGCAGCCACCAGTGCATAACAAAAAGCGAGGCATTTTCTGTTCATGCTGAAAGAAGTGTCACAAACCAAGAGAATGCATTACTGACAGTAGAAATCTATGTTTTGTGGAGGCTGGAAAAGTAAATCTCTAAAATCATCCATAAAAGTAACACTGATTAAATTTCACAATGCAGCATGCTTGCATCACATAAAGACATGACTGTCCTTAAAACAACAGCTGTTATGGATTGTTATTATTGACTCTAAAATATACAACATGAGTCGGAGTAAAGCACAAAGTACACTTTTAAACAAAAACTAACAAGACAAACACTCCTGAGTTTGCACACGGAGGAAACTGGAGTCGCCTTGGCTGTATCCTAGCAACAGCCAACAACAAGGGAAACTGCAGAGAGATGGGTGGTGGTAAAAGTGAAGAAGTGGAGGGATGTAGTAAAGAAGAGCATGAGGTCACAGCAGCACCGTTACCTGAACACAGGTAAGACACAGTGATGGGTCCATGCTTGTTATCCTGCTGTTTAATTTTTTTTTGTTGTTGTTGTTGTTGTGTTGCTAATCAAAATCCGATTGTTCTTTCGTTTAGTGATATTTTATTTATTTATTTCAAATGTACTTGACAAGTAATTTTTAATCATTATTTACATTGTTTAGTCACAGTTTGTTAAGTCTTTTGATTACATCTAAAGTCTTCCATTTCTACTAGCAACACTGAGTTTCCTATTTACTTTGCCAAATTGAACTCTCAAGATGAGCAACTAGACCTCCCTCATCTATAATGTAGTTTGGTAATGCGAGTAGAGACTGGAACACCAAGAGCTGGGACTGACCCAGTGCCTCAGATACATCTGTCACACTCTAACATAAATAACCTAAATTGTTCTGCTGATAAAAGAAGCTTATGAAAACTTTTCCTTGAATACAAATAGCTACACCAAAGATACTGAAGTCAAACTTGGGTAACAGTTATTCTGTTTCAATAGCAGTTGTCTGAGGTATCAGAACGACAAAGAATTCATTCATTTTGTTGCTTTCAGAATGATTAATTATCTATGTGGTAAGAGACTTACACGGCTACAAATACACTTACACTTGGCTACTTAAATTTAAGAACCATTCATACCCCTCATACAAATGTGTTATTTTTCCATTTATTTGTATTTCCATGTTTATTTTTTTATTTCCAAATGTATATATGTATTAATTTCCGCATGTATAAATGAATGGATTTTCACTTTTCCACATTTTTCCTAATCTACACACATTTACATTACCACTTTTCCACATTATATACTTTTCTTATGTATGGTAATAAGGTGGGCGTTAGTAACTTTGATCTAAAGTATGATTGGTCATTAACGAGAAACAGTGTCAACCAATCAGCTCTCAATAAATCCACAGGAAACCAAATGGCCCTGTCCTACTTTCTTGTGAGAGATAATGGCCTCCCACCAGGAGATTGCTGACGAACTAAAGCAAATTGCTGACTTAGCTCAAAATAATGGTCCCTGTTGACTATTGTTTCGGACAGAATGATTATGTTAGCTGCACACACAAAAGTTGACCCTTTTTTGTTCCAAAATTTGAAGGAAGTGGCTCATTGTTTGAATAAGTCTGCATATATTTTTGGGACAGGCGATGTTACAGTTTAACATACGTCAACGTTAAATGGCGACCTTCAGCTCAAAGTGTCGGTGGTTGCTGGTAGCTACGGCAGCTGATAGGAAACTGGAAGACGCCGCTTAGCTGTCCTGGATGATAAAAGTAATAATGTGGAAAAGTGAAAATAAATGAATTAATACATATGGAAATTGATAGATAAATAAATGTGAAAATAAAAATAAATGGAAAGAAATATAAAGTAAGGAAAAAATAATACATAAATGTAAAATGTAAAAATTCAATTATTAATTTCCTCATATGTTCACATATATAATATTCATTCATATAGTTCTGATCATGGTAGTTTTGGTAAAAAGTTGGCACTGAATGTTCAATAATGATCTGCTTGTTTAAAATACATATTTTCTTTTTTTTAAATTTGATCAATCTTGAAGCTGTACTTAATTCCCATTTATAATGTTTCAAAAATAATGAATAGATAGTAATGGATGATAAAGATAATATTCATGCTAAACATTTACTCATTACTACATCAGAAATAATATCTGAAGTGTTTAGTGTTTGCTTAGTAGAAATACTACTTTGTTGTTATCTGATGAAAGAGGGATCTGTTACCAGTGTTTCTCTACATGACTGTTCAGTTCATGAATAAAATATCAAAGGGGGTCTAGTTACACAACTGGAGAGTTTAGAAGTATTGCTTCGCTGACACTTGAGTCTGTACCTTCCATTCTTGTCCTCGTTCTAGATACTTCTAGTTGCCTATCACTGTTCGAAACACTAGTACAGTTCTCAGTGCAAAACTAAAAAATTTCTTTGTGGTCTGTATTTGTTCTTTCAGCCCACAGCCTTCTCTCTTATGACATCCTGTCAAGACTACTATTTTTCAATAAGCAACTGTTCACTTGACAGCATGTGAAAGACCATTCCAGAGCCAATTGTTAAGAGAGGTTACTCAGCCAGGCTGAATTGAAGCGTACACAATTCTGGAATTTGTCAGTCATTAAAGTGATAGTTCGGAGTAGATTCACCCTAGGGTCATTTGAACCGTGACATCCAGCCAAGTAGCCCACCCGAAGTTTTTTCGATATTGGCTGAACATCAGCCGAGTTACTGAGTTTTCCAAAATAGCTTAGTACAAGCGCTAATGGAACCTGGCAGTATCTCCAAAATTACCACACTAAAATCACATGCCATGACACCAAACTTCTACAGTAGTACAAATACGGTCTGTACTCACAAAACGATGCATTTGGAAGTTTGTACATAGTCCAGGAGTTTATTATTATCAACACAAGCCTGATAGCTTCTCTGCTGCTAAAGCTGCGTCGACGTCACTTCCTTGATCTGGGAGCTTCAATGTAAGATGAGGGTTGATCTACTACTGTAGACAACAAAGCAAGGCTGCTCAATTTCTCCAATGATAAAATAAATTCACAACTCTACAACATAAAAATTCATAAAAAATCACGTAGAATATAGCATATACTTTGTTGTCTACAGTAGTAGATTAACCCTCATCTTACATTGAAGCTCCCAGATCAAGGAAGTGACGTCGACGCAGCTTTAGCAGCAGAGAAGCTATTAGGCTTGTGTTGATAATAATAAACTCCTGGACTATGTACAAACTTCCAAATGCATCGCTTTGTGAGTACAGACCATATTTGTACTACTGTAGAAGTTTGGTGTCATGGCATGTGATTTTAGTGTGGTAATTTTGGAGATACTGCCAGGGTCCGTTAGCGCTTGTACTAAGCTATTCGGGATAACTCGGTAACTCAGCTGATGTTCAGCCAAGATCGAAAAAACTTCGGGTGGGCTACTTGGCTGGATGTCACGGTTCAAATGACCCTAGGGTGAATCTACTCCGAACTATCACTTTAAGTGTATATTTGAAGAATGGTGTTTCATGCCAGAGATTTCAAGAATCCAAATCCAAAGCACATTTAATTTATCTTGTCACTGATTCATGCCATTCCTCAAAAAAGTATTTATGCTCATGATTTTGTAATTTCTGTTTACATTTATCCACCTTTCCCCTTGATTTATGTCTTTTTGCAGACACTCAGACTGAATATTAGACAAGTAATGACCCATCTTTTCATGATGTTTATGGGAACCCTCTTTGATAGCAATCCAACTTCTCCTATCCCAATCAACAGCCCAAGTCCGGGCTGTCACTCAGATAGTCTTTCCCCTGCTCTCCCACCTCAGACACCTCCATGCTTGGCAACACAGGCACAGTGTGACCTTGCTAAGGCTGAGGCAGAATTGCGACAGATACAAGAGCGTCATGCGATTGAAACCGAAACGGTGAATCGGGGTGTAGAGCGAGCTATCCTGGGAGCACGAAGAGAGGAGCAGCGCCTGCTCGAGAGGGTACAGCAGGACCACCGGGATACTCAGCAGCGTCTGGAGCAGGTTCAGAGGGAGAACATGGCAGCAGCATCGGTCAGCCAATCCCTGTTGGCACAAAGACTCTGTAGACTGTCTCAGCTTCAGCAGCAGATTCAGGAAGTGGGTCTGTCAGTTCTGAATGTGAGTGGGCCAAACCATAACCACCTGCTAAGGGAGATTGCAGAGTTACTACAACCCTGGGAAATCTCTGTTTCTTTCAAGAAAGTGAACTTCAAACCAAGCTCCCAACCTAATGCTGTCACCTTTGGAGACATTCGTGTGCAAGAGCAAAGCTTGTGCTTGGATGTTGGCAGCTGTGGGCCGCATGGACAGCCGTGTGCTCTTCATTCGCAAGAGATTAAGTTGGAAGACATAAACCATCAAAGTTCTAGAGGAGAGAAGAGCCCACAAGGACAGGGTTGGACCTCACCAACAGGCAGGGTTGTCAGAAAGATCAGCCTCTCAAACTGGAGTCATTTAGAAGCAGAGGATAAACAGAAGCTCTCTTCTGCAAAGATATGTCAGTGGCTTCCTAAATGTGAACAATCTGACTTGGAGTCGTCCCAAGATGGTAAAGTGGAATGTGGTTCCTTCCAGCCACAAGAGGAGGACATATTTTTGGATGTTCCCACAGTACTTAAAAATATGGATACGGAAGGTAAATATCAGGTGTACAATATGAACAGTAATGGAAAACAGTGCTCCCCCAGGAATCAGAGGAAATTGCTTTCTGTGTCTTCTAGTAGAAAGCCACCCCTCTCACCTGAACAAAGATGGGAGCATGCTAAATTGAGTCACTGCTTAAGCCAGGATAAAGGAATAGTGAGTCAAGATTCAAATAATAGAATTGTAAGATATGGCAACAGTTCCCTAACATCTCCCAGGATGACTCCAAGGGAGGCTCTTGCCAGCCAAAGCTGCCTAGACCTCACCTCAAGAAGCTGGCCTCACTCTCATGCCAGCCAGTCCTCTGATGAACACACTCTAGGGACACTCGTTGACTCTGATCGTGCACCATCTCCAACAGACAGCCTTGACTCCAGCTATACTTTTGTTGTTAGCCCATCTCATGACCACAACATAAACAGAGCTTCTTTGAACTACAGTTGCCGCTTGTCGAAGTCTGCTGTGGACTTGACACACAAGACATGCCCGTTGACTGGCAGTGAGACAAATGAGCAAGGATTGTGGAAGGTTAAGTGTAGCAACTTCAACTCTATGTTGAGCTCCCCTACTGATTTGTCAGCTCTCAATAGAGGATCTGTGGTCTATGACAGGGAACGGAACCTCTCATATGCCGCCTGTAGAGGTCATAGTATTTTGCCACAGCCACAGAAAAAAGCCACAGTAGCTGGATCAAAGCAGCCCTGTGTGGCTAGGTCTTTATCCATGTCAGTCATAGATGGTTTCCCTCAAGAGCTAAAAAGGGGCAGAAGAGAGAGAGGAGAGACAGCCCTAAAAGAGTTAGAGAAGGAAGGTGACCCAAGCTTTTCAGTATTCGGCCCCAGGAGTGTCCATCTCATTGCACAATTTGGGAAGCAGGGTTCAGGTCGGGCTGACCTTACCCTGCCAAGTGGTATCCATGCCACACCACAGGGCCAACTCTTTATAGTGGACTGTGGAAATGCACGTGTCCAGGTATGTATTTTCTTTAATGTCTGAACTTTGTAGTGTGTACTATATAAAATGATGTTGAAGTTTCAAACTAAATTTGAAATTTTAAACAGGTAACTGACCCTCGGGGCAGTGTCATCCAGCAAGTGACTTCAAATACTGATGGCTCTGCCAGACGATTCCGGAACTACTTTGACATTGCTGTCAATGCAAAGGGTCTAATTGCATTAAGCTGTGCAGCAGAAAGAGCTCTGCTGGTGTTCAGCCGGCATGGCCGCCTTCTTCAGACCTTTGGAAGGACTGGGTTGGGCTCAAAAGATGAACTGGAAGCTCCAAGGGGTGTGACTGTAACCAGACTAGATGAGTTCTTGGTAGCTGATATCAGGAAAGGTACCCTCATTGCTTTGAAGCTTGACCCTAAAACGGGCTCCAGGCTTGAGCGCACAGTGGTGACGGGATTTCACAGGCCCTACTTAGTGGCAGCTTGCTTGAGCTCAGGTATGGTAGCTGTGTCTGAAAGGGGCAATGAAACGGGACACATTCCTTGCATCAAAGTGCTGGAGCCAGGCTGGAACACGGTGAAGGTTCTAGGTGTATGTGCCGGTATGGGACCAGTCTTGGCCTGCCCCTGGGGTATCTGTATAGATGGAGATGGTAATGTCCTAGTTGCAGACTGGGGGGAGCAGCACACAATTGTGCTATACTCTGTTCAAGGAGTGGGGTGGCCCTTAGTAAATCAGGGCTTGAGTAGTCCACGTGGTCTGACCTTGCTACCTGGGGGCCAATTAGCTGTCTCAGATAGCATGCACCATTGCATTAAGATATACCAGTACAAAACACCCCAGGACTAGAAAGAGTTAGCTGACATCCAAAGGTGTCTAAAGAAATCTGTTACCAAAATTTACTGCTAAAATCCAACTACATAAAGGTTAAGCTCCTCAGCTGATACAGCAGACTTTTGAATATTTATAAATAAATGGACCAGCTGTACTGCCAGAATCATGTGTCTATCTTTAAGACAATAGCTCATCCTAGTGGCTGTTTTTACTTCTTCCACTCCCTTCTTTCACCAACATGGCCTCTCATGTATATACTCCACTTTTTGATGGCTTCTGTGTTTAACATACACTGGTGAATCTGCAATGAAGGAACCAGCATTGGAACTAGACTACCTGTTCCAGTATGTATTATTCAGAGCAGATGTTTTATCAGGAAGAAATCCCCATTGCTAATTGGTGATCAGGCAAGATAGGGATTTAAGATTTTGGCTGTCTAAAGAAGTTGTTTTTATGCAGCAGAAGTTGGTTTGAAAATTTTTTTCTCGTTTCAACTTCAATGATCCAATTGTCTCTTAAAGTGTTAGAAATTAAAATTATTATTGATTAAGCTGTTTTCAAAAATCTACGGGAGAATGTAACTCCCGTAGAGTTCCCATTTTCTATACCCACTTAAAAACTGATATGAAAGTGTAAAATCCTCAATATCAGACATCAGTGATATTGTCATTATTATTGTAATTTTCCATCCATCCATCCATCCATCCATTTTCTATACCCGCTTAATCCATCGGTCGGGTTGCGGGGGACTGGAGCCTATCCCAGCGGTCAGAGGCGGGGTACACCCTGGACACGTCACCAGTCCATTATTATCATTTTGTTTTATAAGTTCTATTTATTATCTTTTGTGACTACATGAATACAATTACAGCAGGAGGCGGCCAAATTGTTGCCACTTACAGTGGTAAAAAGAAAACTATCACAATGTACAATAAGACGAATGACAAAAAATATATAATAGTTTTCACAAAAAAGCAGTATTTCTCATTCGGGTCTGTATATTTTGTGGCCTGTGATTAAAATATCCCAGAAAGTCTCCTTTTGGATGAGTTTTTCTCTGCCGGTTACTTTCTCAAATGAAAAGGAGAATATGATCAATCCCAAAGGCTTGTAATATAGATGTATCAGTGTTACAGTGATCTTAGAAGTTTCTGGCCATAGGATAGTTAACACTATCTGTACAAACTGCATATATATGCTCCGCTACTCTGTCTTGTAAATGTCATTTAGTCCTATCAATATAAAAAGCTTGGCATATTGGACATTGTAGCCTATAAATGACGAAATGCTGTCACAAATAGAACTCAGCCATTTTTCTGTTTGAAAGTTTGATTTTTTTTTCCTAATAAAGTTTGTTCGCTCAAGTGTTTGGCTTTTGTATACTGTTTGACTAGTAATGTTTTTGTAATCCTGTTCCTCAAAAAATGACATAATTTTTCATTAAGCCTCAAACTCCCTTTCCTGGTTAGCCTGGGAATTCCCATGCTGCTTTGCGCGCAATTTCATTCACACGGCAAAGGCTGCCTGGAAACCACCGCCCTTTTTTTTGCCTGAGTTAGGGAACCAATCACAGAACGAGGGGGGGGGGGCAGCAAGACAATGACGACGTCTATGCGCAACACCGAAGCTTGTAGAGTGTTAATCCAACATGGCAGCGGACACAACGTTACCGTTCGATGCAGCCTTAGAAAGTGTTTTAAGTAGCTTAGAGCGCAAGTTTACTTCTAAAAAAGAGCAACGCGTCTTCTTCTTCCTCGTCGAATTTCTGTCGCTCTACATACGTCATCTGGTATAAGTGATACAATTGGCTTTGAATCGCGCGCAAAGCAGCATGGGAAGAACCAGACGCCATTTGATAGACATTCGTAGCGCCCAATAAACGGCTCTAGGCATTCGTAAACCACGCCTCAAATACGAGAAAATGCACACCTAGTTCCCAGACCACCATCTCATCGAGATGTGGACGCGTCAGCCAGGCTATTTCCTGGTCGTGAAGGAGAAATGCTTTTGGTCTAACACCCACTTGTTTGTATCTGTTGCTTAGGGGAGTATAACATAAGAGCTTTGTTTGCATTTAAGTAAATTTCCAGCACATCTGAGAGAATCACGCCAACATATCCACAGTTCAACCCCCCCAATTCCCTGCCAGCTGTTAATCAACAGTTCAACACTCTCCTCTCACTGCTTGAGAATGTGTCATGAATATTAATTAGGACACAACACCCACTCTCTGCTACAACACATTTTGCACAGAGTGAAAATCATTTTCAGGGGAACCTGTTTTTTGTGATGATGCAAAAACACTAAAAAATTGGAAAACTGCATCATCATTACGTTGAAAGACTGATGACAGAGATGCACAGTAAAGCTGAAGCAAACATTGAATTTTTAAAGCCTCGATGTGAGTAGCGGGCTGTGCCATGATAAACCCACAAGGTTCCATTCTCTTGACTCATTCTTCTTCCTTCTCTAGGAACACCTTGTGATCTTACCCAGCTTTGTAATTACACTGTACATGCCTACTCTGAGCTCTATGACTATGTTATAATTGGCTTTGTTCTTAGGCCTTATGTATTCATATTCTGTATTTTTTTTAAATAATATATGTTCCTATTTTGTACTTTTCCACTCTGCTCATACTATGCAATGTATGTCCTTTAATGGTCCAAGACTATAAGATAGCCTAACTGGACTAAATAACTGGGTCAGATGAAGCTTCTCTATCTTGCCAGATAGGTCTGTTATGGCGCTTTTTCAGTAGCTCGGCACAGCTCGACACGGCTCGGTTTGGTTGTGTTTCCATTACAAACGAGTATACTTTGTGCCTCCTGGACGTGGGCGGGGTCGTCGTAACACGGCTGCGCGTGTTGCTGCTCACCCTGTGGCTTTTTGTCGCACAGAAGGCAAGAGAAGAGAGCCAGAGAAGACTCCTGGCCGCCAGACAAAACAGTATTGAAAAGTACCGGAGAGTTTTGTTACGAGCTTCAAAAAGACAACGTTTGGAGGTAAGCTAACGGTTGCTAACGCTAGCTTTTATTATCCGCGTTATGGCGCTTCCAGTGACGACACTCATCGCCCAATCAGTGGAAGGCAGTCGGCTGACGTCACGTTTTAGTAACGCTTCGGCCCGCTTGGAACCAGGGCTGAGGTGAAACGGAAAATCGTACACGTTGATCACATCCAAAGAAAATGACGTGGACGGTGTTTGGCCTGGTCATGTCACTAATAACTGGTCAATTATACTTAGTCGCATGTAAGTACAACCTCTGTGACATAAGTGTAAAGAAGATAAATATGAACTATTTCTGGATATCAGGGCTTGGGCTAATAGATTTCCTGCGAGAGCTCTGTCAATCAGAGTCCAGAGCTGCCATACTTGCGACCAATAAAAAATACTTTGTTTACTTTTAAGATTTCTCCGGCTTGTTCTTGGGCTTCCAATAAAAGAATCGGGATAACAGCTATATTCCACCTTCAAGGACTCTTCATATGGCAATGTCCCAAGAATGCCACAGCTGCCTCCTACCCTTCGTTTAACCTGTGAGACCTCAAGAAACTAGTTTGCCTGAGAGTCAACAGAGCTCATCAGAAATCTGTCTGAAGATGTAAAGCTCCTTTTAGGGTATAAAAAAACATAGTTCTTATTTTTACACAATTTTACAATAATATAAATACATAGATACTGTAGGTTTAACATATTAGGTGATTTTTTAAAATTTTCTGTTTCTGGTTAATTCTTCAGAGGCCGAAGAAAAGTTGCTTCTGTCGTGTTTTATTTGACATTTTGTGAATCCTACTGAGTTCTATGGAAGACTGGATGTTCGTTGATATTACTCTGCCATCAAGTGGTGTGGAGTATAGCAAGTCAGATTCAACTGCTGAGCGGAAGTTTATCCACGGCTGTGAAGTGGCTAAGAAAATAGTGCGAGCATGAACGAGCTGCCAAATAAAACACGACAGAAGCAACTTTTCGCAACGAAATTTGATATGGATTACCAGTGCACACCAGTAACCACTCCGGTGAGTTGATGATTTTGAAAACGGACGTTTATGGTGCTTTTACGGACCTTTTAGGACATGCACATGACTTGCCATTCTGAAGCAGGTTAAGAAGAGTCTAAATTAGGCAAATACCGGAGACAGCAGTAAAATTCAAAAAAGCGGTGAGGGGGGTTCTAAAACATTGCAGACGACTCAGAAAAGAGGCTTAATGTTGAAAATACCACAGTTCCCCTTTAATACAATTGTCTAATGACCTATAATGAATCTGAATTTTATTCGAACAGAGGGATAGACTGGAAATGGTTTAAGCGACCATAAGTTTACAAGTAGTCTTAATAAGCGGATTTTTCATAATATCTGATGTGTATAGCCATCCAACAAAAAAAAAAATAGAAAAATATGTGAATGAGGGCAGCTTAGCTGGGAATTTGTCTGTATTAATATACACTTGCACTTTACTGTTTTTACAATATAATACACATTATCCCTTATGGTTATTTATTGTATGTAGGGCTGCACGTTGGTGTGGTGGTTTGCACTGTCGCCTCACAGCAAGAGGTCACCCCTTGTGGTGATAGTTTTTGAAGACTACAACTACTAAATCTACCTTTAAGGACACACTGTTATGTTTACAGCAGAGCACACATTTATTTTACATACCAGTTGAGCTGAAGTTATTTCAGTGTAAAATATTCTGTTGGTGTGCAATTGACAAATATGTAGAGTTTGTAAGTAAAGCCATGTGTTAAAACAGTAGTGGCCACAGGTCATATTATCCATCCATCCATTTTCTATATCCGCTGAATCCGTCGGTCAGATCGGAGCGGTCATCGGGCGAGAGGCCGGGTACACCCTGGACAGGCCGCCAGTCCATCACAGGGCCACACAGAGACAAACGAGACAAACAACCACACACTCACTCCTAAGGACAATTTTTTAGAGAAACCAATTAACCTAACACGCATGTTTTTGGACAGAAAAAACCTTCCTTTCACAACTACAGCATTTGGTCTCTTAAAGTGTTAAAACACATGATGCAACACTGTGATAAACATGTCCCGGTCCAAACATTTTAAAATACATTCGAGATGTCAAATTGAAAATTAGGCTGCATGGTGGTATGGTGGCTAGCACTGTCGCCTCACAGCAAGAGGGTTCCATGTTTAATGCCCAGCTGGGGCCCTTCGGTTTGGAGTTTGAATGGTTCTTGAATGGTCCTTGTGTATGCGTGGGTTCTCTGGGCACTCTGGCTTCCTCCCACTGTCCAAAAATATGCATTTTAGGTTAATTGGTGATTCTAAATTGTCACTAGGAGTGAGTGTGAGCGTGCATGGTTGTGTGTCTTGTTTGTCTCTATGGTCCTGTGATGGACTGAGTTTACCCTGCCTCTCGCCCAATGGCAGCTGGGATAGGCTACGATTACTAGGCACCTCACACCCTTGAATGACTCTTTCTGTTTGGTGGATGGGCAAGTCGTAATTTGAAGCAGGAAAGACGGAATTCATACATACAAACACAATATGTTAAAACTTCTTGACACCTAATGTTGGGAACTGTTGCAACAATCAGTAACCTGTCAATGTTATGGCAGATCTGTGCATAAATTTAGTAGCAAGAAATGTTTAGTTGATAGAAACAGTTCCACTTGAGTGGATCCCAAACCACCTTGGGCCCCAGTGTGAATACATCACTAGCAACAATAGAGGTTAAACCCTTGATGTTTAGATTTACTTTGTTGGAGTTTTTGAGGAGAAAAGATACAGTATCGCGTTTTCCTGCCACAGCCACTAGATGTTACTCAAGGGACATATCTTACCAGCTGAACTTTCAAAGCAAAGCTTAGGCTGTTTGCAGAGAGACTATTTCTACATTTCTCTCTGTGAGCTGCATCTTCTTTTCTGTAGAATAAGTCTTCCTGTTTCCCCCTCTGCAGCTCCAACTGTTTCCCATCAGGTGTTTCCTAGCTACAAACTATTTTTGTTTCTCCATTGTTCTCCAGTCGCTAGCCTCATTGATTGCTTTCCAGTTGGCCATCCTGTCATCCAGCCATCCAGCTTTCTAGTTCCATGCTTGGCTCAACCCTTTTCCTTACCCTCTTCTATTTTTTGTTCTAGGAGCATGGCTGTTTATCCCTGAGACATGGAAAAGGAGTAAAAATCTTTATAATTGTAAAAGCAAATATTTGAACTATACACATTGATAAACTCTTGAACGACATTTATAAAATAACATAACCCTGAGTTTTTTGTATCTACTTTTGCAACTCCTTTAATATTCACTCGAGCAGGGGAGTGATTCTGGAAATGAGGCGGTTCCTACTCAGAAGACATCAAGATAACCTTACCCATTTGTAAAGTATAAACAGCTAATTGCATCTTTTCTTATAGTGTCAAGGGAACATCTACATTAGTGTATTATCACATCTTCTTCTCTTACATACCTTACCCCAAAGTAGCATTAGGGTTTAACTAACTTAGAGTTAGTTTTTTACCCAAAGAAAAGTATTGTGTACATTGCCCCTGCAGGAGCCTGCACTGAACGAATTACACAAGATCAATGAGCATGAAAGCATATATACAGACTGCTCTCATTATCCTAGCAGATTTTAATAATTGTAGTCTCTGAAAAAACATGGCAAAACTGTATAAGTTTGTACATTTTACAACTAGGGGAAACAATACACTGGACCACTGCTACAGTAACATCAGGAATACATACACCGCTGAGTCCAAACCCCATTTTGGAAAATCTGACAACTTGGCAATCCTACTAAAACCCACTTACACCAAACAGCTAAAGACCAGCTTAGTCACAGTGGGAACTATTAACTCCTGAACTGACAGGTCGCCAGTCCATCACAGGACCACACACACAGAGACAAACGAGACAAACAACCATCCACACTCACTCCTAGGGTCCATTTAGAATCACCAATTAACCTAACATGCATGGAAGCTTGAGTATCCAGAGAGAAGTCACACAAACAAACACACGGAGAACCTGGAAACTCCACACAGAAAGGCCCCAGCTGGGATTTGAACCAGAAACCATCTTGGTGTCAGGTGATGGTGCTAACCACCACTTTACTGTGTAGGCCATATTATAGTCATTTAAGCACTTATACCATGAGTAGCACAAAATAAACAACCTGTGAATTATTGTCTTGTTTTTTTAAATCTTAGTGTACACTTTATTTTATATTTGTAAAGCGACAGCTTTTGGGGTGGTCTTGTCTGGCCCTATGATTTTGACATTAACTCTAAGCTCTGCACAAGAATTCCTATGTATCCAGACCGAGTGTATGTGTCCAAATGGCAAATAAAGATCTGAACTTAAGTCTGTTTTGATCCAAAAAATTCCTCACTGTACTAACTTTATGTAACAATGAAATAAACAATGATATATAACGTAAATAATAAAAAATGATAAATCTAAACTACCAATGGGACACCCTCATGAAGCTTGAGTCTTTTTTCACCTGCATGCACCTGTTTACTTTGAAGTCCTGTCTTGCAAGGAGTGCATTTGATCCACTTTGCAAACACATTTTTAAACAAGTTTGCTTTTTGTACTGATCTTGCGTTAAATACTTGTGAAGAAGCAGTGTTGTTAAAAGATAATGCTGACCTTTCCAGCTCATCTATGGAGGAACAGCAACACAGCAGTCAGCACATATTGAAACTGTGTGGACTTGCCTTTGCTTAAACACAGCATTAAAATCTTATTGTCAAAAATCTTGGTAACTGTGTGATGTCACAAAAATAAATTTTGCATGTGGATCAATGTGTGATTTTTAAGTATAACTTTCACTAAAGTTGACATTTTCCCACCACTGAAAAGTTTGTGGGAAAATATAAACAGACTAGAGGAAATTATATTACAGTTGTTTAAGATTAAGATTAGATTTATTGTCATGCACAGGCATACACGAAATTTGTCCTCCACTTCTAACCCATCCAGGTTGGCACCTGTTGAACACACATGCACAGGGTCACACACTCAGAGACAGAGGCCATACACTGGAGCCAATCACAGCGCCCAGGGAGCATGTGGGTACGGTGCCTTTGCTCAAGGGCACCTCGGCCGTGGCATGGAGGCGGACTGACACCCCTCCAGCTGTCAGTTTCCCAAATCTTTTTGAGTGGTGAGAGTGGGAATAACATTCCGGTTATTGGATGACCTACTCTAACCACTGAGCCACGGCCGCCCCTAAGATGGTTTGAGTTTAAGATGGATCCCAACAAGAATACGTTTATTTTGTGTTTGGCTGTAAAGTCCCCACATCTGGATTTGACTATCTGGAGACATGCTGCGACAAATCATACACATGGTACAGATTATAAGATCTTCAGCATGAAATGTTTAGTCCTAAGATTTTATACCAAAACACAAAATAAGTCATCATAAGGCTAACAGAAAAGGTTTACCCTGAATGTCATCCAAATTAGTATCTGCTCATGTCATATGTGCAATTCACTGTAAAAATGGCACCATGAGCTGTGGATTGTCTTTAGAACACAGTGCAAGAATCCCAAAAGCAGTCATGAATAAAGAAACAGAATATTATGTGTGGCGGAATCACCATGCGGTTACGGGGAGGGAGATCAATCGACAACGCCACCTGGGGGAGTTTCACCCTCCAGGAAATGAATGTGGAAAGTAACACACAACAGACATACAGGCTCCAAATAAATCCCGCAGGGCAAGAGACAGTTGGTGTATAAAAATTACAATTTATTAAAGGAAAACAAAGAAAAAGGAAAATAACTTAATGTACCAAAACCTTTAAGAAAAATAGTCAGAAAGACAAAATAAATGCAAACAGAGCTGGAGCTTACCAGGTGGCAGGGGAAAACCAAACGACAAAGTTCAAAGAAAACACCCGTGCCACAGCACTCACACTTCCACACTCACACGGCGAGATAAAACCACCACCAGGACGGGACTGCCGCCGGAGGCCCACAGCACCTGTTCAACAAACCAAAACAACAAAAGTTAAACAAACATTCTGAAATACATGACGTCACATAACACATGGATATAAAACAATGATTAAAATCAACAGTTGCGACAGAGTATCAAAACTTCATTGATATTGTTCTGATGGCGAGCCGTGACAATGTCGCACTGTGCGAGTCTGAAATGATAAATTGTGTGTGGGAAAAGAAACGAAGAACCAAAACAGCAGTACGTCGGAGCACTGGAGGGGACAAGACACTGGCCGGTTAAAAGGCTGCGGATGGATTAAAATGCTGAGCACCACTTGTTACTTCTTTGGAAAGTCAGGCGGAGCACCCAGGAAAGGCTTCTGGTAACGCTCCTTTCATTGGAAATCCAGGCGGAGCACCCAGGAAAAGCTTCAGCTAACGCTCCTTTCATTGGAAATCTGGGCGGAACACCCAGGAAAGGCTTCTGGTAACGCTCCTCTGCAAGGCAGATTAAAATGCTGAGTGCCGCATGTTAGGCTACTTCATTGGAAATCCAGGCGGAGCACCCAGGAAAGGCTTCTGGTAATGCTCCTCTGCATGAAGAAAGCTCTACACACAGACACGCAAACAATCAACGGCGGAGACGGAAGTGCAGCCAGAGAGAGACACACCGGTGCAGTCACTCCCATATATATAGGTGCAGGCACCTGCGCCACCCCTTAATTAGGGTGTACATCAAATTGGGACAGTGCTGCAGGTGGGCAGGAAGGGGACAACCTGCCACATATGGACACTTGAGTCCAATGCAAACATTAAATATTAGTGCAAGACTTTTATGTATCAAAGGAACACTGGGAAACACAGTTCAGAAATGTGGTTCCAAAAAAATCTCACAGATACAACTTTTAAACAAGACAGAGAAGGATCCCCATTGGAGGCGTCTGCAGAGCCCTCTCAAGCTTTAAAACGGTCCAAAGGATTTGGTTTTATTATCACAGATGGCTGCTACCTGCCTTCTGCCAGACCTTCATATCTGTATGATGCACCACTTCAGAAGTTGCCCATGACAATTATTTTTTAAATCAAATGCAATAACAGTACATACTTACAAACACACTGAAAAATAACCATGCTGAGGTCAACAATTTTACAGCACCGTTTGCCATTTTAATTAATGAATGCAAATAAATATTAATGCAATGAATAATTACATAGATGTATAAATTTCTTTTGACAGCACACATGTTTACAAAATTAACAAACCCGCCACATCTGCTCTCAGTTTAATGGAACAAGTTGAGTTTTCCCTCAGTAAGGTGGGCAGTTGTCAGTAGTTTGTTCTGTATTATAAACCAGCAGCAGTAAGATTTTGGTATAAGCATAACTTTTTTTGATGCAAGCTATCTACCAGTTATGGTGTAGGCTAATTTCTAACAAATACAAAAAGATCCAAATAAAGATAATGACTAGAGGTTTAAAGCCACACTGTTATTTCAAAAATGATTTTAGATAGACTTTTATTTGAAAAAAACAAGTCCAAATCTAACAAAACATTTTTAGTAAGCACAAAGACATTGCAGCTCCAAAACTCAGCTCTTCAGGGTCAAATAAATTAAAATAAACAAAATATTTTTATAAAATACCCTTTTTAAAACTGTGTACAATGGCAAAATATGGTCAAAGAATTGAACTTGGTTCTACTTTACACTTTGAATGAATGAGCCAAGAGCACAAGAGCTTTGGTTAACACACACAGCAGGCAACAGAGAGGCAGTAATGTATGTTTAAATGTTATTTAGTTGTGTTTTCCACTGGTATTCTGTTAGGGTGGAGAAAAAGATCATGTTCTCCTTGAACAACAAATATATCCACCTGAATCAAAAATGTATATGTTACAATTATCCAAAATGAATAGGTTACGCACATACTCTATACAAAGTAAAAGAAAAATGTTCATGAAGACGAAGCTTACTGGAGTGCCAGTCACAGGGGTGTCTCTCTTTTGTATAAGGCTGCACTGGTGGGGCCCTCAAACTGCAGTTTGATGGCCTGTTTGAGATTAAGTTGTGGGTCTATGGTCGTCATAGTAACATCCCCTTGCAAGGCACTACAAGATGGAGCAGGAGTAAAACTATAACAAACAGGTGACAAAATATTCTTCTGGGTCAGAGAACCCCAAGTTTCCCTTGGGTAGTCCAAGGGAGGGTTTTCTCTGATTTTAGCTCCTAGGGGGCTGTCTTGACCCGGCATTATTCCAAGAGAAGCCATGACTGAGTGCCATTTACCTCCACAGTACTTATTTCTGTCTGATTTTAAGCTTGTTTTATTCATTTTGTTATGATATTCAAGTCCAGACGACAAGTCTTTCTGAGGCCGTTCACAGTTGTGCACCATGGCTCTAACTGAGTGAACAGTAGAAGGGGGGCTGTTTTTGGGATGCCTTTTGCTACTTCCGTGGAGGCTGCCTATGACTGAGCTCCCTGATGGAGGGAGGATAGAGGGCCGGCTCCGGGGCAGTGAATGTTGTTGGATCTGCTGGACAAAGCTTAGACTGTCAGCTGGCACTGTCTGCACTGTCGCAAGTGAGCAGGTAGAAGAGGTTTGGGAGCTCTGCATTGAGTGGAATTGTTCTGCGGTAGAACCAGGAGAAGATACTGAAGAGGAAGATGTAGCAGCCGTTACTTCAACTTCATTACTCTCTGATATGCCTGGGGTGAGGATCTTGTTGTGTTTTGCAGGGGATACAGAACTAGAGATAGGTGACATGCCTAGGTATGGCTTGGCTCCATAGCTCTCCAAGAGCGTGACAATGTGAAAATGTCCATGTTTCCCAGCCACTTTGACTGGACTACGGCCATATTTATCCATGTGATTGGGATTTGCACCTCTTTCTAGAAGCATAATCACAATATTAGCATGTCCCTCTTGGGCTGCGATGCTCAGAGCTGTTGCCCCCTGATGGCAAGCTAGGTGTACATTTACCTCATTGGTTTCAAGGAGACAGTGTCCTACTTTAGTATGTCCCATCCAAGCCACTGAATGCATTGGTGGTCTCCCCGCCGTATCTTGTGCATTGGGGTTTGCCCCATGTTTTAAAAGTAAGTATACAATCTCCACATATCCATGCCATACAGCTACATGAAGGGATGTGCGGCCCACAGAGTCTTGCGACTCCAGCGGTACACCTCCTTTCTCTATAAGGAGAGAGGCCATATCAAGACGAGCCTCCAACACTAGGAGGTAGAGCAGAGGCCGTCCCTCTGCATCCCGGACATCAGTATCAGCACCTCGCTTCATGAGCAGCTCTGCAACATCAGCATGGCCCTCCAGGAAGGCTGCACTCAGTGCAGAATGTCCATTGTATGCCCTGTGGTCAATAGGAGAACTTCTGTCGAGCAGTAGTTTGACAGTGCTCCAATGACCTTCTTGGGCAGCCAGTATAAGAGGAGTGCGTCCTTCATTGTCCATTTCTCCAACTCGGGCCATACTGCCTTGCTCTCTCAAAGCAGCACAAACAGCACGGTGACCTTCACAGGCAGCAGCATGAAGTGGAGTCCAGCCCAGGTCGTCTTTATGGTTCTCATCCAGACCTCGGTCCAGCAAGGTACGAACAACCTCTAAGCTACCTCTTCCTGCTGCCAAGCAGAGTGCTGTTCTGCCTTCAGAATCAATTACATCCACAGCTGCACTCCAGAAAAGAAGCTGTGACACTATCTTTATGCGACCCATTGCTGCAGCTGCCAGCAGAGGAGTGACACCAGCTGCGACATTCCCTTCAGGGCCAGCGGTTTCATCCACATCAGCACCAGCCTCTAACAAAAGCTCAACTACATCTTCATGGCCTTCGTAGGCTGCAAGAAGCAGTGGTGTCATTCCATCGTGGTCTCTGTGTCCCGGATTTGCTCCATGGTCAAGTAACAGACTTGCTACCTCTCCAAAACCTTTGATTCCTGCAGCTGTAGGGACACAAAGGGCAGTGACTGATAGAGCAGTGCGTCCATCTCCATCAGCTAGGTCAACTTGTGCGTTATGGTCCAGCAATATCTCCACAGTTTCATGATGTCCCATGTATGCAGCAGCAATGAGTGGTGTGCGGCCCTTGCCATCTGCTGTGTCAACTTGCGCCCCGTAGTCCAGCAGTGTGAGGACAATTTCCTCATGTCCCCCCCATGCAGCAGCTCGGAGGGCAGTCCGGCCTTCACTGTCACATCCATTTACATCTGCTCCTGCATCCAGAAGTAGGCGGACAACCTCTCTGTGTCCTCCCCAAGCTGCAGAGCGCAGTGCTGTCCAACCTTCGTTGTCCACATGCTCCATCATCTGTACTTTAGTCTCTGGGTCCTGACTTGTGGCCCACTGAAGGAGGAGGGACAGCACTTTGACATAACCATGCCTGGAAGTCAAAATCAGTGGTGTTTGACCCTGATGATCACTGATCAACGGATCAGACCCATGTGTCAGGAGAAGTTTAGCTACATTTGCAGAACCATCATGAGCTGCCCTAGCAAGCAAAGTCTGTCCATCTGTAAAACCAGGCTGATTCACGGATACCCCACTATCTAGCAACGTTTTTAAAGACAGCTCCCTCTCAAAAACCTGTTGTGAAACATCTTTTTCTTCACTAACAGAATGCATTGTAACACTTGACTCTGCATTTGAAAGACAACCATCCGAGATGAGTCCACTTCTTATCAACAGCTGAAGGACATCCTGACTGACCAGCGGAGGAAGTTGACGTAAGTAGATGGTAAGGGCTTGACTGCAGCTGGGAGTAAGAGCAGATACGTCTGCCCACAGCATCCATAATGCCAATAATGAGGGTTTTTCTTTATGGTGACCTGAGCAAACTAAGTGTGTGGCTAGCTGACAAGTGCCCTCAATGTCTAGGTGGGGTCCCTGTAGAGTCAGAGACATGGCAAGCATGCTGTGACCCTCAGTCCTACTACACAGGTACTTCTGAGTGCAGTATTTAATGTCAGTAAGCCATTCTGTGAAACTGGCATGAAAAAGTAGTTTGGTGCCCCCAGGGCCTTCAGTCAGGAGAGGGGACAGTGCTCGGAGTTTATTCTGGAAGTCCTGGAGGTTGAGCGAGGTGTCTTGAGTCCAGGCTGCTGTGTATAGCTGCTGGGGTGTGAGGGGCCTTGGAGCAGCCACGAAGACATTGAGGAGAGGCCTGATGTAGAGGAATAGCTCCCGGGGGAATAGTCTCTGGCAAAGCCACAGGTAGAGACCATTGAGAGTCCCAGGGATGTCCCGGATCTCCCGCAGACCCACAAGAGCTGCCGCCACGCCATCAAGCACACGCTCGAGAACGAGAATGCAGCCGCCACTCTTGATGTGCAGCAGATTCAGCATATCAGCTGTGTCGGGGGTGAGCTGACGGCGCAGTGCTGCTTCCTCATCCAGCCGACAAAGGATGTACTGTTGCACGTCGTGGACTGCTGGCGGCTTCCTCAGATCATCCAGACAAAGCTTGCGAAAACCTGAAAAAAGTAGTATAGTGTTTTGCTTCAATCCTACCGATGTGGAACACACTTATTGTACGTCGATTTGGATAAAAGCGTCTGCAAAATGACTGTAATGTAATGTAATATATTGGCTTGTCAAGACAACTGAAGAAAAAAGTTTTTCTTTATTATCACAATCTACATTTATTTTAGCTATTCCTATTTGCTCATATTAAGTGGTATGGGCCTGTTCTAGGAAATTCCTGCCAGTATTTCCTTTCTAAAGAAGAAATTACTGAAAGAAAAACAGCAGCATCAAAGACAGAACACAATGGTTTAAATGACAGACATGAGGCTAATTTATTTGGACACAATTTGAAAACAAAGGGCTGGTGTGGAAATGGGACACAACATGTCCTGCAAAGGATAGAGCAAAGGTGGGGAGGCAAAGGCAACGTAAGTAGAGCACTTTGTATGAGATTTGCCAGCTGAATGTGTAGAATATAATAAACACTTGAGCAGAGCAGATCTTAATTGTGTGGCCTGTAGGAAGACTATGCTCAATTTCTGCATACATCTTAACAGACTTTATCCATCCAAGACTGTGTTGAATGGGTTTTTGTTTTTGTTTTGTGTGACGCACTATTTTTTTTTCGTTATTTGCATATCAAAATTGCAGCTTCTTCCTTAGTTAAACATCTCTAAGAAAAGGAGACACACACTTTTCTCCAGTACTGTACAAATTGGTCATAACTTTGACAAAAAAATACCTCCTTTATAAGGGTAAATAAACTACATTCATAAAGTTCATATAGACACGTCATAGTCACGTAAGAAATATAATGTTGTTCAATATCATATGATATGAAGTCTTGGTAGATAATTATATTTTATTCTGGTGATTGTCATCCTCTGGAGATGTGGCTAATGTGAAAGTAAAGATGCCAAACTAGTTTTGTCAGGATGACTCACTAAAGGTCAAAGTTAAACATTGGACAATGAAAGAAAAAAAACTAACAAACATATTTTTTAGAAACTCTGTAGCTGAGTTTTAAGAATGTTTACTGTGCATCAGTCACTGCTTATTAAAATAATTTGATCATAGATCTTCATGTATTTTTTTAATGAAATATTTCACTGTGTTATGCCAGCTGCTGCTCAATAGTTTGTCTGGGCCCACAAATTTACAACATAACAATGTTTTCTGGCACAAATTTCAAAATGTATATACATACCTGAGAACATCTTGCACACAGCTTTGTTATGGCGGCGGACGGAGCAGACAAGTAGCAACCAGCCAGGCAGCAGGTGTTGATTGGCAGCCAAGAGTTCGGCAATGGAGCCACTCTTTCCAACTCCTTCACCTGGCCCACAGTCAACGTCTGGGGCATCTACGACCACCATCAGAGTCTGGGCAGGAGGAGGGATGTCCAGCAGGGGTTCCAACACTGCTCTAAGGACACGTGGGAAAGAAGAAGACACAGAGAGGAAGAGATCACACTTAAGAACAATGTAAATACAGCAGAAATTGTGGGTGAATGAGGAATTTGAAAGGAGGAGCAACGATGTGAGGGTTTTGACTCAGCACAGTTAAGTTGAGATATGGTTACACATCAACTTGGCTATTCAACTGGGCCTTGGCAACTTGTAGGGACAAGTTGTTGGGATAAGTAGAAGCAAAATTGAGTTATTGACTGAAGTACGTCCGAAAAACATGTCAATGTAGCTGGTTCCCTGCACAAAAGTTTTCTTTAAGTTACTTGAATGATGATTTTGTTAGATAATGCTGGGGTTACACATAGTCTTAATGAGCTGATTTTCTGACATGTTTAGCTGTCTGACAAAAGAAACAAATATATATGTGAATGAGATAGGCTTTATTAGGCACTGAACTGTATTAATATACACTTATGTGTGGATGCTGGAGGGATTTGATCTCAAACTACATTATCTGGGTGTTTTACTCCAGTTTTGAGATGCATTTGAAAGTCGAGTTTTGGCCGGACTACTATAGAGAGAATATTAGAGCTCATTATAGTGTGTGCTATATATTAGTCTGAAGTTAGTAGACATTCTATACCCCACAACATTTTGAAGTAAGTTGCTCCTTTTATTATTATAAAGTAAAGCACTAACTCACACGTATTATGAAAATGTACTACACTGAGTGGATTATGAAAATATATACCAACATACAAGAAGTAAAGTTTTAAAAAATGCAGTAGGATTTAGCCAAAAAATGGTGAAAAATAAGATTGAGAACAGTTTAGAACTGCCTGGTACAGGTTGGAACTGGTTTGGCCAGGCCTGTGACACCAGTACCTCTGGCAGAAGGCATTTGAGATGCTGGCCAAATGCCAAACCAATAAGGGAGAAGTATTCAGTATAATTTAATTGAAAGAGAGGGTTTTCTTAAGAAAAATCAGAGCTTATCCTTGTAGCACCCAAGCATATGAATAATCATTGAAAAAAAATCATTTTGGCTCTTCTTGCATCTTTTTGGGTGGGAATAAACCAATATTTTTGGAATTTTTGGGATTGGGCTATTTTTGATCATTTTAGGCAATGTTGCATATTTGCAACTGTGGGCTTTCCAGGTTAATTTTGTAATAATACAATTTGGAGACCTGACCTCCCATTATCGCTGTGAAAGGTGGACAAAGCAGACCACACCAAACGAGACCAGAACGAACTAGAACAGACCACCGCAAAGCAGAGTGTAATTCACTGAGCCAAGAAAATGATTGCCGTGACAACTGTTGGCACATAAAATGTAATGTAAAACAACATAAATAAAAATATAATGTAAATAAATAATGTAAATAAATAAAAAGCTTGTTGCATATCCGCAACTGTGGGTGCTGCAAGGTTAACCAGAAATTGAGTGTATAAAAGCTGTACAATGTGTCTGTAAAATCTGTCTTTTTCCAGAAAGGACAATACCGCATTAGATTTTTGACTTTCCCCAATGTCTTTTTTGGCTGATTTTCTGACTCCAACAAATTATTTAAAGGAACTCTGTATTTGCTACCAGTATTGCTGTAATGTAAATGTTTGTATAGAAGTCCAGTGTTAAGCTCGCGCTGACCTAGATATTTTTTACACAACACAAACACAATAATTTGTGTGTTCCATGTGTTACGTAAACATGCCTAATGTTTGACATTTTTGCTTGATTTGACCTCATACAACTTATCAAAATTGTTAATGAAAGTTATTTGAACAATTTTGATTAGTCAAAATCAAAGTTCTTTCGATTAACAAGCAACACATTTCACATCAAGCTCCTTAACATATTTACAGACTCATAATGTGCGACTCATTACCTTATTACTCATTACAGCCTAGGACATTTATTATTGCTCACATCCTGAAGTCAAAAGTACATTCATTGGCAGCTGTTTAGCCTACTGGGATGGGCAGGCCGCACTTGTACAGAGGCTCTTTGCCCCATTGCAACTGTCCAGGTTTGAGTCCAACCTGTTGCCCTCTGCTGCATCTCCTCCCCTCTCTCTCTCTCTGTACCCTGTTTCCTGACAAGATTTTTGTAGTAAAAGTCACCAGAGCAAACAAAACCTAAAAAAAAAGTGGATGGGTTTTCTTGAGAAAAATTAGGGCTTAACCAGAAATTGAGTGTCTAAAAGTTGTAAAATCTGTATTTTTCCTGAAAGGACTCTACCCTGTTTCCTGACAAGATTGTTTCAAGTAAAAGCCACTCGAGCACACAAACCTAAATATTATAAACCCTGCCCGAGGTGACTTCTGCATTGGGAAAAGCGTTTTATACTGTCGTGTGCTTTTGTCATGTGATGAAAGAAACTCTCCCTCAGTGTGCACACATACACTTACAGAGGAGGAAGTGCAGTGTACCTTTTATTTTCACTTGTGATTTGCCGCCTCTTTTAGATTACACTGTGTTGGACACCAGTGTGTGAATTATACAGTGATAATTGGGGGGCGTCAACATTTTCTCCAGGGTGTAAAGGGAACCCAGTGCAGCTCATGCGCTTGCTTCAGTTATCAGAAGTCTTACAATCCTTACAGTATCTTGCTCGTTCAACTAAATGTCTGCAGTCTGTAGATGATGACAAACCAAATTTTACACCATTTTATGGTTAATTGGGCACATAATGTACCACATAAACTTTTGCAGTCAGCAGTCACCAACAAAGTATTGTAGACCCAAACTGCCAGCAAATCAGACACACACACACACATTGCTCAAATGCAGATCTACACAATACTGAACCATAACCAAACACACTCTTAACATGCAAAAGAGGAAGGCAAATGTGTTAGCATACATGCTAGTGTGGACCTGTACCTGACCCAATAATCTATAGACTCAGTGATTCTTATATTTTCAACTAATTCAGGAGTGATAAACATATGGATCCTGTAGAATAAGGATTTATTTGTGGTGATTATTATTGTTTTATGCATTTATATATTTTATTGGTCCTGGGCACTGGCTGGTGTTCTTTGTTTGTTTAAGGCTGGGCGGAGCGGCTTGGAGGAGCGCTCTCTCACCATCCTCACCTGTGGCTGATTATTAATCTGGCACCGGTTATAGCCTGCTCTCTCCTGTGCTCCTGTGCCAGATGATTGTCTTTCTCAGTGTATACGTATGCCTGCTCTAGTGCACAGCCAGCGATCAGTGTTCCGCCCAGTCTTCCACTGAACAAGCCAGCAGCCCACCTTCGAGCCTCACCTCACGAGCCCTCGCACGGAAATCCCCATGACACGAGACCAACTCTCTTGTTCGCTTCTGGATCCAGTCTGCTCCTCCCCTAACATCATTTTTCCATTAGACCATTTTCAACGTCAGAAAACAGCTTACAAAGTTTGATTTTGATGTGGTCTATGCCTTTAAAGGGATAGTTCGCCTCTTTTGACATGAAGCTGTATGACATCCCATATTAGCAATATCATTTATTAAATTTGACTTACCCCCTGCTGCGTCCTGTGAGCCGAGTTCCGGCCTCGTTTTGGCGTTGACGAAGGTCAATATATAATTTAATAAATTATATTGCTTATATGGGATGTCATGCAGCTTCACGTCAAAAGAGGCAAACTATCCCTTCAAGCTGTAGTTAGGTTGATGTTTCAGTTTTCAAAGGACCATACTGCAAAATATTCTATCAGATGTACTGTACTGTGGCCTTAGTTCTGTTTTATTTGAACATTTGAACTAATACAACTACTACAATTAATCAGCTTTCAGTACACATGGATGCTAATTGTTCAACAACCCAAATAGATTAAACTCCTGCATACCTGAGTGAAAACTACTGCTAGGGGTTGCCTATTTTAAAAGCGACTATCAAAAAGGCAAAAGCCTATCTAAAACACCGCTCATAAGTCTATTAAAATGAAACAATATTATATAATAGTTTAATATCATATAATGTGCTACGTTAATACACCAATAACACTACAAACACGCAAACATCCGTATTATATTTCTCCTGTCAATTCAAATAAATGTGGTTTCGAAAAGGGGGCAACTGTCAAACCTGGTAACGCAGCACGCTTTAGGCATTGTTTACAACTTGACAACAGTGCACACCTGCAGGTTACTAGAGTGGCTGCACAGGGCACAAAGCTGACATTTAATAACATGTAAGCTAACATTCACATGATGACATTTTACATTTAGATGGAAAGCCAAAGACACACGTTAGCATTTGTCTGATGTCACCTGACACAATTTAATTCTGAAATTCTGAAAGTGAGAAAGTTAACCCCCCCCCCCCCGTAATTCGCACTATGCTGAGCACATGTCTGTGGGTGACCTCTGATGCTGAGCTTTAATGGGTCTTGTTGAAGCAGGTGTGTCTCAGTGATACCTGCAGTAATCAGGAGGTTGCATCATCACCAAATATACTTATGAATCCAGTGTTTAAATTGCTTTTTCCACATGCATTCCAAATGGAGCTCTCAGGACAACAGGCATTTTCTGTAACTGCAATTGAAATTAGATTACATCTGTTTGAGCAAATAAGAGAAAATTTCACAGGATTAGAATTAAACATGACTTTTTTTGAGTTTGCATGTTCTCCCCATGTATGTGTGGGTTGTCTCCAGGTATTCCGGCTTCCTCCCATCCCCCAAAAACATGCATGTCAGGAACCCTGGGGAAGGAAAACCTCAGAGAAACAAACCAGGGAAGGGGATGCTCTTCAGCCTTGGCTGGCAAGTCACTTACGAGAGGCAAAACTCGGACAAGAAAACGCAGAAGACAGATGCACAGGGCACTTGGCGCGTAGTGGCAGTACAACGCAACTCATGGAGACGAACGAGACAGCAACAACATGACTTTGACACAGTAGTTTATATCGTTGGTCAACCACAAAATCTGAGAGCACAAATGAAATGTGAGGATTATTTCAAAAGCTACACTGTAGTTTGATGAATCTGCTGATTGGGAATCATCAAGCAAACAGTCTGCATAAATATATAGTAGACTGTATGACAGACTATATATAGGATATATACAGGTATAGGATCTTGGGTGGCAGCAATCGCTTTGTGGGTTTTGGGTCAGGACACTGTTGTAATGTTCAGGTGAGTTCATTAAGAAGAGGCAGAGCTCATTAATACAGTTCAAGCTGTTGATCTACTTTTTTTGCATGAGTGTGTGTGTGTGTGGTTGGGCTTTATGGACGCACACACCACAGAGATCGTTCAGCTGATGTTTGCTCTGAACCGATCTTCACGTATGTGGGACCTCGGCAGTGTGGGAATTCACAGACGCGGCAATTATTAACAGAAGGAAACATGTACAGACGACCTTTTGTATATAGACCTCAGAAGAGCTACCCCTCATTTCTTTGCATTTTACATTACAAGTTACCGTACTTTTTGTAATCTTTTTTGTAATCTTTAAAGTGGTCTTGAGCAATAGTTCTCCAGGCTTTCTAAAGATCTTTCAAATGATCTCTTTGGACATTGGCTACTTTTCACCTCATTTTCAGTCCAGTCCTTTTTCTTGTATGTTGAGCTACTTTACACTTTCCTATGAATCACCGAAGCATAGAAATGACACCTTACTTGTGTTGTGTCTATACATGACAGACAGCTTAGCAAAGAACCTATTTTAAATTACATCTTAAGCAGTGTTGGTCAAGTAACTTTTAAAAAGTAATTTGTTACAGTTACTAGTTACTGCTCCCAAAAAGTAATTGAGTTAGTAACTCAGTTACCACATTGTAAAAGTAATTAGTTACTCAGCAAAGTAACTGTGGCGTTATTTTTTATGTTCTATAACGCTGTTACGTTCTATAACATCTTTAATATCAAATATGTTTATATTAACTGAAGAATAAAAACACTATATACAGTAATTTAGAACATTCGGTATTTATTTGAACTCAATAGATTGCAGCCTGCCATATGATGCATAGAAATAAAAACATAAATATTGAATATAAAATGGTGATGGTGGTCACCTGTTTCTGACCCGAAAAATCGAGTGTTGTTTGTTTTCGAGTGGCTTCGTCTCCTTCGCTGGGGCTCACGCTAGCTGCATTTGGGCTTGGGGTTGGGTTAGCAGCTGCATTTGGGCCTGGGGTTGGGTTAGCAGCTGCATTTGGGCTTGGGGTTGGGTTAGCTAGCTGCATTTGGGCCTGGGGTTGGGTTAGCAGCTACATTTGGGCCTGGGGTTGGGTTAGCAGCTGCATTTGGGCCTGGGGTTGGGTTAGCAGCTGCATTTGGGCCTGGGGTTGGGTTAGCAGCTGCATTTGGGCTTGGGGTTGGGTTAGCTAGTTGCATTTGGGCTTGGGGTTGGGTTAGCAGCTGCATTTGGGCCTGGGGTTGGGTTAGCAGCTGCATTTGGGCCTGGGGTTGGGTTAGCAGCTGCATTTGGGCTTGGGGTTGGGTTAGCTAGTTGCATTTGGGCTTGGGGTTGGGTTAGCAGCTGCATTTGGGCCTGGGGTTGGGTTAGCAGCTGCATTTGGGCCTGGGGTTGGGTTAGCAGCTGCATTTGGGCTTGGGGTTGGGTTAGCAGCTGCAGAAGCTGAAGATTTGAGTTACTTGAGGCAGACGTGGATAAAGTTGTTTCCCCTGGGCATAGCGTGCATGTTACATACACATTCTTGCCTTTTATCTCCACAGGTGAGAAGTAGTGCCGGTACTTCCAGTTAGAGAACGCTACCTTTGAACTTCCCTGGCTCGTCGCCATTGCCGCTGACTTGTGTGTGTTTAGTCAGTAGTAGTCAGTGCGTGCAGTGAGACAGCGTGAGTCATTCGCCCACACTGCCAATCATCATCGCATTTGCAACGGTGTCATCATCCCCAGCCCTGTTCTCTCCAGGCAGCTGATGTGTAGCCGAAAGCCCACAACCAAATTGTAGTAACGCGCCACTTTATATTCTCAGTAATGATAACGGCGTTGTAACGATGGGGAAAGTAATTAATTAGATTACTCCGTTACTGGAAAAATAACGCCGTTAGTAACGCCGTTACTCCCAACACTGATCTTAAGGTACTTTGATACTAGCAGCCTCTCGCAACAAAATAATTTGTTCCCATTTCTTGAGTTGCGTCTACAAAAAATGTCAAAGATGACTAAGTTTGACAAACTTACAATCATATTTTTGCACAAACAAAGTAATTCCTAAAAAAGTTATTTAACAAAAAATTGACATACCTCAGTATCACTTGCAGTGTATGAAAAAAGTAACAGGCTTAAAAAGACTACTATATCCACAGCTGATGAACAACATCTAAAAAATGATGTCCTTAAGAAGTAGGAAAAAATTCAGCAAATACCTGACACAGGACCTGAGAGATTCATCTGAACCTTCAGTTGATCCATCTACCGTTGGCCAAAGCTGCATCAGAAACAGTCTCCATGGAACTGTCAAAAAAACATTCTTAACAAAGGGAAACAGGGAGAAAAGGCTGGGGTACGCCAAATGACAACTGGAATTTGGAATGTCCTTCAAGAAGCCTGGAGAAATATCCCTGAAGACTATTTAAAGAAATTACAAGAAATCTTGTCTTAAAGGGGGTTAGCTTAGGGCTGGGCAACATGGCAAAAAATATGATCACCATATTTTTCCACATATCTCAATCTTAATAAAGAGTTTGTTAATTATTTCAATTTCAAAAGTATACTAATAATAAATGCAACAAAACAAATATAGTCCAAATTTAGAACAGAGTTTATCAACCAAAGTGACACCCAACACTCCACTGTGCAAACAAACTTAGATAAAATACAAGTTTCTCCCCTTGTAATTAAAATAAAAAACAATGAATATAAAATTAAAATCTGTAAGTCACTGTAATCACGAAGGCACAGGACTCTTGTAAATTTAAAACTTTTGCTATGAAATGTGAAACTAACCATTGCTTCGTTTTGAATGTTTTTCATATGGGTTGGCAGCCACAAATGAACAAATGAATCTTGCACTGCAACTTGTGTACTGAGATGCATATAGGCATGCATTTTCATGATCTCTGCGTATGTAGGCATGTGAGCGGGAAGATTTCCCCTCATTTCAACAAAAAAGTGGTTAAAAAAAGAGCAGTGTGACGTGTCCGCTTGTCTAATTTTGCAGGTCTTCATTCAGTAGTAATCACACAGAAACCACAACTTCAATAACACTCCAGTACAAAGGTGTGTCATTGCTGATGTGTAAGAGAAATGTTCAATAATAATCAATAATATCTTGAAGTAATTATGCTGCCTCAGCTAAGATGATAAAAAGTACAAAAATCTTGACTACAACTGTGGGATAAGTGATGATATTTTTTCCTCTTTAAGCACTTTTTAAAGAGTGTGACAGATAGAATGAATTGTCATGTTGTCACGGCTGAAACGTTTCCTCATACGACACGGACACAACCGGCGCGTGTTTAATAAGTTAAGCCCCATACACACACGTCGCTGCTATTTACTCGCTCAGCGAGTGAAGTCAATAGAATGTCTATGTGTTCACGCGAGGCGAGGAGGCGAGTAGGCGAGGAGAGTACAAGCGAGTACAAGCGATGCGATGTGGGCGGATTCCGAGATGAACATATTTCAACTTCGAGCGACGCGAGTAAAGCGAGTAAAAGCGAGTAGCCAATTAAAATGCAGAATACAGATTATTGACAGGTGACGTTCCCCCAGTGTTCTCCAAACAGTGGCCAACCAACTTCTACACACCAAGTCAGCAAAAGCACCCAAGCGAGTGGCGAGTAGGCGAGTGAGCGAGTAGCGAGTAAATAGCAGCGACGTGTGTGTATGGGGCTTTAAACTTACACGTTGTCTCCTTTGTCTGCGGTGCTCTGCTCTCCTTCCTTCATGAAACCAAGAAGTATGGCCTGCGTTCGATCCTGACTCTCTCTGTGTGCGCTTCCAGCCTCGATGTTAGACGCCTGATGTGATCGTCCATGATTAATATCACCATCATGCAGACCATGAACACGGTGGCCTCCCCGCTCTCCATATTAGCTTCTTTGTTGTGTTTTTTTCTTCTCTCCTTACTTTTCGTGGGTTTTGTTTTGTTTTGTTTTGTTGTTGAATGTGGCGCTAAAGTATCATTCTTAGAACTGCTCTGTCCGAATGCGACTATTATTTCAATTTGCACAAAGAAACTAGCTCTTTGAACTCCAGCTCTACAGACAGTACAGTGTCAATGATATGCTAACTACAGAAAGCTTACAGATGGTTTAAGGCATATGCTGCAATGCTTTTATTTTATGTAAAGCACTTTGAATTGTTTGTACATGAAATGTGCTATACAAATAAATTTGATTTGATTTGATTTGATATGTCTACTGTAGTGTACGGCCCCCTAAATGCAAATTCAAGCCCACTTTTCATCAGCTTGGTGATGGCTGTTCTCACATGGAGGAGTTTCGCCCACAGCCACTTTCTCTCAGCTCCGAACACAAAAAAAAAAAACTCCTGGCTATGAGCCAGTCTTTGGGGAATGTGGAATCTAGCTCGATGCTTCACAACAGAAGAGAGTAAACACAGCAGGAGTGTGAAATCGCAGAGTAAACACACCGGGAGAGTTTAAAAGTCCTGGAAAGGTGGGTGACCTCGCTGACTGGTGTTCAGATGGTTAGGCATTTTTCACCTCTTTGTCCCCCGCCCCCTCTGAAAGGATGTTGTAACGTAAATAACTTTGTAGCATTCATTCATAGTGGAGGCCCATTGTGTATGCTGTGAATGGGCTACATTATCAGAGGAGAAATAAATACAAGTTGAGAAAGAATGGAGAGTGCAGGGTTTCTCCTGTGACTGTCCTGGCTTCTGCTTGCTTAATTGACGGCCGAAAGGTTTCATATTTATAGGGTTTTTTTTGTTTTTTTTTTTACTCCTGACATCCTAAAAACCTGCAGAGTCCCGCTCTTTATGAAAACCAATTGACTTCTGAACTTTTTTTATTTTTTATCCCTACAGCATATGCACACTGTTTGTTGTTTCAGACTGAGGAGTCAATTTATTTACCGGTGGATAATTAATTACAGTGTAGTCTCCAAAGAAACATTTTGATAAAGGGCAGGTAGTTTAAAATGATGTTGGATCTCAACCAGGTGAGCTTCAACCAATCAGTGCAGGGTGATGACTGGCCTGATGTTTTGTGCTTTGGCAACAAATAGTTAGCTTGGAGCCCGGCACAATGGATTCTCTCACAAATGTTGCCTTGCACGGTAAATAATTTGCTGTTTATTGGTGTTTTATGAACTTCTGTTCACTTCTTAACCAAAACAATAACCTACAAGGAAAATAATCATGTTAGGGCTAGGTGTTACTAGTAGGCACTTGACCAACAGGCTACACATCTGTAAGTCTGTCATTATAAATATCCGTGCTTAGTTGAGTTGAGCACAGTTATGATTAGGCCATTTAACTGGACTACAGTCCCACAAGAACAGAAAGAGATGGCAATATGCACCCTTTCTGCCTGTGAGTTTTGAGCTTTTTTCTAGTTGTCTTATAACTACTTGTGTTATACTTCACTCACCATCCATATCCCAGTGTTTATAACTGACCGCATCTTTTATTTGTTATTAATATATAATTTTTCATTCCTATTCTTATATCTATGTATATATGTGGATGTTTATGTTTGATAAAGTTATTTGTGGGTATATCTATAAATACATATTTATATATATATATATTTATACATAATTCATACATGTATATCATTATAGTTTTTGTTATTGGTGAATTTCCTGTACAGCCCAGAGCACCTTGAGTGCAAATGGATGTAAACATGTGAGTTATTTGACTCGTAACCTCTTTATCTCCAACTCTGACTTTGAAAAATCTGTTTCTTTTATGATTTGAGATGGACTTAAAAAGTTACATTTGTAACACAGTGTGGTTTTTATTGTATCTTGTAAAGGTTCTGATGAATCACAAGTTAAAGTTTGTCAGATGACATTATCACAAGCAGGGTCATACAAAGTTTTTGGTGCGTAAATGGGACTGTTTAAACAGATCATTTACACAACAAAACCAGATAGCAGAGCAGGTTTCCGCTAGGTTGTTACCACTAATGTTTGAATCCAATAAACCACTTTTCTTGAAAATACATGTTGGCCACCATCAATGATGCTACAATTTACAGTGTCATATAACTTATATTTTATGCTGAGGTGGGCTGGGAAAAAAAAAACACGCACACACACGCTGAGCTCCTGGATGGAAGTACCATGCTTGTTGCAGCACTTCAGATAATGTGACATGCATATTTTGAGAACTTTTTAAGTTAAAGTGGTACAAACCTCTTGAAGGTGCCATCAGGGTCTCTTTGACAGTTTATAGGCTCCAAAGCACAAGATACAGACTGCCTGTTGAGGATCTCTTCATATCCAGGTGACAGGAGAGGCGATGCCCTCAGCTGCTCTACCACACCCAAGATGAACCTCCACACCACGGTACTTCTCTGATCCTCCTTCTGGCAGAAATGTGATGCCAGGCAACGCTTTGACAGGCTGACTGCCAGCCCTGCTGTTAAAGTGGGCCACACCACTTCAGTGCACAAGGCAGTCTTACCGGCACCGGGACCACCTATCACCAGCAGCCCTGGTGCTTGGCCCGGCACAGAACGGGAATCCAGGCAGCGATGCAGCTTGTCCAGGGCCCATTCCCGGCAGTAGAAACGCCGGCCCCGGAGCAAGCTGGAGCTGCTCCCAAATCCACTGCTACTCCTTTGTTCCAGGGGACAACTCGGTGCTCTCAAATCACATGCCATACTCCCCCAGCACTTTTATTACTGTTTTTCAGACAGCAATGCTTGAGTACTTAAGTATTTCAAATATTTTAAGATAATTATTCTTGTTGCATATCCTTCTATCGTAGGTCATGAAGTGTTAAATTCCCAGAAAAAAGGAATTAAAGAAATGGTAAGTCAGCTAAAGCTGCACATTTTCATCTTCTTTGTTCATTCGGAACCTTACTAGATTTAAAAAGCTGTGGTTTCTAGTCTTCAACATGCCTCTCCAGTGGATTGAGCAGTTTCTGAGGCAGATATAAAAAAAAGGAAGAAGGAATGAGTCAAAGAGAGAAACTGACAGCACATGTTCTCACAGATTAAATGGCACTGTATCTCACCCCTCCTCTGTGAGAGTCCTCAGTTTTCCAATTACAGCCACAGTCTTGTTCTCGTTCATTCAGTTTGAGCACCAACCCTCAACTTGAGCTTTAGCTTGAAATCCCCTTTCGGTTTCTCACACGCTCTCTCTCTGGCTCTCAGTCTGTCATACTCTGCGTTTTTTTTTTCTGTCTCCACCCTCTCCTGTTGTTTTCTCGGCATGTCAAGACATGCAAAACCATAGAGGGGGAGGACTGGTGCAGCTGTGAGATACTCCACAGCTAACATGTGGGCGGAGTTACCTCAGTCACTGCACAGTAATATACTTTGGTTTTAGGTGATATACTCATCCAGTCACATTATACGAGTTGTTTTGTGTGATGGAAATTTCTTTCTTTGACTTCTGAGGCTAAGTTGTCATCGAGACAATGACCCTTAAAATTAATTTGATCCCATTCTGAAAAATTTTAATTAGAAAATTAGAAACACCTCAGATAGATCAAACGATTAAAAAAAATAGAGATAATAATCATTAAAAAGAAAATGCAATTCAACAGAAAATCCTTAGAATGGTATATATGCTACATCTCAGCTTCCAAATTAAAGCTGCAGTCTGCAAGATTTGTTGTTGTCATACGTAAAGTCCTACTTTTTGGCATTTTAAGAGTTTACATGACCTATCAGAACGCTTGAAGTTGAAAACGGTGACCTCCATAGTCGCAAAATGCAAGAAATGCTTATTTTTTTAACCGAAAAATAAAAAGTTATTCAACTTCCTGTCCCGCCCCTTCAAAACACATGAGAACTCGTGCACGTAGACGTGCACGCCAGATGCACTTACACGACTCCTCATTCATCAACTCACCTGTCATTTGCGATCATGGAAGACACAGTAAGTAGACTAGCCCGTAATGAAGTTCAATAGTCTAGATAAATAAGCGTGGGGACGAGCCTACCTTGTATCGCGCGTGCACAATCGGTGATTGACAGGCAGCAGAGCCCAGCTCATAACCTGATTGGTTACCTTTTACCGGTCCGGTCTGCAATTTTGTAAACAAACCTGCTGGCTTTGGAGGGACCTAGCGGGACATATAGGGGACCTAGAGAACTCTTTTTTTTTGTATTGGGGTATTTAATGTACTACTTTCAGAATCCCCGGACAGTTCCAGGCATTATGCTTGAAAAAGAGTTGCAGACTGCAGCTTTAAGGAGGTAAAAAGGACTCACAATTAACTTGTTCAGTGGTTCACATCATAATAAAAATAATCACTGGATCAGTAATGCAATAAATACAAAGGTCATATACTATAGAGTTAATAAGTCAGAATCCAGTCATCTTACCCATCTCATCATGTCCATCTTGGAAGCAACTCCAAACTATACAAATTCAATTTAAGATCCATTACAACAATGTCTGTGGCCTTCTTTTTCAACAACGTACCTTCAGAAGTGTATTTTCCACTGAGATATAAGTCAGCAAACAAGTGAAATATGAGTACTTTGGTCATCCTCAACTTCAGGATAACAAATTCAGATAAAATAGAATGGAAAAATGCTTGATTCATCCCCCAGTGGGGGAAATTCAAAATTAGTCAAGTAGCTCAAAATTGAAATGTATATGATATGCTAAACCCTTCTACTGCAATTTTGGAGTGAATGATAATTGTTGTGGCCATTTATGTTTTTTTAGTCATGGGTTCTATCGTTTTGGTTTTCTTTGGGATATTGGAATATACTTTGGTTGATTTGGAGTCAAGATCTGGGGTTCATTTTGTATTTGAGATTGTTTAAATTATTTTGGTGACTTTTGGACCCGCCCATTAATCATACAGATTAAGAACACACCAGGGGCTCTTTTTTGTTGGTCAAATGTCTGGTGTGAGGATGGGAGGTGGTGGTGGAATGATTTTTTTTGACCACTTTCAGATCTTATTCAATTCAAATAAGTTAACTTTCGTTTTCATCTAAATCGTAAGAATTTTTTGTTATTGTTTTGTTCATATTTTTTGTTGGTAAAAAAAAAAAATAAACTACATATATTTTAACAACTGAAGTGCGTGCAAGAACACAACCACCTGCTGCCACCCACGGCCTTTCTTGGAAATATATCATTTGGAAATTTAAAAGGCCGCGACAATAATTCTGTCAGAACCACTCTCGTCAAAACGAGACGAGAAACAGAGATGAATTTCAGAAGCTTATTCTGAATGCATACAATTTATGTTTGGCGGTATGGCTCTGTTCGGAGGAAGTTCCCGACTTTTCCATGAGCTCCATGGAAGCCAAGACAGGGAACAGCAGCATCCTCAGGTGGAGTGCCTTCCATTTGCTGTAAAGGCAACAAACCCCCTAGAACAGAGCAAGCAACAATGAACAACAGTATGACATTGTTTGGCAATGAGAAGTCGGTGGAGCAGGGGAGGTGGTGGGTGCAAGCAGAGAGTAAAAAAAAAAAAAGCAGTGACAGCAAACCAAGTTTAAATGAAGTGCCCCAAATGCCAGCATCCAATTGCGAGCATCAGCTGATTACCCATTGAGCGCAGCTGGCCATAGGGGTTGGGTCGGCGTCAGCCAATAGGCAAAGGGCGCGTTGACTACGTGGTCTGCCAGAACTAACGCGATGCTCCATTAATCGTCACAGTGATATTTTAGTGAACAGTTTTAGCTATATTGTCCAACCATAGTGATCTTGAAATTAGATAAATTAATTTAACTAAAATTAGACAACTTTCCTTTTCTATTACCTATCAAGCCATGGGTTTATATTTCAAAATATTAAACAGAGGATAAGAATAAGAATATGATCTTGACTCTTCTAAGAACTGCTTGCTAGCTGTTATGTCACTCTAGTGCTCTATTTGCAATTCTAATGCAAAAAAAAATCCCCCAAAAATCCAGCCCTTGAAGGTATGTTGTCTGTTGCAGAGCTCCCAAAACCCAATAAACCTCAGCATACCCCTAGAAGTGCTTGTGAAGTGCTGTTCAGTGCATTGACTGGTCCAACTGCAGCACCATCCACAATCCTGGTGTAAAATGTTCGCCACATTGCTTAAAAAAAAATCTAACAAAACACAGAGAAATGGACCAGTAGAACGAAACAGCAAGTTTTACCTTACCACAGGCCAGCTAAAACCACAATTTGCTGCATTTCTATTGCTGTTGCAAACAAATTCCCTTAATGTTGGCCCTCAGAACTGTTTGAGGAACTCAACTCCATGCTTGTATTTCCATGAAGGAACCAAGTTTTAAATTAAATTAAGCACAACCCAACTTGAAAAAAAACTTTAAAAAAACAAACTCCCTTACATTCATAAATTGAACATTTATACAGATTGAAGATTCAAGAATTTAGAACCTGTATTGTTATTCCAGAAAATGTAAGGGAAACTAAAAGCGCTTTTCCACTAGCTCGCTTCGGCGTGTTTCCAGTAGCACGCCGTACCTGCAACCGGGACGATTTTCCGTATGACCTCAGCCCTGGTTCCAAGCTTGCCGAAGCGTTACTAAAACGTGACGTCAGCCGACTGCCTTCCACTGATTGGGCGATGAGTGTCGTTACTGGAAGCGTCATAACGCGGATAATAAAAGCTAGCGTTAGCAGCCGTTAGCTTACCTCCAAACATCGTCTTTTTGAAGCTCGTAACAAAACTCTCCGGTACTTTTTAATACTGTTTTGTCTGGCGGCCAGGAGTCTTCTCTGGCTCTCTTCTCTTGCCTTCTGTGCGACAAAAAGCCACAGGGTGAGCAGCAACACGCGCAGCCGTGTTACGACGACCCCGCCCACGTCGAGGAGGCACGAAGTATACTCGTTTGTAATGGAAACACAACCAAACCGAGCCGTGGCGAGCTAGTGGAAAAGCACCATTAGTGCCAGGATCCAGTGAACAGCAATAAAATAGCAGTAACACAGTACAATACAGTAACTGAAATCAATTTTCAATGATCAATGGAAAACATATAATTTAGGTTGTTTCTTGTCAGGGAATATAGTGAAGATATCTAAAGAAAACCATGCTTCCAATTTTCCAATCTCTTTCTGCCCTCATTCCTGTCGAGCAACTTTCCAATTAAGGCCACTAGTGCTGAAGCTAAAGTTAAAATGTTTCACTTTCCACATTTGATATGTTTTCTGTATTCTACCGTGGGTAAGATATTGGTTTATGTGATTTGCAAATTATTCAATTGATTTTTTTTTCCAAAGTATTTTTTTGGCACAAGTGGCCTTTATTGGAAAGTTGCTTGACAGGAAATGTGGCAGAGAGCTAGAGAGAGGGGAAGGACTTAGAGCAAAGGGCCCTGAACCGGAACTTGACCCGGGGACGTCTGGTTTACCCATTTAATTGATTTTATTTACATTTTACAGTGTTGCAAGTGTTTTTTTGGAATCAACATGATACATAAGATTATACTTCAGATGATTTAATAAAAGCCTGTAAGCAACTAATCTGCTCTAAACTAAATAAACTTTGTTTATTAACATATGGTATAAACAACAAGACCAGAAAAGAAAAGAAAAGAAAAGAAAAAAGGGGTAGAAATTCTTATGCAGCTGGGTTCACACTATCCACGTCTTTGAATGACGTCCATTTCCTTCAGTTTTGTTCAAAATCACCTGCTTTAACTCGCAGATGAAAAGTAATTTTCTCCATTGTGTAGATCTCTTCCATAATGTCCATCCATTCCTTTGATTTTGGAGCATTACTTTTTAACCAGTTCCTGGTTATGGCCTTCTTAATCTTTCTGGGTTTAATCCCAGATACAAACTCCAGGGGTCCCTGGGAACCTTATCATTTAAGATGCCCTCCAGAGGTCTGATAATAATCCAGTAAGGTTTGACACAGGACCAGAAAATATAACTGCGGTTGGCATTAACATGCCCACACTGTCTCCAACATTGTTGTTGTATTCCAGTCTGTTTACTTTTAATTTGAGGTGTGATATTGAAACGTTTACTGTTTTCCATCCAAATTATCGCTTGTAGATTTGTGTTGTATTTTGCACAATAAATCTTTCACTCTGAAAGTTCAGTCTTTAATTCTTCTTCCCAATTAAGTTTCATCTATGATGAAGTATTACCATTGCATTTCTGTAGGCATGCATACAGGTTAGAGACAATCTTTACCACCACATTGGATTCTGCCTCTGTAAGTAAAGAAAAAATTCTTTATTTTCTAGTTTAAATTCGTTTTTAACTTTTTCAAATAATTTAAAAACGCTGCTGTAATACCTTTATCTATCAATTTTGTAAAAGTATTGTCAATTTGTCCTCGTCTGAAAAAGATTGTCTGTGAAGGCCAAAGCGGTAACCTACAGTCTCCTTCCAATTTACACTTTCTAAGTATGTCTGTCCCTGTTTTTAGTGTTTCAGTTTTAGTGATATTGTCATATTTCTGGTGTCTGTGATTCTTGTCCCTCAACCTGGCCTGAGGCAGCTGCCTGCTCTGGGTGAGCTCTATATGCTTCCATTTGGCATTATATTCTGGAGAGCACCAACAGGGAATTTTAGCATTTTTAAGTGTCAAGTTAAAGGACTCTAAAAGTAAGGAGGACACTTCCTCCCTAAAGATCTTATACCACTCTTTTGGGAACCCATCGCTCCCAGGACTTTTATTAGTCTTCAATTTGCTGGTGGCTTTATCCAGCACTTCTTTTGTTATTGGACAGGTTAGAGCCTCATTTTGGATGCCTATGGAGGGGAGATCCAGTTTTGACAGGTAGGTTTTGCATGTTGTTTTTATTTGTTCTGCTATTACCTCACTATGGTCTGTTTGTTGTTGTTTTTCTAATGTCCAACTGTTATTGTAGTTTGTCGTATCTTAGCCTTTTCATTTTATTTATATATGATGTTCTTGAGATCAAATTACCTCTAATTATTGTTTTAACAGTGTGTAATAATAATAATAATAGACATAATGAAACTGAACCAGCAATAGTCTGTGCATTCCAGATGCACAGAACACATGTGACCATGTCAGGTTCAACCCATTTTTGAGACTTGGAGCAGTTCCCTGTGTGTTGGATAGTTCAAGCTAAACTGTGAGTCAACCTTCCTGCTGAAGCGCCCATGATATCCGGTACTCCCTTCGTGTCACCAGCATTAAAAGGCCTTGCCCAAGTAAATAATTTGTCTGAGAAAAAGAAACCCTCTTGATGACTGGACCTGAGGCGAGATGTTCAGTGAAGCACAGCCAGCTGTCTGCATAATTTTTTCATTTCGCTTCCTATCCTCTCAAACAGACTTTGAGCAAGAAGCCAGGTATGCAAATGACTTTCTTTTGTTTCTCTCTCTCTCTTTGTCTCTGATATGCATTAGAAAATAATCTATTTTGGAGTGGACTTTGTGAGTTGCTGAATAGTGTGTAAAATATTTCTCATACAGATGAAGGTCCCTCCACACTTCAAACAGGTCAGTCTCTTTGATTAGCATTTTCAAGTTTTTTGACAAGTTGTATTTGTGTTTTCTATTGCTTGTTGTATCCATATTATAATTTAGAACAGTATTTCAATCCCCTGCCCAAATTACAATTCCCTCATTCAGTGATTCAATTTTGACAGAAACAGATTTTAGATTTTTTTTTAATCACTCTCTGGTGGAGCATATACATTGATTAAGGAAACCAAAACACTGTCTATCCTGCCTCTGACGATCATATATCTGACCTCTTGGTCAGTTTCCTCTTTGATTAATTCAAAATGAACAGTTAGATAGCAGTGTAATTGCACCCCTTCTATTATTCTAACATGAGCTGTAAAAAGAGTAAAAGCTGGGCTTTTGAAACTGTCCGTGTTCATTTTTGGACAAGTGCAGGAACGCTATGCTTGCTTTAGCCCTTTTTTGCAATGCCCTTACTACGCTTTATGGGATTACCTAGGCCAGTGGTTCTCAAACTTTTAATACTGAGTACCACCTGAGAGACTATTAAACTGTCCAAGTACCACCATGATGACCGATTTTAAAATATAGCCATATATGCCTTCTCAATTAGCTTTAAACACACAGGAGACACGTTTATTCCTTATTGTGGTTATTTATTGTTACCTAATTGTTACCTTACTGAATCAGACATTTACAACTCTGTCCAACAATTCTCACATAGACCTACTCAGTCTCATACAGAGCAAAATAAACACTCAAAAGTTGTAAGCCTACATCTGCACTGCAACTGAATGAAAATGGCACAACTCATGCTCCAAATCTGCCACTTTCCAAAGACATTTGGAATGTGGCACCAAGTCCAACTTTTTTGATTCCTTCTCCCCAAACATGATGTGTGTTATTTTTTTAGCAAGTGGTAGACATAGCTTCGAGCAGATGGTGTGTGGCTCACCTGACCTAGCTACCAGCAGGCTAGCTTCGCAGGAAGCTTCCTGTGCGTCGGCTGAGGGTGCAGTACAGGAACGAACGGCAGACTTTGACTGCTTCAGCTGGTCACGTTTTCTTCGAAAAAAAGTCCACCGGCTTGTCTTTTAAATTTGGGTGTTTAGTGTGTAGGTGCCGTTTGAGATGGGCTGGTTTCATACAGTCGTTGCACAGTATTTCACAACACACAACACACTGCGGCTTCGGGTGTTCCTCTGCCTCGCTCCAAAAGAACCCAAACTCAAGATATGTTGGGTCATATTTTCGTGCAGCTTTGCAGTGTTTTCTGTTCGATGAAGTCGCGGGCATTTCAGGGTCAGCGTTGCATCTTTCGTTAGCATTTGAAGTGCTCGGTGGTTCTGCTTCCTCCACATTGCTCGAACCATTATCCTCAACCACGTTTCTTTTCTCCGTCTTTTTCCCTCCACTTAGCCACGCTTTTAAACTCATTTCAAGGTTATAACATTACATTTATATAGCCTTCGCATTTACGTTTCTGTCCCTGCTCGCACCAACAATTGAAGTGATGATGATCCTATGCTAGTGATCCCATGATTCAACAAATATTTTTTAAAAGACAGAATTTGAATTATCTCAAGCTACATATTTCGTTTGAAACGTTGTATTTATAGTGCACTGTATTTTTCCGATTTATTATTTTTTAAAGTGAAAATGTGGAAAATCAAAACATCCCCTCGCGTACCACAGTTTGCGCACCACTGACCTAGGCCATTCACATTTAAGGATATTATTTTTGCATTATGTGTCACACTCATTTACAATATATAAGAGATTGATAGCCCATTTGAACAAAAATAAAACAACAACAAAACAACAGCAACAACGTCAGTGGGACATCTGACAGAAGGAAAATATAGAAAATACCCAGAACTCCAAAGGAGGAAGAGATATCCCTCCTCCTCCATGACCCCGTTGGTGGGTCAAGGGGAAAGCCTATCATAAAGAAAGGGCCCTATGAAGGTGTTTAGTAGTGAATCTAATACCATCCTATGTGTCCAACGCTCCCAGTATGGTCCCTGGAGCCACCACCAGCTCCAAAGTATGACTACAAAAGATGAGTTACGTATACATCGTGTTGCTACTTCCAGTGCCAACCTTCCTGTCACTCTGTGGGGCTCGTCTGGAACCCCCAGAGTTTCTCCTTAGCTCTATTAGTCACGGTGTTTCCTAACGTCCCTTGGGCTCTGGCCCTTGCGCTGCCAGCCCAGCAGCTTCTTTAGCCGTACCACAGCAGGTCTCCGGGGTGCCTCGGGTCTTGGTTTAGGTGTGAGGGAACAATGATCCTGCTGTATTTTAAGATCCAGGTCTGTGGGCAGTGTCAGCTCACGTTTGAGAAAGTGAAATGAAGCGTATCAGAGTTTCCCTCTTCACCTTCTGCAACTCCAAAGATGCATATATTATTCCTTCTTGATCTGGACTCCAAATCCGCTAGTTTTTGTTGCAGTCTTCTGACGTTTCATAGCTGTAATGAGAGCTTCGGTCATCTCCACTGTCATGTCTTCCAACTTGCCCCATGCAGACCTCCTTCTCCCCCACTCGTTCCTTTAGCCCCTGGATTTCCTCTGTTAAATTGTCAAATTTGCTGCTCATTTCTTGGCAAAGGGATTTAATATCTTTTCTCAAATTGTCATTGTCCCCTTTTAGTTCTGATTCGAGCACTTTTATTGCTTCAAGCAAGTCTCTCGGTGTTATGCTCATTCTGGGGGCCTTTGTAGCCCCGCCTGAGGTGCCGCCAACTTACGATGCTATTTTGCTCTCTTTCGTAGGTATTGTTTTCTTGTTTTTTTTGGCATTATCACTTTAATCGATTGCTTCTTTATGTTTCGATTTACATCTGTCTATACAGATTTTCCTTTACTCCTAAAGTAACGAGTTTTAACACGTATTTATTGAACCTAAACTGGGGAGCGTCTCCATACAGGTCTTCCTACTCCCTCTGTCAACTGGAAGTTGCCAATCTGCTGATACGTTTAAGTAATCCTCTGGATACATCTGTGGAATAAAACAAAAAATTGTCTAATCCACAAGACCCAATCCATGAGAGAATGTTAGACTTCTAATGAAAACCTTCAAACAATCCAGTAAAAGAATGTTAAAGCCTTTTGTGACAACATTAACATGGTGATGAGAGTGCACATTCCCCTCATTTCAAGTCAGTGACTAATTAAACATCAGCGGAATTAAGCTGAATCTAGCAGATTATAACCACGATATCACAGTTGAATGGAAGATGAGGAAATGCGTTTTAGCAAGAAACTGATGACAGTACTGAGGAGAAATGGCACCAGTCTGTGAAGTCGTCTACATTCTTGTCACTACTTGTTGTATTTACAAAGCTGGCACAGAGCCTAAAAGCCAAAATCTTTACTGACATGTTGTCGATGCAGGAGTTGAATGAGGTCAGAACCCTGCTTTGATATTCATATGCAGACTGTAATTAAATAAGATGCTGTTTCTTGGTTCTTAAATAACTATTATGGATCTGTTCAACAAGACTTACATGTTGATTGATGGAAAACAACTGGTTTTAGTCAGTTTCAGACAATTTATGGAAAGACTTTGGAACAGAATGCTGAACTTTTATCATTCTGATTCTGCCACACTGCTGTTAAGATATTGGGCCTCATGCAAGAACCGTTCGTACGAACAGATTTGTTCTTAAATCGTGTGTACGAGTGATTTAAGAGAATTTGCGCATTCACCAATCTTTTCGTATTTTACGTTTTCTTTGAGGTACGAACAGAATGAATGATTGAATTGAATGAATGAGTGATCCAGACCTGTCGTAGGAGTTTCGTTAAATAGTCCGCTGTTATTCCAATCAAGTTTGCTTGACAAATGAATTGTATATTTAATTACTTTAAAGCAAACATAAATAAATATATACATTATACACCATAAGGATGCTGACATTATTCTGTTTGACTTAAATTATGCACTAATCGAAGGTTAATTTGAATCTGTATACAACAAGGTCAATGGGAAATGTAACCAGCGGCTGACTTTCTACTTTTGGATGCCTTATGCGTCAGGCTCTTGGAAGAGACCGTGTAGATATCCATGTGGAGACAGACGAATGGCTGACATCACGATTTAGATTGCCAAGGACTGTGCTGCTGCAAATATGCAGCTTGCTAGAGCCACAACTCCAGAGAGAAACACGCCGATAAAACCCAATTCCACCACACGTCCAGGTCCTCACCACCCTTGGATTTTTGGCCACTGGAACCTTTCAGAGGGAGATTGGAGACAGATCGGGGGTGTCCCAGTCCTCTGTGAGTCGTGCGCTCCCCTTGGTCATCAGTTTATCACCCACGGTACATCAAGTTCCCATACACCGCTGTCCAACAAGTACAAATTAAGAGGGACTTTCATGCCGTGGCTGGACTGCCAATCATAATTGGAGCACGAGACACATATACGCATCAAAACACCTATGCCTTTGTGGAGCGCACTGAGCTGAAGGCCAGGTGGGTGTGTCTCCATACAGCGGGGGGCTATAGCTCAGAGAAGGCATGCCAGATTTGCACAATATTGCTATGAACGAGGGTCTCCTACAACCTGAACCAGCCCAGGCAGACCAGAAGGTGTGGTGCCAGAAGACCCCTCTCACGGACCACCCCATCAAAGTGCCATCATGATGAGGCAACAACTGATTGCACGGCTTTATTTGCAGTCATCGAGCGCCTGCCCATGGCGAGACGTTTTTTTTTTAAAGCTATTTTCATATTAAACCATTTTTTTTTTTTTTTTTCGGTGACATTACGAACTACAGGTGACACGGAATTAACAGCACTCCTAATTGCTTCCCATTTGTTCGCTTTAGCAGGTCCTGTAATTCCACTGCTGACACTGCTGAAAATGACAGATTTTCCTTTTTGGATCTTTGAAAGCAGAACTTCAGTCTCAAAAGTTGTTCTTTTTGCACCTTGATGCCATTCTCATGACTCAACACTCAACACTCAACACTTCCTGGCACAGGAGCGAGGAAGCACAGCCTTATATGGTATAATTTTGGGCGTGGAGTATGGAAATTTACTATCCTTGTGCACATGCCCTTAAATACGCGCGGGTGGGATTCATCATTTACACACTTTTTCCGAAGTTAAGAGCGTTTGTTGAATCTGACGTGACGTGTTCGCACGAGACCTTCGTGCGAAAAAAGTGAGAGAAATTTAGAATAAAAATACGAAAATGTTCTTGCATGAGGCCCATTGTTTTCCCAGTCTAACTCAGATTTTGCCTGGCATGTGTGTGCAGACAGTAAAGAGCAGCTGACATTTATATATGGCCAGGCAACAAAAACAGGGAACATCTACTCAGAAGATTTAATTGAAAATACTTGAAAAGTAATTTCTATCAACACAATAGACTCAGTATTACTTCAAGAAATAGACATTACTGTAAATATGCTCATTTGCAATGTTGCCCACTACTTGTTGAGAATATTTTGACATCTTAGATACAAAACCTGGAGCCTGTCACGGCAAAGGCCGGCTGACTCACAAATTATACTCAAGTAAGGTTTTTCCCATCCTTTTTCCAGGTGGGGTTCCAGAGCAGGAGGGGGAGGATATTGGCTGAAGCAACGGTGTGGTGAGCAGGTAGGTGTCTCGGAATCCACAGTGGACAGCTAAATCCTTTAGCTTGGAAATCCAGAGCGAGGCGAGCACAGGAACACAGGAGGACAAGGTAAATACATGCAGGGTTTTACTTTGAGGGAAGCACAGAAGTCGGCTGAATTACCACTGTAGCAGTGAGAACAATCTGCCGAAAGACTTGTTGCTCCTGCTGATCCTTAAGAAGGCGTCTTGACAAGCACAGACGAGAAACAGGTAAGGACGCAGGAGCTGAACCAGACTTCCGCCCCAGGCTTTGTGAAATAACCTGCTGAAACCCACGTAAGACCCAAAAACCAAGCAAACTACCCAGGCAAACATGATCGTGACAGAGCCAGTAGTTGCTTTGTTTGACTAGCCTGGCCCCGCCTGTTGGCAAGTACAAGTAACAAATCTAAGTTTAATGAGACAGCCGGAGCTGAAAGAGATGTTCAAAGCTTCGTCTTGCTCTTGAGCTGGGGCGTCGTAGTGGGGTGAAAAGTGGGACTGAGTTACAAGTGGCGGGGGGACCCTTGAGGACTCTAGAATTTTTTCCCCTTTAAATATTGATATAATTTAAAGATCACAGTAAATGTTGCCAACTAATGTAAATTTAATGTTATGGGTAAATACATCGGTTGATTGTTAAAACCCTATGTAGGACTCCTTGACCACATATAGTGTATCATATATATATATATACCCCTTGCACAAAATGGTTTAGTCCGCCTTCACCGGGCGTTTTACTGCTTGTGCATTGGGCCCAGAATTTGGTGCTACGCCCCTGCTCTTGAGTGCTGAGCCTGGAATTGTACAAGCAGTTGAAATGCACCCCAGCTCACTGAAAGAGGATTCAGATCAAACAATTCTGAGGGTTCTTTGAAGGTTATTGGATCTTCAGGGGCTCAATCGACTTTACAGAAGGGCACACATGGATCTAAGTGCAGAACAGCCATCCCAGGACTCCCAGTCCCAGCCCACCCCTTAAAACCTTAACCTCAATGCTGAAGAGCAGCAGTTTTGTCCAGGATGGTCAGGTCTGCAGATCCAAGTCTTCTACGTTTTCTTCCCTTCCTTTTTGCAAGCACCAGGGGTTCAACGTCGAAGGTCCTTAGTGTTCCATTTAAAAACTAATTTGAATGGTATGGATAACTTTACTACTGCAGTCCATTATAAGCATATGTAAGGCAAATTTCACAAAGAACAATAAACCTTCTGTGATACGCGGAGGTGGGGTCGCTCTCTAAAACCTGCCACCACCTCTACAGGACCAGGTTCTTTTGACTACGAGGGCGAGCAGCAATTAATAACCTGAACACAAATTGTGTGCAACAATAATTTATTACAATGATGATGTAAAAAAAGAATAAAAGTATAAAAAGAATAAAAGAATAAAAAAGTAAAAGTATAAAAAGAATAAAAGAATGTCTGTTCTTAAAAAGGGGAATACCTCCTTTTAAAAGTCAATTTAAGAACAGTCTAAAACCAGGGTACTCCAGGCTCACGGCCACGCTCCGGTCCGGTGCTCCGTCGTCCTGCTTCGCCAGTTAGCCACCGAGAGCCATCCTCCACTCCAAGTAACCTGAAGATCTTCCTAGGTCCTCCCGTTCGTCGCACGGCCTCCGTAAAGCGCCCCCTGACGACACCACAGATCTACTCCCATCAACCTCCGCCTAGCCGGAAGCTCCCGCTGGCGACACCGTGGACCTGGAACCCCAACCAGTCACACGGCCGCCACTTCGCTGGGAGCCTCCGCTGGCGTGGCATGGACCTGCAACAGAAAATGATGGCCAGCAGTCTGCTCACAACGCGGGATCTCTGTTCCATGGATCTTCAGGCTACAGCTAAAAGTGTATCGGTAAACGACTTTGTGGCAGAAACTCCTGCTTGTGCCACCTCGCGTCGAAACCTTCCGATAAACTTCTCGGGACGAATCTCTCGTGACGACGGCGGCTCTCTCTGTTCCGCTCAATCTCTCCTGCCCTGCTCCCTTCTAGCTATCTTCCTCTTTTCCTATACTTTCCGCTCTGGCGTTTCAGCGTCTTTAAAGGGAACACTTCCGGCTACCTGTTCAATTAGGGTGGGGCCGCTGCAACAGCCGATTGGCTGGTGCAGCCTTCGGTCAGAGGATGCACTACTGCCTAAAAATCATAAAACGGCCATTCCAACACATGCAGTAAAACTTAATTAAAAGGAAACAACCACACTAATAAATAGAAAACATACCTTAAATGAATTAAACAAAACTATGGCACACAATAAAAACAAATATAAAACCTGCAGTAAGGCATCACATCTGACTCACCGTCTGACACTTCCTGAAGGAAAAAAAGTGCAATGATATTTCTCACTGTGTTACTGAGCCACCCAACATTGCTGTGTGGTGAATTCCCTCACTGACAATATATCCCTCTCAGATTTGTTGGACATTGTTCAAAGCTAATGTATGAAAGCACAAATATGTCTGTGCTTTCATACAACTTAGCATATAGTTTTTACATGGGACTGTTAACTTCCTGGGGTTAGCTGTGGTTGCTTTTACATAGGCGTTTTCCCACTCTTCACACCTTTTTGGTAAAACATGCTAATAGCCATGGCTGCTCTCATGTCATATTTAAATGAAGAAGTTTTGTATTCTGGAAAAATACTAACCCCCTTTTGCGAAAATCTAAAATGCGAAGATGTGGTTAAATGTAGAGATTTATACCTTTTTCACATCTGTGCCTTTGACCTTAAGCTAGAGAGAGCGACTAGCTTAGCTCTTTCTAAAATTCAACTTAATTCTTCAATAGCTCGCAAGTAAACACTTGCTTCACTCTTAAACTTACAAAAATGTAAGTTTAATGCAAGGAGAAATAAAACTTAAACTTAAACACAAAGGTATTGATATTGCTGATTTTGCCGTGGATCTGTTCAACAAAAATATTTTTTTCCTACTTTCTCCTACATTTGTTTTTGTTCATCGCTTTTATTTGCCACATGATTTTCATAATAATTAACAAGAATCTCAAAGTTAGTGCATTTCAACCAGAGTGGTGTAAAAAGTACGGTGGCCGGGACCTGCCATTGCTGCAAATAAAAGTAACGCTGCAAACAAAAACAAACTACTGCAAATAAAAGAAACGCAGTGGCAAAGAAAAGAAACGCTGAAGCTGCAAATAAAAGAGACACTGCAAATAAAAAGAAACGCCGCTGCAAAATAAAAGAGGCTGCAAATAAAAAGAAACGCCGCTGCAAATAAAAAGAGCCACAACAGAAGTGGGTAATTGGGGACTGCTTTTGCCGATTCACCTGTGTGAGGAGAAGTAACTTAGAAGAAGAAACGAGGAATAATCACTGGGGAACGAATGAGAAAGTAAGTAAAAATGTTTGTGTTTAATGTCTCTACGTGTGCTTTTAACTCATTGGCTGCCAGCCATTTTCAGTTCAGAGCCACCCATACTGCCAAGTGTTTTTCAGTATTTTGACTGATTTTCCAAGACCCACAGAAAAGTGTGTCTTATGACTATGTACACACCGAAATTACCAAACGAAAGAGTAGACTCTCTTCTTTCATCAGGAAAACAAAGTTTGTTTCTACCATTTTCAGTCCTTTAGTAATAGACAGTAGAACATAGGTTGGTTTCACCAAAAACAGCTGTTTGACCAAAAAAATGGAGAAAACAAGCTTTTTTTTTGCCACCTAGCGGGTAATTTTGCCAATATATTCTCTGTTTAGTGTTTACAAGCCTAAAATTTAGTGACAAACTCCGCTAGATTGTCCCCCAGCCCGCTCCGTTAAAAAACGCAATTGACGTCTATAGACGTCAATGGCAGTCAACGTTTTTTTTTAAATTGACGTGTATAGACGTCAATGGCACCGAAAGAGTTAATGTGTTATTTGGTTAAGCTTTGTAGCCCCAGGTTTAAAATTGAACTGGAGGATGCTAGTGTGTTGTTAGCTTCGGCTAACACGGAGTGACCACTAACGAGAGGAGAATCGAGTTCGGTAACTTTACTCGAATATGCAGCAAAACACAGATATTATGTAGGCTACCACCACACGCTCTCACTCTACAGCAGTGTCTACCCCAGACAAAAACAACTAACAAGTCACAACCATGGATGTATTATATGGTAACAACAGGTACTGACAGCCCGGAACAAAAAAACCTGTATTTCAGCCATGCAGTGTTTTTAAATATGAAACCTGATTTCATATTTCTTTCTGTCTGAATTTCCTTGGACAGCTATCGTAGAGGATGAGTATTATTTGGCAGGGAAGATGATTGTCTCCATTGTACATGGCGGACCAGGTCCCAATCACAGGATCTTGTCAGCTACATTTCAGGGCAGACCAGTTTCAAGGCATCTGTAGGAGACATTACAGATGAGGAGATAGGGAAAGTCCTACAAGAGGTATGAGGATACTTGATAGAAGGGTGGGAAACTCTAGAATAAGAGTGAAGAGAGATTTTTGTCCACTTAAACAATTCTTTCTAATTATCCTTCTGGCATTACCATTTTTTTTCTAATTACTTATATTCATATTTGAAATGTGTGGTACTCTATTATCTCTTCTTTTAGATTCAGAATGCACCCTCATTGGAAATCCTTCAGGACTTGATGGTACAGAACAGCGCCATGTTGCAGACTGCTGGGTGCTTCAGGCATGTTAGGTCATGTGAAGAAAAAAAACAGATAGTAGAGGAGTACCTGAAGTGGTACATCATCCACAGGAACAGCACTGCAATCGAGAGGTAGGTTTCCGTATTTTATTGTTGTCACTGAAATAATTATGAAAAAATGTGTTGCTGTTGTCCCATTTTCTTGCTTACTTCTACACGATACGCATGTAACGTCACATGAATATTTTAATTGTATTTTAGATTCAAGGCTGTACTTGAAAGTCTGCCGTTTCTGACAGCTCTGCAGCAGCATCCAACGGTCTTAAGCCCTGCTCTCTGTCATGCCGATGTGAAGCTGTCTGCTGCAGAGATGGAAAAACTGTTCCAGCCTGAACTTAGTCAACAGGGAAGCAACAGGAGGGCTCAGGAAGAGAAAGCTATGACTTACTGGGCAGACTATCTTCTCGATTGTGAAGGTTACTCAATTTGCTCGTCTGATTTTATACACACAAATTATGTAAAGTTCCAGTGTTGATGTCGATAGTATTTACTGTCAATTGATTTCAATGCTCTCTACTTTTAGAAGATGCCAGCTCTGTGACCTTGGAGGAGGTGTTAATGTTCACTTCAGGTGTGCAGTGTGTGCCTCCTGCTGGCATGAGTCCTCCCATTCCCAATGGCGAATACCTGTGCCAACATTTGAAAGCTTCCTCTTTTGGACACTTATAGTGCCTTCAAAGCCAACATGGACTTTGGCATCAAGAATTCCCCCAGCTTTGGGTGCTTTTAGACCCAGAAATTTACCTGTGGTAAAAGTTAATGTTGCCACACAGTCTCACTCACTAGTGTAGTTTTAATGCAGTGAGTAAGAGAGATGTGAGAGTTTCTGTCTATTTTTCGTGGCAGATTTGTGATATTTGTTATATATTTTATAGCAGTTATGTTATACATCACGTTGCATATTCAAACGTAAGTTGCACTGCAACATTTTTTAAAAAATATTTTGTTTTGTATTGCAAATACATGGTATACAACACCACACATTTTTTATTGTATTATTATTTGATATCAGGAATGTGCTTGCAGCTTAAGCTTGCTTCCATAATAAAAAATGCCAAACTACAGACTGTTTTTTTTTTTTCAAAGATTTCTTTTCAGGCATGGACAACTTTATTAGAGACAGGAAATGACATGAGAGAGAGGAAAATGACATATGGCAAATACTACACATAAAAAGGTTTGTTTTGGTGTTGTTACAACATGTCCCAGGACGGATGGAAGGTTCACCCCACAGAATGGACAAAACATGACCTGGAAAATGACAACACAAGAGAAGAGGAAAGACAGTCAAGTTTAGGATTCAATCTGACATGATGGTACTTTCTCAAAAGTCCCTGGCCACCCCACAGAGCTTCAACTTCACATTCATCCAAATAACTATTGTTACTCAAGCCTTAGATTATTGTTAGCATGATTATTAATGATAAAAACGACAACGACTGTAATAAGCTGCCGGAATTATGTAGCCGTCAGTTCGTTCCGGGCTGTCAGTACCTGTTACCATATAATACATCCATGGTTGTTACTTGTTAGTTGTTTTTGTCTGGGGTAGACACTGCTCTGGGGCCCGTTGCACAAAACTAAGATAAGGGATTAAGCCTGGATATGTTGGCTGTCCTGGCTCAATTTATCCGTGATCCAGTTGCACAAAAGTGGGATAGAGGGAAGTGGGATATGTTCAGACCTAAGTTACCATGGAGATTTATTCTGTGAAGCTAGCCTGCTCCAGACCAGGCTAAGTTCCAGGATCTATTTAATCTCATTCCTTATCTCAGTCAGCGGTCGCCACAAATGGAAACCAATATTTATTCCACTGCCTAGAAAATATTGTTAAAACATTTAACTATACACACACTATCATTATTGAAACATTTGTGATCATTAATTGCAATCATTTTAGATAACTGATGATTTTAGATTAACTTGCAATCATTAGATAATTTAGTTTCCCACAGACTACACATAAAGTACATCACCATATAAATATAAATACACATTAGAGAGTACCATGATGTTCCTTTATTGAACAAGGATGAATCAAAGTAAGTAAACCATCAGCTCCTTTCAAAACTGAAGTCACACAGTGCTCTACAAGACAAAAAGCACAGAATCAAAGCATGCAGTTTGAGACAAACTGTTTGTAAAAATGGGCTATACAAGTAAAGTTGCCTTGCCTATACAGCACAAAAACCTAACAAAAATTCCTCTGCCATTGCAGGCCCAACTTAAATCCACAATGCGAAGTGAGGTCTGACTTTATCATGCAAAACGATTTTGTGATGCAAATGTATTACTCTTTTGAACGCATATTGTTTTGAGAAGCAAGATGCTTTATTTTTAACACCCCAGCCAACTAGCCGGACTACCTTCGTGGACGCCAAAACTCGGCTGGAACTCGGCTCACAGGACGCAGCAGGGGGTAAGTCAATGTTCATAAATGATATTGCTAATATGGTATGTCATACAGCTTCATGTCAAAAGAGGCAAACTCTCCCTTTAAGTCCAGGTTGAAGACACACCTATTTTCAGCTGCATTTGAATAAAACCTAATCACATTTTAACTACTGATTTTATCTATTGTTCTTATTTCTTTCTTTTTTGTTTAAAATTTATATCATGCTTTTTATTTCTACTGTTTTAATGTATCTGTAGAGCACTTTGAATCGCCCTGTAGTTGAATTGTGCTATACAAATAAACTTGCCTTGCCTAGTGAGTGAAGGCAGCTGAGGGAAGAAACACAGGTGAAGGGAGTGGAGCTGACGACTGGCAGGAGGGAACTGAGGAAAGGTGAGAAAAATGGCAAGGCTAAACTAACTGGAGACTAAAAGGAAAAACATACAAAAAAATGGATTGTAAAAAAAATAAAAACACAAACCACTGCCCAAACAAGTGTTTCTGACAGCTTGTATTAACAGTAATATTTCTAAGTCGCTTTGGATAAAAGTGTCTGCTAAATGCATAAACATAAACAGTAATACTATTTTCTGAGCAAAACATCATGTTTGAATGTCTTTAGCAGAAAACAAGGTCTTACCTGACAGACATGCTCCCTATCTGTTATGTTTGTTATGTTTATGCATTTGGCAGACACTTTTATCCAAAGCAACTTACACTCATATCCCAGGTAGGCAGGTAGCATAAGGGGGTCTTTGCCTAAGGACCTAAGTCAAGTAGTACCTTTCAAGGATTGGGGTCAGGATTTGAACCCCAATCATCCACATGAAAGTTGGCAATCTTACCACTACACTATCCACTATCTCCGGCTCTGTCCTCGGCTCTCATTACCAACACTGCCCACAGCAGTTAACCGGATGTGTCCTCTTTCACGGTTCCTTATACTATCATATCAAAGGTGAATTTTTCACTGTTGCTTATTAAGTATTTTAAGGTTTGTGATCTTTTTCCTTATTCCGGCCTCCAGGAAGTCTGCTCCCCTTGCTTAGTCAATCATTATAAAAGGGCATTTGTGTGTGTTTTAGGCTCAGCTTTAGACTGAATTTATAGAAGGTCAAAAGAGTTACTCATAATATTGTAAAATATATAGATGAAAAATAAGGACAACATTAGGAAAAGCCAACTAAGAAAAAAGAAAGAAAGAAAGAAAGAAAGACAGAAAACGTACTTACTGATTCAAAGTTTAAAGCAGCTCTTATTATGTAATAACCTTAAACAGTGCGGTTATGGTTGAGCCACTATATTGCCATATATAGTTATTATTATATTATTGAGCCACTATATACTAATATTATAAAACTGAAAATGTATTGGTCATGTTCATTTCCTTCTCTTTTTAAGTTTGTAAATGAGGACTTTGAGATAATACACAAAAATGGCCCAATTTTAACAGACACTTACAAACTTGTGAACACCAAACACATCTTGTCTTATATAATAATACATCAAAAGTTCATCAAAATAAAATCCATTTACAATAACATAAGTATCTGTCTATCTTTAGCTGTAAAATTTGAATTATAACAATCTAAGGTTAAAACCCTCTAACTTTAGCAGTTTGTTTCCCCTTAAGGACTGGAAATAAAGCCCTTTTTAGAAATAAATGTATTGCTGATGCGTAAATAAGGTCAATCGCAGAGTCATAGTGTCCTCTACTGGATGTTTGAGGTACCGACAGACTTATGTAAAAGCTATTCAGAAAAGAACTTACAGTAATAACATTTTGCTTTAGACCATCACAGAAAATGCCATTTTTTTCACGGGATCAACATTCATTCTTCATTTTGAACAACACAAATGAAAATACAACCTCCAATCTTCAACCACTTCACATCACTTCATCAGCAGCAAGAAAGAAAAAGGCTGCCGAAATTATGAAAACCAACCAACTAAAGTGAAAAAAATTAGAACAATAAAAATGGTTATGTTAGTTAGTTATGCAAACTTTGGTTTGCTTTAGAAACATCAAATAGATTATTTTATTACAAGGACAACATGTTGAGACTGCTTTGAAGGACCAATGACACAAATCCAGACAAACCAATCGTGGACTCTGTATAACCCAGTTATGTTTGTATACTACTAATATCTAACATGTTTAACAGTAAAATGGTCCCATTTTCAAATTTTGCTCTGCTGCAAACAATATAAATGGTTACTGACAGATTTGATTTCTATTAGTTTATAAGAAGCAGCAGTTCTATAAGTCTCCTCATGTACTTTTGGATAAATGCTAATTTGACAACATACTGTTTTTTTCCCCACCAATATATTGGATTTTTGTTTATGGTAACAGCATGATTAAATACGTTTTAGTCCACACTAGGACTGTAAAAAGGATCTGTTTTGTGCAAGTTAACATTTCATCATACTGAGCTAATTTCACATAAATGTGCTCACTTTCTTGGTTCATCATTTGACATTTTTAACTAAGTTCACAAATAAACCCATGTTAATGTTATCACTTTTTTGTAGCGTCTCAGTATTCCACCTTATATAGTCCATAGTCTGAAAAGGAGTTTTGGAACATGGGCATCACAGCCATCTGGATAGATAAAGTACATCTTTGTTTTATTATCAAGCATTAGAATAACTCAAATTTGACCGAGTGCATTTGATACCAGTCAGTCATTAAGCTGGTTTGAATACAAAACCTTTGCCCTCAAAATTCCCATTCACAATGCTGTTATATCGTTATATAAAATTTATTTATAAATTTGAAATTACCCCTCCTATTCAATTTTCACGAGGGAACAAATTAGCTATTGGAAATGTTTTATATCATACATACTTTTAAGCCCGAAATTATTCATACCCCTGGCAAATTTTGACCTAAAGTTACTTTTATTCAACCAGCAAGTTTTTTCTTGATTGGAAATGACACAGGAGTCTCCCAGAAGATAATAAGACGATATAAGAGGCATCATTGTGGAAAAAATTATTTCTCAGCTTTTATTTACATTTGAACGAAAAGTGTCATGTCCAAAATTATTCATACCCTTTGCAAACTGTCACAGTCTATGGGAAAATCCAAAGTTCTATACCATTCCAAATAGTCCAAGCTGTTCTAAAGCATCCGAGTTAGCCTGATTCATTGGTAACAGCTGTTTTTTTTTTCAGTGATGTTGACGCTTTGCGGTAAGACGTATTGCATCACTTCCTGTTACCTTGTTTGTGTCATAGACATAATATACGTAGACGCCTCATAGACTGACGCTGCCTATTGGAGCTGACGTAGCAGCGTGGCCGCCATCTTGGATGGGTCTCCAATGCCCCCACATTGCATTTATTTCGACTGAGGACAGACTAAACATGGAGAAGCAGCATTTAGCTGTTATGCTGCTAACAAGTGGAACAAACTGCCAGTGGAGATTAAACTTTCACCAAATGTAGACATTTTTAAATCCAGGTTAAAGACATTTCTGTTCTCATGTGTCTATGCATGAAATATCTTTTAACTTATCTAGACTGTTGCCTGTTTTTAAATTCATTTAAATGATTTTATTTGTTTCTTTTTATATTCTTTTATGTATTTTTAATGCTTCTTGCACTCCCTGCTGCAATGCTTTTATTTTATGTAAAGCACTTTGAACTGTTTGTACATGAAATGTGCTATATAAATAAATTTGATTTGATTTGATTTGATTTATTATGCTCTTTAACAAAGACATATGGTAGGCTATGGCCTATTAATAAATGTATAAATTAGTTTAAATATAAATTTATACAACAAAATTTTGTTGGCACTCAAGAAAAACAGACAAAACGATAACAATGAATAAAATAAAGTGTCATGAATAAAAAATAAATAATAAATAAAGTGCCGAGTAGTAAAAACAGTTATAAATATATTATAAAAGATAAATGCAGTTCTAAAAATGGTGGAATTATAAATATGGTGGAAGTAAACATTAACGTAATAGGCTATATGTAATATAATATTGCACATATATACTGTACCAGCTCAGTACATTTTTTTTAAAGGCCTAAAAAAATAAGCGTTATATTTCCAGGTCATTCCAGCGTGCTGCACTACCCAGTTAGGCTTGCAACTGGGGCTGGGGAGCTAAAACCCTTGAAAAATAACTGTTTTGCACAGCTTATCGCGTATGCTGGCACTCTGTAACTCCAGGGTAGTTAATTTTGCGATGTGGTGCAGCCTTACTTTGTGAAATACAGACACCACAAATGACACAATCATCATCTCTAAGCCTGACAATCTTACCCGTCCTGCCAAAATCATCAGGCTTGAAGTGCTCACTACAGAGCTTTGACGACTCAGTCGCAACAAAACCCTCCCGTCTTATAGCTACTTACCATTGCCTCCTCAAGCCTGTATCACTGGGAAACCTTCAAACTATGAAGAAGAAAAAAAAAACAGCAAGAGACAATGAGTAAGAGTACCAATTCCCGCTGTAACAGCATTACACGTAAGTAACGATAGTTACGATGACATAATATATTATGTCACTCAATGGTAAAATAACCAAAATTATTGTTTAATCTTACTTGCGAAAGGTAATCCCACGTGATTTGGTATCAATACTGCGCTGGTTATTGCAACCGTAAACAGCACAACATGCGAGCATAGTTGCTCACTCTCCGTCGACTCCAATTGATTCTGGTGCTTGCCTAGAGTGAGGAGACCCATCCAATATGGCGGTGACACTGTTACGTTCCAGCACGCCATGAGGTGTCTACTTATATTATGTGTACTGTGGAATTTCTTGCTCTTCTTGGACTACTAATAATCACTTTGTTTCTCCTTATAAATGACACATTTTTGCATAGTTAACTCTATCGCATACTTGTTCTATTCTAACACTCACTCCTACAGATCTTTATTTTCACTTTTTAGCGCTGTGTTTGGTACTCTAGCTTAACATGGCTATCAGTTCTCCTGCTCCATGTGTCCGATGTTTTAGTTACTCCTCTGCCTCCTTTAGTGATAATGGTGCATGTAACAAATGTAATCTTTTTGTAGTTTTGGAGGCGAGGTTATCTGAATTGGAAATTCGGCACTGCACCGTGAAAACCACACGATAGTGAGCCAGGTCCCTTTAGCCAGTGCGGAGCCACCTAGTGTAGCTACTAGCTCTATTAGCCACCCCATAGCAGAACCCGAGCAGCCGGGACCCCAGGCTGGCTGGGTGACTGTCAGGAAGAGGAAGAGGTATAGCCCTAAAGTCGAGCCCATGGTTCACCATCAATCTGTCCACGCTTCAAACAGATTTTCCCCACTCAGCAACACACCTGCTGAGGACAAAACCCTGGTAATTGGCAGCTCTATAGTCACAAACGTGGCATTAGAGACACCAGGGACCATAGTCAAATGCATTCTGGGGGCCAGAGCGGGCAACATAGAATCCTATTTAAAACTTCTTCCGTACTGGGATGTGAGAGGAAATCTCATGTTTCTTGTACTTTCTGCTGGCCTTTTTCCAGACTTCTCAACAGTTACTGTTTCTACTGTTATCATAAAGTGACATCTCATCCATTTGTTGAAAAAAAGAAGCATTGATTCCTTATCTAAAACCCAAAATGTATGGAAACATGTGAGATGTGAGACAAGATCTGAAATGATTGCTCCTTTTTTCTGTTCAAACAGGGATCAGCATGCATCAGTTGAGTTGGTGGAAGGCATAATTTTGACATGGAAAACTATCAACATACAGGTTTTCACTTTATATAAAACTCTGGAATTTTCACTATGATATTCTGCAGCTTTTCTTGACCGTTGTCAAGTCCTTAAGATGGACGCTGTTGCTGTGAATGAAGAGGTAATCCCTTACTTTTTCAATGGTAAGTCCATATATACTAAATACTTAGGGGCAGAACTACTTAAAGGATCGATTTGGGCTCTAGACATTGAGGAATTAATTCCTAAATCCACTTAAATAAAGAAATTGTACCATAAATTCATTTAGACCTGTTGTTTCACTGCATGAAGTTTCACTTCTCAAATAAATGCATGTTATTCTAAGATTATGTGCTGTAATTCCTCTCAGGCCATCATTTATTCAAGGGCTTCCATGGCAAAGCAGAGCTGTCAAATGAGTCTTTCACTGAGTTGGATGACCACCACCACCTGGGCCATGTAGATGCCGCTTTCCGCATGCACTACGAGGATGATCCCAGCTACCATGACCGAATGTTCTTCTTCCTGACATGGCCTGGCAAAATGTGTACGATTTTGTTGATCAGACAATAAGAACAGCTATGTAACAATTCAAAGTGTCAAGGAAGAATGACAAAACAAAGCGGGCAAAATAACTAGACAACTGCAAGTCAATGCAACCTGCTGATTAGTCTGACATGACATCTTTGTAAAATACATTTGTCCTGCACTATTGTTTCTTTTAGAGTCTCTAGTTAAATTTACAGGTTGATTATGACAACAAGGATGAACTAATTTGTATATATTGATTGTAAAAGAGGGACATCCTTTCAGTTTAATCTGGTACTCCTGATCATTTTGTGCAGGACAACAAGGTTTTCAGCTATCAAAAACACAAGCTGGAGGATGGCTATCCCAAAGATATCTCTGAAGTCTTTCCTGGAATTCCCGACCATCTGGATGCTGCTGTGGAGTGTCCTGTGATGAAGACTCTGTGATCTTCTTCAAGGGTGTGTGGATTTAGTAATTAGAATACAACCTAACCACCTAACCAATAGGTACAAATACCACATCTACGTGCTGCCTCTTTCTTTTTAGTTTCCATGGATTCCAGATATTTTCACTGTATATGTGGTACAAATGTTCATATTATTAAAACCACATTACTGTGTGCTGTTAAGCCCTGCCTATCTGTTTTCTATATTTCTAAAGGACAAACTTTTTCTTTTATGACAGAGTAAAATATGTTTTTATAATTTTTTTTTCATTTTGCCTTTCAACACATCTGCACTTGAAGGCATTCCAAGACCAACTTTGCTTGAGAAGCTTTGAAAGTTGAGCATTGTCACTTTACCACTTAAAACCATGTGTTCGTGTTTTTTTCTGAAGGAGATGACATCTACCACTTCAATGTTAAAACCAAGGCTGTAGATGAGAAAGAGTTCAAGTCCATGCCAAACTGCACGTCTGCTTTCTGATATATGGAGCACTACTACTCCTTCCATGGATACATGTTCTCCAAGTTTGACGGTGAGGTGCATGGCAGATCCCTAAAGAAGCATGTAACTACTTCATGAGGTGCTCCAAGTTCAGTAAGTCCAAAATCAGTGGTGGTAGTTTAACAACACAACACAAAAAGGTACAGTTATTCACATCTATGCATTGTTCACTCCTTCCACTATCCTCCTATCTATATTTGAACGGCCAATGTTGCTCGTTGTAAAAAAAAGCCTATGAAATTCCCTCTGAATCTGCCATGATGGCAGGTTTAAATGTAGTTTCAAGGTCATCAGTGTCCCAGACTCTGATTTGGCAAACTCTATTCTCCCAGCTCACACTGATCATGTTTGAGTTTGTTTTTAAGCCCTGCAGAGCAAAGACAAAACTGCAACATTTTTATTTGACAGTGGCTTTGTGTTTGTTTGCTGCAGCGCTGCAGCCGTGTGCACCTGGATGCCATCACATCTGACGAAGCTGGAAATATGTACGCCTTCCGGGGTGAGATATGATGACAATAGAATACATTTGAGTGAGTTGTACAGTTAAATATAGTTGGACATTTCTATTAGTATTCTGATAAAAGAATATAATATGACAGTTTAACAGTCAGGATTCTCCCCTCATTATTCCAGTGTTTATGGAAAACTTTGTGCACTCCTGGTGCCATATCACTTGTTGGTTAGTACTATTTTTTTCCTTTTATAATGGTGAGAATTAAACGATGAATGAATTTTACAGCAGAAAGATTTGCAAAGTCAAAATTGGTGAGCCACACACCCACCTGGATGGTTACCCTAAGCCTGTGAAAGATGAGCTGGGCATTGAGGGTCCCATTGATGCCGCATTCGTCTGCGGGGACCATCATATTGTTCACATCATGGAAGGTATAAAAACATTCAAAGCCTGATTGCGGGTAGTACGAGCCCAGGAATATATATTTTTTAAATGATTTGTCTATAACAGGGGTCGGCAACCCGCGGCGCATGTGGCTCTTTATTCCCTCTGCTGTGGCTTCCACTGGCTTTGGAAAATAAATAATAACTATTTCATTTCCATCTATTTTATTTTAGTTCGTTAGTTTTTTAAATGGAACAGATCCAGATCACGGATCCACACATTAAGTGCTACATCCGGCCCGGATCCGTTCATAGATCACATCATCCGTTTCGGATCCGTTTATGATACTTATAATGGAGGTGGACTCATTTGGTCCAGAACCTTTATTTATTATGAAAATATTAACAAAAGTAGATACAGATAAAAACTTGCTAACCAACTAGAAATGACTCCACCAGTTTAGCCTTATATACCGGAAAATGACTTATTGTGAAGCTGCAAAAGACCTAAAATTGGGTTATTATTACGAGTAAATTTACAGTTTTGAGGCTGCACAGTGGTGCAGTTGGTAGCACTGTTGCAGGTGTGAGAATCCAGCCAGGGGTCTTTCTGTATGTGGTTTGCATGTTCTCCCTGTACATGCATGGGTTCTCTCTGGGTACTTCATCTCATCTGCTATCCGTTGTGCTGTACTGCTCTCCCTGCCTCCCTCATCCTCCATACCAGAACAGTAACCTCCACCAACCTCCCTGGAGATATATGGTACATTATAGTATGATCCTGTGATCAAATGATTGGTTGGATACAACCAATTAAGTGGAACTGAGTTCACTTAAAAGAGCTGGCACAAACACCAGATTGACCAACACATCACTACAAGTGGCTAATAAGATAATGGACACAAAAAAACATGAAAACATGTGATGGAAATTCTTAAATTTATTTATAAATACTCACATACTCATTTAAAATAAAAAAAATAAATAAAAAAGTGGCATAACCAACTGGCATAACATGTGATGTGCTGTGCTTAGACATCGTCAGCAGGGGGAACCTCGTGTGTACTGCGTCTCCTTGAGGTTCCCCTATCTGCTGCCAAGTTGAACCACCGGATGGCATGCTTGCAGACATCATGTTCAGTGGAAGCACGAGCAACAGGATTTTTTCTGACAGAATCTGTAATGACAAAAGGAGATTTTCAATTAAGTTATCATCATCCGCCATCATAATCACAATTTGTAATGTGACGGATACACATAGTGATAATGCACTCCAAAATAGACAATCTGTCACATACTTCAGACATAGAATTTCTAAATATAGGAATGCAGTTTAAGACTAACAAAAATAACCTGTGTATAGTCAACTTAGATGAATAAGTGATGAGTGAATGATATAGTGACCAAAACTACCACGGTTAACTCAAATCTACATTACCTACCTGCAATATGCTATGTGACCTAGCTAACCTCGCTCGCTATGCTATATGCTATATATGCTATATCGCTATGTATATACACATGCATGTACATTGTTTGGGGGCGGGGCGTGTCGCTGCCCAACTCCGAATGCAGCTGAAGCCGAGGTTTGAAAAGAGCGCGTACAATGTGCGGATCCGCAACGGGTCCTATAACACTGGGGAGGCGGGGCGAGCGGTTGATCAGGACGGCGGACCTGCCCGGCTTGAGGGCGGATCCGCCCCGGAGTCCACTGCTATCTGGGACTGGTCAGTTGCCATTAAAGGGATAGTTCGCCTCTTTTGACATGAATACGCAGTGATACGAAGGGACAGAAAATAGCACCAAGCGATTGTGAGGTCCGACTTTTTCCTGGAGAACGATTTTGTGATGCAAATGTGTTACTCTTTTGAACGCATATTGTTTTGAGAAGCAAAACGCTTTATTTTTTAAACCCCAGCCAACTAGCCGGACTACTTTTGTCAACGCCAAAACGAGGCTGGAATTCGGCTCACAGTACGCAGTGGGGGTAAGTTGATGTTCATAAATGATATTGCTAGTATGGGATGTCATACAGCTTCATGTCAAAAGAGGTGCACTATCCCTTTAAATGTACTGGCTTATCACATACTTCTAAAAGGAAGTATGTGAATTATTTGTGTGGTGCACTTCAGATTCTCAAAAACTAATTAAAGGTCAGGATTGTATGCTGCTGATTACATCTGAAGATTTTCAAGCAAACTTTGTGGAAACACAAGATCCATCTTTTCGCCAGTAGAGGGTGGAAGAGCTCCATTTCAGGAACCAACTAAAAATGCAAAACTATTGTCTCTCTTCTATCTGTAATTCTCCTTTACTTAATTCAAATAGGGTGGCCCCATTTGGCCAATGCACATGTGATATCATCTTGGGAGAATACACAGAGAATAAGATTTAATTTTACAAAGGGGTGCATCAGCGCTGGCTTGAAATGATGAGAATGGTAATTCTCTTCATGTGAACTCCCACAGACCCATAGCAGCTGACAAACAGAATTCAGTTAACAGAGACCTGTTGTTTTCTATCTGGTAAATAAATCCTGAAAAGCTAAAATATTCAGAGCATGTCTGAGGAAAATGCTGAAAATAAATCTTCTTAAACTATCAAGCCCCTACCATTGGGACCATCTCTCCAAACATGTTGTAGGGCAAGATAGCATTCAAGTTAGAAGCCAAAAAATCTGATTGGTTCAGACTGAAAGCAATGATTAAAGTTTTCAAATATGGGCGTTTTAACAGCGCAAAAAGCAATCAAACCTCTGGTCCTTATTTTTGAGGCTTATGGCTGACTTGAATTTTAAATTCTAAATTTTCATGCTGCTTCGTAATGCAAAGTCTAATAAATTCTTATAAGCAATGGAAATATTCAGTGAAGTTTGAGGTTGCATCACACAGCTCGAAAATGAGGTAATGGGATGATGTCAGCTTCATGACTGGGGCTGAAGTCTCTGATAACAGCACGTTTCATTGGATCGCACAATCCCTTACTTCACTCCATTGCCTGCTGTGATGACAATAGCAGGAGAAACACTGAGACCCTTCACCAGCCGCAATGATGCTACAATCAACTGCTGACGCTGCCAGGCCAATAACAAACATAAATCAAAAACTGGGTAATGTGTCAAATGAGAAGAACACTGTTTGACCGAGAAAAGAGAAGACCAGTGGTTTCATCAGTAATTAGATTGAAATATTGAAATGAGTCATGAATGGACAGTGCAGAAGAGAAGGGGCAAAATAGATAATTGAGGTGCAGGTATGTCCTAGGATCTCCATGGGGGGGGGTTGTTGTTTTATTTGAAAATATTGTGAATCCGAAACATGACATTATTTTCTTATTTTGACAATTTGCTCATAAGAACACACAGCATTGTCTATTTAGCACACAATAGATCATTCGATGTCAGCACTAAGATAGAATTATTGAAAAAAATATTGTATGCATTTTTTTTTATTTCCCACCCCTTCCTTTTGGCAAAAAAGTACATTTTTAATAGTTCAAATTTCACCTCATAGTAAAAGATTCCAAATTTGAAAAAGTAATGGCATAACATTCATTCACTGTTATTGTTATCATCTGTTAACAGAGTGATAAAGATGGTTCAGGCACGCTTACTTCCACAAATCTTTCATAAGACAGAGTAACGTCACTGAAAAAGGTGACTATCAAATGATAGAGCAACCCGTTTATGCATTTAAAATGAAAGTGATCAAATCAAATCAAATCAAATTTATTTTTATTTATTTTTCAAATTTATTTTATTTATTTATTTATTTATTCATCACTATATTTATTATAGTGATGAGTGTTTTCACATTCAAAAAGAGCCAAATACCCAGTAATGACGTTTGAGGGTTGATGGATGGAGTGAGTCCCAGTTAAGAAGCAGGAGACCTGAGGTCAAAAGCACTGTTTTTCATTGGTTTGTTTCATTTTATTTTTTGATTTTTACTTTGCTTTCACTCCCAAGGCGTTACACAGAGCCTCTTTGTTAGTGTCTTTCATATGTTAAAGCGAAAGGCTTTAACATATGAGGATTAGTGTGCTGACTAAAGATGATAATGCACTGTGATTCAAGCCCAAACCAGGATCTGTCACTAACCCCAATCAAGTAGTTTAGTTTGCAAGTTGTACTTGCAAATATGCCTCTAAGTGTCTCTGTCGTAACTGGGGCAGTAATATTTGACATGATACGAGCCTCGAGCCACTTAGAATGCGCGTCCACCAGCACCAAGAACATCTGACCCATAAATGGACCAGCAAAATCCAGGTGAAGCCTGGACCATGGACGTCCTGGCCACTGCCATGGGTGAAGCGGCGCTGATGCTGGCATCTTTTTGGTTACTTTGACATTGTGAGCATGCCTTTACCTTTCCTTCCAAGGCACAGTCCATTACAGGCCACCACACAAATGACCTGGCGAGACTCTTCATTCGGGATACCCTAGGGTGGGCATCATGTAGCTCCTCCATCACCTGTGCCTGCCCTGGCGGAGGGACAATCACTCTGGAGCCCCAGAGGAGACAGCCATCAAGCACACTTAGCTCAAGTTTGCGCTTCACATACGGTTTGAATCCCTCCTGCTCTACAGTTACAGGCCATCCCTGCATCACCCATCTCTTAACCTGTGATAACACTGGGTCTCTCTCAGTCCATATTTTGATCTGTTTTGCTGTCACTGGAACATTTGACAATTTGTCCAATAGAAAAACAGTCTCTAGAAGCAGGCCAGTGTGGCTTGGTGTGTCAGGGAGAGGCAGGCGACTGAAGGCGTCAGCATTTGCATTTTCACTACCTGCCTTGTACTGTATGCGATACTGATATGCTGACAGGGTTAATTGCCAGCATTGTATTCTTGCTGAGGCCATGGGAGGAATGCCTTTTGACTCACTAAACAGACCCATTAAAGGCTTATGGTCTGTAAAGATGGTAAAAGGGCGACCAAACAGGTAGTGGTGGAAGCGTTTCACAGCAAAAACCACAGCTAGTCCTTCTTTCTCCAACTGTGAGTACCCTTTTTCTGCTGCAGTGAGAGTACGTGACACATAGCTGATGGGCTTCTCACTTCCATCCTCCATACAGTATGATAGAACTGCCCCCACGCCATAAGGGGACGCATCACATGACAGGATGACATCCTTGTTGGGGTCAAAGTGCACAAGCGGTCGTGTTGAGTGTAACAGTCCTTTAACATGCTAAAGCGTCCTCCTGAGTCTGCTGCCACTTCTATGAACTGTCTTTGTGCAGGAGCTGGTAGAGTGGGGCGAGTACAGTAGAGAGGTCTGGTAAGAACTTCCCGTAGTAGTTCACTAAGCCCAGGAACGACCTGAGCTCCGCTACGTTCTTTGGATTTGGGGCCTCCTTTATTGTCCTCACTTTCTCTTCCACTGGTGACAGACCCTGAGCTGAAATCATGTGGCCCAGGTAAGGCTTGAAAAACGCACTTACTGCGCTTCAGACGCAGTCCAGCGTCTGACATTCTCCTCAACACCTGGTCGAGATTTTGCAAGTGCTCTTCTTCTGTTCTACCTGTGACCAGGATATCGTCCAGGTAGACCGCAACATGGGGAATGTTTTGAAGCAGATTGTCCATAGTATGCTGGAAAATAGCTGGACTGGATGCGACACTGAACACCAGGCAGTTGTACTTGAATAGCCCCTTGTGTGTGTTAATAGTTACATACTGTTTAGATTCTTCGTCCAGTAGCAGCTGCTGGTACGCGTGAGTCATATCCAGCTTTGTGAATGCTTTGCCACCGGCCAACATGGCAAACAGGTCCTCCACCCGAGGCAGGGGATAGGTGTCGAGCTGTGAGGCCTGATTTATTGTCAATTTGTAGTCTCCACATACTCCACCATCTTCCTTCACCACTGGCACTATTGGGGCCGCCCAGTCAGAGAACTCAACAAGCTCAATCACACCCGCTTGCTGCAGCCTCTCTAACTCAGCCTCCACCTTAGCTCTCATTGCGTATGGCACTGTGCGTGGTTTGAAGAAGCGTGGCTGTGCTGTGGGATCCACACACAATTTCACTGATGTGTCCTGGAGGGTGCCAAGTTCATCTTTAAAAACATCAGCATATTTAGATAGAATATCTTGTACTACTGTGATGTTTTTGATTTCCCCCCAGATTTTCCCCCAGTTCAGGTGAATTTTCTGTAAGAGATCACGACCCAACAAACTAGGCCCATCCCCCTCAACCACCAACAGTGTCACTGTAGCCTTCTGTCCATCATACTAAAATGTCCACATCTACAGCACCCGCAACTGGAATGCACTCACCCGTGTACGTTCTCAGTCTTATATTGGTCTCTTTAAGTGCTGGTGCACATTCTGAGCTCCACAACTTGTGGAAGGTGCCTTGACTTATCACTGAAACTGAGGCTCCAGTGTCCACTTCCATTTTCAGTTCATTGCCATTTACCTTAAAGCAATACAATGTAACTTCTCAAAAAGCTCATTATGGAGCTCCCCCTACAGGCTTGGAGGTAATTCTTTGCAGCATGCCAGATGTCCAGACACATCGTCGGCCTCTCTCTTTCTCTTCCTTGCTTCATCAGTCAACGTCTTCTTCTGTTTCTTTGGTGCCTCTGCAATGATGATCGTACTGACAATGTTGCGCTAGCTTAGCCTTATACCTGGGCGCGTGAGAGGGGTTTGTTTGTTTTTGCGGTAGGTGTGCCAGAAAGCAAGTCGAAGTACTTCCGCTCAGCTCCCGGGCCGGTCCAGCAAAGTTACATAGCGCAGTTATTCCAACTCAGACCCCCGAAGGGCAAAGGAGACAGGCCAATCGTAATATTAAAACTCATTCTAGCCGCTCAATTTTTTTAAGGTAGAAATGTTACATAGTATTACTTTAAGTGCTGTATAGATGGGCTCAGCCCGGGGCTGGCCGATGACATTGAACATGTTGAATGAACACTGCTCATCTTGGGCTTTGATTTCCCCCATTCCTTTTTCTTTAGTTTAGTTTTAGATCCCCTGCACTTTTTAGCAATGTGTCCCTTTTTCTGACAGTTATGACAAACGGAGTCCGTAAAACCACAGTCATTTGCGAAGTGAGCTCCTCCACAACGGTAACACTCCACGGACTTTAATGGCTGGCCTCTTTTCTCTTTGGACACAAGATGAACGGCGCATGGCTGCGCACCACCGTTAGCATTTTTAATGTCTTTAGTGTTGTTCGCCGCCGTTTCCATAGATTGGGCGATATCAAGCGCCCTCTTGAAGGTTAACGTGGTTTCTCCCAATAACAGGCGCTGAATGCCGTCGTCACGACTAACCTGTCCCGCAGCATATCCTCCAGCACCGCCCTGAACTCACAGTGCTCAGATAACTGTCTTATGGCGCATTTCCACTAGCTCGGCACGGCTCGATACGGCTCGGCACGGCTCAGTTTGGTTGTGTTTCCATTACAACTGAGTATCATTTTGTGCCTCCTCGACATGGGCGGGGTCGTCGTAAAACGGCTGCGTGACCACAACAACAACAACAACAACAACAACAACAACAACATACGAGGAGGATAGCATGGAGGACATCGAGGCGCTCGTGTTGCTGCTCACCCTGTGGCTTTTTGTCGCACAGAAGGCAAGAGAAGAGAGCCAGAGAAGACTCCTGGCCGCCAGACAAAACAGTATTGAAAAGTGACGACACTCATCGGCCAATCAGTGGAAGGCAGTCGGCTGACGTCATGTTTTAGTAACGCTTCGGCTTACTTGGAACCAGGGCTGAGGTGATACGGAAAATCTACCCGGTTGCAGGTACTGCATGCTAGTGGAAGCCGAGCCGAGCCGAGGCGAAGCGAGCTAGTGGAAAAGCGCCATTTGTTCCGCGACGAACGCCGCCACCGTCACTCCTGGCTTGTGTGAATGAGTGTGGAACCTGAAGCGTTGAACAATCACAGACGGCTTGGGGTTGTGGTGATTCTGCACCATCGTTACCAGCTCTTTGAAGCCGATCTCTCCCGGTCTCTGCGGCGTGGCAAGATTGCGGATAAGCTTATATGTCTTGGCCCCGCACACACTGAGGAGAATCGACCGCTGTTTTCCCTTGTCTGTAATGTCATTAGCCAGGAAAAAGTTCTCCAGTCGCTCGATATATACTCCACCCAGTCGCCTTCCTCCTCGACGAACTCGGTGAGTGAACCGACGGTAGCCATCACTGGAAACTGCGCGCCAACTTCTTCTTCGATTCACAACTGTACCGACTCGACATAAATCCTCGGCTCGACTTTAGCGTTTTAATCCTCGTCGCCAGTGTAGTAACCCGAGTGGTGAACTGATATTAAAATAATACACGCAGACGTCTGGTACCGTGTTTGCTGTTTTACTAGCATTTGCCGACACATGCACACAGTAGCCAGTAGTCGGAACAGCTTCCAAGTAGCACACAGGTGTTCTCTCTCTTTTGGGGCGGGGTACTGAAAAACACCTAACAAAGGTTCTGGGGCGCAGCCCTCTAACCAAGCAGTGAGATAATATTCACTCTGCAACAGCTGATGTGTAAGGAGCTGCATTTTACTGCCAGTAACCAGGTGAGGGAATGTTGTGAATGTTAGGCTTGGGCTAGTAAAGCTTTGTTTGTGCTTTAATGTCAGATCAACACAGAACCTACAGGGGTCCCCATGTAAAGGACCCACACTTGAGAAGGTAGAGCTAATGTAGAGTGTTAAAGCTTGTGCAATGTGTGTCTGAGTTGGTCTGCAGTTTAGATGCCAAAAGGTCTGGTTATTTGTGATTCTGCTAATAGCGCTGGAGACTGAATACAACACATTTCCTATGACTGTATGAGCATGTAATAAAAATTTAACCAAAGTTACTTATACTGAAACTCTTACAACACAGAAAAAAGTAATAGCGCCAGAGGAGACAATGTATATGAGGGTTGAATGTGTGTATGTGTACACACTGAAAGTTGAAGCTTTTGAAAGGAGAAAGTAGCTGCAAGCAGAACACTGCTTACTTATTAGAATTAATATCAAATCCTGATTAGTTACACCCTGTAACATTTTGTATATGTTGATGTAGATTCTCAGTCATCCTAATCACGGCAATCCTAAGAATGACTCCTGGTTAAAGTTAATGTCTCTAGGAGAACTCAGCACTCATACACCGGTTGCAAAGCATTCAGAGTGGAAAAATACTCAGCCTTACAGTCAATGATAGTCGCCTCTGATTCCTCTGAATGACAATGTTTTACCCTTATTCAGTGACTTAGACTTTGATACATCTTTGGTCACAGTGGTGAAGTGTTGTGCATTTATACATTCACACAATCACATTCACACACACCCACACGGACCCACACCGCTACACAGGATAAACAGCCGTTGGACTGTCCGGCTGTGGGCAGGTACAGTATGTTCATGTATGTGTGTGTGTGTCTGTGTATATGCGCATGCTTGTGAGTTGTCTCCTTGGCTGGTTGCAATGCTTAATTAACTGGACTGGGAGGGTTGATGGACATCTGCTCTCAGCCTGCCGTTTAGGATAGCTTGACCCCCACAAAGTCTGTGTGTGTATGTCTATGTGTGTGTGTAGAACAAGCAGGTATGGACATTGGCCAAGACTGTGCTAAATAAATGCTGGATCTCAGGACCAGATGGTGCCACAAGCGTCCCCTCTGTAGACTGGTGACCGCTAAAAGCTCTACCTCGGATATAACCCAGGTACCCTGCATCAACCTGTCAAAGAGAGGAGCAAGGCAGCCTGGTAAATACACACAAAAAAAGGCAAAACATACACACATGCATTACTTATTAGAATTCATATGAAAACCTGATTAGTTACACCCTGTAACACCACAAGAAAATCAAGTGTAGAGAAGCTCATGATCATTTCACCCCCTATGCGGTCAGGCAGGTTGACTTAACTGAAATAAACAATGAACTGATGGACAGTTTCTTTGTTGCTGCTGTTTTTACAAATTATAAATTAATGATGCGGTTTGAAAATAATTAAGTATCCTGCATGCAGTTGCTATAATAGCATTGAAAAGAGAACAATGAAATGATCATAATAGGAATGTGATGATCATGATCTGGGGCCAGGCTGAGAATGATAAACTTTATATAATTTCACTAATAATAAGCAAACCAAGTGCACTGACACTTCACAAGTGGTTCATTCATCAGCTTGGCTGGTTTAGTTACCATTCAGAATGTTTGATCAGTTTCTTTCTCGCCAGGAGCATTGGAAACTTTTCTTGGATCCTGCCAGGGTTTCTTCCATCATTTGCTTTCCCATATGCCTGACTGCTCTCACCTACTCTGTCTCCTTAACTATGATTACTCTCCTCTGCATCTCTGGATAAAAAAAGATAATTGCTGCTTTACATAAAACACATCTCTACTGGTGTGCTCTGAAGTGACATAGACCAATAAAACATGTTTATAATAAGCATATTCTCCACCATAAACTGAATATAAAATAGACAAATGTCAAGCTTCAAGTTCTTACATGAAGCAAATGCAGAAGTAGCATGCACCTGCATTCTATCTAATGGCCAGCAGTAGTAACTACTGTGGTGGAAAAATACATCAGTTTGTGGAAAAGCTGTTTGTGGAGGAGCCAACAAACAACCAGGGATGTTTTTTGTTGTTGTTGTTCTCTGCGTTTTATCAATGCTAACAATGCAGCTTGTAAAGGAACGTATTTTAGCCAATGACTTGCCAGTCTAAATTCAGCCTCGGTTATCTAGAATTCAGAAATTTAGTAAACACTGCACTTGATGATGAAGGTTACTAACAGTCAAGAAAATCTGAAGCTTGCTCCAAAACTATAATTACCCCACCACTTTATTTGCCTCTTCTCTAAACGTTTCCTCTGCCTTTCTGTCTGTCTCAGCCTGCTTCTTTCTGCAGTTGACAAAGAGCCTGGTCTTTGCACCATTGCTATTTTCGCTGCCTATAATTTCCACTACCTCCTCATCCTATCCTATCACTTTTCTCCTCTCCTGTATGTCTAACCTTCTACCCCCTCCACCTCCTCCGCAGTGTCTTGTGGATTGCATTGTGCAAAGCTGTCAGTCCCTGGCTGGGCCTGCCAAGCAGCGTGTCCTGGCCAGAGGGGAGGCAGGGGCAAATGGTTGGGGCGTCGTTGTGGGTCCGGCAGACCTTCCACCACTGAGCAGTGGACCCCCTCAACAGATTGAGCCTCCAGCTGGCCGGCACGGGGCTGCCATGGCCCCATGCTGAGAGCACACATGCCACAAAGCACAAATTCCCACTTGCACACAAACATGGGCATATACACTAACATGTGCATGTATAAGACACATGCTTGCCTGAATACAGACACAACAATGCTGTCTCCCAGAAATGATGCTTCCATACAACCAGAATTTAACAGTAAATGTGCATTTTTATTAGAGACTTTGGCAGATACTGTATATTATTACTGTATCATTTTAATGACCTTTTTATTATTTTATAGCTTTATTATATGTTTTTATGCATAGTGATATTTTCATTTATTTTTATTTTTTTTTAAATCAGCTGATCTTTTTTTGCTATATTTTGTTGCCAAAAATGGATGCCAACACTATTCTCCAGAGGGAGAGTTCAGGGCTTTGTATGCCAGCCAACCACTCCAACAACCTCCTACTGACCTTCACTCATTGAAGGAAAAACAGTGCGAGACGGCAATTGCCAGCATCTAAATATAACTCAGAAAAGAATTTGGCTATAAAGGAGCATTTTTTTATTTCTCATTTCTTTAAAATGCTATGCTAAACACAGGTAGCTTGACCATAGAAATTATTTAGCAGGATTACAATTAATTTTCAAGTTAGTAAATTAGTTCGACATTTATGCTTTCACCGTTTATTTTAGTAATAGAAACATTACAGTCAGAATTTGTATGATAGAGCTTTTTATGTCTCTTGGACATAAATTATGCTTAAACTAGGCTCTCAGTAATGACAATGATATCAAATGAAAATAATTACATATCAAATTTATAATGAATTAGAATTATTATATCACAAGGTTCAGTCGAAAACATCCTTTCCACTGCACTATAGTTAGGACACATTTGTCCAGATTTTCTTTTCTTCATTTTCTTTTCTGCAAACTGCAACCTTGTTAAACTATGTAGGTCTGGTTTGACCATAAACAAACAATATTAACAATAATAATGATACTAGTAAAAGTATGAGGCCGAGTTTTACTACAATGTGTGTGCAAAATGCTATTGCATCGACACAAGATTCAATTAATTCTCATTTATTAATAGTAAAGTAAAGTAATTTTTATTTATAGAGCACGTTTAAAACAGTTTCCACTGACCAAAGTGCTGTACATATGATATAGCTAAAAAATAGAAAAATAAAAGCAAATCAGAACAAGCAAAATATAAAAGCAAACACAAAGAGGGTAAGAAAGACAAATACAGAAATACAATTGACAAATAGACAGCACTAACAAATAAATAGCAACAGAACAGAAGACACTTGAATATAAAGAGAGGAGAGAGATGGAAAGCTAGGAAGCAGGGAAGGCCAGGGAGTATAGGTGGGTCTTGAGCCTTGATTTAAAGGTGGTCACAGAGGGAGACAGTCTAATATCTGGGGGAAGACAATTACACAGACGTGGGGCTGCTACTGCAAAAGCTCTATCGCCTTTTTGCTTGAGGCGGGTGCGGGCCACAGAGAGAAGACCCTTGTCGGCAGATCTAAGGGACCTAGATGCTGAGAGGGGATGGAGGAGGTCTGAGATATATGAGGGAGCCAACCCATGCAGTGCCATATATACAATCAGCAGGACTTTAAAGTGGATCCTAAAGCTAATGGGGAGCCAGTGTAAGGAGGCCAGTACAGGGGTGATGTGTTGATATTTGGTGCCAGTTAGCAGCCTCGCAGCTGCATTCTGTACCAATTGCAGACGAGAAAGTTGGGACTGGGGTAGACCAAGATAGAGGGAGTTGCAATAATGTAACCGGGATGTAACAAATGCATGAATTACTGTTTCTAAGTCCTTGGGAGACAGGGAGGGTTTGAGATGGGAAATAATTCTCAGCTGATGGAAGCTACTCTTGATAACAGAGCTAATCTGCCTTTTAAAACAGAGCTCTGAGTCAATGGTGACACCTAGATTTTTGGCATGTGGCTTGACAAAAGGGGAGAGGTGGGCTAATTGTCCTTCGATCAGGGGCCTAGCTTTAGGAGGGCCAAAAATGATGACCTCTGTCTTACCATCATTTAGCTGAAGGAAGTTACTACTCATCCAGCACTTAATATCCTGGAGACAATCCAGAAGAGGCTGAATGGAGTTATCAGATTTTAGGGGCAGGTATAGCTGGGTGTCATCGGCATAAAAGTGAAAAGAGATGTCATAACGCCGGATGATGTCGCCAAGGGGGAGCATGTATAAACAAAACAGCAAAGGGCCCAAAATGGAGCCTTGCGGGACCCCATAAGAAACAGGAGCTGAGGAGGAAGAGGAGCAACCAAGGGATACAGAGAAGGTTCTGTGTCTGAGGTAGGAGCTGAACCAGAGTAATGCTGTCCCCTTTTTGCCTACCCAGTCCTCAAGACGGGATAGGAGGGTGTTGTGGTCCACAGTATCAAACGCTGCACTGAGGTCCAAAAGAGCCAGGATCGCATTTTGACCTGAATCTAAAGTGAGAAGCAGATCATTGGTGACTTTTAGCAGAGCCGATTCAGTACTGTGGAGTGTTCTAAAACCTGACTGGAAGGGCTCAAGGATGTTATGCTCAGTCAGGAAGGGATTTCACGAGTAAAACATTTTGTATGTTGAAGGTAATTTGTTTGTATGTTTTAGTTAATCTCATCACAAATTTTAGTTAGCAGTTTGTATGTTTTCCTTCATTTGTGCTCAAGAGATAAGTGTATTGATTTCGAGTCATAGCATTATACCAGCCTTTCTCCTAGAAGCTACAGTGTGCACTAAAGAGAACTTGCTTAATTTCAACGACACAGAGACAGAGAGAGACAGCCAGGCATGGTCACATCCAATTTAGAATCACCAATTTACCTAACAAACATAGTTTTGCCATTCATTTATTTTGTTAATGGATTTGATATATACTCAACAATAATTCTGCATATTCATCCAATTTGGCCATTTAAAAAAAAAAAATTGTGACTGAAAAAGTGGAAAGAACTTGAAGTTGCAAGGATGGTTGGAATTTACCTATGTTCTTGTCTTGACAAGCTTTTGTTTTAACAGGAATAACCAAAGATTTCCTTCACACACAATGTGCTCGGTATTCATGTTTTGTTCAGAACAATCCTGTTTCTTTAAAACACCTACAAAATGCAGATAGTTTCTGAGAATTCTGGGTCAATCCTGGGACCCGTATTGTTCAATCTGTACATGCTTCCACTAGGCCAGCTAATACGCAGCTATAATGTGTCCTACCACGACTATGCAGATGACACTCAGATCTACGTGTCACTGACGGTAGGAGAACACGGGCCTGTAGATACATTGTGTCACTGCATCGAACAGATCAGTGTGTGGATGCGAAACAATTTCCTCCAGCTAAAGTCAGACAAAACTGAAATCATCGTCTGTGGCCCACAGAAACAAAGAGAAAGTGTTATCAGTCACCTTGAGACTCTCTCTCTAAAACCTAACTATCAAGTTAGAAATCTCGGGGTAATATTGGACTCAGACCTGAACTTTAACAGCCACATTAAATCTGTAACATCAGCAGCTTTTTACCATCTAAAAAACATTGCCAGAATCAAAGGAATAGTGTCGAAACCAGACTTAGAGAGACTGATCCATGCGTTGGTCTCCAGCAGGTTAGACTACTGTAACGGCCTGCTCACTGGGCTCTCTAAACGGGCTGTAAGACAGCTGCAGTACATCCAGAACGCTGCTGCTCGAGTCCTGACTAGAACCAGGAAATACGACCACATTAGTCCAGTGCTCAGGTCTCTGCACTGGCTTCCTGTCGCTCAGAGAATAGACTTTAAAACAGCTCTGCTCGTGTACAAGTCTCTTCCTGGTCAAGCGCCAAAGTACATCTCTGACATGTTAGAGCCATATGAACCAACTCGGGCTCTGAGGACCTCAGGGAGGGGTTTCCTGCTGGTGCCCAGAGTCAGGACTAAACAAGATGAGGCTGCGTTTCAGTTTTATGCTCCTAACATCTGGAACAGTCTTCAGAAGATGTGAGACAGGCCTCAACTCTGACAATGTTTAAATCCAGGCTGAAAACAGTTCTGTTTAGCTGTGCATATGACACCTGAAAGTATTTTATCTGCACTCTTCACTTTTAAATTAATTAATGAATGGTTATTTTTAATGTTTTTTTAAATTTTTTATTTCTTTTTAATGATTTTATTGCCTTCTTGTGATTTTTTGTAGCTGTAAAGCACTTTGAATTACCTTATGTACGAATTGTGCTCTATAAATAAAATTGCCTTGCCTTGCCTTGCCTATACTGTTTATCTGATGGAATTTAATGGAAATTTAAATCATTATTTTATTTCATTATATTTTGCACCCAATGTACATTTGAACACTGTGCAGTGGAGAGGATTTTTTTTAACTTATTTTTGCACGGTTCTTTCTTGCTCACTGTAATATTTATACATAATGCATTAGATATTGTGATCATCTAATTTTCTTAATTGTATTTTATTTTATTAACATGTATGTAACATTTTAAAGTGTAATAGAACCAGGAAATTATGACCCAAGATTATCTAAAAACTGGGAACTAGAAAAATTAGAATAACTTAGGGAAAACAGAAACAAATGAAGATCCCTTTGAGTCTAAGTAAGTGGCTGAGTGTTGACCTCACCATCAGTGGGAATTATTTCCTTTTTACACATTATTTCTATAGGATTGAACTGTTAGAGCCAGTCATAGCACTTTAGACAGCCAGTGTACCTGTCCCACAGTTTATGCCTAGTTTGCCCTTCCTGAGTTCACTGCCTCCTTCTTCCTCAGAGAGGTAAAATTCTCACCCTGTCTTTATTTGCTACACTTGCAGAGGGAGCTTTCCTGCCTGCTAAGGTCTTCCAGGCCCCCTGACACCTGCACAGAGGCCTCCAGGGGCCAGGGGAGCCAGGTTGCACACTGTCGGTCTGCAGTCTGTTCTCCAGTTGTGACAGCGAACACATCCTTATGATGACAATTAGTGGCTGTTAGAGAGCACAGATGAGCAGGGGAGGCAGAAGGGTGGAGGTGGGGGGAGGAAAAGAAAGGGAGAGAAAGGAGGAGGGGCAGGTGGTGCAAAAACCAGGACGCAATTAACAAAAATGGGAAAAATACCTGCTAATGAGGACAGGCAAAGCTCAAGGGAACTGGTGAGATGAAGTGGGGAGGGAGGGGAGGAGGGATTATGACTTTAATGCTACGTCAAGGGAGCACGGAGAAGGAGGAAGGTGCCAGAGCAAGTTACTTTGTGACAACATACAGATGAAGTTGAAAGATTGAAAAAGGACAAACTGTTCTGGGTTCTTCACAGGTACATGCAATGTTTGGTGACTAAGACCTGAGCCCTCTGAATGTGTATGCGATGAAAACGTCATCACTAAACATACATCACACCTGCACAACTTCTCAGAGAGTTGAAGTTCACCTGTTCTCTGTCCATCCGCTCTGCTTGTGCTAACGTTCAACCAGATCTTCCGAAAGAACATGTAATATTTATGTTGCCACACAGTGTGAAATGTTGCAGTATTGCAATAAAGGCACAAAAATTATCTATGTTTTCCTCAACCATTGGCCTACAAAGATGACGTGCTGACGTGCCTCTTCAGTGTCCCTCTACATCTTTCTGCATTTCGACACATGATGACGTTGACGATCGACTTCTCGCTATGAGCGCAATGTCCATGCTCAAAGCCTCACTAAATGACGAAGTACAAGTCTGGCACTGTTGATCTGGCCATAAATCTTGTGAGGAGGAAAGACAAGTGGATGGAAGTGTTAGGCTGCCATCCCACACACAGCCTGACCTCATGAAAAAGCACAGTTATTGCGCAAGTGTGTTATTGATGCGTGTTTATATAGCTTTAGGTCTTATTTTATATGTGAAGGGATGACACCCAGCCGCATTCTGTGCTCTAAACTTAACCCTTTGGTGTTAGTTTTACAGCAACGACCATCTTGTCTTTACTTGTACATTGCAAGCGTTACCATTTTATAGCATAATTTGCCAAAATGAAAACATGCTGAAAAGAAACCTACCTACAGCAGATATTACAGCTTTATTAATGAGATTTTACAGGTTTGTACTCTTCAGATGGTTCCAAAATGTTTTTGGTTACTTCATTTTCAGATTAAAGTCAACTAAAAAGCTGAATAGTGTGGAACAAAAACTTTTTCTCTAAACCTTTTCTAGAACATCTCAGCATTAGAACTGCCAACCATCTGCTCCATTCTAGTTTTAAAGCAAAATGTAAAATTAATCAATGAATTCATGATTTCTGCTGCTTTTTTGTGCCATCTGTGTCAACCATTGTAATGGACTGTGACTGTCATCAGTGATCATTAGGCACCCATGACCAAGCCACTGATTCAGCCGTTGTTTCTCTTCGACCAGATTTGGTTGGCGTTATCTTCTGAATACAAGGAGCAACTCACAAGACCTGCCTTTATTAGAGAAACTCTGACCCAGCTGTCACAATTTGGATCCTGTGAAAGTCACTCAGAAACTTAAGCTAATTCTTTCTGGCTCCAAATATGAAATTTGACAAAATTCTGTCCACTTTCTAATATTCCTACCCCTTTACAGATATAAAGGTAACAAAATCATTATTGACAGTGACTTCACTGGACAGTGGTTTGTCGCATTTCTATTCACCTTCACACATGGCTGTACAGCTTTAAATAGATATGAAATAACAAGGAAAGGAAACCATGAATTGATAATCATATGTTTCCTTACGATTGTCAGAACTTGTCAGTGCATAATGCCAGTGGAATAGCTTGAGCTTGAATATGGGCAACTGGACTTCTTCTTGGATCTTGAAGACATTTCACCTCTCATCCAAAAGGCTTCTTCAGTTCTAAACTAGATGGTGGGGAGTATCAGCAGTTCCCTTCTAGGTGAACTGCTGAGTCTGGACGTAAAGAGCTGGCTCTCCTACAAATGACGATATAACATTACAGCTAACGTGAAAGCTAACAATTGTGGAGCTTTTGTTTGGTCTCTCCTGTATAGAGGTGTACACACTCTGAGCTTTACCCCAAATGCACTCATTTGTGGACAGTAATGTACACATTCTGGACAGAGAAGACAGATGGTTTTAGAGAGGAGTCAAAGAAGCCATCTATGTTAAACTGGAAAAACATCTTTGAACAGATGAGGTGATCTCAGGTATCACCTTCCCAGCACTTACAATGCAGCATTGTCTTTCTTCCCTAGGCAGTTTCACAACCATTCACACCTTGCATCCTGTGACCAAACTTGCCCCTTCAGGCAGGTAGAAAATTCATAGTAGGTAATGACTCAAACGATATAGAGCATTGGTCAGGGGGTTAAGTGACATATGTGACTGTAACATCCCTCTCTGCTTATAAGCTGTTACTCGCCACCATCTAGTTTAGAACTAAAGAAGCCTTTTTGGATGAGAGGTGAACCGTCTTCAAGATGCAAGAAGAAGTCCAGGTGGCCTAGGATTACCATGACCTGGAGAACAGAGAATCTTCATCAACATATAATGCCAGTGTTCTCATATGAATCCCAAATTGATATTTCTGACTCCAATTTAAGCAAAACTCTGCTTAATTTCTATTTCAAAAGATTGAAACGAAGAATACTTTTTAAACTGCATTGAATCATATGTGAAACTTGAATAGACACAAAATAAGTATAGTTTCTGAGTAATCCAAAACAATGTAATTAAGTCTATGTGGGATGACTTGACAATAAATAAATATTACTGCCTAGCTGACACAAAACTAAATATCAGTAAGAATTTTTACTTGCAAACATAAGATAATGGTAATTATCTGTGTATGGTGTAATGTGACAAGAACATAAGAATAAAGATAGCAAAAATAACTGTCAACTGTCATTTTGTAAAACCAGGTCATACCAGCTGAGAATAGTAAATGAAACATTGAAAGACCATTTTGATTCAAATTCTGAATCCTAACTTTTTTAGGGGTATTCTGTTTAATTTCCTTCTAAATGGCATTGCTTTTATTTCACCAGCTCTGATTTAAACAAAAGCTGGACTTTGAGCTTGCTGTAACTGTGACTGACCTGATTTGGCATCCCTAAAACCTGAAGTTCAGATTCCCTGTGATCCCACAACACCATCAAACCTCTTCTTCTTCCCACGACCCACATAATGTCTTTGCATGAGCCGTGCAGTATCACACGCTGCATCTATTGTCTCCTAGTCAACAATGAAAGGGTTAATGACTGTGTAACCCAAAAAGACCTATAGCGAAAACAACAATAACAAAAACAACCCACAACCCCCTCCTCCTAGAAGAAAAAAAAACATGACAATGATGTCATCCAGGAAGCACAAGTCCTTCATTGTTGCTGGCTGACATGCCGTATTGTGCCTGGCAGACTACATTGCCTCATAGCAGCTGAGATGTGTTGGCAAGGGAAACAGAACTGACTGTCATCAGCTGTGGGAGATACAGTGTGATGCAAGTAGCATGACATCACATAGGATTGTCCAGGCGATCGCTACCGCACTGCTCAGCTCTGTTTGGTGACTGTTGGCTAGCTGTAAGAGAGGCTATGGGTTAATCTGAGGACTGAGTACAAACCCTTTGGTGTTTTTTTATTCTACAGACAAGCTTAAATATATATTTCCAAAATAACACAAACATAACTCGGTCAATTTAGAGTTAAAAGTTATCCCAGTTAGGGAGTGTTTAAGGGGAACATTGGATTGGAAACTTCAAAGGCCTTCAGGTGTTTCACATTCAAATAAATTCAATCTCAGGTAATATGATTGAACATGAGCCTTCAAATACTATTAGTCAAGAGCCCCAATGTATTTGCCAATCTGTTTTAGTTTTTACAGAAATTTAGCAGGTTCTGTAAGGGTTCCTTTTTGGGTAAACCACCGAACTTGTAAATTCTTTGTAGATTTTTGAATGGTCCACCTAGTGATCCCCTGCCTACTTCTGTTCCAGAAAGTCTTAACTCAAGTGGGTGGCTGCCTGTTGCTTATTAAACAGCATTATTTTTCCCTAGAAGTGAGTGTGAGGGTGAGAGGTTGTTTGTCTCTATGTGGCCCTGTGATGGACTGGCGATCTATCCAGGGTTTTCCCTGCCTCTCGCCTAATGACAGCTGGGATAAGCTCCAGCTCCAGATTTGTAAATCAGTACCATTCTGAATGTTTGTTCCATAGAGTACATCAGTCACAAAAATAAAAGTGAATAGGTATATTACTGCTGCATTAAACAAGCAGCATACAAGGGAAGAAAAGAAAAACAAAAAAGACACGAACATAACCCCCCCAGATTCATAGTGACCCTGATCTGTCCCCCCATCCTGTCCCTCCTTACGGCGGCACACATTGCCAATAAAACCGATGATTAATGTCCTGTTACTTTGATTAATTTACATTGCAGCGTGCATTGAGAGCTCGGCGTTTGTGTGCTACAGCTAATTATGCGTTCCAATTGTACACGGATGTCAGAATTTCCTACATTCAAGTCAGATTTTTAATCTGAACCCCATGTGAAGTCGGATCCGGCTCGGAAAGTCAGATTAATTTTACCAGCCCTACATAGAATTCATGCTATCTGCTACTCACGTAAACAGTAGTTACATACTTTTTTGTATGTTTGTAAGGCTGGGATGCGCTGGGAGTATTAAACTTTGGGGTCACATTAGCCGCTTTCGGACTGTAGGAACCTTTGGCAGTTCTAATAACCTTTTAATCCGCGGGGCCGTTTTCTCCCGTGTTCGGACATACAGCAACTCGGGGCTTTCTCCCTTAGTTCCTATAACTATTTAGCTCCTTCTCCGAGGTCGGGTCTTTTCATGGTTCTATAGAACTAATCTAAGGGAGGTGTGTGGTGGTCGGTAGCTACGCCCCATGTAATTCTATCACGGCTGAAATGTCTCCTCATATGACACAGACACAACCGGCGGGTATTTAATAAGTTAAACTTACACTGGTCTCATTTGTCTGCAGGCTCTGCTCTCCTTTTCTTCCTTCATGAAATAAAAAAGTATAGTCTCCTGACTCTCTCTGTGAGCTTTTCCAGCCTCGATATTAGACGCCTGATGTGATTGTCCATGATTAATATCACCATCATGCAGACCATGAACACGGTGGCCTCCCCGCTCTCCATATGAGCTTCTTGGTGGTGTTTTTTCTACTCTCTTTACTTTTACCGTTTTGTTTTGTGTTTGAATGTAGCGCTAAACGGCTAACGGCTAACACGTCACTGAAGCAGACGGCTGCGCGCGGCGCATCAGTCCCTATCAGGTCCCGACTCATGTGCGAATGCAGACTGAAACAGTTCCGCTGGGGGAGGATAGTTATCAGAACGAAATTCGAGGAGGGTAGTTCTGATAACTACTTTCTTAGAACTGTCTGTCCGAAAGCGGCTATTATTCCGAGCTCCAAGTTCCAAGTTTCATTAGCCGCATTTGCACTGTAGGAACCTTTGGCAGTTCCTATAACCTTTTCAGGAACTGGGCCGTTTTTTCCCGCATTCACACATACAGGAACTCTGGACCATCGCCCTCAGCTCCTATAACCATTTTAGCTCCTTCTCAGCTGGGTCTTTTCTGGGTTCTATAGGAACACATCTGACGGAGGTGTTTAATGGTCGGTAGCTACGCCCCTTGTCATGCTGTCACGGCTGAAATGTTTCCTCATACGACATGGACACAACCTAGGCGTGTTTAATAAGTTAAACTTATACGTTGTCTCCTTTGTCTGCCGCGCTCTGCTCTCCTTCCTTCATGAAATGAAGAAGTATCGCCTGCGCTCGATTCTTTGTCTCCTGACTCTCTCTTGCTGCGTGTACACCAAGGGCGACCTACGCTACCTGGTAGCTGAGGTAGCTGGAGAAGCTTTGCTTGAGAATTTGCTTTGGTTGCTTTGGTAGCTTTGGTAGCTCGTGACGTCACATTTAGAATGTTCAATTTTTAAAGGCCCCGCGGCTGTGCAGCACCCCCGCGAAAAAAAACATGAGGAAAGAGAGGGCAGGGACACGAATAAACGTGTTGTTATTTACAATTTGTTATACAAAATATACATCACGTTGCAAATTATGTAAAACTACATTAGGTACACCTGAGAAGAGCAGGAATAGCAGAGGCAGCTGTGAAAATAAACTAAATTCGAAATAAAATCCGAAATAAATCCAAAATAAAACTTAATTGCAGTGAGAAAGGTATACGTGGGGTTACTACACTATTGTATTGAAGCACTCGACACGGCAATTGCAACAGTCTCAGGATTAAACGACTATTGTTTGGATAGGAACCAAAGTTTACACGTCTGTTTCCGCGAACCCCGCGGATTGTCGGACCCCTACAATCTGTGGATTGTCATTGGTTTTCGCCGAACCGCGTCATAGCTCATTACCATAAAGTTAGCTTGAGTTTAATCGCTGGAATCCACTCTGGTAGCTCAGTTCTCTTCGCCACTGGCGAATCCGCTCTGGTCGCCCAGTTAGCTCACCCTCCATAGAGAAATAATGATTTCCAGCGCTCAGGTAGCGTAGGTCGCTCTTGGTGTACACGCAGCATCTGTGTGCTCTTCCAGTCTCGATGTTAGACGCCTGATGTGATCGTCCATGATTAATATCACCATCATGCAGACCATGAACACGGTGGCCTCCCCGCTCTCCATATTAGCTTCTTGGTGGTGTTTTTTCTTCTCTCCTTACTTTTCGCAGGTTTTGTTTTGTTTTGTTTTGTTTCGTTGTTGAATGTGGCGTTAAAGTAACACGTTACTGTCGCAGACGGTTGTGCCGCATCAGTCTCTATCAGGGTCCCGACTCATGTGGGAATGCAAACTGAAACAGTTCCCCTGGGGAAGGACAGTTATCAGAACGGCGTTGTTAGAACTGCTCTGTCCAAATGCGGCTAATGCAAATTAATGTGCTAAAGGGACGACTGTCACTCCCCAGGGTCCTAAAGAGGAACGTGTTCCTGCACGTGTCAATAACTGAGCGGATGATTTCAATTCAAGAAAAAAATAAAGAAAATGAAGAAACAAAAGACCAATAATAATAATAATAATAATAATAGTACTTCAAAATGTCATTCAAAATGTGAGGTTCATTGACAGTATGCACACTTATCTTTATTTATAAAAATATGATTTGGTTTCCACTTATGAGTTCACACACAAAAGTTTAAATAAAACGTATTTTGCGTAAAAAGCATGAGGTTTTGATGGGTGATTGGTATCCGTTTCATAACGTATGGCTGGTGTTAATCGGGTTGTTTAAAAAAGTTCATTGCTGTTTATCTATGATTTCAAATAATTCTACAAAGGCTTTTTAGTGCAATAGGGAATAACAAAAATAACTATTTGAGCACCAAATAATGCCCAAATTATTCAAAAATAACTTATTGAGTTGAAATAATTTGTTGACAGTTCAAAAACCCCATCTGCGCCCCTGGTTGTTGGACAATATTAGGGTCAAATGGGACTAAAACTTGGTTCTCCTGTGTGACAGTGTGGGATTTAAAACCATCGTTGACCCATTTTTACCTCCTTGTAAGTATTATCAAACAATTAATAGTTGTGCAACATAGTATTTGTGACAGTTTCACGTCATTCAAAATGTAGGCATGTATAATTTTGAAGGCAGATGTAAGCTTATAATGATCTTGCAACCCAGAAAGTGTTATCATTTTCCAGACTTTATAATGAGCTACATTTTCTGGTGTTAAACCTTTTCTAGCATTGTCAATGACTGTTGCCATTGAATTGTCAGAATCAATTAAAAAAAAAAATCCCTAGTAATTGTTGTAATTTCCATTTTTAAAGAATAGCACAAATCTGATTTGCACTAGAATATTTCTTCATTGTGAAAAGCTCATGGAGGATGGATTTCTGTTGTTCTTCCTGGCATTTTGCTTGACATTTTAAAAAATGTAAATAAATTCAACTTGTCAGCTTAGAGGTGTCCTTTAATACTCAGAGGATTAAACCCTCTTTAAGTTTTAATAATACTTTTCTTTAAACATATTTCATATTGGAAATCAAACACAGGAAGAAACAGAAACATCTATCACACAATATAAGTAACCATCAGTAATATTACATATTATTAAAAGCCTCAGTCATATATCAGTTTATCTGTGTGTGTAAGAATCCCCCAAAGTTACTTGCACAAGTTACAAGCCTTGTAAAATACACCGGACTGAATATCTACAAGTTATAATGCAATTAGAATAATGTCTCTCCATTATTAGTATGCAAACAAAATTAGCTGCAGGGCTGTTCTGTCACTTTTGAACTGATGAAAATGTTGACCTAACTACTGCATTTAGCGTATACACACAGGCATACGTAGATGCATGCCGGCAAACTCTTTTTTTCAGGTCCTAATTGCTTCTAAATGTCAGTCTGAGTCAGTGCATGACTGTCTTCTGGTAAATTAACTGGTGGAACTGGAAACGCCTCATTAGACAAGAGATACACGACACGGTGTAAACACACTGGTCAACAACCAGTTTGCAACTACTGGCTAACCCTGAACTCCCCTGGGATTTGATCAAAGACAGAGAGAGGTAGTGTGTTTGTGAGGATGTGTGCATATGTCTGTGTGTGTATTTTGTATTCATGCATTTGTGCTCGTGTTCATCTCAGTCCTCCTGAGGGAAATTAGTTGTCTCTACCCTGCTCTGTCTCCAGGTTCCTCCCTGATGTTTTCTCTCTCTGCCAGGACACTCCCACTCCCATCGGGCCACACTGTAGCTAATTGCTAAATACATTGGCTGTTATTTCAGATGTTGGTAGCAGTCTCTCTAGAAATGACTGCTAGTCTGGTTAATTAGGAAACAATAACTAAACATGGGTCAGTATAGACTTACTCATTCTTACAGAGGAAGCGCTGATCTGTCAGTAATATGCTAAGATTGTTGGGTTTGTGGATTCTGGTGGGCTTTGTTTGGATTTTGTCTTGTTTTTTCTCCTTTATGTTTATGTTTATGCATTTAGCAGGCGCTTTTATCCAAAGCGACTTACAAATGAGGATACAACATTACAGCTAATGTCAAATCTAACAATAGGTCACATAGAAGGAAACCACTTGTCAGACTGTCAGAGGTGACAGGGGTGACAGTGTAGAGATAGAGTGCAGGCATAGAGGGAAGTACAGAAAGAGAAAGTGCAGTAGAGGGGATAGGTAAGTCCAGAGTAAGTGCTAGGGGTAAGAGATGCTCTCTGAATAGCTGGGTCTTCAAGATCTTCTTGAAATAGACAGGGACACCCCTGTTCTTGTAGCACTTGGTAGGTCATTCCACCATTGTGGAACGACACATGAAAAGAGTCTGGATCGTCTTAAGCGTGGTGTAGGCACTGCTAGACGACAATCCTCTGACAACCGGAGTGACCGAGTTGTGACATAAGCCTTTGCAAGAGCATTCAAGTAGATGGGAGCCGTTCCATTTAGTACTTTGTAGGCTAACATCAGTGAATTGAATTTCATGCGGGCATCTAAGGGTAACCAGTAGAGCTCAATGAACAGAGGGGTGACATGTGCTCTTTTCGGCTGATCGAAGACCAGACGCGCCGCCACGTTCTGGACCATATGCAGAGGTTTCACAGCACAGTGAGAGTGTGCTCTCCCTGTGATGCCTATGCTAGAGAGTATGGACAAAAGGATGCCGTGGTTGACAGTGTCAAATGCAGTCAATAACGGGAGGAAACAGGAGGAGAGAGACCGACCTATAGTTATATAAATTAGTTATGAATAGGCCCAGCGTTGTTTTTCTTAATTGTGTGCCCTATTACTCGATTCGGGCAAATTAGATGTGTTTACATCTAATTTGTGTGGGGGGGGGGCTCCTTGACCATTTATGCTTAGGGCCCCCAAAAGCTTAGCAGCGGCCCTGCTGAGCTTGCTTGAATGTGGTAGGAAATGTGCCCGATGTCAGTGAAGCATTAATCACGTGTGACTGCTACAGTTATAGCAGGAGCAATGGATTGAGAAGTGTGAGAACGTGAGAAGTTTAGACACGCAGCTCTCAGTGAGATGGGTGAATGAAGAAAATGATGCAGTAGGATTTCTGCATGCTGAGTTAGTGGCACACATGTTTAGATAAGGTTCGGGTGTGGGCAGTTCGGTAAACTTTTTATTTATAGCTACCACTTTGTCAGTAAAATCTGAGGCAAAGGTGTCTGCCATCAGATTGGTAGCAGGTGGTGGAGGCGGAGGGTTAAGTAGGGTTTTGAAGGTGGAAAAAAGTTTCCGGGTGTCAGTAAAACTGTGAATCTTGTCAATGTAGAAAGACTTTTTTTCATCAGTGACACTGGATGGAAATGAAGACAGTAGTGCCTGGAATTAAGTTAGATCTGCAGGATCTTTTGGTTTGCAGCATTTCCTTTCTGCAGCTCTGAGGTTACTGAGCAGCGATCGGAGAGTTTCATTAAGCCGAGGGTGGGACTGGGAGGATCAAGCAGGTTTGGTGGATAGAGGACACAGACTATCCAGACAAGAGCTCTGTGTAGAGCAGAGGGACTCCGTGGCATCATTGATCTCAAGGGAGGAGAATGTGCTGGAGGTCTGAAGAGCAGAGGCAACAAAGGAGGAGAAGTGGGTGGGCGATAGGTTGCGGAGGAAGGAAACCATAGGGGTGGAAGCAGAGGGTCTTCTCAGGAGACTCACTCTAAATTGAATGAAACAGTGGTCAGAAAAGTGCAGAGGTGTGACAGAGAGGGCCTCTGTGGCACAGTTTCTTGTGAAAACAAGATCTAGCTCTTTGGCTATGGAAGCAAATCTGTACCATAATTCAAATTAAAATGCATTAACAGAAATGCTTTTTCATTTTCAGTATATAGCTGCATTTTTTCACTATGAATAATAAATGATCCATTTTCATTTTCTTGTTCAAGACTGCTCATTTTGTAACTTAATTAAAATGATAAAGAAAAGAACGTTTAAGATTTCATTACACTCACACAGCTGTTAAAGTCGCAGAAAGAGCAACCTAGATTCACGCCAGTCACTGTAAGAAGGGGCCAGAACCAGTAGATGACTTCCACCCTGACATACATCAGACTAACCAACATGCTCTGAAGGACAAAGCGGCGTTTTTAGAACTGCGTTTTTAGAACTGTGTTCTTAGAACTGCCTAATCCTAGTGTGGTCACAGGTGAACATGTCAGCGGTGGTTCAGAGCTCTCTCTCCCTCCCTCCGTTTGTGTTTGTGTGTGTGTACTTGTGCGGCTACAGGTATGCTTATTTAAAAAACAAACCGCATACGGAAATCGTTTAGCGCTGCTAATAGCATTTTTTTCTAGGGGGTACCGCAATCAGCTCACTGGAGCTGCTGCTGCTTTGAATGGTATTTAACTGCTTCAACTTCACGGTTTCGTTTTTACAGTTTGCGGTGTCTCGGTGGTGGCATCCCCCTTCTGTTTTGTTTGCTGCGTTTGGTAAGCAGATCTACTTTTGAGTGTGTGTCTGCCACGTGGGTGATTTTGGTTGCTTTTCTTTATTTTGGTGGGCCCCCTTGTTTGCGCTGGCTCTCGTCCACTCACTTGGCCCTATAGACTAATAAAAGTTTTACTTTTAAACCTCGAACCACGTCTCATGCTGCCTGAGTGACTTACCTGTGTACCTTAATATGGGTATAACTTAATTCTCTGGGTGGAATTCCCAGGGTGGTGTTGACGGTTTTCCTTGTTTTCCCTTTTGTTAAGATTAGTTTTGTTCGGTTCCTCTTCTCCCTCGCCACAAGTGCATAGCGGCTCAAGCTGGCAAAAGAGGCCACATGCTCAGAGGTCAGTTGGTCATCAATCATGACACCTAAGTTCTTTGCAACCTGAGAAGGAATGAGTGATGTTACCAAGAAAGTGGTAAATGTTTTCATCGATGGATCAATCTGTGATGAGTAAGGTTTTATAGAAGTCCCTAAAAGTTATATTTATTGCGTCAGGGACATGGATGATATTCCCCTCTCATTAGGCACCCTCTAATGATTTAATTCTGAGTTCTAATTCTGATACTCTCCTTGTTTTTCTTATGAAATGAAAAAGATACTTCGCATTACTGCTTTTCCTGCTTCTCAGAAAACACATTCTGACATTCCTGGCATATATATATACATATATATGTTAGATTCGATTCTTTCGATGGCAGCTCAAGGACAAGCCGGAGGAATCTCAAGTTAAATAAAGTGTTTATTGGTAGTCACATATCAAAGCATATCAACGCTGGGCTCAGTGGAACAGAGTTCCCGCAGGAAATCCGTCAGACAGAGCCTCGATTTCCGGTTATCATTTGCATTTATAGCCTCATAGGTTGGACTCACACTCGACCGAGTATGATTGGACATGAGTAGGTTCAACATGCTTCGTCATATTCTCTGGATAAGCCAAACAATGTGTGTGTGTGAATCTGCCCTTGCTTTCACAGGCTTTCCCATTTGTTTTGTCTTCCCATTCCTGCATGGAAAAGTACAGAGTACAGAGACTATTTCATTTATAATGTCTAAGAACAAAGCCAATTTTAACACTATATATATATTTAAAAATTAAATAATTAATGAAATCAGGATTTTTAAGTAATGATGTATTAAATCTCCATTCACTAGTTGGTGGTATGACTAATTCATCAGACTGATAGAGACTGGTGCATGATCACTGATAGTGATGGAGAGGATTTTGGTTTCTGAAATATCACTCATCAGACAGTTGCGAACTAAGAAATAATCTAATCTGGAATGAGTGGTGTTCTGATGAAAAAAAAGGTGTAATCCTTAAGAGTGGGATGATGGGAGTGCCAAACGTCACAAAGACCAAAATCATTTATGTATTGTTTAACAGTTTTTGGGGACTGCCAATTCCACTGACTCCCTCTGGTACTGAGCCTGTACACTTCTGAGTCAAATAGGCATTGTAATAGTTGTTGCTCCTTGAAACATCTGAGTCAGAGAATAGAAAGTCCTCACAGTCTGCAGCATACATGAGCCATCTGTTAGACAGTGAATGTGTCTCTGCTTGCCTCACTGTGACAGTACTCACTGTGTATAACACTGTTACCGCCAACTGTCTCCCACACTGAAAACAGGGGTTTCTCTGTGCATGTCATGCTGATAGTACACAGATTATAGTGGTCAGCCTATTCCTGGTGGTCTAAAAACAATGAAAGAAGTAGAGAAATACGGACAGAAGGAAAGAAAATAAAAAGGCAGAAAGAAAGAAGTAACACCATTCAGACAGTCACATACAAGTGTGTCTTCTATTTGTTAGGGTGCAGGTGCTTGTTTGTTGTCCCAGGCTGGGTTGTCTATCACGCACTGAATGAGAATAAAAACCACACACACATAATCATGCACATACAAAATGGCCTGTGTTCTAGACATTTAGACATGAGTTCATTCATTTCAACCGTAGACGGCAAAGAAAAAAAATTGATGATTTACGATTACAAATGTTTTTAAATAAAGGCGTTCATCTGACACAAATAATGATGCTTTAACTCAAACTGGATGAAAAGTTTTTGATGAAAATTTATATTAGACCGTAACATCCAATCCTTCTTGGAGATAGATGATCGGTTTTGATCCACTTTATCAAAGCTTTGTTATCTTTTGTTATTACCTGCTGTGGATTTAAATGGCCTTTGCCAGGCGGAGATTGCGCATTATGGCTTTACACCACACCAAGAGTATTTTATAAGCAGAGTGGCTGTACTTTACTGTACATGTTGCATTAATCAATTTCCTTAATCAATACGTTAACTGCTTCCACTCATAAAATCATAATTCAAGGATCCATGGTGTTATAAAACAGCTGCAAACCAGATGCACAAAGGCTGTGTATAGTTTCATGAATAAAATTGTGTGTACACATAAAGGCAGGAATTTGCATAGGCAACATTTTTGCTCCATTTAGAAAGCTGTGTGTGTATGGTTCTTTTTTCAAAATCTTAATCATCATTAAATTTTACTCATGAGCTTGATTTTCATTCCCATCTTTAATCATACATGGGATTTACACATTCTAAATTCCCAAATTAATCATTTGGATATAAGAATACTGTTTGCATCAGACTGTTTGCAACAGACAAAGAAAGCAACAGTAAAGAAGAAGGAATATTTTAGTGAATATTAAATTAATAGGCAATTAGGGGGGGGGAAAGACCATCAGCTCACACAAAGACAGCATCAGGGCTACAAAAGACCTAGTTCCTCACTCAGCTCATGAAAAACCTCCCTTGGAAGCCTCAAATGGTCCATGAATCACTGATTTCTCCTCAGAAAAGAAATGGTCTAAAGTCACATTTGCAAGATCTTCCAAAAACACCATATCAGCCAATAAAATCAAATAAGAAGATATAATAAAACAGTTCACTATGAATCTTTATTCAAGCCTTTATTTTGAAAAGTATTTCTGAGGAGTTCTAATTCTCACTGCACATTCTTAATTTTATCAATACCAGTTACAGAGAAAGACGTAGTCACGTTTGTGTATGTGTACTCACTGATTAGGGCATTTTTTTAATCTTATCTTTTTCCGTTTTCTTGATTCGTTAATTAGCTCTTTAGCAAAAGCTTGAAAAAGGGATTCATCAAAAGGTTTTACTTATTTTACCGTTATTTAACCAGGAAAGGGATTAAGAATAAGAATCTCTTTTGGAAGAGAATCCTGGCCAAGTTATCAGCAACATGGTATGCATACATATCAAAAATAAAATATATATGGAAATTAAGCATGGACTACAAAATCATAAAATCACTGGTCTTCATTGATATCACAGATTAGATGAACACACACGTGTGGAAATCAGGTGTACATGTATAGTCAATGTTTTTTAGTTTTTTTTAAAAACCTGCTTGCTTTTTAAATAACACATAGTTTATATTGTAAACATTTCCCTGAAAACCCCCAAAACTGTCAGGGCCACCTGGCAGTTAAAAAGCTAAATCAAAGAATCAAAATCACAGACTTCAAAGAATATTAAGAAAGTGGACAATTATAGAAAGAAAGAGTGACACACATACAAAGAGACAAACACACAATTTGATGCTTCTGACAAGCGAGAGAGAATGTGGTGAAAGGCAACAGACTTTCTTTATTCTTATTTTTTCTGTGTTGTCTATCACACACATGCATACAAGCTCCCACAAACAGAGGGAACTCTCTTCAGCAACAGCCTTTTCAATAGTCAACTGTCACCGAGACTATATGGTGACCCGATCTTATTCTGCGGGTAAGCACATGCATGCACACACAAACACACACGCCCTTTGTCCCCACTTCTTATACAGTCTCTTTAGAAGTAAAGCTTGTTGTGTGTGTGTTTGGTGTCTCAGTGGAAGAACACCATTGAGACATCAGAGAGTAATAAATTATGGTAAAGAACACAGAAAATGGTATGGAAAGACATGCAAACTATATTTACAGCAATTAAACCAACAATTTTGCCTTGTTTTGAAAATTAAACTAGCAGAGACTGATTTACCATCAAATATTGACTGTCAAATATAGGGGGAACACTCATGATGCCGTAACATCTGACTTTGCCTGGGTTATGCTCACTGGCAAAAAGACAGTTGGCTGAGTGACAGCGGACCGTTTAGATTGAAAGCCCAGAAAAGACATTTAAAATGGGCAAGGGCTGTTGTGCCAATAGATTCTGGCTTTTCTTTAACAGATCTCCAAAAGTAAAGAGAACAGTGCAAAATGGATTGATAAAGTTCATTGAGACAACTGGAATCTAGGCTCAGAAACAAGGATTTGTGGTGAAACCTTTTTAACCTTTTAACTTTTTTTCTCACATAGGTTGAGGACATGGAATCTGAATGGACCATATTCAGCTCAAGAAGAGGGTTTTTCCGGCTTGGTTGTCCCAGGTGTCACCTCAAACAGATGACAAGTACCAAGTGGATAAAAGGGCTGCAGTATTTGTGGTTGTTGAAGTTAAAACTCGGGAGTGGGAGAAATTCGGGGAGAGTATGAAGAAGGACTTTCCCTTGGCCTTTAGGAATTTCTGGCGAACCATTTGACAACTCAGTAAGGGGACAACAGGGACCTTCCCAGTTTGTGCTTGACCTGGGTGGAGAACTGCTGACCCAAATTGAGGACATTGTCGGGCGGTGGAAGGAGCACTTTGAGGATCTCCTCAATCTGACCAGCATGTCCTCCATTGAAGAGACAGTCTGAGGACTTGAGGGAAGACTCACCAATCACCTTGTCGGAAGTCTTTGAGGTCGTTAAAAAGATTCCCGGTAGAAAATCGCTGGGGATGGAAAAAGATTCGCCTTGAGATGCTAAAGGCTCTGGACATGGTAGGGCTATCTTGTCTGACACACCTCTTCAATGTCGCACGGATGTCTGGGTCAACATCTGTGGAGTGGCAGACTGGGGTGGTGGTTCCCATTTTTAAGAAATAAGACCCAGAGAGTGTTTTCCAACTATAGGGAGAATATACTACACATCTTCCCTGGGAATGTTCAATCTAGGGTGTTGGAGAGGAGGATCCAACCATTTGTCAAACCTTGGATTCAGGAGGAGCAGTGTGGTTTTTGCCCAGGCCATGGAACAGTGGACCAGATCTTTACCCTTGCGGAGTTACTTAGGGGATCATGGGAGTTTGACCATCCAGTCTACATGTGATTTGTACACTTGGAAAAGGCTTACGACCATGTTCCCAGAGGAATTCTGTGGGGGCGTCTGAGGGATTATGGGCTACCAGAGTCGCTTTTATGAACTATCCGGTCCCTGTATAACCAAAGCAAGAGCTGTGTCCGCGTGCTTGGCACTAAGTTGAACTTGTTTACAGTGCATGTTAGAATCCACCAGGGGCGTTTCTTGTCACCAGTCCTGTTTGTGACTTGCAGGGACAGGATCTGAAGGTGTAGTTGTGGGGATTAGGGCATCTGGTTTGGCAATCTCAGGGTCACAACTCTGCTTTTTGTAGATGATGTGGTTCTATCGGCTTCTTCAAGCCAGGACCTTCAGTGCGCACTGGAGCGGCTTGTAGCTGAGCGTGAAGCGGCTGAGACTGAGGTCAGCTCTTCCAAATCAGAGGTTGTCAGGGGTTCTCAATCTGAAAAATGTTGAGGATGACTCCCTGCCTTAGGTGGAGGAGTTCAACTATCTGGGTATCTTGTTCACGAGTGATGGCAGGTAGATACAGACAGATTGGGGCTTCGTCAGCTGTAATGAAAGCGCTTCTCCAGTCTGTTGTGGTAAAGAGGGAGCTGAGCCGGAAGGCGAAACTTTCAATTTACTGGTCCATCTTTGTTCCAACCCTCACCTATCGTCATGAGATCGAGATCAAGGATAAAAGTGCCTTAATTTTCCTTTGGAGGGTGGCTGGGCTCAGCCTTAGAGATATGATGAGGAGCTTGGCTTTCCGGAATGGAACTCGGAGTAGAACTGCTACTTCTTTGCATTGAAAGGAGTCATTGTTTGGTCATCTGGTTAGAATGCGTCCTTTGGAGGTTTTCTGGGCACATCCTACTGGGAGGAGGCATCGGGGCAGATCCAGGACTCATTGCAGGGATTATATTTCCTGTCTGGCATGGGAACGCCTCAGGATCCCCCAGGAGGAGCTGGAAAGTGTTGCTTGGGAGAGGGATGTCTGGGTTTCTCTCAGGGAACTTTTGCCTCCGTGACCCGACCTCAGATAAGCGGATGAAAATGGATGGATGGACATTTGTAGCTCATGTAACTGCAATGTATTTGCATCTAACGGGAAAAAAAACATGTAACTACACTTCTTTTGGTCTGCACTGGGGATAAAAGTTACATGTTAGCTTGTTATAACAACTTTAGCGTAACTAAGGGGGGCATTCCGAAATAATTATTTTTCTACATAAAGTGACATATTCTTAAAGGTATAGCTGATATAACAAATTCAACCTATATATGTTCAGATTACGTTTTTTTATAATTTCGATGCATGTTTGAACCTCACCTCTCCTCACCTACCTTTTTAACCCTGATCCCCACATGTCAAATGTTTTCCCAAGGTTATAAATCGCAAAAAGCCTTAAAACCACTACATATGCAAAAAGTGTACTCACAAACATTTTGACTGTCTCATGACTGTGCTCACACATAACATGGGCACAATCAATTCTTTATTTTCATAAAGTTTGAATAAGATGAAAAAATGTTTGTACAAACCTGTTCATATCCAACCAGAATGTTGAATGAGTCCTTAATTTTGCTGACAAATCCTGTTGTAAGGTATGACTTGACTTCCCAGGTTTTCAGTTCCACCAATGCCATTTGGTACCAGAGCTGATAAATACCTGCAGAGGTTGTGTGATGGTTAGCACCATTGCCTCGTGGAAAGAGAGTTCCTGGTTAGGAGAGTTTCTCCCATTGCATGCGTAGGTTCCACTCCGGCTTCCTCCTACCGCCCAACAACATGCACGACAGTTTAATTGGTGACTCTAAATTGACCCTAGAAGTGAGCATGAGCCTCCAACTGGAGAGATTTTCTCCAGTTTAAGCTTCTCTTCATTGGCTACCAATCTAATTCATGTCAAATAGAATTTAAAATACTTCTCACATTTAGAGCTCTTAATGGCTAAGCTCTATCATATCTTAAAGATCTCATAGTTGTGATTTGGCACTATATTAAAAAAAAGTCAATTTTGAAGTTATTTAGCCTATCAATGCTTGAAAATATGAGTAGCTCCAGCTCAGATATTACTTTCGTTCATTGATCATTGTAGACACTTATCCTTAAAGTCATGGAAGCTGGAGCCCAGCTGAGGGGGGGTTGAGTAGTTTAACTCAAGATAGTGTGCAACAGAGCTGTGGTCAGTGCAGTCTGGTCACAAATTTAAATTTAAATATATAAATGACTTGGAGATTCACACAAGAAAATGTGTGTAGTAATATATTTTCACTAACATTAACAAAAAATGTTGATGTTCACATCACTTAGGATGTGGATGGGCTGTGTATGAGTTTGCATGACAATGGGGCTGTTTTTTTGGGGGGGGTGGAAGCAGTGTGTACATGTGTATGCATGTGCATGTAGCACAATGTTTGTACTGTGGAAGTGTGCAGACAGATGGCTGAGACACTTGTATGTCTGTGGTTGAACAGTCTCACCATTGTCCATGTCACAGAGAGCTCTGATTGTTGTGGCGGCCTGTCACACTGTAGTGACTGTAAATTTGTTCTCACACTCAGATTTGTTTTTAGTTGACAAGATGTCTAAATCACAGAAATCTAGGATGAAACTGAATTAAATTCAGGTAAAAGTGAAAGTTTTTTTCTGTTCATATTTAAAGACTGATTAAACATTCACTTTTAGGCCAGATTTCACCACTATTAATAGAAATACTCCAATTAGGGCTCAAACTTGAGAGCTTCACGTTGTGAGTACATGTCCTCATTTACTAAGCCACACTACAATTGTTATAAAAATTGCATTAAAATGACTCAGTTTTACTCAGACCCATGTAACCTAATGTATTTAGTTTGTTGCACTGAAGCTTTAATTATTGAGAGGAAACTGTGACATTTATCTGTCATCAATGCTTGTCTATCATGAGAGCACTGTTACGAGGGTTCCTGGAACAGTCTAACCACGAGACGAAACACCTTCACCCTGCAAGTGAAGTCAAGAAGAGAAGAAAAATAGCTTTAAGTCTCAGTTGTTTTTTTCGAGCACTTCTCTATAACATTCTCTGTCTATGTTGCTGTATAACTGCTCCTCTGATAAATAAATCAGGTAAAACCTTGAATGAGTTCTGGCTTTCTCCAGTGTCTTAAAACAATTTCTTTTATTACAGCATTGTTGTTACTACAGGCACCATCACAGTGTCCAAGGAAACATTCCATCTGTAAATGGAATAGTTGCCATTTTTTTCTGTACTGTAATGAAGTCTAGATACCAGTGAACTACCTTTCCACCAAGCATGAAGTTATTGTTCATGCAAATTACAATAGTATGCTTAATCTTTTATTTACATTTATGTTTTCAACCACCTCCTCCTTGATATCCTTCATATTCGTCAATATTTTTTTTTTGTAGCCTGTCTAGTTCTGTATTTATATTTTTATGAAACATTAATTCTGTTGAAATTAATTCTTTACGTGGGCCGTGTTTCTTTTAGCTGTGGAAGATGAATTTGGAAAAATGTCATAGTCATCAATACTATCTGTCATTCAACTCAGAACTGAACAAAGTGACTGTTTTTTTGCCATGTTGATGTTTCACCAACTAAAAAAGTAAAAAAAAAAAAGAAAAAAAAGAAAAGCTATTTGACATCAAGACTGAATAAACACTGAGGTCTCAGTTTGTGTTCTCCAGGGCTTTTTACATGATTTACATGACTTCAGTTGTGCATCTTACTTTCTTAAATTTGTTAGATTAAGTAATAAGAACTGATTTTTTTTGAAGGCTTAAGATAATTGAATTTAACCAGAGATATTCATAGCTAAATTGGGGTAATCACTAGATGCAACATTGGAATTATGTCTAGTGCTCAGTATGCTGAGTATTAAAACGGACTTCCTCACCCATTGATTCTGATGGCCCATATAACCTTCCTCCTCCTCTGCTAAAATGCCTGTCTCCAAAATGTATGGAAACATTTACACCCGAAGAATCATTTATTCATTATTTTATCACATCTTTGCCTGTTTACTGCAACAAATTTTATGGCCACACCGCCAAAACCCCTGCATGTTGAAAATCTCCTTCACCTCAAAGCACTGTATTACAACAGTTCTCTTCAGCCTCTCCTGAGTTTCTGAATCAACAAATAAATCATTCACATTAACTATAAGATGTTATAGGTCATGAGAAATTACTGTAGCCCTTTTCACACTGTTTCATGGTTGGACTTCTTATGACCTGTAAGATATTAGAAAGCTTATGAGATATATAGCCCATTTGTTTAGCCATCCAAGTTGCTTCAGGTCTCACTTCCTTTATTTCTCAATAGATTTACATAAACCTTATCTTTGTAGAAGATTCATTTTACATACATATCCCACACATTTAACAGTTAAAGAAAAATGTTAGTCCACAGAAGATTAAATATATCAACATAATGTCCTCCGTAGGCTGGCTCACTGAGAAGAAATAGACATGCTGAAAGTGACACCTCATTCTAAAAGTGTACAGATGGGATCCAACACAAAAGAACTTTGAAGCAATTATCATAATCTCTCTCTCCCTTCATTTTCCCTCATGATTAAACATGGGAGAGTTAAATCAGACGATTAGCATGCTGTCAGGGAGAAGTCTAACTGCTGTTGTGTTTCACAGTGTGAGAGACAAAGTGCTGGCCTGCACACCGACAAGCCTCCCTGGCTAGCTACAGTAAACTGGTAAACACACGTCTGTTTGGCTCAGCGGGGGATGACAAACACCCGCTGAGGAGGCAGAGATGAGGGGGCGAAAGGAACTGAAGAGAGAACCCATTTAGACTCGTTAGCTTCTATGTCTCTTGGCGCTTAATGTTAGGAAATCTGGTATTTCTGAAAGGTCCGACGTGACTGCCAAAAGCGAGTATGGGGACAGAAGTACGTGTGTGGAGGGGGGTAAGGGGCAGTTCATTTCAGGAGTCGACTCACCTTTAGTTTGTTTCATGTCCTTTTTTTTGTTTGTTTGTTTGTTTGTTTGTAATTCACTTATTGGTTTTCAAAACAAAAACCGATATAAACAAGCACCTGAACAGGATAAACACTGACATTAAAGGAGAGGAAGACACAGGGAATTGGCTTGACTCACTCACATGCACAATGCACTTTGAAGGAGTGTACGTTTGTTAAAGCAATTCTTACATCTATCACATAATATCCTCTTATTATGCTGCCACTTCATACAGTTGATAACCCTACATTGGTTGTCTTTTAGTTATAGGAACTAATACCATTGTTTATACCTAAATAAACACAGTACTAGGCCCTAGGCTATCCTTTTTAAAAAAAAAAAAATTATCCAGCCTTAGAGGCACCAGGAGCACCTGTAAGCAGACAAGAAGAGAACAAACACACAAACAAAAAAAAACAAAAAGCAGCAATCACATAATACAACTATGGATACTAGGCTATCCTAAACCCAAGCATTTTGTTTGAAAACAAAAATCCTACTTCCCCAGAAAATCCCAATTGTTTGGTATTCATACAAAGTATGTCTAAATGTGCTTCTTGTTCTTTCACATCTCCAGCCCATCTGAGAGTCTCATCGCTTCAGTTTTCTCATCTTTTCAGGATTCCAATAGCTCCTATGAATAATCCTATACATAACTAATTGCATCTGTGCCTCTCTTGATGTTTTATACCAGGAACTAACAACATCTTTCCATATTGCCTCCTCTATATCCCCATTTAGGTCTCTTTTCTGGGCTCTCTAAAGACCTCTAAGTTTTGGTGGGTGAGAGAGTCCCAGTCTATAAAATCTAGATGCTGTACCTCCCTCTGACAAATCTGTATAATTGTTAAGATTTTGTCCACAGGTAGGATCCAACAAAGAATGAGGGAAGCAGGTGAATAAAATGGTCAAAAGGTGATTTGCCTGTGGCCGAGCTGATAAACGAGTTGTAAGTGTACACAGTCCACGAAAGGTATACACTGCCGGTATTTTGGCACTAATGACACAATGGATAGCAATTTTGTTTATTAGTTTGAGGAAAGAAACCAAATGAGAGACCAACTGTGGCAACTTGGGCATTACAAAAAGCTTTTCAGACTTGAAAACCAGTGACAAAGACCAAAGAAATATGTGACCAGGGATGACAAGGAATGGGAGGAGGTTGGAGCTTGCCTGCTAGTGGTTGATTGGAAGTGTTGGCACGATTATGGTCATTACAAGCTAACGCAATAAAACAAGTAACTCCCACCAAGGTGGGCCACAAATATAACTTCTGAAGAAAGGTAAGTGTATGGTTAACATAAGGATGACAAGTTAGCCATGTAAAATGACACCAATGTAACACTTATGACCTCATAGCGGTTGGAACAAACGACGATTGGGGAATTTAGGAATGCCTCGAATGCTGCCATGTTACATGTATGTCCTGTCGGTTCCTGTTAATAAATTCCCCAAAGAGGCTGCCCAGAGGAGTCTGATTACTCTGGTCTTTTCTCCACAACAAATCAAACATTCCAAAAACAGAGCCCAATGAGCTTGGCGAGAGTTGAGTCTTTTGGTGGATCGTGTCATGAATATGCACTTTTTCTGTTCTTCTTTTTTCTCTGATCGCTAGGTTGGGATGGGCAGGGGTGTGAGTTCATCATCCTGGGTTGAGTCTGAGCTTCTGCTCTCCTGCTGCCACACCTACTTCTCATCAGCCTTAATACTGGAGCTGTTTATAAGGACCAGCGTGTGCACAGCGTCTATGCCTGGGGGGTTTGGGTTGCCTTGGGCAAGCCACAGTGTGGGTGGGTTGGTGCGGGTCCTGGTGTCCAGCCAGTTGCTCTGTGGCCTCTGATGTGTCTGTAGGATTTTTTTAGGGGGTCGTGGCGCATGGTGGGGTGTGGCTGTGGCGATCCTCTAGCTCTGTTGGGGGCTGCTTGGGTGGGCCAGGGTGATGATCGGTGTCAAGCTCTAGCCGCTGTGATTCCGTGTGTTTTTTTGTTTTTGAAAGGGGGGCTCCGTGGTGGGGCAGGTGGGTGTCTTCTGGGTGTGCAGTGGGTCCCCGGATACTGTCACTGCGGGCCCTGGACCTGGTGGACATCAAGCATACCTGCCCTGTGGCGGGTCGCAGGAAATGGAGGTGCCCATTGCAGCCAGTCCCTAGCTGACCTCCCCGTGGAGAGACTCCTAGTCTTCTACATCCCTATATCCCTCAGACTCCTGTACATAGCACACACTCACACACATAGTTTTTTTTTTTTTTGGGGGGGGGGTTCTGTAGGGTGTAGTGGACGGGACAACTTAGGTGGACCCTGAATGGTATCTGGTGGGCTGGCCTCTTTGGGTAGGTGGGACTGCTCGGAGGGCTCCCAGATCTACAAGGTTGCCTGCCCCTCAATTTTAACTGCTCACTATTAGACATTTAGGGCCTTTGTCCATCAACAGGGGGAGGATTCTCCCACACTTGCCCTCTACCCACTGAAATATTGAAGAGCCAGGGGGGGGTTCTTCCTGTACCCCTGTTGCCTTGGTGCTGCCTGGGCCAAAAGGAGGAGTCGGTTGCCAAGAGCTTCAACTGCCATCTTGGTCTGTCAGATGTGTTCGCTTTCAGAATTGTTTGTTTAAATGCCTGAGGCATTAAATATTCACAATAACAGCAACTCTCCTACTATGACATGCTAAAGCAATCTTTCCATCCAAATGTTGAGCTTGCTGTATGTTGGTCATCTACTGACAAGACAGGGGATTTCAGCTGGCACAGCGTTGGTTTTCAACGGTCAAGTTATCTGAGGATTTCACTTAAAAGCCTGCCTAAACTTGATCATGGTGGTGTGGAATTCAGCAGGGTGACAGCCCCAGGGAAGAAGCTGTTTCTGAACCTACTGGACCAGGAACGGAGGGCCCTGTAGCACCTGCCAGAGGGGAGGAGGGCCAGCAGTCTGTAGCCGGGGTGAGAACTGTCCTTGACGATACTGCGCGCCCTCCACAGACATCTTTTGTCCTGGACAGCCTCAATAGTGGGGAGTGAGGAAATGGTGATGCACTGGGCAGTTTTCACCAACTTTTGGAGTGATTTACGGTGGGCTGCGGAGCAACTGCCATACCACACTGAGATGTAGTTGGTGCAGCGGTAGAAGTTCACCAGTATCTCAGGGAACAGATGGGCCTTCTTCAGTCTCCTCAGGAAGAAGAGGCGCTGATGAGCCTTCTTGATCAGAGTTTAGGTGTTAAGGTTCCAGAGATGTCCTCGGAGATGTAGACACCCAGGAATTTAAAGCTGGCGACACGCTCAACCTCCGTCCCGTTGATACGAATGGGGATGTGTGTGCCACCTTTGGTCCTTTCCTGTAGGCTGACTCATTGTTGTTGCTGATGAGGCTAATCACCGTTGTGTCATCTGCAAACTTGACAATGGTGTTAGAGCCATGTACAGGTGTGCAGTTGTAGGTGAAGAGGGAGTAGAGGTGTGCTCAGCACACAGCCCTGTGGAACACCGGTGTTCAATATGAGGGTTGAGGAGGTGTGGTTCTCTAACCGGACATTTTGAGGTCTGTTGGTAAGGAAGTCCAGTATCCAGTTACTGAGGGAGGTGTTGATGCCCAGATCACTGAGTTTGGTGATCAGTTTGGAGGGGATGATGGTGTTGAATACTGAACTGAAGTCTATAAACAGCATTCTCACATAGGTGTTGTTATTGTCCAGGTGAGAAAGGGCGGAGTGAAGTGCACACAGCATGTGCTCACAGCTTGTTCTGTATGTTCTCTGGCTCTGCGCTGCAGACTAGAACCTTAGAATGTCTGACAGCACATATATCATCAGGCAAATTGTGTAAATCTAAAATATCCTCCAGCAACACATCATTTTGTGATGTTTACAAGTTGTCAGTAAAAAAATGGGCAATTAAGAATCGACTGGAAACATCACAACGAAAGGGTAAGTTCAGGAGTAACTCACACATCCGCTTTGAAACAGTATATGAGTGTTCGAGCACTTTTGCACTTGTCCACTCTGCTAATACTACGCAATGTATTGTCCAAGACTTTAAGATAGCATAACTGGACTAAATAACTGGGTCATATGAAGCTTCTCTATCTTGTCAGACAGGTCTGTTACATTAGATACATGCCTAAACAACACTCACACACACACACATGCTGTTTATCACATTCAAAGAACATGACGTGGACGGTGGTTGGCCTGGTCATATCACTAATAACTGGCCAATTATACTCGGTCGCTTGTAATTACAACCTCTCTGAGATAAATGTAAAGAGATAAATATGAACAATTTCCGGATATCGGGGCTCAGGCTGACAGATTTCCTGCGAGAGCTCTGTCACTTTGAGTCCAGCGCTGCCATACCTTACCTGTGACCAATAAAAAAAATACTTTTTTTTATTTAAGATTTCTCTGGTTTGTTCTTGGGCTTCCAATGAAAAGATCGGGCAAACAGGATATTGCAGTCCCTTTGAGTAGTTTTTTCAATCAATCAAACCTCTTGTAGCCCTGGACAATATCCTGCAACAGGTCTTGGAAGAAAAACACTCACTTTTGTCTTCATGTAGCTTGTCCCTTTTCCAGTTGTTTGTAGCATTGCTTCCTGGACACTGAATCTCAAAAAGCGGACAAGGATCTGTCATGCTCTACCTTGTTGGCCAGTTCTGTGGGAACGCTCCATTTCAAAGTCCTGGGTCATCTTAATATCAAGAGCTTCAGATAATAATTTCTTCACAAACTTCAGCAGCTCCCTTCAACGACCTCCCATTGCACTTTAGACAAGCCCCTTCACTGTCCATTTTTAAAACTCGTCTTAAAACTCATTTTTATTCCCTGGCTTTTAACCCAGTATGAGACTCCGTTTCTGTTTTTGCTTTAATATTGTTATTGTTTATTATTGTTTTTATATTGTTCTTATGTTTTATGTCTTATAATTCGTGTTGTTATTCATGTTCAGCACTTTGTTTCAGCCATGGCTGTTTTTAAATGGCTTTATAAATAAAGTTGAGTTGAGTATATCTTGTCCTTCTCGTCCTTTCTCCACTCCCATTAATATGAAAATTGTTGCAATGGCCGGCATCTTTCAAACAGGTTATTGTCTCCATTATGAATATGATATACAAGTATGACGTACTTGTTTCGACGTCAGACATTTCAAATCCCAGCTTCTCTGTTGTAGTCTCAGTTGTTTCCATATTTGCTTTCAACGCACCCATGTCCAAAGCAATCCCCTGCAGTATTGTTTTAATGCCACCTAGTGCTGTAGTATCCCCCTGCAAGGTCAATGTCTGCAGAGCCTCCAGGAGTTGATTAACCCTGAAATGAGGGAAACTCTGAGTTTTCCGTTTCACAAAGGGAGGTAACTCAACCCCCAGGTTTTATTCAAGAAACCTCGAGTTTCTTTCTGTCTCCGCCCTCTTTCAGCCACACACGACATTTGATTTCCTCATTCATTCAGTCAGCAGAGCGAGTTTTGGCGTAGCAGGTATTTCTTCTATTTCTAGAAGTCGATTTATAATTAGATACAGTAAGAGGCGACTTTTTCCACAAACTTGGCATGTCCGTTTATCAACGATCCCGTGGATGAAGGTGCAGCATTATTGCGCAGAGAATCGAATATTCGTCGGTAGATGGTTATCAGACCACGCATTGATGTTTTAGCATTTCCAGACAATTTTCTTTTTGAGCGGTACCGTTTCACGTCACAGTCCATCATTTATATACACAACATAATCCGTCCTTACATTGGCAACATTACCAACCGCAGTCATGCTCTCACATCTCAGCAGATATTGTGTGTTGCACTGCGTTCCTTTGCAAATGGAAGTTTTTTATACAATGTCGGAGATGCAGAGCACTTGAGCAAGGCAACTGTATGCAGGGCAATCAGAAAAGTGTGCATCGCCCTGAAACGGCTTTTACCCATGTTTGTAGTATTCCCTGGACATAAACCTGTCAGAGCCATCAAGGAGGAGTTCCACAGGATTGCAGGTGAATGATGTAGAGATCTGTTAAATTGTATTCTGTTAATGACATTGTGCTGCAACCTCAGACTGGGATTAGTAATTTTACTTTCTTTTAGGATTTCCCAGTGTGATTGGCTGCATAGATGGCACACACATCCCCATCACGGCTCCCTCACATAATGAAGCCGATTATGTGAACAGGAAGTCCATTCACAGCATAAATGTGCAGGTACATGTAGACTGACTACTGTTTCAAGATGTTAAAGACTGCATCAGAGTTCCAACATATATCATTCTCTGCACTGTCAAGATCATATGTGATGCTGCACACATCATTTCAAATGTGGAGGCCAAGTGGCCTGGGTCTGTTCATGACTAAAGGATTTATCGCGAGTCTAACCTGAGCAACAGACTGCAACATGGTAAGCAGCCTAAAGATTTGCACAATATAATTCACTTGTCTCCCTCCTTTACTACACTCCAATGTATCCACTATGCATTACAGGAGAATTTGATGGCCTTCTGCTAGGTGACAGGGGTTACCCATGCCAACCTAGGCTGCTGACCCCTGACCCTGACCCTGAACCAGGCCCCCAACAGAACTTCAACCGGGCTCACTGCAGGACAAGAGCAGAGTATTTTTTTCAGCAGGTGAATTCTGTAAACCTTTTTTACCGTCAACTGGAAATACACAAGGATGACATTAAATTATACAGTTGCACATGCATTCCACAGAATGAACCTCTGGTGTTTACTGAACATCCATCTCACTGTGTCAATCTGTGCAGTGGAAGTTGAGGGACCCTCCTGCTGCTGCTCAGCCATGCTTCGTTAAAAAATGATGAGAATGTGTTAATACTTTAGTGTAGGCTTAAAGTCACATTCCATCAGAATGTTAAGAAATGGGAATGGGAATAGAACTATCAGTATAATGAAGATGTTACCTCAATAGACCTTTCTGGATCCCCCTCTGTAAAAGCAGCAGACATAGTTTCCTCATCCTGTTCATCCTAGATGAGTGGTCATTTTCAGTATACTTAAACTACTATATGGTAAAATCATTGGAGTATTGCTAACTTACGGTTGCAAGATCTGTTGTGGCGTGAGGGGGCTCCACCAGGCGGAGAGCACCATCAGAATCTGTTGGGACAAAAGAAAAAGACTTATTCATAGGCTTAAAAAAGGTATTTTTTAAGCCTATGAATAGGCTTAAAAAATACATCTATAGGCCCATTACATTTTATAAAGGCACTTGTGTCTTGGGGGGTGGACTCAGAGGATGAGCTCCCTCCAAGGATTCCCTCAGCCATTTCCAATATTTTGGCTTCGGGCCAGCTCCTCTGCCTCCGTAAGAGGTGGCGGTGCTGGGCACCACCCGTTTTACGGGCATCTGCCTTCTTTCTGTTGGCTGAGTAGAAGTCTGTGTTAGTTTAAATAGGCTTAATTATTTAACAGAACATGATATAGATGAGAAGACATTTATGTGTGTGAAAACAGCATTATGTTGGGGATAAAACAACTGCACAGTCAAATAGCCACTTAATATTTACTTTACAGTGTAAAACATGATCAAAATGAGGTACCTCCAATCTTACCTGTTTGAACAATGTTTTTATATTTCATCTTAAACTGATGCCAAGTGCGCTTCTCCCCCGCGGGATTGCACCTAAATGAAATAAATTAATAGGCTACCATTCAAGCAGTTTCCCCCTGTAATATTATTGTGATTGCAAAGGACTACATTTAAACTTACGCATTGATGCGAGCAGCAATGTTCTCCCACGCCGTCTCCCTCTCCTTTGCTGCTGCAGCGGTGTTGCACTTCTTTTTAAAAACGTGTTGAAACGTGTCGCCGTATGAGCGCACTAAAATTTCTAATTCGATGTTTGTAAAATATGTAGCCCGCCTCTTCCCCATTGCTATGGTGACTCGTCGAATCGGGGCTCCATTGATGCTGGCTTTTTAAAGTGGTGGTGCATGCGCTATACTCAAGGTGAACCTACTCAGAGTTGATTAAACTCACTCAAATCAGCGTTTCTGGAACCGAAAACTCAGAGTTTTTTATCTCAGAGTAGATCAACTCAGAGTTCAGGAATAGACTCAGAGTTTGTTGAACCTGCTTTGTGAAACGGACCCCTGGTTGTCTATTGTGTCTCTGGGAGTCTGCCGCAAGCCTTGGCTTCTCAAACCGTACTGTGGGATAGTTTTCTGGACCTACGACATCTCTGAATATACCAAGTGGCTAAAACAGGTACATAGTAGACAAAATATGCAAACTATGTCTTAAGAATGGGGTGCAGGAGAACAGCTTAGCAGCCTTCTTGGGTGCTCGCCTCATGAGGAAGTCTGCGTCATGTCATTATTATGGGTGGAGGGAAGAATTCAAAGGGCAAAGGAAAATTGACAAAAGATCAAATCTTGCCTCTTTTCTCTCAGTTAATAAACTAAAAAGATCTTATTTTATTCATAAAACAGTTACTCTCTTAAATGATTAATCTCTTACTTAACATTTTTACCTTATTTTCAATCACAAAATTCTCTAACCCACTGTTTCTCATTGGTAATTCACACAAACAGCGAAAATAAACTACAAAGCAAGCCAGCGTCAGACTCAGCTGAACATCACTGGAAAAGAGGTGAGTTCTTTACATCAACTCATCCTTACATGCACATGCTTTGGCACAATACTCCTTTTCCTATTGACTTTGTGAAAGCTCAGAGGTGGAATGGGGGGGTTAATGTTGATGTGCTGCTGGGACGCTCAGATCCAAATGTGCTTTTATGAGCACACACTGATGCAACACTGAGACAATACTTTTTGGTCTGTTCACTTCACACAAAGGGAATTAGTGGCTGCTTAATTAGGATACCTTTTTTGTTCCATTAAGGCACAGTTGCTGAGTGAAAAGGATTTGTGACTATCTCTGTTGCTGACTATGAGGTGTATCGGAGACAGAACAACTTCAAGAGCCCCATTCTGCCTCTGTACTTACACACATGAAACTAATGCACAACCAAGGCATACTAGTCCCACCTTAAATGAGCTGACTTGTGTGCAAGACTGACTGTGCAGCTCACTCAGCTAGCAAAATGTGTCATGATCTGTATTTTCTAGTTTTGTCACAATCTGTGTTTTCTGTTCTGTTTAGTCTCAGTCTTGCCATTTCCTCACCTTCTTCCTCAGTTCCCTCCTGCCTGGTCATCAGCGCAATTCCTGTCACAAGGGGTGGTTGCAAAAGGACTCAATAGCAGGACACACAAACAATGGGATATGGCAAAGACTTGAAGGTGAGAACACTGCAGGATTTGTCAGCATGTACGTTAGCAGGCACACCGGAGTTGGGTCTGTGGCAGAGGAGAATCGGACACATGAAAAAACAGGCAAGGTTAGGTCCAAAAACAAGATCCAAAGTTTGAGGCCTTGATCACATTACCATAGAATGTAGATTAACAATCAGGCGATGAGTGGAAGGAAAGTCCAGGTTAAATACTGTGGTACATGAATGATGATGGTCAGGTGTGTGGGAGAAACTGGGGCAGCCACGCCTGCTTATGGGAGGGTACACAGAGTTGGTGCTCACACCCACAGACACACCAAAACAGAGGGAGGAGAGAGAGAGTAGGAAAGACATAAGGTTGGAGGGCCAGCATCTAAGAGGGCAAGGGGATCATAACAGTACCCCCCCTTCAACGGGAGCCCCCAGGCGACCCACAAGGCTTGTTGGGATGCCGAGCATAAAAGTCCCTAACCAGGGAGGCATCCAATATCCAAGAGCGTGGGACCCAAGAGCGCTCTTCTGGACCGTATCCCTCCCAGTCCACCAGATACTGTAAACCACGGCCCCACCAACGAACATCCAAGAGCTTCTTCACAGTGTAGGCCGGTTGGTTGTCAATGAGCTGCGTCAGTGGTGGGGAATTAGATGGAGGACACAGGGGGCTGGTGGAAACAGGCTTCAACTGGGACACATGGAACACATTGTGAACCTTCATAGTTGTGGGCAACTCTAGGCGAACAGAAACCGGGTTTATGAGACTGATGATCTTGAAGTGTCCAATGAACCTGGGAGAGAGTTTCTTGGACTCATACTTTAAGGGAATGTTCTTAGCAGAGAGCCAAACGGACTGACCTGGGTGCAACTCAGGGGCCGGTATGCGTCGTTGAGCTGGAACACTTGTTGAACCAGGATTTCAGCAGTCTGAAGGGCAGTTGGTAGTTTCTGCATAGGCACAAAGTGAGCAGCATTATAAAACCTATCCACTACGGTTAGAATAACAGTGTTACCATTAGAAGCCAGACACAAAATCGAGAGCTATATGCGACCAGGGTCGGGATGGTACAGGCAGGGGTCTGAGTAATCCAGAGGTAGGGGAATGGGAGGATTTACTTCGAGCGCAGACAGAGCTGGCAGCGACATAGGAACGAACATCCTTATCCAACGAAGGCCACCAAAAATTCCGCTTGATCAGACTGATCATAGGTTGTGAGCCAGGGTGACAGGTGAATTTGGCTGTATGGAACCAGTGCAATACCTGAGGACGGACTGATGCTGGAATATACTGTAGATTGGAATGGCCCCCTCCAGGGTACGGCTCCTGTTCCAGTGCTTGTTGGATGGCTGCCTCTATTTCCCAGGTAAGACTCCCAATAATGCAGGTCGGTAGCAGGATGGGTTCTGATTCTTCTGGGGTGTCTGTGGAAGAAAATATTGTCTCGACAAGGCATAAGATTTGACATTGCGGGTACCTTGGCGGTAGGTGATAGTGAATCTGAACCTCCTGAAGAAGAGGGACCAACGAGCTTGTCGGGCATTCAAACGTTTGGCGGACTTAATGTAGGCCAGGTTCTTGTGGTCCGTCCACACGATAAAAACATGTTCTGCCCCTTCCAGCAAATGTCTCCCTTCCTCCGGGGCCAACTTGACTGCCAGCAATTCTCTATCTCTAATATCGTAATTCTGCTCAGCTGGCGAGAGACGGTGGGAAAAGAAGGCACATGGATGCATTTTGTTATCAAAAACTCGAGATAGGACAGCACCTACCCCTGAATCTGAAGCGTCAACTTCCACAATGAACTGCCTGGTGGGGTCTGGTTGAGCAAGGATGGGTGCGTTGGGTGCTTCAAAAACAAAGACCTGAATGTCTTGATGGTGATTTCCTGAAATAATGAGGTGCACGGGATGGATTTGGTGGGTAACTGATAATAGAAATCAAATCTGTGATTATGATGGAGTATTGTCAGAACCTTTGCCAATATCTTGTGGGGTGCCCCAAGGTTCAATTTTAGGCCCTTTGTTATTTCTTATTTATGTAAATGATATGCCAGCAGCTGTTAAATGTAAAGTCATTCTCTACGCTGATGATTCCTCACTACTCGTATCTGGTAGAAACATCTCTCAGATTCAAGACACCCTAACTGATGAGTTGAGTAATGTAAGACAGTGGCTGCTAGACAATAGACTGTCACTACATGTGGGGAAATCTGAATGCATTTTATTTGGTACCAAACTCAAGCTAAAAAAGGCTTCTGAGTTAGAAGTCACATGTAATGGTAATAAACTTCAGACAAAGACAACAGTTACATACTTAGGTTTAACACTGGACCAGACTTTGGTCAGGTCAGACAGTTGCGGAGAAGCTATTAAATAAAAGTGCTTCCAAATTGAAATTTTTGTACCGTAGCACGAGGCAATTAGATTTGAAAGTAAAAAAAACTTCTTGTGTCAGCGCTTGTGCAGTGCCATTTTGACTATGCCTGTTCAGCATGGTACAGTGGACTGACAGTGAAAATTAAAAATAAAATGCAGGTTATGCAGAACAACATGATCCGTTTTATATTAGGAAAACCATCTAGGTATCATGTAACTTTTGATGATTTTAAGAAAGTGGACTTTCTGCCGGTAAAGCTAAGGGTGGAACAGCTAAAATTGAATCATATGTTCAATATCATCAATGGGTTAGCCCCTAAGTATTTGGGATCCCAAATTGTAATGGTGCATACTCAACATGCCCATGAAACAAGAGCCAGTGTCCACTCCTGTAAGGTACCATCTGCAAAGAGCGCAGCACGTAACTCTTTCTTTTATACAGGGATTATGCTATGGAATAGCCTTCCACTAAATATTAAAGAGTCAGAAACAAAAAGGGTTTTTAAACAAAGAGTTAGAGGTTTTTTGTGGAATAAAGTAGAGAATTAGATGACTTAGGAATGTGATTGTATACGAGTATATGTGATATCTGTTGCATGTGTTGTATGTCTTGTCATTTCCCATCAGGGACCATGTTGGAAATAAGTGTTTTACGCTTTTACATGTAATCCCTTGGATACCCATTGTCTTCCTATATCCATAAATAAACGCATCCTCAAAAGTCGGTTGTAAGCCTCATCAGGGCTTACAGGAAAATCAAAGGCTGAAGAAAACTCTTTCTCAAACCAAGAATAGGTACAGTGTCTGTTTTTCATAAGCACAGGTTGTGCCCATTTTAAGGCTCTTCCCAGCAAAAGGTTAACCATAAAAGCTATCTTAGCTTGATCAGAGGAGTAAGAATGAGTTAAGCGATCAAACACCAGGTTGCACTGGAGTAGGAATCCCTGGCACTTTCCGAACTCACCAGAGTAGGCTTCAGGGTTCGGCATTGATGGTTCTCTGACAGGGATCCACTGCGAGGGGGGTGGAGGTGGAGTTGGTGTCGGGGTAGAGGTTGGAACTGAAGCTGATGGGGGAAATGAAGGGGTTAAAAGGTTCAACGCTGTCTGCGACATACCTCCAAGTTGCAGTAGCTGATCCTGGGTCGCCTGGTTCTGTTTGGACAATGCTTGGAGGGCCTGTTCATGTGATCCTAACAGGCTTCCCTGAGTTGCAAGTGCCCTTAGCACAGAGTCGGTGTCCGCAGAGTCAATGTCCTGGCCTGATTGTTCTGTCACAAGGGGTGGTTGCAAAAGGACTCAATAGCAGGACAGACACACAATGGGATATGGCAAAGACTGTCTTTTCTTTTAATGAGGCTCGAAGGTGAGAACACCGCAGGATTTGTCAGCATGTACGTTAGCAGGCACACCGGAGTTGGGTCTGTGGCAGAGGAGAATCGGACACATGAAAAAACAGCCAAGGTTAGGTCAAAAACAAGATCCAAAGTTTGAGGCCTTGATCACAGAATGTAGATTCAAAATCAGGCGATGAATGGAAGGAGAGTCCAGGTTAAATACTATAGTAGATGAATGATGATGGTCAGGTGTGAAGGAGAAACTGGGGCAGCCACGCCTGCTTATGGGAGGGTACACAGAGTTGGTGCTCATGCCCACAGACGCACCAAAACAGAGGGAGGAGAGAGAGAGAGTAGGAAAGACATAAGGTAGGAGGACCAGCACCTAAGAGGGCAAGGGGACCATAACAATTCCTTTCACCTTTGCTCACTTATCCTCAGCTGCACTCATTCACCAATCACCCTCCACAGTATTTAATGTCCCAGTTTGTCCTCAGCATTTGCCAGATCCTCACCGTTACTCCTCAAGTCCACCCGGTCACTTCAAGTTATTGTTCTGCGTGTCTAGTCAGGTCTGTTTATTCTTCGTTTTTTGCTTTATCAGTTTTTGTTGCTAGGTGTTCCGGCTCAGCCGTGTTTTGCTTTGCTGTTTTTGGAAACAAACTTTAGTCTGCATTTTGGGTTCTCTCTCCTCGCTGCCACCTGCACTCGTGATGAAATGAAATAAAGACTGCATTCACAATGTGGAAGTTCTGCATAATTTTGATTTGTGGATCAAAGGGACAAAAGCAACATCGTGGTGAAATACAAACTTTTTGCCTTGCTGACAAATTATCTGCAGCGAAGAATTGTAATTTATCTTTGAAAAAGAAAGTTCAGGCTAAACATAGCTCCTCAGTGCTTGAGATACTGGGGCCACAGCCCCCAAAAAAAAGAGAGGATTGTTTATGCAACAGCATGTTTACAGCTGTTTACACTACTAAAGAAGAAACATTCCCAATACATTATGTAAAAACAATTACAACTTGACATGACTTATTTCCATTTTCTCTTCTATATGATCAAGGCATCTGGTTTATTCCTCCTCAGGTTTTTTTTCTTTTTTTTTTGTGATTGGCCTTTCTGTGACCTGAGATTATTTCTTCAAATTAAAAGCAATTCTACCTCTAAATTTCTGCTTCCCTACAAGCCCTTGTTCTGGGGGAATATTTTCTAATGGCAGGTACTAAAAGGGTTGAGCATACGTATTACTGGCACAGTAAGTGTGCTTTTTGACCAAGAGAACTGGTTTGGTTTTCGTTTGTCAACAATTTCTTAGGGATTTTGACTGGAGAAAAGAAATTAGGAACTTGAAATATTTGTTCCCAACTGATTTTCATCACAATATCCTCAGAAATAGTATGTGTGTACTAAACATAAAAATAAACTGTTTTTCTGCCTTTCATTTCTGTACCCACAACCCATTGCTGGCTGGACATGAGATTCATCTTTTGAATAACTTGTTTGCCATGGTAATTTTCTGAGATTTTTTTTTTAATATGAATACTTAAAGATTGGTTGAAAAGGGTTAAACACGTCTCCATATTTTCAAATAGCACGCTTCATATATGCATCTGTCCTGCCCTCATTGTCTGACGTTTGGAGGTCATTAGAGACGTCTGTCCACTTAACAATACCTCACTAAAGTTCTCACTGAAAGCAGATCTGCCTGGCTTGGAGCCTGCTTTCTCACATTTTGCCGTGCCGTGTAACCATGTCGACAGGATTGGGCCGGGGTCCAGGAAGACAGTCAGCTCTGGAAGCTGTCAGCAGCAGCTCTGTTTGACAGCATGCAAATATATGCAAATGAAGAGGTCCAGCCATGACACCTGCACACAGGAGGAATGGACTTTGCCCTTCCCAGCAGAGGACTCAGGATGGTGGATACACTGCCTAACACACACATTCAGAAAATCAGGATTATGATCTGAGATATTATGTCTATTTAAACAGACCCCAACAGATAAAACCTTTCAGAGTCTTAAAAATTCAAAAACAAAGCCTCAAATTACCACTGTTGTCTGAATATAAGTATCCATATTTTAAAAGTTTTGAAAACATTTCAACCACCAAGTAAAGATTTATAGCACTCAAAAAAACAAAGGTATACAACAAATAGGTCATACTAAAGGTTTTGTGATGTTGTTTGTGTGACTCGTTATACATACCTCATGACAAAAATAAATGTCTGCGTTGAGCACCTGAATGAGATTGTAGTAGAAAAAATCTGTTCAAAATGGTTGCCCTTCTTGAGCGATGGGAAACAACATACGGAATGACTTATGAAGTAAACCAGGAACTTCATAACGTCTTAGCTTGTTAAAAAGTAATAAAGGATATTATAATGAGGCAGCTAAGAAAATGTTTAAGCTTTCGACCGCGTTGGTTATGCATTTTGTGAGACAACGCAAACCTTGGTTAGTCTGCTGTGGTTCGTGCCCATTTTTAACACTTTTGTTGTCGTTCTGACTGTGGTAAATGTTTGTGTACTGGGGTAAAAACAGGAAAAAACAAACGAAAGGCCTGAGAAAAGTTCCCCTGTTTTGGATGGAAACATGGCTGTTTTGTAAAGGGAGTATCACAGTGAAGTGTTTTAAAAAAAAAAAATGTTAAAAGACTTTTTTTATTAGTACTCGGGTAAATGTATTGTTATTCGTATGGCGCTTTTCCACTAGCTTGCTTCGGCTCGGCGCGCTATTGCGTGTTTCCATTAGCACGCAGTACCTGCAACCGGGACGATTTTTCGTATCACCTCAGCCCTGGTTCCAAGCGGGCCGAAGCGTTACTAAAACGTGACGTCAGCCGACTGCCTTCCACTGATTGGGCGATGAGTGTCATCACTGGAAGCGTCATAACGCGGATAATAAAAGCTAACGTTAGAAAACCGTTAGCTTACCTTTTTGAAGCTCGTCTTTGATCTTGAGCGTCACACTGCTCTATGTATAACAAAACTCTCCGGTACTTTTCAATACTGTTTTGTCTGGCGGCCAGGAGTCTTCTCTGGCTCTCTTCTCTTGCCTTCTGTGCGACAAAAAGCCACAGGGTGAGCAGCAACGCGGTGTTACGACGACCCAGACCACGTCGAGGAGGCACGAAGTGTAAAGGAAACACAACCAAACCAAGCCGTCACGAGCTAGTGGAAAAGCGCCATTATATGAACCTGACTTAACTAGTACTAGCAGTTACTTTGATCCACAACACAGTTAAGACTAATTACCCATTTACAAACCTTAGTGTCCTTAAGTGTGTTGAATTGTATAATCTTTTTCTAAAACTTCCTCAGAGAGTGAACATTGGTGAATGACAGATAATGTTTCTAGAGTGCTCGACTTAATTTGTTTCGTAAGTTTATTTTGCATGGGCAGATCCACATGTGGTCAGGGACAAGGGTCACCTTGAGAGGTTAGTTATAACAGTTGAAATCCTGTCTTCTGAAAATCAAATTTAGATTAGTTTGATCAGGTGTTTTGACTGCTCAAAGAGAAAGTTCAGTTTGTTTCAACCTAATGACTATTTGAGGTTGCATCCATCACGTAAATTAATTTTATTTTAAAAATTTCTCGAAATTAAGAACAGGATATTAATAAGCAAGGAACAAGGAAACTAGTTAACTCAATTGTCTTCATCCAGAAAGTGTTCATGGGGCTTGATGCTTTGAAACCAATGAAACCCTGCCTACATGCACAAAAAAATTAATTGTTACTGAAAGAGTAGTCCAAGTTATGTAATGCAAATGTCTATTTGGACAAAGACTTTCATGTTAGTTTGGTATTCTCTACTTCTCAACTACTTTGGCACGACATGTCCTTTTTTTTAAATCATTTTAATTAAGTTACAAAATGAGCAGTCTTGAAGAAGAAAATGAAAATGCAGTTTATTGCATTTATTATTCATTTTTTTATGAGTTAAAAAATGCACCTATATTTTGAAAATGAAAAAGAATTTCTGTTAATGCATTTTAATTTGAATTATGGTAAAGAGTTAACTACTGGATTTTGGGTAGACACATGAGTTTGCCTCAGTTTCTTATGTTTGCATTTTCAGTAGTTTGATACTAATTTGTAACTTTTTATTGTAGAATATTGTGCCTGTTTAATAAAAAAATTTTATATAGTCCCCCACCATCTAGTTTACTTTTTAATTTCAGTTTTGAGCCTCATTTGCATTTTGAGGGACAGGTACTTAGGATGGATTTTGTTGTTTTATCTATATTTGAAGAGATAAGGAAGATACTTTATACTATGTATCTAATAAGCTTACTTTCTGTCAGAACCACTCTCGTCAAAACGAGACAAGAAACAGAGAGGAATTTCAGAAGCTTATTCTGAATGCATACAATTATGTTTGGTGGTATGGCTCTGTTCGGAGGAAGTTCCCGACTTTTCCATGAGCTCCATGGAAGCCAAGACAGGGAACAGTAGCATCCTCAGGTGGAGTGCCTTCCATTTGCTGTAAAGGCAACAAACCCCCTAGAACAGAGCAAGCAACAATGAACAACAGTATGACATTGTTTGGCAATGAGAAGTCGGTGGAGCAGGGGAGGTGGTGGGTGCAAGCAGAGAGCAAAAAAAAGCAGTGACAGCAAACCAAGTTTAAATGAAGTGCCCCAAATGCCAGCATCCAATTGCGAGCAGCAGCTGATTACCCATTGAGCGCAGCTGGCCATAAGGGTTGGGTCGGCGTCAGCCAATAGGCAAAGGGTGCGTTGACTACGTGGTCTGCCAGAACTAACGCGGTGCTCCATTTCTGTCAGAACCACTCTCGTTAAAATGAGATGAGAAACAGAGATGAATTTCAGAAGCTTATTCTGAATGCATACAATTATGTTTGGTGGTATGGCTCTGTTCGGAGGAAGTTCCTGACTTTTCCATGAGCTCCATGGAAGCCAAGACAGGGAACAGCAGCATCCTCAGGTGGAGTGCCTTCCATTTGCTGTAAAGGCAACAAACCCCCAAACAGACCATACCGGAACACAGCCAGCCAATTGGATTGTTGGACCAGGGTGTCCTACAACCCCCCAACTGACCATACTGGAACGCAGACCAGCCAAATGATTAGTTGGAACCAGGGTATCCTACCCCCCGACAAATTATTAGCTACCAATTTTATTGGGGCAAGCATTGACCTCAACCACTTAGGTACACCATAAAAAATATGGTCAGTCTCCACAGCAGCGACAGCGCTTGCAGCAGGACAAAGCAGGCAAGATCCAAGCAGAGCAAGATCCGATCCAAAAACGCAAACGAGATCCAAGCAAAGCAGAGCAACATCCAAGCCAAGCAGAGCAACATCCAAGCCAAGCAGAGCAACATCCAAGCAAAGCAGAGCAACATCCAAGCAAAGCAGAGCTTTTAACACACTTCACCTGACCCACCTAGGAATTTAAAATCTCTGTGAGCTTGCTTTTTTTTTTTCTCTATCCACACAATTAAACAAGCCATAAAGCATAACACAAATGACCTCTGTCATTGCTGTTCATGCCATCAATTCCGGAAGCGGTTTTAATGATTTGACTCCCAAATTATTTTCGATCTTAATCAGTATCTTTCATGCAAGTTAAGCCCTACCAGTGGCTCTTGTTTTATTTAAACAGAGGCACAGCTACACAATGTCTTTCTTTTTTTTTTTTTTATTAAAACCGAGCCACCTAAAAATGTATCCACCGTTTAAAAAATTATAATTCCCAGAGCTCATTTACCAGTTGAATAAATATTCAAAGGTAGTTCAGTCAGCCAAGTACACTTAGGCTCCATTACCAATAACAATACAAAACATGTATATCAACTGATTGCTATACAGAATCAAATTACAGAAGCTGTATGCAACGATTGCTGGGCAGCAAATCTCTAGCCTGACTACGTCATACTCACGATTCTAGTCAGAATGTGAGTCTGATACCGCTCAATAGAGATTTGAGTATGGGGTGTGTTTCAACCGAACCAGGAGAAAAAATGCCTCTTCGCTCAATTGGATAGACCTACAACCAATCAGAGCAACGTAGTATGTGACGTAGATTAAGCGACACACACTTGTTGTAGGAAGGACGGCAAAAACATCTTTTCTACTGATAAAAGCCTTTATCGCGTTCCTCTGTTCGTCTTTCAAAATGAATGCAATGTGGAGATCCTGTAGAACAGACTCGATGGCAGAATCTACACACCCTAGCTCTCCAGCGGCAGCCATGTTCAGCTCTTTAGTGACGCAGTCGATAATGTCCCTGTTGATCATCTGTCCATCATCGTATAAAGCCCGCCCTGGCAATCTGATTGGTCCGACCAATTCTTGGTCGGGCATAATGATTTCCCAACTGAGCAGAGCCAGACCGAACTTCCCGACCAAAACTTTTATGGGCGGGGCTAAGTTCGGCTGGCACCCAGGCTAGCAAATCTCCTAACAACTCATCCAAATCTAAATTTTTGCACGTTTAGACTCAATACTGAGAATTGCTAAACCTGTGAGTCTGTTCTCTGACATAGTTGAACGCAGGTGATTTTGATGAGTTTAAGAGCTGAACTCCTCTGTATGGTTCCAAGCACAGTTCTGCTAGCCTTAGCCACCACTAGTATACTAGCCAACGCAAACTAGCAGACTTTTTAAGAACGGTTCATAGAACAACAATGATATGAAATGCCACACTTCAATTGGTTCAGTTCAAGATGTCAAAGGCTAGCCAGTAGCTAGCTAGTTCAACGTTTCCAGTTAGGTAGCGCCAGCTATCTGTTACCGAACTGGCTTGCAAAGCTGTCTTGTGGCTACATGAGGTACCTCATAGGCACAAAGCACTCCACACCCCGACACGACAGGTGGCGCCGCACCCATCAGACTGTAATGCATACATACCACAGCCGTGTGTAGCACCTGTTGCACCTTAGAAGCATCACCGCGAGGATCCAAACGGATCAATCGGATCAATCGGGAGGATGGTTTGTAATCCAAATGTGCCGGCATAAGACCCGCGCCACACAGCTACAGTCACGCAAAATCATGTGAAATAGCTGTAAGATAGCCGCGTGTCTTACCGCGGCTGCCCTGCCACGTACAGGAGCCCGCCGCGGCCTACCATGACTCTGACCGCGGCGCGCTGTGACAGCTCGCCCGGTGTCGCGTCTTGGCTCGGCTGGATGTCCTCCACGCGTCCATCTCAGCCGAATCTCCGACTCCGCCGGCAGCGGGGATCCATGCCGGACAACAGGGTAAGAAGCACAATAATAATACTAGCATCGGCGCGTATGCTAATCGGAGCTACGTCTTGTAAGCAGAAGCAAAACTTTTTGCCCCTACGCGGGGAGCTGCTGTGGAAGGCTGCAAGCAGAGAGCAAAAAAAAAAAGCAGTGACAGCAAACCAAGTTTAAATGAAGTGCCCCAAATCCCAGCATCCAATTGCGAGCAGCAGTTGATTACCCATTGAGCGCAGCTGGCCATAAGGGTTGGGTCGGCGTCAGCCAATAGGCAAAGAGCGCGTTGACTACGTGGTCTGCCAGAACTAACACGGTGCTCCATTTCTGGTGCTCTTGTAATGTTAGTGGTTTTCTAAAGATATTTATGTGATTCTTCTTATATGTTCAGAAATATTTAGATTTTTTTTCAAAACTGAATACGAGAAGAACTTTAATATAAGTTGTTAATCTTTTTTGAGTTATCTAAACTTACATAATTAAGAAAAGAAGTATCTTTTAATGAATCAATAGTTACATTTTAATATAATAACTTACTGTTGCATTAAAATGATAAACTATGAAAAAAATAAAGACATTTATTTATTAAAAAATATGATTTTTAAGTCCAGTGAACTTATTTAAGTATGAATTTTTAATTTAACAATAAATATAATATTATAGTATTTACATACTCAAAAAAGATAATTTTGTTTACATAACTTTTTTGAGGTAATCAGTTTCCAAATAAGTTTTATGTTCTTTGAATTTACATAGGTTTATAGTTTATGCCAGCTTTACACCAGGAACGTGTTTTTCTGAACTGCTGCGTTGCAGCTGCATGTGTATCCATACGACCTCTCTATTGCAGTGCAGCAACTGCTTGCACAATCTTATTTAGGCATAGGGATGTTTCTAGTAATGATTATAAATTGCAGTTTTTTGTGATGACTCAAAGTGGAGACAAGAAAGTTAGCAGCAGTAACTTGCCACTAAAATGAGCAAAAAATCATCCACTGCCATCATCAACAGGTAAGCTGTATTTACATGTTGCCTACACACTGAAACTATGGTAAAAGGTGTGTTGTTGCTAATATATGAGGTGAATTTGATTACCAAATAATGTTTTTCCTGTATATTTTGCTGATATTCGCTTCTTTCATGCATGAACAATATAGTAGACACCACAGTAAAACTCTAGAAGGCACAAGGCTCAAGCTTTGGAGGTCATCAGAGGGGACATCATGTGCATTCTTTTTTCTTTAAAAAAAGAATCATTTAAGCTTTATTTAATTTAGCCTTATGTTTTTGTCAGTAAGAACAGGTTAATGAATGAAATGAAGGTATAAATCATGGACTTCCTCTTGTTCAGGGTCCACACCAACATAAACTGGATCTTTCTGTCAAGTCAAGTTTTACAACGGGGAGTGGAAGAAGCAATAAAAATACATAAAATAATATAAAGAGAAACAAATAAAATAGTTAAAATGAATTAAAATGATTAACAACAAGCAACAGTCTAGATAAGTTCAAAGATAGCGTGCAGATTTAATGCATAGACACATGAGAAAAGAAATGTTTTTAACCTGGATTTAAAAATGTCTACATTTGGTGAAAGTTTAATCTCCACTGGCAGTTTGTTCTACTTGTTGGCAGCATAACAGCTAAATGATGCTTCTCCATGTTTAGTCTGGACTCTGGACTGGACCAGCTGACCTGAGTCTTTGGATCTAAGAGCTCTGCTGGGTTTATATTCTCTGAACATATCACAGATGTATTTTGGGCCTAAACCGTTCTGGGATTTGTAAACCATCAGCAGGCTTTTAAAATATATTCTGTGACTGACTGGAAGCCGGAGTAAAGATTTTAAAACTGGTGTGATGTGTTCAGATCTCTTAGTCCGGGTTAAAACTCTAGCAGCAGCGTTCTGGATGAGCTGCAGATGTTTAATGCTCTTTTTGGGAAGTCCAGTTAAAAGAGCATTACAGTAATCGAGTCTACTGGAGATGAATGCATGGATGAGTTTCTCCTGGTCTTTTTGGGAGAGGAAACCTTTAATTCTGTTGATATTTCTGAGGTGGTAAAAAGCTGCCTTGGTGACAGCTTTGATGTGGCTGCTGAAAGTCATATCTGAGTCTATCAACACTCCGAGGTTATGAACTTGGTCAGTGATTGTACGGTCCGGAGTCTCAAGATATTTACCAACGCTGACCCTCTTCTCTTTGCTACCAAACAGAATGATCTCAGTTTTGTCTTCATTTAATTGTAGAAAATTCTCTCTCATCCAGGTGTTTACTTCCTCCAGATACTGACACAGTACGTCTGCTGGGCTGCAGTCGTCCGGTGACAGAGACACATAAAGTTGTGTGTCAACAATATTAAATTGTGACATAACGTCAGAGTTATTTCTAGGTTTTAGACACAGATTCATTTTTCTTGTTTGTAGGTGTGGCGTGAATGTTTTGTCTAATTGTTTTGATTTTTTTCGCTAAAAAAGTTGGCAAATTTGTTGCATTTCTCAGTGGAGAGGAGGTCTGGGTTTCACTGTTTAGGAGGCTCATAGTGAATTTGAAGCTTTGTTTTCCTCCACTTACGTTCAGCTTTCCTGCATTCTCTTGTCAGGTTTTTGACCGTAGTGGTGTTTCTCTATGGTGTTTTCTGTTTGATCAAGGTGCTCTTGATTCTTATCGGTGCAACAGCTTCCATTACATTCAAATTTTTAAGTTGAAATGATCCAGCATTCCTTCAACAGACTCTGCGCTCATTGTTGGTAACATAGCTATGGCCTCCCTAAACTTAGCACTTGTTTTCTCATAAATGTACCTCTTCTTAACTGAGAAGAAGAAGAAGAAGAAGAAGAAGAAGAGGAAGAAGAAGAAGTTTATTTATATAGCACCCTTCACAGATAAAAATCCCAAAGTGCTTTACACAGTAAAACAAAACCACCAAGAGAAAACGAGATTCATATATGGATACAAAATAAAAGTGACATCGTGCCAATCAACTAAAAGTTTGTCTAAAAAAGAATGTCTTCAGCTGCATCTTAAAAGAATCCACAGACTCCGCCTCACGAAGGGACACAGGCAGCTTGTTCCACACTTTAGGAGCAAAAGCCTGGAAAGACAAGTCTCCTCTAGTTTTAAAGGAAGTCCTTGGGACCATGAAGAGGGTCTGGCCTGAGGACCGAAGGGAGCGGCCGGAGCTGTAGGGACACAGCAGATCAGAGACATAACTGGGGGTCTGCCCGTGCTCTAAAAGTCAACACTAAAATTTTAAAATCTATACGATATTTGATCGGCAGCCAATGCTAGGAAGATAAAATTGGCGTAATATGAGTCCGTCTGCTTGATCCTGTTAAAAGTCGAGCCGCTGCATTTTGGACCATTTGAAGACGATTTGAAACAGATTTGTTAAAACAAATAAAAAGAGAATTGCAATAATCCAAACGTGAAGAGATAAAAGCGTGAATCACAATCTCCAGGTCAGAGTTGGACAGGATTGGCCTCAACTTTGCAATATTTCTAAAATGATAAAAACAGTTTATTACTAAGTGTCTAGAATGGCAGAAGCTGGTTGTTTGAACATTCTGAGTGATCAATAAATCAAATAAAATACAAAAATGGTCAGACCAAACATGTCCAGCACAGAAGAAAATTATTTGGCATTACCATCCATCATATTATCTATGTGAATGTTAAAATCCCCGGTCAAGATAAAATGGTTAAAATCAATCGAGATAATTCAGAAAATTCATCAATAAAACTTGCACAGTATCCTGGAGATCTGTAAATGATTATGAACAGAATTTAGGAACACCCTTTAAAATAAAACTAAGATATTCGAAATAATTTAAATGAGATCTCTTCATACTGGAATGTATCTTTAAATAAGGCAGCCCCCCCCCCCCCCCCCCCACCTTTCCTCCCATTTTGCCATTTACCCATAAAACTAAAGTTTGGGGGGGCTGCTTCATTGAGAACAGTAGCACTTGTGCTTTCTGTTGACCATGTTTCTGTCAGAAAAAGAAAATCTAAATTGTGTGAAATTATGAAGTCATTAACTAACAGTGACTGTCGACTCTCTTAGAACAGATTTAATCATTAAAAAGAATGCTTCTATAATATGAATGAGGTTTTACCCCAAAGTCACATAGTTTAACACGCTAACAGTTATTTTGTTTAATTTCAAACATTTTTCAAAAAGTATGTTTAACATCACATTTCAGCCAACACAAAACAGTGTCAGTGGCTGTTTGATTATTAATTTTCACTGAAGTTCTGTGAGACATCAATGAGATTTAAAATACAATATTTTAGTGAGCTGAGTTTTCCCCTTATCACTGTCCTCTCCGTCTACACAGAAGTCACATATTTTAAGTGATGCTGGAGCTCATTCCAGGCTTCAAACCAAAGTAATTTCTGTTTATTGTTCAATGGGTTGGAATCATGTTGCGTTGTGATAAAAATGCACACTGCCGCCTGGCCTCTCCTCGTTCCTCTGAAGTGTTTTGACTTCTAGGTTGACCCTGCCGGCTGGTTTTGGCATTCCAGTGAGCTGGAGGAGAGGAGGAGTGAGTTGTGGCCCCTAGAAACCCCTGCAGACACACACACACAAATACACACATACTCACACTGTCCTTGGGTTGTGGCATCCAGGGTTTCTGCTGGTCAGCAGAAAGGGGACGGCTGTGTGATGGCTGTGTGTGTTTCAAGGGAAGGAGGCTTGTAGCTGTCAAAGCAGCTCTTAGTGTGTGTGTGTGGGTGTGTGTGTGTTTGTGAGTGATTCAAAGGTAAGTAAAGGTGAAGCAGCCCTTGGGAGGGAGATGAAGTCTTGTGGCTCTGGTCCAGACCTTGTGTCATATAAACAAACTCACATGCTACTCCCTTGAAAAATCCTCTATTTACAAGACACACAAACACATACACAAGCTTCTATTTTGCCCTTGACTATCTGTTTTAGTGTGTGTATGTGTGAGCAGATGGACAGGTTCATGGACCCTTTGGGAAGAGATGAGTGTGTTTCTTCTACGGTCAGAAAAAAAAAAGACAACAAGAAGCTTAATAACACAACCGAAACTGTTGGTTTGCAGTGCACTGCATTACGGTTTTGCTTGAATATGCAAGCATGTAATGAAACATGTCAACACTTTAAGACTGCCGGGGTGCTTGCGCAAGTCTTGAAAGTCTTAATAAGTATGGGATTTTGAAGCACTGTTTTCCAGACCTTGAAAAGTCTTGAATTTTGTGTGAAAGTCTTAATAAAGTATGGAAAATAAATGTATGGTAGAATTTTACAGTATGCTCAAAGGCATTGTGAAATGAGAAATAGGAAGGTAGGATATAAAACTATAATTTTACTAACTGGTCACGTACTGTATTAACCTAATGGGATGATATCCAATCAACGCATGCTTAGCCTAGTCTGGCACATTTTCGTAACGTCACTGCTGAGGTCTATTGACATGTACTTGTGATTTTCATGTTTTGAAACGTTTTCATCAGTAAAAGCATAATTTACTGTGAATAATGCATTTGTTCATTGAATACTAGCCTATAAAAATTAACATTTCTAATAAACACAGTTGGTACAATCTCAACCAATGAAGTAGGCAGTAGGCACACAAGTTACAAGTACATAAAGTTAAGGTCTTGGGGAAAAAAAGTATCAGTTTTAAAAAAGTCTGGAAAAAGTCCGGAATTTTAATTTGGAAAAAGAGCAAGCTCCCTGGACTGCTGACTCCCTCCACAGTTTTCTGCAAGTGAACATAAATCTTTGTGTTTTTACTTTTTCAAGGCAATAGTGGAATAGATTCACAGTTATAAATGAGTTGTACAATTCAACTCCTCATTTTGTAATGATTGTTTTTCTTTTAGATATTTTTCAGTTAGAGGAGTGCTCATAAGTTTAAAAGACAGGTGGGTTTAATAACATTAAAATAGCAGGCAGTGTTTCATACTAACATAACAACCAATCAAATGTTTCATTTTTGAAAATACATTCATTAATATGTGTTGGGGAAAAACTTGGGCGATCCTTAACAGATTTGTCATTTTTTTTTAACATTCTAATTTCCAATGGCACAAAATTGTAGAACTTTAGTAAAACTACGTTTTGTCTTCTCATTGAAAAAGATAAGAGAGTCTGTTTTGATTAATTTCGGGGTTTGGCTTAAGCATGGACAGAATGAGTTTGGGAAGGTTTGGGGAAACATAACACAGCGGTAATAAGCGATAAGTTTCTCCAAACAGTTGTTTGTGAAAAAAGCTAAACTAAAACAGCATGGAGCAAGAAAAACTTAAATTCCCAATTGTGTTATGTTTAATGATAAAGTCTTGGCTTGTATTCTTAATATAAGCTGTAAACATTTAAAACCATTACAGCTTAATTACGCAGGTTCGCCACATCAGAGGTCTTTGATCTTTTAAAAACTCAGCGCAGAGCTGGTTGCTGGATCACACAACTGACTCGTCTGTGTAAAGAAGTGAAAAAGAATCCTCTTTTGCATTAGTCTGTGTTCGCTCTGTCCTCATGATTGATGACTTGACACACAGTCAGTGTTTCTCTTCTTCACACCACTCTACACACTCTTATGGAGAAGATATTTATGGGTTTGCAGAGCACTTAAAACTGAGAGGACAGTCTTGCATCCTAAAAGACCGACATTGGATAAAAACAAAACATGTCACTTTATTTCAATCAAACATTATTTTAATTCAGAATAAAATTGTGTTGTTTTTTTCTTATTTGTTATGTGTTCATAATTGATATGTTAATGCTTTATATGTGATGGGTCACATGAAAAAGTGAATCGATTTGCAAAGGTGACTTGCATAATTAGTGATTGTAACAAATGACCAAATAACTTCTTGATATTTCATTCATTTGATTTCAGCACCTCCCAGTCATAATGTGGGCCATGTTCACTCATGCATTAGTAACAGTAAAAAACTAACCCATCTTAGGGAGCACAATGGCAGGTGCCCCCCTGCCCTTTAGACTCCCCACATAGACGGTGCTGTCTGACAAGACCGCCTGCCAAACAACTCAATTAAGTGAATAGGAGGCAAAAAAGAGAAGCCTATACAGAAGAGCGAGAGAAAGGACGGAAAGAAAGAGGACAGGAAAACAGAGGAGGGGAGAGGGCTGGTGGCTGTCAGGTCTGGTCACCGCCCAGCTGACATTTGGGGAGAAGCGACAGAAACACAAAATGAAAATAAAAGAAATCGGATCTGTGATGTGTTAACTGGAATTCCTGCTTCCAAGGCCACCAAGGGGTCAGATGGCAAACTGTGGGGCAGGGGTTCATTACCACAGTGACACTCACACACACATTTAAAGCACCGTGGTTCTTACATGTTTGTGCCTATTTTCATAGTACATCACAGAGCTGCTGTCCATTTGATCAAGACTATTTCTAGGTGTCTTCTTGGTTAGATTAATTCTTATACAATATTGAACTAAAATGCAGAGACTTAAGAGCACAATTCACTTCAAATTATACCGCAATGTAACAAAGATGACAATGTCCTCATCCTGTCATGTGAAACCCAAAATAAAATGCATTAATGCATGGATTCATTTATATTGTTTAATTTGGCTTAGTTTGAGAAAGCATCCAGCAACAAAGAAGAAACGAATCACCTGACATACTCAGCAGATGCCTAGAGGAAGAGATCATGGGTACAATCACTGAAATGAAAACATACGTCCATGATTTCTGCATTGTTTGTTTTATTTGATGGTTGGTGTGTCATGTGGAAGTGAAGCAGACAATCGGAAGTGCCTAAAACTATAGTATTAGTTAACGTGTGTTCTATCGATGCTTCAATACTTTATCAATATCTGATCAATACTCATCATCAGCACAGATGTTTCATATAAGACTGTAGTGAAACTATACATTGATTCTGAGAGATTATTGAGCAATTGTTTGTATATCTATCAAAAAACAATATTTTTTTTGTTGTAGTTTGTTTATTACAGATAAATAGCCCTTCGAGAAAATTTCAGATTCAGTCAAAGAAATACGCGCACTGTGACCACACACCGTCTCAGGCTGTCTTTCAAACGGTGGATTGATGTAATGAGGTGATGGTCGATGGTAGCCTGTAAAGTTGTAATGAGTGCCATGGTGTGAATAGGACAGAGGGCTGGAATGGGTGGGAGAGAACACGATGCTTAATGAGCTGGCCGCCAAACTCAGCAGTAACTCTGTTGTATTGGGCCGGTCTGAAAAAAAGGAGTGACAGAGGGGATTGGGAAATTCCAGGGTGGGACAGCACAGGAGGGCCTGATGTTATTTAGGCAGGGAATAAATAAAAGCTGGGTTAGAAAGTAAATGGGGGTCCTGACCAGCCCCTGCACTCCACTCATTGTGGAGATGAAATTTATGGCTCAAGACTTCTTAAGCCAAGGACTCCCCACGTTGACTGGTTAAGTGCTATGAAAAAGTACGACAAAAGCCAGGGGCAAACAACACTCTGAGATGAGAGGCTGCAGGAGAGGGAACAGTGAAAAACAATGTGTACTGTCCACATTAGAGACACATACTTGGACGACTGGAGGGAGAATAAGCATCCTTTGGCTGAAATCTAAATAACAAACATATACTATGAATGCTCAATTCTAATAAAAACGGATGCATGCAAGAGCATTTAAGGCAATTTGGCACATCATTCCATGCCTGCAAATTCATTTAGTGTAAGATATGAATTTTTCTTTTTATACCATGTTTTTGTGACGATTTACATCGGACACAAAACTAGTACACTTTCTTGGTTCTGCATTTGGAAAAAAGTACACAGAAAAGTGTCCTGATATGTAAAAATGAGAGATAAGGTGGAAGCATAGAATGTCACAGTTTCACGTCGAATGCAGCATTTTCAGAAGAGTGTTATTTTGTTTATATAGTGACCACCAGTCAGAACAGCATAGATGAATACACTTTCTTGGCATCATTGATGATATTTTGAAATTTTGTCTTTCCCCAGTCCACAACAGTATGTTATAGTTGAAGTTGTGCAACACCTCTTTATGATGAGCTATGGGTCGTGGTTGCAATTCATGAAAAAGGAAATAACCAGTATAATTGTAGAGTAAAAAGAGGGAAACTTTAAAATTATGGGACAGCTATGATTTCTAGGAGATATTCTTGGGAGAGGACTTGTCTCCTTGGCAAGCTGTAAAAATGAAAAGAGTTTTATTACGTGGCAGGAACATTGTGAAAGATTCTAGTTTACATAAAACCTTACAAAAAATAGTTTTGGTACCTTAACCCAGCCAAACACAAACAAACAAAAGACACTGAGAACTAAAGAAAGTCTAAATTCAAAACTAAGTCTTCAAATAACGAGAAAATAATGACAGCAGACAGTAACAGGACACAAAATGAAGAATAAAAATGATTTCCCAGATGGGATACAAAGTTCAGTTTCAAGGAAAAAGTAGCGTCTTATCCACACTACCACTTTGTGCATCCACCTCTTAATGTTTAATTTTGTTTGCAAATAAAAGGATAATTGAGATTTCTGAGACGTAGATCAACAGAAAAGAACAACACATAAAAATATTGGCATCCCAAAATTTTAGGTTCTTTTTTTAGCATAGTTTTTTAACACGTAGCTATAACTGTTAGGGTCTGTGTTTTTGTCAACAATTTTTTCCTTGGTCTGTCTCTTTGTTTGTCTGCTCCTGCGCCTGGTGGGCATGGCAGTTTTCGGTGACTTGATTTACTCATCACCTCCACCTGTGGCTGATTTTGGTGTGCCCTCCTCTTAAGCTCCAGTCTTCCTCTTTTTGTTGCCAGTTTGTTAGTTCTCTTCACAGAGACTGTGCACGGATTCACCTTCGACCTGCCAAAATTACTACAGGAAAGGAGAAGCGACTCTGCACTGCCACTGCTAACACCACCATCTTCAACTTCACCAGACTGGAGTATTAAAGGAAAGTCATTCAAAGCTTCGATCAATCTACTCACTAAGCCACACATCCACTCACGGAGAAACTTACAGACCAGCTTTCATCAGTTTCCACCTGCGAGATGATGTTCATCTTGTCTGCACTTTTACCTTTTACTTATCTATTCCAACCCTTTTTGGCTCCTGCCTACCAAAACCCTTAACAATAATGAATGAATGTGACATATATCTGTGACATCCTCTGTTTCTTTTAACATAAAGTATTTTAGTGGGAGGTTTCTTTCCTGTCTGTACCACTTGCCTTTTACAGATGGGACAGGACACAGAGAGAAAGAAATTAGGGCTCTGTCACACACAGTATGACAAAGGGTCATACAAAGGGTGACAAAGGGTTGTGAGGAGTCTATTTTAAGGCAAACTGTCATGTTTTCCAACCTCAAACCAAGCAGTTTTTAATTCCACCACCTTATCACAGAACTATAAAAAATTTCGCCAAACACTTGAAATGGACTCAAATAGGTGTTTTATGTATGTTCATATGACTTATCATTATTTATCATTGTATGATATGCATTTTACTTCCGTCAGCCTGTTGCTCTGTTCCTTCATTTCCCCTTCAGGATTTCAACTAGTATTTTTTTTTGTTTGAAAAAGAATTATTATAATAACTATTAGAATTATTAATAAACATTCAAAAATAAACATTCATACATTTCATGCTAGTTTTGATGCTGTGCTGCCGGAATGATTTCTGCTGATAATTCTGTAAACTTTTTAATATGTATTATGATGTGTAATCATGTAAATGGGGAACTTGTTCACATTTTAGAGCAGCTGATTGAGCTTCTAAATGGCCAAGAAATGCTTTGAATAAAACCCAAACTCCAGACAAGTTGTGAGGAGATACTCCGGACGAGCAAAAGGGAGCACAAGGAGGAGGACATTTAAGCCAATTCTTTCTTTGATCACCACTGGGAATGTGTGATCACTGTCAGGTAAAATGGACAAGTTTAGAGAGCTGATGAAGACACAGTGGGAACATTGGAAATAAAGTATCATGTGTTTCGCCAAGACATGGCTGCAGTGAACATAGTTAAGAAGGATGAATTTAAGTGCTTAAAAAACAACAACTGCGAAAGAGCATCTATGCACTCCAAATGTTGAACTGTCGGCTGCAAGATTTTATCCATCTTGTCAACGGAGAGATTTCACCTTTGTTACCTGCCAACACCACGTGATGTCAGTTTTGCAAACTGTAAACTCAACCCCCCAATCTTTGGAGATTTTAACCATAGCCTTCTTGGTTAAAATGATTCCACTCCTAGATATGTATACTGGAGAAAAGGTAAGTTGTCCATTGTACCAGCTAATCAAGCTGCAACTGTTTCTCCACTGTGCTCCTAAATGCACTGACTCCTGAAGTGTATAGTTTTTTCTAGATGGAGAATAGGAAGTGTTACACATTAATCTGATATTGCTTGGAAATGCCAACCTATTTGTGAAGCTTTAAGGGATATTAGATTTTTTTTCATCTCCTTTTTAAAGTGGGGTTTTGTGAAGTACTTATGCGTAGTCACTGCCTTACCTGTAGTAGACAGTGGGCAGAGTGCTCTTAGTTTGGAGAATCTGAGAAGATTTCTGATGGGTAAGGTATCCGAACAACAACTCACCATGGGGCAACGAAAGAGCAGATCTTTGCCATCACACGTGAAAACTTTCATAATGGTTCAAGCAAACACAATATTTTCGAGGTCTAATCCCAAAATATCAACCAAGAGGCCATAAGAATTATTAAAAAACCTTGAAAAGCAAAATTGCATACAAATGCAAATCTTTGGACAGGTAATGCCTAGCATTGAGTTGTCCAACAAGTCTGATGTAACTCCTGATTAACTCAGCTGATCACTAGCTAAGATACATTGACACCACATATGCAAGGAGGCGTAGCAACACAGATATTCTTAATTTTAGAAACTAGTATCAAAGAAAATAAGTGTCTGATGCAAAAGTGATACTTATATACAATTTAGCAATTGCTTAAACTGTTATGACATTTTTAAGGTTTGAGTTTGAGTTTTAGATGGCCAGAAATTGCTATTCTGTGGCATTGAATAACTGTTCTCCCTGATTCTTCAAGCTAACAACACTCTGTCTGCTGTCTCCTGCAGTTAAGACAGTAAGCACATTTACATGGTATGAGAAAGATCTGAAGCCTGACCAAACCCAGATGCTCAATTAGACTAAAATGGGCATAGGCACTGACATGCTCTAAAATGAAATCTTTTTGCATGTGAGGACATATGCGTGAGTACATATCAATACAACTGAATCCACAATAGCCTGCTTTCATTCATATATTTTCTCTTTTTTTGTCTGATTACTAAACATGTCAGAAGTTGGAACAGAAAATCATCCACTTAAGACTACCTGTCAACTTGCAGCCACTTAAAGCATTTCCAGACTTTCACTCTGCTATAATAAATCCTGATTTTATAACCGCAGCATCATCTGACAAAATCACCATTTAATTCACTTAGAGGCAATGTCAGTGCAATGAATTTAGCTACACTTACATGTACTATGATTTCCCACGGAGAAAGTGGGAGAATTGGAAGTGGCAGAATTTAATGCTTTTGGACATAGTTATTAACTACACCCCCCTCCTGTTCATGCAGTATACCAGGACAAGGACTGTGGTCAAGTTAAATGGCCAAGCCAAGCTGTAACAGTTCAACTCAGCTGCACCTGTAATATGTGCTGACTTACATAAGTATATCACATAAACCCACTTTGAAAAAAATGTTTCCCCTTAATTTTGCATAATTTAAACTTTTTTATGTAGCATTTCATTGTCGTCTTAGGATATTCATGCCTGTGTTGTACTTATTGTTGTGATAATAATTTTACACAAATAAATTACAATCCAAATTATATAGACTATTACTTAACCAAGACACAACCATATCATTTCTCATACAAAAATGGGAAAATGACCTACTGGTCAGTCCCAATGCCGATTATTACTGGTCACAAATCTGCCGGAACAGCTTCACAATGTCAAAAAGTACAAATATACAGCTAATACAGTATAAAATCATCCACAGAACTCACCTCACCGCACATAAAATACCTAAAATGGGACTCGTATACGTAGACATTTGCTCATCATGTTCACTAAACACTGTAAACAATTACTATCATGCCATGTGGTTCTGCCCCCAGCACAAACCTTCTGGGAGGGGGTCACTGAAAAAATGTCAGATCTCTTGGGATGCAGGGTTCCATTATTCCCCTCATTCTGTTTACTGGGAGACCCCAAAGTAATTAACCCATCACCCAATAATACCAGACCAATACTTATAGCCATAACCACTACCAAAAATACCATACTCTGGAACTGGAAAACAAGACACAATGTCAGCACATTACACTGTTTAAATATCCTTACGGAATACATATCAATGGAAAAGCTCTCAGCCGCTCTCCAAGACCAAACTCATTATTTTGAAGCAACCTGGACCCCTCTGCTTCTCAGAGCCCCACACTTGCTGCCTGTGAGCCCGTGCCCCCAACTTGACAAGTGATGTCTTAAAACCATTAACGTTCTTGTTATTATAATTAAAAAATTTTTTTTATTATTATGTTATCTTACTTTCTTTCTTTTTCAATTGTTTATTAGTTTTTCTTTATCATCTTTTATTCTACATACAATTTTGCCTCTAAACCTCATACATTTTACTCATCCACACACTCAAGCAACAGCCTTCTTTATCATACATTCCGAACACTTGTGACTGATACTCCCTACTTATGTTTTATTACTTGTTCTGTTGACCCCTTTTTACCTTTGCTATTTCCAATGTTTTTTTGTTGTTTTTGTCTCTTGTTATTGCCCGTTGTTTTTTTTAAATTTCTTGTCATTTCTTGTTTGTTTAGTTCCTATTGCACTTCACTCCTTTGTATGTTTTGTTAAATGTGTGCAAATAAAAATAATCTAAAAAATAAAATAAAATACAGTATGTACAAGAACCATAAAAAAAGAATAAATAAATAAAAGAAAAGAAAAACTTCTTTTTTTACACGGTGCTATGGGAGGAATCAATGAAAAGTTTTTAAGATCACTGAAATGCATATTTTACTGTTATGTTTGAAAAAAAAAAACTGACAGGTTTTGGATGTGTTATGTCTTTGATAACATTTTCAGCATGTTGCCCACCGAGTGTGTGCATACATATCTGCATGTATTTGTGTATTGCACGATTGACTGAACCCTAAATGGCGGGTCACAGGCCAAGTCCAGCCCACAAGAGCCAAATGTCTGGCCCCTGCAAACCCACTGGCATCTATCGTCAGGTGTGAACTCTTCCACGCTACTTTTTTTTAACCCTTACCACCCACCATACACTTGACCTCTATTCTACGACCTAAAGCGCTCTTGGACGTCAGATATCCCACATGCTCTCTGCTCCGCTAGCCCAATCCACCATCATCTCCCTGTGTATCTATCGGCAAGTCTGATTATAAATGTGTTTTTTCAGTAAACAGAATGGCCAGCACAAAAAAGACAGCTGGCCACCCTTCCTGAGTCTGGTTCTGCCAGAGGTTTCTTCCTGTTAAAAGGGAGTCGTTCCTTTCCACAGTCCCCTCAGGCACGCTCAGGACGGGAGATTGGACTGAAGACAAGTTTCTGTGCAATCTGTTGGTTTCCTTAGCCAGGAAATTGTTTTTGAATTAGCTTTAAATGAATGAATTGGATTATTTTGAAAATAATTATGATTACAATGAATTGAACTCCAATTGACTTGAATTGGACTTTATTATTTAAGTGCCTTGAGATGACATTTGTTGGAATTTGGCGCTATATAAATAAATTGAATTGAATTGAATTGAATTGAATTGAAAAAAAGAGCACAGTCGACCAGGAACATCATTAGTTCAAGGCAGATTGGACTGTTTTGTTTTGTTTTGTTTTGTTTTATTTTGCCACATTAGGCAAATGCAAAACCCACTTGTTTGATTTGCACTCAAGCCATAACTGTCTTATTTCATTTCAACACTATGCATGCTGCCAGTTCTAATGTCAACTACCCTGAAAATTCAGGTCAGTGCAAACGGAAGACAGCAAAGATGATAACATAATAAAAGCACTCAATTTTGACTATTTGTAAATCAACATAAGCACGAGAGAGAGAGCAAGCGCTGCTTCGCTGCAAGTTTCCTGGCAGCTTGCCAAATCAAAGAAGCCTTTCACAGATGTTGAGTTGATTAAAGTGCGCAGTGGACACGGTCGCTGAAGTTTTAAGTCAGGACGATAAGCTCAAGAAAACAGTTGTGGAATCGTTAAAGCAGGTGCCAGATGTCAGCTAACATGGTTTTAGCAGGAGAGTGTTTTTCCTCTCTGCTCGCCGATTTTTAAGAAATCAGAAGCAATCTCACTGGGGATAGATTCGTCCTGTGATCAAACAGATATGGAACAGCTGTCTGTTTTCAGAAGATTTTTTTGACGGAAAAATATTTTGCGAAGAGCTACTGTGTTTGCTTCCACTGCCCGGACACACCACAGGAGAAATCACTGAACTGTTAAGTAAATATGACTGTTTGTCATAAAACTTGTGATTTAATTCAGGCATAGATAATGTGTCCATGCCATGATGTTTCATTTTCAGTGTTGCTGGGTATGTATATATTTTGTCCCTATTTTTTCTCAGTAAGCTTGACATAGTTTGGCCCTTGGGGGAAATTTTTCGGGGGAACCCTGGTGTATTGTGTTATATGCTCTCCTCACCCCATTGAACAACAGTGATGAAATGGAGATGAGCTAAAGTGCGAACACAAAGACTGACCAGACCCCTGCATTGCTGCGACAATGAAACCACCAAACACAAGAAAGTGAGAGCCTCTTGGAGAAACACAGAGAAAGAGCAGAGAATGAGAGGGGCGAGAAATTAAGGAGTTCGACTTGAAAAAAAAAGAAAGAAAGAGAGGAAAGACCAAACCATCCTGAGAGCAGGAGGAAATGGATGGCGGGCAAATGCAGCAGATTGGAGAACAACCCGGAGAAAATAACAAGGTAGCTAATCCCTCCAGAGAAATAAAGCAGCTATATGTAAATGAAATATGTGAAGTTTGGCCATCTTACTTTGATCTTTGATTCAGCTTCTCCCCTCCTCCCCTTCCTCTCCTCCTTCACTCTCACCCTCTTCACCATCCTCATTTTTCCATGTAAGTAAATCAAGCCTTATATAGCTTAATCTCACTTAATAGCATCCAGCTCCTCTTTTGTCCTCACCGATGCTAACAGATTCCTGTCCTTTCACAGGCCACTATTCACATATCCACCCTCCATAATCCTCTTACTCCAGGATAGCAATTATTTTGAGTATTTTATCAGCATTATGATTATTTTCACTATTATTATTATTCATGCAGGCTGTGCTAAGGGCCTAGTTGCAGCTGAGAATATCATCTCCACCAGCACCTCTTATTCTCTCTTAGAATGGAGGTGCCTACTTTCTTCCACAGGGGTGGCAAATTTGTAGGAGTGAATCCCATTTAGCAGAACACATTTCTGGGCGTTTGAACATATTGTGAAGTGAGAGTAATGAGTAGCACCAAAACGCCCGTTCCAGCTCCTTACCACAGAGAAAAATCAAGAATTTGAGGTAGGAGAAGAGTGGGGGGGGCTAATAATCAAAAGGCCGTCTTTCTCTTGAGCAGTAATTACAGGAGTGGGTTTTGATCTTTTGCTTGTTGGAGCAATGAATGGGGGAACAAATGCGGACTGTTTCACTATTTTTGGGTGACGTGGAGGGTAGATGAAGCTTTTCAACTCAGCATCTTGTCAGCGTCTTAAGTGCATCAGAAATGATAGTGTTGAATATGCAATAAACCAAGTATTTGGCATTAGGAGAAATTAGCTTCCATTCATGTTTTATGAATTTTTTAATGAATATCTTTTGAAGGGATCATGAGAAATGTGTATGATGTCAAAAAAAGTGTTAAGCAAATGAGAAAAAAAAAAATCTAAAAGCCAACTTCCAAAAATGTTGGGGTGTTGTGTTGAATATAATAGAAAAAGAAGAAGAATGATTTTTTAAATCTAATATATCAATATATTCAATTTACAGTAGAACATAAAAAAACTATGAAATTTTGAAAGGTAGATACTATTTGAAAAATGAAAAAAAGAATAAAAAACTAAAAATATTAGCTCGTCCAAATTTGATGGTGGAAATTCCTTTCAAAAAATGCTGGGACAGGGGCAACAAAAGGTGGGAAAAGCCAATATTATTAAAAAGAAACGGGTGGAGGAACAGCATTTAAGCTTTCATTACAGATTCTGTTAGTAAATTCCCCATGTGAAATAATCAAGCAATTATTAATTTCCTTGAATATGACCTATAAAGGCACCCTGCAAAATAGGCTACTGTCACAATAATGCTTGGCTATGTTGTTGTTGCTTTAGTGTCTTGAGTCTTAGGTGAAACCTAAGATTTGCTCCTGCTGTCACACCTGCTCCTTATCTTCCCTCATCAAGATGCCCTTTTAGGAGCTGCAGGAAGTCTTTGCCAGATTGTCTCACTTCCCAAGTGGTAATTCGGCTGACTCCTATGTTCAGTAGCGAGTTTATTTCCAGCGCTTACCTTGCCTTTTGTCTCTTGCAGTGCCGTCATCCACTCTCCGTGCTTTGGTTTCCTCATGCCAGGATTGGCACCCTCGGTTGGAGTCCTGACGCCTGCCCGCTTTGCTTACCTGCCTGCTTGACCCGCCACCGACTCCGAGCCACTGCACCATAGCCAGCACCCTCCCCTCCTCGTTGGATTCCCTCCTGGATTTTGTAAGGATAAACCTGCCACTGTATCTGGACCTTGGACTATTCAGATCCTTCCTAACCATCTCTCTCCTCCCTCAGAGTTCAGCCTTCATCCGGATTCTCCCTTTGGTCTTCAACCATCTCCTCCAAACAATAAACTCTGTTTTACTTTAATCCTACTTCTGTCCAGTATCTGCTCTTGAGTCTGTGTTTTCAGGCGGCTAGTCACCTAGCCTTTTACTTGGAGGGAAATATGACTCGTGAGCATTTCTACATCACAGCAAATGTTAACAATGGATGTTTAAGATCATCAAATGACAATGGGTTCTTTAACACAACACTTCACTAAAACACTTTTCTCACCTTATGGTTGGATTTAGGCCATCATGTTATTTCGTTGGGGTTAGATCGAAAATACATTCTTTTTACCATGTCACCGTCAACCTCATGGTTGCCTTTTATGGCTGGTTACCTTGTTTAAAAGTTAACACAGTGTATTTCAATGAAACTGTGTTACTTCCTGTTTGGTTTAGCCAGTTACATCACTTAATTTGGTTTAAAAAAAAATCATGGTTAAGATTAGAATGTTCTTTTTTTACAACATAACCGATGACTTGATGGACATTATTTCAACAATTGACATGCTGTTCCTCTGACAACAAGAAAAGATCACATATTCTTCAAACTTAATAAGCTCTTTTTGCCTGCATGAGCCAACAACCCCTGGGGACGTATTTGGGCAGGCAGTCTAAATTTCATACAACATACTAAGAGTGCACAAAGTAAAGTTCTATACCTGAAGGCGTTAAGATGGTAAGTCTTTTTAGAGGCCTCAAAAAGCTGTCATTCTGGGAGTATTCCTGCTATGATATTGGACTTTGGCCATAAAAAGCTCCAATCTGAAGGAAGAAAGAACATGCTCATCTATATCTACCATATTATGGAAAACATACACTGTTAAGGGCAGACCATTTAAAATATTTTTGTCTACGTCTGTATCCTTTTAATGTAATGTTATTTTTAATTAGATTTTTCATTATTTCTGTGGTGTTGTTGCAGCTGTGTGCATCTGCTCTGTTTCCTTTGGGCATTGAACCATGGGACAAAAACAACAGAAGAAATTGTTACTCAGAAATTCTTTATTTTCAGGATGCATACTGAGTGAATAGAACTTACAAACTTTAAGCAAATCAGCGAATTTGAAGAGAAACCGGGGGAAATTGGAATATTTTGTAAAATTCCCTTCACAACTTACAGACTTTGAATTAGTATTTTTATCGTTTGAAATCATATCATTATTAGAACAGTTGATATATTTTCACAAATCAAAGTAAGACTGTATTCCTAAATTTAATTTTACAAAAAATATGAGTGTTATAATTGCCCCCTTTTGTATGGTTGGGGTAAATTATAATACTGAAAAATAAATTAATATCAATAAATTGCTTTGCTAATCAAGGTGCTCTGCATACTGCTACACATACTGCTATGATGTCTATAAACTACTCCATCAGACTTTTGAAATGGTCACTCTGTTTAAAGATATCAGGGAAACACATTATTATTCAAATAATTTTCTGATCCCAATAAAGGTAATCTAGCAATAAAAATGTATAAAACAATTGCTTTTTTTAGAGAATAAGGTATGCCTTGGTCAGCACAGAAACAGGGACACCCAGTGCTCACACTGAGCCAATTGCCTCTGAGGCAACAGTTTCACCAGACATTCTGACATGAAAATAATACCCTACACTAATTAAGCTTCTATAGCATAATGATGTCAGTCAAACTTATGTTTATCCAAATATGTAATGTCAAAATTGCTTCTGTGAAAACAATTTATTTCAACAAAGTGTTATGATTGCCCCAAATCATGCACCTATAATAAAATCTTACATGCTAGCATAAACTTTATTTGCAGTTTGTTTATGTCTTTATATCTTTAACCAACAGGTGAACCCTATAGAAGCTTAAACTCAGTCATCTAAACTTTAGACAGCAGAAGAAAAATATTACTTCTCCAAAAAGCTACTTTCTATACTTCAAAATTATTTTTGTTTAATATTTCTGCTGTTGTTAAGAGAACCTTACTGAGCATGTGAAGAGTGGGAATCTTCACCAGAGCTTTGTTTCTAATTGAAGTAATTGAGTGAGCTACAATTCCCCCCAGTCTACTGTACTACAGACAGCACTACAGACAGATTCTCATATTTTAAAAAGTGTACTTTACCGTTTCTCTCTTGTTAGATAAATCAGAGCAAACAAAACTGTGAGTTTGAAACACACATGTTAAATTAAATAGGGAAATTTGACACAACAAAATTGTGCATCTTTAATAAACTGATTGACAAATTAAGATTCTACTGCACTTAGCTGATGGAAAACTGTTTTTTTTTTCATAGGAGCCTTTATTTAAACCTCCTATCCAGAAACCTTAAGCACAACACTGCAGTAATGATCCCAATGCACTACTGTTACAACTGTCCACATTTATTTATTCAACATTTTTTCTGTGACATAAGAGTTGTGATAAAATCCATCAAACTTCAAATCAAAGAATTAAAGAATGAAACACAATGTAGTTCTATAATGTTTTTTAAAATTCTAAAGATATCTGTGAGTAGTGTAGGGAATATTATAAATGTATTAAATGTTGGAAAAATAGCCATTCAGATAAAAAATGTCCAATGCAGTCATAAGTCCATTCCTCAGAAATCCTCTTCAATTTCACCTTTGAGGTGTCACTTTGGGAATCTGGGAGCTGCAGTGGAATGGTTAAATCTGGGGAGTCTGCAGATGCCACAAGGGCAGAGGGTCCCTCCTGTTGCTCCTGCAGAATGCCACTGCACTGGGGCCAGTGAGGCCTCCATGGGGCCTGGAGACAGGACTGTACATTTAGCTGCTGTGGAGGATGAGGAAATAGGGGAAGAGGAAGAAGAGGGGGCAGCTGAGGAGAAGAGGGATTCCTGGGTGAGAAGAAGCTGACTGGATCCAGAGATGAGGGGCCACCCTCCAGCAAGCAACAACCGGGGAAATGGTGCCATGTTCACACCCATCCCAACGCTTACCTCCCCCAGCAGCCGCCGCATCTCCTGCAAAGAGGAACCCAAAAGGAGGATGTAGTTCCTGGCTAGAACCAGGGTGGAGATCTTGGACAGCCTGCGGCCCGGAGGAGCTCCAGGTTGGTGGGACTGAGTGGAGGCAGAGGAAGAAGAGGATGCATAAGGCACCATGACCTCCCTTAGGGCATCCATGGCAATGTTCAAGTCCTGCATTCTCTTCCTCTCCCTGCTATTGATCTTCCTCCTAAGCTCCTGCTGCTCCTCAGGGCTCAGCTCCCTCTGGGGTTTAGATGATCTCTGGCTGCTCTGGAGGCCAAGCATGGCTCCAGGGTTAAGGCGGGAGCTCAGGTTAAATCCTAGAGGGCAATTAGGTAAGTCCTGGTCAGACCCAGGGCCACAGAGAGGTAAAGACTGCTCCTGAGCCATGATTGCTGGGTTTGATAGCATGTTCACTGTCTGCCCAAAGGTTGTTAGAAATGAAGTTACTCTTGGCAGGCAGTAAAAGGAAAAGTTTACTCAAAAAAAAATCAACAAAATCAGATCTTCACTCCCTCCTCCTGATGATCTCCCATTTGCTTGAAGAAAATTGGCAACTGCCATTCAGCACAACGATGATGTTGCTTTTAACTTTAGATATATCTGTCTCTTCAAGTGTGTAAATGATAGCTTTCTGAAGTGGCAGCTCAGTTATATCTTATTTCCGAAGCTGCCCGAGGCGAGAATAAGTTAAATCAGTGGAGAAGTGAGCTAAATGCTCCTCTCACATAGCCCCACCTCAGCAAAACTCCTCCCCAACACACGGTGGGCTCTTTTGAAACACACATGCCCATCCAACTTTGGGATTTTGGATGGTAAATTTGAGAAACAAGCTGTTAGTTGAGACGGATCACAGTTTTAAGATTTAAGAAACTACAAATATTTAACAATACAATCGTGTACTGACAAGAATGATACACAGAGCATAAATTTAAGCTTGACTATGTGGATTTGAATATTATGGGACGTTGCAGCAACAAACATAACAAATAACCAAACGTGTCCTGGGAAAAAAATATTTTGGGTATTTGCATCATGAACAATTTACTTTGTGCGATTATGTTTGTAATTAAGAATCTCCATTTTCCATTGTGTGTGTCTTTCTGGGTTTTTAGAAACAGTTTTTTTTCCAAATAAGTTTCCACAGTGAAAAATTAAACTCATCTGATTGATCATGTGAATGTGTGCCTGGTAGTTTCAAAATTGTAGAAAAATAGTTAATTATAGGTGACACGATTTTTTTTTTTTAAATATCTGGGCCAGTCATCCAAGGAAAAAGAGTTATTCACAATTCAAATCTTCACAACTCACTGAATTATCAACTTGCATTTTTTGTTTGGCTACAAATTTCATACTTTTTTTGCCCATAAACATCTAGCGAAACAGTTTTGCGCTACACAGCAATACTTTAGTCACTCCTAAGCAGTTTTTTTTTAATTTATTTTTTTTAATAACAATCTTTCAAAAGACAATACAGAAATACAACTAGTGTGGAGGCATTTTGACTAGAACCTCACCTGACAGTTTGACTAAAAGTGTTTTAATTTTTTTCTTTGTGTGAGTTTAATTGAAAGCACGAATAGATAAGAAATAACAATATCATGTGATTAATGCAGTGCTGGACTACCGCCTTTTAACAACTTGGAGGCTATTAAAATCATTGGCACTTTGTCAAGTGACAGAGAACAGGTTTAGCACTATTAGCATGGGCCAATAATTGTGTCAGAGAACAGTTTTGGCAAACAGTGAATGAATCTATCATTGTGTTAGGGGGGAGTTAATTGATGGTTTTGAGGTGAGCCTTAGTGTTACTCAGTTCTGAGCAGCCTTGCAAACCAAACTGGCTGGCAAAGATCTGGGCACGTTTCCAGACAGGCAGACAACAGGCCAGTTGACTCCAACCACAGGTGAAGCTGACTTGGGGCCCAGAGCAAGGCTGGAAACCTCAAATGTGCCATTCATAAGCCACAAAAAGACCTCAGCGTCACCCCTGTGGCACAGTGAGCCCGGCCGTCCTGTCTTTGCACTAGCCCCCATAACCAACGCCTGGAGAAAGGAAGGCATGGGGGAAGGGAAGAGGGATACAAACAGAAAGCAAGTTGTTTACGATGAAAGCAGAAGGAGATGCCGAGTAGGAAGACCCTTTCTTTCTTCCCAGCCGCTCCTCTCTTGTCGTTGAAGAAGTGAAAGATGTGTGTGGAGGCGCTTCCCTTCCCCACCAGTGGTCCAGTGGCGTCCGGCTGGTGCTGTGATTGAAGCTGAATGGACGGCTGCAGACGGACAGGAAAGAGAGGGCTGCATGAAAAGGGCCAGGCGGATGGCCCTCGCACCTGCAGGAGAACAGAGTGCAGGCAGCCAGGAGGATTTTGTGTGTGTGCGTGTCTGCGTGTTTGTGTGCTGCGATAGTTTTGACTGCATTTTGGGGTTATTTCTGTGTCAATAAGGAAAAAAAGGACACCTGCAAGGAGTCCCACATACAGAAGTTAGAATAGAGGAGAAAGAAAGAAGCTGGTGTCCCCCAGAATAGGACACCCCCCCCCCCCACACACACACACACAGTTTTTCTCCACCACTTACAAGGGAAAGAAAAGTGTGCTTGATTTGGCACTGCAGCGAGGCATATCCGCCTCCAGCTTCCAGCTCCTTTTGATGAGGTTCAACCAGGGCAGGAGCACCGGTGGCTTCAGAGTAGGGGGAAGACTAGTGTCTTTATGGTGGAAGAAGCACTATCCATCTGGGCAAAGCCGTCCAATGGGGGTTCTGCACCTGGGATATAAATGCCTCGTCTGTGTGGAGCCATTTCCTGTGGCTGACAGACAGGAAGACACCTCAGCCAAACTTCTGGGTCTATTTATTCCCCAATATAAGGTGTAAAATACACCCAAAGTGATACCACCAAAGCATAGGTTATGAATTTCTTTTTTTTTTATTTATCTGGAAGGTGTCTACTTTATGCAAACTAAAGAAACTAAACTAAAAATCATATTGATAAGTTTATTTTTTCTTCCTTTTCTTAACGAGGTAATATTTTGTATTACCTTGAATTACTGTAAATATCATTTAACACAAAACTATAAATCCATCAATTACTTATTGTTTTCACTGGAAAATGCCTTTGCAAAAAAATTCAATTTTGAAAGATTATTAAAAGTAATGCAATACATGGGTTACCTGGTGATGCGTATGCTGTCTCATTGGAGGAATTTTTGTTCAACAATATCCGAATATGGTTTTCAAATTCCTCAAATTGGCACAATTACACCCCTATTTTGTATGTCCTCATCTGCTTGTCACCCAAAGACTTACTCGTGATGCAAAAAAAAAATCTAAATAAGACATTTAGAATATTTACCAAATATTAGTCCTCATTTCACAAATTAAGTTTTAGTTTTGATGAATGGTTTTGGATTATTTCTTAACATGTAATAATAGTGTAATATGTGTAAACTGGGGTTTTACTCTGCCACAGTATTTGATTCTTGTTAATATCCAACCTGGTCTCACCAAAAATCAGACAGGAGGTTCAGTATATATTGTACATGTGCAGTGTCACAATCCATGATTTTAAAATGTAATATAGTGATGCATGACTAGGCTGTTTTTTTTTTGTTGATAGTTAAAATAAAAGAGGTATTGACACGTAGGATGTTGACATGCTGATGAATCAAAACTCAAGAAAGACACAATAAATTGTACAATATTTGAGCTTTTATAAGGAACCTTGTTGTCCACAACATGTTGGATTGTGGACCAATATAATGATTTCATCTTCGGTTATGAGAACAGGTTACAACATCAGTTTAATATCATAATGTTAAGGTTGTGAACTATTTGTAAAACACCTTAAAGCTTCCTGATGTTTTGAACAACTTTCCGGCTAAAATCGAAGTTAAACCATTGGTGCATTCTGAAGTGTCATATAGAAAATGGTAAACAAAATGAACTAACCAAATCTACCAATGCTTCAACTTCCCACCATTTAGGTATTACATAAGGCTAAATAACCAGATGGGAAAGTTTGCTAACTGCCCCAAGGCCCCTCAATAGCACAAAACCGCACTATGTAAATATAATCATCATGTCATGTGTGAGCTGCTGTGGGAACTGCACTTGATGGGTACTTAAGCAGAGAGGTCAGAGAGAGCCAGCAGCTAATTTTTACGCTGAGGTAATCCTGCCTCAATCTCGCAATTATAATTTAGAATGGCAGAAATGATCCAGTCTTGAAATGTAAGTGGGGTGGCTGTAGCTCAGGAGGAAGCGCAATCGCCTGCCAATTGGAAGGTCGGTGGTTTGATTCCCAGCTTCCCCCTGCCTCATGTCGAAGTGTCCTTGGGCAAGACACTGAATCCCACGGTACCTAGCAATGCATCCATTGGTGTATGAATGTGTGCGAATGTGTAGAGCAGAACACTGAAGCCTGTAAAAACTATATGGAACAATTATAATTAGTGAATGGGTGAATGTGGCATGTAGTGTAAAAGCGCTTTGAGTGGTCAGCTAGACTAAAAAAAGTGCTATACAAGAACAATTCATTTTACCATTTCCCAAAGTTTGAATGAAGTTAGTAACCAATTAGCCAATGAGACAGCAGACTGGGCATATTTGCAAGTATTTCCAATTTTGTTGACAAGAAAAGTTCAAATCAGTTTTTGATAGAGCAGCCAGTCATACCATTAATTGAGGAGGCGCACCTGCTGCAGGCTTTCTCATCCCAAACTGTCTTCTGTTTACAATGTGCAAAGAGAGTGCAATGAGAAATTAAAAGTCGCCATTGACTGATTTACTCAATGTGTCAAACAGGTGCAGCAACAACAATGGAAATATAACAGAGCAGGACTTTTCAGAAGGAAAAAGCTGCTCTGCATCAAAGCAGAGATGGAGGACACACTCGTCTATTCGTCCCAACTCCTGCTCTGTGAGGCCTAGCCAAAGACATGAGAAGATTACAAGCTGTTAATAAGGTGGAACCAATTGGCTAAAGGTCTGCTTTTGTCCTTCCCAGGATGCATTGTGAGTGCTGGCCTGGGATAGTCGGCATTTGGTGCTGATCATAGTGTGGCAGGGATAATGATGGTGGGAGGGGTGTAAGGTTTTAGCCCTTGGGCTCTTTGTGAAAGAGAGCCTAAATGCTTCACTTTCAATAGCTGCACACGCTCAGTTGGTCACGGTTGTTTAACTACAGAAGGGCATTTGCCACATTTATATTTCATGCTGCAAACAGCTCTACTGACACTTTCAGTTACTCTGAATTTAGCTTATTTAAGCTATATTCCTAGATTACGTTGATGTTTTATTAATCTTAACAATTTTTGTGTTGAATGTTTTCTCACACTGAATAGTCGCAGAAGTTGAACCAAAAAGCGTTAACCTTTCATTGTGGCCGTTTAAAATTACCCCCAAACATGACCTGATTCGGTGATTGTCTATTGTTACAGCAGATGTTCCTCTCTGAAACAATACCACCAGGGATTTGCTGGGTGTCTGCTCATAGGAGGGTGTCCTTAAAACCCCCGATCCTATTTAACTGTGACAATGATGGATTCACAGATACTAAAGTTCCACAGGAATCCTTGTCTGAAGTCAAATACATAGCTTCTTCTTTTTTTTCTTCTTGCCACCAAGTGCTTAAAGGGTGGGGCACGACAGTTAAAGTCTAAATATTATGGGGGGGGCGGGTTGAGATTTTTCTTTTACGGTTTTATTGGTGGTACAAGGCCAAGGGTGGGTTTCCATGTGTATGGAGGGCGTTGAAGTGAGACCAAAGTCACTGTTAAGGTGAAAGCTGACAGCAGTATGATTGATGAGGATGCGTGTCACAGAAATTAGATATCCTGAAGTGAAGCAAAGACTTTAAAAAAAATAAAATAATAACACCTAATGCTAACTAATAGATTTAAATGTTATGTTTCCAAGCCATAATTGGACTACAAACTTACAAATTTCAATAAAAATACAAATCAGGAGCTAGATGATCAGACAGTTTGAAAACAAACTCGAACAAACCGGGAGACCCAGTCTTGCTGTATTTGCAATACTTCATTGAACTCAGTTTTGACGTCAGATAGTGTTGATTTCCAGCCATGATTATATCAAATCAAATCAAATCAAATTTATTTGTATAGCATATTTCATGTACAAACAGTTCAAAGTGCTTTACATAAAATAAAAGCATTGCAGCAGGGAGTGCAAGAAGCATTAAAAATACATAAAATAATATAAAGAGAAACAAATAAAATCATTTAAATGAATTTAAAATCAGGCAACAGTCTAGATAAGTTAAAAGATATTTCATGCATAGACACATGAGAAAAGAAATGTTTTTAACCTGGATTTAAAAATGTCTACATTTGGTGAAAGTTTAATCTCCACTGGCAGTTTGTTCCACTTGTTAGCAGCATAACAGCTAAATGCTGCTATATGGAAGATTTGGAAGATTTTTGTTTGAGGAACTATTTAAATAGCAAATAAAAGTACTTGTGATCATGATAGTGGGATCCCTTTCTTAGGAGCCTCCTCTCTGACATGTTTCATGCTCGGCCAGCTGGGACACCACAAGGCAGAACCAGGATATCTCCCAGCTAACCAGAGCTAAAAATTTAGCAAGTGCTTTAATTACTCCTGTTTGTTGTGCTGTGATTTATAGAGACATAGAATCCCACAGGTGGGATTATCATAGATGCTCTTTTTTTTGTTTCAACCTTTTAGATTTTCTTTATTTATCTTTAAATGGCAGAATTAAACTATTATAACGAATACAAGCTGAGGCTTCTTGCAGCCCTTCGAAGAAAATTACATTTGTAATATCATAAACATGCAGAATTCAAAAGGTTAACACAATTTTTTCTCATGGTAGATAACATTTCAACTCATAGCTGTGATCACAAAAGAGAAAGAAAATTGACAACTGTTACTGGCAGATGGATTCAGTGGATGTAAGATGATTCTTTTAGGCATTGATAGGCACATCTGTTAACCAGCACCCTGTACTGCTCAACACAAACATATGCACAATAACCTTGTCCCTCCTTAGTGAGACGGACTTCTTTTTGCCTTACAACCTCCTCCTCCTCAGCCCATTCAGATCCTACTGTGCTCCTGTTCTTCACAGACTCTCAGCGCATTTAAATCCCCACTAGGACCTGACTGATCAGACTAAAGAGGCCACTCTCCCTTTCTGTTAAGCCTCCATTCTTATCAGACATCAGCACATTTATCACAGATGTTGCCTTAACTCAGGACTAGCCTCCCACTGAAATACTGGGAGTGAGATAGCGGGCTACTATTTTTTAACCAGTTTATTAGGTAAACGGTTAAATATACGTGTCATACCTCAGTTTGTTGCTCTTCGGTTTATTAATGAATCAGATGACAGGCACTCTGAGTGTGGCGCTAATTTGATTTATAAAACAGGGAACCCCAGGGAAGCAACAACTCGGAGAGCTGACATATGTTGCAGTGCAACACGATAGCAGGCTTCAGCAACTTGACAAATTGGGGTTGTACTTATCAAAGCAACTCATGGTAGCTTGACTGCTGTGAAGGCAGAAATAATCACATTAATCTGCGCACAGCAGAAAGCTATTTCCTTGCTAGTTTGCCAGTGGTGCTTTGAACAAAAATTCTACAGTAGAGTGCAATAAAATCTGTGGTGCAGTTGTTTTGTTGTTCATCAGTGCTGTCAGGATCTGTGTTTTTGTTTTGTTTTTTGTGTGTTTGAATATGGTTCTTAGAGTCATCTGGGTATGGCGATGGCTGTCCAGATGATCATCGTTACATCCACCCGCGACTGATCCTGGGTTCCTGCTTATAAGCGCCGCTCCTTCCTCTGCCAGGTGCCAGATCGTTTGTTCTCCTCCCGTTGAAACTATGCTGGCCAAGTAGTGATTTCATAGATCATGTCTTGTTGCCCTTTTGGAAACCTTTCTGAGAGTTTGTATTGCTTCATTCACAGAGAAACAGGAGACAGCCTCACCTGCTAACAGCACAATCAGCCACAGAAGGAAATAGTTACTCTGCATTGACACCGCTTTCACTATTAACCGGATCACAGGGAAGTCAGTCAAGTTTTTCTATAAGCCAAGTCGCTGGCCAGTAATTATGTCTACCTTCAAATAGTCTGCTAAAGAGCAAGGGACTTTCATGAACTCACCTTTCCTCTCTCAGTTCCACAGACTGGATTTTTTTTTCTACCCAAGTAGCCGGAGCACTAGTCCACGGATTATTATTATTATTATTATTATTATTATTATTATTATTCTTGTTGATTATCACTTCTTTAAATAAAATCACTTTCCTTTACCTACCAGCTCTCCAACTAACCCAACAAGTGTTGATTTTTATTTAGAAAAAAAGTATCATTTTAAAAGCCAAATCCAGGTGTTTTGCTAGAAAAAGTTTTCGTAGGATGAGAAAAAAGCCAAATATCTTATATTTATAAAGCAACAAGAAAGAAGATTTTATTTCCTTGATTGTTTTTTTTTGTTTTTTTTTTTAATCACAAACATCTTTCGCTTTAGAGAATAAAAGACCACTTTATAAAAGGTGTGATTTTAATAGCAAGGGCCTCATTGATCGTATGTATGTGGGTGTGTGTGTGTATGTCATCTTAAGGAATGTATATGTTTGTATGTATGAATTTGACATATTTTTTAAAATATGTCAAATTCTTTTTAAAAAAATCTAATTTGCCAAAACTGTCTGGTTATGAGTAAAAGTATCTTGTTTTTTTTTACTATTGTTTCTAAAAACAGTCGATAAATATGTTGAACTCTCCAAATCTCATTTTTGTGTCTCAGGTAGCAAGTACAGATCCATCCACCCTTTCTAGACTTTGAAGATTAATATAGAGGTAAACAACTGTTTATTGTGTGAAGATGTGAAGTAACGACGCCCTTACAAGCGATTAAAGTTAGTCCTCTTCTGTGTTTGTTCATGTCAGAGCTTTGTGTTTGTTGCAGTGTTCTAGTCACGCATGTGAATGCATGCAGTGTTCAGCTGGAGGCAGTTCCTTAGCTAAGAAGCAACCTGATCTCACAAAAAGACCATTGAAACTGTTATTGTGGACACAAAAATTCTCAGGTTGTGGTGGACACACCAAAAAAAACAACATTTGGGGCATATTGTACGGTGTATGTTATACTGCCAACGCATGCACAAGGAGAATCCATTTATATTTTATAGGTTCATTCTTGTGTGTCCAGCCTACATGCAAAGTAAGCTGTGGAGGTGGTATGAGTTTTTTAAAATGTCAATGAAAAGTCTCAAGTGGAGCTGATGCTAATTTCAGTTGCACAATGCAAACCGGTTAAATTAATAGGTTTCAACTTCGGAGTAAAATTTGCATATCTTTGTTTTCAACCGTTTTCTTCTCTCTGAATAATTCCAAACCATTCACTTTCAAGTTTTGTGCATTGATGTAGGATCTGCTTTCATTGGAACTATAAAAAAAAAAAAAAAAACAATCCCATGCCATAAATTTGAAATAACTGAAGGACCTAATCACGTGACCATATCATCAACTCAGCCCTCATTCTCAGCTGCTTGACAGACTGAACAGTGGTAGTAATGAGAAGTAATTCTGTCACTTAATTAGATGCTTACGTATATATATTTTTTTCAGAATTGGGAACAGGTGCTCACACCATGCCATATCACTCTTGAATGGCATTCGGAGACATTCAAAGTGCTGTCCACACACCAGACAACTGGTCCCCGCTGACCCCTATCACACCCCTCTGAGACCTCTGTGTTTCTGTGGTGGCTGATTCATGTCCCAGTCCTGCGCTCCTCATATTCACTTTGATGTTTAATCCCATCCTGACTGTGTCCTCCTTCAGTCCACGGAGCCGCTCGGCCAGTCATGAATATCCAAAGGTCTGCTTCCTTGACAGGATTATCCCTCCTTTCAAAGCCACTGAGGACGATTCTTCAGCCACAAAAAAACGCACTCTATGGATCTTCTGCTCTCCTGCTTTGTTTCTTTCTTTTTTCCTTTACTCTGTCTTTCTCACTTCTGTCTTTGTCCCTCTGGGGCTTTTACTAAATGCATTGATCCACCTAATCGAAGAGTTCATCTGCTGCTTTTCGCAAATGATCAGGCGCACCCATAAACTTGCACACAAGCACCACTCGGGGATTATCAAGTATTTTGAGTTGCATAACCTCCTGATATATCTGTAAATGCTCCTGAGTTCCAGCACTTCTGAATTTTTGCCTCAGTTATGGTCAAGGGTTTTAGTTAGTTTGAATTACAATCGTGACAAATATGTCCCTGTTTAAAAGGGTCAAAGGCCTAGTGGGCTTTGTCTTAAAGGAAATTTTATAGCTTTTGTGAAAATTTAGCTCGTGCACTAAACTAGTTTAGTGCAAGTCCTGTACCTTTTCAGACAGGTTCAGACCTGTACACTAGTGGAGACAGGACCGTATAATAAGTACAACTTCAAATCATTTTGTACAATATGGAAAATTTAAAAAATGCAGGGATTTCTTTGCTTTGCCTTTTATTTTTTGCTGACAGTATGAACTTGAGATATTTAATTTTTTAATTGTGTAATATATATATATATATATTTTCTTTTTTTCTTTTTTTTTTTTTTTTTCATTGAAGGCTTGCAACTCACTCCAAAACAAGTTGGGGCAGTTAAGCTTTTACCATTTAGTAATGTTGCCATTCCTTCCCACAACACTTAAAAGATGTTCTGGCACTGAGGATAACTGTCAATTAAAGGTTTCAGTTGTTATTTTATCCCAGTTGTGCACTTATAGAGAGTTGTCATTGTAAAAGTTTTCATTTTAAATTCTCCCATGGACAGGTCAGGGCTGCAGATAGGCCAGTCTAGTACCCATACCTTCAATGTCTCAGAGAGCATGCCTTTGTAATGTGTGCAGAATAATGCTTGGACACCCCTGAAAAAGGTCACACGATCCTGTGAAATCTCAATGAACTCTGCAATAATGCTGCCATCACAGAAGTTTACAAAAAATTTGCCAAGAAAACTGATAAAACTGCATACTTTCACAGAGGAAGGCTAACAGATTTGTTACTGATAACACTTCGAATAGTCCTTTTGGTCTGCAGTACACAGCATCAATTTATTTTAATGGAACATCTGGACAATACAAGTTTCCCCTGTGTGATGGTCCATGATTATTTTTTTGCACTGTAGAGTGAGAGATATGCAAATCCCTTCCGACATTTCTTTTAAGAACTTCCACATTTGTTGACAAAGTCGATCTCCTGGCTGTCTTATGTCATAATGACTGCCCTATATCAACTAAAGCTTGACTCTAACATGGGATTGTAGTTCGTCAATACGTTTTCATGATACAGGTGTATCATAGTTACGATTTTTGTTGTTCTAATAAAAAAATTAGCACTGAAGAAGATCAAAAAGTGCCAAGACGTTAACTGAAAAGACGTAAAATAAAAACTTTGTATCCTGCCAGCCCTCTCGTAGTAGTGTATATCTGAGTGAATAGAGCAGCTGTGCAAGTGTGCGAGAGCGCACGCTGATGATGCCTCTGTCAAGGGATTGATTGGGCCAAGGAAAAAAAAGCATGAACGATTAAACACGGTCATTAAACATGAGCACTCCAGGAAAAGATTCTAACATGAAAGATTCCATAACTTCTGCTGGTCAGAGGCAATGGTGAAATCTTTGACAAATTCAAGAAAGTACAAGACACTCAGACGTAAATGACCAAATTATATGAACAAAGTATGTGATCACAGCAAATGTTTCCTGGGAAAAGAATATATTTATGTGTTACATCAATACAGTGTCTGTTTTAATGCAAGTCATGATGTTTTCCTAAAATGATCCATGTTGCTTTTAATACCTCAACTTGTTTGTTATGTGTGAACAAAAAAGAAACAAGTGAAAGCACAAGGCAATAACAAGTAAATTGAACAAATAACTTTTCAACGGAGAGTTACTTGATATCATTTTGAGGTTGAGACAGGACTCAAAGTTGGCTCTTCTGCTTGGTATTCATGTGCAGCGTCAACCGCTACCCCTTCCAACTGTATAATGTAAACTTCGTAAAGACTTCTTCGCCTTTTAAATGTAAAGCAATAGTCCATTGATGACCATTTGATAAAATGCAGCAACACTGTGTTCCTTTATGGAGCTATTTTCATGTCCAGTCATACAAAAAATGTGTCCGTGGATCATGTTTATGTGACCATTCAGGGTTTGACTGGGTGGTCTCAAGATGTCCCTGTGTGTCATGTTTTGGCAGAGTTCTTTTGTAACACTGAAGTCATAATGAGCCAGTTGACATTATCATAGAAATCTGATCATTTTGAGTAATCAAATCATTTTAATAGTTGGATTTGACACATTTACATGCACTGCAGAAGTGCAATAATAATGGTTTACATTTTTTAGTCCGTTATCGGATTTCTGCAAAATAGGCTACACACTGCTGCTGTCCTTCGTTTATACTCCATGAGGAGAAAATGACAGTTGGCTTTCCAAGCATCTGCCTTTGGAATTCATCCTAAAAAAAAAAACGAGCTTGCTGGATATGTGTTTGTGGGAGAGAGTGGTGCTCAAATAATTCAGAGACACACATTGGAAAAGTCTCAATGTCTCCGAGAGCATCCTCGAAACTTTGTCATCTGATGAAGAATGTTAGGAGCCCCGATCAGATGCCAGTGCGTCCTGCTGTACCTTTGGATATGCAGTTGGCCATTGCTTTCTACAAGCTCGGCAGCTGCAGAGAGTACAGGCTGATGGAGAATCCGTTTGGTTTGCAGAAATCCACAGTTATGAAGTTTGTGCATATGTTTTGTAAAGGCATGGCAAGGATCTTGAGGGTTTAAATTTAATTTCACATTTAATTAATTTCCTCTTCACTTTAGAAGTGGCTCTTTGTCGACTTTCCGCTGCTGCACACCATGTTTGTTTTCTCTTGTCGTCCGCTCACGTTGTAGCTATGTCAGTTTTTCTTCTTTTTTTTTTCATATGCGCAAATGTAAAAGAGCAAAATACATCTAAATCTAGTCTAAATCAAAGTGTGGTAATCCGATTTCTCATAATGCCGTTATCTGATTAAGCACATCACATTGTGCTGTTTACATGATCACTTGAATAATCCGATAACTCCAGAAATTGGCTTACTGATCAGATTTTTCCTGTGCTTATGAAAGGGCTCACTGTGAGAAGCAAATTCGGTGACATCATTAATCTTTTTCTACTAATTGAAAACAGGGACGTATCATAAATATCTCCTAATTCAAAAAAGAAAATAACAAAATAGTTGATGAAAATCTATTTAGCTTAAATTCATTTATAAAGTTAATACCACCACTTTAAAGAAGTTCAATTTGTTTAAAGCTCTACAAATAATAAATCATTACACACACACACACACACACACACACACACACATATATATATATCTCTCTCTATATATATATACATATATATATATGTATATATTTAAAAAATGCTTTATTTTCCTATTCTGTTATCTAAGTACAGCTTGGATGACATCTCACCAAAGAATTATCTTTGACCATGCTTGTAACTAAGGACTCTAAATAAATCCCCCCCCCCCCCCTGCATCTTCTGGCACAAGGAGGCCAGTATCAAACTATTCGAAGGATTAGGAGAATATCTAACTTCTTCACTCAGAAACCACTTGTTGCATATAATTCTCTTACAGTCAGTGTTTCTTTGTGTGCTACAGTCCATCAGTGTTCCAAAGCTGATATAGAGCAAGCAGATGAGGCTGTTGGAGTAAACACTAGTCCCATAGGAAAACGTGACCTCTGAGGTCTCCTGTTCACCTCAGAGCTCCATCTATTCCCTTGTAAGAGTTAAATCCTCCTGTTGTTTCCGACAGCTTCTCTGCTTGTTTATCCTCTCTCCCTCATTCTTGGTTTTCTTCATCATAGACTCTGTTTCTCTTTCTGTTATCCCGCCACCTTTGATGCGTCCCCACAAATGTTTAATCCCCTCAGCTAACACAACATGATGCATGGAGCTGAAAGGATGTACATCTGTGCAGTGTTTTCAGGAAGGTTTAAACCCAGTTACAACGGCGTAGGACTGATGGTTCCCCTTCTGTCCAAAGTTATGAATATTTAAACTGTCACAGAATCAACCTCAGACTCTCAGCATCGGTGGATAAGTCAGCCTGCCACCAGCAGTAGATAAGGAGCTGTTTATTCAAATCCAGTCACAGGGATGAGAAGCCCAGCTGCTATTGGCCACAGTGTCAGACAGAGCTGAAACAATGCTGCCCAGCCAGCTTTGCTTTTAACTTTAGCGGCATGTTTGTCAGGAATGTTCTTAACAATTATTGTTGCAGCTCAGGTTATTCAAAAAAAATTCCAACATGGGACTACATGAACATTAATATCTACATATACATTTCAAAGAACAATAAGGTATACATTTATTCCTATTGGAATTTTGATTTAAAAACAACAGCAGTTCGGTACAAAATGTAATGTTTTTTGTTTATTTCTTTTCCAAAAAGACAAATTAATGTTTGAGCAGTATGTGGAGCAACTTCAAGGTTAATTATATCAGATTGAAGAGTTTTAAAATCCAATGTGTTCTATGATAATTATCAGGCGAGTTTAGAGGGGGGGGTATTTCTTTGGAGATTTTTGATACTAAAATTCAATTATGTGTAAGAGGTTTAGAAGGAAAATATTATCCTAATAATCCTATATATTATATAGATTATTATTATTAATATTATCCTATCTATACATATATAAAATGCTGTTTGTTCTGCGTTCTCACTATCATGAAAAGGTTGGAAACCACGGAATTAATCATAAGCAAAAAAACTTTATTTTAAGAGCTTGTAAAGTTGCTTAAGTCATCATGTGTAACTAGAAACTAAATCTGTCAAATAAATTTAGGGAGAAAAGTTACAATATTTCCTTCTGAAATGCACAAGTGGAAGTTTAACGTTGAAGGATTTAAAAATAATTAAGTGAAGTACCAATACCAAAAGGTTTTAGTATATACTGTAAGTATACTTCTAGGTTAGAGAAGTTAATAGCATGCAAATGTAGCTTTGATCAGATATTTGAAAAGCATATTACTCCAAAATCTTTATTAAGCGCTGTTTGCATGAACATGACCTGGTGGTAAGTTTAGTTCAGTGGCATAGAGGTAACAAAATACACTGTAAATGGAACATTTGAGGATTTTGCAAGTACATTAATTCATTCTTGTGATGGTACACCTGCCCCTGACTCTTTGACTATTTGCATCAACTTTAAATGTAATCACATTGCCTCCAAATATAGCTTTACTTTAGTCTGAGCACAGTTGCTTGTTGCTTCCTCTCGTAGAGATCCAGGAACTTGGAGACAATATTATTTTTTTAATTCAATTTATTTTTTAATGTAATGCTTTGCTACCCATGTTAACATTTTTCACTGACTAGTGATGATTAGTAGGATCTGGTGTTTAGACATCTGAGCAAAAGCAAATGTCTCGAAGTAAAATGATCTTCCAATTTGTGCTTTATGTGCCATGAAAAAGTATTTATTTTATTTTAATTTTCCACCAGCTACCGACTTTTCCCATATGTATACTTTGTGTTCATCTTCAGTCATCTCAGCATCAGTCAATGTTCCTTCTCTTTCAGTTTGCTTACTCTGTGTTGTAATTATCATCACATATAAGAAATATGTAATAATCATGTAGGCTTTTAGTTTTTGACATGTTGCATACAGCCTCGGGCTCATCAAGATGGTGAAGAGAATAAGACCTTCAGTTTGAGAAAATGTGAATTTGCTGATCACAGCTACTCTGACAATCTGTTTTTTCTGTACGGTGACACTCCATTATGGATGTTTCTATAGATGACAAATGTGTATTTAATCTTTCATCATTGTTATTTATACTATAGATTAAAAATGACATCAGAATATTTTGCAAATGTACTGGAAATGTCCCAAAAAGTATTGATTTGACTTCAAAATCAAAGAAAAGACTCACAATATAGTCCAGGAAGTAATCATCAAAGCCAGTTGTAAAGATTACAAATGTGAAGAAATGACTATGTGCAATACATTTATTGCAATAACATGATTCATTTTACATATTAAATGTGTGTTTAATCTAAAATATGGCAAAACGTGTGTCTCAGAGAAATTATGACCAGCATCTAAGACAGAATAAATAGTAAAAAAAAAGTCTGTATTACAATTAGCTGCATCAGTTTTAAGGTGCACCAAACTCTAATAGCGTGGACTGGAACACTTTAGTCCAGAACAACCATTGGTTTCAATTAAAAAAAAAAAAAAAACATTTTTGATGGTAGTCAGTGTTTCTCAAAAGAAAAATTTGCACGAACACTTATTGTAAACCTCTGGTTTCCTCTCACACAGGTGTTAACACTTATTTTGGCTGATTTCATTACAGGCTTTTGAAAATGTATCATAAGGATTTGGAGAAAACAAACCATTTCAGTTGTCTCGCTGTCCAAATGCTGAGCCTTCAGATGAATGATGTAGTTTATTCGTAAATAAGCAGTATTTTGTTGCACTGCACCAAATGACCTCTTCCTCTCTGAAACGTCTTACAAAACACTGAAGGACTTTGAATAATTCAACTCCAGTAATGAGTTGAATAAACAAATGCATGTATGAATATTCAGAGATTTACTTCATCGTTCCAGCCTCAAAAGCCTTTGGAAAACATTTCAACAGCATGCAAAATTTGCTCTGCAGCTGCCTCATTTTCCAAAGTCGAGCAGCCTTTACTCATCACGGCCACTATGGAAAGACTATGAAGAAACTAGTGAAAACTAGAGCAGCATATACCGTTTTATATGATTACTGAATTTCCTTGAGATAAATTAATGGATAAATTGTTCTGTTGTTTCGGACGAAAAGTTCAGCTGAACTGAAGGGTGTCCGTAAAAATCTGTTCAGGCTTATACAGCTGAGGCCACTTTGTGCATAACAAGCACTTCTGAATAGCATTCGATAAGGGTCTACTTTTGAAAAACGCATTGAAAAATAATATTGTTCAAAATAATAATATTAAAAATTGAAACTTTCTGACTTCTTTGGATAGAATGGGTTTCTCAGTTAATAACCTGTATGCCGTAAACTTTATTTAGGATTAATAACAGTCAAAAACAATTAATCCTGGTGGTTATTTTTATATCTTATAATGGTAAACATGCAACTTTTATAACCACCAAATGCCACTGCTCTATGACAAAGGAATGAATCTGCTTCAGTTAGTTTGAAACTTGTAACAAAACTCAGTTTTACAGTTTAAAACTGTATAATAGGAATCAGCATTTGATGCAATGATTTCTTAATTATTATAATAATGTAAATGTTCAGCGGTCTTCCAGACTATTATGTTATGACCAATATGTATCAGTGCTACTTTGAATCTCTTTTCAGTATGATCTGGTTTGTATGGCATAAAAAAATTACAAAAGAAAAGAAAGAAAAAGAAGCACAAGCAGTTTTCTCATTTTCAATTAATGGTCTTTATTTTACACTTCACACCCCAACATAACTGATATGCATCTGAAATTCCCGCTCAAATAAAGTAAATAAATATCAATTTATTTTTCTTTTTTTAAATTAAAGAATAAAGAAGTAGTTATTGTTCATGTCTGGCAGTGAATGATAGCGTGCTGGTGTGAAAGTAAGCAGAGATGCAGTAAAGAAAGACGGGTGATCAAACAGGTGCAGCTTGTGAGGAAAACTGGGTCTTTTCACACAGAAACATAACTCTAATATATAATATCTCCGACTATTTGAACATAATAATTCATCTACATATTTACACTAAATTTGTGGCTTGTTTAAAGTTGGGAACTATTCAACTAGGCCCAAATAACTGGAAAAAAAGAAAAAAAAAACAACTAAACATCAGCAATTAAAGACATATATGCAGACAGTTGGGCTATAAAGGATCACCAGTAACAATCACAAGTTTGTTGTGCTTTAAGAGCTCTGTGAAGAAACACAAACAATAGTGGTTAATTACCATCAAAGGCTACATTAGTTGCAAAACCTGAACGTTCCAGTAAAGAAAAACCAGCACACTGGCTTTTTGCTCGCTCCGTCGACACAACGGATCAAGCAACAAACATAAATAAAAGCGTCATAATGTAGTCTGTACAAAACCCCGGCAAAAGTTAGGGGGGAGTTTAGAGTCACTTGGAGTCGCCGGTCAATCTCGGCATGGTGACAGTGCTCATGCTGGACACATGTGGAGGCGGGACTTGGCACATGCTGCACGGACAAGGCATCCCGGTGCCGACGCCCCAGTGCTGGAAACTGCTCCCCAGAGGCCCGGCACCGGCACTGGGCGCTTTGAGAAGTCCGTGATGGGGTCTGACTGAAGTGACCGCGGAGATTCCGGGCGCGGATAGAGAGGCCGTGGAGACCGCTGCCGGCGGGAGGAGGGCGTGGTGCACTGCTGGGTGTGAGGCGTGGGGAGCCGCGGGGTGTCCCGGTACGGGTCCCGCGTGCGTCATAGTCCCACAAGCCGAAGGGTGGAAGCCCGAATGGTGGCCGCTGCTGCCGTAGATTTCGCTCACCAGCCGCTTCATCTCCTCCAGCGAGTTACTCAGCATCAGGATGTAGTTTCTCGCCAGCAACAGCGTGGCAATTTTGGAGAGTTTACGCACCGACGGTCCGTGCGCATAGGGCATCACCTCACGCAGCCCGTCCATGGCCACGTTGAGGTCGTGCATCCTTTTCCTCTCGCGGCTGTTGATTTTCAGGCGGATCGACTGAAGCTCGTTCTCCGACAGCAGTTTGCGGTCTTTCTTGGCCAGACGGAGGAGGGAGAGGGAGTCTTCGTCGGTGTCGGTGTCGGTGGGGACGCGCAGGCCGGCGAGCTCTGACGGCGAGTCGCTCTGCGTGGAGGACACGGCGCCGGAAAACCCGTGCACGGACTTTTTCAGAGTGGACATGAAGATGTCGTCCACCTCTGGAGAGGAGGGTCTGCTTGACATGCGGCTTGTATCCGAGTCCATGCTAAGTGTTACTGTTCTGAGAAGGCAGAAAGAACAAACAACTTCTCAGTTGCTAAACTCACACAAATCCTCTCGCTCAACCGCACTGATTTCTTTTATGATTCTAAAAGTAATAGTTATCGTTGTTTTTCTCGTTTATCAAGCTTATAGACTAACAGTAACATACTTTATACATTTGCTTTTACTTATCCTCTTACGTGGATTATTTAAATCGAATAAAATATCCCAGAAATGACCAGATTGCGCTCTTTTGCCATAAAATCTGCATATTTGGGTTCTTGCTTGAACTCATACATATATGTGTAAGCTGAGTCTAACTGGCAGGTTGCTTACAAATAAAAAGGAAAACACCTACCGAGTTTTTTCCAAGCGTGATGATTTGCTAATAAAAAAAAAACCTTATAAGTCAAATCCACTTGTTACTCCATATCGCATCTGACCGCCCATTTGGCACGCCTGCGAGTGGCCTCCGGGTTTTATAGCGGGCTTGTGGCGCACAGAGGCCCGGTCTCCCGGACAACGTAGTTTCTGTCCTGGCTTCGTCCCAGCGACCAATCAGAGTCTCGCAAGGAGGAGGGGTGTCCTCCATCCTGATGTAATTACGGACACACAGCATCATTATTAAGTGAAATCAGACACACTCCCTCCCACATATGCCCCCTTCTTCTGAAAATGTTGTCCCGCCTATGGATGGATTTTTCAATAACTAATACATCGAATTTCACTTTTCATAAGTGGTAAATAATACTTGAAAATCCGGAAACAAATTAGAATAATTTAGATCATATATATATATATATATATATATATATATATATATATATATATATACATACATGTGTGTGTGTATAAGTGTTTAGATATATAGAAATATAGATTTAGATAGATATATCTAGATGTAGTCATAATAATAGATAATAATAATGAATAATAATGACTTAATTTGGTGTTAAAACTGTGATTAAATTGTTGTTGTGTTTCTTTTTAATATTTTTATTTACTAAATAAATACATATATATATATATATATATAAAGAAATATTTCTCTCTTTTTAAATCTTATTAATTTTTTTTTTGGTAATGAATTCCACTGTAAAATCAAGCCCGTCCAATATTTACCGGTCGGGGCTTCATAAACATCGCAATATGTTTCCAGCTTGCGGTGTTGTGCTTAATGTGTTGTTTTCGTTTTTTTTTTACCCGCTGTCGACCAGCAGCTGCCGTTTAAAGTGCATGTTTAATGTTAATTAATTAAGTGTGTAAATTTGCCTTTAAGGGTTATTATCCGTAATATTTCAATTAGTCCGCCATAACTCATGGCACTGTGGCCTGCTGCTGGTGCTCAGACGGCCCCTGACTGACAAAAGGCTCCGAAACAGAGATTTGCTCTCAGGCATAAATGAAACTGACAGCAGCAATGTGTCCAAATACGAAAAATATCGAGCAGTCGGACGCGGTCAGGGGTAAGTGCCTCGACACGTTTATGTTTTTCATAAGACTAAGGTGAATACCATCACCTTATATTATTGATGAACTAAAATACAGATAGATAAAGATGAGAATAGACAGCCTCTGATTTAACTAGGCTACACATCTCCCCCCCCCCCCCCCCCCATGTTGGTTATAACTTTTGATTTAGAGTAGGCTCATTTCCATGTTGACTACCATTAACCTTTCAGTTTTTTTTCTGACCTAATTTAGTGGAGCTATAATGTCCCTCGAGGGGGAAAGGGCACTGACACAGAAGCGTGTTTGTGGCTCCTGTTAAACACCCCAAATAACAAAAAATAGACCTGGAAACATCTAACAAATTGTTGTCTGGAACTATATTTGTTTATAGATGTTTTTTTCATGGTCACCTGCTTGTCCGTTAGAGACTGTCGGCTTTTTTTTCTCCCCCCAGTGACCTTAACCATCGTTAGCAATGTGTCACGTGGGTTGTCCATGAGTCTCAAAACCAAGTTCGTTCCAAGTGAGTCCCACAGACGCAAACAGACCCAGTCTTTTTTTCGATCGTACAGGCGGTATTCCCGTTGGCCTAAATAAGATTATGATGATGAAGACGGTTAAAGTGGCATTTTAAATCAGGAGGTTTGCAGTCGGCCTGTTTCGCTGCCTGCTTCATTAGACATTCAAATAGTTTCTGCATTGCTCTGGCTTGACAATGAGACAAGGACTCTTCTCTTCGGCAGGGTTTCGTTTACATTTTATGAATCCTCATTTTAAAAGACCTGTACTGACATCTGCCAGGAATTTGGTCTGAACTCTTGGCCGAGGATATTGTCTGACCTGAAATGGGTCCTTAATTTTGGGGTTGTAACGTTAAGCCTTTGTTGAAAATAAATTTGGTAAAACTTGCTGCATAATAGTGTAATAATAATTTTGATTCCCAGAAGAAGAAGAAAGAAATCAGAAGCTAATTTTTCTTAACATCTTAAATTTCCTGAGAATTAAGCTTTTTTTTTTTTTTTTTTTTTCGCTTTTAGAATTTCAAAAGTAAAAGCAGCAGCCAAGACTGGTGACTGGAATTTTCAGTTCAATTTGGCCCCTAAATAAGATCATGGTGTCATATGTTTAATATTTTTTTCCAGGTCAGATAATTTTCGCAGCCAGGGGTTCAGACAAATTCCTGGCAGACATCAGTACGGTCTCTGAAATAAAGATTCATAGAGTGTAAATGAAACCCTCCCAAAGAGAAGAATCCTTGTCTGTGACAATTTGAATGTCTAATGAAGCAAGCAGCGTCACAGACAGACCATAAACCTCCTGATTAAAAATAACCGTAATAGTTTAATACCATTGACGTTTAATACTAAGTGAATTTCAGTTATGTGAGTGCAGTTATAATGAAGTGCAATAATATCTATCTATATACATATAGATCAATATATATTGACCACAGAACTCAACAGAATGCAGGCATTTGGTAGATTGATTTAGAAAAACAAGGAGACAAAAATGTGAAAAACTGGAGTGTATTCATGAACTTTGTATTCATGCCATTTGTCTATTAATAATTCATATTAAAAAAAAAAAAACCCAATATGGTTCCAAGGTCATGTGGACTTCAAATCTGTTGTTTTAACAACCTACTCTCATGGTTTCAGGCTTCATACCACATTTCTGCACCTGGCTGCCAGGATTTGTTATTTCTCAGCTATGAGAGCTGGTGACACTGGTAGATAAAGTCTGCGTTCCAGTGTACCTCACAGAGCTTTTTTCAGGTCAGTCAAGTATTACCACACAAGATCTTTTTCCCATTTTTCCTTTTTTTCAAGATTTAGGATTTGTGAAAAGGGCTGACGTCATGTTAGAACAAGAGAAACTATTGACTCAACTTTGTAAAACCCCAGTGTGTAAAATTAAAGTTTATACCAAAACCAAGTCAAACCAAAATATACTCCGCAAGTACACACAAATATGTGGAGTAAGCTGTTGAGATCTCTTATTCCCTTTCAGTTTTGACTTGCCAGCTACCTCTCTGTCCATCAGTCTGGGTGGCAGTATGCCCAAAACAGTGGTGAGTACCAAAGTGAGGAGGAGCATATGTGAGCCATACTTAATCTAGCTAATCTTCCTCCAGATTAAAAAAAAAGAAAAAGAGAAGAAAAAAAAAAAAAAAAAACAGCAGAAAGGAGGGGAGGGTGGAAAAGCATGGGAGAAGGTTTCTCTTTCTGTCTGGAAAAGCTGACCAGTTGAGCCAAATGAACTGAAAGACATGAATAACATCCTGGCCGTCCCCCTCTATTCCATTCTGTGTGAAATCTTGGAACGAAATAAAGCAAAATTCTTGCTTTTGTTGAAATTCTGTAGAGATGAACGTGAGATATACCGCCTTTCTCCACCACTGCTGTTGCTGTGCATGTGTTGTGTGAGTGTACTTTTTCCCTCACATTTAGATTCACATGTTGCTCTCCAACAGGACATTTAATACAAAGTTAAGTGCCACCAATGAAAGTGGAGTGAAAATCTTACAATTTAATCCTACTTCCTCCAAGCTGTCATAATTACAGCTTTGATGATCTACAGTGATAGTTTGGTGAAAGAGTTTAGAGTTTTCTGCTTTCATTTTGATGAAAAGGATTAAAGAAGGGGTTCATTCACCTAAAGTGGAACTTTACAATCGATTCCAAATTAATAAGCATATAAATGATGAGCATTATTAGGTACATGTTCCTGCTTCACAATGTTTTCTTGATTGGCATATCAGAATAACTCAAAGCACCATACATTTCGAGATGCCAGAACAATTTTTTACAATAGTTGCCTCTAATGTTTTATACATCACTGACTCCGTCTTTGTGATGAATACATTTTTTTTTGTCATTTTTGTCAGCTTAAATGTTATGATTTCTTAATTGCTGTGAGTCTCTTAAGACCGCTACTAACACTATTTTTTCAACTGCTAAATTTTTCACAGCAGGCTTGAAATTCCACAATGTGTTGTCCTTCCTGCTTCTCTTTGGTAACACTTTAAGACATGAAAAGTAAAAAAAAAAAACTTAAAAAAAAAACAGCAGAACAGGTAGCACTATATATCAATTATGCAAATATATACAAATCTCACAAATGCGCACCTGCTCATAAACAGATGCCATTCATGAGGCTGGAACAGGCAATTCAGCAACATGTTTAGTGCAGTAAAGACAGTTGGCTGAATTGAACTTGGAACACTCAAATATACAAAGCTCTAATTAAAGAGTAAGAGGTTAAGCTTGACTAACAAGGAGTTTCTAGGAACAAAAAAATAGACTAGTGACATGGCTAAAATAAGTGATTAACTAAGAGAAGATAATGTGCCCTACGCAGGAAGCAAAGCTACCTAAATCTGAAGCCTGATAGAGCATTATAAAGGAGAATAAGACGATGTTTGGTGCTCTGAGACATTGATTGTCAAATATTTTTTACTAAATCTTAAGCAAGAACATTTTCTTGGCTGCTTCTCAGCAAAATAGCCAAAGGGAAATTTACAGAAGACAGCTCCAAAATGTAAATGGGTTATTCATTTTCAAGCATTATACCGATTTAGTCTCATATGAAAACCTTATTAGTCCAAGCACCATTTCCATTTGTGGTAGTGATTTTTTCCAATAGACTTCCTCTTACTGCAGGATTAATTGTCGTCTTATAGTGACTCTTTTTCTGGTTTTGCAATTTTTTTCAAATCTCAAATTGGACTCTTGAGGTATCTGAACTTGTCACCTTGAATCATAAAGATTACATACTTCTTTCCCTCCCATAATGATGATAATGATCATTTTCAAAATGATTTCATGTTAAGATTCAGTCATCTGACATTGTCCCATTGTTTTAAGATTTGGGTAGTGTGCGAAATTGATTAAAAAAAACACTTTTAAATAGTTTAGTAGTTTAAGCTCATTGTTTGATTTTTGATTAAATGTAACGAAAAGCTCAAAACAATTCAATACTAGCAAGAAAAGCAACCTCATTAGTTTGGGTTGGTTTGTCAAAAAAGTTCAGAACCGCTAGAATAATAGTGCGCCACAAATTTCAGCCTGCCAGAAAAAGTCTGTAGATCACTAGAGGTGGTAGGTGGGTTGGTTGTTTGTGCGGGACGTTACAGATATCCATCTGATAGACCCAACAGCTGATGACCCCAGAGCCAGGCATGCTGACAAAAACACAACTGGAAACTCTAGAGATGAAGGTACACTAGAAAATAAATATCAAACAGCTTCAGATAAGTTAGGGCTTTGACTGTTAAAGTCTGGTTAGTCTGGTGACAGCTCTGTACAAATAGATGTGAGGACAAAAGGTCACTAACGTATTAAGACTTGGACCGTCTAACACACGATGAAGCCTATGGATCTTCGCTGCTTTCAGTGTCTTCAGGCTTGTTTATTTCAGGAGCTGGCTGGCGTTGGGTTCTGCTGGCCGCAGGCTTTATCACTACAACAGCTATTAGGAGGTAATTAAGTCTTAACACTACAGAGCCTCCCATGGTTACTATAACATAACTGCAAATGGGAAGCTTACAAGCTCCTTTAGACGGCATAACAAATTGAATGGAACTCATTGGGCTTCAGCTATTATTCCAGTGGCCCCATCTGGCTGGGAAAAGATAAAGGGGATTTGCTGGAGGTTGTGAAGGGTTGAGCCTCCATGCTCGGTGTGGGAGTGTGTGCGTGAGGGATAAGCAACAAGAAGGGGGTAGGGGGTGGTGGAGCCGCCCCGCTCAGGCGAAGGGAGTGTTTTGAGGGTTCCAGGGGGATTTTTTTTCCTCCTTTTTGGGGATGAGCTTCAATTCAACAGCCAGCCTGAGATTTGCTTTGGCCAAATGTTACAAATGTTTCGACAACCTGGTCTCTGATCCTCTGGGGTCACCCAGAAGGGCGTGGGGGTACAACAGCTTTACGCCCAGAGATTCAACGGAGCAGCATGGGGATGAATATATTCACACTTGTATTCTCTGCCTGGGCCTCCAGATGCTTGTTTTAGGGAGACGAAGACTAGACTTAGCTGCACTTTGCCCAAAGCAGGCCAGCTGGCAGTTTGAATCTGTAGTGTGACCAAACTTGTTTGGACAAAAAAAGTGTCTTGTTCACTGAAGTGATTGCTGCCAATTGTCAGCGGGGGGAAAAGATGGTGAGATTATTGTAAGACTGATAAAAGTTTTTTTTTTTTAATTCTTTGGTTGAAATCTGCTCACGTTTTTCTCTCTTTCATACAGTGAAAAGAGTTTTGCTTCAGTATTAATTGGTGCTGTTTTTCTGTTTAGTTTAGGACATTTGTCCCACTACTAAGAAAGCAGCATACACCAGAATTATGCTGTTGTATATGGTTGATTGAAGTTGCATAATTCAGCAACTAAACTTCGTAAAAAAAGAGACACCGTGATCACGATGGCCAACTTTCCAGAGAGGATATCTGCAGATCTTTCAGAGATGGAAAGGGAGACTGATATTCACTTTGTCTCCATCCAAAGTTTTTTTTTAATTAACAACCTCCTCACCTTCAATTTTGCCAATGACAGACATGTGCAACGTAACCTACATCGTCACATTCTCATGCCACTGCTCAGCCTGATATATTTGCTACAAACAAGGCAATCGACTTTTTCTTATTTGCACAGCTTTGGTCACATGAGGCCGATCATGAATCGGCTCTTCTCAAAAAGTGTTTAAGAAAAAAAAGAATCATAATCCCGATTAAAGGTTGCTTTTCAACTGAAATATTGCATTGGATCGTATTATTGATATCTCATACGGAGGCTCTGTAACAAATACTTGATGACAAAATTTTTTTTTAAAAACGGGACACCTGTGGCTCACTCAAAAGTATTAAATATGAATTATATCGATTGTCTCAGAGAGTAATGATTATCTGAAACAGCCTGTAGGAAACAGCGTACTCTCATTTCATCATCCTGCCATACTGACACACCTGTCCCCTGGGAGGTAGGTATACCAGACGTATGAACATTTTTAACCCACAGATCAAAGATGACCTGCTACTACACACAGTGGGAGAGGCTTTAATGTGCTTGTTTACGTATATCTGTGCCCTGTTAAAGAAAAACTGTCATCACACTGCTTTTGATGTAAAAACAGTATTATAGTACTGAGTATAGTATGAGGAACCATAACTTTACAACAAGTAAGTTGTAGTCATACCAGCGAAACAGCTCTGGACAGTCAGGGTTTGAACAAAGAATGTGTGTCCTGGGTTCCTGGAGGTTAGTAATATATTCTTTGGGCCCTGTGGGTTGTACGGTGGGCTTTTTGTGAATTGGACCTGCTCCCTACAGACTACATCTGACTGGTATCAGGAGTTTGAAGATTGGGTGAAAACTTCAGACTTTTTTTCCTTCTTCTTGAGCCCTTCCAAAGCAGTTATTGTGGGATCCACTCTTCCTGTTTGGAGAAGCTGCTACTGTGCTTCTGTTTCAAAATGAGGAGGGTGTGAGACCCTATATTAATGTGAATGTGGCATATCCTTCCCCTTTTTCTTTTAATCAATCAATTTTTGTTGATTTTGTTAACAAAATAGCTGTAGCCCAACCACCTGGTACAGAACTGATTTTTTTTCCGTTCAGGTTAAAAATCTCACGTGTCACAACCAAATATCTTTAACTATCCGATTTTTTTGTGTATGTGTTTCTATTTTAATGTTTGAATGACTGACAATGTTGTTGCAGTGGCAGACATTATTTTAAGGGAATTAAGCACACACTGCTCGGCAGTGAGAAACTGTACACACAAGTCCTTTGATACAAAAGTTATCTTAAAGCAATACTATGTAACATTTCTACCTTAAAGGGGAACTCCGGGGCATTTGAAGTGCAATCCCATTACTAGAGGTTGTCAAATACTGACAGTAGGACACAGGCTGGTGCAAATCGGCGCTCCCTGTGCGTTCAAGTATTTAAAACATTACAACAATATTACTGGGCATGTATTGTTGTAATGTTTTAAATACTTGAACACAGTTTTTCTAGAGAAGATAATTGCTTTGTATATGGGAGTATCGTCCATTGACTCTTTTGGGCTTTCACATGCGCGCGCATACCGACAAGAGGTAAGTGACATGCTGTTTATAAAGTTGTTTAGTAACTTTTTGTAAAAACTTGAGAAAGGCCACACTGGCCGAAACGTTGTTTCTACAATAAATTCAGCATGATGGACAAGAGTGTGCGGTATCTTCCCCTTTGTAGTAACGTCCCCATGCCAGTAATGTGAGAACCATGCATATGGTTTTGATGGTAAGGCTTGTGACTTTATTGTCGGATGGTTTATAAAGTGGTGTGACGTTTCTGCAGTGTGCAAGTTGTTGTTTTACATGGAAGGTTTAGCACTTGCCCCTTGGCCACCACGTATTTGGCTAGCATGACAGGCTGCGCAAACAGCGCAATCTCCGCACAGGGAGCGCCGATTTGCACCAGTCTGTGTCCTACTGTCAGTATTTGACAACCTCTAGCAATGGGATTGCGCTTCAAATGCCCCGGAGTTCCCCTTTAAAATAACAGCTTGAAAAAAATTGTGCGGCTAGAATGAGTTTTAATATTATGATTGGCCTGTCTCCTATGCCCTTCGGGGGTCTGAGTTTGAATAACTGCGCTATGTAACTTTGCTGGACCGGCCCGGGAGCTCCATAATGGGCTTTTTGAGAAGTTACATAGCATTGCTTTAAAGCGATACAATGTAACTTCTCAAAAAGCCCACTATGGAGCTCCCCCTACAGGCTTGGAGGTAATGTACGGTTACACTGTCGTAAATACAACACCCTTTCGCTTTCACGTTTGTTGACGAACCGGCGAGGAGTCAGAAGGTGCAAGCTATGTCGACCGAGTAGGTAAGAGTAATCAAATGTACCTGGGAGCGTGAGAGGGGTCTATTTGTTTTTGCGGTAGGTGTGCCAGAAAGCAAGTCGAAGTACTTCCGCTCAGCTCCCTGGCCGGTCCAGCAAAGTTACATAGCGCAGTTTTTCCAACTCAGACCCCCGAAGGGCATAGAAGACAGGCCAATGGTAATATTAAAACTCATTCTAGCTGCACAATTTTTTTCAAGCTGTTATTTTAAGGTAGAAATGTTACATAGTATTACTTTAACCTAACTTTTAAAAAATGGCAACAAAGTTCTTTTAGAATCTTCCTTTAAAGAAAAGTTAGATTCAGACAAATGTATCTTCAAATGTATCTTATAAAGACGTATCTAAAAGATGACAAAGGTGGAACATTTCATGTGAATGAACAGTTTAAACACAAAGAAAATATATTTAGCTATTGTGGTTGTGGCTACATCCTCAGTGTTGCATCACAGTAGGTGTAAAGGGGCCTAATGATGGGAATCTGCCAGACTTAACAGGTTCTCATTCACATAGTGATTGTCAGAGGGCAATGAGACAATAGGCTGAGGAATAACAATGGCATACACAAGCAGCCCAGGCCATTCCTGTTCTGCTGTAATTAGCATCATATGGAGGGACTGAGAGGCCAGGTTGCATTCTTTTACTATCACTACCGGTCTCCCGATCTCATCACATGCACAAGCTCATCATCTTTAACAAGGGGGCGGACTACTTTGTTACCACCCCACTGCTAAACAGCTGTCACACCCACAATGCACAGACATGCACTCCAAGAAAAACCAGAGGACACATCTCATGCCATGTCTTGGCCACTGAATATATGGGTTCTTATGCAAGTGATCTTCTGAAATAACTAAGTTGTTTTAGTTGTCAATTTGTCATTTTTGGGATTTGTTTTGGAAGGCCTCTTTTTAAATAATTTGTCCTTTAGGTACAAAGAGATGTTGTATGGTCAGGAACAGACTTTTGAAAGGCACGCACAAAGCAGACCTTAAACTTTGGAGGCTCAGAGGGGAAATACATCTCTAGAACAAAAGCCGCAGGAGTTGGAAAAAAAGGGGGGTTTGGGGCCCATTTGGCAGCTTAACACGTCTGAAGTTCTTCAGCAATTATGCTGTCATCAAACCGTTTTTACCTTTTTCAGAACAGAAGAGGGAGCACAAATTAAGGCCAGACTGTTTTAATTAACGTAACACCAGTTCATGTTCCAGCAAGATGCTAGAGGCATAATTAAGAGAAAGATAGAAGCAGTCTTTTTGTATCTCTGGGCATCTTTCCTGCCCTGGTTTTGGTCCAGCAAAACAGAATGTTTGGAGGGAAGGAGGGAGGCGATGGGAGACAGCAGAAAAAAAAAGAGTAAGAGGTGGAGGTCTGCTTGGGGGCACGGTTTGTCATTGTGAATCGGCTCAGGGTGGTTCACATCATCTGGCCATTGACTGCCCCCCTCCCTGTTGTAAAACAAGCTCCTATGGGCCTGCCTGAACACTGGAAGCATTGTCTCACATGTTCACATACCACCCAAAGTGCTGCTACCCCCACCACTGTCCACCCATAGCATCCCCAATCCTCTCTCCGTCTATCTCCATCTTCTCTGCCACTGCTCTGTCTGATGTTGTGAATTTGAGTTGGAGGTCGAAAATGCAAGATGCAGGAGAGTATGATCATTTGAAAGCAACAGGTGGGACTAATGAATCTGGACCGATGGACGGAAGGAAAAAGGGAACACCAGCAAGTGGAGGATGCTGAGTGTGGTACAGAGAAAAAAAAAGACTGATTTGAAGGACCAGTGTAAAGAGGGCGTTCCCCCAAGGTTTCCGTAATATGGAGGGCTAATGCGAAGATTGATGGATTGAGACAGCAAAACAAAACAAGGGGTGGTAATAAAATGTAGAGTTGGGGATAAAGCAAGGAGGGATTGGACTGAATAGTATCTTGAAGCCTCAATTCTTAGGATGTCTGAGTGCGTATGTCACAAGGCCAGGAGAAGCAAGAAAATTTACTGCCTTTGGGGGTAGGGAGTGGGTGTGACTTGTTCCCTAATTGCCAGGGAGGTCTCGGGAGCTTAGGGTACAAGACAAGTGTGAAGAGTAAGAGAATAAGACAGGATACAAGAGGTTAGTGCAGGTCAGTGCTGACCACCTAGGATGCCCCGTGCAAAAGACACATACCCCCCTTTCCATTCCAGTCCTCCCAAGAGCCCTGGCTGAATGCTATAATAAATATTGTGTCTTCTTTTATAAAAGCTGAGAATTTACTGCCCGTCCATTTAATTTTGCCCATCTCTTCTCCATTTCTCAGCACCGTTGCCAGGCGGTGAATGGAGCTCGTCCTTAGAGTTTGGAGAGCCATGCCTGTGTTTTCTGGAGGGGCTGTCCTCAAAGTTGGAGCACTCTGGAGTGGAAGCACACAAACACACATATGCTTACATGTTGAATACCAAACATGTTCCTTTATCAGTCACCTCTAGAACAGCTAACCTCTTGGCAAATTTGGGGGATTCTTTGGGAGAAAGCTGTTGTTCAGTGCAGGTGATGAGGGTTGACTCTTTTCTTTTATAATTATAAGTAAGACTAACAGGTGCTTCAGGCTGATGATTCTTAACACCGGGTCAGAGTCAAAGGCAGACCTGTTCGTATTTGCGCTCTTGATTCTCCTGCATTGATTTCATGCACATTCCTTTACTTAGACTCCTCAAAACATTTTTTCACAGATTGTGAATGTTTATTTAGTCATAGACTTAGAATCCAATTATATGAAATACTGTTGCTTGTCTATATCATTTATGTTTTGTACATTTACACTGGAGCCTATTTCCGCTGTCACTGAATAGAAGCAGGACGCATACTAGATAGGTTGCCAGTACGTCACTAGGTTACAAAGAGTGAGACTAGCCTGCAGAATCAAATGTAGGGTCTTTAATTACATAACGCACATCTTTGGTCAGTGAAAGGAAGCCAGAACATCTGGAGAAAACCCATTCAAACAAACAAAAAAAAATTGAAAAACTTATATAACTTATGTAATAGCCTTTATAATCCAATAGTGGTATTGTCACCCAAGATGTGAACATTTCACAGTGCACAGTGTGTAGCTGTCCTGTTGGATCCCTTGGATTACAAATTGCTGCAGGGTTTATCCATTCATAGATTTATTTATTTATAGATTTATTTTACTATTTAAACAAACATAATTCTGCCAGCTAAAGCTTAAAAGTGAATATTATATTCGTCATTAAACTTGACAACCGTTTTGCCTGCATATTTGTGTTTTTTGCATTTTTTTTTGTAAGTAAACTTTGTTAAGTCAGCCATACATGTTCAAACAGGAAACCAAGTTTAACTAAAAGAAAAATACTGCGTGTTTTAGGTAACGGCTCTTGTTTTTTCCTCTGCACTGTTTTTTTTCCCCTCTGCTTTGCTTTTCTTACTTGGAGCCATCTGCTTCCATGGCAGCTTTGTCTGTATGACATTCACCTGGAAGACCAGGAAGACAAACAAACAAAACAAAAAAGACAGAGTGTGTAGATGAGACAGATACAGTATGAATTTGCCAGTGCTGCAATGGTGCCATGATCTCAGCTAGTTTAAAAGAGGCCAGAGAGCAGAGGCAGAGAGAAGCTGCCTCTGCTGCTATGGCAGACTTAACCAGATCCAGCTAAGAAATTGCAATCCTGAAAGGGGGCTCAGGGAGGGCAGAGAGGGACGGGAGATGGCCTGTTCTGGAAATAACTCTGTCTCTATTCCCCAGTAAATCCGTGGTGTTGACATGATATCTCCTTACCAGTAAGGCAAAGAAACAACAATGGCAACAGTGGCAGCTGCACCCAGTTCAGTGCCTGCTGACGGGGAGGAGGCTTTTGTTTGCAGCACAGTGAACAGCTTGGGGTGGCGTGGTCTGAGGTGTGACATTATTGTTGTTTTTTTAAAATATAGTCTGGGTTAAAATGGGGCACGCTGAGGTGGCAATTAAGAGAGGGATTTTGTGAGTTGGCACATGCGTGCCAGTTGTAGACAGTATGGTCCAACAGCTTAGACTCATAGTTTTAAGTTTGATTGTTTGTATAAATTAATTCATCTATTTAGCCTAAAATGCCTGCAGCTTGTTATGATAGCTGAAAGTTACGTCATGTTAAGTCTAATACCAATGCAAATTTCTAAAGTGTAATTAGTACGTTTGCCCACTTTACACCAAAAACAAGTTTCTGCTGCTGATAAAATAAAATAAAATTACATCTCAAGAAAATACAGCATATTTTGTATTAAAATCATAATTCCAATTTCAAAGTCATGTGAGACAAACAGACATAAATAATGTCAGCTGATCACTGTGGACAAATATTGCATGAAAACTATTTCCATATCGGCTAAGAGTTAACAAGTCAACACCTGACTTCAATCTAGCAGCACCTGCAGTGTGTTTATTTGTGGATGTGTGTGTGTGTGTGTGTGTGTGTGTCTGCATGGATGCATGTGTGTGAGTTTAACAGGCAGGTGGTAATGAGGCAAACTGTGCTGTGCTGGTTTCTGTAATGAGACAGGCAGTGTGGGGCAGGGCCAGTGCCACTAATGGGCCCCTACAGCCTCTAATAAGCAGTAATTATAGTGTGTGTTTACCAAGTGACTCCAAAAACTGTTGAAAATGGTGAGCTTCACATATAACTACTCCACTGCCAGCCCTCCCACCCAGAAATACTGAGTGACAACACTGGAGAGAGTTTTGTCTGGATGTGTTGGAATTAGCATGTAACACTGGAGAGAGAGGAAATTTTGCTTATTTTCAACCATGATTTTAATTACACATATATTTAGTTCTTCATACACTTTTTCACTTTATTGATATTTTTAGCTTCGAGCAAAGCCACCCTCCCACTATTTTATTTGTCTTCTATTCTGTTTTGTGGCAGCCGTTGTGACTATAGTTGCATGTTAGTTAAACTGGACAAACCTCCAGATGTTCGCCACTGAATAAATCATGTTCTTTGGCTAAAACATTTCCCACTATGAGAGGATCAACACTGCTCTTGTTTTCCATAGACAACTACATACTACTAAAAGCTTTCTAAAAGCATTATTTGACATGACGTTCACTGTAGTTGTGACATGCATTGGAATGTAATACTGAATACCAGATAGTAATTAATTATTTTGCTAGGATTCTGAGAAGTAGAGAAATGTCTTTCATCCAAACTTATTTACTTGTCAAGAAGTCAAGCTGTTTGAATTGGACCTGAAATACAGTCGATCAGCTTTAAATGGATTCTAAATATTGGCAGTTTTCTTTGGTCTTCATTGATATCTACTGTCAATCATTCATTGTCTGCCATATCAGATATCTACTTAGACTGCACTGGCATTTCTCTCACAAATTTAAATGACAGAGCCAACTGTCATTTAAATTTTGTCACCCTCTTAAAATAATGGCCTAAGTAATTTTTTAAAGTTTTTTCAGAAAACAAAAAACTAAAACATTCTAAGTTACACTCACGATATAGGCCATTATACCACAGGGGTAGAAACACAATATCTGTTCAGCTGAGGATGTAGGTCATTTTACTAGAGGTGGCCAGCATCACGAGGAGATGATTTTGTCAAAAAACGTAGGCGGGTGACGATTTGTTGTGACACTTTCAGACATGTTGTCTCTCCTTCGGTTGCACTCTAACCTCCTGCCAACCTCTGCCTGACCCTCTGAAGACACCCTACATTTTGGGGAAGCCCTCTCAGTGACCTCATCCGTCACACCAGCCGCCACGTAACAGGTTCACCCTCTTTCTGTGGCTTCGGTTGCATTGTGTTCCGTCTCCTTCTTCACATCAATATAACATTCTCTCGTTTCACTTGTCTTATTTCTTTCATCCCACCCTCCAAGCTCATTGTGATTTGTATATATCTGTCAAACTTGACAAATCACACAGTGTTCCTACATGTTGCTGCTAAGCAATTTTAAAATCATTGGTAGTAAGTTCCTTTATCTCTGCTTGACATTCACTTACAGAGCCCCTCAGTTTCCCACAACTTAACCATAGTGTCTTCTTGCGTTTTCTTCTCTTGTGCTCGAGGGTTACCTCATTAGTGAGACTTTCTGTAACTTACAAATATGTTTTTTGTGTTTCAAATTATTATTATTCCCGCAATCAGTAAGGCAGCTGATTGTAGCATGCCCATACTGGGGTATGTCTTGCCTGACTTTACTATATAAAGGCAACATTACTTCCTTTCATTAATTTCTACTTCACTGAACTAATTGAATTCAAGTTGTCTAATCTAGGGGGGGCTAGTGAGCAATGTTCCCTCTAAGCTGCTCGCACAATTCTCAGCGCACAAGAAAATCTATGCAGCGCATAAAATAAAATTCCCCATTAACGTATTGATTAATATCTAATACTAGACCTAATCTAATCTAATTAATTAGACCAATAATGTGTTTTTCTGTACCATTTTTCAATGTAACGCAGTGAGTGACAGGTGTTCAGATACGGTTTCCTTACGCTATGCAGCCAATCATAGCATTGATAGTGCTTGCATATGTGCCCTGCCCATACGTGCCATGCAGGTTAGCTAGCTAACAACAGTGCAGCGGAGTTAGAAGGTAAGAGACGCAACCCCTTTATCATGGCGAAACGAACGGGCAGCGCCAGCGACACATCCACTCACCAAGCCAAAGTAAAAAAGAAATGCGGTTCTTTTAAGATGGAATGGCTGTCTGAGTATGTGCAAATAGAAGAACAAGCGGTGAGATTTTTTTCTTTTTCGAGTGAGAAAGGTCTACTCTGCAAAACATGCAGGCTGCAAGCATGACTTCCCATGGCCAAAGCATGACTCTCACATTTAACATACTACACATCTCATGAACAACAAGATTTTTGTTTTTTTCATTTTAAGTGGGCCAAATCACTTATATAAAAAAGTAAACTAATGAAAATTGCTGCTGTGATTTGATTCTTTTAATAAGCCATGTAACTTGCTATGATCCAAGGTTTTGAACAGGTGTGATAATGGTGTGTGGCCACAGCGTGCACATCTGATGTTGCTCACAGTGGTCCTCAGTGTGCTCAGGGAGCTTGTGTGTGTATGCCCAGACACATGAAAAATTAGAGGGATCATTGCTAGTGAGCACCGCATGGAGTAGACGATTTTCTGAGAGGCTCCACCAATCCCTCACTAAAATTGTATTAAAATTTAACGCCTGCATCACAATTTTCAACCATGAGCAGTTTCAGCAGAAACCAGTTAAAGGGGAAACCTCTGAACCCAAAACTACCCACAAGAAAAGACAGCAAAGCTGCCTTTAATGCGGAAGAGGACAACTACGCTAGCAACTTGGCAGAGCTAGTCACAGAAATCTCTACTAGCGCCAACAAGACCTTCAATCAACATCCCACGCTGGCTAACATCCTGGCAGCTATCAGGGAGATGAAAGAGGATATGTTCACCACATTCAACACCTTGGATTCAAAACTACACTTTGTTCAGACCTCGCTGGTTGACACACAGTATGTATCTGCGACCAACCACGAGACCCATATCATGAGGTGCTGATGGAAAGCAACAAGGCTATGAAGCTTAAGCTACTTGGCCTCAAGAGCCGCTCGAAACGCTTTAATATTAAAATGACGGGATTACCAGAAAAGGTCGAAAAGGGAAATCCAACGCAGTTCACTGCCAAGTTTTTGCCACAACTTCTCCGGTCCAACAACTTCCACAGCGGTCTTAAGGTGGTCCGTGTACAGCGTATACGCGCACAATCTTCACTGACTCGCCCTTGCACCTTGATCGCGAAAAAATCCATAACTTTTCCGTTAAATATTCTCAGAGAAAACCCTCAAACTCGCCTGTCTACAGTCTCCCCTGTCCTTCAACGAAGCCCGGATCAGCATATACCTCGGCCCTCCTGAGATATCAGAAAAACGCTGAGGCTACGATGGAGTAAAAAAGAAAATAAGAGAGGTATCTACGGGTATGCTGAACAGAAAATATTCCAGAATCCTGCAGACGCCGAAGAATTCATCAACAAATTTGCAACACCAGTCGCGACCGCCACTGACCCTCAATGGAACTTTGCTCCTGCTGTCTTCTTTTACCCCACCTTTATAAAGTGCTTAGCCCGATTTTGTTTGTATTAGCAGGTGATAAAAACGAGGGTGGGTGTGGCTCCTCGGTGAGCTCATCATTTAGGTAATATTACGCCATGTTCATTTCACGTACCTACAAAGTTAGTCTATACAGACAATTTTTTGTAGTGTTAAGCCGTTTCCCAAAGCTTATGAGGGAATTCATGCTCTGCTTCGTTTGGGGAAGTAGATGCGGAGAGGGCTTAAAGTTAAATGTTTTGGGGTTTTTTTCTGTTTTGATTTGTTTTGTTCTATTCTGTTTTGTTTTGCGCTCTTGCTTCCCTGCTCTTACATTCAACACCACCGTCATCATCTCTGCCACTATGTTACAGTATATTAATCACACGATGTTTTGTCATGGCTACTAGTTATTCCCCTGTCTCTCCACAAGGCGGCAGCCTAACCTTAATGAGTTCAAATGTCAGAGGTTTAAGGACCAATTTAAAGAGAGGCAAGGTGTTCTTTCACCTGAAATCTTTACATGGGGACGTTATCTTTTTGCAAAAAACTCATAACGCACAAGGTGCAAGGGAGGCTAAAATGTAATTGGATATCACAAATTTACCAATCCACATTTTCTTCTAAGGCTAGGGGTGTGGCAATTTTATTTTGCCGGAACATTCAATTGATTTTATTTATATAGCGCCAAATACAACAAATGCCATCTCAAGGCACTTAAATAATAAAGTCCAATTCAAGCCAATTGGACTTCAATTCATTGTTATCATAATTATTTACAAAATAATCCAATTCATTCATATAGAGCCAATTCAAAAACAATTTAAGAAGTTAAGGAAACCAACAGATTGCCCCGAAACTTGTCTTCAGTCCAATCTCCCGTCCTGAGCATGCCTGAGGCGACTGTGGAGAGGAATGACTCCCTTTTAACAGGAAGGAACCTCTGGCAGAACCAGACTCAGGAAGGGTGGCCATCCGCCTCGACGAGCTGGGGAAACACTGTAGCACCATTCAAAGGATATCTGTTGGAACAGGGAAACACGAGTTAATGACCACAATAATGTTACATGTACATAATATCATTTGAGAAATTAAACAGGGGGAAAAGAGAGTAAAGTGAGGAAAGGTGTGACAGATGAAGCCCCCCAGCAGTCTAAGCCTATAGCAGCTTAACTATGGGATGTTTCGGGATCACCTGAGCCAACCAACTATAAGCTTTATCAAAAAGGAAAGTTTTAAGCCTGATCTTAAAAGTGGAAAGGGTGTCTGTTTCCTGGACATTTACTGGCAGCTTATTCCACAAGAGAGGGGCCTGATAACTGAAGGCTCTGCCTACCATTCTACTTTTAGAAACTCTGGGAACCTCAAGTAAACCTGCAGTTTGGGAGCAAAGTGCTCTGTTAGGAAAATATCTTACAATGAGATTTTTAAGATATGATGGAGCTCGGTCATTAAGAGCTTTATATGTTAGGAGAAGAATCTTAAATTCAATTCTGAATTGAACAGGGAGCCAATGAAGAGAAGCTAAAACTGGAGAAATATGATCTCTGCTGTTAGTTCTCATCAGAACTCTGGCTGCAGCATTTTGGATCAACTGAAGGCTTTTCAGAGAATATGTGGGACAGCCCAATAATAAAGAATTACAGTAGCCCAATCTTGAAGTAACAAATGCATGGACTAGTTTTTCTGCATCACTCTGAGACAGGATGTTCCTGATTTTAACAATATTACAAAGATGAAAGAAAGCAGTCCTAGAAACCTGTTTTATATGCGAGTCAAATGATAAATTCTATTAAAAAATAACTCCAAGGTTCCTCACTGTAGAACTAGAAGCCATAGAAATACCATCTAGAGTAACTATGTAGCTAGATAATTTCTCCCTGAAGCGCTCAGGTCCAAAGATAACGACTTCAGTTTTGTCTGAATTTAGAAGCAGACAGTTCTGAGTCATCCGGGTCTTTAATTCTTTAAGACATGCTTGTAGTCTGACCAACCTATTGGTTTCATCTGGTTTCATAGATAACTACAGCTGAGTATCATCAGCATAGCAATGGAAATTTATGCCATGCTGTCTAATAATGTTACCTAATGGAAGCATGTATAAAGTGAAAAGAATTGGTCCAAGCACAGAACCCTGAGGAACTCCATGACTTACTCTGGTGTGTGAGGAAGATTCTTCATTTACAAGAACGAACTGGAATCTATCAGGTAAATATGACTTAAACCAGCCTAATGCAGTTCCTTTAATCCCAATAACATGTCTGTCTCTTTAATAAGTCTCTTTAATAAGATACTGTGATCGACCTTATAAAATGCAGCACTGAGATCCAACAGAACAAGCACAGACACAAGTCCGCTATCAGAGGCTAAGAGGAGATCATTGGTAACTTGGGAACATCCCATTTGAACATTGTTCAACCATCTCTGACCCAAATGGTCGCTATCTAATCGTAACAGGGCACATTTTCTCACATCATGTAACTTTCTTGAAAACACCCAATATCGACGACCCTGCTTTCTTCAGGAAAATGTTCAACCTTATCCCACACTCTTCTACTACTCACTTAATTGCTGGTGGAGATTTTTACGTTGTATTAGACTGTTATAATGATAGGCTCTCCACCCACCCAACCACTCCTTCTAACTCCACCATCACTTTAAACAATCTAATTGGTTCTATGAATCTTGTCGATGTCTGGAGGCTTCAAAACCCAGCCGATCAAGACTTCTCTCTTTCCTCCCATGTGGCCCAAAATACATCTGTGATATGTTCAGAGAATATAAACCTAGCAGAGCTCTTAGATCCAAGGACTCTTGAGCCGCTTTCGGACTGTAGGAACCTTTGGCAGTTCTAATAACCTTTTAATCCGCGGGGCCGTTTTCTCCCGTGTTCGGACATACAGGAACTCGGGGCTTTCTCCCTTAGTTCCTATAACTATTTAGCTCCTTCTCCGAGGTCGGGTCTTTTCATGGTTCTATAGAACGATCTGACGGAGGTGTGTGGTGGTCGGTAGCTACGCCCCATGTTTACTCATACACTGACACAACCGGCGGGTGTTTAATAAGTTAAACTTACACTGGTCTCATTTGTCTGCAGCGCTCTGCTCTCCTTTCTTCCTTCATGAAATGAAAAAGTATAGTCTCCTGACTCTCTCTGTGAGCTTTTCCAGCCTCGATATTAGACGCCTGATGTGATTGTCCATGATTAATATCACCATCATGCAGACCATGAACACAGTGGCCTCCCCACTCTCCATATTAGCTTCTTGGTGGTGTTTTTTCTACTCTCATTACTTTTACCGTTTTGTTTTGTGTTTGAATGTAGCGCTAAACAGCTAACGGCTAACGCGTCACTGAAGCAGACTGCTGCGCGCGGCGCATCAGTCCCTATCAGGTCCCGACTCATGTGCGAATGCAGACTGAAACAGTTCCGCTGGGGAAGGATAGTTATCAGAACGAAATTCGAGGAGGGTAGTTCTGATAACTACTTTCCTAGAACGGTCTGTCCGAAAGCGGCTTTGGTCAGTAGTCCAGTCCAGTGTCCAGACTAAACATGGAGAAGCAACATTTAGCTGTTGTGCTGCAAACAAGTGGAACAAACTGCCAGTGGAGATTAAACTTTCACAAAATGTAGACATAAATAAATCCAGGTTAAAAACATTAATTTTCTCATGTGTCTATGCATGAAATCTGTGCGGTATCTTTGAACTTATCTGGACTGTTGCTTGTTTTTAAATTAATTTAAATATTTAATTTTTTTCTCTTTGTGTTCTTTTATGTATTTTTAATGCTTCTTACACTCCCTGCTGCAATGCATTTATTTTATGTAAAGCACTTTGAATTGTTTTATACTATACAAATGTGCTATACAAATAAATTTGATGTTGACTTTGGCTTTATGTGTATAAATCTTATACAAGAATTGACTATTTCTTAACAGACGCCAAATTGACCCTTAATATCTTTACTACCAAATATCACAACATTTTAATCTACAATCACAGTCCCGTTGAACTAATAATCGCTCTTGGCAGAGCTAAACCCACACGTTAAGCGTGACCTGAATGACATACTCAAGCTTAAATACAAGTATAACGTGATTCTTTCCAGATGAGTGAGTACAATGCTGTTAATTGTAAAACAAAAACATTTTTAACTCACAGACAAACCAGATAAGCTTCTGGTCCTTCAGCTCAGAAGCACAAAGGCTAAGCGTGCAATTCATAAAATTAAGACCAAATCGGGCAAAATTTCCACCGACCCAAAAGAGATTAAGAAATGTTTTCGCAAATTCCAGGTGGACCTTTACACCTCAAAGACTACCACAGACACCACACAAATCTCTGACTTTATCTGCTCTCTTCACCTCCCCAAACTGAATCCCGCAGCGCAATCAGAATTAAATGCAGATATAATGCCAGAGAAAGTTGCGGGAGCGGTACGTTCTTTCCCCAATGGGGAAGCAGCTGGCCCAGACAGTTTTGATATTGAATTTTATAAAGCATACATGGACACAGTTACTCCTGTCATGTTAAGGATGTTCAATCACTCTATTGCCACTGGACGACTCCCTGACTCTTTATAGTCGGCTAACATCTCTTTGAAATTGAAAAAAGACAAAGATGACACTGACCCAGCTTCATACCGGCCTATTGCTCTTTTCGGATGTGACCTTAAGGTGTCTACTAAAATACTTCTCAATAGACTTAATAAATCCACCATGTAATCCACCATGACCAAACTGGATTTATCCCAGGAAGATTCTCTTTTTTTAATGTTAGACGATTGATGAATATAATGTACTCCAAATATGATAAAGATTAAAAAATTGCCATCCTTAGCCATGATGCAAGGAAAGCCTTCGATCAGGTTGAATGGAAGTACATTATAACAGTGATAAAAGAGTTTGGTTTGGGCGTCAACTTTGCTTCCTGGATCGAAATGTTATATGCTAGTCCATCTGCTTCAGTTATCACCAATTATAACAAATCACCCACTTTTCCATTGCAACGCTCCTGTCGTCAAGTCTGCCCTCTCAGCCCGTTCATTTTTGCGATGGCGATAGAGCCCCTTGCTGTCATTATGAGAAATCCTCCCTCCATTGCTCCCTTGATTTTGGGCAGATTTGAGTCGACCATCGCACCTTGGTCTATGCGGGTGACATGGCCTTGTTTCTTTCCCAGAGTGAATATCTAGCTGTATTTATTCCCAAAAACCCCAAACTGATTTATAATTTGAACTATTTGAATTTGATAGAAAAACTGAAATCGAACATTTAGACCTGGAGACTGCAACCCTTTTCTTCCTTCAAGGTAAACACAAGAAACTTGTACTAAAGAAAAAGAAATGGACCAGACTCTGTGAATAATTCCCTATACTCCCTATATAGACCAGTGAGCAGTGCTGACCAACATGTCATTGGGGTCATCAGGTGGGAACCTTCTTTCATCAGTGTTTTGTCTAGTTGGGCCCACGACACCTCCAGGAGGCTAGACAATGATCACTAGCGTCCCAGAGCCACCCCCCTAATGCCAGCCATCACTGCTCCTCACACCACAACAACCATTTTTTTCCCACAACCACAAGCTACCATAGCCTCTCACCAACTGCATACCAGTCATAGTGGGGTGGGGATACAAACCCTGGTTCGGGTAGGGGGTAATGAAAGTATAGAGGGTGCCAGAGGTGGAGGCATGACAAGACACACTAGTAGATTCAGCAGACAAACTCACCTAAACAGTCCTACAATCACTAAACATGCCAGCAAAAAAATAGCCAAACAGGTCAACTTACCTAAAATGGCTGCATGGTTTCAAAAGGCTCACATGGGCCACACCCTCCACTTAAATATCCTGGATTTTTTCCTTGTCTCTTCCAAGAGTCTGTTTTCCCAAAGCGCTCCCCCTTCTGAGCCCCCAGCTACTATTGCTTATTCTAATCCAAATCCACTGACAAGACTTTACTGCTTCATCTGACACTTCCTTCACTATTTTCATCACACTGTCCACTTACACCCAGCTCCCTCAACAATGAGACAGCAGACTTTGCAACAAATCCTCTACATCCTACTTCCACTGGACATATCCTAACTTTCCATCCTCGCTGCTCTGCTTCTGCCCCCAACTCCACATACCTAAGCTTTTTCCTTTCATATGTTTCTGCTATTAACTCCTCCCAAGGAACAGTCGGCTCTATGATATAGACTCTCATTCTACTCCTACACCACAAGACTATATCAGGCCTTAGATTTGTAGAGGCTATCTCCTGGGGAACAACAAGCTTTTCATTTCATAAATCTAGCTGCATCTCCGAATCACAAGCATCCTCTAAGCTGCCTTGACTCCTTATTGTCTTTTTAACTGAATTGCCACTCTCTTCACCTTAGACCCTCCTAAATTTACCTGCCTTAGTTTATTTTTTTGGTTGTTTTTTTTTTGTTTTTCCACAGCCCATTGTGGAAGGAAAAATGTATTACTACAGTGGATTTCTCATAAAGCCCCCACAACATCTGGCTGTAACGGAATGATAATGGAATATATTCCACTGGACTTCCTGACCTACGAAACACTGTCTAAAAAGTCAACTGTCCTTTTTGGACAATCTCAATGTATCTGTTATCCTGATGAGAGCTTGTATCTCAAGTGCTAGAGTCTGAGGACCTATCCATTAATATATAGCTGTTTTCACACTGAGATCCTCTACCATCGCGGGTCCAAATTGCCACTTCATCCTGCGTTGAGCAATATAAAAGCTTGGCGTATTAGGTGATCCATCCTGCATCAAATTTATCAAACCAACGGTGGCGGGACACCTTGAGGACTTGTTTTTGTTGCTGGCTGTTTATTCGGTCACGCAAGTGTATATGCAGTTCATGGAGATGTTATTTTACGGGGTGTGGATGGTCACAACGTGGCCGAAGAACATATGCGGAGAATACAAGAGCACTATAATGTCCAAGTTGAGGAAATCCATCGACAATTTGAAGCAGAAGAACGCGAACAGCGTCGACGCAATCGACGAAGACGTTTAGCTATCATGGCTCTGAACATACATGTGTCTGCAGTATATATGAGTATAACGAGGTGGATTTAACGTGATATTCACATGCCAGTGTACCTTAGGATAAGCTTGAATACTTCACAGACTACAATCTAGCAAAACGATGTCTTCATTCAAAGAAAAACAAATTTAGTTTGTCATATATCAACAGTCTCTAATAAACACGTTCTGCTTTCGATTTATAATGCAACATCATCAGCAGGGTCTCTACTCTCTTTCAGGGTGGTATTCCTCTGGCCGATAGGCTAATCTTTGGATGTGGAGATGAATGTGTTGTATAATGTTGGCCCACTATCTTACAGACCTTTAACTTGTCATGAGAGCAACAAATCAGTAAGAAAACAGAGTTTTTAATCTGGTGCCCATGCTGGGACAGAACAACAAGTTCACTCACAGCCCTGGTAGTGTGTAGGTGTGTTCTTGTATGTACAGTGTTTGTGGTGGCACAAGTAGTCAAACAATGTGATACAAAAAGTAGGAAAAGTAATTTTACCTCAACCAATATACTTTAATCCTTTTTACAAAAATATTTGTTAGAGCAATATTATAGGATTAAAGCAGGAGGACTCAAAATGCACAACTCAAGGAAGGTATGTAAAAAAAAGGGTTTATTCCAAAAAACTAAAGACGCTCGGATAATCCAAGATATAAATCACAATGGAAATGATCTTAATCTAGTAATACTTGATAGTTTAAACTCACTTGACGGACATGCAAGACAAACTGGCAACGAGACAAGGGAGACAGGACTATTTATACATGAGGAGGAACGCATGTGGAAACAATCTGGGCGGGGAAGACAATCACACAAAGGGAGGAAGTCATGGTCTAAAATGAAAGGGAAAGGTGAGTACAAAATAAAACAGGAAGTGGCTGACAAGACAAAGTGGATAACAAGACTACTCACACAAATTACATAACACATATCAAATTACATAACACAAAAAACTTCAACATATTTGATGAGACACAACAAGGATCATTTGTACCTGAGTAAATGTGTTTCTGTACTCAATCTATAATAACACATAACATTTTATGTGCTGTAATTTTGTTTTGGATCTTAGACATCTAAAAAGTCCCAGCCTGACTCTAGGGCTTTTTCCATCAATCAGGTTCATCATCATCATCAGGTCTGTTGTTGAGTTAATTTAGTTTGTTTCCTGTTAAATTAACAATACAAAACAAATAAACAAAAAAATCCAATAATGATTTAAAAAGATCATTATTGGATCAGTTCAAAAACAAATATTAATGTTCAAGAAACTTACCCTTTGGTGGTGACAGTATTGTCACTATAAATGATGAATGTAATGGAGGATGTAAGTTGTCTAAAGGCTCTAATACACTAAACCTACGTGACAAACCAGTGGAGCTGAGAGGCCCCTGCTGGGTCTCCTCGTGTCACCAGTGTCTGAAGCAACAAAGTAGCACTTAAACATATCTCAAAAACAAAGTCCAGCTCCTGACTGGGACGTAACGTCTGCACCTGCAAAAGAAGGTATAGTTTGCCAAAGCAGAATCGGTAGTATATACATTGTACAATAAGGAAAACTGGAAGCCTGTGTCAATAAAAAAAAAACAAAACATAAACATTAAAAGCCCTGGACAACATTAAGCATCCTGTTGTTATACAGTGAAGATATTCAGTGATTTAGCAGTGATTTGTAATGGCTTTAAGGAGCACTGAAAAAAAAAAAAATCTATCAAAAAAAGTAATCATATGTTTTAACTCTAATTATCAGGACTTACTGAAAAGCAATAAGTCATGATTTTAGTGGCTAGTTTCAAAACAAATAAACATCAACACATTTTTAATAATTTAACCTCTTCTTCTTTGGAGCCCCGCTGTACTTAGTTTGGCTGTATTCACTAAAGAGGCTGCCTGGTACTAAAATTACTTGAATTTTGGTTTACTGCAGTTTAAAGGTTTCAGAACAGGTTCAATAACATCCCAAATTTGAGGTTAAGTGAGTTTCGATTGGGGGAAGCAACATGCTCACAATTCTCCATTGGCACAAAACACAGCATTTTAGACTTACTTTATGTATACTTCTTTTGTAAATATTTAAGAGTATTGTAGTATTAAATGCACATGCTCATTCACACTACATTAAGTGATGTACTCGTATCCTTTAATTTGTTATATTTAGTAACTTCTCTCCACCAGGGTTTGTGCCCATCCTGCCTGCAGCAGTGAGAAAAACAGGCATATTTGAATAGCTGAGTTATCACTTGGCCAATCGCTGTTTTTCCATGACAATGAAAACAAATCCAGCTTACACTCATTTCTGTTTTCTCTCAGAATCTGTATGTGTGAGAGAAAGCCTCCCTCTGCCCCCACTCTATAAAGGCTTGATCTCTGCCTCTGTTGAATATGTTAATCTATCTGGTGGTCCCCCTGCTCTTTCTCTCTGTCCACGAGACCCCCACTGCCCAACGCTCCCCTCCCAAGTAGGGGAAGGGGGATCTTCAATGCTTCAGCAGAGGCTTGGTGGGCCAGGACTTCATCCCCTGGTCGATTGTGTGTGGTGAACAGAAGAGGGGGAAGGAGAGGTGCAGGACGTAATCCTATTGACCATCCCTATCCCATATGGTAAACGCACTGGCCTCTCCAGTAGTACAGTCAATGAAGTGGTGGGTACTGCTTGCCTCTCCACTTTTGCCTGGGGCACTTTTCACTTATCCTCAGCCTCTTACCCTCATTTGGGATCACTTTTGGAGATAAGACCAGGATAGTTTTCTTGAGTTGTCATAAAGTTGAGACTGAATCTGATTATATCTTAATTACACATGTACATATCTGTTTTCTATTTTTTTTACGCTATCGTACATTTCTGTCAAGTTATTCTTCTGTAAAGAAAAACACATGTTAATCTCTAATTTGAAGGTTTCAGTTGCCTGTTTTTTTGCTTTGCATGGACCCCCCCCCCCCTTTACAGTCAGCAGTCATAGATATTTTGTTCAATGTTCACATTATATCAAGAACATAAACATCTGGCACAAGGAGGGCCTGATAATGTGTATATCTGTGTCAGTGCTGGTGGGGAGAAACTGGTCTTGTGTCAGCAACAGCCTGAACGTTTGCTCAGTTCTGGTGGAGGTGTGGGTGCCCATGGGGGGCTTTTTGTGCAAGTTAAAATCCGCGTTAGCTATTCAGCCCCAGCCATGTCAATTGGCATATGCCTGATCCATCTCCAATGTGTTCATGTAACCAGAAAATACTCCCTTTTAGACACCAGCATTCTCCCTCAAGCGAGAGAGATTAAGAAGTAATGTTGCTCTCTCCCTCTTCAACATGGGGACAGTGGAAGTGATGGCGATAACAAGGCAGTTAAGATGCGTGAGCCTGCAGAAGAATCAGAATCAGAACACTGGAGGAAATTGCTAGAGTTACTACTGCACAGCTAGACATACACTCGAAGACAAATGTATTAAAACCAAAAACAAAATAACACTATTCAAAAGAATAGATAAATAAATCAAAATAAATCAAAACACAATATCTATACAATAAAATAAGGAATGTAGAGCGCTAATACAAGAATATGCAGTAAAAAAAAAAAAGCATAAAAAACTGGAAAGTACTCAAAGTGATTAGTTCCAGTAAATAACATAGTCCTATTGCACCTGATTACTTGTATTAAAGTAATGGATATTACTCATGAAGCATAGACGCATATTGCACAGTGATAAATTCATATAAGAAAATATTATTGCCCATAAAAAAAGTATAGTATTATTGCACTTAACCATAATATTATTGCATGATTCTTGGGGTAACTCTAGCCTGTTTCACAAAGAGAGGTAACTTAACCTCACGGTCAGTTACCGTAGTAACAGACTCTCTGAACCTAACCTGGTCGGGACCAGGTTTTAGTCAAGAAACCTTGAGTTTCTCTCTGTCTCCGCCCTCTTTCAGCCACACACGACATTTGATTTCCTCATTCATTCAGTCAGCAGAGCGAGTTCTTCTACTTCTATAAGTCCATTAGGCACAGTAGGAGGCAACTTTTTTCACGAACATGTCCTTTTGACAACGATCCCGTGGATGAAGGTGCAGCATTATTGCGCAGAGAAATAAATATTCGTTGGAGATGGTTATCAGACCGCGCATAGATTTTTGCATTTACAGACAATTATCTTTTTGAGCGGCACCATCAGAATTTTGTTGGGACAAAAGAAAAAAAAGACATAAAAGACAAATAAATATTTGTATGAATAGGCTTAAAAAAGACATGTATAGGCCTATTATATTTTATAAAGTCACTCGTTTCTTGGGGGTGGATTCCCTTCAGGGATTCCCTCAGCCACTGGCCTTCCGTTAGAGGTGGTGGTGCTGGGCACCACCCGTTTTACGGGCATCTGCCTTCTTTCTGTTGGCTGAGTAGAAGTCTGTGTTAGTTTAAATAGGCATAAATGTTTAACAGAAAATGATATAGATGAGAAGACATAGTTTATGTGTGTGAAAACAGCATTATGTTGGGAATAAAATAACTGCACAGTCAAATAGCCACTTAATATTTATTTTACAGTGTAAACCATGATCAAAATGAGCCTCCATGCTGAGGTCTCACCTGTTTGAACAATGTTTTTATATTTCATCTTAAGCTGCTGCCAAGTGCGCTTCTCCCCCGCGGGATTGCACCTAAGTGAAATACATGAATGGGCTACCATTCAAGCAGTTTCCCTGTAATATTATTGGGATTGCAAAGGACTACATTTAAACTTACACTTTTGCTGCTGCAGCGGTGTTGCACTTATTTTTAAAAACGTATTGAAACCCGCCTTATGAGCGCATTAAAGCTGCCGTCGGCAGGTTTTCAAAATTCTGAGTCTAAAGTCGGAAAATTCAAACTGATACAACTTTCAGGTCCCTCCCCCTCTGTGGACGAGGTTGTGCACGTGAGTTCACACCAGTGTGCGCGCACACAAGCTGGGGGCAGACTCACGCTCAGCATGGAAGACGTGGTTGGTGACTGTTCTGCTCAGATAATAGATCAATAATAAACCTAACGTGATTGGTTAAAAACAGCCGGGAGCGCTCGATTTTTGCAAGCACGATTACAGGCTTCAGAGGGAGCTACAGAATTTGAGATTTTTCCTAAACAGCCTATTTAATATTCTACTTCCAGAATCCCATGACAGTTCAAGCTAATATGACTAAAAAAAAGTTGCCGACGGCAGCTTTAAGATTTCCAATTCGAGGTTGGTGAAAAACGTAGCCCCTCCTCTTCCCCGTTGCCATGGTGACTCGTCGAATCGGGGCAAAATCAGCGTTTCTGGAACCGAAAACTCAGAGTTTTCTATCTCAGAGTAGATCAACTCAGAGGTCAGGAATAGACTCAGAGTATGTTGAACCTGCTTTGTGAAACGGACCCCTGGCCCGAACTGAACACACAATGTTCATCACAATATCCATCACTTCTTTCATATTTAAAATCTTTCCACACAACCATGGCTGGCAGGGCCGTTTCTAGCTTTGTGGGGGCCCTAAGCAAGATACCGTTTGGGGGCCCCTAGTTTGTCAAACTACAATGAAGAGATTCCGAACTATTTAGATGGAACACTAAGGCCCCATCCACACGTAGCCGGGTATCTGCTAAAACGAATATATTTTTCTACGTTTGGACCTGTCATCCACATGAAAACGCATAAAAACGCACCGTAAACGAATGTTTTTAAAAACTCCGGGCAAAGTGAAGATTTTTGAAAACTCCGTTTATGCAGCTGCGTGTAGACAGAGATAACCGGAGATTTGCGTTTTCGAACGTCACAATATGCGCCAAAACAACAACAAATCTGCTTAAAAGTCTAAAGTGCGACCTTTGTTTACTGAAGAAGCATGGATGTCTTGAGAACTGTGGTGGTTCTTGTGCAGGCGCTGTTTACAGCCTTGATTTTACACGCCCAAGTCGTACTCCTCACTCCTGTCGCTGTCGGAATTATTACGTCCTCATATCGAGGGGCAGTCCACTGTCATATGATCACCTGTCCGTGTGCTCAAAAAAGTGGCGTGCACACTTTATTATTTAGCTGACGAGGGCAGATTGCGCAAAACAGCAAATGCATTTGGGTTGTCAAGACAGGTGAAAACGCAGATGTTCGGTTATGTGTGGAAGGTGTTTTTTTCGAAAACGAGGTAATGTGGATACAGATTTTTTTATAAACGTAGGGGGGGAAACATTCGGTTTTAAAAATACCCGGCTACGTGTGGACAAGGCCTAAGATCTATTACACTTTATGAGCAAAACAGGCTAGAGTTTAAATTAAACATCTTAAGTTGAACCACTCAGGCAAGTTAAACTAATAAGAAAATATAATACAAAGAAAACAATAAATAAAGATTGTACCCAATTACAAAGTAGATAGATACTTTATTGATCCCGAACGAAATTCAAGCATCCAGTAGCAAGACCTAAAGCAATAAAAAATGTTAATACAATTATAAACACTTTAAAAACAATCTAAGAATTTAAAAAACTATTTAAAAAAAACAGTTTAAAAATCTAAAGTGACCAGTGAAATAAGACCAAAGTGAAATATAAAGTGACCAGTGACATACAGAAGCGCAATCACTTAAAGCTGTTGTACATCCTGATGGCCAGAGGAACAAAAGAGTTTTTGAAGTTGTCACTTTTAAGAAGTTTCTGCATTTATCTACACATTGTACTAGTTAAAGTTATAAAACTAAGAAAAATGATTCACTGCCACAATATTCTAAAATAATCAACAGGATGCCTAATATTTGTATATCACTTAAAAAACTAACAGTAGAACACTTCTAATTAGAGGCCTATAAATAACACACCAAACTTAGTAAATTAATCCTAAGTAATGCCAAAATTGTGTCAAATAGCTGAGAGACAACTTCCACTGAGCAATGACACAGCAGGACAACAACATGCCTCCCTCCCTGCTAGAATCTGAATAAACTGGAGTCAGTTAGTCATTCCCGTGGCAGGACTGACTGTTCATTCACATGTGACATACTCATCTTATATAAGCAAACTTTCATGAGGCAAACACTGAAGCCGAGTTTATAACGAACAAATCCCAGCCAGCTACACAACATTTATCCGAGGCTAGCTCGCAAGACAAACAAACACAAAAAACGTCCCACCTCCAGCTATCCAGCCCACATCATCTAACACATGCTTTACCTTTGTCCTCAGGCCGTTTTTCTTCCTCCATTTTTCCACACCACTAATATAACTTCTTTATGATGCCATTACGGCGTTTGTCTTGTTAACTTTTCTCGCTTTTTAGGGGAATGATGGGTAGATGTCAATCATTCCCGTCACACCTGTTGGCGGCCTGCTACGCCACTCAGCGTGTGACAGTGCTGTACTTTACACAAACTCTACACACGGTCGCCAGCATTCGTAGATTTTGTTCGTAAATCCAAACTTTTCGTCAAATCCAATCGCTAACCAAGCCTAGGTTGCTGACGTTAGCTGGCAGCAATATCACTGAACGTTAGGTTAGCAAAACAATTACACCAAAAACACAAACTTACCAGCAAGGGATGCACGAGCGTCATCTCTCCGTTTTCTTTTCTTTCTTTTGTCAGCGCCAGAATCATGTGGCCTTTTACCATTCTAAATCTTCTTCACTGTTAATGGGCATAACTCGGAAAAAGTCAGGTAGGAGGATGCTCCACCACCTCCGATGCGGTAACTTTGAAGACTGTACCATTCAGGAACCATTGTACCATTTCAGGAAGGGGGGGTATAGATAAGGTAAACACATCTAATTTGCCCGAATCGAGCACACAATTAAGAAAAACAACGCTGGGCCTGTTCATGACTAATTTATATAATTTCTTTAATGTAATTATATAATAACTATCATGAAATTTTTTTAACACCTTAATTTTGGGGGCCCCCGCCAGGTACTTGGGGCCCTACGCGCTCTGCGTACTCTGCGTATGCGGAGCGGCGGGCCTGATGGCTGGTGAATTATACAATGATAATTCAGGATATCCGGGAAAGATTCACTTTCTTTGCACAGTGCAATGAACCCATTGGTGCGGCGCATCGTAGCAGGCGCCCCATCAGTTGTGATGGAGATCAGCTTGAAGAGCGGCAGTTCTGTCTCGCTGACAAATACCATGAAAGCATTGAAAGTATCCTCACCTCTGGTGTGTCTTTTTAATGGGAAAATGATGAGTAGCTCTTCCTTGGCACTCATGTCTTCCAAAACCATCCTTAAGAAAACACACAATTGTGCCACATCCACTATATCAGTTGACTCGTCAAATTGGAGGGAAAAGCACTTACATGCATCAGTATCCTTCCTCAGTTGCTCCACCACATGCACAGCCATTCCCTCACATCGCCTTGCAGTAGTATTGCGGGAAAGTTGCACTTCTTTAATGGCCTTCATGATCTCCGTTTTATTTTTAAAGTCGTCAAAAAGGCTATCCGCTGCCTCGAGAAAGCCTTTATTCACAATATCGTCATCTTTGAATGGCTTCTTGTGTTTAGTACAGACATGACTGACGCGATAGGAAGCAATAGTTTCCTTACCCTGGGTCTTTGGTTTGGTGAAGATTGACTGCCCTGCTGCAAGCTGTGTTTTCAAATTCTGCACTTTTGTGGCGCATAAAGGCGTTTTTGAAGGGAAATCCCTCTCGTAGCTCCCGTGTCCTGTGTCTACTTCAGATTCCCTTTCTTTGCTTATGCCACCGTTGCATTGCAGAGCAAACACACAGGCTTTGAATGAAATAACCCAAAAAAATAATATTCCTTCCATTCAGGGTGAAAATGTTATGTCTTGGCTCGTTTCCCCTCAGCCATTTTAACATTCAAGAGTGCATAACCGCTCTGATCACAAGCTGCTAGCTACTGTTGACAGCTGTCAACTTCCTGTCATGTATGCCACGCGCTACCGTAGAATAAACGTATTCTGACGTGTTTAACTCTTTCGGTGCCATTGACGTCTATACACGTCAATTTAAAAAAAAACGTTCACTGCCAAAGACGTCTTTAGACGTCAATTGCATTTTTTAACGGAGCGGGCTGGGGGACAATCTAGCGGAGTTCGTCACTAAATCTTAGGCTTGTAAACACTAAACAGAGAATATACTGGCAAAATTACCCGCTAGGTGGCAGCAGTGCCACTATGCACAAAAAAAAAGAGCTCGTTTTCTCAATTTTTTGGGTCAAACAGCTGTTTTTGGTGAAACCAACCTATGTTCTACTGTCTATTACTAAAAGACTGAAAATGGCAGAAACAAACTTTTTTTTCCTGATCAAAGAAGAGAGTCTACTCTTTCTGTTGGTAATTTCGGTGTGTACATAGTCATAAGACACACTTTTCTGTGGGTCTTGGAAAATCAGTCAAAATACTGAAAAACACTTGGCAGTAAGGGTGTCTCTGAACTGAAAATGGCTGGCAGCCAATGAGTTAAGAGACTGATAGGGTAACAACAAAAACTTACAATAAAACACACATATCACACAACATAGCACAAAACAAAACATATCCAACGACGCATAACTACAACAAAACAAAACATACAGTTACATATGAAAAAAACTTTTTCCTACACCCCTCACAGTCAACTTGGGATCAGTCTGCGGTCTACTGGTAAACTCTAGTCTCTAGGGTCTTAAGCCCTATTCGGACGGGACTAGTTCAATGGGGGCGTGTATGGTAATGTTGGTTAACCAGACGACGCCAGGGAGAAGAAATGACCAATTCAGACGGGACAAGAAATCCCTGTACTATTCATCTAACATGGGAGGAGTTGTTGGTTACGCACAACCGTCACATCCTGGATGCTGCACGTCTTCATTTCACTTCCGTAAACCCCATCTGTAAACAGACATGGCGCCGACCATGCGTGCTTGCAAGCAGCGCTTCATCCAGAACCTCCATGTTTGCAAACAGACACACCTAATTGTTTCTCTCTTTAAAAGGATATGACGACATATTCCGTACTTATTACCGAAGGTCGCATTTGCACGGGATTAGTATTACCTATGGTAGATACTCCGGACCGTTTCACAGGAGGTAGAATTCTCGGCAAAGTTTACCGACATACTCCGCTATCTTTACTGACATGGCGCGTTCGGACGGGACTAAATTTCCTGGTTATTATTACTTTACCCCAGGTCCCCCCATTAAACTAGTCCCGTCCGAATAGGGCTTTAGTCAAGACTATGGTATTGGTGGTCCTCTAAAACTCTAAAAGGACTTAGATGCTACTTTGCTAATAGTAACTGTAGTAACACTGAGCACAGTTATGTGCACAGTTGAGTCAAACTACAGTTAGAGCTCAACTTGGCCATTTACTTACACCACTGTCCTTGTCACAGTATGCACGGGAGAGGAATCCAGTTATGACAGCACAGTCCCTCAGAAGCCTTGGGCAGACTCCATCTGGGCCTGAAGCCCTCCTTGATTTAAGTCTCCTGAGCTCAGCTCCAACCTCCTCTATAGTTAGACACAGAGGTTGTAGCGGAGGGATGGCGATAGGAGTGATGTTGCCATCAACCATAGAGATGGGGGTGGGGGTGCAGCTGGACAGAGGAGGCCAGGCGGTGGGAGGAGCCACAGATGGGAAGGTGCAGCTGGGCTCAGGATGCCAGGTGGTGGAAGCTGCCACAGATGTGGAGATGCAGCTGGGCTCAGGATGCCTGGTGGTGGAAGCAGCCACGGATGTGAAGGTGCAGCTGGGCTCATGAGACCTGGAGGTGGAAGCTGCCGTAGAGGTGGAGGTACAGCTGGACAGAGGAAGCCTGTTGGTGACAGTTGCTGCAGAGGTGGAGGTGCAGTCAGGGGAAGGAGGAGGCTTGGCGATGCGGGTTGCCATTGAGGTGGAAGTACAGCAGGGCAGTGGAAGCAGTATAGAGGAAGCAGCTTTAGTGGTGGGGGTGGAAGGAGCAGCAGCAGAGGTGGAAAAAGCCACACTATCAAACCTGTTGTAATAATGGTTGAATTTATTGGCTCTGTCCACATCACCTTCCACAGAGAGTTCTGAGAGTCTGTATCCAGTGATGGTCCTCATGCCCCTCCACACCTCCTTGGTGTTATTGTTCTCCAGCTGTCTCTCCACCTTTTTCTTGTACTCCACGATACAGCTTTTTAAGCTCCGTCGGAACTGGATGTTTAATTCTGAGTCCAATCCTTACAATCATATGAACGCCCAAAAACATTGAGAGCTACACAGACATGCTGCCGATAAAGCCGGCGCATAGCAACCGAAGTAAACTACGTATGCGACCGCAAGTTGAAAATTGTCCTCCTCCCTAAAATAGCACGTTTTGGGGAAATAGAATTCATGAAAAAAATATTTTTTTGGCCCTAGAAAAGGAGTTTTGATTTGTAACTTAAGTAAATAATGGAACCGAGTGCTGTCCTTTTCATGACCGAGGTGAAATAAGAACGTTTTGTCTCTTGGAAGGGTTGTACTAACAGGCCTGTATACAATCCTTAGTCAGTGAATTTACTTTTGCCAAGGTAAATATTCACTGAACTTGGCTAAATTTTTTTCCATTGCTTTTCCACCTCTCCCAGGAGTAAAAAAATTTTTTTGTAATGTTTCGTGGTTAAAGCTTTCATACAACTGTTTTACCATGCTGAGTAGTTTTGTCTGTCATCTAAATTGGTTGAATCAAGCTGAAGAATTTTTTTTTTTGACACAACATAATGATTCCCCTAATTCATCCTAGATGTGGTCAATTTCAGTTACTTGTCCAAGTTCCTCAAATCTCTTGCTGTTTGTATTTTTGATTTAATCTCTTTCCATTTCTGTTTTACTTTTGAGTTCCCACAGTTCAGCTTTCTGAGTTTGTGTCCCACCAACAGAGCTGGTATTACAAGAGCAACTTACCGGGGTCAGGAAGCCTGCTACCAAAACCTGGTAATTCCATTGTCCAGATCCTACTCAACAACTTCTTACTGAAACCCTTTACACTGACATGCCCATACACATTAACACAAATACACTCACATGCACAAAACTTGTCTCTCCTCGTCAAACTTAATTTGCCTCCAACAAGGAGAATGGACACGCCCTCCTCTAATGAGAACAAATGTCTCCCTTTCTCAGTTCTGTCTCTTACTTTTCCTTTTCTTCCTTCATTCTCTCCATCTCCTAACTCCCCCACTGCCTTGCAGCTTTTGCTTCCTGCCTTTTGATATTGTAGCCATCTAATTCATGCCACCAATTAGTAGCATAATAGACCAGCCCGCTGCCTGCTTGGATGTCAGAGATCCACTACTGCCATTACATCTAGTAACTATTCAGTGTGTCAAAGAAATTATATGCACTATATCTTACAGGCTATCGGGAACTAGTCTTTCTGATATCAATGACGTTTTTAAATGCTTTTTATTTATGACTGGACGACCTGATTCCAAAAAAAAAATTTGCCAGTTCCCATGCAGACTGAAATGTGAGAGCCTTCATGTGTAGCTTTTATCAGTAAACATGTGTTAATAAAAGAGAAAAGGCACTTTTCCCCCTCTTACACCCAAAGTGCATCATCATCAGTGAAAAGGAGATTATTCACCCTGATCAAAACCAATAAATGTTTTTTTTGCCATTTCCGTTCATCTAATTAAAAAAAAAAAAAATATATATATATATATTCTTTATTAAACTTTTCATTAACATTAAACACCTTTTAAAATTTTTTGCAATAAAGTTGCTGCTAGCTAGGTGCCAACTTTATTGCAAGCTTAATACAGCACATGATTCATGTCTCTTTGCTCTGTAGCTTTTTGAAACAGTGGTTGTTGAAATAGCCTGAATGCACTTAGTTTGGTTTCCAATCATCTCTGAACTGAGGAGATATGTTTAATGCAGATTAATAACTAACTCGGTCAAGCTGCTTATTCAGACAAAACACACACCTGTGACTGTATGTCAGGCTAAAGGCTGGTCTGTCTCACAGCTGTCTCAGCATCTCTTTGGAATAAATTCAGTTGTTTTCACAATCCATGAAAGGAACTAAACTTTTTTTTTACATAATTAAAACTGCATTCACCACTGTTCATAAATGTGATTTTAAAATGTATTATTTGGGATTATCAACGGTTTACATGAGATCAGGTCGTACACAAATACTTTAGTCCCTGTTTAATGTGCCATTAAAATGAGTCCATTGTTGCTGATTAATTAATTTGTTTTTTGGGGGGGTTTTCATGCTAAACTGGAATTAGCATATTCATGAGGGCAGACATCTTTCAGACAGCTTTGAGGGAATCTGGCCAGTCTGCTTTCTCACTGTGTTCTTGTTTCTGCACATACATAACCCTGTTTGTTGACTGGAGTTCCACCCCATTAATTCCCATGATCCTTTATGTCACACACAGATCAAAATGCAAAAGGGTGAGACGGAGAGAAACAATACACACACACACACTCTCATTTACCACTCTAATTTTTACACTTGAGAGAGGACGGCCCTCAGATTGCAGACTAAATATGTTGGGGTTACAAACTGATTACCATATTGTGTTACACCAGCATTCTAAGCATGTTTCACTCAACTGACAGTGGGGGGTGATTGGTCTGCAGAAATGTTTAGATAGGTGTCAAAGTTAAATCCATGGAAGTCGCAGGATGCAGGTTTTCCCAGCAGGACATTGCATTGGATCACAATGAGAAGTTTTGCTCACTTATCAGTGATCATAATGTTATGTCTGATCTGTGTAAATACAATGTCAACATGAATTATCATCACTTATTCTTCAGGATATCTGTTGTTAGTGTGGCACAGTTTTTGTACAATCTGTGAACAGTGCTGAAAATGACAATCGCACATGAAAACAATTCAGATTTGCAAGTTGCTACTATGCTATAGTACCAAGAATTTGACCAAGTCAAAAATTTCGATACAGTCAGTTGAATAACTTAATAGCTTTTAAAGTCGACCCCAAACTCAAATATCAAATATAAACATCAACAGTGAGTTTCACAAATGATATAAACAGCATCAGTAACTGCCAGGCTGTCTTACAGCTGTATGTGAATTCATCACCATTCTCTCTACCAGTCTTGTCACCCCTCGACCCCATAAAAAAAATCTTTGAAGGTTCATGGATAACTCTTGTAGATGTTTTAAAGCATAGTATTTGGGATTGACTGCCTCAAAAGCTATAAGTAATGTTTCCAATATTTAAAAGTCCTTTACATAAAATTTTAAAAACTAAACACTTAAGCCCTGAGCAATTATTTCAAAGGGCCGAATCTTATGCGCTACAGATATAAGAAACTTTAATACAGTTTAAAAAGTAGCATGCCTTCTCATACTTTACCAGCGAGCAAAAATTTGATTAAAAACAAAGAAACATAAAACATTTAGATTACCTCTATAGTTCAACAATAGCATAGATAACAATTGTTAGAAATCGTCATGCGTTAGCTTATTGTGCAACAATGCCACATCATTTGCTTGTCCCAGTTCTTTGATAAGACCCATAAGAACATGACAGTAGTACTTTTTATGCCTCATCACCCCAAACTGTGTCTGTTATTACTTGCTGCAGTCGCTCTGCTTGTGTCTTTGATTTTCTTTCTAATGCATTTTTCTTCTGTGAAAACAAAGATTTTTTAATATTTCTTTCTGTTGGTTTTGCTGCTGCTGATAATTCTGGCACTTTAAAAATAATTCTGTTATTATGCACAACCATGGCAATGGGAAATGTGTTTACATGAGGAGTAGTGCTATGGGGCACCAAATGTAAAAATGTAGTTAAGAAGTTATAGCTTACAAACTTTGAATATTTATCTAAATTTTTTCATATTATCACATTTTCCTCACATTTATGATGAAAGTAAACCTAAAATAACTTACAGTAAAATACAAATGAATACCACTCCAATATAAAGTATAAATCTAAATATTATATATCAATCAAAGTATTAAATCTAAATGTTAAATCTAAATATTATACAGCTATAAAATATTATATACACACAGACACACACACAACCCTGCCCACAACTGTTGACTGGATGAGAGATGAAACTCCTCTGGCAGCATTGGCTTTAGGCAGGTTCAAGACATTCAAAAGTTGCAGGCAGATATGCGAGGAAAAATTTCAGGAAATTTACATACATATTCAAAATTTGTAAGTGATAACTTCTTTTTCTTTTCTTTCCCCCTTGTCCTGTCCAGAATAATAGCAGCAGAATTGTAATTTGAATACCATTTTGTGCCAAACACATGTGCTTTGCCAAGGGAAGCATTATGAATGTAAAGCTCCCCTTGATTCCCAATTACTGCTTATTTATTTTTTTTTGTTACAACACTTTACATATAATAGTGCTGAACGTGACAGGGGAACAGGGAAAGGGGGAGTACTAAGAAAAAGAAAGAGAAACGAGACAGAGATAGAAAGAAATGATAGGAGGAGACAATGCCAAACAAAACCAAACAACTAGCTGTAGAAACCAATCAAAAAAACCGAGAAGCACCAGTAGCACAATCAACAACACCACCAGCAGCAACTGCCTATAACATAACTGTGGATACGGATGGTTTGAAACCACAGGACGACACAGCAACCGTATAATAAGTATGTGACTGGGTGAAAAAAAGTGTGAATGTGTGTGCATGAACATGCAAAATATATGGTACAGGTTTCACCTGAATTGTGCTCAGTTATGAGTGCAGAGGGCCACAGCCCATCCCCCCCAGCGATCAGAAGCAGGCAGAAAGGGCCCCACGACCCAGGCCACAAGCAGCCCCCACAGAGCTCAGAACCTGGACAGCCTACCACAGAGACAATCACGCATCTACCCAGAAGACAGCAAAGGAAGCCCCCGGACAGAGCCCAACGCACACCGCTAACAAACGCCCTGGGAGTCAAGATGTGCCCACATGTGGGTGCAGCCACGAGCAGCAGGGAGGGGCGAGGCGGGCCGATGCCCCCCCACCAGGAACAGCACAAGCAGGCCAGAGGACAGTAAGTCCCAGATACAGCCCACACAGCCAGCCAAGCACACTTACACTCCCACACAAATCAGAGAAGAAAAAATTAATAACACACATCCGCTTACGGCCCCCCTCCCAAACACCCCCATCTCCCCCGAGGTGTAGCGTGGCAGGCATGTCTGGGGCCAGCAGCATCCCAGCCACCACGGCCCCCGAGCCAGCAGACTGACTGAGACAGAGTGGTAGCAGTAAATGAGGAGGGATGTCAGTGCTTGATAACAGCAGATGGTGTAATCCCGGACATGTCGCTGAGAGTTCACTGAGCGTTTCTGTAAACCAGATGTAGAACTGTTAGCTTTGTGTTTCTCTCCATGTTGTTAACCTGCTGACACTGTGTGTTCTCAGATAAGTTTACCAAGCTTCAAGAACAACACCTCAACCCATTGATGGCAATCTCAGAAGATTTCTACTCCACCTCTTTTTGCTACACTACAACTTTCTAAATGTTTGTCAACTGTTTTTGTTTTTTTAAATATTATTTCCTTTTGTTATCAATCTATAACAGTAGCACATCTTTAATAAATATTTATACTGCAGTTTCTTCAGGATTGGATAAAATATTATCAAAATTGACATGATTTTCCTGTCCAACATTTTCTCATCTCTCCTGATAGCTTCACAACTATCTATTTTAATTTCCTCTTTACTCCCGACATATTTACTATGATCACAAAGTCACTGTCAGCATGGCAGTACATAAGTTGTTTCAGAAGGATGTGCAAAAACTGCTCTCTCACACTAGAGGTTATGTCACAATATAACATAACAATGGCTCTTAATAATGAGCCTGCACAAACGACATATGGGGTCCATTTAGGCATGGTGATAGTGGTAGATCTGGATCTTTCATCGATAGTTCTTTTAAATGAACTCCTTAAACACTGGATTTTCTTCAAGACACTTGTGTAAGACACTTTGCAGCTATAACTTGTACATGTGACAGAACTAGTTCCAGTCATGGTAGTTAAGTCAAAAAGTGCACAATATTTGGAGTTTATCACAGTTGATACTTAAAGGTGGGGTAGGGGATCTTTTTCTGGAACATTTTTTTACATATTGCTTGAAATACTCTTCACACCCCCATTGCAACCAATTAATTAAAAGTTTTGACACAAAAATTAAAAGTTTTAGTGGCCTCTAGAACGAACAATCTAGGAAAAACAGTATCCAATCATACTGAACGGACTGTTAACGATGATTGGATTCTGATGCGTCTATCAAACTGCAATCTGCTCTTCCCTCCCCCTCCTTCCCCCTGTGCGCGTACCCTGCTCCGTGAACGAATTACGCGTGCCCAGAAGCTTGGCAGGAAGCGAAACTAGAGCCAGCTTGGCTAGCACCTAGCATTATTAAACGGCTCATTATGAGGTTGAAAGGTATTTTCTTACCTGTGAATCCGCCATGAGAAAAAGTTAGCAAAAGTTAGCCAAACCAATCGATGCTTGCTGTCAGAACAGTGCTCGTGCATCTTTGTGCTCGTGCGCGATCATGTACTCTAGAGGCGTGGCTTCGGGGGGAATCTGAAGAAAAGGGTTGGGACTTTTGACCTGTGTATTTTCAAAATGCAGCTTCGCTGGACTCAAAATCCAGGATCTCCTACCCTACCTTTAAGCCAATACTGTTTTTTTTTTGTTTTTTTTATGAAATACAGTAACTTGTGTCTTTCTTTACTTTTTTATTAGTTATCAAAGCATTAATATCTATTTTGTACAGTTATTGATGCAAAGAACTAGCCACTTGCAGCCTAATGGGACAGTAACAGGTCCAATTTGAATGACTTTGCTTCTTTCCTTCCCGTCCTCTGCCATCCTGTCATCATACTGATCACTGAACTGAATCTGAGCCCACTGAGCTGCCTTATTAGGAAAGTCCATCTAGCTTTCTCTGCTCTGTTATTTTAATCTCTGACCCTTCACAGGCACACTCAAGTCAGACTGCGCTCACATTCATACATGAGCATACACAGGCACACACCCTGACATGCATTCACACAGAGCTTTGTATGCAGGCAGACTGACACACTTCCCTACTTGCCAGCAATTTCTTGCTTGTGGCATCATATTCTGTGTTACAGCCATACTGGCACCGGGCTGCAGCTTCGTTAACTTTCCTCTTCATTGAGCGGTTTAATTGAGCTGTCTAACAGGCCACCTGTCGGTCTGCGGCCTCATTACCATACTAATAGAGTGAGAGTGTTGCCAGTCTGACAACTCAGGCTTACAGCCCTAACAGGAGCTGAGGTGAGGGAGGGGACACCAAAAAAGGAGGCCAAGTAGAGTAAAAAGGCCACACAGGGGGAGAGGGATTTTCAAGAGAGCAGAAAGATTAATGGAAAAAAATTGAATCTTCCACCTTAAAGCAGAGACAAATATATACTTTCTTATCCTTGTGCTCAAAAAGCTCAAATCCCAAAAGTGACAATCAACTGATCCTTCTAACAAGTGCTGGCTCTGTACCTTAGAGCTCCGTCCTTGTCCAGTAACTGTTAAAACACTTGTGAGCCACATTGTTACATGTACAACTCTGTCATTACATGAATACACAAGTTTATATTGACTAAATTCCATATACACTACTGAGCTGCTGTTTCAATTTTCAGCTATAACTTGTACATACATGTGACAGAACTGAGTCCAGTCATGGCAGTGAAGCCAAAAAGTGCATAATATTTGAAGTTACATATTATTATTTATTATTATTACAGTTAATACTTAAGCCAATACTGTCTTCTTATAATATGAAGTATCTTATTACATCAGTAACTTTTATATCTGACATTGATGTGTAGCAAACGCCTGACATGACAGGACCAGAGGAATGTAAACAGTTTACAAATCGTGTTCTCACTATTAAATTAAATAAACTTCGATAAAGGGGCACCATCCTTAGAAGGAAAAATCATTAATATTAAAATGAATGTTAATCAATCTCACAGTGCTACTGAGTTGTTCATGAGTTCTCGCTTGCATTGACCGCAATTACATAAAGAAGAGTTCAACAACGACTTGTTAAATATATAATGAACTATTTATTGAAAGATGTAACCAAAAACATGAATGTTAAACAACAAACGGGAGAAATGCGTGGACTGTTTACGGTGGTTTAGGGAACACTTTGTGGTTTGGAAAGGGCCAAGAGAAAGGAGAAATGTACCGGAAATGCTAAAATTGGGTCTTAATTTTAGTCACTATTTACGGTTAAAGGCTAACAACTTTGGAGTCATTTATCATTTTTAACAGTGAATTCTCTCGACACCACCGTGCCGTCTGAAAAGGAAAAGAAGAACGCTAGAAGAACGCACTGGGCTAAGTGCCAATCTTACTTTGGTTGGCACTTAGCCCAGTGGACTTTCAAGGTGCCTGGCTAGCTGTGATAGGTCTCTCTTCTCCACCGGGGGCTTCTCGTTGCCAAGGAGACGGAAGGTTGATATCAAGACTTCCCCATCAAAAACAACACAATTGTAGATGTCGTGGTTGGTTTGTTTTATATAACCAACTCTGGGGAGGTGAACTTCAATTCACAAAAATATTAACAAAAAGTTGACAAGCTTTACGCTTACGCCCATAGTACCACAAAACTTTGTGATAACTTCTACAGCAGCGGAGGTTAAAATGTGCAATGAAAAACAGACAGAGAAGACGGACAAAAAAAACATATCTTTCTATTACTTAATTCTAATTTCTTTCTGTTCTCTTTCTTGTTCTTTTCTATTCTTAATTATTAGCATACTTCTTATTCCTGATCTCCATTCCCTCTTTAACTCTTCTTTTTCTTAGTTTGATTCGTGGAGGCGGGGCATGACGCAGGCTGACGCAGATGTGATCTGTAAAGTTACAACATTGTTACCAAACAAACCATTCCTGTGTTAACAATGGAGCACAAAAAGAAACAGCAGGGAACATCAGTTAATAATTGAATTACATCATATAAATGTCTGCTTACTGACCACTTTGTGGCAATGTGGCTCCATGGAAAAGGTAGTAATTTTCCATAGTAATGATTTCTTCCTTATCATACCAAGTACGATCGTGAAAAAGTATCAAAATGCAGCCTGTGATATAACTAAAAACCTTAAAGAACTTGTATACAATTTACATTAGCAAAGTTTTAAAAATCCAACTGAAAGGGAATCTGAAGAAAGTAGTTGGTAAAGATGTGAAAGGGCTGTTTCTTGTCTTGCTAGATCAAAGCACTGTTGATTTACATGTCCAGACGAGGCGGAAGAAACATTTGGTCGGGTTTCTACCTCGACTCTTGTGCAGGCAGAGCAACCTAGACACTTTAAAAACAGTGGAGATGACAGTGGACTTCAGAAAGAACCCGGGCACAAAGTCTCTGAACCGCTCCCCTCTGGCACCCCTCTGGAGCAGCCCGGAGAAGGAAAACCGGGTTACCTACCTGGAATTAGGCCTGGGTGGGGGGTTCGCCGCAAGCGCCTGGTGGCCGAGCTTTGAGCTGGGTCAAGTGTAGCTCAAAGAAGAATCACAAGGCCACTTCCACGTGGGCCCACCATTCTCGGGGAGGAAATTTAAGGTCAGGTGCAATGTGAGCTGGGAAGCAGGGAAAGGCAGAGACTTGTGTGTGCCAATCCCTGGCATTGCAAACTGGCTCTAGAGTCTGAACTATTATGTGAGGTAAAGCAGTACCAACTAGATATAGTTGGGCTCACCTCCACACTGGAGGTGGCTCTGGAAACAAACTATTGGAGAAAGGCTGGACTCTGTCATACTCTGGAGAGGTGCCGGGCGGTTGTGGGGATACTGACAAGCCCCCGGCTGAGCACCTCCATGTTGGAGTGTTCCCCAGTGAGCAAAAAGGTTCTGACTGTTGTTTGTGCGTATGCACCAAACAGCTGTTCAGATTACCCAGCCTTCTTAGAGTCTCTGGGTGGCATCCTGAGAAGGTGTCACCAGGGGATATCATTGTTCTTCTGGGGGACTTCAATGCTCATGTTTGCAATAATGAACTGACCTGGAGAAGCATGATTGGTAGGAACGGTCTCCCTGATCTGAATCGAAGTGGTGTCTTGTTTTTGGACTTCTGTGCTAACCATGGATTGTCACATCACAAACACCATGTTCGAGCATGAGGTGGCTCATAAGTGCACTTGGTATCAGGCCACCTTAGGCCAAATGTCAATGATTGACTTTGTAGTCTTGTCATCAGGCCTGTAGACCTGTAGGAACCTCAAGTGGAGGCCCCTTTCTGCGAGGTGTTTAACTCACACCTTCGGGAGAATTTCACTCACATACAGAGGGAGGTTTGGGACATGGAATCTGAATGGTCCATGTTCAGGAAATCTATTTGCAGATGCTGCATCCAAGAGTTGTGGCCTGAGGTCTGTTGGTGCCTGTTGTGGCAGTGGTGAGTGAAGGGTTACAACTACAGGGAGAATCACACTACTCAGTGAGTAGTGCTGGAGCTGGAAAGTGAAGCTTTCGATTTTCTAATGCATCTTTGTTCCAACCCTCACCTATATAGTGAGATCCGAGATCGCACCAGGTTACTCTTCGTTGCGACTTCTTTTGGAGGTTGAAGCCGTTTTGCTGGCAGACGGGGTTTGGTTTGTTTTCCCCATGACGATCCTGTCAAAACACTCATCGATATAATCCGTTAGGCTTTCCAGACTTCCTTCACTGTACTCCAGTGTTTTGTTTTTGTTTTACCCGAAAATAAAAAAATAAATGAATATATATATATATATATTCAAACTAGCTATAGTTTTTGGCGGAGTTATAATCTTATTTTCTGCTCGATTAGAGGTGTGCCATGTCTAGTATGACCAAGCCATCACAATAAAGGCTTTTTAACTTTCTCTAAAGGAGAGTGCCTTGGATTTCCTTCAGTTTCTGCATCTAGAGGTGCGCCATGTTTGAATCTGCAGATCGTCTCACAGAATCTCGCGACACTACAGCATCACACTACAGCCACACTACTGTGATATTCGCCCTTAACTTAATTCAGTGACTAGTCCAGGAACCTATCGGCTATCATCTACTGACAAAGCGGCCAATAGCTTCTAGAGTAGTCAGTCGATATCAAGACAAGATGATTAACTAATATAATAATACTAAAATCTCCAGTATTTGGAAAAAGCCGTTTGTGTCAGATTACATTATCATGTTATAACAGGTGACAATCAGTATTCAAGCATTCAGTAAAGAATTCATATATTCCTCTGCTTTAGATTGCTAAAACATTGTTTATTGATTTAGTAGTTGGTAATTCAGCTATTGGAGTCGATTCTTGAGTCTTGCCATCATCAGGGATTTCCTGTTAAGTTACCTTTCTGTATCATAAAAATACAAAACTCTAGAGTCTATGCCGAGTAAAGAAAAACCCAGAGGACAACTTTCCTTTCTGGGAGGATTGTGTGTTGCACACTGTGTTGATGAACGCTAATGTGACAGGGGAAAGGTGGCATGAGGTGATCTCTGCACAATAGAGGAAAAGGCACCATACTGGGTTTGCTACTTTGCTCTTTTCCAGGCTCATAGCAGAGACACCAAGCTGAGTGAAAGTCAACTTGAACAGAAGCTATGTCAAGTCTTCTGAAAAATAAAAGACTAGTTCGAGTCAAATTTATTTTTAATCTGTCCTCAGAAACCTTGCCGGAGCTGCTGGGTAGCATCCACAGTTTTTGGTCAGTCATTCTGTAAATAGTTTCAAATGTATATTGTGACATTCTAAAAATAAGCTCATGCTGTTAGGTGTTGAGCCTACCAAGTAGTATCCAACATTTCATTTGTTCCCAAGTCTAATTATCCAGCTTAATTTCCTCTAATTTGGGGATTCCAGGGACTCAATTCAAAGCAGCATGGCAACTTAGGAACCAAGAAAGTGACAGAAAAGCAGAAGAAACTGAAAGAGGAAGGAGACCAAACAGGGTGATTACGAGTGAAAGGTGGCCATGGGGATGATGGACAGGTTGAGAAGAAAGGTGGGGGTATGGTCATGGTAGTGAAGCTATATGCATTCAAGTATCCAGTGAATGCATCCCAACTCAACAGAACCACATGCTAATGATGGTCACCATTTAATGTGTTAAATTCACAATTTCCTTCATTCTCCCCTCTCTCTGTCCTCCCTGTTGCTAATTGCTCAGTCCCCTCCATTTATAAAAAAAACTGCTGCTGGTCTTAATTAAAGCCCATATTGTGCCATGTCCTGTGTGTGTCCAACCCACAATTCCAAAAGCAGGAGCACATGCAAACACACACACACACACACACACACACACACACAGTGCTGAACAATCAAGTTGACCACCATCCACATCTCTTTGGCAATTTCCACATTGATGGAAACAAATATTGTAAAATAAGGTAGAAGTTTTTAATTTCAAAGCCTACTTAACACACTTAAATGCCAACAGTTTTTTAACCCCTTGTCCTGTCATGCATTATGGCAGCAGAATTGTAATCTGAATACCGTTTCTACCAAACACATTTGCTATGCCAAGGGAAGCTTTACGAATTTAAATGTATAACTGCTCTTTCTTTCGCCTCATTGGCTTCACATGCAACAAAATTTGTGCAATAACAAGGAATTAGTGTTAGATGTCAAAATAGGTACAGTGACTGGTTATGCCTGTTTGTTTGCCTGACATTAATAGATTCTAAATTCAGTGAAGCTTGACAAACTTGTTTTTAAGCATAATTTCTCTCTAATTAATTATAAGACTAAGTTATAAAGTATTGATTGTGGCCCACAGAACCCAACAGAGAAATCATCAGCTGCTGCCTTACAAAATACCATCATCAACATATAACCTATACCTTTTCAGGAAATTAACAAAACATAATATAACAAGTCACAATCCGATCTTGTTCTGCTCTTTCCAATCTTCTCTTCTAACTTCAGAAGGGACTTACTGAATATTAACTGTGGCACAACTGAGGAGGTGATAGTAAATGAAACTCGTGTGCATTATTGGCAGTGTTGTCAAGTAGATACATTTTCACCAAATAAGTAAGTTTTGAAAGTAAGTAAAGCTAGTGAAGCTTAAGATTAAAGCTTTTCAGGTTTGTGTTGAATCTTAGAGACTCATAGTAGACAGTAGTCTATTTAGTACATGTTATCATTGCTAAGATACCATGCATTAAAATGAATTTTGCCATACAGCAGCATATACAAACATTATGGTAGATAGTCATGAAGGATTCTTCAGAAAAACAGTAAAGACTTCATTTTTCCACTTACTGTCAGATATGAGGTTTATATTCAAATTGTATAATCATGAAGTTGAATATTAAGAAAAGCCAATAACATCGCCTCTTCTTTCACTGTGATCTGTCATCCCATGACATCACATTCCATACCTCAGTCTTAGATATATTTCCTTTTTCATCATAATTACATTCATATCGTCCCCTATCAAGTTTACTAAGTTCTTCTTGGCGTTTAATGACGATATGCAAAGTACTTTCGGTGCATTACCGGCACCATCCGATATGGAGTGTGGACTGGGAATGTCACTTACAGTCTAATGTTTTATTAAACAGAATTTGTTTTTTTAAATAAAAACCACAAAACCTTAATATTCTGTTAACAAATTTTGTTTTGGTTGAATGGGGAAACAAGAACTTATAAACCATGTCCTGAGACTGTTGCTGCAAAATGTCTTGTAAACCTAACTTTAAAAAAAATAAATCCTGGTAAGTTTCTGCACCATCGCTCTTCTCTCTTTCTCATATTTCTGGCATTGCATTATTACACGTTACACTGTTTGTTCTTGTACACATGACTCAGATTCCTGTCAAATGCTTCCCTAATTTATGTAGTCTTCTGTTAAAAAGTATGTGTCCGAACCATCATTCTCCTCTTTCCTTGCTTTTCCAACCTTTCCCTAATCTTATGTTTAACTATGTGCTTTCATTCTTTTTCCCACATCTACATCAATATCACTTCTTTTAGTGGTTTCTTTTGCATACTTGACATGGACATGGGTTGTGAACACATCACACATCTGGGATGTGGCGAGGAGTGTGCGGTGCTGGACATTTTTGGCATGGAGCCAGAAAAAGTATCCGCGCTGTACGCTTCCTCCCTCATCTCTGCAGCATCCCAGCCCCAAGAGCCAGATCCCAAAGAGCCAGATCCCAAAAGCCAGATCCCAAAGAGCCAGAGCCCCAAGAACCACAGCTCCGAGCCCCTCCCTCCCAACCAGGTTTTGGGATGTCTGGGATCCATCCCTTGACGGGGGGGGGGGGGGGCTCTGTCATGGTCAGATGTCTCTGACGTTATCCGGCTCAGCCGCAGTTTTTGTTATTGAAAATAAATCAAGTTTGTTTTTGGAAATCTGCATCCGTGTCCTTTTCCACGCCACGCATCTCACCCTCCGTGACAACCCCCCTCTCTTCCAAACTGCCCCATCATCGGCAAACAGGGAACATCGCATCCTAAATCCCATTAAAATCTGCAAAAATAGAATTTCTTAAAAATAGAACATATTAAAGATTAGGATCTGATTTATTGGTCATGCATACACATGAAATTTGTCCTCTGCTTTTAACCCATCCAGGTTGGCACCTGCACATGGTCACACACTCATAGAGACAGATGCCAACCTGGAGCAGTGGGCAGCCATTCCCAGTGCCTGGTCAGCTTTGGGGTACGGTGCCTTGCTCAAGGGCACCTCAGCCGTGACAAGGCGGTGGACTGACACCTCTCCAGCTGTCAGTTCCACCAATCTTTTTTTATGAGTGGTGAGAGTGGGAATCGAACCTGCCAACCTTCCGGTTATTGGACGACCGACTCTAACCAGAGCCACGGCCGCCCATTAAAGTATGCTTCCTTGTGGCATTCCATTTTCAACAGCAAATTTTCCTGCTCTAATTTGAATTGACCTTCCACTCAGAAGTCCTTGATCCACTTGTACGTTGAAACATTAATCCCAATCTTTTTTTATTTACTGTACTCAGAGGCACTGGCATGAGCAAAGTCGAAGCCCGCAGGGTCAGTGTTGTCCTCATTCTTTGCAGCACCATTGTAAAATAGTTAGTCTTACCCAGTTTAATCAATTAACCATCTCTCCACATCATGTCATGTGCTTTCTCTATAAAAAAGACACTGTGACATTGTGAAAGTTAGAACACTTTCTCTGTTCATTTGTGCCTTCTTTATTTCATGCTCCAAACACAGTACTTCTAGCTCTTCTAAATCCACTCTGAAATGTTTTTACATTGCCTATACTTTCTACATAGTAAATCAATCTTTATTTTATTGTTCTCTCTATAACTTTGCATGTATTAGATGTCAGAGCGATAGAATACGAATTCAATTAAAGTATATCCAACGATAGTTCCTTACATGGATTTTTCCTTGAAAGCTACCTTCTTTTGTTCATTTTATCCAGCCACTGGGGAGCACGAGCCAGTGTATTTCTAGTGCTGGTCCCAAAGCCCGGATAACTGATGACGGTTGCGTCAGGAAGGGCATCTGGCGTAAAAACGTGCCAAATCGATGATGCAAGATCGACTCGCTGTGGCAACTCCTTATGAAGGGAAAGGCCAAAAGAAGAAGAAGAAGAAGACGATACCCTCTTATTACAAAATACAGTTTTGGCTTACACCATGTTTCTTGGACACGTTATATCTGGGTTCTTCCTTAATTTGCCGATAAACCCTTTAAATTCTGAACATTAGCAACAAAGAACCTTGCATTCCACTGAAGAATGATCATCGAGACTTCTCAATGTGGCATGTTAACAGCTAAGCCTAACATAATGGCTTCAAGACAACTCACCACTCAGGACAGCAAACAGAAGAATAGCTGAACTTCTGGAAGACATCCAGCGGCTTTTGAACAAACTGAAAACCAAAGCTGCCTTGTTGACCTGGTGTGTGGAAGTATCCCACGAGCAGCCCCAGCGGATTTCCTCACTCACGACTGTCCATGACACTTTGCGCTGGGACCCCTCTACCTGCTCACGACGGTCATCTTGCTCCACACCGAACAACCAAATTCCCTGGACTGAGATTGTGGTCAAGCCTCACAAACCACTTTAAAGCGCTGTCACAACCTGGCGAATATCGGCTTGATTGCTAATGCAGTAACATCCCTTCCACTGATGGCTAGCGGAGCTCTGTTGGGCACTGGTTCTGTAACTGGGGAGACGGGGACTGTGCCTCCATCTCTGTCGATGAATGACGGGGTGGCAACCACAGAGCCTGTCCACGGCGGGTCCCGGGTACGGGCCGCTCCCACGGACTGTAACTTCAGATTTGCGTCTCAGGGAGGATGTTCGCCGACGCTCTGTCCAGGCTGCCGATCCTACCACCGTAACTTTTCTGACCAACCGCTCTCAAAATACCAGCTGGCGGTGACCTAGAGTTCCGGGGTGAACTGGAGTTTCCCCCGCTGGGTAAGTTACATCCCAGTGCACCTTCCTCTTGTTCCTCTCCTTCAGAACGACGCAATCTCTGAACAGGTGCTTCCCCCAAAGGAGCTGGTAACCCCCCTTGCTCTGACCCAGTTGGTGTGGCTACGACTCCGACCTCAGCCCTTCAGCGAGCGCCACTGTTCTCCTCTCCTCGGCCTCCCCCCCCCCCTCCCCCCCCCCCCCTCCCCCCAACTACAATGATAATTGGAGACTCTAATCAAAAACATCCGCTATTTTAATACCGCCACGCATTGTTTGCCTGGAGGTACAGTCCTGATGATCCTGTTTCAAGATCCCAGCAGTGTTGTCTCACTCCCTGACTCCATAAAACGAGTGATAGTCCATGTTGGGTCAAATGATACATCCTACCATCAGTCAGAACTGACAAAAAATTTTAAAGACTTAATCAGCATCTTCAAACACTGCAGGAAGTCCATTTTCAGTCCACTCTTCCGACACTAAACCCGTGGTGCAGGACGTTGAACATCATCATCTGAATTTCATTGACAACTTCAATCTGTTCTGGAATCGAACCCCTCGTTTTTTTAAGTCTGACAGCATTCACCCAAACCAGCTGGACTTGCGTGTGCTTGCTTCCAATATACAGCATGCAGTCCAGTCAGATACGTGTGACTGACTGTTCAGTCAAGCACACCCATATTACAGTCTGCTGTGCCAATACAACCAGCAAAACAGGCCACTCAACTCACCAACCCACCGCTCTGCTCTCTGCCATTGGGGTCACCGGTACCTCAGAGATCTATATTCACACAGCAGGAAAATAAAGACACTTCTCACTCTACATCAGTAATCCCTGTTATAACTACCATCAGGCAAACCAGACAAAACAAACATTGCCACTGAAGTAAGTGGATGAACCCTGTTATAATTGGCTTTGTTCTTAGACATTATGTATCCATATTCTGTATTTTTCTAAATAAGCCATGTTCCTATTTTGTACTTTCCCACTCTGCTCATACTACGGGGTGTATGTCCTTGAATGGTCCAAGGCTTTAAGATGGCATAATGATTTTTTTTGTCCACTTAATTTTTCTTCCCAAATATGTGCCTTAAAAGTGACTTAAGCTTAGAGCTGTGGACTGGAAAATACAATGCAAGAACCACTCATGCGAACAGATTTGTTCTTAGTTTTGCTTCCTGCTTCTGAAGAGTGCAGACGTGTCTCTGCTTCCTCTCTGCTTCCTCCTGCTGCTTACTGCTTTATTCGCGTTTAAATCATTCTACTTCTTTCCACAAGTCTTGGACATAATTTTATTCTTTTTCTTTTAAGTGTACATATGTAAACGGTATTAGCCTTCCTGTTTGCAAAGAGAATCGGACAGAACAATGGGCCTCATGCAACAACAATTTGTACGCACAGATTTGTTCTTAAAGGGATAGTTCGCCTCTTTTGACATGAAGCTGTATGACATCCCATATTAGCAATATCATTTATGAACATTGACTCACCCCCTGCTGCGTCCTGTGAGCCGAGTTCCAGCTGAGTTTTGGGGTCCACGAAGCTAGTCCGGCTAGTTGGCTGGGGCTTGAAAAATAAAGCATTTTGCTTCTCAAAAAAATATGCGTTCAAAAGAGTAATACATTTGCATCACAAAAATCGTTCTCGGTGAAAAAGTCAGACCTCACTTCGCTTGGCGCTATTTTTGCCTCCCTTGATATCAATGCGTCCAATGTAAAACTGTGCAGACCGAAGAGCAGACCGAGCACTCCCATGTTTCCGAGCAGCAAACACCGTAACAGATGCGGCTATCGCTAGGTGGCTAGGGAGTGCACGGTCTGCGCCAAGCGAAGTGAGGTCTGACTTTTTCACCGAGAACTAGAGCAAGAAGACCGATTTTCAAACTTAGCTAAAGGGATTTTGGAGGTGTTAAGAAATTGCTGCTGAGAACAATAGTAAAAGCAAAAACATTAATATTGAAATGTACCTGCATCACTGTGGACATAAAATTTTCTCAAATTCCAGAGGTATCCACTGCTAACATTGCTTTATTTGACATTTTGTACTGGATGTTAGTTGATATTACTCCGCCACCGCTAAGAAAATAGTTCGAGCATGAACGAGCTGCCAAATAAAACACGACAGAAGCAACTTTTCGCAACGAAATTTGATATGGATTACCAGTGCACACCAGTAACCACTCCGGTAGTTGATGATTTTGAAAACGGACGTTTATGGTGCTTTTACGGACCTTTTAGGACATGCACAATACTTACCATTCTGAAGCAGGTTGAGAAGAATCAAAATTAGGCAAATACCGGAGACAGCAGTAAAATTTAAAAAAGCAGTGAGTGGGGGTTCTAAAACATTGCAGACGACTCAGAAAAGAGGCTTAATGTTGAAAATACCGCAGTTCCCCTTTAAACAGTAATATTTCAGATGACAAAGTCATGATTGATAACTATGTCCTATACAGAAAAGACAGGGGCTCAAGAGGAAGTTTTTTTTTTTTTTTTATAAAACTCCTAATGCTCCTGCTGGACAACTGAATGTATTCTGTCCACTATTAAAGGGATAGTTCACCTCTTGACATGAAGCTGTATGACATCCCATATTAGCAATATCATTTATGAACATTGACTTACCCCCTGCTGCGTCCTGTGAGCCGAGTTCCAGCCTTCAAGTTAGGAAACCTAAGAATTTTAAATCTGAACTCTATATTCAAGATATCTTAAACATTAACCGGGAGAGATTTCAACTAATACCTACTGTTGAACATTCTTGGAATTACTTTTATTCTGAGCTTGCTGAGATAATTAATAAACATGCTCCCTGGACAGCAATTAAAGTCAAAGGTCGACATTTGCCTTGGATAAAAGGAGATCTTATACACTTATTCAAACAACGAGATAAGGCATGGAAAAAATATCGTGCAACAAAGGATTCTTTTGACTGGAATGCTTATAAAGATTTGAGGAATATATGTAAAACCGAGACTAGAAATGCTAAGGCAAACTACTACAAGGACTGTCTGTCAACTAATTTTAATAATCCAAAGCAATTCTGGAAGAGAATCAACAGTATAAAAAATAAAAAATAAAAAAAACACAAAAAAAAAAAAATTGTACTACAAATATCAAAATAAACAATGAAACTGTCAGTGAACCTTCATTAATTGCAGAGGAATTTAGTAAACACTTCTCCACAATTGTTAGCTCTCTATCCAGTCATTATTACTCTGACTGTTATCCAGTTCTGAACAGATGTGGCAGCACCTTTTCCTTTAAAACAGGTCATTGATGGTCTACGCTCTGGATGCGGTACTGGAACAGATGGTCTGGAGATTAGGTTCTTTAAACTTGCCTCTCATGTTTTATCATTTCCCCTTGCTGTTTTATTTAATTTATCTTTTGCAACTTCTAAAACTCCCTCATCCTGGAAATGTGCCAGAGAAACTCCTTTCCATAAAGGGGGTGACCCCACAGTCATTAATAATTATAGGCCTATATCAATAATTAATAGCATAGCAAAAATATTTGAAAAACTCATCTTTAATCAATTATCTAAATTTCTTAATGGTCACAACTTATTATCACCGCACCAATCTGGTTTTAGACCAAACCACTCAACCACCACTGCTCTCCTAAAATTTACCAACGGTATACAGTCAGCATCTGACAGCAATATGCCTACAGGTGCTATATTCATTGACCTTTCTAAAGCATTTGACATGGTTGATCACCATCTCCTTTTAGACAAACTACACGCTATTGGTCTCTCTACAGACTGCTATTTTTCAACTCCTTTCTTCATCATAGAAGCCAATGTGTTTTCTTTCAGGGCAGCCAGTCAGACTTTAAGATTATTGACAAAGGTGTACCACAAGGTTCATCTTTAGGCCCTTTATTATTTTCTATTTTTATCAATGATCTCCCACAAATCTGTTCTGACTGTCAAATTTACCTATATGCAGATGACACTAATATACTCCTCCAGTTCAGACATTTCACAAATTCAACACAGTCTGATTTTAATCTAGTCCAAAAATGGCTCTCTAGCAATAACCTGCTTTTGAATAAGAATTAATCATATATTATGTTGTTTTGCACAAGACAAAATCCTTTGCTTTTACCAAACAACTGGAATATTAACTACCTGGCTGGCACAGTGCTAGAAAAAGTTGATGAATTTAAATATTTAGGCCTTTGGCTAGACTCAACTATCTTTCAAACCTCACAGCAACCTAATCACAAAGAAAATCTATGGTCGTCTTAAGTCACTTTACCGTTCTGTTGAATGTTTTTTTTTTGCAAGTTCGAAGAAGAATTGTGACAACTGGTGCTGCCAATTCTTGATTATGCTGATATTATTTATAGCAACACCCCATTAACAAATCTTCGTTATTTAAACACTTTATGTAACAGTCTTTGTAGATTTGTTCTGAGGTGCCCATACAGGACCCACCACGGTCTAATGTATGAGTCCTTGAATTGACTGGCTCCCAAGGCAAGAAAGAAATTTCATTGGTCTTTATTTACTTTTAAGAGTATCTATTTTAATTTCCCTCAGTATTTAAAACAGTATCTTATACTTTTATACCTTTAATGCCTGGAGGGCCGCGCTCCCAGTTCCACAAGGTTGCCAGCCCCTCAATTTTAAATGCTCACTATTAGAAAATATCAAAGAGCCAGAGGGGCGAGGAGGGGTCTTCCCACACCTCTGTTGCCTGGTTGCTGCCTAGGGCGGGAGGGGCCAGGAGGAGGAGTTGTCCTGCTGGTTCGGGGTCTGTGGTGGCTTGGGAGCTGCTGACCCCCGGATGTGCCCGCTGCGCCACACCCCAGCGGAGTTGGGGGATGGATGCATGTGCTGTGCGAGTATGTGTGTTTATTTATTTTTTTATTATTATCAGTTGTTTTTTTTTTTCCCTTCTTATATGATTTATGGGGTGACTGGGTCTGGGTCTTGCTGTCCTCTGGCCTGCTTGTGCTGTTCCTGATGGTAGATGGGCATTGCCTCTCCCCGCGGCTTCACCCACGTGTGGGCACGTCTTGACTCCCAGGGCACTTGGCCAGGGGCACTGGGGCATGCGCTGGCCCACTGCGCTGTCTGGGGCACCTGGTCCTTTTGGGTATTGAGCGGGGCCTCTACCGGGGGGTTTGGTGGCTCGCGGGGACCAGTTCCAGTGCACGGCCCATGTTTGGGTGGCGGGGGCCTGGTAGGCCGCCACCTCTGCTCACCGGGGGGCCTCTGCCCTTTGCTTGTGGAGGCTCTATCCAGGGCTTCCTCTGCTGTCCTGGATGGATGCGTGGTTGTCCCTGTGGTGGGCTTCCCGGGTTCTGTGCTCCTTGGGGGCTGTTGGTGGCCTGGGTCAGGGGGCCCTCTCGGCCTGCTTCTGATTGCTGGGGAGGGGTGTGGATTGTGGCCCTATACACTTATACACTCATGTTTAAGCATGGTTATTATGTGGGACCATCTATGTGTATTGCATGTTCATGCACACACACACACACACATTCATTAGCCCAGTAGCATGCTCGCTAAGCAGTTGTTGTGTTGTCCTATGGTTTAAGGCAATCTGTATCCACAGTTGTATTATATATGATTGCTGCTGCTTGTGCTTTTTTGTTTGTGTGTTTGTTCTCTGCTTACAGGTGCTCCTGGTGGCTCTAAGGCTGGATTCCCCACAAAAACCATGGATTGTCTTGTTTTGTTTTTACAGGTGTAGCAGCTGGTTGTCTGATTTTTCATTGTTTTCTATGTTTGTCTTTTCCCATTTCTGTTCCTTTTTTTCTTTCCTTCTTTGCTCTCCCTCTTTCTTTGTCCCACGGTCCGATTCGGCACTATCACATGTTAAGTATTGTTACAAAATTAAATAGATAAATGAGTTGATGGGCATCAAGGGGAGATTTACATTCATAAAGCTTCCCTTGGCATAGCAAATGCGTTTGGCATAAACGGTATTCAGATTACAATTCTGCTGCCATAATGCTGGACAGGACAAGTGGTTAAAAAAATAAAAAGATATGTAAATGATTAGATAATTATTAAAATGTTTGCTTGTGCCATTTTATTATAGACTGGGAATCTCTTTTAATGAGAATATGAATTACATGTGTATAAACATCTTAACTGTATAAAAAAAAACAGCTTGAATGTGTTAGGGAAAAATTTATAAAGATAGAAAGATACGCCCACACGAAGGAGAAGCAAATAAACACAAACAAGGAAGAAAACCCAGAGACAGCAAAAACTGGAGTGTTGAATCAACTCCCAGTCAATTTTAACACTTTCTCAGGGTTTACATAGCTCCACACGCTACAGAGTTAAATAATTAACTATTTTGAAAATGTTAATTTGTCAGTTACTTTTTTAACTCACTAAACTGGGTTAAATTAACACTGAGCGATTTACATTAACACTATATCAGACAGGGTGTATACAGGTATAAACAAGTTAAATTTAAGGCTTTTTAAGACCTTTAAATACCACTTCTAAATGAAATTTAAGACCAAACGTACGATGGAAATACCAAGTAAACACACTGACAGTATGGTAAAATGACAAATGACGGTTGAGTTTAAGAACATCGGCTAAATGTGTGTCATGCGAAAAGATCACAAAAATGTCATCACTGTCCTAAATTAAATTTAGGACAATATTTTCAGAACATTTAAGTCCCATGAACAAATGCTTATAAAAATCAAGTAAATATATTTAAAAAAAAAAAAAAAAAAAAAAAAAAAACATGAGCACAAACACACCGCATTTTTGTACTTCGGTAATGAGCGCTTTCTTTATATACGGCGCCAATCCGAACTTTGCTACGTATCTGGTTTTGTCTTTTCCACGTGTAAAAGACTGTACAAGCCCCGAATCCGGAAACATTGCCTTGAACAGTTCAATTCCGTCATTAGACCAGCATGAATGATGGCTTGTCATGGTCCTCAGCACCCAAATCACCTCTGCTCTGAGTGTTGGCGTAGAGCCACAAATTGCTCGGAGGTCAGATGGCACGCTTGTTGCAGCAGATTCTCTCGTTGCAGGCTGTGGATTTCCTATTGTAACGTTAACATTCAGCGTTGAAGCGTTGCCATCGTTGCTAGTGGTGGTAACGGTGGAGCAAAAATTAGCAATTGGCCTTAATATAGTCTTGATGTTTTTTACTCTGCACGTGAGAGTCAACTGCTCTGATACCCATTGTTCCAAGTTTGAAATCCTTGCGACATACAATGCATCTAGCTTCATACACACTGCCAGGCACCGACCGTAACCAAGAATATTCAGTCCTTTCTAGCCATTTGTGATTGAACTTGCATTTCCCCATGTTTAAGTCGAGTGGCTATCAGGGCTGAATTAGGCCCACCTGTAGATGCTTTATCCTACGCCATCAAGAGCTGCGCAATGCGAGCTGCGCAGTAGACTACGCTCTGACCTAACCATAGACAACGCAGCACCGGGAAAAAATATTCGACCTAACAAAACATTGCCCGCATTTTCGCGGTGACACGAAACACAAATATTTAAGACCCATGCAATCTGAATTTAAGACAATTTAATACTTTTTAAGGTCTTATTTTAAGGAAAATTGATTTACGACTTTTTAAGGACCCGCGGCCACCCTGTCTGAGTTGATTTTTAACTCACTAAACTGGGTTAAATTAACACTGAGCAATTTACATTAACACTATATCAGAGTTGATTTTTAACTCACTAAACTGGGTTGAATTAACACTGAGCGATTTACATTAAAGGAGCCATGGCATGAAATTTTCACTTTTTAAGGTTGTTTAACATTAATATGAGTTCCTCTAGCCTGCCTGCGGTCCCCCAGTGGCTAAAAATGACGATAGACCTAAACCATGCACTGGAAATTATTCTCCGCCTTTGGTAATGTGACCATGCAGATGGCCTGATCGGGAAAGCTGCCTCTTATGACGTGGTGCCTCATATGACCTCGAGGTTGTCCCCCCCCCCAGAGCCCATATATGACTATGCCAAAACTGCCTTTCCCCGACCACAGCTCTTTGGCCAGCTCATTGCGCTGTACATGGATGTAAAAAAATCTGTTTAGAGCTCCTGCATCAGAACCTCTAAAGAGCCAGTGGACAGATTTTGTTTTTTCTGGGAAAGTGACGACAGATCCGAAGAGATTTGTGTATGTGTGCGCCAAATATTTCACCGACAAATGTTTCCAGAACTTGGCCCAATACCGAGCTGGCCTTCCCGAACGTCTGAAAATTAACCCTGGATCAGTACCAACTCTCTTTGGCCCAACTACAGACCTCGGACAAGTAAGTAATTTAACGCTCTATAATTGTGTTGCTTTCCTGTATGTACAGTATAGTTACATAGCTTGTTACCACAAGAAAGTGTCTGTATCGTTTGCTATGCAGCTAATAGCATCAGGTATGGGTGTGTCATGTTAGCAAGCTCTTATCTCTGCCAACTGGGCTGTTGGAGGTGTTTGCATGCCCATGAGATGGTTAGCTTGCTCATTTTAGACCAAAACCCCCTACTTCAAGCTTCCTGAAGAACAATGAATCCGAAAGTTGCAGACCCTAAACAGCTCATTCTGAAGATCCTAAGGAAAGCTAATTTTTGGGACTGGCTGTAATTCTGCACCAAGGCAGAATTTTGGGGGAAAAAACTCAGATACAGTATTAGGGGACCACTAAAGCCTATAAAAATATATAAAAGCCTCCATTTAGTGCTTAATTTGTAAAGTGGGAGGTCCCGGAGCGCAGAGGATGAGTGGCTCCAGTGCGAAAAAAAAAAGCGCGGGGGAATGGGGCGCTTTCGAGCAACCCTGTGCGCCACACCGAAAATAATCTGGGCATGTATTGTAGGCCTAATAACGATAGTCACATCAAATCGGGATAGAGTACAAATTCCTATGTTCAATGCTGTATTTAGTCAACAAAGCAAGACAATACAGTATAACTAAAGCCAGGGAATGGGGATGTGCCCGGATAAAATAGTTAACAATATACACCAAGTCCTTGAAAAATAGATATTCCCGTGGCATGAAAACAAACATTCAATGACTTGCAAACTGCAACCAGCACAGCAGAGAATAATGAAGTTAATCTTACTTACACATATCTCAGTTGTTCAAAACAGCCCATACAGCATCCATAGATCCAGTGGCCTCCCTTTCCCTGCATCTCTCTCTACTCCTCTGGTCCCGTGCACAGACCTGTGTCCTTGGATAATCCACGACGTCACGTACGGAATGGGATTGAAGCGGGTAAGCGGCAGGCCGACAAGGCAAAGAAAGAGTAATGTGTAGATGGGAGAAGAGATGCTCTATTTGCACTGCAAATTAAGTCAATCTGCGAAAAACCCCGCTCACACTCAGCACTTGAGATGGGGACAGTGTTGATCGCGGCCAAGAGACCCTTCAGTTCGTCTGGGATGAATTCTCCATTACTTTCCCTGAATTCCGTCAATGCCCTGATGACTTGTCGTGGGTCATGTATGGAAAACTGCTGGCAGAGCGCTTCCACTTCTTTTTCCCCGAACAGCTCGTCTTCCTCCTGCGGCCAGTACTGTGGATAAACTACCTTTACATCATTGATTAGCTTGTTATATCCGGATTGGTCTTTTCCATGTGATAACAGGCATTTCTCCAAATTTCTTGCCAGGCTTCCAAAAAAATACCCTGCTGTCCAACGTTCTGTCGGTCACTCGTCCTGCGTGCAGGGGTACTCCAAAGAAGGAGTCCTCCTCGACCCCACTCTGGCTCTGTTGGCTGTGTCGACCGGGCCGCGTAGACATGGCCTCGAACACCCGGATCTGTCTGGAAATGGCTTTGTGTGACATCATGATGTTGCACTCTCGTTTTTGGAGCTCGAGGGATAGCTCTGACAGCTCCTGCAATGCATTGTACATAAGGCCTAAGTTGGCTACAAATGCATGAGACGACAGGCGCGGCTAGGATCCTGTGCTGCCTGCGTAAAATGCCTGTGGAGGGCAGGATAACTTTTCCACACTGCTTCGACAGCTCTGAGACTGGATGACACCCATCTTCTGTCCAACACCCGGCCAATTTTACACAGCTTGAACGTTCAGTGCGTCTGCGCATTCTTTGAGCTCAACTCTGTTTTTGTTTGATGTGCTGTACAATGAGTACAGTTTATCCATGAACATTTTGAAAGGATTGACAGCTGCCATTTCTTTCACCACGTCACCTACTGCAAGTTCCAGCCGATGCGCGGCACAGTGCCACACCACAAGGCTTGGGAAGAGACTTTGAAGTCAGACTGCCACCCCGCTCTTGCGTCCAAGCATCACTGACGCACCGTCACAGGTAAGGGCAACCAGTGTTTTTGAGAGGAAGTCCTAGTTGAAGTTTGCGCGATGTAAGGATTCCAACAGCTCGCGGACAATGCCTTCAGCGCTCAAATCATCCAGTTCGATGAGCTCAAAGAAAAGGTTTTCAGGCGATTCCATCTCTGGCAACTGCACGCGTAGATACACAATCAATGCACTCTTTCTATTTAGGCCTGTGGCCTCATCCAGCATCAGTCTGATTTTTGGAGCACAAGTGACAATCTTCTCCAGCAGTTTCTTTTTTCATGTCGGTAGCGATGTGCTGCTGTATGTGTGAACACGCCACGTTGGAGTGGAGAATCCTTCCCATGTTTACGCCGTTCATCTCCTGGCAGTCTATTTCCTGTTCAAATCCGTAGGCTGGCCTATGGCGCTTAGCTTCCTTGTAAGCAGTACGGAAAATTCTGGCAGTTGTTTGGATATGGTCAGATTCGTTATTTATTATTATGTTCAACAGCGTGTCTTCTTTTGCCTTCTCAACAATATCAGATGCCATTTCATGTGCCTTTGTACTCCCATGCTCACAAATTTTTTTTCTTAAGGCTCTTTGCTGTTTTACAATGTCAGGCGTAGACGATTTAACTGTGCCCAAAACCCATTCTTTGGCAAGCCGCATACCAGCAGATTTGTCCGTACCCAGCGATCCCACTTTTTTGCACGTAGCACACCCCAGTCACGTTTTGCTCATAGTCAGCCATGGATAGTTTTTTTTTTTTTTTTTTAAACTGTTCTTTGGTCCAAATTTCCCCACATGCTGCCTCACCTCCATCAGTAACGACGAGACCTTCCCGCTCATTATTCCCTCTGACTGGTGCACTAGCTTCGCTGTCATCCTTAGCCGTCTCACTGTTATCTCCCCGATCCTCGACAATCCCGCTGACTGAGCTGCTACATTCTCCGTGACCACCACTGTCCACCGCAAGCTTAGGTCGTTTGAAAAACATCAACAAACTTCCTTGCTTCTTTTGCATTTTTTCGCTACACTAAAACACCACCGCCGCTTTACAAACTCTCTGGCTAACTGTCCAATAGAAAGGAAGTGTGCACCCTCCTTTCCCGTAATATAGATATTTTCAGTATCTTGTTTCATGACAGAAATCACCAACAAGACGGATATCAAAACCAGACATTGACACTAAACGAACTTTAATTTATTTGTTTAATTATATAAATAGCTTGCCGAGCCAACGTCAGAGGTTCCGGAGCACGCTCCGGCTTGCTCCCCCTCAAATTAAGCCCTGCCTCCATTTGTTTTCATGCCATGGCACCTTTAACACTATATCAGAGTTGATTTTAACTCACTAAACTGGGTTAAATTGACACCGAGTGTTTTACTTTAACATTATATCAGAGATGATTTTTAACTCACAAAACTGGGTTAAATTAACACAACATAGTGTGAATAATTTTCAAAAACACCATTTATTTTAAGGCCTTTTTTCCCCCATGCAGTCAATTAAAACATAATAAATGAAGGTACAATGTACAAACTTTCATCTGCAGCACCATATGAGCTTTGAATATCAAACGGTTTGTGACATTTTACTTCAGTTATTTTTAAGACACACCTTTATTCAGTTGGTAATACTTTGAAGGCATGGTGATGTTCATCAAACTTGTCTGTAAATAGCTTCTGTGTCAAAATGTCAAAAATGTCATCTTCAACCAGAAGTACATCAACTATTTGACAAAAGACTGGCATTTCTTCCTCCACTGAACTGCAAACAACAAGATGGAGAGGAAAAGGAGCAATCAGAAAATTCTAAAAAAAAAAAGTCATGGCAACAACTGCATACCAGACTTAACTCATTTAATCAACTGCTATCAGTCTTGAGAGTTGAATGGTCAAACTTCGTTTTTTGATCGGAACAAAAACCTCCAGCCACATTTTAACAAGTCAGACTAAATGTCCCTGAAAATATCAAGTGTACCCACAAATGATAAATGTTGAATATTTGATCCACTTAAAGTGAGTTTAAGTGTACTAAAAGTTGTTAAAAATCATTGTTGCATTGCAAGAGTAAATTACATTTATTTCAAATTAAACTGCATTTTTATTATTATGTCAGTTGTATGTCAGTGTCTGTGAAAAAAAATACAGGTTACACCATTTGACATTGGGTTGCATCATGTCACTGATCCCTTTAAATTTCTCACCGTCATTTGAAAAAACAGTTAGAACTACATTGCCTTGGCTGACAAGGTCACTGAAAATGTCTTCGTCAACTTCTGTCCCTGTTGCATCTTTGTACACTACTTTTGCATCAGGTGGAAGGCAAAATCTCTGACTGAAAAAGATAAGATACATCCGATACAGACTACACATTTTAAGCGAGCACTGTTCTTGCCTCACAAATTATTTCACATTCAATAAATTAATCCACCACAGTATGATTAAACAGACTTGGAGAGAATCCCCTGCACAGAATACATTCCCTTTTCAGTACAAAATTTTAAAAAGTGGATGGTTCTTCACCCCTTTTATTAAACCAAGCGGAAGCAAGATAAAAACAAACCTTTTTCATGGAACCGCACAAAATCAAACTGTCCATCAACCTCATCCAACTTCACATACTTCTGCTGTTGACAGTACCAAACCTGGACCAGCATTTTGCTGAGACATGCAAAAAAACAAAATAAAACAAAAGCAATTCAAGCAAAAATTGTTAACGTTAAAACACTCACATTAACATGGTATGTCAGTATCGCACCACATCATACAGTGGTGTAGTGAGAATCAGTAAAGCTTTGAACTTAACAGTAATGTTAAGTGAACCAAACAAACCCGTAGCGGGCATGCTCCCAACTCCAAAAAACACAACTATTGCCATGCTAAAGTTAAAGTCATTGTGCTCCATTTCCCTAAATGAACCTTCAGTATCAAACAAAACTTGCACATTCAAAATTATGCCTGAAAAAGCATCATTCACGTCTAGTGGAAAAGAAGACCCAAAAACACTGCTCTTACAAACGTTTAACATTACATTAGCATTAGGCAAAACAGTATTGTTGAAACACCTTCCCCTCTGTTAAAAGCTCCTTTTTTAGCGACCGAATATGCCATTGGTGTTGGCCAAACACTACACAGTAAAGTTACCTGTGTAAAGCCCTATTCGGACGGGACTAGTTTAATGGGGGGACCTGGGGTAAAGTAATAATAACCGGGAAATCTAGTCCCGTCCAAACGTGCCATGTCAGTAAAGATAGCGGAGTATGTTGGTAAACTTTGCCGAGAATTCTACCTCCTGTGAAACGGTCCGGAGTATCTACCATAGGTAATACTAATCCCGTGCGAACGCGACCTTCGGTAATAAGTACGGAATATGTCGTCACATCCTTTTAAAGAGAGAAACAATTAGGTGTGTCTGTTTGCAAACATGGAGGTTCTGGATGAAGCCCTCTCGTCCAATTTTGGACTTTGGCTTGCTTCGACCTGGTCGGCGCCATGTCTGTTTACAGATGGGGTTTACGGAAGTGAAATGAAGACGTGCATGGCATCCAGGATGTGACGGTTGTGCGTAAGCAACAACTCCTCCCATGTTAGATGAATAGTACAGGGATTTCTTGTCCCGTCCGAATTGGTCATTTCTTCTCCCTGGCGTCGTCTGGTTAACCAACATTACCATACGCCCTCCCATTGAACTAGTCCCGTCCGAATAGGGCTTAAGACCGTGAACTTCACGTTAGGTTGTTAACGCTGTGCTAACTTTAGCCCAAAATTAAACATGAAGCTTTGTTTTTAATTTACACCACTTGAGGCCTGCATGAGACTTGGTAAAAATGCAATGGATAATGTTTTTTCAGCTTGTCAATGTTTAATTGTTAGCCAATGGTTACATTAAAAAAATAAAAACATTAGCTGTTCAGTAACGTTACCAACCACAGAAAAGCTTAGCAAAGTTGCCTATATATTTTCAGCAGATATTTCATTCAATACATTGCGTTTCTTTTGATATTGCTCCCGTAATTGAATTTGTACTTACCACATGTGTAAAACTCTCTGCCGAACTCTGCACCCATTCCTGAGACCAGTAGCAGCACATGGAAGACGTGCAGCACAATCGACAATTAATTGATGCATGGGTTCACCTGGGCTGAAGCCCAGGGGTTCATCACACGGGTTTACCTGGACTGAAGCCCAGGGGCCTATCAAGCAAGTTAACTCTGTAGAGATGTAATTAATCTGTTCTTTACATCTCTACAGAGTTAATTTTCTTGGGCTTGACTAACACTGTTAAAGAACTCCAACAATGAACACTGTTTGAATCAGAATGTGTTAAAATTGCACTTCGATAGTAGCCTGGCTGACATCTCGATGAGATGGTGGTCTGGGAACTAGGTGTGCATTTTCTCGTATTTGAGGCGTGGTTTACGAATGCCTAGAGCCGTTTATTGGGCGCTACGAATGTCTATCAAATGGCGTCTGGTTCTTCCCATGCTGCTTTGCGCGCGATTCATAGCCAATTGTATCACTTATACCAGATGACGAATGTAGAGCGACAGAAATTCGACGAGGAAGAGGAGCGTTGCTCTTTTTTAAAAGTAAACTTGCGTTCTAAGCTACTTAAAACACTTTCTAAGGCTGCATCGAACTGTAACGTTGTGTCCGCTGCCATGTTGGATTAACACTCTACAAGCTTCGGTGTCGCGCATAGACGTCGTCATCGTCTTTCTTCCCCCCCCCGTTCTGTGATTGTTTCCTATCTCAGGCAAAAATAAGGGCGGTGGTTTCCAGGCTGCCTTTGCAGTGTGAATGCAATCGCGCGCAAAGCAGCATGGGAATTCCTAGGCTACTTCGAGAGTGGAAATCAACTCAGACATGTTTAAACCTGAAATTTCAATACTCCAATTTTTGCTGTGTATATTCTTACACTCTTACATTCTTATCCATGGCTTTTCACCCAGTACAGTTTGACAAATATTTGTCCACAATACCCACATTCAATAAATACAGGACAGGATACACTTTTAACCTGGTATTCCAAAGTTTAGCATTTCTGTACCAATCACAGTCCCCAAACCTTACTTCACCACAATCTGGTCCCCTTTTTCTTCTGGCTTTAACAGGTCAATTGTGAATCAAATACATTTATCATTGTACCTTAATGTACAAATTACTTTGGAATTTTCTTTTAAAGTTATCTATTTAACAGTCCACACCTTTCTTTTGTACAGAATGGGCACGCTGAAGTGTCTGATGATAGTGATTTTGAAAGCCCAATTTTATGAGGCAGGAGAGGGGGGTCATGGATATTTTAAAAGTCACGTTGAACTGCTAATCTCCATTTATTCTGTGATTTTGGATAATATGTTCCAGATGTTTTTTTCCTTTGTTCTTCCATAGAGTAAAGTTTAGCATTTTTTTGTTTTGCAGGATGTCAGGATTGTTCCAGAGAGGTGTAAGTTTACACGGGAAAAGTGAGGACTTTGTAATTTTAAGAAATACCCACCAGGCTGTCAGAGAGGTGCGGATGTTAATGCTTTTGAAACATTTGTGATGTTTTTCGTTTGGACTAATAAGTGGCAGGTCCGAGAATTCAAGATTATCACATAATGCTTGATCTATATTTATCCATGGTTCATCTAGTGGGCTAGGTTTAAACCATTTTGATATATATTGTAACCTATTGGCTAAGAAATAGTGCTGAAAATTAGGTAAATCTAATCCACCACTGTCCTTGGTCTTCTGTAGAGTTTTTAAACTAATACGTGGTGGTTTGTTTTTCCACAAAAATTTGGAGATGCATGAATCTAGTGACTTAAACCAAGTAGCGGATGATTTTATAGGGATCATTGAAAACAAATAGTTAACTTTTGGTAATACCATAATTTTAATGGTAGCGACTCTCCCCATAAGTAATATGGGTAATGACTTCCAACGAGTGAGATCATCCTCTACTGTCTTTAAAGGTGGGGTATGAAATGTTTTCTGGAGTATTTTTTATCGTATTGTCTGAAAACCTCCTCACGACCCCATTGCACCCACTACATTACATTACATTACATTACGGTCATTTTGCAGACGCTTTTAACCAAAGCGACTTACAATAAGTGCGTTCAACATTGGTAGGCAAAAGAACTTCAGGTCACAAGAAATCATAAGTGCATTTCCTTCCACTACCAAACAGCTAAGAGCAAAACTAGTGCTAGAGTAAGTGCGATAACCAACCAGCCTCTCACCAACTGCACACCAGTCACAGCGGGGTGGGGATGCAAACCCTGGTTCGGGTAGGGGAAGAAATAAAAGAGGTAGAAAAAGCAGGAATGGGATGCAAACCCTGGTTCGGGTAGGGGGTAATGAAAATATAGAGGGTGCCAGTGGTGGAGGAAACAATAAGTGCGTAAGGAACTAGGACGGCGCAGGTGCTGTCCTAAGAGGGCGGATCAGGGAAGTTTTTCTTCACTAAAATAGAATGTTTGGAAAAAAAAAATATTTTAGTCCATTGTAGAGGGTGTAGCAAGAGGAAATGTCTGACCAATAGAAGTAATGATGAGAGTTACTTCCATTGGATTCTGACATGCCAATCATCAGTCAGCCCCCCTCACCCCTCCCCCCTGCGCGTTCACAGACTCGTGACTCGTTCATGTGTTTTGAAGGCGTGGTTTCGAGGGGTGGGCTGAAGGGAGAGGCAAGGTTGTGTATTTTCAAAAATATAGCTTGCAGGAACCGTTTTTCCAAGATCTCAGACCCCACCTTTAAGAGTTGAACATAATTTAGCTTATCTAATGATTTAATGGAGTCGAAATTTGATTCTACTGTGTTAACTCGGTCACGCATTAAAAAAGGTATTCCTACTTGACTTACTTATCTTTGTGATGAGACGTGGGCTGGGCCTGTGGTAAGCACCTGTGGGTTTTCCTGTGGTCTGGAGATCTGAAACAAAAGCCCACCTTTCAATTGTGCAAACTTATTGGATATTAGATATTACTACAAAGCCCCTCTTTTTCAAATTTTATGGCTCAAAATATCATTTCAGATATCTGAGAACTGGCCAAAATTTGACCCACACAATATGGGTTTCACTGGAAGTATGAAGAAAGCACAAGAGAAGAGTTTTGACTTGGTTCTGACGGAGTAGCATTCACTTTCTTTTTTAAGCCTATCATTTGTGATAACCAATAGTCTCTCCACATGTAATAAATTTCACTCCTCTGTGACAGTAAAATACACCACATTATGTCTTCACAATCTCCCACATATTAAACTGGAATAACCAAACACCGTTAATGCTGATTAATTCTAAAGGACTGATTTCAAATTAATTAAAATTATTAATTCGCCAGAAAAAATTAAGGTCACAATTAGAATGTACAAACCCTGTATTCACAACACCTTTTGCCTGTTTCAGATATAGTAGTATCTTCCTCACTGGTGAAGAGCTCATAGCATAGATGGGTTTTTTTTCAGAGGTTTAACGTAGCTCGCTAATTAGGCTAGCTAACAATAACTAGCCCCAAAATATATTAAGAAGTTCAAATAAAATGTATTTATCTTACCATAATTGGTGTGACTGGTACCGGTGGAAGTCTACTCTGAAGTGCAGCCCGTACACCTGCCGTAATTACCATATTTTCTAAACATTTCTATTTCTATTTAGCATTTGGATTTAACATTTAGATTTAGATATATTTAGATTTAACGTTTAAATTTAACATTTAGATTTAAATTCAATATATAGATTTAGACTTAATATTTAGATTTGAACTTTATTCATGTTGTTAAAAGAAGGTTAATACATTTTTTAGCCCTCCAGGATTTAAAGAGGTCCTCTGATTCGGAGAACAAAATTATCACTGATGCATTTCCATTCTAAACTTAACTTCTTTATAGCCATCAGCAGGTCATGTGACTAAGCAGGAGGTTGAAAATTGTAATAGTACTAGTTTAAACATGAAATAAACAGAAAAAATAGTTTTAAAAAATGTAATTACTCATGAAGTTACATTTTATTATTTGTTCATAAAAAAGCAATTAGAAGTTGTCTAAATGTGTAGTTTCATAACTGAGCAAGTGCCTATTGCCTCCTGTAAAATCTGTTTAAATACATCCATACATCACCCTTCACTGCTTATTAAAGACTGCCATCTGGTGTCTACTGTTGGGACATTTGCTGTTCACTTCTTATCTCTTTTCGGTTCATGTCCTCTGACAGGTCTCTGCAGCTTGTGAGTAGCAAAGACACAATTGTTTGTAGTCTTCAGTAATCTTGAGATAACTTGTGAGAGAAACTTTTGTTTCTCATTTCTAAACAACAAAAAATTCAAAGAGCCTTTTTCAGTTGAAAGTTTGGAATGATTAAGGACAGAAAATATCAATAACGTTTTCACTTGTACAAACTACCTTCTCAACCATGTATCGAAGCTCATCAAGTCTGCCTGCCAACATGTGTTTGTGTAACAGTGGCTGCCTTTGCAAAGATGGTGATTAAAACCAAAGCCAATAGTTTTTGTCGGAAGTTTTTGTTGTAAGTTGACACCAACATATTTGCAGTCTTGTGTAGTTCTCAGAGTGACAACTTTATTTTTTTTCAGAGGCACATAAGTCTATGAAACTGTCTTATTTCATCATCTGGCTGATGAGTTTATCCTTGAAGATAATTAAATTCAGTTCAATTCAGTTTTATTTATGTACCGCCAAATTACAACAAATGTAATCTCAAGGCACTGAAATAATATAGTTAAATTCAAATCAAATTAATTAAATTCTAAATTAATTCAATAATTATAGTCATGTACTTAGCACCTTGTAAACCAAATTGATAGGACTTTAGAACCAACTGTTCAGTTCGTTGGTTACTTGTAGTTTTGTATTTGACTGATTAACTCTGTTTAACAGTCTTGAGGACAACTGATGTTTTGGGTTCTTTTTGGCTTATGACATCTGTAAAAGTAAATCAGGTATGGAGGTGAAGCCTATCCCAGCTTTCATTGGGTGAGAGGGAGAGTAGGTCGCCATTCCATCACAGGGCCACATAGGGACCGGGAAGAGATCAGACTGTGTTGATATTAATGTGTCATTACCAGTGGTGACCAATGGAGGGGGCTGGTAATTGTGAATGACAGATGCACTTCCTGGGAGAAGTGATTCAGAACGTGTATGAAGAAATAAATAAACGTTGAAGCTAGTTAGCTCAAAGAAAGGCAGGTCAAGTATAACTTTGGACTCGAGATGGAGACTTAGAGGCCACCGGAGTGACTGAAACTGGTGAAAAATGTCAACAGCAACTGGCAGTGTTTCAAGCAGCACTTTGAGCTGTACATGGCTGCCATTGGACTGGACTCAAAACCCCACACCCGGAAAATCATGCTGCTGCTCACAGTAGCGGGTCCTCAAGCCATTGAAGTTTTCAATACGTTCGAGTTTGCGGCGCCTGAAGACAGAGGTAAATACGACATGGTAACTGAAAAGTTCCAGGCACATTGCTCCCCAAGAAAAAACACAGTGATTTTGATGATAGTGATTTTGCAAGCCCAATTTTATGAGGCAGGAGAGGGGGGTCATGGATATTTTAAAAGTCATGCCAGTCTGTAAATTACACACTCACCTTGAACTGCTAATTTTCATTTATTCTGTGATTTTGGATAATATGTTCCAGATGTTTTATTCATTTGTTCTTCCATAGAGTAAAGTTTAGCATTTTTTTGTTTTGCAGGATGTCAGGATTGTTCCAGACAGGTGTAAGTTTACACGGGAAAAGTGAGGACTTTGTAATTTTAAGAAATTCCCACCAGGCTGTCAGAGAGGTGCTGATGTTAATGCTTTTGAAACATTTGTGATGTTTTACGGTTGGACTAATAAGTGGCAGGTCCAAAGAATTCCAGATTATCACATAAAGGATAATAATGTATGAGAGTTCCGGTCACGGATGCAACAGCCTGAAGAGACTTTTGATTGCTTTGTGACGAAATCATGCGATTTCGGGGATCTGAAAGACTCCATGATCAGTGATCAAATTGTGTACGGGATCGATGATAAGACGACCAGGGAACGGCTGCTACGGGATGCTCAGCTAACTCTTGAGGAGGCGGAGAGACAGTGCCACGCAAGTGAGTTAGCAGCATACAAAGACATGCAGTGAAACGGGTATCACAGTGTAAAAGTAGCTGTGGTTAAAAATAAAATGAAAAGAATCACGCCACAAAAGAAAAGCACAGATGATGCGAGCTACTTCCGCAAGCGCTGTGGTGGCAGGCACGAGCCCCGGCAGTGTCCCGCGTGTGGCAAAAAGTGTTCAAAATGCAATGGAAAAAATAATTTTGCAAAACAGTGTCTTTCTAAAAGTAAGCCCAAATCAGTGCGGTTAGTGGAACAGACTGACCTGAGTGAGACTTTCTTTGTCTGGATGATGTCATGTGATAAAACAGAGAAGGAGGACACAGAGGAAAATGATAAGTGCTCAGAAAAAGGAGACACATGGCTTGTGTCACTTCAAATAAATGGATCTATAGTAGCACTAAGGATTGATATAGGTGCACAGGTGAACCTGATCAGCTTGACAGAAATCCGTGCTATGAAAGAAAAGCCCAAAATAATCAAGAAAATAGTGCCACTGAAGGACTACAATGGAAAAAACATTGAAAGCAAAAGTCAGTGCAGACTAAAAGTAACAGTGAAGAATAAAACTTACAATTTACTGTTTTCAGTCGTACCTGAGGGCCGTGAGTCACTGCCGGCGGAGTTGCATCAAAGACATTGAAGCTGGTGAGGAGAGCGTACCACATTAACTGTTCAGAAGCAATTAGTCACTCATGCACAGTTGACTCAATTGTGCAGCGTTATGATGATGTCTTCAAAGGATTGGGATGGCTGCCATCCACAAAATCCAACTAAAAGAAGATGCAAAACCAGTAATTCTTGCGCCACGCAGAGTTCCAGCTCCACTTCGAGAGCGTCTCAAAAGGAACTGGACAGGATGTTTCAGCTGCAAGTCATCCCAATATGCAACGATCCTTGAGATTTAAATAAGAACATAAACCGTGAGCACTACCAGATACCAAAGTGTGAGGAAATTGCAATTGAAATGACAGAAGCCAAATATTTCTCAAAACTTGATGCAGCGCAGGGATTCTGGCAAATCAAGTTGGATGAGGAAAGTTCAACATTCTGCACTTTCAACACACCTTATGGCAGATACAGGTTTCTCAGAATGCCAAAGGGCATAATCTCAGCTTCTGAGAGTTTTCATCGTACCATGGACAACATTTTGAAGGGTCTAGAAGGGATCTGTTGTTATGTCGATGACGCGGATGTCTGGGGGTCCACTCTTCAAAATAATGATGAAAGACTGACCAAAGTGCTCCAAAGAGTACGTGAAAATGTACTGAGACTAAACCATGCAAAGTGTCAATTTGGTGTACAAGAGATAACATTTTTGGGTGACAAACTGTCTGCTGGGGGCATTGAGCCTGATGAAAGAAAGATAAAAGCTATCCTAGGCATGCCACGCCCCACTGACAAGAAAGATGTGCTTAGAGTAATGGGCATGATAAACTTTATTGGAAAGTACATACCAAACTTGTCAGTGAGAACGTCAGCATTTAGAGAGCTCCTTCATGATTCCACAGAATTTGAGTGGACAGAGAGGAATGAGAGAGAGTGGAATGCATTAAAGATTACACTGACAACTGTTCCTGTGTTGGCTTATTATTTGGTGCTGTCTTGCTACAGGCAGAAGGAGAAGGCTGGAAGCCAGTAGCATATGCTTCCAGATCCATAAGACTAAGTCTGAAATCAGATATGCTCAAATTGAAAAAGAGTGTCTTGGACTGACTTATGGAATGGATATCTTTCATTGTTATGTACATATGGGCCTCCCACTTTCACAGTTGAAACAGATCACCGTCCTCTTGTGTTGATCATCAAGAAAAGTCATGAAAATGCAAAGGTATGACTTCGGGTTGATATACACACCTGGTGTAGGGAGTAGCAGGGCCTTGACACTGCTCGAACCACATATTCAATCCTGAAACATCCCATAGTTAAGTTGCTATAGGCCTAGACTGCTGGGGCCTTATCTGTCACACCTTTCCTCACTTTACTCTCTTTTCCCCCATTTAATTTCTCAAATTATATTATGTACATGTGACATTATTGTGGTCATTAACTTGTGTTTCCCTGTTCCAACAGATATACTTTGAATGGTGTTACAGTGTTTTTTCCCCCCTCTTTTCTGTCTTCTCAAACTCCAGCTGGTTGAGGCGGATGGCCACCCTTCCTGAGTCTGGTTCTGCCAGAGGTTTCTTTCTGTTAAAAGGGAGTCGTTTCTCTCCACAGTCGCCTCAGACACGCTCAGGACGGGAGATTGGAATGAAGACACGTTTCGGTGCAATCTGTTGGTTTCCTTAGCTAGGAAATTGTTTTTGAATTTTTTTTTAAAATCAGTCGAGAAAGCCAGCTGGCGGGTATGTTTTCTTACAACTATTTAAAGCGGCAGATGTTTGCTGTAGAGGTACAGTGTGACAGCTTCAGGGGTTCCTTCAAATTAAGAACACAGGAGAAGGTGGTGGGCTCGCCCTTGTAGCCTCTTATTTTTCCTCTGCGCAGGGGGGCTGCTGAAATTATTCAGGAAAACTGTTGAGCATAGAAGTGCTGAGGGTTTGAATTTGGACAATAATTGGGCAAACAGCAGCTTGTGAGTGATGCGTTTGTGAAGTAGGTGGTTGTGAAGGAAGCCAGCCGTGCTGTATTGTGAGTGCACTGTATATTGTAGTAATTGTGAAGGACTAGTCACTCAGCCCCGGCCGGGAATAAGTCAATGAGCTTAAACTGGAATTGTACTGGAACACTGGTCTTCCCTTGGTGGGCTCGCCCGTGGCTATTTCTGGGGTATACGGCCTCGGGCCCCTCTTGTTCTGGGGGTTGTCGGGCGAAGGGGCGGTCTGGGCCCTTCATAGTATTTGCTTCTCAGGTTTGGATGTGTTTTGCAGTTTTCAATCAGTTTTCACCTGTCAAAAACTGATTAAAGGCATAGTATAGTTACTGAGAGGTTATTTCTGCCTAAATATGACTTGATGTCATTCATAACCTTCATAATATAAAGAACTGAGGTCAGAGGACAGCTTGGAATTCTTTTAAAGGACCATTACAACAGAAAATGTGCTTTTTCACTCACCAAAAATTGATTCCTGCCATTAATCTGATACTGTAAAGGGTTTTCTTCCCCAAAATGACGTCATATCACTCAGCAGAGTTAGCCCACATGTTGAAGAAAGTACTTTACCCTGTAAGGAAACGTAATCATCAGAATGTAATGACAAGACCTCGTTTGACATCTTAATATGAACATGTTCTGACCTATGTCCACTTGTGATACATAATTATTTAATTCATAAGTTTTGAGAAAAAATTTATTTCTTTTGAACTGGCAGTCGTACAGACAAACTGAAAGACAGACAGACAGACAGAGACTCACACACACACACACACATTAATTATCAAACAATAATATACTGGAACAACTACATAGTATGCATGCTACCAGCATGCTGCACACACATATGATCCCCTTCCTTTTTGGGGGTACTCGGCACAGCTCTTGTGGTACAACCGTGGGCACCTGTCACACCCGATCTAAAAAAGAATGTGAATGATTATTAAATTGTTAGGAATTTGTGATATTTAGGCATTTTTTTATTAATCAAAGGCCAATTTAGGAAGCACAGGTAAAACACTAGCCCACAAAGTGTCCCCCGTGTGATCTCCACAGATATGGCATAGGTTTGTCAGGTCACCTTGCAATACAAAGAACAAGGGTCAGTCAGTAATGTTTGTCAGAGTAATGGTAGCCTGGCTGACGCGTCCACAATCTCGATGAGATGGTGGTCTGGGAACTAGGTGTGCATTTTCTCGTATTTGAGGCGTGGTTTAGGAATGCCTGGAGCCGTTTATTGGGCGCTACGAATGTCTATCAAATGACGTCAGGTTCTTCCCATGCTGCTTTGCGCGCGATTCATAGCCAATTGTATCAATTATACCAGATGACGACAGAAATTCGACGAGGAAGAAGAAAAAAATGGAAAATAAAAGTAAACTTGCGCTCTAAGCTACTTAAATTGACAACAAAGTAGGCCTATATGCTATATTCTACATGATTTTTTATGTTGTAGAGTTGTGAATTTATTTTAATAATGGAGAAATTGAGCAGCCTTGCTTTGTTGTCTACAGTAGCAGATCAACCCTCATCTTACTTTGAAGCTCCCAGCTCCCAGAAGTGACGTCAACGCAGCTTTAGCTGCAGAGAAGCTATCAGGCTTGTGTTGATGATAATAATAAACTCCTGGACTATGTGCAAACTTCCAAATGCATCGTTTTGTGAGTACAGACCATATTTGTACAACTGTAGAAGTTTGGTGTCATGACATGTGATTTTAGAGTGGTAATTTTGGAGATACTGCCAGGGTCCGTTAGCGGTTGTACTAAGCTATTCGGGATAACTCAGTAACTCAGCTGATGTTCAGCCAATATAGGAAAAACTTCGGCTGGGCTACTTGGCTGGATGTCACGGTTCAAATGACCCTAGGGTGAATCTACTCCGAAACACTTTCTAAGGCTGCATTGAACGGTAACGTTGTGTCCGCTGTCATGTTGGATTAACGCTCTACAAGCTTCGGTGTAGCGCATAAACGTCGTCATCGTCTTGCTGCTGCCCCCCCCCCCCGTTCTCTGATTGGTTCCCAAACTCTGGCAAAAATAAGGGCGGTGGTTTCCAGGCTGACTTTGCAGTGAGAATGAAATCGAGCGCAAAGCAGCATGGGAATTCCCAGGCTAGAGTAATGGTATATTAATTAGAAAAGTAAATTAGAAAAAAACTTGTATTCATGAAAAGAGAGACAGCTATTTCTTCTCTTATAGTGTTGACACTGGATGGTGATGTGTCAAACTCCAGAGGCAAACTGTGAATAATAGATGAAACAATGTATCTATTATTAAAATGAACAGTAATCGGACATGAAGTAATATTTGACCATCCAAAACAGCCTGCCTGCCTGTCTGCCTGCCACACAACTATTCCAGGGGTCCGTTTCACAAAGCAAGTTCAACAAACTCTGAGTCTATTCAAAAGCCAGCATCAATGGAGCCCCGATTTCACGAGTCACCATGGCAACGGGGAAAAGGAGGAGCTACGTTTTTCACCAACCTCGAATTGGAAATCTTAATGCGCTCATACGGCGAGTTTCAACATGTTTTTAGAAATAAGAGCAACACCGCTGCAGCTGCAAAAGCGTAAGTTTAAATGTAGTCCTTTGCAATCCCAATAATATTACAGGGAAACTGCTTGAATGGTAACCCATTCATTTATTTCATTTAGGTGCAATCCCACGGGGGAGAAGCGCACTTGGCACCAATTGGCAACAATAGCCGCATTCGCACTGTAGGAACCTTTGGCAGTTCTTATAACCTTTTAAGGAATGGGGCCGTTTTTTCCCACATACAGGAACTCTGGACCATCGCCCTCAGTTCCTATAACCATTTTAGCTCCTTCTCCTCAGCTGGGTCTTTTCTGGGTTCTGTAGGAACACAACCTGCGCGTGTTTAAGAAGTTAAACTTACACGTTGTCTCCTTTGTCTGCAGCACTCTGCTCTCCTTTCTTCCTTCATGAAACCAAGAAGTATCGCCTGCGCTCGATCCTGACTCTCTGTGAGCTCTTCCAGCCTCGATGTGATCGTCCATGATTAATGTCACCATCATGCAGACCATGAACACGGTGGCCTCCCCGCTCTCCTTAATAGCTTCTTTGTGGTGGTTTTTCTTCTCTCCTTACTTTTCGCAGGTTTTGTTTTGTTGTTGAATGTGGCGCTAAAGTAACACGTCACTGTCGCAGACGGTTGTGTCCCATCAGTCTCTATCCCGACTCATGTGCGAATGCAAACTGAAACAGTTCCCCTGGGGAAGGGCAGTTATCAGAACGAAATTCGAGGAGGACCGCAGTCAGACAGAGCAGTTCTGTCTGAATGTGGCTATTGTTCTAACAGGTGAGACCTGTAAAGTAAGTGTTTACACTGTAAAGTAAATATTAAGGCTACGGCTACACGAAAACGAAACGAGGTTTTTTTTGAAAACGGGTACGAAAATTCTTGCGACCACACGGAAACGCGCTGCTGTAAAGAATCAGGTCCAGACGAAAACGGATGAAAACGATGAAACGATGCAGTACACACGCCACTGTGTCACGCCACGCTGTGAGACAATAGAGAAGTGTTAAAATTGGCTCACAGCGTCAACGTTTGACTGACGCAAAAACGTTTTAGCTGTAACAATGGAAACGAAACGAGGCCGTTTTCAAACTTTCCCACTCTGGAACCCGTTCTCAAAAACTATCATTTTGGGGTAGTGGGAACGCCGGCTCCGTGTGGCCGCGACAGCGAAACGATAAGAAAAAGTATTGTTTACAGTGAAAAACGTTTCCGTGTAGCCGCAGCCTAAGTGGCTATTTCACTGTGCAGTTGTTTTATCCCCAACATAATGCTGTTTTCACACACATAAACTATGTCTTCTCATCTATATCATGTTCTGTTAAAGGTCCTATGGCATGAAAATAAATTGAGGCTTTTATATATTTTTATAGGTTTTAGTGGTCCCCTAATACTGTATCTGAGTTTTTTTCCCCAAAATTCTGCCTTGGTGCAGAATTACAGCCAGTCCCAAAAATGAGCTTTCCTTAGGATCCTCAGAATGAGCTGTTTAGTGGGGGTGTGGCCTTACTTACGCCCGTGGTACCTTGCGCAAATGTTTTGTGAATCGCTATGGCACGTAGATGGCACGGCAGCCCTATTATTGGATTATGGGAGCATAGTATATAATTCAGCTGCAGATACAAATCTACAAAAGTTAAATACTATTCAATATCAGGCTTTAAGAATATGTACAGGTGCCTTTAAAACATCTCCTATAGCAGCATTACAGGTGAAATGGGTGAAATGCCTCTAAAAATGAGAAGGGAACAGTTATCTTTAAACTACTGGTCAAAATTACAAGGACAGAAAAAAGATAATCCAACAGTAAAAGTATTAGAAACAGGGTGGGAAAAAGAAAAAATTAAAAGTTATGGAACAATAGTAAATGCTAAAATTAGGGAAAAATATTTAGATAAAATAGATATAAGTCAAACGATTCCATTACATACAGTTCCACCATGGATAATACCTGAAGCAAAAGTAGATTTATCATTATTAAAAAGGAAGAATAGAAATAATTTTAGTTTGAATAAATATATTGTACAGGAACATATAAATCAATATTATACTTATGTACATATATATACTGATGCATCTAAAACTTTAGATAGGATAGGGATAGGTCTGATTGTACCGCAATTTAATATTAAAGTGGGGAAAACGGTAAGTGATGGAGTATCAGTATATACTGGAGAAATGATTGCGGTACTTTTAGCAGTTCAATGGATAGAAGAGGTTAAACCATTAAAATCAATTATATGTTCAGATTCAAGTTCTTCATTATTTAGTATTCAAAATAGTAAGTGAGAAAGTAGACCAGATGTATTAATAGAAATAGAACAAACGCTATATAGAATTAATATGATGGGGCTTATAGTTCATTTTATATGGGTACCAGCGCATTATGGAGTTGAGGGAAATGAAATGGCAGATAGAATGGCAAAACAGAGTGTAAAACGAGTAATGATTGATATTAATGTAAGAATGAGTGTAAAAGAGGTAAAGGGTATTATAAAACAAAAAATGGAAGAGAGACGGCCAAAGTTATGGGAGGAAGAAAGAAAAGGACGTTGGTTGTTTAAAATACAAAGGAAAATAGGGAAAATGAGAAGATCAGAAAGAAGTAGGAGAGAGGAGATCATTATAACAAGACTTAGAATTGGACATAATGGATTGAATAAAAACCTATATATGATAGGAAAACATCAGTCAGGGAAATGTGAGTGTGGGGAAGATGAGACAATTGAACATGTTATGATATATTGTAGGTATTATCAGGCTCAGAAAAATAATTTAATTAGAAATCTTAGTAGGATGAAAATGAAATTAGATATAGTAGATTTATTGCAAAAAGAATCAGGAAACAGAGGTTATCAGGTAATTTTTTATTATTTAAAACAGTGTAGGTTATATAATAGAATTTAGTATATATAAAGTATATAAATTAGGGTATATGAGTAGGGAATATGTAAAAGTGTTGGCATAAGTAGATATATGGGTGTATAGATGAGTGTTTATGTATATGAATATATATAGAAATATATATTGCATGGGTATATATAAATATAGGGATATAGATAATTGTCATGCGATCCACACTCCATATCAGTAGGTGGCGGTAATGCTACTATAAGTTGTTTGCCAACCGCCAATATAAAAACCGAAATAGAGAGAGAGAGAGGACAGGCTATTCAAACCTCCCTGCTTACCCAAGCTTCCCTTTGCCATTCATTCCCTGTAACATCTGTTAGGCAGGTCAGGGAATGAATATATCGAGACAAAGCCTGACATCAACTTGCTTGCTGCTTGTTATAAAAATTATTCATAACTAATAAAGACTTCAGACAGCTGGTCAGCTTATTGTCCCTCTCCTCTGTCCAAATATCTGTCCTGTTTACCATATGATTCTATGTCAGTGCTGGTTCTTTATTCATCCTCTCCATTTTAATCTAGAACATATATAATGATTATTATGTAACCGGATGGACTGGATGGGAGCAAGGGTGCAATAATGGGGACAGGACAATGGGGGGAGCTATGGGATTTGCTGCTGTGAAATACTGGGTTCATGGGGAGAAGAAGAGGAACCTTTAAAAGCTGGGCCTGTTGAGAGCCCGCGGCCTTGGTCTCCTTTGTGTCAGCAGTGGGTAAGGTGGATGGTGTGCAGTTGAGTTTTCTGTAGTGATGGCAAAACGAGGCTTTTTGAAGCATTGAATCATTTTGAACCATTGTGTCATAAAGTGGTTCACTACTCGAAGCTTCATTCAATTCCCTTGGGTGACATCTACTGGCGTAGCGATTGTTGCACCATATGAAGCCCTGCGAATGTGATGCATATAATAACACGATAATAACACTTACGTATGTGTGTTGTACATATGGGTTTGTAGTACCTCATTAAAGATTGATTAATTTACCCATGAAACAATAATTTGCCCTCTCCGGGTCGGGAATGAGATCCTTTCCCAAGTGGAGGAGTTCAAGTATCTCGGGGTCTTGTTCACGAGTGAGGGACAAATGGAGCGGGAGGTTGACAGGCGGATCGGTGCGCCATCAGCTGAGCCAGAAGGAGGAGCTCTCGATTTACTGGTCAATCTATGTTCCTACCCTCACCTATGGTCAGGAGCTGTGGGTAGAGACCGAGAGAATGAGATCGCCAATACAAGCAGCCGAAATGAGTTTCCTCCGCAGGGTGTCTGGGCTCTCCCTTTGAGGCTGAGTTATACCTCTTTTAACTGCCCTTGCGCTTGTGTCTTGCGCTTGTGTTAATGGCTCGAGACGTTTATGCTTCATTTTGCTTTGCCGGCGGTTGCGTGTGCTGCGTGGCGATTCACCGCCAGGACAGTAGGTGGATAGGGTGAGAAGCTCGGTCATCCGGGAGGGGCTCGGAGTAGAACCGCTGCTCCTCCGCATCCAGAGGAGTCAGATGAGGTGGCTCGGGCATCTGGTTAGGATGCCTCCTGGACGCCTGGTGAGACACGTCCCACTGGGAGGAGACCCCGGGGAAGACCCCGGACACGTTGGCTCTCTGGCAGGGGAACGCCTCGGGGTCCCCCCAGAAGAGCTGGAGGAAGTGGCCGGGGACAGGGACGTCTGGGTTTCTCTGCTTAAGCTGCTGCCCCCGCGACCCGATCCCCAGAGAGCAGAAGATGATGGATGGATGGATGGAATAATAATTTAAAAACAATGTGAAAATCTTTGGTTTGTCATTCACATTTTCTTTGGGAGTGTGCTTGGTGTAATAAAGAGGGTGCTTGTGTTACTTCAGGTGTTTTAATTCAAGAAAAACAGTTTTTGCTCAGTAGAAGGGCTCAAACGTTTTTTTTTTTTTTTAGTCAATTTCTCCAGCTTTGGAAAATACTCTGTCACAGGGAACAGAGGAGGCTGGTGTGCTGAAGGAACTGTTTGGGTCGAAATATTCCCACACTTTAGAACGCTTCCTCGATGGTTGCTCCATGAGAGAATAATCCAAAACTCCGAATATCAAAAAACGAGAGCTGTTCGTAACGTATTATACGTGTAGAACGGGGACAAGAACCGGGGCTTCAGCCATCTTGAATACACTGAATCGCGGCAAATGTTCAAAGCTCGGCTATCAACTCGAAGCAGTCAGCTGACTCGGTCTGAATGAAGCAGTGAAGTGGTTCAAACGTTATCAGTGACGTCACATGAAGCAAGCTCCGGCCCACTGCTTCACTATAACTACCCTGTCGAGTTTGAAGCGTGCTTCGAAGCTTCGGTGTTGGAGGTAACATCACTAGTTTTCTGGTTTGCTTTGAGTAATTCATGTGCTTTTGTGTTTGATATTGCCTTCTGTGATTGTGCGGTGATGATAGAGTGGTTTGCGTTGCATTTGCTTTAACAAGAGCTAAGTGTAGTGGTTAGTTGAGTACCGTCATGGAGCCAGAACAGCCTTAAGCTCCGGTCTCTTTCCATATGATCTTTGCTGTGTTTATTTGGTTTGCTTTGTGTTAGTTTTGTTTGTTTGTCCAGGCCAGGGCGACCGACCTGTGCTGGAATGCTGCACACCTTCTGCCTTCCCTGAGTGGCTCAGCCCGAGGTCCAGTAGTTGTAGTTTCTGCTTCATGGTGATTTGTGGTGGCCTTTGCCTTTTTAACATAGTACTAGGTTAAACTTAATAAAGTAATAATGCTTCTTAACTGTTTTAATGTTAATGTTAATGAACTTTACCAGTTACCGGGAACTGCAGGCTGTAGCCACTGTGTGCACCTACTACTGGGCCTTTTTGTGTGACAATTGACTTGTGGGTAGCCATTAGTACGTATTGAGCCCCATGTTTGAATTTAGGTGTAATGCTTGCAGTGGTGTCATTTGTGAACCTGAAATATCTATGTACTTTGAACTTTGTGGTTTGCACTCTCCGTTTGGAGTTTATTTATTCCCTGTTACTGACTTGGTGTTTTATCTATTTAAGGTCCCAGTGGTGGGTGGCAACCTCTGACTCCTCCTTCCTCTCATGAGCTTGGTTCTAAATAAATTGTAAACCTTTGGACACTTGACTCTTCATTGTCTTGCGTTGATCGACAGAATCTGGTTACAATTACCTATCATTAATATGTAGCCATAATGTAAATAACATCACCACCATGTTCTGTGCTGTCTCTCTTAATTGGCAAAAGAAACACGGTGACATTCATAATTTATGAAGCTGCACTTAGAGATTTGTCAAGAGTCTTGCCAACTCTCTCTCAAGCCAGATCTTTACAAAGTATTTGAAACAGCTACCTATTCACACTGCTGCAACATTTTATAATGATTTTGTCTTCTTCTGAATCTTTGGTGTGAGCTTGGTTTTACAAATGAATGACAGTTCAGAGAAATGTAATATTGTCACTGTACTTTGACAATACAGCATATCAAAGCACTTTTGAATCCCAGATCCCCATCTTGCTAAATCAGACTTGCACCCTCAATGATGACCGATGATGGCTGGTTTATAACCAATTTAAAAACAATCACAGCATACCTTCAATGTCCTCTTCTGAAGGCCCCTCCATGCCAATGGTCTCTAAAATGTTAACTGATATAATATTATTGAGTTGGAAAGCTGAAACTGTAGAAAATATGGCAATTAAGACTAAACAGTCAAACATACAGTCGAAATACAATACAGAACTATAAAACATGCTCTTTATCCGTATGTGTGCGTCTGTGTAAAAGTAAACTATAGACATGGGATGACACTACTGTCATTCTCATCCAGTCACTATTTACTCCCCTATGTTTTACAAGGTATACACTTACTTACTGGAAGCTTAAAAATAAACTTCATATATTGCACTTTTAAAATACAATAATAACAGTTAGTACCATTCACATCAACTTGAATTTCATCCAGACGTTTCCCATATTCTCCTAGGCATCCCTGCTCCATGGCCAGTAGCACTTTGCTGATTTTGGCCACCTGGAGGGTGCCCTCTAGGAGGCGGTAGTGCTTCAGCGATATTATGCCCGAGGAAGTCTTCCAACTGATCAAGTTCTGTGGTCTTGAGGTTCAATATAGGAGAGAGGGTGGCAATATGTTTCCTCATTTTTATAATTTCGGCCGATGACGTCACCATCACCCCATCTTGCTCCAAAACAGACCAGAGTGGTCTGAATCGTCCGAAATTATAATTCATAATATCTCAGAGACGAAAGCAGCACAAACGCCCGTTTTAACGGCACAAACCAGCACAAACGGAGCACTAAAAAAGTAAACCACTCTGGTTTGTTTTGGAGCAAGGTGGGGACCTTTGGATGACCTAAAAAATAATCTTTAATATCTCAGAAACCAAAGCAGAAAAAATTAAAATTTTAACGGCACAAACCAGCACAAACGGAGCTCCGATCAATCTGTTTGCTTGAATTTTTCACGTGGGTGGGGTGTCAGCTTCACTCAGCTGGGCAAGCTAGGAAAACGCAGAAGACTTGGTTCGATGCCTACAGAACGATAAGTAGAGGAAAGTGAACCAAGCATTTCCCCACCACTGGGTGCGTGTGTGGTCTGTCACCTCCCGGTTTCACCCGTTGAGTGTATGCTCTCTGTCCCCCACAGCAACCCCTTGAAGAAGAATCAGTGCAGAGCTGCAGTGCCGGAGCAAGGGAACGGACGTACGCATTGTTCCATAAAGCCGTCACAGCACACGGGCGGGCTTAGCAAGGCCACAATGAGAGACCAGACGAGCATGGGAGGACGAGCCAGGAGGCCGAAGAAGACTCTGTTCAATGCCTACAGAACGATAACCGCTTGAAGAGGAATCAGTGCGGAGCTGTCGCGCCGGAGCAAGTGAACGGACGGACGTGGGGCCCCCCACCCCTTGGATTATATTACCTTTTTTAATTGTGACTTACAATCCAATTTTATTTCTTTTTTCAATTTTATGGTGCTATTGTAGGCATTTTATTTTGGTGTTTTGTTTTACTGTTTTAATAAACATACATATATGTTCAGTATTAAGGCTGTTTACTTACAGTTGAACAATCCTGAGAAGTCCTCAGAATCGTTAAATGGAAGTCTGTGGATTTCAACTCTCGTTTTCTTTCCTAAAAAAATTGAATTGACACTTTTTTTTTTTTACTTCTATTACTTGTACTATTTTCTTTTAACTTTGTTTATTAAGCTTTTTTCACAATAGAACACAGACATACAGGAACACTCAGAACAGAATCCCATCCCCATGAAGTAAAGAAAAAAAAATTTAAAAATACAATTAAAAAAAAATGCATAGATAAATCACAATAAAAAAAATGTATAAATAGATGAGTGAATCTAAGACAATGTATGTCAAGAATGTTGTAAAAGAAGACATGAATATAAAAAGGAGAGAATGTTACAGAAAAATCAAAAACAAACAAGCAAGCAAAAAAACAGAGAGATACAGTACATACAGAATAGTATTTAAGCGGGTTGTCATCTAAACACAATGAAATCAGTGGTTGTCCTAGTTAACTTGATTCATGCAGCTCTGATTTCTCTTCCACATATCTCAGAAAAGGTTGCCAAATCTTTTTGAATTTACCAGCTGAACCTCTAAGTGTGTATTTAATTTTTCATATGATATAAAATACTTCTGATCCAAAGTGTGTGGGATGGAGGGATGGCATCCTTCCATTTTAGAAGGATTAGGCGACGGGCGAGCAAGGTACAGAAAGTCACACTGGGATTTGTTCAAACCGTAAACAACGGACGGTTTTCCAAAAAGAGCTATGATTGGGCAGGGGGCTAGAGACACCTCCAGAACCTCAGAAAGTGTTTTAAACACCGAAGTCCAATAGGTCAACAGTTTGGAACGGCTCCAAAACGTATGTAAATATGAGGATGGGGTCATTTTACAACGGTTGCACGCTGGATCTATATCTGGGAATCAATTTGATAATTTTTTCTTTGGTCCAGTGAGCTCGGTGCAAGATTTTGCACTGCATTAGTCCATGCCTTGCACAGATAGAGGATGTGTGGACTCTTTTTAATATTGCGTACCAGGTTTCATCAGGTATGTTTTCATTTAAGTTCTTCTCCCATCTATGTTTAATGGTGTCAAGGGACAGGGATTGTTGGATTGAAAGTGCACTATATAGGTTAGATATTATGCCTTTAAATGACTGCACAGGTGCCAATGTAGTCAATATCAGAGCTAGGAGGATAGTCTGGAAAATGAGGCAGCTGCTTTCGAAGGAAATCACGCAACTGTAAGTATCGAAGTGTGTATGTGGAATAAGAAATTTAGTGCGCAATTGTTGAAAGGAGGCAAAGGAACCATCTATGAAGAGGTCCCGCTGTTTGCGTAAACCCCTATTTTGCCACTGCAGAAACACACTGTCCTGAAGAGAGGGGGGAAACATGTGATTTGCATGAATTGGGGATTTCAGTGAGAAATGGTGCCATCCGTAGTGCCAAGGGACCGACGAACCTGTTTCCATATTCTAAGTGTTGTTTGGACTAGGACATTTCTTGTGTACGGGGTGGAGTCTGAGGCTAGAGGTGCATAGATTAATGCTGACAATAGCCCAATTCGCACGTGATAAGTATTACCTATGGATCACTGGTAATTCGCAACTACCCCCGCACCTCTGTAATTTTTTGTGGATTCGGACGGGACAAGCAAAAGTCTGTAATTTACTGAAATCACAGACATCATGAGCGGATATTCCGTAATTGTCGTAACTTCCTGTTTTGCCCCGTTGTACATGGTTGTACACATAGGTTGAACACACAGGTGTGCGTTCAGACGGGACTTAAATTACCACAGGACGTCTGTGTTTCACCGAAACACAGTAGGTAATTCGCGGCGGAATTATTACCCCACAAATCACGGACATGGCGCATTCGCACAGGACTAAGAACTCAGACATTCTCCGCAATTATTCCGAATTACGGGGGGTCCATAGGTAATACTTATCCCGTGCGAATTGGGCTAATGAGGATGGGCAGAGGATCTAGCTTCAAGAGTGCACCATGAGGAAGCATCGGCACCTGGATCCTATAGCCAATGGAGAATAGGTCGAATATTAGCAGCCCAATAATACATCTGAAAGTTGGGCAGAGCCATACCACCCAACACCTTCGGACATTGTAGATAGGCTACAATCGTGGACTCTTATTATTCCAGATGAAGCTGGATATAAGAGTGTACAGGCGTTTAAAAAATGACATGGGAATGTACACTGGAAGACATTGAAAAAGATAGCTAAATTTGGGCAAGACATTCATTTTTATGGCATTTATTCTACCCGCCAGCGTTGTTGCCCGGTGTCAACTCGTTACGTTAGCTAGCGAGGCAGAAGCATAGGGCAGAAACAGACGTCCAGAAAGGAATCAAGGGAGTAAAAAATAAAATAGCTACACGTAGTTTTATAAAATGGCCCAAAATTAACATTATAAGCAGATTTCTTGATTACTATAAACAGCATTTGTAAGCGGTTTCCACTGTACACCCAATTCAAGGGACTCATTATACATGTTCAGCATGTGAGGGATTAGGTAGGTGGAGAAAGTCTTAAAGAACTCAGATGGGAACCCATCCGGCCCCAGACTCTTGCCACTGAAGCTATTTAATAGCCACATTCAGTTCTTCAGCAGTAATAGGATTTTCTAAAATCTTCTTGGACTCTTCGCTTATAGTGGGCATGTTCAAATTTTGAAAAAAAAATGTTAAACGTGGGACAAGAGTCAATTGAACTATAATAATCCCTGAACATATAATTTATTCTTTTGTTGTCACGTGTATAACCCTCCATTTACTTGTACTATTTTCATGCAAACACACTGAAGTGAGAAGTAAATATGGTTATCTGCCAGATATCAGTGCATTGCCATCAATGACCGTGCTGACTTTTGCAATTAGCACTTTTAGGAACAGTCCCACAGTAAAGCATCAGCATGCTGACAATGACCGAGGGGAAACAGGGAGCTTAAATACTTTGGAGGAAGAGATTCGTGAATGGATGCAGCTGAGAAGCTTGAACACAGGTTAGAGTGTGGAGTTGATGACTACGAATACGAATACCTTTATTCATCCCACAGTGAGGACATTTTTATGTTACAGCAGCAAGAGATTAAATAACATAGAACTAGAACATGGAAACTGAGAAAGCTATAAGTGAGAATGTGAAACAAGAAACTAACATGACTAAACCAAGATAAGACTACTGACTAGGGTTGCCAACTCCCTGAAAAATAAATAAGGGACACCTCATTAGAACCACATTTGGTGAATTCGTACTGGCCAGGTGAATTTTTTAGCCCCTTTTTTTGTGAGTGAAACGATTTTTTAACTATTTGACTCGAACCTGAATTGAATTAGATGCATATTTTTTGAGTGACATGAACACATGGGAAACAAATTATTATCCAGCAATTCACTTTAATACAAAATACCAAAATTAACTAAATAAAACAAGTATCTTTCTTAAAGGAGAAGTTCGTTTTTTTTAAACCTGGACCTTATTTTTGGCATAAAATCCATTCATCTACTCACCGATAACAGTTTGGTGAAAGTCGGCGTCCTTCGGAAGATATTTAAATCACTGGAGATCGGCGTATATCCATATAACAGAGAGAACAGGGCAGAGACAATACAGCCTCTAAATAAGGCATTATCTGTCTTTATTTCACCAATATTTTACGACCAATGAATGAATGAACGCGTACTATTGCGATGTTAGCTCAGAGCTGCCGTGTTGTTGTTATTTTGTAGCAGAGTGGTGAAAAAGTCTACATTATGTGGTTTCAGAGAGTTATATGGTTCTGTAAAAGCATTCATAAAACAATACAGCAATGTACTGATATTAGAAAACATACTTGGTACTTTTGAATACTTAAGTATTTTTAAAAGTAAGTTCTTCAGTATTTTAACTTGAGTAAAATTTTGAACTTGTAGTTGAGTATGATTTGACCATGAGTATCAATACTTTAACTCAAGTACTGGAGTTGAGTACTTTGTCCACCACTGCTTAAAGCAGTGTCTGCTTACTGTCACCCATGCATGCTGCCTTGTTGTCTTCCGCTATCTTCTCCGGGAGCAACAGGACCTCCTCGACCAATGAGCTGACAGCTTATTCTCGAGTGTGAATATGCTGTCAGCTCATTGGTCATAGAGCAGGACAGGGCCTAGGAACAAGTTTACTGTACATTTTCAGATAAAGCCCCGTTATTCATTTCCATTGGCATGATACTGACTATTTTTATACTCTCACAGTAATACGGGACAAAATGCGTCCCTTTTCAGCTCAATACGGGACAGGTGCTGTTGTTTCTAAATACGGGACGATTCCGTTTTTCAAGGGACGGTTGGCAACCCTACTACTGACCCAAGTAAATGACAAAGCTCAAGCTAAAGACAAGATGATACAGACTATAAAATACCTAATAAAAACAAGTGACTAAACAAGAAAACAGAATAGAAGCAAAATCCAGAAAACCAAAGACATGAAAAACAAAAAAACACAAACCCGAACACAGTGTTTCAATATTTTATTTATTCATTTCTAATCATCACTAGAAGACATTCACAATAATCCCAAAACCTTGACCTTATCCCCTTTAAAACTCAGAAAAGAAAAAACATTACAAAATCTATTCTACGAGGAAAATCAAAAGCTTAAGGAGAAAACAAAAAAGAAATAACAGAAACAGCAAAAAAATAGAAATTAACAAGACATCCAGGTAAAATCAATCCATTCCCATAGACTAAACTTTCTACGAGATCATACATCTTAAAAATATATTTATGTACACACTCTGCTGTATTGTATTGTACAAAATAGGATAACACTTGACTCAGTCAGTGTTGTAGACATGCAACGACTTTACTGACACTGTAAAACTGTTGTATTTTCTTGAATCATTGTTCAGAGAACAGAAGGAAATCTGGCAGAGATGCACTGTAAAATGATCTCACGACAGAGAGTTCATCACTTAATTTAAGAGAACACATTTAAATCAGATATTAAGATGGAAAACAGTGTGAACCCAGACTGAAATTGCTACATTGCCAGTATCCATAATCTTAAAGGGATAGTTCGCCTCTTTTGACATGACAGCCGCGCCTGTTACGGTGTTTGCTGCTCGGGAAGCAGGGGGCTGCTCGGTCTGCACGGTCTACACAGCAGGCAGTGATACGAAGGGAGAGAAAATAGCACCATGCGATTGTGAGGTCTGACTTTTTCCTGGAAAACTATTTTATTTTACTCTTTTGAACGCATATTGTTTTGAGAAGCAAAACGCTTTACTTTTTAAACCCCAGCCAACGAGCCTACTTTCGTCAATGCCAAAACGAGGCCGGAACTCGGCCCACAGTACGCAATGGGGGTAAGTCAGTGTTCATAAACGATATTGCTAGTATGGGATTTCATACAGCTTCATGTCAAAAGAGGCGAACTATCCCTTTAATCTTGAACTAATTTATTCTGAGCCATTCAGCTGAAGTATTATGAGGGTTTCTAAACTGACTGCAGTACTGCCTCTGGAGGGACTGAGTGAACACAGGTTAACTTGACAGACCTAATGAACGAATACTGCTGCCACCAAGTAATATTACAGTATGTTAAAATGCATAAGGCATTGTACATGTCTAGTCCAGGCTATAATAATTGTGTGCAACCTCTAAAGCTTGTTTACAGGTTTCAGCTGGAAATTGCACTTTCTCATGATCAACTTGGGTTGTGGTGAATTACTTACATGTGCAAAGATACAACAACCAAAGGAAATGTGATATCAAAATGTTACATCTGTGTTATTGTCTTCCCAAGTGCTACCACACAGGGGACTAACGTGAAAAAAATGAGGTCAAAAGGTGGGTTGGGACCATGCACTTGGAAAAGTGTGGATGACTGCAGTCCAGAGAGCCTACAAATGACGGGATCAGTCTTCCATGTTCTTTGCCAAGAAACTGAGCATCCCAAACTATTGTGACCTTATGCTAGAGGGGAGCTCCCGGCAATGCAAGTGTCGCTGTTGCGTTCTTCAGTTGTCTTTTCAACACATTTACACATACATACACAGTCACGCAACGGAGTGCTCAGACACACAAACATATACACTCTCAGAAACTTTAAGAGCATTAGCAGCTCCATCCCCAGTGTCCAGATCTGGATAAACACTTGGTCCAAGCGCAAAAGGCCCTGATGGATTTTAGTAAAATTCTTCAAGGTTTGTCAAAGTTCTGAACCTCAAAGCCTCTTGCTTACTCCTCCTCTTCCTCATCCTCATCAGGCAGCGGTAGCAACTCCTCCTTCAGACACTCTCTATAGAAGCTGGCCAGTGTAGCATAGAGGTGCTGGCAACTCTGCCGAGACAGGAAGTGGCCCTCATCTGGGTAGATCTAAAGGGTGTAGAGTATCAGGGTGTAGCATATCCCTCAGATCATTCTGCTTATAAAATTTGGGCCGTTGGTCTCACCTCTATTGAGCATTTTTTATCTTTCAACTCATTGTTTTAACTTAAAACAACTTTAAGATTTTGGTTCATTGTCTTGCCTCCAGCAGAAGAAGCTGTAGGCATCCTTTTTTCAGCAAAATGCCCTAAAACCCCATCAAATAGCAGACAGACAAATTGTTGACATAGCTGAGCCATTAGCACCTGAAAAGCAAAACCTTTTAGGAGGTGGCAAAGACCGGTAAATGAGCTAAAAAAAATTAGTGAAATATTTTACATAAATTCTTCTTTATACACATTGGTAATGTTCCTGTATATCTGTTGATTGTGAGCTTTTGCTAATAAGTCACCTTTGCCAACTTAAATGGTGATAATTTGTCAATGTTTTGATCTATGCCCACTTCAACTGCCCTGTGTGGCCAAACATTATGTTGGAATGCAAGCTATGCTCTTATTCTGAATATTTCTTTTTGGGAAAACTGTTATGCACTTTTTTGAACATACTAAACGTGGGGTAAGATGTTGTGATGAGCTTTCAAGGGATAAAAACAAGGTATCAGTAGTAAAGACAAAGTATTAACAGTAAAATAAACTGGGTCTGTGACAGACACAGCATTTTTGTTGTAGACCTTAGAAGAGTTAAGGACTGTTTAACAGCTCAATGAAATTTTCTGACAGTGCTTAATTCCTTAATGGCAATCATAGACAGCTCCTTCTCTCATTTGCTTCTGGTCTGATCCAGGAACTGTGCTGTAAAGGTCCATTTTCCATTTATAAGGTCCATTATTTATGTAATGTAATGTAATGTAATTTTCACACCATCTTCTTATGAGACAGCAGTAGAAGGTCTACATGCTATCATGTTAGCTGCTTCATTAGGAGCAGCAGAAAAGCAAAAATAACTTGCAGAAACAATATGTCTCCAAAGTTCTCTTTTTCTACGAAATGAAAAGAATTTTATAATATTGTGGAAAAAAAACAAGTTATTTTATTCTTGCAATAGTTTTTCACAGATTGCTAGCATATCCACCTCTCACATGTCACCAAAGTTTCATTCTGATTAAATGTTTTAAGACACATAAACAAACAACTTAAGGCTTAGTTTATTTAGTGTCCATGTTAATAGCCTCTTTCGGACAGAGCCGTTCTAAGAACGCAGTTTTAGAACTGTCCTACTCGAATTTCGTTCTGATAACTGTCCTTCCCCAGCGGAACTGTTTCAGTCTGCATTCGCACATGAGTCGGGACTAATGCGCCGCGCGCATGGGCGTAATTTCGGCATGGATATAAGGGACGCGTCCCCACCAATATCCAGCGATTATCGTTTTGTCCGCACCAATTTGATCACTGGGGCTGGGGGGAAAAAAACGGTCTCCCGTCTCATTCGCATTGCGGCGAAGAAAGGGTTAACCAAAAGTCCTTTGCCAAAGGCTGACGACCAATCTGATTGGCTGTGCCTTCCCCTTCTTTCACGTGAGACTCTAGGTTGTGTATGGTTGCTAGGAGGCAGGAGCGCCAAAAAAAAAATAAGCTGAGGTCTTTTCGGTAGGTTCTATCACTGCGCTAATCAGTGGTGTTACCACACGGTACGTTATTAAATTACTCTGGCAGGCTAACGTTCCAGAATCTTTGGTGCAACGTGGGTGACACGGGCACATGACTGCCAAGTGAGATGGCAGGCAAAAGAAAAAAAGTGGACATACGGAGCTACTTTTCAAAGAAATCTGTAAGTCACACTATCACTCGCTAATGAAATGACGTTTGGAACACAGCCCGTTAGCAGGGCAAACTCGTTATCTATGAATCAAGTTGTCTACGATGGCACAACTAACTGCAGAGACTGTTGTGCAGTTGAATATCCAATGGCTGTCAATATGTTAATGTTGCATTATGTCCTGCAAATGATAGAATGTTTGTGACAGTGACACAATAACTCCTCGTCAATATAACACGAGACAGATTTATCACGAGGGCGCCTTTGTAAAACGTCGGCGGGCACCTTAGCATAATGACAAACAAAAAAAAGCTATCCTTAGCTAACATTTTTCAATGAAATGGCATTCATGGCCCATTTTATTGTCCAGGTGACAGATCCAACATCACAACGCCACACTACAACACAGGCAGACGGCGATGGAGAGAAAGAGTCACAGGTGAAGTTGAATGATGATTAGTTGGCGAAGTTGTCCTGTAATTTACCATGGGTTACATAACCAATGATAGGCTGATGATGGTTCATTACTGTCTTTGAGTGCATTAAGTGAATGCTCATGGGATGTCACTGCTATTTAACAGGTGACAGCTCAGCCATGTTGTAATAGCTCAGACAAAGGCGAAGAGACAGGAGCACAGGTGAATTTTATTGTTGATTATTGATTGATACTACTAGTAATTTTTAACACAATTCATGTTGGTAGATGAATGTTGGTTAATGATGTAAAGTGATTAATTGGTGTATGCTTGGCAAAAAAATGAATTGACATGTTATGGTTTTTTTGTACGTCGTATCAATGTATTATTTTATCAGGTGGCAATCATGACACATGATACAGGGGAAGATACAGGAGAAGAGTCAGGGTCAAAGGTGAGGTCAATTAAGAACAACCATGTTTTTTAATGTGAGGATAAAAAGTATGCAGTTAATTATGTGGGTGGTGATATCATGAGGTCACATGTAATTATCATCACATAATGTTACAGTATGGCTAATGGTATCATGTGGTCTATTTCTAAGGAAACTGGCACACCTGTAGTGAGCATCAGGGAGAGCAGCAGTGAGAGTGACACCGGCAGTGATGAAGAGCAGTGTAGTGGTGGTGATAGTCTGGACATTGGCAATAAGCCAAACCAGCCTGACCCAAAATCCATCCCAGATCAAACATTGACCAGTAGGGTCCTCCATTTTCAAGAAAGGTGGTATAAACAGTACCCATGGCTTCATTATAGCCCTGCAGTAAAGGGAGTTCTCTGTTTTTACTGTGTGAAGGCATATACTGTACAGAAAAGTGCTATGTCAAAAAAAGCAGACCCTGCATTCTCCTCCAAGGGGTATACAAACTGGAAGAATGCGCTTGAAAGATTTGAACGGCACCAAAATTCTCAGGCCCATCATCATGCAGTCACAGTGCATGCTCAACAAGCAGCCCCCATAGATTCACAACTCTCAAGTGCCTGGTCAAAACAGCAGGGAAATGCCAGACACTGCTTAAGAAGTATTGTTGGTTCAGTACAGTTCCTTAGCAGGCAGGGATTGGCAATGCGTGGCCATGGAAAGGAAGATGGTAACCTGTTTCAACACTTGAAACATAAAGCCAAGGATGACGCCTGTCTCTCTGACTGGTTGTCCCGTCACCATGATTATACATCTCCAACAGTGCAAAATGAGATTTTACAGTTGTTTGGCACCTGTATAGTTAAAGATATTGCACAAACTCTCAGATCTCTGTCTGTGCAGCAGTTCTCCATCATTATAGATGGTACTCAAGATATTTCAGGGACTGAGCAAGAGTCCATATGTTTTAGGTATGTGGATGAGGATCTGGTTCCACATGAGGTGTTTGTGGGCTTATATCAAGTGTCAAGAACTACTGGAGTGGAGATAGCAAGAGCAGCGGTGGATGTGCTTTTGAGGCTGAATATCCCATTGGCATATTTGAGAGGTCAGGCATACGATGGTGCAGCAAACATGTCAGGATCGTATTCAGGTGCACAGGCAGAAATGAAAAAACAGCAACCACTGGCATTGTATGTGCACTGCGGGCCTCACTGCCTGAACCTGATAACACAGGCTGCATGTCAGGCCAGTCCTTTAATTCGTGATGCCTTAGAGTGGGTGCATGATCTGGGGACATTAAGCAAGCAGTCAGGCAAATTCAAGGGCATGTTTTCAGCTGTAGCCGCAGATTCAGAGGGACCAAATGTGTCTCTTAGACCACTCTGCCCAACCAGGTGGACAGTAAGGGGAAATGCTGTCAAAGCCGTGCTATCTCAATATGAGAGTGTGCTGGTGAGCCTAGAGGAGATGGCAGCAAGTGGGTCAAGCTCAGCTGCTAAGGCAAATGGTTTGCATGACAGATTTTCAAAGGGAAAGACAGTGCTTGGGCTTCTAGTGGCATTGGAGGTCATTGAGGAGCTAGAATGCCTCAATAAGTCCCTGCAGAAAAGAACAGCAACAATTGCTGGAATGAAGGAAGCAATAGAGTGCGTCAAATCCACCCTACAGGGTAAAAGAAATGAGGAAAAATTCCAGAAAGTGTTCGATAAAGCTGTGGAAATGGTGGATTCCCTGGAACTTGAGCCAATTCAGATTCCTCACCAGAGACGGCCACCGAAACGGTACACTGGTGAGGCAGGCAGTCACACTCCCAAGACACCTGAGGAGTCTTACAGACCAGAATTTTACAAGGTGCTGGATACTGTAGCTGTTCAGTTTGAGGATAGGTTTAACCAACCTGATCTGTGTGTCTTGCAGAAATTGGAAGAAACTCTGCTGTCTGGAAAGGTGGATGGCATTGTTGATCAGTACCCAGAAATTAACAGGCAGACTCTTGAGATTCAGTTGGCCATGTTCAGGTCAAAATATACATTCACATCTAGTAGTGAGGTGGCTACTATTATCAGAGGGATGCCAGTTGAGGTGAGGGGTCTGTTTAATGAAGTGGAAAGCCTTGTCAGGCTGCTTTTAGTTGTGCCAGTTTCATCAGCTGAAGCAGAGAGAAGCTTCAGTGCCCTGAGAAGGCTGAAAACATGGCTGCGGTCAACAATGACCCAAGTGAGATTGAACAATGCAGCTGTATGCCATGTTCATCAGGACATACTGGATAATATAGACATAAAACAAATATGCCAACAGTTTGTCGCAGTTAACGATCGACGTAGGCATGTGTTTGGCTCCTTCACATAGACCCATTTTTGTGCTCATCAGTTGAGATGACAGTTGCAGTATGGCTGAAATACTTACTAAGTCTTGAGGAGTAAAGTAATGTTAAGATGTAAAGTGATGTTAAGATGTAAGTATTTATTTAGTTAGTTCTCCTTTCATATAGCATGCCCTACACCATTGCAGAAGGAAAGTTCATTGTTTAAATATAAATCACTTAGACTAACTGCTTAATGCTGTATAGTTGAAAATAAAGTAGGCCTACATTTTTTCTGTTATTGTAATGTTTTGTTTCATGGAGACCCGTTTCATGGCAGAAGTAAACAGACATGTAAACTATCAATGTGTGTCATTGATTGATTCGGTTGTACACCGACTGAAGGTATATCATTTGTGGCAGTTTTGGGGGGTGGGGGTGGGGGGATTAGGTCCCTGTCCCCACCAATGTCAAAGCCAAAGTTACACCCTTGGCCGCGCGCAGCCGTCTGCGTCAGTGACGTGTTACGTTAGCCGTTTAGCGCCACATTCAACAACAAAACAAAACAAAACAAAACCGGTAAAAGTAAGGAGAGAAGAAAAAACACCACAAAGAAGCTAATATGGAGAGCGGGGAGGCCACCGTGTTCATGGTCTGCATGATGGTGATATTAATCATGAACGGTTTTATTTCGAATTTAGTTTCTTTTTCACAGCTGCCTCTGCTATTCCTGCTCTTCTCAGGTGTACCTAATGTAGTTTTACATAATTTGTAACGTGATGTATATCTTGTATAACAAATTGTAAATAACAACACGTTTATTCGTGTCCCTGCCCTCTCTTTCCTCATGTTCTTTTTCGCGGGGGTGCTGCACAGCCGCGGGGCCTTTAAGAATTGAACATTCTAAATGTGACGTCACGAGCTACCAAAGCTACCAAAGCAACCAAAGCAAATTCTTAAGCGAAGCTTCTCCAGCGACCTCCGCTACCAGGTAGCGGAGGTCGCTCTTGGTGTACACGCAGCAAAAGGAGACCAGTGTAAGTTTAACTTATTAAACACGCGCCGGTTATGTTCATGTAGTATGAGTAAACATTTCAGCCGTGACAGCATGACATGGGGCGTAGCTACCGACCACCAAACACCTACGTCAGATGCATTCTATAGAACCCTGAAAAGACCCGACCTCGGAGAAGGAGCTGAAATGGTTACAGGAACTGAGGGCCATGGTCCCGAGTTCCTGTATGTCCGAACACGGGAGAAAACGGCCCCGCGGATTAAAAGGTTATTAGAACTGCCAATGGTTCCTACAGTCCGAAAGCAGCTACTGTCACAGTCTCCAGCTAGCTTCCTGTGCCGACCTTATTTGGTTCATCTCATCTCTGTCTAAACTTCCCTCACCTCCCTTCTTGTAATCAATGCTGATCATTCTCACCTGTCCTCTCCCCTTCTTACGCAAGCCTGTAATGGCGCGTTTCCACTAGCACGCAGTACCTGCAACCGGGTAGACTTTTCGTATCACCTCAGCCCTGGTTCCAAGCGGGCCGAAGCGTTACTAAAACGTGACATCAGCCGACTGCCTTCCACTGATTGGCCGATGAGTGTCGTCACTGGAAGCGTCTTTACCCGCCGATGACCGACTAGAATGTAAATAAATACAAGACTCAAGACAAAACTCCAAATTTTACTGCTTCAGTTTGAACGAGATGGCTTCGCAGAGGAAATCCACTCCTTGGTCGGTCGAGGAGGTCCGGATTTGTACGTTGCTCGGCGCCGTGTAAATGATGTCACAGAGGTTTCGCGCAGCCGTGTTACGACGACCCCGCCCACGTCGAGGAGGCACGAAGTGATACTCGGTTGTAATGGAAACACAACCAAACCGAGCCGTGCCGAGCCAGTGGAAATGCGCCATAAGTCACGCCTGATCTAAAAATATATAAACCTCTGTATCCAGATTTAATTATGGGGAGTTTTTCTTTGTCAATGACATCACTAATCAAGCATTCAAAATTTCTGGTGTTTGACTGCACATTATATGAACATTACTGTCATTGTGCAGCATTTTTTTTTTGCAATACCTGATTCAAAACATTTGGACATTTTTGTGTATTTCTAGATTCATTATTTACATAATTTTTTTTCATGCTGCAGCAATATTACACAGAATGTACTTTGAATCATTATTCTTCAAAATGCAAAGACTTGTCTGTGCATGACACACCTGCATCGAGTAGTTTGCTCCAACTTTCACAAGGTTCTTGACAAGCTCAGCAGTATGCTGAAAGTGGATGTTTGCTAGGAAGAAAGAAATATTCATGTCAGCAAGATTGACCTGAATCATTACCAGAAAAAAAGAGGCAACAATCAGATTATTGGAGGATGGAAATATTTCAACAAATTTGACATGCATGATTTTCTAGGTAATGTTTGCCTCATGAAATCTCAGCATTGAGATAACCCGTTAGATAAGGTTTTCAATGAAAACAAAATAAATAAATATTCTTTTGTTTTTGTGGTGCAACCGCATTTGGTATTATCATTGTATTGAGAAATAGACTGAACTTTATCTTATAAGCACTTAGTGTGTGCAAATATACGTTGGTAATTAAGACAATTATTATTTTACAGTTATGAGATGTAGTCCTGTGTGAATATTGGTGAGTAAAGAAGAGAAATGGTAAGCGGAACCCTTGACACTGTAATCCTCCACCCTCGGTTGCCTATTGCGGAAGGACTTCCTGCCCCCCTCTAGACGCAATCTGGAGAAAGATATGAGTGTCCTTGTGCTTCTTGCCCTAAGACTTTACCTTTATTTTACAGGTCATTACTTGGTTAAAATGGCCATAAATGAGAGCCTTAAGCTTTATATTACCACTGTAAGTGACAGACAGTAATTTTGTGATGATTTGTATAACTTTGGGATCAGTTTTGTAAAAGCATATTGAGCCACAGGAAAACTGAGCGGCATTGCGCCCATAGTCTTGCGTGAGTTTGCGTTGTTATCGCGGGAGATCGCCAGCTAGCGCTACAGTAACCTCTGTATTAGGTTTTTGCACTTTGTATATTGCTCCTAATTCTTTTAGAAGACTCCTGGTGTGACTTTATATATATTTCATGAACCCACAATATAATATATGTTCAGTATATGCAGTGAGAGACTCATCTCACTGCGCTGCAGAACTGAGAGGTTCAGGAGGTCCTTTGTCCCCCCAGCCATAAGGATTTTTAACAGTGACTGCTGACATGTTTTTTCTCAAATTTATTTATTAATTTATGTATTCATTTATCATTATTATTATTATTATTATTATTATTAGTAGTAGTAGTAGTAGTATTGTTGTTGTTCTAATGTACGATCATTTTAAATATATTGAAAAAAATTGAGCTACTTGACTAATTTTGAATTTCCCCCACTGGGTGATAAATAAAGTATTTTTCTATTTCCATTTCTATACAGAAATAATAATGTAAATTCACCGCACGGATGAGTAATCCTGAGTTTTGCACCATGTCCATTGAAGTCAATGTGATATTAAAATGTACCATAAGTAGTCTATAAAGTCAAGTTTGTAAGTCAATTGAAAGTGTGCATGTTGCTGTAAATTGACCTTATTTGACCTTATACAATCTGGAGAAATACACGAGTGTTCCTGTGGTTCTTGCTCTAAGACTACCTTTATTTTACAGATACAATTTGTTTTGTTAATGTGGTCTCGCTTCACCCGAGACCCGTAACATTTTCATCAAAAACCTTTTGCCTTTTTACATTCTAAGATTGTATGTTTGTATGCTCAGTAGTGATGCAACACAAATAGACTATTTTTACTTTACCTATAATTAATTTTATCTTACCATCTGCTGTGCCATGTACCAACATAAGTGTCTGTTCCCTAAAAGCTTGAACATTCTGCAGCAAACTGGAAAACTGCAAGGAAATAAGAAAAGTCAATTATAAACAAAGAGGCATTGAAAAGTGCAACAAAAAATAGAATTAATGGCACTGTGGTAAATTATCTCTTGCATTGCAGACGCACAAAGACAGAATAATTCAAATTAAATAATTTCCAAGCAGTCGTTAATTTCTATGCTTCAAGTATGACATTAAATATTCAGTAGAATATGCAAAGCTCCAGTAAAGCAGAAGCTGTGAGTTACTTGTTCTGCCCAGATTTGTTGCTTGGTTGTGCTTTAAAAAAAAAAAGGGTTTTATCTTTACAGCTTCTGAGAACACTGAGCTTCTCTCAACACTGAGAGAGCCAGACATCACAATTGCAAAGTTAAAAAAAAATGGAGTGCACATGGTTGTCATAGATACTATATTGCCAAAAGTATTCACTCACCTATCCAAATAATTAAATTCAGATGTTCCAATCACTTCCATGGCCACAGGTGTATAAATTCAAGCACCTAGGCATGCAGACTGCTTCTACAAACATTTGTAAAAGAATGGATCACTCTCAGGAGTACTTTTGGCAACATAGTGTACATGAATAACAACATCATTGCATGAAAACAATTCAGAAAAAAGCAAAGCATTACTGCCTTTGACTCTGCAAGGGGGAGCATTCAGTCACTGCAGGAGCTGAACTGTACATGTGTGAGTGATGTTTTCCTTTCAAAGACCAATAGGTGTAAGTAAGCTGAAACACACCTGATATCTGCTGTCATCTTGCGATGGCATGCCAAGGTATCGTTCAGAGATTGCTGATGCTGTGCAAACGAGAAGTCATACATTGTAAATGATGCAGCTACTGCAAGTGATTCAGCTACAGCTAAGTGCCTGAACAAAGTGGAGTTCTTGTCATTCTGAAGTTAAATGCAGTACTTTCAGTGGAGTGGAAATAATGCCTTGGGTGGGTGAAAGAGTTTTCACCGCATTATGTAAGGGGAGTTTCTTTACTCTGCTCTACAGCTAACAGCATGAGTCGCCTTTCATTAAGCACTTTGTATCAGAAATAAACTGGTCCTTGAAAATGAAAAATACATCTTTACTTGAACTATACCTGCACACAGTGTTTACTGTGATGGAAAATGGATTGCCCCTCCATAGGAATGTGCTGGATGTTGGTTTTTCTCTCTCACAAACAATGGGTGCCTCATCCTGTGTTTTTCACATGATTTACACGTTTTTCTATAAGTGAAGTTTTCTGGTTGCATCGGCTGCTTGCGCAGCTGAGGTGGCTAAGTCAGCAAGTAAGAATCTTATCTGGCCCATGCACATGTCCCACCTTTGAGTATGTATAAGTTCTCATGTAGGTTCAGACTTCTTCAGAGCCTAGCGCTGTTACTCTCCTTCATGAAACGTTGGTGCAGATTCACTGTGCTTTGTTAACAGAAACCTCCACCACATTTACCCATACTCAACATTTATATAGGAAATATATATTTGTTTGACATTACATACAAATGTAAATTCACTCTGGGGCATGACATTTGAAGGGAATTTTGTACTCACCGTAGAGCTTCCAGTCTGTCACTGGTGACATTGCACAGGCACATTTGAATAGGCTGTCAGTAGACTTGAGCATCATTAAAGTTAAGTAGGCTCCATAACCCTGAGCAAGAAAACACATGCTTTGCTCAACCTATTTGCGACATTCACCACCCGGGTGCAGACACATAGATAAATTTGAGCAATTTCTTTAAACAAAAATTGCATTTTATTTAAATTCATACATCTACCAAAAAGCATGCACTAAGCATATGAAAAGATTGATAAAACAGTAATATTGCCTCACCTTTCCAAACACTGCTATTCGTGTCCGATCAATGTATGGAAATTTCATCATGTATCTGGAAAAAAAAACATACAAACAAAACATAAAATGTGGTTCAAAACACAGTGCTAAGGTTTGAAAATATGATCAATAACAAGTTCACGTGCTTGTTATATTCATTAAATGTTTGTTTCATTTCTGTTTTTTTTGTCTTCCGTGTCAGTCTCAAGTCAAAACTGCAATTCTACATAAATATACAGCCATGTGAAAAAGAAAATCCACACTCTTAAAGTTTTACTTACTAAGACATAAAAACATTGTCTTGTTTCTACTCAGATCAAGAACAAAACACAAGGTATCACATTCTATGCCAAAATGCTAAAGCAGTGTGTCAAAAACCAGGTTCCCTCTCTCTGTTTCCATAATAATAAGGGTAAGTTGGTCAGTTGCAACCAGGTGCGTCTAAGTGAATGCACTTGATTAAATGAACATCAGCAAGTGTGACTGACTATTCAGTCTATACTGACTATACTGACTGTACTATATAAAGAAGAGCAAGTTTACAGTGATGTCAGCTTTTTAACCTTTATTTACCCAGAAAATAAAACTCTTGAAATTCAACATCTCTTTTCCAAGAGTTTGATGGCCAAGATATGCAGCAACTAAGGTCAGTAGAAATAAACACATGACTATTCTGAAGCAAAATAAGATATACACGTAGATATAAAAAAACGGAACATATAAAACATCGTAAATTAAAATAACACAAGATTAAGACACCAAAACCTCTTAAAATTTAACACCACAGTCATAAAAGACAAAATGGAGACAGAATTGGTCAAACACAAACATTACAATGCAACGTATCTTCTTCTAATATATTTACAACTTGTTTGAATCTGTTTAACGAGACCAGTTCCTTAAGATTCAGGTGATTTTTCAGTTTAATCCGAGCATAGAGGGCAGCGTACTTAAATGCTTTGGTACAGACATTGGAAACAGACAATAGGAATAGTTAAGTTCCGGTACTCTTTTGATGGATATTAGTCTGTAGAAAACTTCAGCAGGACGGCCGTTCTGACAGCAGTGGCAATTGTTGTTTCCTCAATGGTCTGCCGCTACTTTCAAACAGCTAGTGGTCAATCATAGGTGGTATACAGAGCATTTATGCATTACTGAGATGTATGCATGTAAATAACATTAACTTATATACAAACAGACCTAGCTCTCTCCCCATCTCCTCCTACCCACAAGGCTGGCAACATACTGGACCTTATCTTCACCAGGCACTGTTCTAGCGCCAACCTCTCTGTCACTCCTCTTCATCTCTCTGACCACTACTTCATGTCCTACACCCTCTCCCTCCTACTCTCCTCCCTCTCGACCTCCCCCCACCCACATGGTATCTTCTCGTCGCAATCTACGCGCTCTCTCCCCCACTCACTTCTCCTCTTCTGTTCTCTCTGCTCTCCCTGCCCCTGAATCTTTTTCTCTTCTATCCCCTGACACTGCTACTGATCTTCTTCTCTCCACCCTGTCCTCCTCTCTGGACAATCTCTGTCCCCTCACCTCCAGGCCTGCACGTTTAACTCCACCTGCCCCTTGGCTGTCGGACTCAGTGCTTACTGAGAGGCGGAGCTTGAGGGCGGCTGAGCGCAAATGGAGGAAAAGTAAACGTCCTGAAGACCTTCTTGCCTTCCAGTCTTTGCTTTCCACTTTCTCCTCCTCTCTCTCTGCTCCAAAAACTGCCTTCTTCTGTAACAAAATTCAAACTTCTGCTTCCAACCCCAAAAAACTCTTTCAAACTTTCTCGTCCCTCCTCCAACCGCCACCCGCTTCCCTCGTCTTCCCTCCTCCCTGACGATTTCGCCGACTTCTCTGACAAGAAGGTCAACGATATCCGATCTTCCTTCCCTCACCCCCCAGCTGTCCACACCACCGACACTTGTCGCTCTCCAACCTCTCCCTTTCTACCACCTTCTCCCTCTCCACCTCCCTCTCTGTCCCACTTCTCTCCCCTCTCTGCAAATGAGGTCCTTCACCTTGTAACGTCTAGCTGGCCCACCACATGTTCCCTTGACCCAGTCCCTTCCCCTCTCCTTAATTCTGCTGCACCTAATCTTCTTCCTTACCTGACCCACTTCATTAACACATCTTTGACATCAGGCTCTTTTCCTTCTGTTTTCAAGGCTGCCAGAGTCACTCCTCTTCTAAAGAAACCAGCTCTTGTACCTTCAGAGATCAAGAACTACAGACCCTACAGATCAAGTATCCCTTCTACCCTTCCTGTCCAAAACTCTTGAACGTGCTGTCTTTAAACAACTGTCCTCTTACCTCCACGAGAACAACCTCTTGGACCCCCACCAGTTCGGGTTCAAGGTGGGCCACTCAACTGAGAAGGCCCTCCTAGCAGTAACTGAGTCACTCCAAACTGCTCAAACTAATTCTCTCTCCTCTGTCCTGATTCTCCTGGACCTGTCTGCAGCATTTGACACAGTGAACCACCACATCCTTCTCTCTACTCTGGAGGGAATGGGTGCCTCTGGCTCTGCACTCTCCATGTTATCATCCTACCTGACAGATTGCTCCTACCAGGTAACACTAAGAGGGTCTGTGTCGAAGCCACGTAGGCTCACCACTGGTGTTCCGCAAGGTTCGGTCTTGGGTCCTCTTCTTTTCTCCCTCTACACATCATCTCTTGGTTCTATTATCCACTCCCATAACTTTCCCTACCACTGCTATGCAGATGACACCCAGGTGATTCTGTCTTTTCCCCCTTCTGACACCCAAGTGGAGGCACGCATTGCTGCGTGCCTGGCAGACATCTCGGGGTGGACGTCAATGCACAACCTTAAGCTCAACCTGGACAAGACTGAGCTGGTGTTTCTCCCGGGGAAGGGCTGCCCATTCCGAGACCTGGCCATCACTATGGATGACTCCGTGGTGACATCAACTGGGTGTGACCCTGGACGACCAACTGTCGTTCTCGGCAAACATCGCATCGGTGATCCGTTCCTGCCGATTCCTCCTCTACAACATCCAGAGGATTCACCCCTACCTCACCGACAAGGCAGCGCAGGTGTCCATCCAGGCTCTTGTCATCTCCCTCCTGGACTACTGCAACTCGCTCCTTGCTGGCACCCCAGCTTCTGCCATCAGACCTCTGGAGCTGGTTCAGAAAGCTGCTGCTCGTCTGGTGTTCAACCTCCCCAAGTTCTCTCACACAACTCCCCTTCTCCGCTCTCTACACTAGCTCCCTGTAGCTGCTCGCATCCAGTTTAAGACTCTGGTGCTAGCCTACAGGGCAGTGGAAGGAACAGCTCCTTCATACCTCCAGGCTATGGTCAAGCCCTACACCCCCGCCCGACCACTTCGCTCTGCGGCCTCCAGGCGGCTGGCTGCCCCGTCACTCAGCGGTCCCTGCGCACGATCGACACGGTCACAGCTTTTCTCTGTTCTGGCACCCCGATGGTGGAACGATCTCCCGACTGATGTCAGGATAGCTGAGTCGCTGCCCATCTTTCGCCGCAGGCTGAAAACCCGTCTCTTCAGGAAACACTACCAAGATCCGCCCTCTTAGGACATCACCTGTTTCGTCCTAGCTTCTTACGCACTTATTTGTTTCCTAAATTGTCTTTGTTTTCTAAATTGTCTTCCCATTTGTCTAGGTACCTAACTTACTGCACTTACTCTAGCACTAGCTATGCTCTTAGCTGTTTCATTTAGGAAGGAAATGCACTTATGATTTCTTGTGACCTGAAGTTCTTTTGCCTACCTTATTGTAAGTCGCTTTGGATAAAAGCGTCTGCAAAATGACCGTAATGTAATGTAACTTATTCAAGTACAGACATAAAAGTGGCAGTAACAAGTCTCTACATTGAAAGAATGGCCAGACTTGACTTTAAAGGAAAAAACAGTTTTAACCAGCTGTTGGACGTGAGGTTTGAAAGAGAGAACTAATGTATTAGCGGACATACTCAATCTCTTGGCCCTGAATAGTAAGAATAGGGGAAATATTAAGGAGCTTTAATCTAGAATTTAAGAAGATAGGGAGTTTTTTTTTATTGGCATTTAAAACAAGTTTGAAATTATATTAAAAGCTTGCTGTAGCTGAAAGAGATCTTGATTAGGAATAGATGCAGAGTAGTACATCACCGTATCATCATTAGATAAAAGGAATTTGACAATTAATACTCAATGATCAAGATTATATATATATATATATATTTAATTAAATTCAGGTGTTCCAATCACTTCCATGGTCACAGTAAATTAAAATACCTAGGCTTGCAGACTGCTTCTACAAACATTTGTGAAAGAATGGGTCACTCTCAGGAGCTCAGTGAAATCGAGGATTGTAATGTGATAGGATGCCACCTGTGCAACAAGTCTAGTCGTGAAATTTCCTAAAATTAATAATTAAATATTCCACAATCAATTGTCAGTGGTATTATACCAAAGTGGAAGCGATTGGGAATAACAGCAACTCAGCCACAAAGTGGTAGGCCACATAGTGCGCAGAGGTCGCCACCTTTCTGCAGAGTCAGTTCCTACAGTACCTCCAAACTTCATGTGGCCTTCAGATTAACTCAAGAACAGTGCGTAGAGAGCTTCATGGAATGGTTTTCCATGGCCGAGCAGCGGCCGAGTTGCTTTTACTATATGAACTCTTACGCACCTTGAGATCCTCCGGCACTGGCCTTTTAATAATACCCAAAGCTAGAACACGAACTTACGGTGAGGCATCATTTCAGCACTAATGCCGCTTTTCCACTAGCTTGCTTCAGCGCGCTATTGCGTGTTTCCACTAGCACGCCGTACCTGCAACCGTATCACCTCAGCCCTGGTTCCAAGCGAGCCGAAGCGTTACTAAAACGTGACGTCAGCCAACTGTCTTCCACTGATTGGCTGATGAGTGTCATCACTTTTCAATACTGTTTTGTCTGGCGGCCAGGAGTCTTCTCTGGCTCTCTTCTCTTGCCTTCTGTGCGACAAAAAGCCACAGGGTGAGCAGCAACCTGAGCACCTCGCTGTCCTCCATGCTATCCTCCTCGTATGTTGTTGTTGTTGTTCTGGTCGCGCAGCCGTGTTACGACGACCCCGCCCACGTCGAGGAGGGACGACGTGTAATGGAAACACAACCAAACCGAGTCATGCCGAGCCGTGCCGAGCGAGTGGAAAAGCGCCATAAGGCCCCCGTCTGTGGAATAGCCTGCCTGAGGACCTGAGGGCTGCAGAGACTGTTGATATTTTTAAAAACAGGCTCAAGACTCACCCATTGAATTTAGCTTTTAACTAATGCCGTATATATACATTAATTTAATTACTTTAGTCAATTTATATTTTTAGCCCTTTTATTATTTAATTCTTTTTACTTTTTACGACTGAGTTCATTTATGCTATTTCATATTATTATTTTATTTTATTTCATTTCTTAATTTATTTTATGTTCTAAGCCTTTGTAGTTTTATGTTCTCATTCCTTATTCCCAGTGTTTCCTCGGTGGGGGACGTCTGTGTTGGGGGCTGTGATTGACTCTGGCTGAGATGTCTGTGACTCGTGGTGAACATCGTCTTGGGGGGGGGGGTCTGCGGCAGTGCTCCACTTTAATCATGTATAGCACTTTGTGCTACATTTTAATGTATTAAAAGTGCTTTATAAATAAAGTTTGATTTGATTTGATTAAAGACATGGATGAGCAAGTTTGGTGTGAAAAAACTTGACTGGCATGCACAGAGTCCTGACCTCAACCTGAAATAACACCTTTGGGATGAATTAGAGTGGAGACTGTGAGCCAGGCCTTCTCATCCAAAATCAGTGTCTGACCTCACAAATGCGCTTCTGGAAGAATGGTCAAAAATTCCCATAAACAAACTCCTAAACCTTGTGGAAAGTTGAAGCTGTTAGAGCTGCAAAGGGTGGGCCGTCATCATATTAAACCCTATGGATTAAGAATGGGATGTTACTTAAAGGTAGGGTAGGAGATCCTGGATTTTGAGTCCAGCGAAGCTGCATTGTGAAAATACACAGGTAAAAAGTCCCAACCCTTTTCTTCACTTTCCCCCCGAAGCCACGCCTCTAGAGTACATGAACGCGCACGAGCACGAAGGTGCACGAGCGCTGTTCTGACAGCAAGCATCGATCGTTGCCGTATTTAGTATTTAGTATTTAGTATTTAGTTTATGCTAACTATACGTTTAATAATGCTAGGTGCTAGCCAAGCTGGCTCTAGTTTAGCTTCCTGCCAAGCTTCGTTCACGGAGCAGGGTACGCGCACAGGGGGGGGAGGAGGGGGAGGGAGGAGCAGATTGCAGTTTGATCGACGGCATCAGTATCCAATCATTGTGAACGGTTCGTTCACAATGATTGGATACTGTTTTTCCTAGATTGTACGTTCTAGAGGCCACTAAAACTTTTCATATTTGTGACAAAACTTTTAATTAATTGGTTGCAATGGGGGTGTGAAGAGTATTTCAAGCAATATGTAAAAAAATGTTCCAGAAAAAGATCCCCTACCCCGCCTTTAAGCTCATATGTGTGTAAAGGCAGATGAGCGAATACTTTCAGCAAAATAGTGTAATAAGATACATTACATTTACAAAAAAAACAGTATTTTATCATAAACTCTAAACTGACTGAAAGGGAATTTTCATGTTTTAAATAACATTTCATGAAATTTGTTACTTTAAATTTGAAAATAGTACAAATCAGAATAAGTGAATATGATAACATACTCTACTGCTGCTATTTGGTCCTGAACATCAACAGTTCCAAGTCTTTGATGAACCTCATGCAAGATCCTCTGACCCTGGAAGCCACTGCCCCGACCATCCAGACGGGCCACTATAACACTGTATGAACTAACAAGGACAGATTCCCAACTGAGAGAGAAACGGTCACTCACAGCCTGACCACCAGGGCTTGTATCACTGTAAAGAGGATATAAAGTATATTAGTCATTATTGTTTTTCACTCAAGACTTGTTTTAAAGAAATCATTAGAATACAATATGGGAAATTTCCAAAAAACTGAAAATTGACAAAAAAAAAAAAAAAAGTTTTAGAAATGACCCAAACAGCAATAATATGTATTAATTGGCAAGTGTTACTAGTAAATATCACAGTCACAGTTACATAGGACACTTTCAGGCATATATTAACACACTGCTGGTGCTCTACTGAGTGTTTTACACAGCATAACAGTGTATTCAAAGTTTAATTAAAAAACAAGCAAACAAAAAAAAAAAAACATCTGTGTGTGTTCATGATAGTTGTTGGCCAATGCAGCAGTGTGGTTCACTGAATTGATTTAGGTAATTTTTTTGGACAACAATGAAGCACTACGGCACAACGGAAGAAGATGTAGCAGAGTTTGAATACACACACAATACTTGTAAATGAGATAACCTTTTGTTGACATGTTTAATATTACCTGCTTTGTCACTCATTTACAGAATAATGCATGCACAATTATTAGGAACATGAATATTCTGATTTTATCATTTCAATACATATCATGTAACTCTTAGTTACATAGGACTTATAGTAAATACCTTAAAAGGTGAAATGTATCATCTCAAGTGATACTGAAATATGTAATGAGGTAATATGTGGCTTAAAATAAATAATAATTTATATCAAGATGTTTGCATTTTTATTAAACTGCTTTATTTCTTGAGGTAAATTGGTTCAACAAAGGGATTTAACTTTCCCTGAAAGAAGTATTTGTTTGTGAAAAAGCTGAGATGGAGATTTCTAGAGATGGAACTACAGCTTAATCAAGCATTTTATATAGAGAACATGGACCAAACATTGCTAACTGACAGAAAAATAACAAGAAATTAAATCCAAAGCTGATGTTTTCCTCAAAAGCTTTCCTAAGCTACAAGACAAAAAGCACAGACCAAATATTTTAACCCCATGAGATAAAGAAATTCATACTATATGAAATGCATGTAGTTCGACAGTGGACACATGCTCTGTGTCATCACATATGTTCTGTTACGTACACTACCAGTAGTAATCCATAATGACGGGAATCAGAGAAGTCTGGTGGGTAAGAGATCTTTAAAGGTAAATCTGTAAAGAAAAATTAAAGAAAATATATTATGTAGCTCTCCTGCAAGTCAACTGTGATTCACAGTATCACTACAGAAACCCAATAATTTATTCTCACCAAAATGTTCCATTGGAACAGTTCTGAAGTCAGTCAGCTGGATCCTTTTGTACTTCAAGGCTGCCTTTAGCAAAGAGTTATTCTCAAGGATGTAGTAATCTGTGAAGATGAGGGTGATGTGTTTAAAGTATGATATATTCCAAAATCTATATAGAAAATCCCAACGTGACTGCATAAAAATGACCTATAATGATATGGGTTATTGCATTTCGATCAAGTCATATAATAAGATGAGATCCAAAGAGTAGGTACCACAGAAAAATCTGAGTCCGTGGGATCACTTTTCAAATGGTCTTTGAAATGGTCTGGATACATTCTTTGATTTCAACTTTTCTATTCTGAGAATATAAAGGATAATGGCTCTGAATTACAATTACTTTAACTTAAATGTGTTTTTAGTTTTTGAATTAGTTTGTGACTTTGATCTTCCATCCATGCAAAGTATTTTTACACAGGAGCTTGTATTTTTTACATAGAAACTTCAGTATTATCTCCACATTTGATAAATACAACTCCCTGATCTGGTCATTCTTCCATTAAAGCCATCTCAGAGGCAGCTAAATTAAATTAAATTCATCCAGCATTTTTTAATAGAAAACCCTAACTCAATCGACATCTTATAATGAAACTGAGGGTCTTGTTACCAGTTGTGGATGGAGAGTCTTTTCAAATAACCCAGAGCAAATTCCTGGCTTTTCTGCAGCACTGTTGTTAACTTTTTTAGTGCAATAAAAACATTAACATATAATAAAAGACAAAAACAAGAGGCACATGTGAGCCATGAAGGAATGTGGCAATATTTATGTCACAAATAAATGGCAGAGAGATGGTGAAGAAATCCCCTGTGTGTCTGTTACTTACTTGAATTATTGAGGCTGTGTAGGATTACAGTCGGTGCTCCTGGACCTGGGGAAAGAGAAGTATTTTTACTTTTAAGTACTTTTGAATATAATTTGATCTTCTACATAAAAATACAAATACAAATACAGTCAGTGGTTTCATTTTCTCCTTTTGCTTTTCACCTTCCCTATCTAAATAAATCAGACTTAAAGGATAAGACCGTTTTTTTTACATTGGGCCCTTGATTTCACATTATAACATGATGTTCTACTCACCCCTGCTTGTTGTTGGTCATTTGGAGCTGTTCCGAAGATATTCAAGAGGCGTCTGGCTGCTCTCTTGAGATATTCGGCCATGAAACGGTTTCCTATGGGCAAGCTTATACAGGCACAAACTATGCTGTTTATAATTTATTAATTACTGTACACTAGCACTGATAACGTGGAGGTGCGTCGCTTACTTAAAAAAATCCGGGTTACTAATTTTGAATTTTAGCCGAATGAATAAATAGGCAGCAGGTCTGTGGGCTGTCTGTGGCAGTAGCACGAGGAGGACGTCAGTAACACCCACTTTACGACAAAACTTCAAAATTACAGTAACCCGGATTTTTTTAAGTAAGCGACGCATCTCCACGTTATCAGTGCTAGTGTACAGTAATTAATAAATTATAAACAGCATAGTTTGTGCCTGTATAAGCTTGCCCATAGGAAACCGTTTCATGGCCGAATATCTCAAGAGAGCAGCCAGACGCCTCGCGAATATCTTCGGAACAGCTCCAAATGTTCAACAACAAGCAGGGGTGAGTAGAACATCATGTTATAATGTGAAATCAAGGGCCCAATGTAAAAAAAAACGGTCTTATCCTTTAAGGTAACTTGCTGACTCTCTAATAGCCTATGACTGTAATATCATGTTAGTTATTTTTTGTCCTTTTGTAAAACATCTAGTTAGAGTGCATGTTTTGTCAACAGCTCAGCTGCCACTATAATGCTTCTTGATGAGCTAAAAAACTTTTGAAAGCCCAATTACAATACTCCTGCTCTACTTTCCTTAGGCTTGAACACAAACCATAGGTCTTACCTCTATTTATAGGCTACACTAGCTTTGACTTTTGCATTTCATGTGTTACGCAAACAAGTGGTTTCATGGTGTCATCTGCTTGCTTTAAAAGAGTAAACCTATCACAAGTCATGTATAAGGTCCCTTAAAAAGTTTATGCTACTCTTGATAAAAAAAAAAGGTGTCAAGATTATATGACCTTTTCATTTTGAAAACAACAAGCTTTTTGCAATTTCACCATAGCAGACCCCAAGCAGCTAGGACCACAGGCATGCTGGATGAATGGTTAGAAGAGGAGGCATAGTCTGAAAGTCGAGCCTGTGGTTCACCATCAACTTGTCCACGTTTCAAACAGATTTTCCCCACTCAGCAATACACCCACAGTAGTCAAAACCTTGATAATTAGCAGCTCTATTGTCAGAATCGTGGCGACCATAGTCAAATGTATTCCAGGGACTAGAGCGGGCGATGTACAATCCTATTTGAAACTGCTGGCTAAGGATAAATGTAAATACGGTAAAATAGCAATTTACGTCAGCGATAATACACCCATCGCCAATGACATGTTTAGCCGCATGTCATCCTTCGAGCGCTGGTTGTCTAGATGGTTTCCAGCAAACAATGTGGGCTACATAGATCATAGGCAATCTTTGCTCTAGAAACCTATTTCATATGTGCTTCAAATGATAAATTCTGGTAAAAAAATAACTCCAAAGTTCCTCATTGTAGTACTAGAAGCCAGGTAGATAGTTTTTTCCTGAAACGAAGACAATGACTTCAGTTTGTTTGGAATTTTTGAGAGTTCTGAGTGATCTATGTCATATCATATTTAAGATATACCTGTAGTCTAACCAACTGATTGGTTTCATTTGGTGTCATAGATAAGTACAGCTGAGTATCATCAGCATAGCAATGGAAATGTATGCCATGCTATCTAATAAGATTACTTAATAGAAGCATATATATAGTGAAAAGAATTGGTCTAAGCACAGAACCTTGTGGCACTCCATGACTTACTCTGGTGTGTAAAGAAGATTCTTTGTTTATATGAACAAACTGGAATCTATCATATAAATATGACTGTATAACCAGAATATAAACAGGCTAGTGCATTTACTTTAATCCATGGGTCTCAAACTCGTGGCCCGCGACTTTGACATCAAAGTTACGTGCTAGTGCACGTTTTTCTCACAAGCACCTGTTTGCCGAGTCTTTGCGCAAGTAGTTGCCCAGGGCGTTTTATATTTTTTTATCACTTATGGGCTACCGTATCTCAGGCTCGTGACAGCTTCCGGTGGTGTTTGTTGACAAATTAGCCAACTCGAATTAGCAACGTTAGCAACGGTTGAAAGGCGATTCCAGAGTGACACCAAGTGAAGTGAAAATACTTCCTGTCACCCAGTGCAAGGTACAGAGGACTTAGGAAGTGGGTGGACTCAACAAGAGTAATTAGTAGCCTAATAAAGACAGCAGAGTGTTGCAATAAGTTAGGGAAAATAATTACGTGGATAGCAAATACATATATTTGATAAATGATATGATATAATGAATTCAATAATGATAATAAAAACTAAGTGCTCAAAAAAGCTATGAACAATGATAAAGTTTTCAAATCCCTCTCAGAATATATAGATAGGGCATACTAAAATAAATAAAAATAAAATCCCAAATACTCAGGTTTCGGGATGGGTTAGGGTTAGCCATACCATACATTTTTAAAGCGCTTTGGTCAGCCTTAAGGCAGGCTTTCCATTGTGATTTATTTACATGTTTTTTTCCCAATACCTGAGTATACTCCAATACTCTTCCAAATTAGAGGAACGCCATTGTCTCTCCAGCTTTCTTGCAGTCTGCTTTAAGCACACAACTGCAAATTAAACCAAAGAGCTAACCTTTTCTAACTGATTATCTTCCTTTTCAGAGGGGTAACATTGACCAGTCCTGTACATATGGTATTATTGAATGTCTAAATGCTGAATAAGTCAAGAACATAAGACTTCCACAGTTTTGAAATCTTCTCTTCTTCTTCTCCTTTTTTAGTGTCTGTCAAGGATAAGCCAAAAATATTAAAGCCCTCAATGCAATCCAAAAAGCCAACTGGGTCTTCCTTAAAAATAAAAAAACATAAATAAATTTGCTGTTGATGTTGGGATGAATTTTCCACCAGCCACTTTTACATAGATAAAATATTTAAAATATTTCCTTTGAATCTGGATATTGTGAGTCACTTCTGATATGAGCGAGGCTTTGCCATTATTCAAGGAAAATTGTAAAATGTCTGATTCTATTTATTTTTTTAAAATTTTAGTTTCAACCACATATCCAGCAGTGGTCTGCCGGGGCCAGCAACACCTCTGAATGGATTGACATGGTCAGAAACAGAAAATGAATCTTATATAATTTACATATATTTACATTATATATTTATATATAGAGACATGGATATCTATATCTATATCTATATCTATGTATATATGTATTTATATATTTACTTATTTCACAAAGCTCGATTCAAACCAGTCTTGGTGTCCAACCAGTCTTTTCACTGCTTCCAGCACAGCAAAACTAAAGTGGAGATTTTGTCCAATCAGCTATTTGTATAGCACATTTCGTGTACAAAACAATTCAAAGTGCTTTTTATAACATAAAAGCATTTTTGCCACCCATGAGGGGTCTTGAAAATGCTGGTTATTTTGGTACTGGGCATCCTAATGCATATTAATCTGACGATTGGGCGGTTTGGATTGTTGCTTGAGGTGTAAATGATGTTCAGAGTCAGTGACCTGGTTGTGGCCTAAAATGCTTAATGTGATGAAGTGTGCGTTTAAACCTACCAGACTGGCTTGAATCCATGGGGAAGCTTTTTGGTTGTATAGAGGTCTTCACTGCTTGGTGCTTCTATATATTCATGTCTCTCCAATTAGTTACTGTTATTGCAGGTGTTAAGAGTTTAGCCAAATCACTTAATTTCATCCATCCATCCATTTTCTATACCCGCTCAAATCCGTCGGTTGAATCGCGGGGAGGCTGGAGCCTATCCCATCATTGGGCGAGTGGCAGGGTACACCCTGGACAGGTCACCAGTCCATCACAACACTTAATTCCACTTTTTAAAAAGTTATTGTGAACATGAGGTCGTTACATTAAATGGCAACAGCATATACCTTGCCCAAATGTGTCATAGTTAGGTTATTTGCCAACATTTTAACAACAGGAGTTGGCACTGAAGGTCTAGCTATAAATGTAGCTTTTACTTTGCAATTAGCTCTCTCATCATTTACAAATGTATACAAATGTATTTGCTTATTGGATTTATGAGATCAGAAAACGGGGGTTGAGGTCTTCGAAAATCAGCTGAAGGAAATGTTTTACTCTTTTAAGGAACCAAGTTACAGTTTCATATTTGATCTGGTTTAGCTGACTGCAGACATTCATGGTAAGGTGCATGCTTTTTTAATTTCCCCTCTGGGGGATAATTAAAGTATTTTTCTATTCTATTCTATTACTTCTTGTTTATTATTCTCATAAAATAGGGAGTTTGGTTGATTCATTAAAATTAATATAATTTAATATCTTCTTTATAGTGGCATATCTTACATTGTAAACTCTTAAGTGCTGTATAAATAAGAAAACATAATTTAATTGTAATCAACTAAAATTTTTTTAATTTTAAAACACAATACTATTATACTATAATTGCACCCCCTAACTTGGAAATGTGTCGCATTATGACAGCCAAAGACATTTTTATGTGCTATTTGATTATGAGTTTAACAGCAGGAGTAGTAGAAGAACCTTAAAATAGTATAAATGATGTCTCACCTTTACAGTGGAGAATAACGTGCTGGTTTGTGGGGCTGATGTCAGCGTCAAGGTACAGACAATGAGCTTTATTTAGTTCACATGTTAAACAGCGTCGTGGGAACAGACCCACGGTTTTAACACTGGGGAGAGAAGAAAATGAAAAAGTAAGACAAGGTGGATTAAACTTCTTTAGAGGAAATTGGAAGCATTTTATTGGAAGCACAACAATTATAACACAAACCTGAAAAGTTGGCGTCTTCGTGGCGAGCCCTCTGTACTAAGAAAATAACTGTTAAGAGAAAATAAGAGAAAATCAACAACAAATTCTTTTCATCATGTCCCTTTGTATTTTGGTTTGGGTTAAATTTCTAAACTCATGTAGCATAACGGACCCACTTTCTGTATATAGTGTGAATGTGAAATTTTAACCCTTAGTGTTGTTGAACTGCTTTGATTACAGTTGGTTAGACTTACAGATTATCAGTGTTATCATCGTAGGCAATAATCTTGGTCACCTCCCAATTCCCTGATGTTAAATGTCGGACTTCGCTTTGATCTGCTCTGAACTGGAAAAAAAATATATATATAAATTGACATAAATATATATATAAACTATATTCCCAAAAGTATTCACTCACCCATCCAAATAATTAAATTCAGGTGTTACAATCACTTCCATGGCCCCAGGTGTATAAATTCAAGCACCTTGGCATGCATACTGCTTGTACAAACATTTGGGAAAGAATGGGTCGCTCTCAGTGAATTTCAGCATAGCACCGTGATAGGATGCCACCAGTGCAATAAGTCCAGTTGTGAAATCTCCTTGGTACAAAATATTCCAGTCAACTGTCAGTGGTTTTATAACAAAGTTGAAGCAATTGAGAACGACAGCAACTCAGCCACAAAGTGGTTGGCCACGTAAAATGACAGAGCGGGTTCAGGGAATGCTGTAGCGCATAGAGGTTGTCAACTTTCTGCAGAGTAAATTGCTACAGACCTCCAAACTTCCAACCTTCAGATTAGCTCAAGAACACTGTGTAGAAAGTTTCATGAAATGGGTTTCCATGGCCGAACAGCTGCAACCAAGCCATACTTCACCAAGTGTAATGCATTAATGTAATGCTGTGGTGTAAAGCACGCCATCACTGGACTCTAGCACAGTTGAGACACGTTCTCTGGAGTGATAAATCACGCTTTTCCATCTGGCAATCTGTTGGACGAGTCTAGGTTTGTCGGTTGCCAGGAGAACGGTACTCGTCTGACTGCATTGTCCTTAGTGTAAAGTTTAAAGTGTAAAGCAAGACGATGACGATGTCTATGCGCGACACCGAAGCTTGTAGAGTGTTAATCCAACATGGCAGCGGACACAACGTTACCGTTCGATGCAGCCTTAGAAAGTGTTTTAAGTAGCTTAGAACGCAAGTTTACTTTTAAAAAAGAGCAACGTTTGGCGTTGAAAGATTTCATTGCCAAGAAGGATGTATTTGCTCTGCTACCAACAGGCTTTGGCAAAAGTCGCTCTACATACGTCATCTGGTATAAGTGATACAATTGGCTATGAATCCCGTGCAAAGCAGCATGGGAAGAACCAGACGCCATTTGATAGACATTCGTAGCGCCCAATAAATGGCTCTAGGCATTCGTAAACCACGCCTCAAATACAAGAAAATGCACACCTAGTTCCCAGACCACCATCTCATCGAGATGTGGACACATCAGCCAGGCTACAAACGTCCATAAAGACATGGATGAGCGAGTTTGGTATGGAAGAACTTGACTGGCCTGCACAGAGTCTTGATCTCAACCCGATAGATAGAACACCTTTCGGATGAATTAGAGCGGAGACTGCGAGCCAGGCCTTCTCGTCCAACATCAGTGTTTGACCTCACAAATGTGCCCTCTGGAAGAATGGTCAAAAATTTCCATAAACACACTCCTAAACTTTGTGGAAAGCTTGCCCAGAAGAGTTGAATCTGTCATAGCTGCAAAGGGTGGGCCGACGTCATATTAAACCCTATGGATTCAGACCACTTAAGTTCATATGTGTGTAAAGGCAGATGAGCGAATACTTTTGGCAACATAGTATATATACACCACACCAGAAAACATATTTATACACACCATGTAAAAAGCAGCAAACTTGATTTAGTCAAGTGATTGGAGGCCTTTGTAAGAAACTTGCATGGCAAAGGCGAACACTGAGGTAGCTCTTTGTTTTTATTGAGATTCATTTTTGTATGAGTGTGACATGTGAATCAATATTGTACATTTTGAATTTTAAAGAATTTGTCAATGTGCCTTTTTCTTTTTTTTTTCTTTGCTTTTTTATATTTGCTTTATCAATTAGAAAGGTGTGGGAAAATATTCTAATACAGCAAAATACAATTCAGCAGCACCACAAACTGCAAAATCATCCAGCTGAATCAATCGTTCACCAAGATCAAACAAAAAAAGTCCATAATTTCTTTCTTCTTTTGATTTAATCAGGAGGAATTTGTTTGCCCCAGTGACCCTTGTAAACATATTGCACATTATTTATTATCAAATTATTCCATACAAAATTGGACTTTTCTTGATACCAATGAATAATTCTTGAAAAGGGTCCGTTTCATAATGCTATCTGGTATTTTCTCATTACAGTATTAACATGCCACTGTGTTTCTAAATACAGAACCTATTTTCCATCTTTCTAAGCAAACAATTATTTACAATATACCACAAATTAACAAGTCAGATTGTTGTGTCTGTTATTAGGTTGTTTTATTTAATCATATGAAAAAAGAAAAATAATACCATCATATTGGCTTTGTTAATCGACCATCAGCTGCCATATGATTTACATAACCAGCACTGACCATTAAATAAAAACAAACACAATGGCTGATCAATAAATTTTCAGTCTACATATCTGTTTGAATAAGGTCTCTCTTGAGAATGAGACTCTGTTTCTTAGTGAGATTGCATGTCTAAATAAAGGTTGAATAAACTATTGTAAAACACAACACAGTTGTCACAATCTGTATATTTCCTCACCTCTACCACTCCGAACCGTGGCAACAGTAACAGTGGGAATCACAGTTAAAATTCAAAAACTCAAACACAATTATGTTCAGTGATCCAAGCTCACATTGCTCAGGGTGAAGCTCCTTTTTATTTTGTGGAAGAAGATTTGTTCAAGAGTGGGCATTGGGAGTTTTTCTTCCACTACTAATTTGTCAGAAAACATTTCTCTTAAGACTAACACAGTATCTAGAAAGGTGGATTTTTGACAACAACTCTAAATCATCTGATGAAAAAGATTCCCTTTTATTTGAATCAGTCCACCTGTCAAGATGTCTACGCTGCATATACGTAAACCCAAGCCATCATATATTTTAAGCTTTCTACTCTTTAAATAAAAAAAAATTAAAATAATTGTTGATTTATGTCTGAACTCCCAAAGAGCAAAGTAATCTACATTTTGTATTTGCACTTGAATATATCCAATGTAGACAATGCATTTTCAGACAAAAGATTTGCAATATGAATCAATCTGGAACATTATATAATTCAAACATATTATTTTTATGTTGATATTCATTACAGCCTCACTCAGGCTTTTCTGTTCATATCTGTATATAACAGTGCTGAGCGTGAGTGAGATGGAGATTTCAATTTCCCTGAGGGAACCTCCCAAAGCGATTACTAAAGTCGTCTATCTATCTATCTTTATATATATATATATATATACATATTGACCTTGAGTGAGTCCTCACCTGTGTCGTGAACATGGCGATGTGATGAAATTCTCCTCGACCTCCTTGTTTTACTGGGACAGTCAGAAAAAATCTGTTGCCATCTTTGGAGAACACAGGTTCTTGATTCTGTGGAAGGCAAGTATGAATTCATGGTTTTAAAAAGTTGCCTTTTCGTGGCCTGGGGCAACGTTTGTGTAGTTTTACTTCTAAAGCCTGGAATGACAAACAATTTGCATCAACATTTTCAAGGCACACACTCTACAAATTTTCAAATAACTGAGAGAAAGCATAAGAGAAAATTCAGTAAAATAAAAGATGAAGGATTAATCTCTGAAAAGTTTTTCATTTCATGTTTCTCATTTCTTCAGAAGCTGGGAAATAAAAAATGTTACAGTAACACACATTATATTTTTTGTAATAACAATATGAACAAAATAATAATAAAAAGTACTGTAATTGTCTCCACCAGAAAATTATTTTTTAGTCTACACATAGCAATCTGTAACAATATTCCATTAAAAACGCACATTTTGTTACCGTTGTAACTGCTTATTGAATTAAATAATTAACATTTCATGGAAAAGATACAATGGTTAATGTATCCAGGAAAGAACAGCATTTTATTCTGTCTGAAGCTCAAAAACATATTGTGCAATGCATTTTCTCAAACGTAACGCAGCTAATAGAATCAATTATCTATAACCGTGATGATTTCACAGGATTTTTCTGTGTATAGGTAAATGGAATGTTAGTTTCCCTGCAAAACGTATTGCCTACAGTTAGTAATGCATGTTATCTACCTTAAATCAAGAGTTTAATACCAAGCTAAATGATTGCTGTTACATAATTGACAATTCACGTGTGAAAGTGATAGCATTCTTAAGCATAGATCATACTTTTCTCCTTACAACAATGTTTCCATAAATGTTGGGACATTTCAAAACAAAAATTCCACGCAATGATAGACAAGTCATGTATATTTACTGGTAAATTTCACAAAGAAAGCAGCTCACGCGAATGTTGAAACACAGAAATGTAATAAATTTGATTTCATTTTAAATTTATGCTTATTTACAGTTTTATACTCGCAACCAGTTTGAATAAATCTATGCTTGTTTATATTGGACCATATGTTCTTAACATTCTGTCAAGTGTTTTGGGATTGAAGAAAAGAGATTATTGAAGTTCTGAAAGTAAATTACTTTTCTCATTCTTGTTTGAAATGGAAATTTCAGCTAATCAACAATAATAGGGCTTCCTTTTGTAAGCCATTTGTAAGGTAGGGGACAAGGTTTATCTAATTCAGTTTCAGTTTCAGTTCAGTTAATGTTAGCATTTGACAACATGCCAGCCTGTAACAACACATAGGCTGTTAATGTTGTCAAGAAGAAGTCTAAGCACCTGTTCCACAGCTCCATGTATGACACTGTGGTGTACTAATGTCTTTCTCTCTCTGGAGTAGGTGTGTCTAAAGCTATATATTTGATCTTTTTAAGTTTACTAAATTTTAAATTGTATCATTTGGTACTTTGTTACTATCAGCCAGCTGCAAAGACACATAATTTCTTCCCATATCTTTCGTTGTATCTGAAAAAAGTTCATAACCGGAGGGAAAAGAAGAAGTGGTGGGCCTAAAAAACTAACCACACCAAAAGAAGAGTATTTGAAAGGACTGTCCTTAAGAAATAAGAAAAGATCCAGTGAAGGCTTGACACAAGATCCAAGGGGGGCATGTTGCCCTTAAGTTGATCCTTCAAATGTTCTCCAAAGCTATTACAAATGGTCTTTATTGAATGCTGATTGTCAAGCATCTATTCTAAAGGAAGGGAAACAGGGAAATAAGGCTGAAATATGCCAAATGTCACAATAACTGGACTGAAAATCTGTGACGGCAGGCCTTTATGTATTGATTACTCCCAAAGCCTGAGCGTCAACATAATTAAAAAATGTGGGATGATTTTGAAAAGAATGGAAGCTTTGGGATGTTCTTCCAGAGGCCAGCAGATCTAATCCAGAAAACTACTGAAAGAAATCATTAGAAAGCTTGTATTTGAGGGTTCTTCCTGTATTCATACAGTTGAAGAAACAATTTTTTGCCCTGTATAGTCTATTTGTATCCATATTTGTGCATATTTTAATAAATCGCTGCGCCTATTTCCCATTTTCTTGACTAAATATGAGAAAATGAGCAGCTCAGAACACAATACACCACTTTTTAACAGTGTGTTTTTAATTATTCAAACAGTCGCGTTTTAATTATTTGCAAATGATTGCATTCTTGTTATTCATATTTATAGAATTTATATACTGGAAACAGGTCTATCTAAAAAATAATCATCTAATTATAAACAGGGGAAACATCAGAAATATTATCTATATATGGTGTATAGTTTGAATGAAGTCAATGATTTAAAAGGCTGCCACCTTTTATTTTCAACTCTAAACACATACCCTTTAGAATTCAACACGTAATGATGAAACTACAGATCAAGCAGCAGGAAAGATGATTCAAGAATCTGTCTTGTTGCTGCTCAGCCCATGTTTGCATCACAAGTTTCAGGATTTTGGGGATGAATGTAGCCTTTCTTAACAATACAGAGAGTTCTGGGAGGTGCTTCCTTAGAATATGCAACAAAAAGGTAAGAAATTGTTTTAATATTAATCACAAAGGCATTGAGACAAACATAACATCAAAAGAAAACTGCAGCAACAAGGCACATTCAAAAAGGATGGGCACACAACATGACAAATGGAATTGAGAGAACTTTACCTGGTTGGAAAGCCACAGCTCAGAGCTTTCTTCATGTCTCTAAAAAAAACATGTAAGAATATCACACTAGTGTTACTTCACACACACATCATAAAAATCCTTTTCTGTTAAAGCTTTTCTTTATTGTTAGTTAACCTGTAATCTAAGGTTTTAGAATAGCAAACACTAGAGGAGTATTCTAGATATAATCATATTTTCATTGAGTATTTTTCTGAGTATGTATCTTTTATTTCATCATATATTAACAGAAGTGGTGTATTTTTCATACTAAGGAGATTTATTTTGGAATAGCATTTCGGTCGCTCATTTTCCTGGCACAATCATCTGTATAATTAGGATAATAGACCCCTTATTGTTGCTGGTTATTTGAATATGCTACTGGGAACAGCATTTCCAGTCTGTGCCCTTGTTTCATACCAATTTATATGAGCAGAAGCCAGATTTTTAGCAGGGGTATTGAAGGTGCACTAAATCAGGATAAAATAACTGCAGATTTGCCTAATGAGTCGTTGAATTGAATTGAATTGTCGTTCAATTGCAGGGTTAAAACTGCTCTGTCTTTTCCGAATATGGCGATAATATGGAGGGATTTTACACCAGCAGATGTGCACAAGTCATATTTATCACCAAGGATATTAAGAAAACTCATTTTAAGATTGTAATCCAACTCAATTACTTTCCTTTGGCTAGTTTTGAATGAACAGGTGAATCATATTAACATAATGTCTGCTATACCTTTTTCCTGCATTTCTTCTTTCCTCATTACATCTGTACAGTAGTAGAACTGACACTGTGTTGGAGCAGAAACACACGAACGTACAGCTCCAATATGAAAAAGGTTCAATTATTGTGTAAAGCTGAATGCAATTTCATAAACTAATATTAAATGTTAAAAATGAGAGTTAGCTCATCTTGTATCTCACAGCAGTTTGCAAATTACTGCACTCTGTTTTTATTTACATTTTACACAGCATCCAAACCGCTTTTTGAGTTGGAGAATTGAGTTAGAATTGTAAGATTACAACATAATAGCACTAATTTTTATGTTTGGAAAAAGATATAGAGGGTACATGTAACAATGACAAAGATCTTTATGAGCAAAAAATGAGCAGAAACAGTTTTTTTTATAAAAAATCACTTTGCTAAATAAATTGTAATCTTAGGTAGAATTAACCATTTTTATATATATTCACATGGAAGAATGGTCATATCAGCATAATCAAATGTTTCAGAAGAAGAGTACTATTCAGGGGATGATGATGAAGAAGACTGCAGAAATGAGCTTTTCTAAATTTGATTGGAATACGTTTGAGAAATGGAAGATCATATGTATCACTTGATGGCAACAGTGCATGAATCCACCTTGTGAAAAAAAGTGAAGGGGGGGTGTTGCATAACAGTGGTGGCTATTTTGATCCAGATCTCTTTAATACTGGTGTGTTTTCGCCTTTGCTGCATAGAATGTATGTAAAAAATACTACTATAGAGAATACATCTTATTGTGTAGATGTATAGATCTATGTGTTTTATTGTTCATCCATCTTGTGCATCTATCTTTGCTATTATAAATCATACATATGTTTAGATTCTTCATTCATAATGTTGCTCTCGTACTAAAACTACAACTAACTAGCACTTTTCAAAACATCTGGTACATGCTGAAACATGTATATGTACATCTTCCATATGGAGGATCTAGTAGAAGGAAAAAGGAATTATTTTTGCCTGTCACATGTACGATTAGCTTTCCTTAGAATATCCATCCATCCATGAATTTTCATCCACTTATTCAAGGTCAGGTTTCGGGGGCAGCAGGTCTAGCAGAGAAACCCAGAAATCCCTCTCTCCAGTGACACTCTCTAGCCCCTCCTGGGGAATCCCAATGCGTTCCCAGGCCAGAATGGACATATAATCCCTCCAGTGACTCCTGGGTCTGGCCTAGGCCTTCTCCCATGAGCATGTGCCTGGAAATCCTCCAAAGTTGGACGAGCAGGAGACATCCTAACATGATGCCTTGAACCACCTCAGCTGACTCCTTTTGAGGAGCGGCGGCTCTACTCCGAGCTTCCCCAGATGGCCAAGCTCCTCAGCCAAGCTCTAAGGCTGAGCCCAGCCACCCTCCAAGGGAAGCCCATGTCAGCTGTTTATATCCGTGATATCGTTCTTTCGGTCACTATCCAGATCTCATGACCAGGGTTGGAACAAAGATGGACCAGTAAATCAAAAGCTTCACTTTCCAACTCAGCTCCCTCTTCAAGACCACAAATCGGAGCAGCCATTAGGGCCATTACCACTGACAAAGCCCCAATCTGTCTATGCATCTCTCGCTTCAATTCAAATTCAATTCAGTTTTATTTATAAAGCGACAAATTACAACAAATGTCATCTCAAGGCACTTAAATAATATAGTCCAGTTCAAGCCAATTGGAGTGCAATTCATTGTAATCATAATCCAATGAAATCCAATTAATTCATTTAAAAATAATCCAATTCATTCTTATAGAGCCAATTCAAAAATAATTTCCTAGCTAAGGAAACCAACAGATTGCACCAAAACCTCTCTTCAGTCCAATCTCCCCTCTTGAGCGGGCCTGAGGTGACTGTGGAAAGGAACGACTCCCTTTTAACAGGAAGAAACCTCTGGCAGAACCAGACTCAGGAAGGGTGGCTATCCGCTTCGACCAGCTGGTGTTTAAGAGGACAGAAAAGAGGGGACAACAAACACAGTAACACCATTCAAAGTATACCTGTTGGAACAGGGAAACACAAGTTAATGACCAAAATAATGTTACATGTAAATAATATCATTTGAGAAATTAAACGGGGGGGAAAAGAGAGTAAAGTGAGGGGCCTGATAACTGAAGGCTCTGCCTCCCATTCTACTTTTAGAAACTTTTGGAACCACAAGAAAACCTGCAGTTTGGTAGCGATGTGCTCTGTTAGGAAAATATCTTATAATGAGATCTTTAAGATATGATGGAGCTCGGTCATTAAGAGCTTTATATGTGAGGAGAAGAATCTTAAATTCTATTCTGAATTTCACAGGGAGCCAATGAAGAGAAGCTAAAACTGGAGAAATATGATATCTCCTGTTAGTTCTCATCAGAACTCTGGCTGCAGCATTTTGGATCAGCTGAAGGCTTTTCAGAGAATTTGTGGAACATCCCAATAATAAAGAATTACAGTTGTACAGTCTTGAAGTAACAACTGCATGGACCATTTTTTCTGCATCACTCTGAGAGAGGATGTTCCTGATTTTGGCAATATTACGAAAGTGAAAGAAGGCAGTCCTAGAAACTTGTTTTATGGGAATGTCAAATGATAAATTCTGGTCAAAAATATCTTCAAGGTTCCTCACTGTAGAACTAGAGGCAAAGGAAATACCATCTAGAGCAGAGATACTCATTGTGCGGCTCGCGAGCCACCTGCGGCTCTTCAAGCTTTAATTGTTGGCTCGCACTTGCATAGTAGCTTATAACAATATGGTAAAAATAACATTTTTTTTTTTTTTTAAATAACATACAACGAATACTGCACAGTATTAGGTATATTTATTAAGTTTGCGTTTTTGTACTATTAAGTATTTTCATTAAGTATTAATTCAAGCTTAATGGTGTTTCCTAAAGGAGGCACTGTTAAACCTGGCAACGCAGCCCGCTTAAACCACCGTCACACTTGACTGCAGTGCATGCTAGCTCCTTTAGCCAGCGCGAGATGCAGGCACAATGGATCGGTATTTAATTAAAAAAGGGCAAAAACCAGCACAAAAACCAAACTAAAATCAACATGAAGACGCCAGAGAGGGGACGAGCAGGCAAACGTCGGGTGTACCGCGAGATGCTGGGACAATGGATCGGTTTTTAATTAAAAAAGGGCAAAAACCAGCTCAAAAACCATGCTCATCTTGAATGTCTCACTATGATTACAACAACAAACTACAAATACAACATGAAGAAAGCCAGCTTCTAAATGTGGTCTTAATTGAAAATGTATTGGCTGTTTCTTTTTTTGTGGGTTGTTTATATGTAGAAATGCATATTTGCAAAAGGGCTTAGTATGTTGTCGTAAAAGTGGCTCTTCTCTTGATTTTGCTCTGCCAATGTGGCTCTTGTGAAAAAAATAGTGAGTATCACTGATCTAGAGTAACTGTATAACTAGACAATTTCTCCCTGAAGCGCTCATGTCCAAAGATAACGACTTCAGTTTTGTCTGAGTTTAGATGCAGACAGTTCTGAGTCATCCAGGTCTTTATGTCTTTAAGACATGCTTGTAGTCTATCCAACCTATTGGTTTCATAGATAAGTACAGTTGAATATCATCAGCATAGCAGTGGAAATTTATGCCATGCTGCAATAATGTTACCTAATGGAAGCATATGTAAAGTAAAAAGAATCGGTCCAAGCACAGAACCCTGAGGAACTCCATAACTTACTCTGGTGTAAGAGAAAGGTTCTTCATTTACAAGAACAAACTGAAATCTTTCAGATAAATATGACTTAAACCAGCCTAGTGCAGTTTCTTTAATCCCAATAACATGTTCAAGTCTCTGATAAAATACTGTGATCCACCCTATCAAATTCAGCATTGAGATCCAACAGGACAAACACAGACACAAGTCCGCTTTCAGAGGCTAAGAGGAGATCATTGGTAACTTTCACCAGTGCTGTTTCTGTGCTATGATGCACTGGCAGTCCCCACGGCTCCAGCTCACCGCCAGGTGGTGATCAGTTGACAACTCTGCCCTTCTCTTCACCTGAGTGACATACTGTATGGCCACAGGTCTGATGACTCAACAACAAAGTTGATAATCAACCTTTGGCCTTAGGTGGCCTGGTACCAAGTACACTTATGAGTCACCTTATGCTCAAACATGGTATTTGTGATGGACAATCCTGAAGTCCAAAACCAAGACACCACTCACACTGCCAAGTTGTGTGTGGAGCTAAGCCCAACTATATCTAATAAGTACCGCTCCACCTCACACACCAGCTCAGACTTTTACCCCGCCAGTGAGGTGACGTTCCACGTCACCAAGAGCCACCTTGTTTGCAATGCTGAGGATTCGCATGCCACCTGGCTCAAGTTGCCTCAAATTTCCTTCCCGTGAGTGGTGGGCACACTTTGTATTACAGCAAGGTAATGAGATGGTAATAGTGTGGTGAGAGATTGTAATACGGTAGTAATAACTAGGTTATATCATCTAATTGGCAAGGTTATAACCAGACATTAGCCTGGTAAAAACAATAGGTAATCATGGTAATAACAGCAGAAGTGAATTTACAGTGTAATAAGGGACCTGGAACCAAGAGCACTAATGAGGGGGGTTAAAGATGAAAACAACATTAATAGTATAATAACATTGTAGAAATAATATGATAACCTGCTAAAAATAGAAACGTTATATAGATGCAATATTTTAATACAAAAAATGGTAATATGAATCATTAAATATTGTAATAACTAGGACTGGGCAAAGATTCAAATGTTTAATCTAATTAATCACATGATTTCCCTGATTAATCACAATTAATCGCATTTGTACGCAAAATTAAAAAATGAATTCAAAAGTAGTGTATAGTCTTTAACATTTAGTTTTATTTTAAATGTACTTCCATATGAATGAAAGGGCCATAACATCTGTGCAAACACACTTTTAACATCAGCATTTCTATGTAGTTTTTATGTAGAACTCTCGCTCCACTGTCTGTTTCCTTGAATGACTTGCTGCTATCAATTGTGTGTTTTGCCTTTCATTGATATTTTAGACTGGAACTACTACGGTGATAAGAAAATTCAACTTGGCTGTAAATGCAGGAGTTTTTTTTCAATTTATTTTGAAATACGTGCTTTTATGTTGAAACAAGTAAAATAAGCAACAGTAAACAATAAATAAATAAACAATAAACATCTGTGAAAAGAACGGAGTCTTGCATCCAATCAATGGGCGGCATATTGGCAGTGTTTACAGATGACTTTTGTTCAGTCGACTCCACTGTCTGGAAGAACTTTAAAATGATAATGGCCAAGTAAAAGTTCCGTACCCTTCTCCATGTTTGGTGGATCCGCCAATTACTTTCTTTTACGGTTCCGCAGCAGACAGCAACAGACTTTTACAAAATAAAAGCCTGTGAGCAACAGATTTTTACAATAATAAAACCTGCGTTAATGCGCAATAAAATATTTATCTACATTAAATAATTAGCAAGTTAACACGTATAACGAGTTAACTCGCCCAGCCCTAGTAATAACCTAATGATAATGAGGTAATCTTGGTTGATGTTTCTATACCATTTAGGTTAGAGTCAACCTACTTACAAAATGGCATGAAAGAATTCCAAACTTGTAATTACATCTTACATCTTTGACTGAAATTTGACTGAAAACATTTTTTGTTTAAGGCAACTGAAGACACTGAATGTTTATTGCTGCAGTCAGCTACCTGGAAACACCTTTAGTAGTTTCTATGTAACAGCCATCAATCAGGGAGCAAAGTTATGAAGTTCCCCCTATGAAGTTCAAAGACCTGGTGTTATAATGTTTACCTGGAAACATATGTGACAGTTTTCAAATAATAATCACAAACCTGTAAAGAGATGAAGCACCTGTTTCTCATTCATGTCATGGTAATTTAACAATACACCAAACATCTAGAGACGAATGGATTACCCTGGAAATGTGTGGTAGTTGCTATGTAATAACCCTGAATTAGGGCTTCAAGCTGCCTATGTCTATTTCTTTTCAGGCTATTATTAGATTAAGCCAAACATAAAGAGGTATAATGATTACCTGGAAACACTTAGTAGTAGTAGAAGTTCATGCAATGCACATGAGTCAGGAATACAAAGCTGTGAAAAATGTTTTTTCTTTTTGAACAAGGCAAATACAATGCAATTCTAACCTTTCCAAGTAGATTTCCTTAACCTTAAAAATAATTTAACTTAAAATTACACCAGATTAATTGACAATAAAATATGAAGTCAAGTGTGTTAATTGAACATAACATACCACAGCCTTGCAGAGTGAATAAACAAGAACAAAAACAACATTGGCACGTTTTCATAAACCCTGGAAGTTATACATAACACTTGTGCCTAAAACTTATTCATTATATATTTGCTTACAATTTTTACAATACAGTGTATTTGTAGTTTTCCCATATGGGTGTAAGAACCACAAACTGGACACCAGGTAAAACTCCACTCAAAATAAGGAAATAAGTTGTTGCTGTAGTTGAAGCAATGTTAAATGACAAATTCTTAATATTTTAAAGAGAGAAAACTGCAGAAAAATAACACATTTGCATCGGAATGGAAAACTACCACTCAAAGATAGTTCAAAGTTTTTTACCTTAACATTTTACATACTTAATACCCTGTAACTTTAATTATATTCTGTTAGTACCATGATATATCCATTTTTATTTCTAAGCTATTATCTAGTTATTCCTTTAGTAATTTTATGATATTATCTATTTATTACATCTTTATTACCACACTATTACCATACTATTACTATCTTATTACCTATTTGTAATGTAAAATGTAACCAAGCTGAATTCATGCTCTAAAGCCTAACCCTGAGACCTTCCGTGACCTTAATCTAAACCAGCATTATGGCCTCAACCTTCCTTGCTCAATTTCAGCCCTTGTTACCAGAGATGCAACTCAAATTGCCGATAGAACACACCCAAGACTTGATCAACGTTGAGACGGTCTTCCCTGGGGAAGAGTGTTTTCACAAGAAAGAGTTCTGTGAAAGAGTTTTCACAGAAATTTTATAAAAGTCTGCTCCTTTACCCTAAAGAATCAATACCTCACTTATGTTGGTTCAACCACAAAAACCATGTATCTGGAACAAAGCCTAAACTAGCCTAAACTTGGACAATATGTTATTTCCACAATACTAATTCCATAAAGCTCAAAAATCATTATTCATTCCCATGGTAGTAGATCCCAGAGTTACATGCACTGACCTATTTGTTGGACTGATTCAGGGTAGCCATGGAGATAGATTCTAACCTCTAACCACGTTTCAGCTCCTCACCAAAACATCAGTACTTGTGCAGGACAAGTATAAAACTAGTAAGCTCTCACAATGCAGTTTTTAGATTAACACCCTCCATCATCCCCATCTTCTTCATGAAATTTCAGGGAGCAAGGTGTACAACTACTTATGTGTAGAGAACAGCTTCACAACAGTTGTACAATTTTTACCCTTTATTCTGAAACTACAATATTGTGCACTTCAACCAACAAAGCTATTCCACATTCTGCTATGAGATGGAGTTTTGAAAGAAAGCATTATATTTCCAAATAAAATTATGCAATTTTACCGTCAACACAGAGCAAAGAGAGGTAAGATTTTCTACTTTACCTCCCAAGTACATCTCTCTCTTACTGTCTTAATCCTTTACAAACAAACACACACAAACGCATGCAAACAAACCGTGACACAGGCTCCAGTGGTGGTGTCACACACAGTCAGGATGGAGATGTTCTGGGCCCGGTTCAACCACCTAACCGATGTCTTGGTCTTGCTGATCCACTTCACCATGGTCACATAATGCTCACTATGAAAAATATTGTCATTTCATTTGACATGCCAAATCCTAGAAATATTTTATACACTTTAAAAGTCAGGTTTTTAATAGTGCATGACACACATTTATTGAAGTAAAACGTTCAAGGCTACAAAAAATAGTGTGCAAAATGAAAATGACAAATTGTAGACAGGAATAATGCCACAGGAGCAAGTTTGCAAATGCAAAACTAGGCTTTGCAGATGTTTCGGGAAGAAATAACCACAGAAAGTGAAAGTCAGAGTAGATAGGCTTTTCTAACTTTTATCTTAGCTTACAAATTACAGTTACTCCATTAAATTTAGGATTTATAGTAGCAAGATGTCAAAACGTGAATATATCATTTGTAATCAAATAACAACAAAGAAACATTTTCCCTGACCACAGTCATAATGAGATTAGTTGGTTGTTATCTATCTTGCACTTTGTTTCATATAGAGCTCCAGAAACTGCAGTGCAGGGGCACAGCAAAACAGTAAGCAAGATTCTCCAATTAAAGGCGCCAAGTTATTTGTGAGAATCATCTAAAGTTTAAAAAGTCAAAAGTATGACTAAGTGACAGCAGCTGATGCTGAAGTTTGTGTCAAACAAGCAGCTCTTCTCACCGCAGCTTGAGTGTCTCTGGAGGCATGAGCTCCAGCGTGTGTGTCGGCCCGTAAAGATTGACAACGCAGAGCTTCACCACTGGGTTGGGTTGGCCAGCCTAAATGTAGAAACAAAGATGCAGACCTCACCTGATTGCTGCAGAAATCCCTGATGTAATGTTTTTCATGTTAATTTTCAATTTTCAAACTGTTCATAATTAAATTATTTCAGATTAATAATTCATTCGGAGCAACTCTTTACAAACCCTCTGAATGCACACTCAAGTAATTATGTATGTGTCGTTATGCAGAGACTGTCTGAAAAACTTTAGTGCAGGCATAAGAAAGAAAGTTGATTAAAAAAATTAAACATAGGTGATATTGAAGTAATTTTATTTTATGTTAATTTTAAATAAATCTACAAAAAATGTGTGTGTGTGTGTATATATATATATATATATATATATATATATATATATATATATATATATATATATATATATATATACATATATATATAGAATACCACTGCCAACTTGCAAAGAAACTAGGAATACATCAGGAAGATGACCCCCAGTAATGACCTGCTAAGTGAGTACCTTAGACAGCTGAATCCCAGGGGGAGGAAGAAGAGGAGGAAGCATAATGGAAAAATAAGCCTCAGTACAGCATGTACTGCCAAAAGATTGACGAAGTGGCTGAAATCACGAAGTCCTATCAATGGCTAGAAAAGGTTGGTACAGAAAGACATTGCAGTGGCGTAAATCACTTCAGCTCAAGAACAAGTCCTGAGCACAAGACCACCACATCAGATAGGTGCAAGCGGTTTATAGAGGTTTCCGAGACAGTCCAGCACATACTAGCAGTGTATAAGATGCAGGCATACATGGAACACCATAACGAAGTGGCAGGAATGGTGTATAGGATCATTTGTGCCGGGTATGGGTCAGAAGTCCGGTCCAAACTCACAGTGGGAGATAGCCTACTTCCAAAGGTGGTGAAGAATGACAGCTAAGATCCTGCGGGACTTACAGATCCGGACTGATAAACGGATGATGCCTAACCAACCAGCCATAGTTGTAGTTGACAAACTACAGAAGAAACTACAAACTACAGAATTTAGTAGTGATAGATGTAGCAATTCCAAGTGAAGGCAACATCAAGACGAAGAAATACGAAAAGCTTAAAAAATACCAAGTGTTAAAGGAGGAAGTTTAAATGATGTGGAAAGAGAAGGCAATGGTCGTAGGGTACTTAGTGCACTTTGGGCCATGACACAAAAGCTGGGAGAGTGGCTCGAACATTTCCCAAGAACAACATCAGAGATCTCTCTCCAGAAGAGTGCAGTTCTAGGAACAGCTAAGATACTGCGTAAAAACCCTCTAGGTCCCAGGCCTCTGGTAGAGATCCCAAGTGTGAAAGCAGGACTGCCCCTCAAGTAGAGTGAGTGTGGATATACACATACACAAGACACCATAGCAACCATGATCTTCTTTTCAGGTAATCCTGTTGCCAGTGTAAACTTCCTTTCCTGCTTCACAGTATGACTGAACACTGGTAGAGTGACAAATCTGCATCTGAGAGTCTATGACAAAAAAAAAAATTAAGAAGCTAGACGAAGCACATTTAAAAAGCTAGTGTTGTAAAATATTGTATGCACACACGGAGAAAGACACAAAGGGAATCAAATGTTTTAAACTCTACAATCCTATTTATGAAAAAAAAATTTAAAGCTCTGTACAATGTAATTAAAAACAGATGCAATAATTTAAAAAATATATGAAATCCTACATGTTACGAAAAATATTACAAAGAAACCATAAGTTACCTTGGGGTAGGGGTACTGTTTTCCTTTCGGGTATGACATGCCAGTGAAGCGAGGTAAAGCCATATTTGGCACCAGAGTGTCATTGAGAACAAGGAAGGCCAACCTCTCTCCATCAGGAGACCACCAGTGAGCAACATGGGTCTGAAGGATCTCCTCTGTTTGAAAATAAACTAAGCTCTTAAATCTTCCTTAAGTAAAGTTTTAGATTAACAGATCAAAAAACAAGAATTTTACGAAATAAATAGCATATGAAAGAATAGTTAAAGTAACTATGAGTCTATTTTGATATTGTTTGCATTTTTAAATAAAACCTATCCTCAGCTGAGCACAATATTCAGTAAAGTTATAACCGGTTCCAATTTAACAGTTAAATATTCTCATAAAAATAATAGTGCCACAGTAACCTAAAGCATACATCATATAATTTATCTTGTAAGAGTGATGAAAAAGATTTAAACGTATTAAAATATGGAGTCTTGTAGATGCAGCCTTCTGTAGTCCCTAATATACAAAAAAGAGCTTCCAGTGCAAAAAAAGGGACTCAACTAGGTTCTAATTTGGGGTATGCCAATCTCAGATTGCTATGTAATGATACTTAAAAAATACTTATAAATGACACTAAGAGGAAACAGACAACAAAATATGAGAATGGCTTGCCTTTTTAGATTTCTCCCAAAAGATGGGCAAAAGTGGTTGAGTATATGCTGTTCATGTTTTTTTGCACATAAGTATAAGGACATAAGTTGTCTTCTTCACAGCCACTGTAGATATATTTGCACTAAAACAAATATTACAAATAGCTGTCTAATTTTGCCATGATAATTCTAAACAGCAGCATTTGTAGTTTAATGAGGACTTGAAGCTATTGTAGATTTTGTTATTTGTTCTTTACTATATCTAAAACCCTGTGGGGGGCAGTTTCTCAATAAATGATTATCTGATAGTAAGTAGGGCTGGGCGATATGGACCAAAAGTCATATATTTAGGTTGAATATCAATATACGATATATATCCCGATATTTTTTCCGCAAAGTGAGAGCTGTGAAATTAAATGCTCAGTCAAAGTCAAAGCCAAATACGAGTAGATTTATTGAAAACTCACTATAAAATGTAAACATAAACACTGTATAACAAAGCTCCGTAAGGTGCACATTTAAATAAAAAAAATATCTTAAATAAAATTGGCCTATAAAATAAAATGGGCAGCATTTATATATAAAGAGATAACATAATAAAGTGCTCAGTTTAAGAAAAACGTTTTTAAACATCAGCTTGAGATTACCTGTCTCCGATATTTGAACTATATCGATATATGCGACATGGTCTAATTCCATATCTTATTTAAAAATATATCAATATATCTTAAATATCGATATATCGCCTAGCCCTAATAGTAAGTTCTATCAGTCATCAAGCTTCTCTGAATGATTTATTTAGATATGCCGAAAGGGTACACTTGCAGTCTTGACTGGTTTTGCTCTTGGATTGTGTTAAAAAGTAAATACCTTCATAGAGCCAGTCAGCAATTCCATTAAAAATAACTCCCTCCTTCCCTGAGGATGTTAGCCTTAGGGAGTTGCTCTTGACATCAGTTTGGTAGTAGATGTTATTTTCAAATATGTAGATCTGTAGAGACAAAGCACATGCAGTCATAACTTCAATCTCTCATGGTGTAACACATGGAACCAAAATATTTTGAACTGTGACACTGGAATGAGCATTTACAATAACTTTGATTTCAGTGTTGTAATGATTTGCAGGACATGCACTGTAATACTGATGCAGATTTTTTTTTCTTAATTTGCATGTGTTTTACGAAGTTTCATAGTGTTGAGCGGTGAAACTCTCTCAGCCACTATATAAATTGCATAACATATATCCAGTTTTCACTGGCGGCCTGTCCAGGGTGTATCCTGCCTCTCGGTCATTGACCGCTGGGATAGGCTCCAGCCCCCCGCGACCCGACCGACAGATTCAGCGGTATAGAAAATGGATGGGATGGATATCTAGTTTTCGTATATTGATCTTAGAATTGTCAAATTTCGCAAACCCCATTTTGGGACTGACCCCGACAACTCAATAACACATTAGCCAAATCACTTAAAAAACATGGCTGTCATAGACCAAAATGTCCTTGTATTGGGCAGAGCCTTGTACGAAATGAATCATAATTGTCATAACTTAAATGTAGTCCAAATATTGTAAATATATTTGGGTTCTTCCTGAAAATAAGCCAGTCGAACCATTACAGTTTAGATTACAGGGGGCATTAGAATCGCCTCAAACATGTACTTAAAAAAAACGACTTAATTTAAACAAATTTGTTGCACACGGCTTCTCTCCCCTGTTATTTTGGCCAAATTACCTGGTTCATTCAACAAATCTGAAGGGGTTAGAATCCACAAATTACTGATTGTGGCTATATTTTGATCCTGTTTCTAAAGTAATTAACCTTGGATTTCAGGTTGTTCTCTGCTTCTGTGCCAGCATTTGGTGTCAACCTGCCACACAGTAATTTTAAAAAGTTTACATCTCTTACAACATCTTCCCTGATTTTTTGGTAGCAGTCAGCTAAGCCCACTGCAATAACATTGTTGATGTTAATGTAACTTTGAGTAATAGCTCTAACTAAAGAAATTCAGGTAACTTTAAAAGATAAGAATGATGCATAAAGGTTGAAACTAAAAGTGCTTTAATGATAAGAATAAGTGGTGGTAACTGTGTGGAAAGATGTATTTTTTGTACTTCATTTATTTAGGAGCTTTATGTACTGAGTGTCTATTCCAATGTCAGCATGAAACATCATATAGAGCAGTGCAGGTCACAAACCAGCATCGACCACTAAAGGTTTTTCATAAAGTGAGACTTACTTTCGTACTGAACACTATACTATGTGGACCTTTAGCAGTTATTGTGGCAGTAAGTCCACAACGTTCTGGTCTATGCTGACTTTAGAAGTTGTGAAATGACCCATTGTTTAAAAAGTTAAATGAAACGCCTTCCTTTTAGGCTTTAAGTCTAGTACAACATAAGTTATGTTGCTGTTTTAAAAGATGCACTTTAAGCTTATGATACTGTGTATGCCAAATAAGAGGTACAAAACTTTCTCATGTTTCCATCTGCCATCCTAGTATATCCCTAAATGACTTCCGAATGGAGATATGTTTGATACATGCAGATATTCCATGTTGAAATTTGCAAACATGGATATAACAGTTCTACTATGCCCTTTAAGCCTATAGCTGTCAATAAAAAGCTTTGTCATCAGATGACTGGTGCAGGTACAGGAGAAATTTTGCATTTAATTAGGGTCCCTAAAAATGTGAACCAGATCACATATTGCATTGGGTAGGAAATTCTGAATTAGTAATGGCAGCAAAGACTGTTTCAAGTAGTTTAGAAAGTATTGTGACACTGTATCTTCTCACATAAGTTATAAAGTGGTCTGCAGCTGGAGACAAAAATAAGTGCCTATTCTGTGGGACAGTCATTTTTTCAACAGGTTTTTCAAAATATGGTATTTACCAGTGTTTTTGAGAATTTGTTGCTGATTAGATGTCAGACTAATGCTAAACTACAAAAATCATCAGGAACTGAAGGTAGAAAAATATTTAATTTATTGCCATCAAATGACAAAAAAGAAGCATTCTTTTGTAAAACTCCATTACTGTTAACTTCAGCAGTTGTGTTATTAAAAAACCTAAAACCTACAGAATCAGAACTAACCCAGAAATGTATTAAAAGTAATATATGCTGTGTGAGGCAGGACTAAAAAGTGTTTGAGATTTTTGTTGGTGTGTTCTCACCAGCTGTTGACCTTGCACTCCCCAGGCAGCGTACTGCAGAACAGAGTTTACCACCTCAGGGGGGTCAAGCTCCCAAACCTCACTGAAAAAATAAAAAAAAAAAAAAAATAGGAAACATTTCATGAAACATCCATAATCCAGTGGATTAAGGTGTTGATATAGAACTGTACAAATCACTGAAACTTCTTGGTTGTAATAAGTAACTGACTCATTGGGTCATCAGAAATCAAGTTTTTTTGTAAATTGGTGATGTATACATCAGTTTGTTACACCAACAAAATTGTGGTTGATATTATGGAACAGTCATGCTCAAAAGAAACCAGTTTTAAATGAGAATGTAACATAAATTTTCCCTGTCTAGATCTCTTTTGATGCAAGTAAAACTGCCATTGTAAGCTACTTGCACTATTTATGGGTTTGTTTTGTAGGGGAGGATAGACTCAGTAGTGGGTGGACACTTGCTGAGGGGGGAACGTTTGTATCATCAAATTTCTTTTATCCTTAGGTAGTGCTGTCCACAGTGCTAGATGTGTAGGCAAATCTTTTATAACAAGACACATTCTTGCAGAAATCCACCAAGTCTGTAATTCTGAAAATTCACGAGTTAGCTGACATTTGGAACAATACGAACAATCCAACAAATATCAGCCTTTTTGTGCACATCTCAGTCACATCCAAACAGATAGTAATGAGCTATGTTTAACATATTCAGTTTTAACTTTTAATTATGATATAAAAATTTGCAAACCATACTACTGATAACAGGTGTTTCTACCACACAGGTTGCTTCAAAGCAGCCGCTACAGAATGCTTACCGCGTGTGAGTATTGTAGAGGCTGTAGGAGGCCATGTAGGAGTGGCGGTAAACCTGCAACAAAAAAGATAACTGTCTGGAATTTTCTCAAGGAAAGTAGAAGTGCAAAGTATAATGACATTGGGAGGAAAATTGAAAAGGAACACAAAAAACTGCAGAGGTGAAATTGCTGATTGCTTGAAAACTTTTGAAGGTCAATCAGAAATTCAAGAATGTTTTCAAGCGACTTGGTTTCTTCAACATGCAATGGCCGACATTCCACCTGCATGCTCTAAGGGCTGTTTGGCAGATTAAAGGGGGTGTCACAGTCCAGAGTTTGTGTGTGAGGGGGGCAGTGGGGGAAATGGGGGCAGAGCACGGAGGGAGTTGAGTGCTCTGACAGCCTGATGGAAGCAGCTGTCCCTCAGTCGGCTGGTCCTGGCCCCTCACACGCTGAAGGGACCTGCGGCAGGAGGCAGTGCAGGTGCCGTACCATACCGTGGTACAGCTGCTCGATAGGATGCTCTCGATCGTCTCCGTGTAGAAGGTGCACATGATGGGAGGCGGAGCTCCAGCTCTTCTCAGTTTGCGGAGGAAGTGGAGGCGTTGGTGAGCCTTCTTGGTCAGTGATGAGGTGTTGGTGGTCCAGGAGAAGTCCTCTGAGACCTGCACACTCAGGAACTTGGTGGTGCTCACCCTCTCCACAGCAGCACTGTTGATGGTCAGAGGGGGGTGTTGGGTGTGCGCTCTCCTGAAGTTCACAACAATCTCTTTTGTCTTCTCCACATTCAGGGAGAGATTGTTGTGCACGCACCATGAGGTCAGACGGCTCACCTCACTCCTGTAGTTTGTCTCATCGTTGTTGCTGATGAGAACCACCACGGTTGTGTCGTCCGCAAACTTGATGAGGAGGTTGGAGTTGTGCAGCGATGTGCAGTCATGGATCAGCAGGGTGAAGAGGAGGGGGCTCAGCACACATCCCTGGGGGGCCCCGTGTTCAGGGTGATAGTGCTGGATGTGCTGCTTCCGACCCGCACTGCCTGTGGTCTCCCTGTCAGGAAGTCCAGAAGCCAGTTGCACAGGGAGGTGTTCAGTTCCAGCTGGTCCAGTTTGATGATCAACTGTTTGGGGATGATCGTGTAGAATGAACAATGAACAGCATTCTGACAAAAGAGTGTTTATTGTCCAGCTGTGTAAGGGCTGGGTGGAGGGCGGTGGCGATGGGATGCTCAGTCGAGCAATTGGACCTGGATATGTGAACTGTGAATATGTGAACTGGGAGGGGTCCAAGGAGGGGGGGAGAACAGACTTGATGTGCTACATGACTAATCGTTCGAAGCACTTAATGAGGATGGGGGTGAGTGTAACTGGACGGTAGTCACTGAAGCCGGAGGGTGAGGACTTCTTCAGTACCGGGATGATGGTGGCTTTGAGGCACATGGGGACAGCTGTCTGACTCAGCGAGGTGTTGAAGATTTCTGTGAAGACATCTGCAAGTCCCACTGCGCACTCCTTCAGTATGCAGCCAGGTATGTTGTAAGGGCCAGAAGCTTTGTGGGCGTTGATCCTGCTGAGTGTTCTTCTTATGCTGCGTGTACACCAAGAGCGACCTACGCTACCTGGTAGCGGAGGTCGCTGGAGAAGCTTCGCTTGAGAATTTGCTTTGGTAGCTTTGGTAGCTCGTGACGTCACATTTAGAATGTTCAATTTTTAAAGGCCCCGCGGCTGTGCAGCACCCCCGCGAAAAAGAACATGAGGAAAGAGAGGGCAGGGACACAAATAAACGTGTTGTTATTTACAATTTGTTATACAAGATATACTTCACGTTACAAATTATGTCAAACTACATTAGGTACACCTGAGAAGAGCAGGAATAGCAGAGGCAACTGGGAAAAATAAACTAAATTTGAAATTAAATCCGAAATAAAACTTAATTGCAGTGAGAAAGGTATGCGTGGGGTTACTACACTATTGTATTGAAGCACTTGACACGGCAATTGCAACAGTCTCAGGATTAAACGACTATTGTTTGGATAGGAAACAAAGTTTACACGTCTGTTTCTGCGAACCCTGCGGATTGTCGGACCCCTACAATCTGTGGATTGTCATTGGTTTTCGCCGAACCGCGTCATAGCTCATTACCATAAAGTTAGCTTGAGTTTAATCGCTGGAATCCGCTCAGGTAGCTCAGTTCTCTTCGCCACTGGCGAATCCGCTCTGGTCGCCCAGTTAGCTCACCCTCCATAGAGAAATAATGATTTCCGGCGCTCAGGTAGCGTAGGTCGCTCTTGGTGTACACGCAGCATTACACTGTCCGTAGACAGTGTAATCAACTGGTTGCCTGGAGGAGGGGGGGACTTTTGTGCAGGCATGGTGTTCTGTGTCTCAAAGAAAGTGAAGAACCCATTCAGCTCATTTAGCTGAGAGGTGGAGCTGTCACAGGCCTGCGGCGGAGGCTTGTAGTCCGTGATTGACTGTAGCTCTTGCCCCAGGCTGCGTGAGTCTCTGCTGTAACCTAAGCGGTGGGCTTTTCTCCTGGAGTACTGTCTCTAAGCCACTCTGATGCCGTGTCACACATTTGCTCTTGCTGTCCTCAGGCCGACCTGGACTCCTGCTTTGAAGGCAGCGTTCTGAGCTAAAAGCCTGTAAACTTCCCCTGTCAGCCACGGCTTCTGATTGGTCCGGACAGTGACGGTCTTGAGGACTGTTACATCATCAATGTATTCGGTGATGTATGCAATGACGAAGTTAGTGTATGGAGGTCGACCTCCTGGAGGTCGGTGTTGGAGTTGTGGGAAGCAGCTTGCTTGAACACCTCCCAGTCTATGTTTTTAAAGAAGTCCTGAAATGCCTCTACAGACCCCTCTGGCCACACTCAAACCACTTTTACGAACTGGTTTGGTCGAGAAAAAAACAATGCCACTGGCAAGAGCAGGAATACTGTCATCAATTATACTGCTGCAGTATCTGGATAATTAAAATTTTTTAATTCAGTTAAAAGAGGTGAAGGTCTGAAGCCTCTGGCATCACCACTTCGAGTCTCTGCCCTCTTCGTTGCCTTCACATATCTGTCCCGTAGCTTCTTCCAAACACTCTTACAGAACTCTCCCTCTTTCCCCAAAGTTCTGCCAATCTCTGTCCATCAGTTTTGGGAGTTTACGTGGTCCCTGTGCTGTTTCACTGCAGTTTCGTACAGGTGCCTGTACAAACGCACCTCCTGACTGAGCCTGGTCTCAAATTGGTCCATCCAGTTTGTCATTCTCGGCGCAGCCAAGTTACAAGAATCGACTGGTGCACGACAACGCGCTGCGCCGTCTTTTCAAGGCAAGCGCCATGCCTGAAACGTCATTTTGACGTCACGTGCCGCCAGCGCCGTGAGCGACATGTCAACTGTAAATCCGCCTTAAGCCCCTCTTTGGAAGGTGAAAACATGATCCAGAGTGTTGTTACCCTGAGTTAAAAAGTATATGTGCTGTTGCAGTTTGGGAAACACAGTCTTGGGGTTAGCATGGTTGATATCCCCGGCCAAGATGAGGAGATCATCAGGGTGGTTTGTCTTCTGCTCACTGATGTGGTGGTAGAGTTAATTCAGTGCCTCACTCCTGCTGTTGTTGTTGCAGTTCGGGGGAATGTACACTGCAGCGATCATGACAGCCGTAAATTCCCTCTGCAGGTAGAATGGCCGACACTTCATGATCATGAGCTCCACTAGTGGTGAGCAGTGCCTGTTCACTACAACAGCGTCCCGACACCAGGCGTCATTGATGTAAAAACAATGACACAACAGTCTCTCACATTCCTCTGAGTATTCCTTAAGAGCCGTATATAGTCCATTTTATTGTCCAGGGAGCGTACGTCGGCCAGCACGGTGGTTGGGATGGCCGGCTTGTGAGGGCTAGCCGCTTGTCCTCTGTGCTTTCCCTGCTTCTGTTTCCTTCCACGCCACTTGTGGACTCTGGGTGAGATGCAGGAGTGGGCGCCGGGCCTAGTCTAGTCCTCTGGAGCAGACTGCAGCCTCATAGCACTTCCTCATTCAGGTAAGGGTTTGGGTTAAAGGATATGTTCCTGCCAATGCCAATAAGTTATAGCTACTGCATGATATAATCTATATTTAAGTAATTAGATTTTTTTCTCAAGTTCATTTAATGGCTTTTACAAATCACTGATCATTCACATCAGCCTAGTTAACTTAAATGATCTGTTTTTCTATTTATTACACTTTATTTATATGAATTTAGATTTAGAACATTAAATTCAACAATGAAGAAATGAAACCTTAAGTGAAGTATACAAAAAGTGAATGGTGAATATCAGATATGCTGTTCTAAGGTATAATCAACCTCAAGGAATGAGTGTCTTTACATTTAAAAAAAAATTAGTGGCTAATATACAATAAGGTCTGAATAACGCCTTATTGTACAACAGTCAGCTGCTTTACACATTCATTGACCACCAAAGCCTCCATACACTGACTGTCCACATTATTATGAGATAGGTACGCTGCTTTCTACATTGGTTCTACAGGTTGCCATTGAACATCAACTCTGAACTGCAGAATTGTTTGATACTGGTGCATGGTAAACGGAGAAGGACTTCTGTATGGGATTGTTGTTCTGAAAAAGGAAATGACACTACCTAAACAATCAGCATATAAGAACATAAAAAATACAGAGAACATTGTTTTGATCTTTGTGCCTGCGAGACATCCCTGAAATATCGGATAGAAAGAAAGGAAACACAATGCCAAAAAAGTATGGCTAAATTCTATCCATAATAGCAGTGACAAGTCAACATGAGTTCAACCCTGATAACGCTGCCAAATTGTTGTGTTCCCTACAGTATACTGTGCTAAAACTGACTAAAAATGAGAACGAAGACATTTACTTGATTTTCATGTTTTGAGAGTACTTTTTAAGTTAGTTTACATACATGGTGTTTTACTGTTGAAAACACATGTCAATGCATAAATCATATGTTAACCTATCTTATGTTAACTTACTATGGAACCAGACATCTTGCACTGAAAGATGTGCAATCTTTGTTTTCCTTTTTTCAGATATTATGGTGAAAATGGATTTAAAAGAGAGAACAGAGAGAGAAGTGTTAAGAAACAGTTGTGAGCAGCATTTTACCTCAGATGTTATAGCAAGAAGCATAGTCCCTTAATGTTACAAATGAAAAATACAATACAACATCAAACAACATGGGCTACATAGATAATTGGTATAGATAATTGGCAATCTTTCTGGAGAAAACTTGGTCTGATGGGGCATCCCACTTTGGAAGGAGCGACTCTCATTTCTAGAAATATGGACAAATTTATTAGTTATCAAAAAAGAAAAAACACAGGGTTGAGACCAGGATGCAACGTTGTACTCTTCCACACTTCTCTGCGGCTTAATGGACAGGATAGTTCAAGAGAGACAGGAAGCAGGGGCAGAGAGAGGGGGGCCAGCTGCAGTGAGGACTGTAGCCTCTTGCACATGGGGCGCCTGCTGTACCCACTACGCCACCAACCACCCCCTAATAATATTTTTTTAAAGACATTACAAAATATTGCTGTATCATTGTTGCAGTGAAATCTTAAAATATCTTTTTTCTAATATTGAAAATTTCAATCCTTCAAAATCCCTTCTAGAATTTACATTTATCTGAACATCTGCACATTATATATCCTTTAATTTTCCACCAACTTATTTTGTATTTAGAATTTTTATTATCGTTACATGTTGCACTTTAGGCTCTAATTTCACTTGATAAATGTATTTTTCTTTGTCTAACTGCATGTTGAGCATTGAACTTATTCACAGTCAAGATATTGATCAAGTGAAATAACTAAGCTTTTAAGGTATTGGATTTTTATTCTACCCCCTCACTTATTTACAAGTGTTTCTAAGTAAATAACTCAAAAACTAAACTGCACCAACTCAATCTTGTGACAGAATGTACTGTATAACAACTTTCCCACCAATTCACTATTCCTTCTTTTTCTATTTTCTTTTCACCTGCAAACACTTAGAGTTTAAAGTACATGGTAAGAGGGTTAGAATTGATGTAAATGGTTGGGTCTAGATGCTAAATAAACATAGTTAGAGTTAGAAAAGTACACATTTTCTAGATTTAACATTTCCATACTCATGTCAACATTGAGAACAGAAATCTAGGTAGACACATTTTATTTTTTTAATTTCAAGGGTCAGAGGCTGCTTTACAAGTATAATGTAATTTATTCTGTAAACTGCGCCCACCTTCGAAAGATCCAATCACATATGAAGGAGCCTATAAATGGTAAATACTTATATAGCACTTCTCTAGCCTAGTCTCTAGTGCTTCTCTACCACACAAAGCACTTTTACACTACAAGCCTTTTGCACCCACTTACACCCACACAGCATGTCTTTTTCTGTACAATTTTACTGACTACACAGTGTTTTTTTTCTCTATATCACACATTCAAACACTGATGGACACATCAGTAGGCAACGTAGGGTTAAGTGTATTGGCCAAGGACACTTCAACATGTGATTTAGTGGTGCAATTTTAAGTAAACAGAATGAAACTACATTAAAGTCAACTATCAAAAATAATCAGTTTTTCTGAGTCTCGGAATGATACAACAATATCAGGACAGGTGTTTTTTAAGGAACTTACCTGTTTCACATCGTATGCGAAGAGTACATATTTCAAGTCAGGGGACACGTAATACCTGGCTACGTTGAAATGAATCTGGTGGAAATCATATAAGGAACAAAGAATTAATACATTTACATTGTACAATGGTAACTACTTATGCTACAATGCAGTACAAGTAATAATTTGTGACATATTGACATTTTTATAAAAACTTTACTTTAAAACTTTACACATTTTGTTTTATCTAAATTTATAACTTATGCTTTTGTCTTTACTTTAGTTTTGTTTCAGTAGGGAACTAAAAAATAGCAATGTCAAAAACCTTAACTACTGGAGTTTAATTACAGAGCAAGTACTTTACACTTACAAATGTTGTATTTGTCAGGACAATCTCAGTTTCATTTGTGAGAATGTTGAATTTGATGACGTGGCCACCACTGTTCCTATAGATGACTTCAGTGTCTGTAAATAGAAAGAAAGGAAACAAAAATCTGTGAATGCTGGAAGCTGTCAAAACATACAGTATCAGAGTAATGCAAACATCCTGAATCTATTCAGTAGATTCAAGACACCATAACAGACAACATCTTGAAATCACAAATGTGACACATTAGATAAAAGCAGAAATGCAGTAGATGAGTGAAAGAGCCCAATATTGAACGACAGCAATGCAGTGTTTATTTTGGGCATCAAAGGCACAATTTAGCTGCCAGACAAACACAAGGGAAAAGGTGTGGATTTTTTTTTATCTTGCAGGTAACATAGCACTTCATGGGTCAATAGAGACAGCATTGTGTGACACATCCAGTAAAATATGTTTTTGTACTGAGTTTGACTGGTTTAAAGCGTAAAGCTTGATACATGCGTCATTCAGTGCGGTTACATGGTACTGTAAAGAATCGAATCAATGGCTAAATTACAATAAGACTGAGTTATTAAGTTCTTAGTCTGACCAAAAGTTGGACCTGATTGGGTCTCTCGCAGTCGGATTAAGACCCCGAGATAACTCAGTTGATAGTCGCACTAAACATGCTTGTATACGGTCAATTGGCCTTTGCGTTCTGGGCTTGCAGGAGATTTTTCCCGGGGTCGTGACCCGGAAGTCAAAGGAGATGATATTACTGTTGTTGTCGCCGCCGTCATAAAGAAACAAACAACGCAATGGAGAATGTAAGACGCAACTTCTGGACAGATGAGCAGACTCGGTTCATGCTGAACCAGCTGTATAAAACACTTAACTACAACTTTCAATAGTGTTTGTTTATTTGTGGAATGAAACAAGCGTAAACTGTACAGTAATTGTATAAACAATGTCGTGGACCGAACTGGTTGGCCACAATTCTGTATTTGGCACAACTGGCCAGTTTGTACAGAACAATGGCGACCCTCATTTCGAGCGGTATCGGTGCACGAACGGTCACCTCCTCAGGCTTCATGACTCCTTCCATAATCCTGCGTCCTTGTTGTCGTATTCAGTCAAAACCACTCTCTCCCACCTGTCTTTGCTTCTGATCGTCATCTAGAATTTTCATCGAGACCTTTGCGGCAGAGTGTCAAAGGTCAATAACAACCTGCTGGTCCGTATTAAACTCTCAAGTATCGATCGGCATCTTTTCTCCGTAATCAACACAACCAAGAGCGGCATTGTGCATCGCGTTTTTGCAATAACCATGCTCATCACAAACGAAATGTAGAGGGACGTAGCTTCATCTTGCTCTTCGTTTGCCATCTTTCTCGAATACCTGAGTTTATTGTTGTTAGTGGTGAAGAGGTCAACTGGACCCAACTCTTCAGAGAGCATCTCCTATCCTAGCACTTCCCTACCCCCTCTACTGCACTTTCTATTTCTGTACTTCCCTCTATGCTTGCACTCTGTCTCTACACTGTCACCTCTGACAGTGTCTGACTAGTGGTTTCCTTCTACATAGATTATTGTTAGCTTTGATATTAGCTTTAATGTTGTATCCTCATTTGTAGGTGGCTTTGGATTAAAGTGTGTGCTAAATACGTAAACATAAACATAAATCAAATATGTCATCCTGCACTTTTTTGGGTACGTTTTTCAGACAGTATCATGCTCCGTTTCACACAGTCAGTCTCTGTCAATTATCACCTTTTTGTACATCCATCTGCTTCTCCATGGCAAAATATTTTTGAATGGCTTGGCATTTTGTCTCAAAACAGTGTTGTTATAGGCCTTAAACTTGCAAGTACCCAGATTTTTGTGTGACCCAAATGAACATCACAATATGTCTTCTTTGCTAGCTGAAGCTAATCACGGTTGTTCCATGATCACAGTAGCAGACCAAACACATCCCCAAAACATTAATGGATTAAGGATATAGACATATTCTGACTGAATGAAGAGTATAGTTGGAGCATTATCCCTTGTTCTTTTCTGCTGGACATGTATTCCAGCTAAAATTTATGACAAGGTTTACAATATCCCAAACAGTTTTGGAAGCTGAGCTTGCATACTTTAAACAATGTGTAATCTCATATATGCTCAAATCAGCCACAACATAAAACCTGACGTGTAAAGTAACATTAGGATGGCATCTGTGGGATGATCAATCAAAACCCATCCCATAACTGCTTAGGGGGAAATAGTGGTTGTCTGACAGTCAGAAGGTTGGTGGCTTGATTCTTGGGTTACCCTGGCCAAATGTTAAAGTGTCTTTGGGAAAGACACTGAATCTCACGTTGCCTCAAGTGCATTCATCTGTGTGTTAATGTGCATGATGGAGAAAACCATTGAGACTAAAAGCTGCTGTATGAGTCTCTGGGAATGGGTGAGTGTGGCTCGCAGTGTAAAAGTGCATTAATTGGATGGATTTAATAGATTTGAAAATATTATGGCCGATACACAATAGGTTATGTGTACAACAACCTACAACAATATGAGTGACTTGGGGGAGCTATCTCAATAAAACTGCCCAAGCATACACCTCCTTATGCATTTGTTTAAAGTATTTCTTAAATATCATTCACTGTATCTTGAGAGAATGTACTTTGGTCTAGCTGGGCCTCAGACAAAATGTAAAATGTATTTGGAACAGATATTGCATTCCACTACATTGCAGCTCATTCGCAGAATAGCTAAAAATGAGAAACACTTGTGTGTCAAATATACTGTATATCATAACCATTTTTTGGCAAACCTTGTTGTACACATGCCAGCTGCAGTTGCACTCATCTGACTCATTTCCACTCAAAATTCTAGCAGGTACAGTCTATATGGATTACTCACTGCTGATCCATTTGGCCTCCGGGTCATAGACCTTGAACTCAGGCTTGAACAAATCCTCTATGGTTAGTTTAGTGTCACTTCCACCTTGGTTGTCAGCTGCAAAAACAAACAACAAATAGCTCAGTTAAATTATTGGTATAAAATAATTTAAACAAAATATATACACTGTATAGGTGTGTGATTCTGTGCGGTTATTAATAATCACCTTTGTGTAGAATGCCAAATAATTTTTGACCATAAGCCCAGTGTGATCTCTGGCATTAATATTCTCCAGTTTTTGTTGTTTGTTTGTTTTCTAGACCTCAAAATTGGGTCATGTGTTAAAAGAAATTGCACTCTCTTGCTTTACAAATGTTTAAGGTATCAAGACATGATTAAAAAAAAATTGTTAACACTTTATAATAACTACACACTTTTAAGCATTAGTTAAGCACCAATAAATACTGAATATAACATTTATAAAGCATTATTCATATATCAATAACATGAGTGTGTAATTTATAAACAGTTATACATGTTTTACTCTTCATTAATAAGTAGCATTAGATAAGCATTAATACATACTGAATTCATCATTTATAAAGCGAGCGTGGTTAGCTAGCTCATATAGCATATTACCGGTAGGTAATGTAGATTTGAGTTAACCCTGGTAGTTTTGGTCACTATATCATTCACTCATCACTTATTCATCTAAGTTGACTATACACAGGTTATTTTTGTTAGTCTTAAACTGCATTCCTATATTTAGAAATTCTATGTCTGAAGTATGTGACAGATTGTCTATTTTGGAGTGCATCACTATGTGTATCCGTCACATTACAAATTGTGATTATGATGGCGGATGATGATAACTTAATTGAAAATCTCCTTTTGTCATTACAGATTCTGTCAGAAAAAATCCTGTTCCTCGTGCTTCCACTGAACATGATGTCTGCAAGCATGCCATCCGGTGGTTCAACTTGGCAGCAGATAGGGGAACCTCAAGGAGACGCAGTACACACGAGGTTCCCCCTGCTGACGATGTCTAAGCACAGCACATCACATGTTATGCCAGTTCTTTTTTATTAGTTTTTTTTTCATTTAAATGAGTATGTGAGTATTTATAAATAAATTTAAGAATTTCCAACACATGTTTTCATGTTTTTTTGTGTCCATTATTTTTATTAGCAACTTGTAGTGATGTGTTGGTCAATCTGGTGTTTGTGCCAGCTCTTTTAAGTGAACTCAGTTCCACTTAATTGGTTGTATCCAACCAATCATATGATCACAAGGATCATACTATAATGTCCCATATATCTCCAGGGAGGTTGGTGGAGGTTACTGTTCTGGTATGGAGGATGAGGGAGGCAGGGAGAGCAGTACAGCACAACGGATAGCAGATGAGATGAAGTACCCAGAGAGAACCCATGCATGTACAGGGAGAACATGCAAACCACATACAGAAAGACCCCTGGCTGGATTCTCACACCTGCAACAGTGCTACCAACTGCACCGCTGTGCAGCCTCAAAACTGTAAATTTACTCGTAATAATAACCCAATTTTAGGTCTTTTGCAGCTTCACAATAAGTCATTTTCCGGTGTATAAGGCTAAACTGGTGGAGTCATTTCTAGTTGGTTAGCAAGTTTTTATCTGTATCTACTTTTGTTAATATTTTCATAATAAATAAAGGTTCTGGACCAAATGAGTCCACCTCCATTATAAGTATCATAAACGGATCCGAAACGGATGATGTGATCTATGAACGGATCCGGGCCGGATGTAGCACTTAATGTGTGGATCCGGATAGGGTCCGGTGCGGATCCGACCCGGATCCGTGATCCAGGTCCGTTTTGCGGATCCGTTCCTGAGTCTACCCTAAATCTGGACGGATCCGTTCCGGAGTCCGTTTGCTATCTGGGGTGTTTGGAGCTTCATCAAGCCCATTCTTACTCGCAGCCACCATACAGAAACATCTGAGACAATATGAGCAAGAACACCCACAAGTGGTAGAAATCATCAGTTCCTCGCTTTATGTGGATGACTTCATTTCAAGTGCAAGTGAGGTGACAGACGCACATACAGTGACAACAACAGCCAGGAACATTATGTCTGCTGCAGGCATGGAACTATGTAAATGGGTGACGAACTCTCCTGAGCTCAAAGAAAAATGGCAGGAGAGCTCGATGGATTGCACTGCACAGCCAGAGACACACGGGTCCGTGCTGAAGGTTTTGGGCTTGATGTGGAGACCAGTCCCTGATGATTTTGTGTTCGACCTCAGAGGGCTGCTTCACCATAAAGTGCTTGTTCCAAGAGATGTGGGAAAGAGGGCTCAAGTGGGACGAGGAACTGCCACCTGATTTGACAAAGAAATGGCTACAGTGGTGTTCAGAGCGTCCTCAACTGCATCAGCTGACAATCCCACGGTGGTACAAAACACACATGCAGCAGCAGGACGGGCAAGCCTTAAAGCTACATGTATTCTGTGACTCAAGTGAACGGGGTTACAGCGCAGCTGCTTATCTCCAGGGAGAAACAAAGGATGGAGAACTGACCATAAGCCTGGTTGCATCCAAGTCAAGAGTGGCTCCACTCCAAAGGATGACACTGCCACGTCTGGAGCTGATGGGAGCTGTAATAGCAGCCAGGCTGGGGAGAACCCCCATGAAAGCACTGCAGCTGGACAAGACACAGCTGAGACTATGGACAGACTCAATGATAGTGCTACACTGGATTCGCAGTTCTAATCACAAGTGGAAACAGTTTGTAGCGTATAGAGTTTAACCGACCCACAGTCATGGTCTCTCTGCAAAGGTAAAATGAATCCAGCTGACTTTCCCACCAGAGGCCTAACTGTGCAGGACCTTGTTTTCTGATGTCACCTGATCAGTTGGACAGCACTCGGGAAAATGTTCAAGAAAATGAGGTAAAATCTGAACTCAGATCCAAATACCAGATTTCTGTACAGTTTGTTAATCAAGATGTGAACTTCTTAAAACCTGTTTTCGGTCTAGAGAAGTACAGTAAACTGAAGAAAGTGCTTCGAGTGAGAGCCTGGATGAAGAGGTTTGTAAATGTAAATGTAAATGTACTTTATTTATACAGCCCTTTACAAACAATCCTTACGATGTACCAAAGTGCTTTACAGCAGGTAATACATAAAGAGAAGAATAAGTAAAAACAAATAGAAACAATAAAAGAACAGCAAAAGCAATAAAATATAACAAAATTCGATTAAGATAAAATAAGATAAAAGTGTCATCATACTACTGGGTATTAAAAGCAATCCTAAATAAGTAGGTTTTTAGCCTAGATTTGAAGAGGCCCAGGTCAGAAAAAAGACGCAGCTCAACGGGGAGCTTATTCCAGAGCCTGGGGGCAGCAACGGAAAAGGCTCGGTCACCCCAGTGTTTGTATTTTGACCTGGGAACTTCCAGCAAAAATTAATTGTCACCAACACCCGCTCAAACACAGAATTAGGTGGTGAACTGACAGCAGAAGAGCTGAATGAAGCAGGAAAACATTGGATAAAAGTGATTCAGAACCAGAGTTTCAGTTCAGAGATTGATCTGCTGAAAGCAGGAAAATGCCCCAACACTGACTACAGAATCTAAAGAGCTAAAACCATTTCTGGATGAAGATGAGCTGCTCAGTGTGGGAGGAAGACTCCAGCATTCTGATCTCTCTTACAGAGAGAAGCACCCATGGATTTTGCCCAACGATCACAGATACACAGAAATGCTGGTTCAGTATCAAAATGAGAAGATAATGCATGCAGGTGTACAAAACACTTTAGTCCAGACAAGAGAGGAATATTGGATTTTGAGGGCACGACAAGTAGTCAAGAAAGTGGTGTCAAGGTGTGCACTTTGTAAAAAATTCAGGGCAAAGGCTGGACAACAGACTACTGTAACCAGAGCAGTGCACTTGGAGCTGGTCTCAGATCTGTCCACGCAGAACTTTCTGCTAGCCCTGAAAAGATTCATTTCAAGAAGAGGATTATGCAAGGTGGTCTACTCGGACAACGGCAAGACTTTCAACAGAGCTGATCAGGATCTGAAGGAGCTCTGGGAAAGCATCAAAGATCCACAGCTACACAGTTCTTCTCAGAGAAGGGCATCACCTGGCGGTTCATTGCTGAAAGAGCAGCCTGGTGGGGCAGATTCTGGGAAAGGCTTTTAAGGTCAGTCAAAATTATCCTCAGAAAAGTGCTTGGCAGAGCTAAACTCAACTTTGAAGAGATGTGCACCATTCTGACTGAAGCTGAAGCTATAATAAACTCGAGGCCGCTTACCTACGTGCACAATGTGTGGATGAGCCAGCGCCGCTGACACCTGCTCACTTCTTGGTGGGACAGGGACTGACTTGCTTACCCCCTAAGCCATTTCCAGCTGATACTAACCATCCAACAGCAAACAAGGAGGAGACGACTAGGAGGTGGCGCTACAGACAAAGACTTATGACAAACTTCTGGAACAGATGGCGCAGAGAATATCTGCTGGATCTAAAGTCAGCCCATCGCTGTGACACCCCACAGCCTTCCCTCCTGAAAGTTGGGGACGGTGCGCTCATCAGTGAAGATAACGCGCCGAGGCATAGCTGGAAGCTGGGAAGAATTGAGGAACTGTTTCCAGGTCGAGATGGCCTTGTGAGGTCATGTGCAGTTCGCACAAGTTCAGGGACTGTTCTACGGAGACCAATCCAGCTGTTATATCCTTTGGAAATTTAGATAAACTGAGGGTTTATCGGGGGGGAGGATGTTGAGAATTTATTTGTTGCAGAGGTGATTTGAGAAGAATAAATAAGTTCATACAAGTTGAAATATAAGTTAACATTAATATCTATAAAAAACAGTTCATGTGATGAATATGTGGTTAAAAGGAGACTGAATTTAATTTATTTGTAGTTGTTTAAATGACTTCACTACCCAAGATGTTCTAGGAGCAGGAAGGTGAACGTGACGTGATTACGTCAGAGTTTTGTTGGTAGTTGTGGTCCGCCATGTTGTAACTTGCCAAAACCGCACGCTGTATGTTTTTTCCTTTTGTTAATAACTAAAGTACGTTTGAACTGAAGAAAACGTCTCGCTTCGTCATTCTTAGTCTGTAAGTTAAATCTACAACAGGTCATGTACATATTTTGAATGCTGTATCTTTCTAATCTTATTTATTTATTTAATTGTTCATTTCTGTGAGAGTAGTTTAAAGTACAAAGATCCCGTCGAATGTTACCTGGTGTCAGGAGAATGACAGACATGGTGATGAGGGAGCAGACCACCAGGATGACCAGTAAAGCAATGGCAATCCCCTTCCAGTTCCTCTGAGAAGCATTTGCTCCACTCAGATCCTGTAGATAGAAGGGGGAGAGAAAAAAACAGATGAAACATGGAAAGATACTTAAGTGTTCGGTGCTAATGACCAAAGCAGGGATTTTGTGTAAATTAGTACTTTTTATTTAACAAAGTTTGAAAGATTCAATGCATACACCGTAAACCAGACAAAAATTTGAGTGATAGCAACAACTTTTTTTTATAAGAAGCTATCTTCAAAAAGAACTAAATCTTTAACCTTAGAGAGCTAAATCATTTAAAGCTTGACAATAGCACTTAATCCTGATGCCCACATACTGTAAACACTGTACACGATCATGCTTCCACCATCTCTTAAGATAGGTCAATGAAAGCTTTCCATTTTCAATCCATTCCATTCCATTCCATTGGGAAAGATTTTCAAAGCAGTGCTTTGCATGAGAGAAGTTGAAAGCCTGAAAGATGAAACTAAGCATTTCTGTTATACAATTCATTGCTGAAAAGCAGGAAATAAATTCCATGGCTTCAATCAACTCTTGGCTAATCTTTCCTCCGAAGTACATCTTCTGACTTTTGGAAAGCATTCTTCATACCAGTGCCAGGGATCAACCTTTCTGCATCTTAGCTTAAGACTCTTAAACAGAGTCCCTTTATCTTTGGCAGACAATGAATACAGTACGCACCAGCATTCAAGGGCTCAGTCAGACTAATCTAAGTTATTATTATATTATATATTGAGTACACTGTTTGTAAGATTATTCCCATATAGAAGAAAATAGAAATAGAAATAAAAAATAAAAAATACTTTTATCATCCCCCAGTGCGGGAAATTCAAAATTAGTCAAGTGGTTCAAAATGATTCTTCTTTTCCTTTTTTTTTTCTATACAGCTACCTTAAGATGATTTGGGAAACTTTTTCTTGTATTAGGTTATTTCTAAAGGTGTTGATATTTCTTCTGTTGTGGTTATTGATTTGGCCTTGTCTGACCATTTTTGTATTTTATTTGATTTATTGATCACTCAGAATATTCAAACAACCAGCTTCTCAGTTAAGAAGAGGTACATTAATGAGAAAACAAGTGCTCTGTTTAGGGAGGCCATAGCTATGTTACCAATAATGAGCGCAGTCGGTTGAAGGACTGCTGGATCATTTCAACTTGAAAATTTTAATGTAATGGAAGCTGTTGCACCGATAAGAATCAAGAGCACCTTGAGCAAACAAAAAACACCATAGAGACACACCACTACGGTCAAAAACCTGAAAAGAGAATGCAGGAAAGCTGAACGTAAGTGGAGGAAAACCAAGCTTCAGATTCACTATGAGCTGTACAAAGAAAGCCTGCGTAGTTATAACTATGAACTGTGCAAGGCCAGACAGCTGCATGTATCTGAAATGATTAATAAGAATGTCAACAATTCTCGAACTCTGTTTGCTATGGTTGGAAAACTCACAAATCCTCCTAAACAGTCAAACCCAGACCTCCTCTCCACAGAGAAATGCAACGAATTTGCCAACTTTTTTAGCCAAAAAATCTAAACAATTAGACAAAACATTCATGCAACACAGACAAACAAGAAAACTAATCTGTGTCTAAAACCTAGAAACAACTCTGATGTTATGTCACAATTTAATAATGTTGATTTAAAAATCCTAGAGGAAACAGTTCGGCAGCTGAAATCAACAACTTGTTCTCTGGACATAATACCATCCGACTTTTTAAAAACTGTTTTTAACTATTCGTAGGAGAAAGTGATCTCCTATGAATAGTTAACAGCTCACTGGCATCAGGCATTTTTCCCAAGTCACTAAAGACAGCTGCCATAAAGCCACTCCTAAAGAAGAGAACTCCAGGCGCCTCTATGATGAACAACTACAGACCTGTCTCTAATCTCTCTTTTATATCTAATATTATTGAGAAAGTTGTATTTAACCAGCTCAACGACTTTCTGAATGAAAGTGGAAGTCTTGATAACTTTCAGTCAGGCTTCAGACGTCATCACAGCACTGAAACAGCTCTGGTCAAAGTGTTAAACGACATTAGGTTGAATACTGATTCTGGTAATGTTTCAGTCCTGGTTCTGTTGGACCTCAGCGCTGCGTTTAATACTGTAGATCACAGAATCCTGTTGCACAGGCTGGAAAACTGGGTTGGACTTTCTGGAGCGGTCCTTAACTGGTTCAGGTCCTACTTAGAAGGGTTATTTTGTTACAATTGGCAGCTATGAATCTGAGCGAGTGGCCATGACTTGTGGAGTTCCCCAGGGGTCAATTCTTGGACCTCTTCTGTTTAACTTGTATATGCTCCCTTTGGGTCAGATATTGCAGAACTTTAACATCAATTATCACAGTTATGCAGACGATACACAACTTTATGCGTCTCTGTCACCGGACGACTGCAGCCCAGCAGACGTACTGTGTCAGTGTCTAGAGGAAGTAAACATCTGGATGAGAGAGAATTTTCTACAATTAAATGAAGACAAAACTGAGATCATTCTGTTTGGGAGCAAAGAGTAGAGGGTCAGCATTGGTAAATATCTTGAGACTCCGGACCTTACAATCACTGACCAAGTTGGTAACCTCGGAGTGTTGATAGACTCAGATCTGACTTTCAGCAGCCACATCAAAGCTGTCACCAAGGCAGCTTTTTACCATCTCAGAAACATCAACAGAATTAAAGGTTTCCTCTCCCAAAAAGACCAGGAGAAACTCATCCATGCATTCATCTCCAGTAGACTCGATTACTGTAATGCTCTTTTAACTGGACTTCCCAAAAAAGAGCATTAAACATCTGCAGCTCATCCAGAACGCTGCTGCTAGAGTTTTAACCCGGACTTAGAGATCTGAACACATCACACCAGTTTTAAAATCTTTACACTGGCTTCCACTCAGTCACAGAATAGATTTTAAAAGCCTGCTGATGGTTTACAAATCCCAGAACGGTTTAGGCCCAAAATACATCTGTGATATGTTCAGAGAATATAAACCCAGCAGAGCTCTTAGATCCAAAGACTCAGGTCAGCTGGTCCAGTCCAGAGTCCAGACTAAACATGGAGAAGCAGCATTTAGCTGTTATGCTGCCAACAAGTGGAACAAACTGCCAGTGGAGATTAAACTTTCACCAAATGTAGACATTTTTAAATCCAGGTTAAAAACATTTGTTTTCTCATGTGTCTATGCATGAAATCTGCGCGCTATCTTTTAATTTATCTGTACTGTTGCTTTTTTTTAAATTAATTTAAATTATTTTATTTATACTTTATATTCTTTTATGAATTTTTAAAGCTTCTTCCTGTTGGGGTTCTGGGGATGGTGCCTTCACTTTTGATCCAGCAGGTGGCGTCAGGGAGCATGCTGGAGTGAGCCGGTTGTTTACCAGGCACACCTGCGGTCGATCACACCTGATTACAGGGAGCATTAAGAAGCACGCTGCCAGTTCTTCAGCGCCGGACTGTTAACCACACGTGGTACTCCCAGCCTTCTAGTTTTTTTTTTTAGTTTTTTTTTATTTATAGCCTTAGTCTGCTAAGCCAAAGTAACTTCCATGTTTTTTGACCTGCTGTGTTTTACCTCTCCAAGGTTTTTCCAGCTCCCCGATCGGACCAAGCCTGATTTCCTGTACCTAGGATCCTCTCTAAAGAAACTCAGTCACGCCCGGATCAGATCTACAACTGACAGCTACCACCTCTTTCCATGCTCCGTTCCTGGTCGAACCTTGTCCGCTCTCCACCGCGCTCCCAGAAGAGGATTGCCTATCGCCACCTGTGAGTTCAAGCCCCTTCCCAGAATCTCAAGAACCCCCTCCCCCTCCCCGTCCATCTCCATCTCCATCTCCCCTGTAAGTCGCTTCTCACTTCAGAGCAGTATTTCCAACCCAAAGTCAACCATCTAACCCTGTGTTCTCTCTCTCAAAGTGACTGCCGAGAATTCGAGCCATTGCACCAGACTTTCCAGTCGGACCCCCCCACGAGCCATTTACTTAACCAAGAAAATAAACTTCTTAAACTGCTGTCAGATTCCTGAGAGTTTTTCTGCATGTGGGTCAGACAAGTAGGCAAAGCCATGGCACTTCCACTCCCTGCTGCAATGCTTTTATTTTATGTAAAGCACTTTGAATTGTTTCATACATGAAATGTGCTACACAAATAAATTTCACTTGACTTGACTTGACCAACTAAGTTGGTTGGTGTTGTGAGTAGAAATTCTACTGTGCATGACTTATCACTGTATAATAAGTATGCTGAAAGAACTATGGAGGGTTATTAGATTGAGTTGTTTTGGGTGCTGTTTTCACTCAAAACATGTGGTCAACTTTTGGGTTGGGGTTTAGTCTGGTGTGGTTACTGCCTTTTTTCTCTCTGCATGGAGTGCTGAATGTAAGTTGTATGGCATCTCAAGTACGGACCCTGGAGGGGGTCTTGCTGGCAGGGAGAGCCAAATTAAGTTTTCTTCCGTTAAAAATTAATTGTATATTTTTATAGGCCACCGTGTCTTTAATGTCTGTGGAGTGAGGTATTTGTGGGAATTTTTGAGCTTGATTGCAGCACAGTTTTATGAATTCCCCTATTTATGTATGTCCATTGTGCAGTGCCTCTTGAAGAGGGTGGCACAACGGAGGGATATTTATAAATATATTATATATATATTTGTTGTAAATGAATCAGTTGATTTTCAAAATGGGGCAATATGTGGTGGCCAGTTCGAAAGTAAGATAATGCTTGTAGTAGGTAAGGGGGTTGGTTGCCCTAAAGGGATATGCCTTAATGTGGGTGCATATAAGCAGCTCTGGTGTGGACTTGTTAGTTCACTTAAAGCAGAGGTCTTCAACTGGGGGTCCGCGACCCCCAGGGGTCCACGGAGGTACTGCAGGGGGGTCGCGAAATCTTTGGTTGATTAGACGATTTAAAAATAAATAAATAAATAAATTTTTTTTCAAACAGTTTTTTCTCATAAATTGTGTGCAAACGTGTGCCATCCACAGATGCTTTGAGGATTCATTGTCCCATCTACATGCATGTTTAAAGTTAAAATCTGTGGAGTATTTGAATAGCTCAGTGTTGTATGCAAGATGTTTATAAATGGCAGTGGCACGGCCACCCTGTACCTTGCACATGTTTAAAATAAAAACATGAATATATTAACCTGTGTATTATTTGAATAGCTTAGTATTGAATGTACAATAACAGAGTAGTTATGTTTATACACGGCACTAGGCCCCGTTAAATATAAAACACAATTGTATGCCATATAAATAGTAGGGGGGTCCCTGCTCCAACTCTCCATCAGTTTGGGGGTCCCTGGCCTGAAAAACGTTGAAGACCCCTGACTTAAAGGGTTTTAAAGCGGCATCGGCTCTTTTCTCCTTTTTTTTTTTTTCCCATGCTGTTTGAGTGCATACATCTTTTAAATTAGCCAAGTCAAAAGTAAGAATTCTTACATTTCTAATGTTTTTTCTTTAATTTTCTCCCCATTGTTGATATCTTATTCAAACTTGATTATGCTTAACAGTTAAAAAAAAGAAGATTTAACAGGCACCATTTTAACAGCTCTGGACAGTCTTGAAAACATACCTCCAAATAGTGTAAAAGGTATTGTTTTAACACTAGCATCTTAATAAAAAAAAAAACAAGAAGAACAATGTTTGTAGTCTAATTTAATTATTCATTTCTCACTGTTATGTGCGCTCCCCTTGCTCATCTTTCACGCCATGGCTGGACTGCCAAACATAATCAGAGCAATAGACGTTGTGGAGCGCACTGGTGAGCAGAAGGCCAGGTGGGTGTGTCTGGATACAGCGGGGGGGCAAACTGCTCTATAGCCCAGAGAAGGCATGCCAGATTATTTTAGCATGCTGCGTTTTGCACAATATTGCCATGAACAAGGGTCTCCCACTACCTGAACCAGCCCAGGCAGACAACATGCCAGAAGACCCCCCTCATGGACCGCCCCATCAAAGAGCCATTATGATGAGGCAGGAACTGATTGCACGGCTTTAGTTGCAGTCAGCGAGCACCTGGCCATGTCGAGACGTTTTTTTTTTTTTTTTTAGTAAGCCATTTTCATATCAAACCATTTCTTTTTTATTTCAGTGACATTACAAACTACAGGTAACACGGAATTAACAGCACTCGTAATTGCTTCCCATTTATTCGCTTTAGCATGTTTCGTAATTCCACTGCTGACACTGCTAAAAATTATTTTCCTTTTTGGATCTCTGAAAGTAGAAATTCAATCTCAGAGCCCGTAAAGTAGTTATTTTTGTGCCTTGATGCCGTTTTCATGACTCAACACTCAACAAGTCCTGGCACAGGAGACAGGGAGCGTAGCCTTATATGGTATCATTTTTGGGCGTGGAGTATGCAAATCTACTATTCTCGTGCACGTGCCCTTAAATACGTACGGGTGGCATTCATCATTTACGCAGGTCGTTTACACACCTTTTCCCCAAGTTAAGAGAGTTTGTTGAATCTGACGTGGCGTGTTCGTACGAGACCTTCGTATGAAAAAAGTTAGAGAATTTTAGAATAAAATACGAAAATGTTCTTGCATGAGGCCCAATGTTATGTCATCTTAAACTGCTGCCAAGTGCGCTTCTCCCCCGCGGGATTGCACCTGAATAAAATAAATGAATAGGCTACCATTCAAGCAGTTTTCCCCTGTAATATTATTGTGATTGCAAAGGACTACAGTTAAACTTACGCTTTTGTTGCTACAGCGGTGTTGCACTTATTTCTAAAAACGTGTTGAAACTTATGAGCGCATTAAGATTTCCAATTCGAGGTTGGTGAAAAACGTAGCCCGCCTCTTCCCCGTTGCCAAGGTGACTAGTCGAATCGGGGCTCCATTGATGCTGGCTTTTTAAAGTTGTGATGCACATGCAAAACTCAAGGTGAAACTACTCAGTTGACTAAACTCCCTCAAATCAGCGTTTCTGGAACCGAAAACTCAGTTTTTTATCTCAGAGTAGATCAACTCAGAGTTCAGGAATAGACTCAGAGTTTGTTGAAGACAAAAAGTTTAACTGAACAAAAACATAAAACTATTAAAATGTGGTTTGATGAATATTAGATATCTTCTTTTCAAGTCTCTGTTAGTGTCATGAACTCCCCAGAGTGCAGAACTGGTGGACACAAATGCACAACACAGACTAGACTAGGACAAAAGAAAAGCAGATTTTTTTCCAGGCAGGGTTCGATACACGGGTAGGCAGTCATACTGTCAGAGGTATCCGAGAAGCAAGAGGCAAAAGGCAGGGTCAAGAAAACAGGAAGGAAAGAGAGAGAGTGGGTGACCATGGACTACATGAAAAGGAGAAAAACTAGATGATGCAGAGGGTAATGAGTTATGAGCAAGTTCGATCCAGACCAGTTGTGATGACCAGATGTTGGGGTGTTGGGATGCAGTGATCCTTAGACCCTTTTCGAGTTCCTGATTGAGACGTTCAGATTGTCCATTGGACTGCGGATGAAAACCTCCAGCAGACCACAAAACTCTTTGCAGAACTTGGAGACAAATTGTGGGCCCTGGTCGGAGACCACATCCTGAGGGAAGCCATAAATCCTGAAAAGATGATAAATTAATGCTTCGGCTGTCTCCTTGGCCGAAGAAAGCTTGGGAAGTGGGATGAAGTGAGCCATCTTAGACAGTCTGTCAACAACAGTCAAAACAACAGTGTTTCCACTCGAGAGAGAGGAGGCCCTGTGACAAAATCTAAGGAAATGTGCGACCAAGGGCGCTTAGGTACCGAGAGGGGCTGAAGCTCCCCTTGTGGTCTCTGATGGGACACTTTGAACATGGCACAAAGAGTGCAAGCGTTAACAAAATCAGTAACATCTTTCTTCATCTTAGGCCACCAAAAACGCTGCTGAATCAACGATAGGGTCTTATGGATCCCTGGGTGGCAAGCAACCTTGTTGGTGTGTCCCCAATGGATAATGTCCCCCCCCGGAGTTCTGGGACCACAAACAGTTTGTCCCCCGGGCACTCTGGAGGGACCTGGACCCCGACACTAGCGGCTCTGACCTTGTCCTCCACTTCCCATGAGAAAGCCGAATCAAAACAGGACTTTGGGAGGATGGTTTTAGGAGCCTGATTGGAATTATCCAGGTCGAACACGCGTGAGAGAGAGTTGGGTTTAGTGTTTTTGGAGCCAGGACGGAATGAGAGAACAAAATCAAATCGGCTAAAGAAAATAGACCATCTGGCCTGTCTGGAGTTTAATCATTTGGCAGATTTGAGATATTCAAGATTTTTGTGGTCAGTCCAGACCTGAAATGGCTGTCGAGCCCCCTCGAGCCAGTACCTCCACTCCTCCAGAACCACCTTAACCGCCAGCAGTTCTCTATCCCCGATATCATAAATTTGTTCCGCGCTGGAAGTTTCTTAGAAAGAAATGCACAAGGGTGCAGCTTACCGTTCCCCGGATTAATCTGTGAGAGAATCGCCCCGAGACCCACATCGGAGGCATCAACCTCAACTATGTACTGCTGGCGAGGGTCTGGGAATGTGAGCATAGGTGCTGAAGTGAAGCTCTTCTTGAGGCGGTTAAAAGAGGTGTCACATTCTGTGGACCAGACAAAGGTTTGGTTAGGAGAGGTCAGGTTATGCAATGGAGCAGCAATGGAACTATAGTTGCTGATAAATTTGCGATAGAAATTGGCGAAACCAAGAAAACTCTGAACCTCCTTCCAAGAACGAGGCGTGGCCCACTCTGCAACTCCAGAAACTTTGGCGGGGTCCATCTGGATCTCCCCCTCAGCTAGCACAAACCCCAGGAAGGACATTGAGGGCTTGTGGAACTCACACTTTTCCGCTTTGACATACAACTGGTTGTCGAGCAACCGCTGTAACACTTTCCGGACTTGGCCTTTGTGAGTTTCCTCATCGGGGGAGAATACCAGGATGTCTTCTAGGTACACAAAAACAGATACATTGAGCATGTCCCGTAGGACGTCATTCACAAGGTTCTGAAAAACAGCAGGAGCATTAAACCAAAGGGCATGACAAGATATTCATAATGTCCTGTGGGGGTGTTGAACGCCGTCTTCCATTCATCCCCCTGCTTAATGTGTACGAGATGGTACACATTGCGTAAGTAGTTTTGTGAAGATTTTGGCTCCGTCCAGAAGCTCAAACGGCGTGGAGATGAGCAGGAGAGGGTACCTGTTCTTAATTGTTATATCGTTGAGCCCCCATTAGTCGATGTAGGGGCGCAGGGACTATTCTTTCCCGGATGTACTCCTCCATGGCTTGACATTCTGGGGAGGAGAGAGAGAACAGCCTACCCCTAGGCGGAGTAGCTTCTGGGAACAAGTCAATACAGCAGTCGTAAGGGCGGTGAGGAGGAAGTGCTCTTGCCTTCATTTTACTGAAAACCAAAGCTAATTCATGGTAACAAGCAGGTACCCCTGAAAGGTCAGGATCATTGTGAACTAAGGCTGGCTGAGGAACGAAACATGACTGATAACAGCCCTGGTCCCATGACCTAACTTGTCCCTTAACCCAGTCAAAATTGGGGTTATGTTTGGTCAACCAGGGGTGTCCGAGGATAGCCAAATGGGACATGGCAGGAGGGGGCGGGGGCTCCTCCGTGACTGACGGGGCGAAGAAGGTGGAAGGCGGGCGAAGACAATTCGGCCGGTCCGGCGAAGCGCCCCTCCCACTCCGGTGAGGACGTGCGGGACGTACGGTGACCCCGGTCCTGCTCACGTTCCGTGAGCCTCTTGATGCTTGTGATGGCAACCGCGATGAGCGAATCCAATTCCTCTGGTAAGTCCATGGAGACCGGATGATCTTTAATGTCTCCGGACAGCCCCTGAGAAAATGCATCGGCTAATGTGGCCGCATTCCATTCATCCATTCATCCATTCATTCAAGTCTATGGCATAGTCTGTGACCTTACGTTTGCCTTGCTTCAGTCTGATGAGCGCCCGAGCAGCCTCTCGCCTGGTGAGGTGTGCTGAAAGATCTGCGTCAGCGCCCTGGTGAAGTCTGCAAGCGATGCACATGACGCGGCGCGGAGACTCCACTCAGTGGTAGCCCAGGCTTCAGCGCGTCCAGACAGGTGGGAGATAATGTAAGCAATCTTGACGCGCTCAGTAGGAAAGGCTACGGCCTGCAGTTCAAAAAGGAGTTCACATTGGGTAAGAAATGGCTTGATATCACCTGATTCACCTGAGAATCTCTGGGGCCGAGACAACTGTGGGCATGACCCTGCGGCTAAATCAGGCAACGGGGTGGCGGCGGCCACAACAGGCGGAGGGTCAGGCCCGACGTTCGGTGCATCCACAGTGAGGACAGCATTGTCGAGCTTCTCCAGAAGCCTATTGAACTGTGAGCCCAGGTCTAGCATCATTGAGACCAGAGCACAGGGTAGCAAGCTGTTGCTCCTGCTGAGCTAGCTTCTGAACCTGAGCTCTAAGGGCATGACTAACCGGGTCCATGTCGGCTGTGTCCATTCTGGCCAGTTCGTTCTGTCATGAACTCCTCAGAGCGCAGAACTGGTGGACACAAATGCACAACACAGACTAAAGCAGATTTTTTCCAGGCAGGGTTCGATACACGGGTAGGCAGTCATACTGGCAGAGGTATCCGAGAAGCAAGATGCAAAAGGCAGGGACGAGAAAACAGACGAGCTCGTACACAAACAGGCTATGACTATGACTAAGAGTGCTGAGACGAGGACCGTGAAGTGCAATGAACTGGCGACGAGACTGTGAGACACAGAAGGTAAAATACAAAAGGAAACGAGGGAACAATCAGGGAGCAGGTGTAATGAAACGGGGGAAGGGCGTGCAGGAAGGTGAATTCAGAACAGAGACAAAGGGTTAGTGGTTTCAAAACAAAACAGGAAAGACAAGTCATAACATGAAATGTGCAAAAGAAAACAGAAACATAGCAGACATAACAGTTAGTAAATGACTTGACTGGTGATCATCATATTAATAGATGACAGTTAACTAGACAAAAGTGTTCAGAGCAGATTTGGAGCAGCGAGACATCCCTCTCCCATGACTGTATTTAGGTGAACTGTTAAAAGTCAATTGTAAAAATGTTTATTGGTAGATTAAACATTTTAAGATCTTTCAAAAAGTTAAAGCTTGAGTTATGCATCAAGGTCAGAATGAGTCTATATCATTACTGCACTGGCAAACATTGGCAATGCACTGGATGAGAGGAGTCCCATTATCATTTAGACAGAATTATAGTCTGTCTGCTAAATACCTCGCTCAGAATAAGCAGTGATCGCAGTATATACGGCCACAATTGTAACTTGTGAGGTAAACGCAATTACAACTTGTCCGATGTCCGACACTGACCTCATTTACAATACATAATCACATCTAAGATCTAACAACATTCCTTGATAAAAGGAAAGAACATTAGACAAAGGTTTTTACAGCAGTAGCACAACATATCAGAACACACACCTGGTGAGTCCATTCATCCATTTTCTATACTCGCTTAATCCAACTTAGGGGGATGGGGGCTGGAGCCTATCACAGCTGTCATTGGGCGGGAGGTGGGGCACATGCTGGACAGGTCGTCAATCCATTGTAGGGCCACACAGAGACAAACAACCATCCACGCTCACACTCACTGTTAGTCAGTTTAGGGTCACTAATTAACCTAACATGCATGTTTTTGGGCTGTGGGAGGAAGCCAAAGTACCCAGAGAGAACCCATGCATACACAGAGAGAACATGCAAACTCCACCCAGAAAGGCCCCAGCTGGGATTCAACCCAGGAACCCTCTCGCTATGAGGCAACAGTGCTAACCACCACACCACCGTGCAAATCATCATGGTGAATCCATGGAACCTAATATATCTAGCACAAAGAACCCACAAGAGACAGATATTAAGTTTGAAGATATTAAGTTGGTTGAGCAGGTGTCCCATGTACAGAGGTTGCAACTCCTTGATGCAGCTAGCACAGGTTTGAGTCCTGTCCTGGGGCCCTTTGCTGAATTTCCTCTGCTGCAATCTCTCTGCCCCTTTCATTTCTACTCACTATCAAATAAAGACAACCAGTGCTAAAATAATATATATATATATATATATTTCCAACCTCAGCCGGCAAGGTCAAAGGTACTTACAACAGCTAATGCCCAATTTATTGTGAAAAATTTACAATTTTACAGTGTGACTGAGAGTAACCTCTTTTTAATGTTCTCTTTCACTGGAGAAATAAAGATAAGCACCATTCATGTTTGTTTTTGTTTTTTTAGTTATTATTATATTATTCTTTTAGAGATAGATTTTTTTTATTGCAAGAGAAATCGCTATATTTATTGGGTCATATTACATTTGGAATCAAAACGAATGTATACTATATAAGAGGGTCTGGGCAGGCTGGGCTGTTTTTTTTCAGTTTTCTCTTCTGTAGATGGATTGGTAGGCAGACCTCGCATCGTCTCTGCCTTCAGGTGATTGTCCCAATCCACTATCGTGGTAAATTGGCTCTTCAATTAATATTAATAGACATAAAAAATATTTTCATACTGTTTTCTCCCACTGTCATACATATAATTTCTACATTTGTCAGTGTCTGACCATGTATGTTAATTGTTTTACAAATCCAGTTTTTTAATACTTCTTTTCTTATTTATTTTCTTAAATTAAATTCATTGGGCTTTTTTTATTTTCAAACATTTCTGTCTACACTGTCCACACTTAACTTGCATCTGTATCTTTTACTCTGTTCAGAGAATATACAGTTGACAGAGTCAATAAAAAGATAGTGGACTATGATCAATGAGTGTCACTGCCCTCTCAGACGAGCTTTTGATTATCTACTTCAGGAGTGAAATCGATCTCTGCCTACCTTCAGTTTACCATAAATCCTGTAAGTGCAGAAAACCTTGTTTACCAGAAACACTACCGCACTTCAACTGAGGTGAGCTGATGAACTTGTGACGAGTGCAAGCCTGGCAAGAGCCATAATGTCAATAAAAATGAGAATATTTAATAAAATAAAATAAATTAATGATTTATTTTGTTCCATGTTTAGGAAGAAACTGTACTAGTGACATGTTGTAAATCTCCCGAAATATATGGCATCACTGTCTAACCTTAAAAAGTTAATAGAACAGATTTTTCATGGTTGCATCAAGAGGAAACTTTTTGAAAAGTCTGACAAATGTGATATAACAGTAATCTACAGATATAAGGCTCATCTAATATGCTTTATACCCTTGCTGTGTAATAATATCAGAAAAAAAACATGAAAACAAGAGATTACATCAGAGATAGTATGTCTGTTAGGATGTTTGGGTTATTTGGATTTATTGCTATGGTTGTTTAGGAGGCAGTTCTTTAGTTCAGTCCAAAAACAATCTGTAGGCCCAGCACCGCAATTAAAGCTGTGAGAATGCTGCCTAAAGTACCTTTAAATTTTCAAGGCATTTTCAAGTCAGGGCTGTATGTGTGGTGCGGTGGTTATCAGTGTCATCTCACAGCAAAAGGGTTTCTGAACTGGATCTAAGTTCACAGTTCTGTCAATTAACTTTAATTTCAAGATTACATCAACTATTCCATTACAGTCAGGAAATATAAATACATGTAAATAAATATTTAGGCATAAACATTTCACCAAGTATTTCAGAGCTAACAAAACTCAACTATGTTCAGCTTCTTAAGACAATAGAACACGATCTCACACATTGGAACTTCTTACCCATATCACTTATGGGGAGAGTTGCCACTATAAAAATGATGATCCTACCAAAAAAATCAATTACCTCTTCTCGATGATATACATCAAACTGTCCCCTAACTGGTTTAAGTGTCTAGGTTCATACTTCTCTAAATTTCTTTGGAAAAATAAGCCACCCTGACATCCTTTAAAACAAAACAATGCTGAATTTTACTCAGTTGAACTACCACAGAGTTTAGAACATACTATCGAAAACCAAAAATCTATATAATTTATTTCACTCACTTTACAGTGAGCTGCAACAAATTTCAAGCACTCAAACTCAAATAATAAGTAAGAAATAAACAATTAGCCAACTATTCCTACAACTTACCTCTAGAGTAGAATGATGCAGATCCACAATAAAGTATCCATAATCATAGAATTGTAACTGTTTCCTTACTCTGTTCCTTAGCTCAGCTCCATAGGTCTATAGGTCACCACATCAATGTTAAAGGGTCCAATTAGTTGGTTTATAATTAGTTGGATTGTAATTTTTTATAATTTTTAAATTTTTCTCTTAAAAGTGCATCAAGATCACTTTTGTTGTGCATTGACACAAAATAAATGAATTGAACTGACTTGAATTATATTTAATTGAATTTACTTGAATTAAATTGATCTTAACTGAATTTAACTGAATTATTTCCCTCACACATATTGGATACTTTTTCTACTTTCATGTCACTAGTAAATCGTAAGAGTTAAAACCACAATTAGGGCAAGAAAACATATCATTAGACTGTCCCAGGAAGTGCTGAGTGTTGAGTCATGAAAATTACATCAAGGCGCAAAAAGAACAATTTTACGGGCTCTGAGATTGAAGTTCTGCTTTCAGAGATCCAAAAAGGAAAATCTGTCATTTTTAGCAGTGTTAGCAGTGGAATTACGGGACCTGCTAAAGCGAAGAAATGGGAAGCAAATACGTGTGCTGTTAATTCCGTGTCACCTGTAGTTCATAATGTCACCGACATAAAGAAGAAATGGTTTGATATGAAAATAGCTTAAAAAAAACATATCGCCATGGCCAGGCGCTCGATGACTGAAACTAAAGACGTGCAATCAGTTGTTGTCCATGAGGGGGGTCTTCTGGCATGTTGTCTGGCTGGGCTCTGGCTGGGCAGTGGGAGACCCTCGTTCATGGCAATATTGTGCAAAACGCAGCATGCCAGAATAATTTGGCATGCCTTCTCTGGGCTATAGAGCAGTTTGTCCCCCGCTGTATCGAGACACACCCACCTGGCCTTCAGCACACCAATAGTGCACCCCACAATGGCACAGCTGCTTTGATGAGTAAATGTGTGCAGTCTATTGCCTACCTACGAAGGACTACCTTCGTCAACACCAAAACTCGGCTGGAACTCGGCTCACAGGATGCAGCGGGGGGTAAGTCAATGTTCATAAATGATATTGCTAATATGGGATGTCATACAGCTTCATGTCAAAAGAGGCGAACTATCCCTTTAACAGTGGCTCATGTCCTAATGGGCAAAAATAGCTGGGTTTTTTTGTTATTTTGCTTGTATTAGTGTGGTGGCCCTAGCAGAACTAAATTTTAGGTCCAGCCCATTCTCTTTTATACAGAGAGATGTTCTCAAAATGAAACGTTTTCATAACCCACGGTGCCATTTGGCTACTGATCGAGGATTTCCTAGTAAGAATTTTTAAGGGAAACATTTGAAGGTGTATGTTCTTTGTATTTCAAGATGCTGGTGCAATTACAAAACAAAGAACAAATTGTCCATCATACTTTTCGACAAAAAGACTAAATAAAAAAAATAAGAGATTTGTGAATTTAAGCCTTACAGTTACCACCACTGTTCTTTAATTTGTAGAATATTCAATGTAAAACACATTAAACAAATAAATAAAAATGATTCATGCAACAACAACAATGTAATTAAATGTAGCAAATGGAGGTTCATACACATAAGAAAAGAAAACTATCAACACTATTTTGAAAGATCTCTGCATGTTTTCCCCTTTTGTAATTCCTTCAGTATTGTGATGCAACTTTAACATAAAGTAACCTGATTAGGAGCCTGCCAAAAAGCTATTCTTACGCACTGTGGGTTGACAGTACTCCAGTAGTCTGGGACACTAAAAGCTTTGGCACTCCTCTCAGCCTGCAAACATAACAACCTGCTGCAAAAATTATTCTTTTTTCTTTTAGCTTCTGTTCCCATTAAAGCACACAACCTTTATAAATGCAAAACATTTCTGCAACAGAAGCAGGCTCCATTTGCAACTCCTTACTGCTGTATTAATAATGGACAGTGTCATAACTAATTAAATCAATGAATGCTGCTCACCCACAAAATTAACCCATAACTTTAAAACAACAGGAGGTCGGCCGTGTAGCATGCACTAAGCTTTGGAGCTGGAGGAATTGAACTCTGTGAGCTCTCATATGTCAACCATTTCTCACGAGGCCTTCTGATACAGAAACTCAATTATGAAGGCAAGGTTTTGATTTCTTAGAATAACATGGCTGAATTCAATTAAGAGCACCCACATTTAATTTGGCTCCCCGACAGATGAAGGCCTAAAATGACAAGCACAAAAACTGCATCATTTGTCGAAGGAAAATTGAAAACATTTATAAAAGAGAAAACCAAACACTGAGTCAGTGGTTTGTTGTACAAACATATGAATGATTGTCAAAATAAACATTCCAAAAAAAAAAACCGAGCTCATAAGAAAATGTAAATAAATAAATAAATAAACATTGCAGTGTGCGCCATCTGTGCAAACGTGCCTGAACCCAGAACGGTTTACATCATGAGTCGAGAACAGAAACAGCAACGTTTGTCTGGCTGGGAGCAACACAAATATTGCGTGTCTGTATACACTTACATTACCTTCACCCGAAGTGATTTTCATGTGTGCTGTCTTTCAAGGTGTCTGGATAGCTGGGCAGGAGGCACACACACGCGCGCCCATTGTTGGAGATTTCGAAACCCCACAATTAAAAAAAATTGCAATAACCTGTCTGCACACCTGACCACGATTCGAGTGGTTCGTTGCAACCCAACTTCAACAAGCCCGTATAACAACAGCCACAGCCTCTGATTATCCATACAGAAAACTGATGCTGGAGACAAGAAGCCAGAGGCAACACAGGCAAGCACACAAATGGCCTTTTACACATCTCACGTCATGGAAGTAGTCAGAGCAACTGGCTTTTAAATTGATCAAAAGACAGCTATTGTATGACAGGTTACCACAAAGAGTATAAAATCAAATCCCCCAACCCCCCCCCCCCCCCCCCCCCCCCCTCCCACACACACACACACACACTCACACACACACACACACACACACAAAAAGCCAGTTGCCCACCTCATCTTGCTGCGGTTGATTCGGTCTCTGGTTCGGCTGTTCCTTGGTGGCTGTCATTGCAAAGTCCTCGTGCAATTAAACTTGGTAAAAATCCGATAGAAAAAACCGGAAAGATCCCCGTTTTCGTAAATGAATCCAAAGACCAGAGTGGGGAGGCTGCGGCTGACGGCAAAAAGCCAGAGCTTTTCAGCTGCGGAATCTTAAACAAGAGTGGTGGGGTTGAGGGATGAATCCGTCACGACTGAATATCTGCGAGGTGCAAGTGAGTGCCTGACGTGAAGCCAATGCAGCCCCGTGCATTCACATCACACCCTGCGGGGAAAGGGAGGAGGATTTCTGACACGCTCGTTAACGACACAAAAGAGCCGAATTGTTCTCATTTGTCCAACACGCTGAGGAAGTGATATAGTTTCCACCCCGTCTACGGTAAATAACACTGGTATTTTGAAGGATATAGCCTAAAAAAGGGAACATATGGGAGGAGGAGGCTATTCAAGTGGTCTTGCGATGGTTTCCTGAGAGGGTGGGGGGATTAATTTGCTGGAGACCCCAGATGAAAAAACTCAGCATAAAAGGGGGGAGAGTATGAATTGTTCAGCCTAAAGATTTGATCTTAGTTGGTTGTTTTGGGTGTACAATGACAGCCTTCTTCACATGTGCACACAAATGCTACATGACATGGAGGAGGAGCTGTCCGCGGTGCTGAAAGCCTAAAGGAGCATCTTCACTCGCCACGCCACCTCTGCTTTTATCAAATTCCCCACCGGCCATTTCCTCAGTCGGAGGTCCGCTTTCCAGTGGCAAACTCGTATTGCTTTGTTACGCAACAGCCTTTATTTAGCCGCAGCGAAGACCTCAAACCGTCAGTAAACACAGGTAGCTGCGGTTCCTTAAATGCCAGTCTGTCTATGCCCTGCTACATGGCCTATATTGGAGTACTTGCAAGGGAAATTAAACCGAAGAACCTACTGCTCTATCAAACTTACTGCTAGAGAGAGCAAGGTTTAATGTGATTAGAGATTCAACTTCATGGAGCTGGAAACAAACATGGACAAGCCTCATTGTTTGCAAACATACACACACGCACGGATAGAGAGAGAGAGAAATGGAGGCTGTGATAATAAGGCTATATTTTTTGGCTGTGATAATAAGGCTATATTTTTATTGCCTGAGCGGGAATAGACATCCATCGTTTATGTCTGCATTTGACCTATGGTGAATCACCATGTGTTTTAGAGTATGTGAAGTGTAACAACTCACAGACACTAAAACTTGTACCATATAAGACGATAAGCTCCACTTACTCATGTATTATGACGTTTATTTTACTTGTTCAATCATATAATGATCAAATCAAATCAAATTTATTTGTATAGCACATTTCATTCACAAACAATTCAAAGTGCTTTACATAAAATAAATGCATTGCAGCAGGGAGTGCAAGAAGCATTAAAATACATCAAAGAATATAAAGAGAAACAAATAAAATCATTTAAATGAATTTAAAAACAAGCAACAGTCAAGATAAGTTAAAAGATAGCGTGCAGATTTCATGCATAGACACATGAGAAAACAAATGTTTTTAACCTGGATTTAAAAATGTCTACATTTGGTGAGAGTTTAATCTCCTTTGGCAGTTTGTTCCACTTGTTTGCAGCATAACAGCTAAATGCTGCTTCTCCATGTTTAGTCTGGACTCTGGACTGGACCAGCTGACCTGAGTCCTTGGATCTAAGAGCTCTGCTGGGTTTATATTCTCTGAACATATCACAGATGTATTTTGGGCCTAAACCGTTCTGGGATTTGTAAACCATCAGCAGGCTTTTATAATCTATTCTGTGACTGACTGGAAGCCAGTGTAAAGATTTTAAAACTGCTGTGATGTATAATTGACAGGACAAACAAAGCATAAAGAGCTCACTTAATACTAAAAATAGACAATAACAATTTCAATTACAATGTATCAAATGGCAATGCAAAAAAAAAACAAAAAAAAACAATCAGCATCCTTTGACTTTTAAAAAGCTTTTTTTTTGTTTCCTTTACATTTAGTCTCAGTGAACTGTTTCACTGTTGGCCACTGACAATGACAATGGGTATGACACAGAATACATTTCTGGTGAATGAGTTTGGGTATTTAAGAGCTTAAGAGTGAGATATTTTCGTCAGAGGCAGGTAGAGACCATACACAGAGCTGCAGAAAGTTTAGATTTCAATTCAGTTTTATTTATATAGCACATAAATACAACAAAGATACAGTCATCAATTCAAAGATACAGTCCAATTCATGCCAGTTACAATCCAACTAATTGAAATCCAATCATAATCTATACAAATCAAATTCACTGAATTCCAAATTAGTCTAATTCATACATATGAAATTTGACAAAAGTTGACTAGGTAAGGAAACCAAAAGATTCCATCAAAACTTCTCTTCGATTCAATCCCCTGTCCTTGGTGTGCACAAGGCAAAAGTGGAAAGTCCCTTTTCAAAGGAAGAAACCTCTGGCAGAACCAGACTCAAGAAGGGCGGCCATCTGACTCAACCAGTTGGGGGTTGGAAAGAGGGGACAACAACCATCATAACACCAAGCCAGGTGACTTGCTGAGAAAGTCACCTGGCAAGTTAATGTAAAGAATAATATCATGTGTGCATGGTGTGCAAAATAGAGCAGAGTGAGTAAAGATGCATCAAGGGGTCCCTCAGCACCCTAGGGCTATAACTCTAGGGCTTAGCTATTGGATGTTACAGGGTCACCTGAACCATCCATAACTATAAACTTAATCAATAAGGAATGTTTTAAGCCTAATCGTAAAAGGAAGATAAGGTCCCTGTCTGAATGCATACTGGCAGCTGGTTCGACAAGATTGAGGCCAGATAACTGATAGCTCTGCCTCCCATTCTACTTTTAGGAACTCTAGGAGCAAAGAGTAAACCTGTATTCTAAGCGCAAAGTGCTCTGTTTGTAAAATATCCAACTATTACGTCTTTAAGATGGAGCTTGGTCATTAAAAATTTTATATACGAGGAGAATAATTTTAAATTTTATTCAGAATTTTATTTTAGAGAAGCTAAAACTGGAGAAATATAATCTCTCCTGCTAGTTCTCATCAGAATTATATCTACAGTATAGGCCCTCAGGAAAAAATCTGGCCAATTAGAGTCTAATTCATTGTAATCATAATCCAATCAAATCCAATTAATTAAAATTCAAAATTAGTCCAATTCATACATACAAAGCCAATTCAAAAAAACAATTTCTTACCAAAGGAAACCAACAGATTGCACTGAAACATCTCTTTGGTCCAATCTCCCGTCGAGAGCATGGACGAAACCTCTGGCAGAACCAGACTCTGGAAAGGTGGACATCCGCCTCAACCAGCTGGGATTTGAGAGGACAGAAAAGAGGGCACAACAATACCATAATACCATTCAAATTATCCCTTTTGAGACAGAGAAACACAAGTTAATGACAAAAATAATGCCAAATGTATATAATGTGAGGAAGTAAAAGGAAAAAGGGGAAAAAGGAGAGCAGAGTGAGGAAAGGTGTGACATTGGAGGCCCCCGAACAGTCTAGGCCTATAGCTAGACAGTATATATAGGCAGTCTGTAGCTATATAGTTATGGCTAACTTGTGTTTCCACATCAGCAACATACTGCTTCAGTACTGTGTCAAACTTGGCCACGAGCTCTACTTCTTTCAGGAAGTTTCCGTTATCTGGTTCATGAAGTTTTTCTTTGGTTCCCCTGAGAGCAATATTTCACTCTGCCAGTGACTGTATGATGGCAACCAACCTGGTCAGGACTTCACGCCACCGCCTCCTTTCAGCTTCTATTAGTGCCATCTCAACTCTGTCTATTGTTTGGTCCTCGTCATGTCGAGTTTCAAGCTTCCATGAGGCCATGTGCTTCCAATGTTCTGGACTGTTCTCATGAGTTTTTAGTACGTCGCTGCAATCTTTCCAGTCATTTAGTCCATCACTGATTAGTTTGTATGTTTTCTGTAAGAAGAGCTTGCAACAGAAGCAGTATAAACTGTTGTTTTTAAGGGAATATGCCATCCAACTTGTCTTGATCGTTTCTCCATTGATTAACTGTCAATTATTTGGTTCCTTTTATTTGTTCTTTTACTTTTCAGGAGATATCGTCATAGACGATATATGAAATTTAAAATATTTGAAGCTGACGTGCGCTTCATCAGCCTCACCTGTGACCTCTTATAATATCTCCTGTGGCCAATTAATGATGCAAATTTTCTTCTTGATATATTTTCTATACTGAGGTCTAAGATAACTCCAAAAAGTTTTAAGCAGAAATAATGATAATACAAACACATATATTAATACATTCCCATATAGAACTGGAATAATTATTTTTTCTTGAGATACTTTATTGATTCCATCTCCAAGCTTTTTTCCCCTTAGGTCAAATAAATTATCATAACCTGTCTGCTCCCTTGAATAGTGAAAATAATTTCCACATTAGTGTGTGTGTAGTGACACATCTCACAAGATGCTGTTTAGTTTGCCCAATTATTGTCCAAACTCAAACACTAGGCTACTCTGTGCACAACAATTTTTCTGAATAATTTCAGCAGCCCCCCTGCGCAGAGGATAGAAGAAGCTACGAGGTCGAGCTCACCACCTTCTCCTGTGCTCTTAATTTGAATGAACCCCAGAAGCTATCACACTGAACACTGAATATAAAGCATACATCTGCCGCTCTATATGGTGAGAAGAATACATACCTGCCAGTCGGCTTTCACAACTGATCTCAGCTGCCGGGGCACAGAGGACTCACAGCAGAGTTCCAGAAGTCAAAGTCGGGGTCGCCATTATGTTGTGGAGAAAAGAGTAGTCAGACTCATCTTTGCAGCCTCTTATGAGAAATTATTAACAGGAACAACATAGAAACATATTACATGGGGTGGTCGGTGGTGTAGTGGGTTAAGCCGACACCCCATGTACAGAGGCTATAGTCCTCACTGCAGCTGGCCCCGGTTCGAGTCCCGCATCGGACGGCCCTTTGCTGGGTGTCTTTTCCCCTCTCTCTGTCCCTTGCTTCCTGTCTCTCTTGAACCGTCCTGTCCATTAAAGGCATAAAAGCCCCCCCCCCCCAAAAAAAATAGAAACATATTACATGGCAGCTTACACAGAATATCCAAACGAAAGCAGAGATCCTCTTATACTTCCATCCTGATAATAGCTTGTGCGTACGTGGACAAAACCCGAGCTCTGTGAGAACAGTGGCAAGGTCCTGCTCTCTCCCACAAAATCGACTTAGGCGCTCCATACATACTCCATAGTCCCCATCCAGTAAACAGAAAAGAGGCCTGTAACAACAAATAACCACAAGAACTAGCATCCACCTTTTTTTTTTTTAAATAAAAACAGTTAACTGTTAGCGGCATTTCTTTTGATTGGCAACTTAATGCTGTAGTAGTTGAAGTTATTATATCTACTACAGTAAGGGTTGCTTGCTCTGCGAGTAAATACGGTACCTGTGGTGTACACTGTTGTACTCTGCGCCTGCGTAGAGAGTTCCTACTTCCCTTGTAAAAGCAACAATACTTCAGGCCTCTGTCTCCATGTATAATTCTTGCACACAAATACTACAGTGGCGACGAGGATAAAGTGAATCCACATGTTGGATGAGTGTAACTTCTCCTAAAAAGTGAGTTCTCACCTGTTTTTTTTTTGGTTCGGAAGAAACTGAAAGTGCTGGCGGCTGAAACGGCTCTCGAGGCCAAGCAAGGCACTGTGTTTTTGTAAGAGCAAGAGCACCCTCTGTGGTGAGTGACTGTGACGAAGGAAGTGAACGAAAAGAAAAAAGAAAACTAAAGAGAAACGGAAAACAACTGAAGGGAACAACTGTAGAAATGGCATATATTGGAAAAGTTCCAGAATTTGACAGAACAAAAGAAGATTTTGATTCGTATTTGGAGCGGTTCGAAAGATGGCTGGCAGCAAATGAAATTGATGGAGAGAAGACAGCAGATGTATTCATAAGTGTGCTGGGTCCAGCAGAGTATGGACTGCTGAGGAATTTGATTTCACCGCAAAAAGTGACGGAAGTGGACTATGTCGACCTCACGAAAGCTCTGTCACTGCATTTCAAGCCAAAGCCTATTCTGATTGCAGAACGCTTCAGATTTTACAAAAGACAGCAACAACAAAATGAAACAGTCTCTGAATATATCCTTGCATTTGTGAATTTGGACAATTTCTGAATGATGCACTCAGAGATCAGTTTGTTTGTGGCCTCACGGGGGAGCAGTATCACAAAAGACTACTATCTGAGAAAGACCTGACGTTCACAAAGGCCTGTGACATTGCACTTGCTTTAGAATTGGCCTACAGGGACACAAGAGAATTGAGAGAACATACTGAGAAGCAAAAAGGTGCAGTTAACAAAGTATTCAATTCTACAAGTGACAGACGCCATTACAAGAAAGGTCAAAGTTCACGTTACAACCGGCAGGATGATTCAAGAGGGAGACAGCAGAACAAGCTGTACAGACATTCGAGAAAGTCCGGACTCGACTGGACGTCTGTGTCACCTCGTTGACAGCTTGCTCGGTTCCTGTTCACATACAGGAACACCCTTCACACAGTCACCGAACGCACCCCAGCTGAATTGTTCCTGAAAAGACAACCCCGTACTCACCTGTCATTACTGAAGCCGGACATGTCTGAAGTGGTGGTCAAGCATCAGCTGCAGCAGAAGAAGGCTCATAACAAGCGGGCAAAGCCTCTCCGGCTGTTTAATCTGGGAGAGAGGGTGTTGGTTCAAGATTTCAGACATCCTAAGAAACTGTGGATTGCAGGGACAATTTTACAACAAAGAGGACCTCTGACCTATGATGTGCAAATAGGTCAACGTCAAGTCAAGGTGCATGTGGATCACCTTCGTGCAACTAAAGCTTCAACGCCTCCCAGCAGAATGGATGACAGTGATTTCCTGGATTACTCAGCAAGTTCTGAGGAACAAGCAGAAATCACAGAGCAAGAAGATGCAGCTGCTCATCCATCCCAGGAAGCTCAACCTGAGCGGCGTTATCCTGAAAGGCAGCGAACAGCACCAAAAAGACTGAATCTCTAAATGTTCATGTAGAGATAAATCAAATCAAATCAAATGTATCTGTATATGACATGTACAAAACAATTCAAAGTGCCTCACATAAAATAAAAGCATTGCAGCGGGGAGTGTAAAAAGCATTAAAAATATATAAAAGAATATAAAGAGAAACAAATAAAATAATTTAAATGAATTTAAAAACAAGCAACAGTCCAGATAAATTAAAAGATATCGTGCAGATTTCATGCATGGACACATGAGAACAGAAATGTTTTTAACCTGGATTTAAAAATGTCTACATTTGGTGAAAGTTTAATCTCCACCGGCAGTTTGTTCCACTTGTTTGCAGCATAACAGCTAAATGCTGCTTCTCCATGTTTAGTCTGGACTCTGGACTGGACCAGCTGACCTGAGTCCTTGGATCTAAGAGCTCTGCTAGGTTTATATTCTCTGAACATATCACAGATGTATTTTGGGCCTAAACCGTTCTGGGATTTGTAAACCATCAGCAGGCTTTTATAAACGGTGACAGAGACACATAAAGTTGTGTATTGTGAGTTATAAATTTAGTAATTGAGTTCAGACTGCTTGCTGTTATGTTATGAGGTTTAGGATATTTTACTATAAACTGAGCCCTTCATATAAAGTTCAAAGAATGGTCATTGAAATGTAGTATGTAGTCTGGTTATCTAGGTTATAATCTAGGGGAAAGGAGTGTAGTAGTTGAAGTTATTATATCTACTACAGTAAGGGTTGCTTGCTATCCGAGTAAATACGGTACCTGTGTTGTACACTGTTGTGCTCTGCGCCTACGTAGAGAGTTCCTACTTCCCTTGTAAAAGCAACGATATTTCAGGCCTCTGTCTCCGTGTATAATTCTTGCACACAAATACTACAAATGTGTCAGATATAAGCCACCCATTTTGACTACTTGTTTACTTGCTGTTACTTAAAGCATTTCTTGACAGTTGCGTTGCGCTAATCTGAAAACGTAGAATTTAAGTCATTTAAAGTCCATGTCTGTGCAGTGACTTTAGCTCTCTTTAGTTGTACAATGATCTCCCATCGAGAAAATTAGGTGTCAGAATCTCTGCCATGTTTTCTCCATGTTATTGTGGTAAATACCTCAATTCCCCTGCATGTACACTGGGACAGGAGGACAGTGGTTTAATTAAATAGCCAAGTCAATCTCTCTCTCGAGCTGGACTCAACTGTGTATGTAAATGTACTATTGTAAAAAAAGTTATCGCTGCAAAACCTGCATTGATTATATTAAAGTAATGTTATGTAACTTCTCAAAAAGCCCAGTATGGAGCTCCCCCTACAGGCTTGGAGGTAATGTACAGTGACACTGTCGTAAATACAACACCCTTTCGCTTTCACGTTTCACGTTTGTTGACGAACCGGCGAGGAGTCAGAAGGTGCAAGCTATGTCGACCGAGAAGGTAAGAGTAATCAAATGTACCTGGGAGCGTGAGAGGGGTCTATTTGTTCTTGCGGTAGGTGTGCCAGAAAGCAAGTCGAAGTACTTCCGCTCAGCTCCCGGGCCGGTCCAGCAAAGTTACACAGCGCAGTTTTTCCAACTCAGACCCCCGAAGGGCATAGGAGACAGGCCAATCGTAATATTAAAACTCACTCTAGCCGCACAATTGTAGAAATGTTACATAGTATTGCTTTAACAACACAAATGTTTAAGAAGGCTGGACTGAATTGCTGAGATGGATATCAAAGATAGCTCTTTAATATATATATCTGTATGTATATATATATATATATATATATATGTGTGTGTGTGTGTGTGTGTGTAGCTTTGGTGTATTGGTGCATTTCTCCTTTATTCTGTGTGAGGTTTCTTTCCTCAGTAACTAAGGACATGAGGTCAATAGCAATTATTTTGATGTTAGGTGAACGTACTACTGTGAATATGAAGAGTCCCAAACGCTCTTGGACGTGCAGCAATTCTGCATGGGACTATGATATAACATTTTAAATAGGGTGAAGAGTGTGTTAAGATTACTGAATAACCAATAGGTGGGAAATGCTTTAAACTATTAAATTATAGAGTACAGTTTTGTTAAGCCAGAGAGAATGTGCAGGCGAAGGGATGTAGGGATGGAATGCAGGAGAGAAGCACATACAGAGTGAGAAAGAGAGAAGTGTTTTGCTGAGGTCTCTGCTGTTGATAAAGTATTTATGACCCGGGGGAAATTTAGTTCAAACACTCAGAACTCCTCGTCGCCCAGCCACTGATAAAAGTTTCATGACCTAAATTTTCATGCACGACTGTGCAGGAGCAACATAGCATCACAAGAGCAACTGTTGGCACTTCTGATAGACATTCAGGATGCCAATATTGTATCATCTTGAATCACTCAATGAATAACAAAGTTAAACTCTTTTAACAAGTGCACTTAATGTACTATTTGGAATGATCATAAAACAGGAATTATCAAAGCTCAGTTACAAAAACAAAATTCCCCCAAAAATTCCAATGATTTGATTCTTGCTGTTGTGTCCCGCAATGTTGGTTTTAGATGAGGTCAACAGCAGAGTAAAGGAAAAGATTAAAAGCACTATGTAGCCTGTACATTTGTATAGACTAAAATGTGTTGTATGAGTGGGTGTGTAAAAGGGTGAATGTGGCTTGTAGTGTAACAGTGCTTTGAGTGGTCAACTAGAGCAATAGAAGTATATTCTCGTTACCACATTGCAAACATATTTATCTGATAACTTTCACTCCAGTTTGAGTCCCCAATCTTGCAAATAGTGATGATTGAAACCAGGGGAATAGACAGTGGGTGAAAATGTCAGGGGCAGACATGAAATCCCTGTTTGCCATCAGAAACAAACCATGCTCTCGATTAGAGATACTCAATGCGCGGCTCGCGAGCCACATGCGGCTCCTCGAGCTTTAATTGGTGGCTCGCACTCGCATAGTAGCTTATAACAATATGGTAACAATAACAATACTTTTTTTCAAATAAAATACAGCGAATACAGCACAGTATTAGGTATTTTTATTAATTTTGTGTTTTTGTAGTATTAAATATTTTTATTAAGTATTAATTAAGGCTTAATGGTGTTTCCAAAAGGGGGCACTGTTAAACCTGGCAACGCAGCCCGCTTAAACCACCGTCACACTTGACCGCAGAGCACGCTAGCTCCTTTAGCCAGCGCGAGATGCAGGCACAATGGATCAGTTTTTAATTAAAAAAGGGCAAAAACCAGCACAAAAACCATGCTCATCTTGAATGTCTCACTATGATTACAACAACAAACTACAAATACAACATGAAGAAAGTCAAGGACATGCATGCCAGCTTCCGCTCATCCCAGTATTAAGGTAAATGTGGTCTTAATTGAAAATGTATTGGCTGTGTTGTTTCTTTTATGTGGGATGTTTTATATGTAGAAATGCATATTTGCAAAAGGGTATGTTGTCGTAAAAGTGGCTCTTCCAATGTGGCTCTTGTGAAAAAAAATAGTGAGTATCACTGCTCTAGATGGAAGGTATGTTCAGCTGTATACGACATTAACATTAACATTACGGTAATTTTGCAGACGCTTTTATTCAAAGCGACTTACAACAAGTGGGTTCCACATCGGTAGGCAAAAGAACTTCAGGTCACAAGAAATCATAAGTGCATTTCCTTCCAAAACCAAACAGCCAAAGCATAACTAGTGCTAGAGTAAGTGCAGTAAGTTAGGTAGGCTAGCACCAGAGAAGGGGAGTCGTGTGAGAGAACTTGGGGAGGTTGAACACCAGACGAGCAGCAGCTTTCTGAAAAAGCTCCAGAGCTCTGATGGTAGAAGCCGGGGAGCCAGCAAGGAGCGAGTTGCAGTAGTCCAGGTGGGAGATGACAAGAACCTGGATGAGCACCTGCGCTGCCTTGTCGGTGAGGATGGGGCGAATCCTCTGGATGTTGTAGAGGAGGAATCGGCAGGAACGGGTCACTGATGCGATGTTTGCCGAGGACGACAGTTGGTCGTCCAGGGTCACACCCAGATTCCTCGCAGTCCGAGTTGACGTTACTACGGAGTCATCCATGGTGATGGCCAGGTCTCGGAACGGGAAACCCTTCCCCGGGAGAAACACCAGCTCAGTCTTGTCTAGGACTGGTTTGCACAGCAAATGCAGTCCTGATTGAGTCTAGTCCCCCTCACTTCAATTTTGTGTCTGAAACACGAGAAAACCAGAGGGGTAGGGGTGTTTGTGCCATGTTCAGGGACAATATACCCACCCACAAGTTGTCATTTGGGGTATTTTCATCATTTGAGTATGTGTAATTAAAAAATGAGATAAAACAATCTTCGATACTTTCTATCACCATTTACAAACCACCACAGAATTGTTTTATTGATGATTTTACTGAACTACTTTCAATTGTGTGCACTGCTTTTGACTGTTTAGTCAACAGGGGACTTGAATGTGCACGTGGATGTAGCCCATAACAAGCAAGCTAAAGAGCTCACTGCTGTCCTTGAAATGTTTGGTCTAACTCAGCATGTGACTGAGCCTACCCACAGCCGAGGGCACACTCTAGATGTGCTCATTTCAAAGGGTGTTGTTATCTCAAATGTGGATGTCGTCGATGTTGCTTTATCTGATCATTTTTGTGTTTTCTTCGACTTGTCTGTTACACCCAAACCAGCAGCTGGGTCTGCAGTTGTTTGGGGAAGACTAATAAATGACAGAACAGGGACACAGTTTATGGAAATGATTAGGTTTGAGAACACCCTGTGTTCTAGTGCCTTTGTGCTTCGAAATATTTAGTGAAACAAATTTAGGCTGCAATTTAGGCTTTGTCTAAAATTGTATCATGCCATATCATGACCACCATTGTAACTTTTTTTTTTTTCAATTATTTTTTGGGGCATTTATGCCTTTAAAGGGATAGTTCACCTCTTTTGACATGAAGATGTATGACATCCCATATTAGCAATATCATTTATGAACATTGACTTACTGCGTACTGTGAGCCGAGTTCCAGCCTCGTTTTGGCGTTGACGAAGGTAGTCCGGCTAGTTGGCTGGGGTTGGAAAAATAAAGCATCTTGCTTCTCAAAACAATATGCGTTCAAAAGAGTAATACATTTGCATCACAAAATCGCTGTCCAGAAAAAGTCAGACCTCACAATTGCTTGGCGCTATTTCTCTCTACCTTCGTATCACTACGGGCTGTGTAAACCGAAGTGCAGACTGAGCAGTCCCCTGCTTCCGAGCAGTAAACACTGTACCAGGTGCGGCTATTGTCAGGTGGCTGTACGCATTGATATGATCGAACCAGTCAGCTGCAGGACCATAGCCTCTTGTACATGGGGTGCCTGTTGTACCCACTACGCCACGGACCACCCCACCATTGTAATTCTTAGTTGAGCATAAAATGTTCTTTGTGTCAAATACTCAGGTCTGACTATTGTCTGGCTTACATTTAATGTATGTCAGTTTACTACTTCCTCCATCTCCTAATGTCATTATTTCAGACTAATCAAAGTTGTCCTTATATCCAGATATCGATTCAAAGTCCTTTATACAATCAATCAGCTTTGATAATGACTGCTTATTGGGAGAAATTGGAACGTGTGGAGGTGTGGGTGTGTTTGTATGAGCTTTGAAACGTAACCACTGTGAATCAATAAAGTTGCTGTGAGCGCTTGGTGTAAACAGACCACTTGTACTGGCAGTCTGGAAGGGGCCGAGTTGGATCGAGTGTTGTGTTCATAAACAGTCACAGAAAATCATACATTTGCATATGTAGGCCTGAGCACAGTGTTGAAATATATGTAGTTCTCACTTCCAGGGACTAATTTTTAGTTTCATGTTTTAGGTTATGTTTTTGTGTTCAGTTTATGTCTTGGTTTTTAGTTTTGCCATTGTTTTTCCCCTCACTTCCCTCACTCAGGTAATTAGTTCATTCCCCTCACCTGTCCATTGTCTCCAGCTGCACTCACTCTCCAATCACTCCCAGCCCTCTATTTAGTTTTCAGTCTCCCTTGTCTTGTGGTCGGATCTTTGTTTTGGTCTCCCTACCTGACCTGTTTGCCATCCATGCACGATTCCTGCTCACTCCATGTTCCTTGATTTCGTGAAGCTAAGTATTTATTTGTTTATTCCATGCTATGCCATGCCAATTTTTTTGTTTGCCTTTCCACAGTTACGTTTTTTGAATCCGGCTTTGCCGCGCCTTTGTTTGTTTTTGCTTTAATAAACCAAGCCTAATTTTTGAAGTCCGCATCCGTGTCCTCCATCCTCACACAAACCTGACAGAAGATCCGTCCAGAAAATGGACGCGGCGGACTACTCAGCCTTCTGGGAGCTGGTTGGGGACTTCTGGTGCCGCTCAGGATCGAGCAGCACCTCCTGGGAGAAACTGAACTCTGCTAATGACCTGATTGACTTTTTTTTACAAAAGCAGGTCCTCTAGCACATGTCAGGAGTGACATCCATCTGGGCGGAGGTCAGGAGCGTGCAGCTAGCAGCAACGCTGGACATTTTCGGCTTGGAGCCACACCAGGTAGCTGCGCTGTACTCATCCCCCCTCACCTCTTCAACACCTCAGTCCACAGGTTCATTGTCCAGCGACCCAGCAGCCACAGAGCTGGCCCCAGCCGTCTCCGAGCTGGCCCCAGCCGTCTCCGATCTGGCCCCAGCCGTCTCCGATCTGGCCCCAGCCGTCCCCGAGCTGGCCCCAGCCGTCCCCGAGCTGGCCCCAGCCGTCCCCGAGCTGGCCCCAGCCGTCCCCGAGCTGGCCCCAGCCGTCTCCGAGCTGGCCCCAGCCGTCTCCGAGCTGGCCCCAGCCGTCTCCGAGCTGGCCCCAGCCATAGAGGCCTCAGGGCCTGACCAAGAGGCCTCAGGGCCTGACCCCGAGCCTGACCAAGAGGCCTCAGGGCCTGACCCCGAGCCTGACCAAGAGGCCACAGGCCCTGACCAAGAGGCCATAGGGCCTGACCACGAGCCTGACCAAGAGGTCACAGGGCCTAACCACGAGCCTGACCACGAGTCTGACCCAGAAGCCACAGGGCCTAACCATGAGCCTGACCACGAGTCTGACCAGAACCTGACCAAGAGGCCACAGGGCCTAACCACAAGCCTGACCACGAGTCTGACCCAGAACCTGACCAAGAGGCCACAGGGCCTAACCACAAGCCTGACCACGAGTCTGACCCAGAACCTGACCAAGAGGCCACAGGGCCTAACCACGAGTCTGACCACGAGTCTGACCCAGAACCTGACCCGGAACCTGACCAGGGACCCGACCAAAAGGCCACAGGGCCTGACAAAGAGGCAGCAGGGCCCGACAAAGCCTCAGAGCCCATGGGGCCCCGGCCCATGGACTCACCTCTTTGTGCCCCTCCCTCCCACCCCCAGACGTTGGGGATGTCTGGGATCCATCCCTTGAAGGGGGGGCTCCCCCCCTGCCGGACGGTCCCCGGCTCCTCCTCCCGCCACGCAGACGGAAGTCTGGGTGCCAACCGGACCACCGCCTGCTGCCGCCGCGCCGACGGAGGTCTGGGCGTCCACCGGACCGCCGCCTCCTGCCGCCGCGCCAACGGAAGTCTGGGTGCCAACCAGACCACTGCCTGCTACCACGTCGTCGGGGGTCTGGGCGTCCGCCGGACCACCATCTCCTGCCGCCACGCCGACGGAGGTCTGGGCGTCCACCGGACCGCCGCCGCGCCAACGGAAGTCTGGGTGCCAACCAGACCACCGCCTGCTGCCGCGTCATCGGGGGTCTGGGCGTCCGCCAGACCACCGCCTGTTCCTGCCACGCCGTCTGCGGTCTGGGCGTCCGCCAGACCACCGCCTGTTCCTGCCACACCGTCAGAGGTCTGGGCGTCCGCCAGACCACTGCCTCCTGCTGCCCGAAGCCGGTACCACATACCCGTTTCTGGTCCCCTGCCTGACCGGCTTCGAGCCCCTCACTCCCACCCTCAGACTGAAGGGTTGTCTGGGATCCACCCCTTGAGGGGGGGGCTCTGTCACGCCCAAGGACTCATTTTTAGTTTCATGTTTTAGGTTTTGTGTTCAGTTCATGTCTTGGTTTTTAGTTTTGCCATTGTTTTTCCCCTCACTTCCCTCACTCAGGTAATTAGTTCATTCCCCTCATCTGTCCATTGTCTCCAGCTGCACTCACTCTCCAATCACTCCCAGCCCTCTATTTAGTTTTCAGTCTCCCCTGTCTTGTGGTCGGATCTTTGTTTTGGTCTCCCTACCTGACCTGTTTGCCATCCATGCACGATTCCTGCTCACTCCATGTTCCTTGATTTCGTGAAGCTAAGTATTTATTTGTTTATTCCATGCTATGCCATGCCAATTTTTTTGTTTGCCTTTCCACAGTTAAGTTTTTTGAATCCGGCTTTGCCGCGCCTTTCGTTTGAACTTTGTTTTTTGCTTTAATAAACCAAGCCTATTTTTTTTTTTTTTTTTTTTTTTAAGTCCGCATCCGTGTCCTCCATCCTAACACAAACCTGACATCAGTGAAGATATGCAAACTGATTTGGAGATCCCTGGCTCAATTTAACCGATGATTAGCCTCTTTTTTTAAAGATGTAAAAAGAATGAACAGTCATTAGTGTAAAATGTAACAGATAAAAGTAAAAAGTAGTCAGAAATTAGGGCAACCGGTGGAGCTGAATGACTACAGACCGGTGGCTCTGACATCTCATATCATGAAGACCTTGGAGAGACTCCTTGTTCATCACATGAGATTGCAGGTTGCTGAGGCTCTTGACCCCCTCCAGTTTGCCTACCAGAAAAACATAGAAGTGGAAGATGCGATTCTGTACATGCTGCATCTGGCATATGCTTATCTGGATGTGCCTGGTTCATATGTGAGAATCATGTTCTTTGACTTCTAAAGTGCCTTCAACACCATATGGCCTCCCATACTGAATGACAAGCTTCTAGGTATGGGTGTGGCCCCCTCCCTGACATCGTGGATTATAGACTATCTGACAGCCAGACCACAGTATGTCAGGATGGGGAGATGTGTTTCTGGAACACTGGAATGCAGTATTGGGGCTCCGCAGGGTACTGTTTTGGCTCCTTTTCTTTTCACCCTGTAGACTTCAAGTACAACACATACAGAAGTATTCTGATGATATGGCTGTTGTGGCATGTGTGCGTGGTGGACAGGAGAAGGAGTACAGGGACCTTGTGGAGTCCTTCTATGGCTGGACCAAAAATAACTGTTTGCTCCTGAACACTACCAAAACCAAAGAACTGGTGGTGGACTTCAGGAGATCCAAAACCCCATACCAGTCAGTCTGCATTGATGGAGGGGAGATAGACTGTTCAGATCTGCAAAAACCTGGGGGTGGTGCTGGATAATAAACTGGAGTGGTCTGCCAACATAGAAGCAGTGTACAGGAAGGGCCAGAGCCGTCTCTTCTTCCTGAGATGGCTCAAGTCTTCAATGTCTGTAGTACAATGATGTGTATGTTTTATCACACTATCATTGAGAGTGCACTGTTCTATGCTGTTGTCTGCCGGGGGAGTTGAACTACAGACAAAAACTGTTGACGTCCGAACAAACTGGTGAAAAAAGGAAAGTTCTGTTGTTGACAGCAGGCTGGACCCTCTCGGTGCTGGTGGAGCAACAGCTGAGGAGGAAATTATATTCTGTTTTGGAGAATAATAAACATCCTCTCCACAGCATCCTGACAGGACAGAGGAGCAGCTGCAGTGAGAGGCTCGTCTCTCTGCGCTGCAGGACTGAGAGGTTCAGAAGGTCCTATGTTCCCACAGCCATTAGGCTTTTTAACAGTGACTGCTGACATGTTCTTCTCAAATTTATTTATTTAGTAATAAATATTATTATTAGTAGTAGTCGTAGTATTATTAGTATAATCATTATTATTACCTCCACCAAGGAGGTTATGTGATCGCCCGAGTCTGTTGGTTTGTCTGGATGTTTGTCTGTTCGTGCTGCAATCTTGCGACCTGCCACAAGGTGGCGGGGCTTGGTTGTTTCGTTGTCGTTGAGGGAGGGGTAGGAGGGGGTGCGCAGGGGGAAAGCTTACACTAACTGCGCAGGGGGGAAGGTAAACACAAATGGAAGCCGTCTTTGCCGTTTCTGAGAAGTCGCATCTGAAAGATAGCATCTTAACTTTGTAAACCTTTTCAATCGGAACACGAGCCAGCTGAATCTATGCACAATTTTAAGCAGACGCATCGCTTTCTCTCGGACGTGGTGGATTACGACGTTAATCGTTTCAGACCATTCACTACAATATATGGGTGGATAAAAACAAAAATGCGCTTATAAAACAAAGCTTCCTTGGCGGAGGTCTGCACTCTCTGAGTGCATTTCTAGTTATAATTGTTGTTGTTGTCTAATCATTGTAAATATTTTTTGAGCTACTTAACTAATTTGAATTTCCCCCACTGGGGGATAAATAAAGTATTTTTCTATTCTATTACATTCTATTGCTCCTAGATTAGTTTTTCTCCAAAGTAACTGAAACTTGAAACAACTGAACATAGTAATGGGGTTTGCAAAAAAGTATAAATAAGAAATTAACATTTTCATTGAGGCATTATGCTGAACAACATTCAACTGATAATCAAATATCACAGAATAGTCCAGGGGTAAAAATGATTGTTTGGCAGTTAAGTGAAAGGAACTCAGAACTAATAAAGGATGGGCAAAATAATTTCGTCTTGTTTTTTTTTTTAGTTTAGATTATGAAAGCCTGGTGCTATCACCAAATGATTGAGACAGCATTAAAACACTGCACCAAACCAAAAGGCATTCCAAGATACCATTAGATCTGGTAAAACACGTGATACGGCGTTTTGTTTCTATCCCCAGGCTTTTTAGTAAACTAAAGCAGATTGTCACAGTTTCAAAATAGCTTTTTGAGCTTTATAAAGTACCAGCACTGTCTCCAAACCAGCAATAAAAGGTCAAGCTCTCGCAATACCTGCGGCTTGGTGCTCAATTAATTTTGTCTGCTGGGAGCACAAGATAATTGCTGTGGGTCACAAGTGATAATTACCAGAAAACTCCTCTGAGCAGAATGTCTATTAAAATGGGTTATTTAAATCGCATCACCTTTGGGGTGTTAGTCTCTTTTATGCTCGTCTTTGAAAGTGTTGCTATCACCTGATCTGCTCAAGCATGCAGTCAGTGTGATTGTACAGAATGTCAAAACTTTTTGGGAATACTATACTATACAAGCTGTCCCCAAACCCATCAAAAAATGGCTCTATATTGAGCTCAAATGCTAACCACTGAGGTGTTTCTTGAATCAAACACTCAAGTTGTACAAAGAAACATGAGACCAAAAAAATCTATATATTCTATGATGAACATGTAAGGTCTGGCCTCAACAGAAATATGTGGTTGGACAAGCCTGGTGATGCAGCAGCTACTGTGCTTGGTCAATAATCTTTCTAATAATTGTCAGTAAAAATGCTCTCAGTCAACAAAACTGACTGGCAAGCCAAGCTGAACAGTGATAAGATGGGGGCATGAGAAAATATATTATTTTACCTTTTTTTAAAAACTCAAAAGTTTCAAAGCATTTTGAACTGGTCCATAAATGTTCTGTGGATAATAAATTTAGCAATTTGTCTATGTCTCTGAACCTTCTCAGTGTCAGGATGTTATACCAAATAGGCTGTTCTTATCATAAACAACACAGAATCCTTGGTCACATTTGGAATCAAGTTTTCCCTTATCCTGTTTGTAAGTATAACATACATACCCAATTTTTTGCATTTTTGATAAGTCTAGGTTTTTATCTGTCAGCATTTGGTAAGGGGTCTTCCTTGTTCGCTTACTAAAGCATCTGTTACGTACTATGGCTGCCGTTTGGACAGCATAATTCCAGAGACATTTGGGTACCTCACTTTCAATTAGCATACACCTGCCCATCTCAAAAAGGGTACGCCAGCCCCTCTGGGCAGTGCCGTTTTGGTGAGGGGAGCATGGGGCTGATGTCTCGTGCTTAATACCGTACCATTATCAGACCTGATACACTTTACTTTCCCAAAAGGGGCAACATCTGCCAGAAATTTCTCTGTTGCCTGCAGCATATCACTTTTTTGTCTTCGGAAAATATGCAAATACTGCGTTTCTATAATCATTAGTGAATGACTGCACATATTTGCATCCATCAATAGACTCAGTAGCTATTGGGCCTGCTAAGTCTCTGCGCCGTGATGGCGGTCTCTGCCCTAATGATATAATCTGTAACCGTCTCATTGCTCCGCTTCTCAAGTGATGTCAGCGTGACATACAGGTTGATGATGTGGGGCTTCCCCTTTCCAGCATAGTAGTCGCTCAATAATTTCAGCCCCTTTCTTCCATTATCGGGTGCATCTCTCATAATTAATGAGAGGCTTTTATCATCCAAAAGTTGAATCAGCACAGCATTTTTCTTTCCGTCTGCCGTTACTTCAGTTTCATCGTTGGGTTCGATCAGACAATCTCCTTTAATTATAATAAGTTCAAATGTCCAAGCACTTTAGATTCCCAAAGTTCATACTTGCTCTCATCTCCATCAAACATAAGTCAAGGCAACCTGCTGGTTCCTCGTTGATCCATGATGCTATCTAGCCATTAGCATGCTGTCGGTCGCAACTTTCTTCCGGCGATGAATCATCAAAACCAGGGGCGGACTAGGGAAAAAAAGTGGCCTTGGAATTTACTACCAGACTGGCCCACTCAGGGGCCGGGGCGGCAGATGATGGTGGCGAATACTGGAGGTGGATGATGGTGGTGGAACAAATATGTTGATTGTAGGAGAAAAAAAAATATGCATGTAAACATTATTGAAGAGATAATGACACATAATTTCATCTGAGGCTTTGATGAGGATTAATATATAATAGTTTTCATAGTTACTTAGAATAGTCTGGAATAGTTGCTTAATAGTGTGAAGACAGCTGCAGGACTTACAAAAAACTGACCAATCCAAACTCCTCGGGCCGAGGACAAAGAACCTGTTGGACAGGTAATTATTTTTTTGCTTCGGGGGGATTTGTTATTTTCATGAAATATGTACAGGTGAATGAGACATGAGTCCCACCGTCGGATGCGCGTTCAAGTTTGTGGGGGCGTGGCTTTCCATGGAGCACTGATCCATCCCTCTTCGCATAGGTGCTACTTTCAAATCTTGCTAGCTCTCCAGGATTACCAACCATGCCTTTAAATGTGTTGAACATTTTCCTACATCATGTTGTTTGATATCTATGTTTCACGCCTGGGCCTAGTCCACACATGATAATGACGTTTTTACAGCCAAACTATCCTAAATGCGTTGTGCTAATAGTTAGCAAGCTAGAAAATAATTTCATCACATTACAGCTGACTAGCATCCTCCTCCCGGTCACGTTCTCCTCCAGATGTCGACGCAAAAGCTGTAGGTGCTGCTGAGGATGAGGATGATGCACCGGCAGAAAATATATTTGTAATTTTCTGACACGTGGCCGCATCTGCTTGTAGTGCCTTTTCTTTTCTCTCAATTTTTGCTCCTCCTTTACATTTCTTCTCCATTTTTGCACTGCTGATTGATTGATGAGTTGACAGATGAAGAGGAGGAGGGGCTTATGCAGACATCCCAAGTTCCAAAAACTCATTTCAGGGAGATGCTTATTGAAACCCCCCCCCCCACACACACACACCTATTTAATTTTGGGGGTCTCTAATTTTGCCTATTTATCAACATATTAAATTGGGGATTTTTAAAAGGCTTAGACAGGCTGGATATAGATAGTTAGATATAGGCCTATACTTTAAATAAGTATTTGATACGTTTTGCTTTATTTTATAACAGCATTTAACCTACAGAAATAAAATGCAGATGATGGCGCGTTCAGCCTACCTCCACATGTCTTTTACAGTCATTAAGTCCGCCGTGGGCAATACTGACGTCACTATTGTACACAGTGCACCTCGCCACGGTGTCATCATTCTTCACCTTCACTAGACATGGATACACTTTAGTATATTCTGCTGTAAAATGAGTCTTATATTTTCGTTTTTTTACTCGAGGATTCACCCTCTGCCATTTCGCAGGATGCACAGTTTTGAGTGGTAACTGTCAGAGAGTAAATCGAAGCCCTCCCACACCGAACGTTATTGGCCTATTTTGCTGACTAAACCAATCAGCGCGCCCTCTGACAAGCAGTGGCCCTGAACGCTGGTTGAACAGAGCATCGCTTTGGACAGACACGCACAGGTTTCACACCTCTCCCCACACCCCTCTCCCTCTCGTGCTTGCGCGGTCGAAACGTGCATGGTGCACGAGTTATTGTATTGCCTGCACGCTCTCACTCGCATTGGAAGAACAAAAAAAACACTCCCTCGCATAGTCTAAAATCCGGGCTATTTTATTCGACTCGCGGGCATCCGTGATTAACTATCAATATCAGGGAGACTCCCGGAACTTCCAGGAGACTTGGGATGTCTGGGCTTATGCCCTGGGCCCTCCAGTGTTGATTAGCCAGACACTAGAGGAACTGTTAACATTGGTTATTACATTAAAGGCCAGCTCAACTACATTAAAACTCTATTTCTTTTTTTTCTTTTTGCCGGCCGCACCGGCCCACTGACCCACCGGCCCACCGGGAAAAGTCCCGATACTCCCGATGGCCAGTCCGCCCTTGAGCAAAACAAACTCCTCTTCGAGTTGCTCCTGGGCCCGTAACCTGTTGAGCACTGCAGCATCACCAACGCTGAACTCGAAGGAATAATATGACGGAGCCAATGAAGCCTTTTAGCCTCTTTGGCATCTTTATTTGTAATACATGGTACTGAACATCTTCTCTCATGTGGCTTGGGCGCACTCACTGAACATGAACGTAATGACGCGTCATGCGTCCCTGACCTGAGAATTTGCGCCTCATAGTGGTGAAGATCAAATACTGCTTATAACTAAGCAATGATACACAAAATATATTTACAACTTGAGTATATAAATCAGAATCCCTTAACACAGCCTTTTATATCAGCAATAAAGATAAATAAACATGATGTGTTCGAATACAGTATTTGGGTGACTGTCATTTGTTAAACTATCGTTTAGTGAACACGATTCAAGTTGGAAAAGACTATGGCCCCTTTCACACTGCGACCCGCTACCTTAGCGGGTCCAAACTGCACCTTCGACCCGCGTCGAGCAATGTGAACACTTGGCGTGTTGGTGACCCGTGTCGCCTGAAGCCAAGTTCAGGGGGAGTTGCCTAGTGGCAGAGCGTCACACGAAACACAGAAAATGCTGGGCGTGTACAATGACGTAGGCACAAGCCATGCGTCGGAGGTAGGGTTAAATACACCTTGAGGACTGTTTTTGCAATTGCATATGCAGTTCATGGAGATGTTATTTTACGGGGTGTGGATGGTTACAACGTGGGATGCCGCCGAAGAACATATGCGGAGAATACAAGAGCACTATAGTCCCCGAAATGTGGCGGTAAATAACGTCCTCTGCTCGGAGGCTGAGGAGCTCGCGGACCTCCTTGTCTCCCCAGTTGGCCATCTTCAAAAATGTCTCGAACTTGATGTAAAACAGAGTGAAACTTGTCCTCACCTGTCGCTGTTGTTCTGAATCAGCTGTCCATTCTGTCTTTTAAACTCCTCACGTCACGCCACGCCCACGTCCGACCCGCGTCGATTGCGTTCACACCAAACTCGGCTCGGCAAAAAGACTAGGGTCCGACGCGGGTCGAAAGGCGAGTCGAGTTGACGCGGCAGCCCGGGTCGGCAGTGTGAACGCAACAGCGGACACGCTAAATTCGCGGATTAAACGCGGGTTATTCGGCAGTGTGAAAGGGGCTATTGATTCTCTCGGCGTAAAAAAACAAACAAAAAAACTACTGTCAAAAACCTGTTTTATACTGGGAGCCACAGGTTCAAAGATAAAATAACAACCTTGACACGATAAATGTTTAAGTTGTGTCGTTTTACGCACAACTTGATCAGAAAAGCTTTTGTAGGCAGACGTGTTTTTGGTTTGTGGGTGAGAGGAGAAAAACTTGTTCTTCAAGCAGCAGTGGAAAAGTTAAAAGAAGGATTTTGTACGTGAAAAATGGGTCAACAGAGCTGGGGTGCCAATATTGTGAAATAGTTTGTTGTAATGGTCTTGTTTAATGTATGTTTAGTTCTGAATGGAAATTTAAAAGAAGGATTGTGTAGGTAAAACGAAGGTAAGTGTACGTTGTTTCTTTCAGTCTGGTGAGTGGGCCTGAGATTTGTGAGAGACAAAAGTTAAAGCTGTCCTTAAAGTGACAGACTGCTGAAGTGCAGAGGTTAAAGAAGGATTTATTTAGTGGAAAACTGGTATAATAGAGCTGTGTAGCTAAAATTATGGAATAGAGTGTTGTTACAAAGATTTTTGAGTTTTTGAGGTTGTATTTTGTTGTCCTGATTTCTTGAACATCTGTTAAGCTTTACTGGGGGTTTTCTGGGTTGCTGTGTGATCTGTATTTGTTCTATTCTTCTTTGGTTGGTCTTTACAGCTTGTGTTGTAGGTTGAGCTTTTTTTTGTAAAAGATCTTTTTTATTAGCATTCTACTAAAATTAAATTTAAGTGAACTTCAGACTAGGTCTCAATCAGTGTTTAAATTGGCTTTTGTAAAGTGGGGGAGCCCTTCACTCGCAGTGGTCAATGTCGCAAAACATTTCTACTATGTGAATACACTGCTACTAACACACCGTTAATTCACATTACGTGTTCCTTATTAGTTATTTATCTCATATGCACATATCACAACAATAACATAACTTTAAAGGTGCACCGTGTAATATTTTTAGCAGTTTCTTTCCAGAATTCATGCTGCCCTTTCACAATTTTTACCTTTTTCACAAATACTTACCACCACCACCATCAGATTCTAAGTATTTATTATGACTGGGAAAATTGCACTTTTCATACATGAAAAAAATAATCTTCTCCATGTCTACCATTTTGAATTTCTAGAAATAGACATTTTTAGAAGCTGGGCCTGCACTTACTCCTTTGCTGCTCCTGACAGTGGTACTGTTAAATGCATACAATATGATGGTTACCAATTATAAACACAGGTTTTAGGAATTTATAATCCAATGCATTAAATATGGCTGGTTTTTTTTTGGTTTTTTTTGCCAAAATGACCTCAACATACCCACTGAAAAAGTCCCTCAGTGTTCGCTTCATTGTCAGAGTTACAGCGTCTGAACAGTAAAATCAACTTAAATACCAATGTATGTGGGGATGGTCCACTATGCACTGGCTCACAAACTTGAATGTAGTTAAAATCAACATGAGCTACAGTACAGAATTAAAAAGAATTGAGCTACCTAAAGACATTGTGGCACTGAATCCATCTGATATTATTAACAAGCGAAGCAAAAAAAAAAAGTCTTTCAAAAGCCTACTCTACCAACACTGTGTGCTGAAGTAGGCTACCACTCATCCTTTCCATTAGAATAACTCATTTGTAACGAATAACGAAGTTTAGCGACCTCATAACTTTGGTCAAACTCATAGGATTGCGAGTCGAGCACGCTATCCAGGCTGGTGGTTGTCTCACTAGCAAGAGAGAAGTTTGCTAGTTTCCATATGCAAAGCTACGTTGCAGCAGGCATTCGTTCAATTGTGAACAATTTGTTGAACCAAAATGGTTTTATAGATAACTTAAACATTTGGTTAACTATGAACTGGTCAACCTGAAGAATATGCTTATCGAAAATGTCAAAAGCTGTGCTGTGTGATGTAGGCAGCACTGTTGAGGTCAAAATGAAATGTAATTCCTCCAGCAAGCCATCAAAATTGCTGAACATGGCACATGTGAAAAAACCTCAAGAACAGAAAACAAAAAAGAACAGCAGCCAATTTTTGAACGATCGTTTCTTGCAAGTTCTCATTTGGTGTGTATGGGCATGGGTGAGTATCTCTGACCATCATGACCATGCTTCAGAGTGTCAGGTAAGATTTACTGCAGGCCATCTTGGACTCCACCTTCATGAATTCCAACTCCATCACTCCATGACACAGTTAAATAAAACAAAAAGGAAATACTGCCACGGTTAAAAAACAAAGGGCGCAAGCGTGGCAAACCATTGCTGACCGCCTGGATACGTAAGTAGTGCACAAATACACAATCACCACTCCACTGAAACCATCACAATTAGGCTACAATCCAAATAAAATGTTAATAACATATTTGAAAAGATATTTGTAGCCTACTTTGATTATGAATAAGTTGAAATTGACTGCATGTGAGTGAAACTATCTAAATGGGTGCATGGGTGAGTATCTCTGACCATCATGACCATGCTTCAGAGTGTCAGGTAAGATTTACTGCAGGCCATCTTGGACTCCACCTTCATGAATTCCAACTCCATCACTCCATGACACAGTTAAAGGATAAGAAAAAAAAAGGTTGAATGTATTTGGGTGGTCTTATAAATGAAAGGATACATACTCTAAAGCAGCACTGTAATAAGCTACAGCCAGTTGATGAATCCATTAAAATATGAAATATGTCTTATTAACTTGTGATAGGATGTGGAATTTGAGACACGGCCTCATGACAGAATGAGCTGGTTAAGTTCTTTTTATCTTTTATTTCCCTTTTCATTGATTTAGCAGGAATGCTGTTGTGACCTATGGCCTTTGGGACCAACTGAGGTTGGACCATGGAGCAGAATTTTGTCTCTCTACATATGCAGGAAAAACTGTCAGGGTACAGGTTTCGGCAAGACAGGGCACCATATGAGCAGACACCATCAACAAAGGTATTTAAAAGTTTTTCTTATCATTATTTCTCTCAACATGATATATTATGTGTGTGGGGTATGTATTTTTCAGCACTTGGACAGTGCAGTGTCTGGGTGGTTGTGTATATAGCTCCTGTGTTTCTATATCTATACATGTTACTAGATTATATCACACAGTGGTCGTGAAATGACTTGCATTTCCTTTCCCACAATTTTTGAGTTAAATGGCATGTACAAAAAAAAGATAATCTTGGAATGATATTCTATAATAATAATAAAAATCTTGAATGCTGACCTAAAAATAAGAAAAAACCTGCATTTTTACAGAACCACAGGATCGAACGTGTGTGGCCTGAAGTGAACAACCGAGTCACCTATCCATTGAAGGCTGCCTTGGTTCATCTGGTGGACCAAGAGCAGCTGGACACAGAGGACACCACAGTCAGATACTGTTAGTCAAACCTGACCTGTCAGGTAGCCAGCATCGGAATCCAAAGATTTATTGATGCTTGGAATTCTCACCCAGTTTCAGGTATTTGATCCATTTTAGCAGTTGTATCCCCCAACACAAAAATAAATTTCACTTCGCAGGGTTCTTGCTATGAGAATTACTTTCCCCTTGACAACACCTGGCAGCTTGCCCTGCTGCTTTCTCAGGTCCCACTGAGCATTTTCAAATTCAAAATATGTAAAGTAAATCATGTGTAAATACAGTACACCTGAGACGTATATAGAGCTTTCAAATGAAAGCATTTTGTTGTGTTGTAGACTTAATTTAAATAAATAGTATGGCATTAATATTTTTTCTCATAAATCAAAACAAAATAACCCCTGTGTTCTGAAAATTTAGTAGCATTTAAAGATAGATTAGATTAGTTTAGATTTGACTTTATTCATCCAACAACGGGGAAATTAACTTGTTACAGTAGCAGCAGAAAGTGTAATATACACTAGAGAATTGAAATCGAAAGGGCAAAAAAAGAAAAAAAATACAAAGAACAGACAGAAGTAATCTAAAATAGACAAGAAGAAACAAACAAAAGTACAAATGCTGCCATGGTGAGTTAGTAGTGAGTAGAGACAGAAACTACAGCATTATCAGGTGGTGCAGGTGTTGTAGAGTCTGACAGCGGTCGGGATGAAGGACCTGCGGAACCTCTCCTTCTTACACCGTGGGTGTAACAGTTTGCTGCTGAAGGAGCTTCTCAGGGACCCCACAGTGTCATGTAGGGGGTGAGAGGTGTTGTCCATGATGGATGTTCGCTTAACTAATGGCGCTTTTCCAATAGTTCGCCACGGCTCGGTTTGGTTGTGTTTCCATGCCTCCTCGACATGGGCGGGGTCGTCGTAATACGGCTGCGCGTTGCTGCTCACCCTGTGGCTTTTTGTCGCACAGAAGGCAAGAGAAGAGAGCCAGAGAAGACTCCTGGGGCCCATTGCACAAAACATGGGCGCCCAGGCTTAGTTGGTTGCACAAAGGCCAAGCCAGGATGAGCAGACACGGATTCATCAAGCCAGGTGAAACCAATCCCGGATAAGTGCTGCACACGGCTTGCTTAAATAGACCCCACGATCGATCATAGATTCACTGATTCACCATGGCAACAAGGGCGGCGTATTTCTCCCCAGCGGAGCAAGAACTATTAATGGAAGCATATGAAGAGGTGAAGGAGAAAATAAAACAAAAAGGAAATACTGCCACGGTTAAAAAACAAAGGGAGCAAGCGTGGCAAACCATTGCTGACCGCCTGGATGCGTAAGTAGTGCACAAATACACACTCACCACTCCACTGAAACTATCACAATTAGGCTACAATCCAAATAAAATGTTAATTAACATATTTGAAAAGATATTTGTAGCCTACTTTGATTATGAATAAGTTGAAATTGACTGCATGTGAGTGAAACTATCTAAATGTAACTCCATGCTCCTCCACTGTTTCATTTTGTGTGTGCGCGTGTTTTTGTGTGTGTAGATTTAACATGACTGGGCCAAAACGGACATGGCAGCAAGTCAAAGTAAAACATAAGAACATCCTGCAGAATGGTAAGTCCCCTGACAAATACTTAACAAGTGTACTAAGAATTTGCCTGCCCACACATTGCCTGTACTGTTTTAGCAGTGAGAAAAAAACACAAACAAGGCACAGGTGGTGGGTCACCATCACCTGACCTAACCCCAGCAGAGGACAAGGCACTGGAGCTCAACAAGGGCAGGCCTGTGTTGGAGGGGATCCCTGGGGGGACAGACACAAATATATGTCCCCCCCCAAGATCCCACCCTCTTCATACATGGTACATTCTTCCATCTCTATGTGAGACATAACCAACCATTAATATTCAATCATTTTGGACTATCTGACTTTGGTTTGCCTTGCAGTCTCTGGAAACACCATCACACTGCTGGAGCCCCCAGTACCAGAAGATGCTGCTCCAGTGAGTAGGCTACTCCATCAAAGGCATACTGTAGGCCTGGCATGTCTCATCTACTGACTTTATTATGAATCCCATTTAAATGTGATAGGGTGAAGGCACCAGTGCAGGTAGTACTGCTGCTGCAGCAGCAGCAGATAATGACTTTGATGATGAGGAGACTATCTCTCTGGGCTCAAGGAGGCCTGAGGTATAATGTGCAGCATGTGGAAGTACTCATTCAGTCTACAATGGTGTGAAGTCATCATGTGGTGCCCACACAAAATGTAATTTCTGTTAACAGGACCCAGATGCTGCACAGGATGAAAGCCAGCCAGGCAACATCGTGAGTATTAATAGAAAGACATTCCCATTATGCAAAATTCCCACTTTGCTAATTGTTTTGTGTCTACAGAAATCACAAGTTATCAGACAGCTCTATGCCACACATCTAAGGCGCCAAATACAGCTGGCAGAGGTCGACATTCAATACAGGAGAAAAAAATTCAAGACCTCATGCTGGAGTCAGAAATCAAAAAGAGGACATTGACAAAACTGGACCTCGAAATAAAAAAACTTCAGCGGGATGCGAGTTATGCCTTCAAGGAACATCATGGTACTCTCTAATGTGTATTTATATTTATATGGTGATGTACTTTATGTGTAGTCTGTGGGAAACTAAATTATCTAATTATTGAAAGTTAATCTAAAATCATCAGTTATCTAAAATGATTGCAATTAATGATCACAAATGTTTCAATAATGATAGTGGGTATAGTTAAATGTTTTAACAATATGTTCTAGGCAGTGGAATAAATATTGGTTTCCATTTGTGGCGACCGCTGACTGAGATATGGAATGAGATTAAATAGATCCTGGAACTTAGCCTGGTCTGGAGCAGGCTAGCTTCACAGAATAAATCTCCATGGTAACTTACGTCTAACATATCCCACTTCCCTCTATCCCACTTTTGTGCAACTGGATCACGGATAAATTGAGCCAGGATAGCCAACATATCCCGGCTTAATCCCTTATCTTAGTTTTGTGCAACGGGCCCCAGGCCGCCAGACAAAACAGTATTGAAAAGTACCGAAGAGTTTTGTTACGAGCTTCAAAAAGACGACGTTTGGAGGTAAGCTAACGGTTGCTAACGCTAGCTTTTAGTTTTTATTTATTTTTTTAAAGTTAATTATTTTCCGTTATTTATTTTTAATAAACTTTATTTATCTTCACAATATCACAGTAACAGTAGTCATGAAAGAAATAGTGTACAGTAATGAACAAAGGACATAAAATGAAAGAAGAACATAGTTAAAAAATACAACGATAGAAAACTGTTAGAACAGAAGAGAGAAAAAAAGGAAAAAAAATTACACAAGTAAATGCGAGTTACAAAAATAAGTTATAGTCTTTCCAAATACTTATTGTTTTTATAGCCTTTTTGTTAATTTAATTCGAGATTGAGTCAAGATACAATTTTACATCTACTGTATTACGAAGAGGTCAAAAAGTGGTTTCCTGTGCATTATTTTACTTTTATGAATATGAAATTTAACAAGCAACAATATTAGATTGATAAGGTATGTGGGAGAGGAATCTTTCTCCTTGAAATCTGTGATACCAAACAAAAAAATTTCAAAGAAAAGAAGGAAATATAGTTGGATATCAGAGCAACAATGTCTTTTCAGAACTTCTTTGAGCATATACAGTTCCAAAACAGATGAACAGATGTTTCTGGGTAAAGCTTACAAAAAGAACAGGAAATATCAATATCAGCTTTATATTTCTGAAGAAAGTGCTTAGTTGGATAAAATTTATGAATTAATTTAAAAGAGACTTCTTTGACTTTATTAGTGAGAGAAAACTTGTGGAGACCAAATTTTTCCCCAATTAACATTCTGCACAAAGGAGTTCCAATAAGATACACAAGATGGGGATGAAACCAGATTTTCTTGGAATAAAGAACGGATTTTGGAATTAACAGCTTTTAATTGAGTTGAGAAACAGAGCTTACCAACAGCGGTCAAGAGGACTCATAGGCTGGGTGTAAGAAAAGTCAACATGCCTGAACAACATGAGCAGACCAGATGGGATAGCATCAAAGACAATGCTATATTCTCTTGGAGTGAAAGGAACCTTATACTGAGTTAGAAATTCCTCATAGCGATAAGGAAGGCCTTTATTATTAAATAGCTGACTAACTTGAATAATGCCATAATTAAACCACCTCTGAAAAAATAATGACCTGTTTTTGTATAGTATGTTAGAGTTGTTCCAGATATAACATCTCTGTGGAGAAAAAATATGTTTATAAATAAGGGACCAGGCTAAAAGTACCTGTTGGTGAAAACTGGATAGCTTAGTGGGTATTTTTGGAATACTATAATTGCAGAGGAGAACAAACTCTAGGCCCCCTAAATGTGAAAAGACATGTTGTGAAACGAAGTTCCAGGTGGAGTTTGGGTTTTTAAGATAATTTTTGATCCATTTTATTTTAAAGGTGTTATTAAAGGAGTCAAAATCAATAAAATTTAGACCGCCAAACTTATCGTTGTTAAGGACAACAGATTTGCGTAAATAATGTGTTTTGTTTTTCCATAAAAAGCTGGAAAGCATTCTGTCAGCAGATTTACAAACTGATTTCTCAACATAAAGAGACTGGGCAGCGTAGGCTAGCCGGGATAATCCTTCTGCTTTAGTGAGCAGAACTCTGCCTCTCAGGGACAAGTCCCTCTGTAGCCAACTATTAAAAATCTTTTTTTGACTTTTCAAGAATGAGAATAAAATTGGTAATACCGTACTTCTGTTTTTACTATTCTTAGTGATACTAATACCCAGGTATGTTACATTTTCTTTAACAGGGATGCCACAAATAGAGGAGTGTAAGCAGTTTTTCACGCTAGCTTTTATTATCCGCGTTATGACGCTTCCAGTGACGACACTCATCGCCCAATCAGTGGAAGGCAGTCGGCTGACGTCACGTTTTAGTAACGCTTCGGCCCGCTTGGAACCAGATTAAGATTAAGATCCGATTTATTGGTCATGCATACACACGAAATTTGTCCTCTGCTTTTAACCCATCCAGGTTGGCACCTGTTGACACACACATGCACATGGTCACACACTCAGAGACAGATGCCAACCTGGAGCGGTGGGCAGCCATGAAGCCCCCAGGGAGCATGGGGGTACGGTGCCTTGCTCAAGGGCACCTCAGCCGTGACAAGGAGGTGGACTGACACCCCTCCAGCTATCAGTTCCACCAATCTTTTTTGAGTGGCGAAAATCATCCCGGTTGCAGGTACTGCGTGCTAGTGGAAACACGCAATAGCGCGCCGAGCCGAAGCGAGCTAGTGGAAAGGATGCCATAACATCCTTTTCTCCCCCACTTCCTCTATTGAGTCCAGAGGACAGTCTAGGACAGAGAGAGCTCGCACTCCTAATCAGTCTCTAAAGCTTGCTCCTGTCCCTGTCCCTGCTGCCCCCTCTCCAGCAGAGCACAGCATAAAAGATGGCTGAGGCCACCACAGAGTCATAAAAGGTCCAGAGGAGAGCCCTGCACACTCCGAAGGACCTCAGTCTCCTCAGCAGACGGAGGCGACTCTGGCCCGGAGTGAAGTGGGTTGCTTTCCTCTGGAAGTTAATGATCAAAAAAACTTAATCATTAGATTTGTAAGAACTGATAAACTAGCTTGTTTGTTATTTTTTAGATGCATATCCTTTGCATGTCATGGTTTCCTTCTCTGTGACACATTCACTTGAATCGGATATAAAATAACTTAGGCAGCTGACAACACAGTACAGTGGAATTACAGTTGCCTGATGGCCAAATCAGACGTATACACAAACACAGATGGCTTATGTCAGTGTAGGTAGGCTTTAACAATACTGATAATGTGATATTGGCAGTTAGTTACAGTACAATATAATGTGTCTCAATACAGAGAAAATAAACTGATTCAACATTCCCTTTGTCTCTCATAAGGAAGAGGGATTCCAAATGTTGTGGCCGAGGGTGAATGTCAGGTTAAATTGCCAGAAGAACTTCTGCCAGGTTCAGCAGAGGCTGCTGATATACCTGCAAGAGAGGGGGGCAAACCTGACATGTGAGTCAGCATTTGGCACCAATCCTTTTCGGTGTCTGGAGGAGCAAGAAAATGCAGAACAGCAGTTCACCGCAGCATACCCAGACATTGGGAGTCTTTTTGATAATGCTGTGAACCAACAGCCTCGCCCCTTCCAGGAAGCTGTGATGGAGCTGATCTCTGTGCCGCGGAGACAGCAAGTCTAGATAATGAGACATATTTTGTTAGTTAGTGATTAATTTTTTTGTTTTTGTTTTTGTTCATAATTATTAATGGTTCTTTTAGTGGTTATTTTGTTAGTTAAGTTTGTTAGTCGGAGCGCTGCCGTCTCCGGCTGTAGTCCGTGCCGTAGTCTCGCTGGAAACACCGCGAGACTGTCACGCACCAAGCAGGACACAAAACGGGGAGCTGATTACAGCATACTCCGCCCTCTTCAGCGACACACCACCTCAACAAATATCAAAGTTGAACTTTTAAACACACAGTCCCTGAACAACAAATCCTCCTTCATTCAGGATCACATTGCTGACAAACAAATTGACTTTATGTGCCTTACAGAGACATGGCAACAACCGGAAGACTATTCTGCCTTGAATGAAGCCTGTCCTCCTGGCTATAGCTACCTGGAAAAGCCCGCTGCACTGGCCGTGGTGGTGGCTTAGCCGTGGTATACCGAAGCAATTTTGATTTGTCTACCCTGCCCCTGCCTGCATATTCCTCATTCGAATGCCTTGCATTTAAATGCAAACCCCCCTGCTCATTCACAATACTCCTGGTCTATAGGCCCCCTAAACCTAACTCAGCTTTCATCCCAGAGATACATGACCTTCTCACTACACTCTGCACAACCTCAGCTAATATTATAATACTTGGTGACTTTAACATCCATGTCGACACTCCCTCCTGCCACCTTGCTGCTGAGTTTTTGCATCTCCTTGACTGCCTCACCCTGACACAACATGTTGTTGTCCCAACACACATCAGGGGGCACACTCTGGACCTAGTCATCACCAACTCCACTCTCATAAGCAACCTTTTGGTGTCCGATCTGGGCGTGTCTGACCACAAGGCCATCTCAATGGAGCTTCCAATATTGTTTCCCGCTGACAAACCCAAACGCCAGATCAGCTTCAGGAACTTAAAAAATATTGACCCAGATTCCCTAACCTTTGACCTACAGCAACTCTCTTCTGTTCATTTTCAAACAGCCACTGACTCTGTAAATTTCTACAACGCATCACTGAGCAGCCTCCTGGATCTCCATGCCCCTGTCAAAACTAGAACAGTCACCTTCCCCCACTCAGCCCCCTGGTACACCAGCGAGCTGCGGGCAATGAAGAGAGCAGGACGTGTCCTCGAACGGCGTATCAAAGCTTCAGACCTCACAGTGCACAAATTAGCCTATCGGGAACATCAGAAGGCCTACTCAAAATCCCTCGGCGATGCACGGTCTCACTTAATACGCAGCTATAATGTGTCCTACCACAATTATGCAGATGACACTCAGATCTACGTGTCACTGACGGCAGGAGAACACGGGCCTGTAGATACACTGTGTCGCTGCATCGAACAGATCAGTGTGTGGATGCAAAACAATTTCCTCCAGCTAAACTCAGACAAAACTGAAATCATTGTCTGTGGCCCACAGAAACAAAGAGAAAGTGTTATCAGTCACCTTGAGACTCTCTCTCTAAAACCTAAGTATCAAGTTAGAAATCTCGGGGTAATATTGGACTCAGACCTGAACTTTAACAGCCACATTAAATCTGTAACATCAGCAGCTTTTTACCATCTAAAAAACATTGCCAGAATCAAAGGAATAGTGTCTAAACCAGACTTAGAGAGACTGATCCATGCGTTTGTCTCCAGCAGGTTAGACTACTGTAACGGCCTGCTCACTGGGCTCTCTAAACGGGCTATAAGACAGCTGCAGTACATCCAGAACGCTGCTGCTCGAGTCCTGACTAGAACCAGGAAATACGACCATATTAGTCCAGTGCTCAGGTCTCTGCACTGGCTTCCTGTCGCTCAGAGAATAGACTTTAACACAGCTCTGCTGGTGTACAAGTCTCTTCACGGTCAAGCGCCAAAGTACATCTCTGACATGTTAGAGCCATATGAACCAACTCGGGCTCTGAGAACCTCAGGGAGGGGTTTCCTGCTGGTGCCCAGAGTCAGCACTAAACAAGGTGAGGCTGCGTTTCAGTTTTATGCTCCTAAAATCTGGAACAGTCTTCCAGAAGATGTGAGACAGGCCTCAACTCTGACAATGTTTAAATCCAGGCTGAAAACAGTTCTATTTAGCTGTGCATATGACACCTGAAAGTATTTTATCTGTACTCTTCACCTTTTAATTACTTAATGATTATTTTAATGGGTTTTAAATTTCTTTCTTTTTTAATTTCTTTCTTTTCTTTTATTTTTTTTTTATTCCTTTTTAATGGTTTTATTGCCTTCTTGTGATTTTATGTAGCTGTAAAGCACTTTGAATTGCCCTGTGTATGAATTGTGCTCTATAAATAAAATTGCCTTGCCTTGCCTTCTACTCAAGACTCATCAATAATAACCCTGGAAACTCCAAAAGACTTTTCTCCACTGTTCATAACCTTCTCAAACCTCATATCCCCCCGAAACTGGACACCACACAGGAGCAGTGCAATAAATTCATCTCCTTCTTCAAGACAAAGGTAAATAACATCCGTTCCATCCTCTCCACCCCCTCTGCCCCCCCAACCCCAACTGACAGCCCTCAGCTTGGGATGGTCCAGCCTCTCTGCTGCTTCATGAGCATCACACAGTGTGAGGTTGAGGAAATAATGAGGAAGATGAAACTCTCTACCTGTGCCTTGGATCCTTTTCCCTCAGCCTTGATAAAAACTCACACCTCTGCCATTAGCCCCATGGTTACTAAAATCATAAACTGCTCCCTTCAATCTGGCCACATCCCATCTGCCCTGAAGGTTGCCGTCATAAAACCACTCCTTAAAAAACCCAGCCTCAACCCGGAAGTGCTTGCCAACTACAGACCAATTTCAAACCTTCCATTCCTCTCAAAAGTGTTGGAAAAGGTAGTTGCTGCCCAACTTCATGACCATCTCAAACCAAACAACATGTTTGAAAAATTTCAGTCTGGTTTCCACCCTGGCCACAGCACTGAAACTGCTCTGGCCAGGGTCACTAATGACTTACTGATGTCAGCTGATGCTGGCTCACCATCCCTGCTCATTCTCCTTGACCTCACTGCAGCCTTTGATACGGTTGACCACCACATCCTCCTTCACCGCCTACACTCCACCATCGGACTCTCTGACTCAACTCTAAACTGGTTCACCTCCTATCTCACCAACAGAACTGAATACGTCTCCCTGGGAGAAGCCAAGTCTGACACTCTCCCTGTCTCCTGTGGTGTCCCCCAAGGGTCAGTCCTTGGCCCCACCCTTTTCACTATATACATGCTTCCCCTTGGCCGTGTCATCAGCCGGCATGGAATATCTTTCCATTGCTATGCTGATGACACCCAACTTTATTTTAAAATCAACCCATTATCCTCTGTAACTCTGCCCTCGTCCACACTCACCATCTGCCTGGAGGAGATAAAGGCGTGGATGAAGGAAAACTTTCTGCAGCTAAACAGTTCAAAAACTGAAGCAATTCTCGTTGGCACCCCACATCAGACCCGGTCATCCTCCATTACCAGTATCACCTTCGCCGGCCACAACATCCACCTTTCCTCATCAGTCACCAACCTCGGAGTAATAATGGACCCTCACTTGACCTACGACCTCCACATCAAACAGCTTTGCAAAAACTCTTTTTACCACCTTAGAAACATTGCAAAACTCCGCCCATCACTCTCTCTCCCAGATGCAGAAAAACTTGTCCACGCCTTTGTCTCCACCAGGCTGGACTACTGTAACGCCCTTCTCATCGGGGTCCCAAATAAAAACATTCAGAAGCTCCAATACATCCAAAACTGCTGCCCGGATCCTCACAAGGACAAGAAAATTCGAGCACATCACACCAGTCCTCAAATCCCTCCACTGGCTTCCTGTTTCCCTCAGGATCACATACAAGATTTCGTTACTGACCCACCAGTGCCTCCATGGTACTGCCCCAACCTACCTGAAGGAGCTACTCACCCCTCTACCCTCTCCACGACACCTCCGCTCCGGTCAGGCAAACCTCCTCCAGATCCCAAGGACCAAGCTCCGAACCATGGGAGACAGAGCCTTTTGCCACGCCGCTCCCTGTCTTTGGAATGCTCTCCCTGACCACCTGAGAGCTCCATTGACCCTGGACACTTTTAAAAAAGGCCTAAAAACCTACCTTTTTAAAAAAGCCTTTGATTAGGCCATTTTATTATTATTATTTTTTTCTCTGGAGACGCTCGCACTCCATGTTCATATTTTTAATGTAGCACTTTGAGACTGTTCATTCAGTGTAAAGTGCTCTACAAATAAAATTTATTATTATTATTATTATTATTATTAGTTGTAGTTATGAAAGGGAATGTTTAAATTGTTACCAGTGTGTGTGCATGTTATATAGTTCTGTTGAGATTGTGTTATGAATAAATGTGTTTTTTGTTGTTTGTACTATTTTGTTTACTGAGTACTCCTTTGCACTCAGTTGTGCGTTTGGGTTCAAGTGCTAGTTTTATTAGTTAAACGCATGCCACACAGACATGAGTTGTTTTGTTTTAACACATTCAAACCATTAAAATGGTACTCCACTTTGTTTGCACACCTGCAGCCTTTTGGCTGTTTTCAAATTAGCAAAATGCAAGGTCACATTACAGGGTCTGACATGTTCACTCTTAAATGTAGGCTATGTCAGGGTGTATTTTACTGTAATCTCCAGCAATCCTGACACGGGCCCAACAGTGAGGAGGACCACCACATTGTCCCGATTGAACAATTTAGACACCACACTGCTGAAGACCTAGCCTGCTGGGACCTGCACTGAGGCAGACAAGAAGAGGCTTCAGGGGGTAATCAAAGCAGCACAGATTATTGTTGGGTTCCCCTCCCCTTGTGTCACACTCCAGTGTGGTAGATCGCTCTTTATTTCGGCAGGGAATGTAACACACACTCAGCTAAAATAATAATTTTATATAGGCTATCACGTTCTCCCAAACAACCAGCTGGTGTAGTTTCACTTAACTAAAATAAATGCAGCCTACTACCTACAATGAGTGTATAAAAAGCGGTAAATATGTTTGATGTGAAATCAGCACGCTACTTTTATTTTGACGTTGTTACGCGTCACTTCCGCTTCCAGTCTGCCCGCCGTAATGTTCGTATCGTGTGTAAGAAACGAAAAATGAAAAAAGTCATTTCCAAAAACCAAATTTTTCGTTTTTTTTTTATGAAGATAGTAAAATCCATTTTTGGTTTAAAACGAAAAATTAAAAAAGGATAGCTGTTTCCGTTTTCGTTTTTTGGTTTTGACAGAAAAATCACGAGATAACGGTGCATAAAAAAAAACATTATTGGCCGTTCTCGGCTTCCGTAGTAATGAGCTTAAAATGCTGTTAATCACTGTCATGTATTCAACTGCTGCTCTTTGTCATAATGGGCTTTGATTCTTGAAGAGTATTAATTAACAGTTTGCGTGGTTATTGTGTTGTAATTGTTTTATTAAAAGTGTTTTTGTGAGCTTTGGCAGTGTTATATAAATCTTTTTCTTCAGGCACTTTTAGCTGAGGTCCTTTATATTTTCACTAAGGCATTGTACAATCACGAAAAGGACCTTAGCGTCACACACGTGTGATATTTGCTGTTACAATGGCGGACCTACAGATGAAGCTTCTTCGCAAGAAACTTCAGAAAAGAAATGAGAAAAACAAAGAGCGTAAAACACTGAAGAAGTGTAAACAAGACGAGGAGACTGGTGAGTGTTTCTAAATAAAACCGCTCAGTTTGTTTCTGGAGCTGAGTTGAACGTCACTTGCTGTTGTAGCGTTGTTAGCTCGTGGTGGCACCAATTTAATTTAGTTGAAAATTACAGAAGTTTGGTCAGTCGCTCTTATTATTCCTCATGCTATTGTTGCTCAGTTTTATGTGTATGCCACCAGCTTGTCACATGTTTTGATGTTAAGCCTACTTTGATAACGTGCAGTTAGCCACTGCTGTAGCACATTTAGCCTTCCAGACTTTTCCCCGCAGATTTTCATATTAAATATTATTTACAGTGAAGTCCAATGGACTTGAAAAGGACCATTGTGAGGAGGGATCCTCCACCTGTGGGACAGACGGTGAGGCCAAGGAAAAACCGAAGAGTGAAGTTAAGATACCAGAGGATGGGACCACAACTGATGATGCTCCTGAGAAGAAAAGAAAAAAAAGAAAGTTAACAGATGCTCAGAAACCATCAGGTAATGCCTACGTCGGTTCAGTTATAGGAAACAACAGTGTTTTTTTTTTCTTTTTTTTCTTGCTGTTCATCATAAATATGATCTTTTGCATTCTAGCTGTGAAGAAAAGTAAGAATGAGACGGAAGGGGAAGAGTTGGCAAATGAGATTGGGGTAGAGGGAAATGAAAAGCCAACAGATGAAGAAGACAAATCTTGGACGGGACTTGAAGAAGAGGAAGATGAGCCTGAATTGCCATCTGGTTTAACAGGTATTGATGTCTGCTTATTGTAGGACTTGATCTTCACTTTTGGGATTATGTGTGATCTTTTTGTTAAAGGGATGGTTCGGAGTAGATTGACCCTGGGGTCATTTGAACCGTGACATCCAGCCAAGTTTTTTCGATATTGGCTGAACATCAGCCGAGTTACTGAGTTATCCCGAATAGCTTAGTACAAGCGCTAACGGACCCTGGCAGTATCTCCAAAATTACCACACTAAAATCACATGCCATGACACCAAACTTCTACAGTAGTACAAATACGGTCTGTACTCACAAAACGATGCATTTGGAAGTTTGTACATAGTCCAGGAGTTAATTATTATCAACACAAGCCTGATAGCTTCTCTGCAGCTAAAGCTGCGTCGACGTCACTTCCTTGATCTGGGAGCTTCAAAGTAAGATGAGGGTTGATCTACTACTGTAGACAACAACGTATATGCTATATTCTACATGAATTTTTATGTTGTAGAGTTGTGAATTTATTTTATCAATGGAGAAATTGAGAAGCCTTGCTTTGTTGTAACTGCAAGGACATGCTAGATTTGATTGTATTCTCTGGGACAATTCATTCTATTTTGCATATAGTCCTTTGCAGTGGTACCATGTTATTTCATGAACTATTTTCTGTTCAGGAGCATTCGAGGACACATCGTTTACCTCTCTTGCTGGGTTGGTGAGTGAGAACACGCTCAAGGGAATTAAGGAAATGGGATTTGAACATATGACTGAAATCCAGCACAAAAGTATTCGGCCCCTGCTGGAGGGAAGGTAAGTCTGATTCTCCTGAGTTTGTCCAATGTTTAGAATGATGTAACATAATGATTGCATGATTGTTTTTGTTTCAGTTGTCTTAGGGATCTTAAAAATCGAGCCAACGATACCCTCACAGGGATGTCTGTATCCTGTCTTTGGCTCTTTCAGACACTGTTTCTCAACCGACTTCTTTTTTTTAATGTTCAATTGCCATAGGGTTGGTCAGTTGCAGAATTTATGAGATGGCTGTTCTCCAACTGACTTCAGTGTAGTGAAAGAACTTGTTAATAGTACATTAATGCGACTTCTAAGTTATTTTACAATGCATAATGCAGCATACTTGCACAAAAAAGTTAGTTTCAATTGAAACATAGGTTTTCCTAACACATTAAAACCAGTCTATAATCTTAAAACTATGTACTTGTGACTTTTATTAAGCACATTACTGGGGTTCAAACTGCCTTAGAGCACCTGGAGACGCAGATGCTGCGACTTTGGCTTCCAGCCATGCACCACAATGTGTTGCTTGTGGGTTTTGATGGCATTTCTGTGTAGTGATGCTCCGATCAGCATTTTTTGGACCGATCACCTATCATCAAAATCATGATCTGCCCGATTGCTGATCACGGAAGGAATCGGACATTTCCATGCCTTTCATCTAGCAGAGAGTGCAGCATTTATAGAAATTAAACCGCCAGAGGTAGCTGGGGACATGTAGAACAAGAATCTGGTGGAGTCGGCAGAGAACATTTTGATTTGGTTCTAAATTAAGTTTTCAAATCTGACTATGCAGAAATGAGTTTGATTCTGAATATGCTTCAATAATTTTGTTCTATCATTTTGTTTTAATCATTAAAAAGATTGTATTAAAAAAAAACAACCAAGTAATGACAGGTGTATGTATTCCAACAAATGAAAAATCAACTTCGATATAGATTTCTGAGTTTACGGGGTGCATTGAATGCACCATAAATCCGCTCACGCGCTTTACCGTACGACGCGATGTAAACGGGCACTCGATTTTCAAGTGTAGCTAGCGTGACCGTGCCTCTCCGAAGCGCAGATGGCGTGACCGCAGTAAGTTTCACATCTTTCTGACACACTTTGAAGAAATTCCAGACAGAGGTCATGTTGTCGAGATGCACTGTAGAGGTTTTGCCTGTTCGGTTCTGTACACACGTCCCGTACCACATTAGAAAGTGGTCGCTAGTAATTTACGTCACGTGATCGGTTTTTTGATCGGCATGTTTTTCTGATTTTTGGGCATTATCGGCCGATCGATCGGAGCATCACTACATCTGTGACCTTTACCATGACAAAATCTTCATGTGTATGGCTGTACATGGTTAGGGCTCGCATGAAGATTTGTTTTTATGACTGTGGTGTCATATTCCTCAACTGCACAGGGAGCGTGAATATTTGCCAAATTTTCTAGTCTTACCTTAAAGTTAGAATTTCTTAACTGGTCAAAAATATCAGTTTGGTCAATGAGAGTGATATGTTGAACTGTGTTAAACCCTTGCTTTCCTGTAGAGATGTTCTTGCTGCTGCTAAGACAGGAAGTGGTAAAACCTTGGCCTTCCTGATCCCATCTATAGAACTGGTGTACAAACTCAAGTTTATGCCAAGGAACGGTAAGTGTTTTTTGCTTATTTTTTTTTTTTTGTATTGTTTCCTTCTCCACATACTTTTGTGGTTGCACTTCATCTTCTCTTCACTCACTGAATCCTGAGATGCCTCTCTTGTTCCAGGCACTGGTGTTGTGATCCTTTCTCCCACACGTGAGTTGGCAATGCAGACGTATGGTGTGATGAAGGAGATGATGACTCACCACGTGCACACCTTTGGTCTGATCATGGGTGGCAGCAACCGCTCAGCTGAGGCCCAAAGACTTGCAAATGGCGTCAACATCCTGGTAGCCACACCTGGCCGCCTGCTGGACCACCTGCAGGTGAGCTGGGACAGAAGGCTCTTGGGATAATACGTGGCATATACATTTAAATTGTTGTTTCATCCTTGTAATCTCTGTATTTTGAGACTGTTTTTAAAATCATGTGCTCACTTTGTCTTCAGAATACCCCTGGGTTCATGTTCAAGAACTTGCAGTGTCTGATTATTGATGAGGCCGACAGAATCTTAGAGGTGGGCTTTGAAGAGGAATTGAAGCAGATCATCAAATTGCTGCCAAGTATGTTATTATTATTAAAATATTGTCCTCTATGACTTTAGATGTAAGGTTTCTTCAGTGACTCCATGTTGCACTTTGATAAAGGTTTAGACAAAGATTAATCAAAATTGAAGCAGCATTCGTCTCATCTTTCACTCATACCAGTTCCCATAATACACATTTGGAACCTTTTTTAATGAAACCATCCTTCCTGGCAAAGGATTCATGGTCTATTTTGTACATTTCAACTCTTAACAAAGTGTTCAAACCTAGACGGCAAGTGTAATAAGTGTTATTGTAATAGTCACAGAGGGTAATGTGTAGCCATTTCCACAGGTCTAACTAACTACTTTATTCTTTTATTTTCTCCACAGAGAAGAGACAGACCATGCTATTCTCAGCCACTCAGACCCGAAAGGTAGAGGACTTGGCTCGAATCTCCCTGAAGAAAGAGCCCCTGTATGTCGGGGTGGATGACAACAAAGACAACGCCACAGTGGATGGTTTGGAGCAGGTACAGTCTGACGTAGAATGGAATAAAAAAAAAAATACTTTATTCACCCACCAGTGGGAAAAATTCAAAATTAGTTAAGTAGCTCAAAAATGTATTTTAAATATGTACAATAACGACACTAATAATAAATGAATACAAAAATAGATTTGAGAAAAACATGTCAGCAGTCACTGTTAGAAAGCCTTATGGCTGGGGGGACAATAGACCTCCTGAACCTCTCAGTCCTGCAGCGCAGAGAGATGAGCCTCACTGCAGCTGCTCCTCTGTCCTGCCAGGATGCTGTGGAGAGGATGTTTATTGTTCTCCAAAACAGAATATAATTTCACCTATAATATGTGCACTCAGCGAGCAAGTTTACGTAAGTCTACAAAAAAAAATAAATTGTGAACTACCTAGACTGGAACTCTAAAATGCATGTAAACTTGTTAGTCAAACCAATATTGTACAAAATTGAAATTAGCTCTGAAAACCGAACTAAGTTGCTCAGATAGTTGGGGGTCGAAACACTCCTGCAGGAATGTTTCCAGCTAGATTCAAATGGGCCATAGCACGCTGGACATTCAACGAAGTGCCAACTTTTTGTAAAAACAATGAAGCACATAGATACAGCCCAATTAAAAGTAAAATCTGCTTTTATTCACTTATTTTTGTAACTTTTCTTTTGTAACAAGGCAGAAATATAACTGCAGCCCATGAAGACTTTGGACTGTATCTTTGAAGTGCCTTGATATGACATTGGTTGTGATTTGGAGCTTTATAAATAAACTAGGTGTCAACTTGTCTGGATATTTATAACCGCAGCTTCATCAGAAAAAAAATTTCCATTTAAGTCATTTAAAAGTGACTTCTCTGCTGTGAATTCGACTGTACTTGCATCAATGATGGTTTCTACAGAGACAGTGGGAGGTGGCAGAATGTCTTGAACTTGTACTTCCAACAGTCCACAGTCTCACTTCAACACTTGTGAATGTAATTGTGGAGTGTCATTTAGTAAATGGATTCATTCTGTGGTCATGATCACACATGAAAAACTGATCTTTTCATGTATTTCAGGGCTACGTGGTGTGTCCATCTGAGAAACGCTTCCTGCTGCTCTTCACCTTCCTGAAGAAGAACCGCAAGAAGAAGCTGATGGTCTTTTTCTCTTCCTGCATGTCTGTCAAATTCCACTATGAGTTGCTCAACTACATTGACCTACCTGTCCTGGCCATCCATGTAAGCCCTCCTTCACAGCACCCGTCAGACGGTTGGATCAGACTCTGCCGAGCCAGCTATTGTTGAAATGTTCCTTTACATTCCTTTCTCACAGGGCAAGCAGAAGCAGACCAAACGTACCACCACATTCTTTCAGTTCTGCAATGCCGACTCGGGGATCCTGCTGTGTACAGATGTGGCAGCTCGAGGGCTCGACATCCCTGAGGTGGACTGGATCGTCCAGTATGACCCCCCAGATGACCCCAAGGTATGAAAAACTTACTAAATTAGCTGTTTTTCAATCTTGAAATTAAGCAAAACAATGGTTTTTAATTAGTTTATAGGATTGATTTCAAGCTTTCCTCCCTGCCAACAGGAGTACATCCACAGGGTGGGCAGAACAGCCCGAGGCATCAATGGCAGAGGCCATGCGCTCCTCATTCTGCGGCCCCAGGAACTCGGTTTCCTTCGCTTCCTGAAACAAGCCAAGGTGACCGTCTCACACTCTGGTTTTTATTTTCTTTACATACACAGTTGACTAATAAAATTGCCTTCTAGTCTTTCCAGGTTAAAATGAAATCTTTGCATTTTCTATATTTGAATGTCATTTTTGAAATCATGAATTCTGAGGTTTGCCTCTATTTATGTGTTCTGTTTAGGTTCCACTGAGTGAGTTTGAGTTTTCCTGGAGTAAAATCTCTGATATCCAGTCCCAGGTGAGAAAACTACTTTAGTCTCCGCTCAGTGATGTAGCATTAAGTGCCTTAGATAAATATCTGGGGCTGTATTCATAAAGCTACAGAATTTTCTCAGAAGGCTCCTAACTTGGCTTAAAACTTCTTGCTTGAAGTTTTTGCTCTTATCTTCGTGAGGAGATGGGACTGACCCCATGTGAGCATAAGTTATTTGAGTCAAACTAAACTCTTGCTGTCTGATCACTCTGCCTATAGAATGTTGCGAAAGATCAAAAATATTCACCGGTTATCTTAGTTGAATTTTCCCACTTTCCTGACATTTTATTGTAGTGATTACTTTAATTTCTGGCATTGTGCTTTTGTGCACAATATGATATGTAGCCTTTAAATAATTCATGTCTTGAGCACATCTCGTCCGTCTCTGTCTTTCAGCCTTTTCCCTCGCTGCTTGAGAAACTCTTAAGCCTTTTAGAAGTCCTCCTACCAACAATTTTTTTTTTTTTACCTTAGGAGCTTGTTTAAGGGTTAAGATGCTTCATGAATACCTTTTTATTTTCAAGGGGAACGCCCACAGTTCTAAGAATTTTCTTACAATTTCGTTACTAGCTGCTCTTTGCATTAGGAACTTTCATGAATATATATATATATATATATATATATATACACACCCCATTTATGGCTCCTGATTTGTGTCTGATTTCAAAACTCTTGTTTCTTAGTTGGAGAAGCTGATCGAGAAGAACTACTACCTCCACAAGTCGGCCCAAGAGGCTTACAAGTCTTATGTGAGGGCATATGACTCCCACTCCCTCAAACAGATCTACAGTGTGAACACACTCAACCTACCCATGGTGGCTCTGTCCTTCGGCTTCAAAGTCCCCCCTTACGTTGATCTCAGTATCCTTTCATGTGGTTACTTTAACGTTCTATTATTTGTTTTCAGAATTGCACAGGTCTTCATTTTGCTTTAAAAAAAAAATTACATTCTAATGGAAAACATTGAATTTATATGCACCAACATACATTGCATGTTGTCTAACAGGTAGTATATCTGTTGCATTGTCCCAGGCTGGTCATCGTCGTGGTTTAGTCTGAGTCCGTAAGCACCAGTTTTGGTGTTGACAGCACTTTCTGTACTCAGTGTGGAAATACAGCTATTTTTGCTGCTACTTCTAAAATGCAATATTCCACTTCTCTAACAGTATTGATGCAATTAAAATTGGGGTCTTAGAGTTTGTGCCAACGGGCTGCTTCTTTGGGGCTACCTGTAGCGGCTGTAACTCAGGAGAAAGGGCAGTCGCCCACCAATCGGAAGGTTTGACTACGGCTTCCCCGGACCACATGTTGAAGTGTCCTTCGGCAAGACACTGAACCCTGCGTTGCCTACTGATGCATTCATCAGTGTATGGATGACTAGGAAGCGCATAGTTGGGTATAGACTAAGACGTGCTGTATGAGAATGTGAATGTGGCATGTAGTGTTTCAAGTGCTTTGAGTGGTCAGCTAGACTAGAAAAGTGCTTTACATGTACAGTTTGAAAGGAGATCACCATGAAAGAAATCTGCTCCACAAATCCATAAGAAAACAGTTTTTCTCCTTAATTGCTCTCTTCTTCAGACGTCCACGGCAATAAAGGTGGAAAACTGCAGAAGCGAGGTGGTGGAGGTGGCTTTGGATACCAGAAGTTCAAGAATGTGCAAAAATCTAAAGTTTTTAAGCATATCAACAAAGGAAAGGGTGATAAGAGGCAGTTCTCCCGCTAAGCCATTTCATACAAACTGCATCTCCATTCTCCTGTGTATGACACAAATCATCTTCTTTGAACAGGAGCTGTGTAGTTTTATAAACTACGTTCTACCTAAGATGAGGCTTATCTGGTTTTCCTCCTGAGGTCTATAACAGGTTTTCTGTAAATGTACTATTGGGGGAGTGTTTAAGAATCCTTGAGTTCAATTCTGATTGACAGATGGTCACTTCTCTTTGATTAATCTCATGTTTATTTTACTTATCACAACCTTTTCATATGCTTATTCTAATGAATAAAATACATGTCAGGACTCTGTTTTCAGTTTCATTATGCAGTCTATACATTGGCAGGTCCAAAATACTTGTTACACATCACTAACCAGTAAATAAGAAATTATGGTAACTGTACAACATTACAAAGGTTGAGCTGAGGTAACCTTAAATCAGTCTTCAGAACACATCAAATTGTGCTCATCACAAGTGTTTTCAGTCTGGTTCGGTGGGCCTCCTGGTTTTCATAAGAGGACTCACAGAGTTTATAAAAAATAAATCAAATGTAAATGGTTCTGATCATGAATATCATGTCTTAACAGGTTAAAATGCAATTTCCTTATGAACCTAGTTATAAGCACACTTTCCATACACATGACAAATTACAAAGTGCTGTTCAGAACCTGCAATGAGTCAGTCAGGTTTCAGTTTGAGGCCAACTGTAAAGATCAAGTTCTAAGAAGCTGAATTAACTCCACAGGACATGAAACATTGGTTCAACACCTAAAGAAAAAATAGTTTATGAAAATGAAATTACAGTGTCCTTATTTTGGTCATACGGTAAATTTGTTAAACTTTTTACTATGACTGAACGTTAATTCTTATGTATATTGAGTAAAAGACAAACACCTGTTTATTACTGAAAGGTTAAGAACACTTTCCTTTTTTAAAAAAAGGAAAACATTTCTCCACTTGTTTCTTCTAAATTCAGCCAGTACTTAGGATGGATGATTAGCTTGGAGAAGGCTGCATGTCATATGGAGCAGTCCAAGCCGGTACTCGCTGAAGGTACCGGATGTTTCATCTTGCACTGTTGCTCCATGGTCTTCCATATTCCACCACTTTATGGTTCCTCATATTACTGCTGTTCACCTGTGAGATGACATGACATATGTTACAGATAGCACAATTGAGATAATCGGCCAAATATAACACGTGTTCCTTGTTGAATAGGAATTCTGGAGGGAAAATCAATTGGGTCATTTAAAAAAAAAAAATAGGAACTATTCTGTTCGATGTTTTTTAGCAATACTTTTGACAATGAGAACAATGGCTTATTTAATGCTGGCAGCTTTACAGTGCACACCCATCTCTAAAGCCGCATTCGGACAGAGCAGTTCTAAGAACGGTCCTCGAATTTCGTTCTGATAACTGCCCTTCCACAGGGGAACTGTTTCAGTTTGCATATGCACATGAGTCGGGACCTTGATAAGGACTGATGCGATGTAACTGTCTGCGACAGTGACGTTACCTTAGCGCCACATTCAACAAAACAAAACCTGCGAAAAGTAAGGAGAGAAGAAAAAACAGCACAAAGAAGCTAATATGGAGAGCGGGGAGGCCACCGTGTTCATGGTCTGCATGATGGTGATATTAATCATGGACGATCACATCAGGCGTCTAACATCGAGGCTGGAAGAGCTCACAGAGAGAGTCAGGAGATGAAGGATCGAGCGCAGGCGATATTTTTTCGTTTCATGAAGGAAGGAGAGCAGAGCGCCACAGATACAGGAGACCACGTGTAAGTTTAACTTATTAAACACGCGCCGGTTGTGTCCGTGTCGTATGAGGAAACGTTTCAGCCGTGACAACATGACATGGGGCGTAGCTACCAAACACCTACGTCAGAAAATGGTTATAGGGGGCGGTCGGTGGCATAGTGGGCTAAGCAGCCGCCCCATGTACAGAGCTAGATCCTCGCTGCAGCTGGCCCCAGTTCGAGTCCCGCACCAAGCGGCCCTTTGCTGTGTGTCGTCCCCCTCTCTCTGCCCCCTACTTCCTGTCTCTCTCCAACTGTTCTATCATTAAAGGCATAAAAAGCCCCAAAAAATATATATAAAAAAGAAAATGGTTATAGGAACTGAGGGCGATGTTCCTGTATGTGCGAATGCGATCAAAAACGGCCCCGTTCCTGAAAAGGTTATAGGAACTGCAGAAGGTTCCTACAGTGCGAATGCAGCTTAAGTCTTGTCACATTTATCCTCAGTTTTGACAAAATGGTGTATTCGCTCCCTTTATGGGTCACTGTCAATGCTGTTAATTTCTGCTTTTATTATTTTTGATGCCATATCTATCAATTAAAAATGGGCGAGTAGTATTTGCACACTTAAACTTCTTCAGTGTGCAAAACAAAATGTAGAAAACAAGTATTCAAACTGTGCTTAAACCCCACCAACACATCTTAAAAGGGGAATCTAGTTCTATCCCGTGAGAGGCAGAGATTGGCACATCATGTGCTGCAGCACGCTTCCATATGATGCACATAAGTGGGGATTTAGATGTTCATATACCTGATATATCCTGCACTACACCACTACCTGCAACCATCCTAATGTAGTGTTACATACATCATTCAGCCATAGCATTGTGACCACTGACAGCAACACTTCTCATCTTGATGCAATGTTCTGCTGGCAAAACCTGCATCCTGGGACTCACATGGACTTCAGTTTGATACCTACCTATATATTTCTGCAGACCAATCACCCCCCCTACAGCCATACAGCATAGCAACACCACTCCCCTAATAAATAGGCTAAATAGCCTGTGGTGTTCTCATCTCTAAACTCTCTATATACCAATCTGATAGCTTCCGTGGAAAGCCAACCCAATAAACAACCCTCCCCACCACCTACAGGGTCCAAAGGATCCTTTCCTGGTACGAGACACTCCAGGACACCTTCAGATGTTCTTTGGCAACACCTTGACTGGTCAGAGCTCTTATAGCAGGATGAGAGCACACACAATATTAGGCAGATGGTCAGAATGGCTGCTCGATGTAATGCTTCAATATTACTAACTTCTGTGACATCTATCCATCCATATATTTTCTATACCCACTTAATCCAGTTCAGGGTTGTGGTGGGGCTGGAGCCTATTCCAGCTGCCAATAGGCGAGAGGCGGGGTACACCCTAGATGGTCACCTGTCTCTTGCGACCCCCATAGAGACAAACAAAAACAAACAACCATGCACACTCACACCTATGCACAATTTAGAGTCACCAATCAACCTAACATGCATTTTATTAGACGGTGGAGCAAGCTGGAGTACCCACGCATGCACAGGAAGAACATACAAACTCCAATCAAAACGGTCCCAGCTGGGATTAAAGCCAGGAACCCTCTTACTGTGAGGCAACAGTGCTAACCACCACATCACCGTGCAGCCCACTTCGGTGACATGTCAACTTATTCAAAACATCTCCATAGTATCTGCATTCAGTAGTTCAGGAGAGCACAGTAATGTGTAACCCAAATACTTAAACTGGACCAATAATGTTAATAGTTAACTTGTTTGGTGAAGGCTATCCACACCAACATTAGATATGTTTAAGTCAAACGATTGTGCTTCTGAGAAACGTTTGTCTTCATGGCAAAAACTTCTCAACTACAACAATCTCATCTGGTCTTAATATTCTGTAGAGCGTGGCTCTCCGACTTCCTCCTCATTCCGTGAGAACGAATCTGAGAAGAAGTTAGAAGCTGAAAGAAGTGTCCTCTGTGAAACTCTGTGCTGGTATTGTAAAAACAAACAGCTATTAAGCAACTGCTTCTCCTTCATTTCTAAAGAAATGCCGGCAGTGCTGCGTGGGTAGTCTGTCCTTTGCCCTGGACTCATTATATGAGGGGTAGTTGTGTATGCTTTGAAACGCCGTTTTGTTTTCATGAGAAGGTGGCGGGTGTTCTATCAATTGGTTAGATTCTATAGATGAGTCCAAAGTTCCTGATGTCACTACTGAAATGTGTTACACATCTTGTTATCGATCTTAAATGGACTGTACTTACAGTATATTTTTCTACTGTAGATGACTCAAAGTGTTTTCACTACGAGCCACATTCACCCAAACACAAATACTTAAACAGTATGTCTTCTATACTTACACAGGCTACACACACATTCATACATCCGACAAATGCATGAAAGGCAATGTGAGGTTTTGAAATGTGGTCCGGGGAAAGTGGGAATTAAATCACCATCCCTCTGATGAGCACAATAAACGTGATAAATGTTTATTTATCATCAAATTAAATCCACAGTTAAGGACAGACAATGACTTGTCATGGTTTTGTTTGAGTAATCTTGATGTATTAAATGAGAAGCATCAAATTTTTCTAATCTTTTAGTTTCTACGCTGCACGTCTCTTCTCACATTTGGTCTAGGCTGCAAACAAACAACAAAGCAAAGATCAGTTTCTGATAAGTAAGATGTTCCCTTATTATTGACACATTACACTTTTCTAAAGTAAGATGGCGCTTATTTAGAGCCTGGCGACACTTCTAACAGCATTTAAAATGCACCAGATGGTATTTGGAATGGTGGTCAAAGTCTACTATTATGTTCCTCTTTGCTTTCCACTGTAATACCGGCTCCATATCTCCATACAAATTAAATCCACTTCTGTTTTAGTTAAATATCTGTGGAAAAAAATCACGAAGGCTTACAAAATCGGATTCATGTCATCACATGGTATAAACAGAACATGTCTGGTCTCCCTTTTTTGCAGCCAGAGGAAAACAGACCAGTTTGCTTCTCCACCTAGCCTTTGCTAACTTGTCCTGTACATTGCTTGATCTCCACTCAGCAAGTTGTCAGGGTTGGCGTCTACAGTTTCCGATGTGGAACATAAAGGCTGACCTTGCCTTTCTGAGACTGCAAAAGCCTCAGTGTGTAATTATAGTCATTATCTATACACTATATAGATATTACAGACAATATCTAATTATTCTTGATATGTCTTGCAACACATAAAAAACATCATGTTAACAAGATTAAGAACTAAATAGTCAATTGTATGCATACTGCTTTGTGTCAGTTGACTTAAAAGTCATTTGGCAAGTCACTCTTCCAAAAATAAATGCTGTTAATCATAAGTCAATTGATCATCCCCTTGTCTCAAGTGATGATCTTGATGCCATTGTCAAAATAAATCAGTGTCAGTCAAACCTGTCAACACACTGTTGCCAAAGCCAACAGGCCACAACACAAACAAGTTGGTGTCACAAGTCTTTTCAGTGTCACACATGACATGCAAATGTCAGACCTTAGGGGTCCACTCTGATGGGGGGTGGGATGGAAGGGACCACCCCAGAAGGCGCCATTAATCTTCTTTCCTAAACCTGTTGTCAGTTAATGAGAGAGAACATCCAAGATAGATCAAAGTCAAACTCCTATGATTGGTCACCATCACTCTGAGAAAACATACTGCAACTGCATACCTTTGCCACTGTAGCAAACCTCTGTGGTCTCCCAGTCCATGGCTTTCTGGACGGCCTTCTTCCAACGAGCAAAGCGGAACTCGCTCTCTGTTTGTGATGAAAATACATGTATAATTTGTAAAGAACTTTTTCTTACTGGAAAATGTCATTGAATTAAGGAAAGATTGTTGGAAAAATCTGTAAGGAGGTAGGAAAAGACAAAACCACACTGCAACTAGAATTAGACAGATCTTACTGTGATGCGATGTAGGTCTGCAGTAGTGCAAAAAGTGTTCCACCTAAACTGCTTCAGATACTTTGTCTATTGTCGTCTTATCAAAAAATGCTTTTCAAAAAGGCTAAATCATATCTATTATATTCATAGAAAAAGATGAAAAAACATAACTTATAATGGTTGGTAATTCAAAGAGTAAAGAAAATGCTACACAAGTGGAAAAATGTCAAACTGCACACACTCATTTCATGTCCTTATATTAATTTACATCAACTGCAGTACAGCTGGACCAAGTTTCACTTTGAAATTTAAAAGGGTGGTCCAGAATTTCCGAGGAGGTAACATAGCTTATACTTTTATATATATATATATAGCATTTACAGAATTCAACCGGCTCTTATACTGGCAACCAGTTAGAGGCCGTCCACTTTTGGTGTAAACATGCATGTTGGGTGATCCAATCCTGAATGGAGATAACTAGGTGTGTTTATTTACTCCCGTTGTTGCAATGCATCTCCACGTAAAACTTGAAAGACCACTTGTGATCAGGTTTCAATTATCCACTCTGTATGCAAATACAGACGTAACTTACACCACACAGTTAGCTGAAGAACAACCAGCACATTAGAATATCAACTCATGTTTCTGTGAAATCACAAATACATTTGTACCTTCTTTAACTAAACTGTATCACTATTCTGACATCAAGACGTTTCAGATTGGCCTAAGTCAGTGTAGGTGCTAAAATGCTCTATATGCGTCCTCAGTAGACACAATTCTTATCAACCTACTGATGGTTGAAGCATCCAGCCAGTAAAACCTTTAGTCCCCAAAACATTGTTTCTGCAGCATCTGCCCACAGACATCTGTTGCATAATTTCCAATTAACTTATAGCTGAGCTTAATCTTTCACTTATTCTCTCATGCTAACATTCTTGATGTAGTGAATTTGAAATATAGCCAGCATCCTTAACTTTTGAGTGACACCTCACTCAAGAATAAAGGATGTTGTGTTCCATGTTGTGTCCACAACAGTCAACTGTGCTACAAGAAACTGAATGGCCCTCCTCTGCATACAAAGCCAACGGTAAATGTGGCGACTCTCAGAACTGACAGACCAGAACCAGATCTGTTCACCGTCTGAAATTAGCCAGCAAACAAGGAACATCCCCTGGACGTACATATGCCATATCGGCCACTGCAAAGTTATACTTGCTAGCAGTACAACTTGTAGAGGCTTGTTCTTATTGATCACTAGGAAATTGCTACTTCTTACGCTGAAACTCCTCTCCAGCCCAATTGCTCCTGTTTCCACAGCTGTGAATATCCATGTAGTTGAAATAAATCCACTCCACAACTTTTGAATGAGAAGTTGAAGTTTTACTCCTCCTCTTGACACTTACAAAAATCTAAATGAATTAACTTAAATATAAACTGCTGAAATCAAGGCTTCTAATATCTGCCGGAGGCGCAGAGCTCCAGGTAAGAAAACTGTTTGCTTCAATAGTTCCTGGCGATCTGAAGGTAGAAGCGCAAAAGCATTTTCTAAGGTGGCCGGCTCGGTCAGTCCTTAAAGCGACAGTACACCTTTTTAATCTATAGGTAACAAATATACTAAGAACATAAATTATAATTCTTTTAACCTTTCTATGTAATAGTCATCATTTTTACCATGAAATAAACATATCTATTAAATTATAAATCCAAAATGTATGATCTATCTTTTTAAGCATTAATTCCTATTCATATAAACATAAAGTCTTCTTTGGCCGCTACATACCCGGCCCCTAATTGCTTTCTATCCTAGAAACAATTACAAAAATAGAAGTAAAATACTTAACAGTCCTTTTCATTCTGCTTCTTGAAGCAGGCAGAGTTTGGTGATCGGCCGCTCAAGTTCATTCGTCTTCGTCTTGACTCGAACCTTGCGGACGACTCCATGCTCGTCCACCACGATCTTCACTATTCTTCCCATCAGCCATGATCCTCGGGGGGCTGATTCATCGACGATCAAGACTACGTCTCCCTGGCTGAAGTTACGCGATGGATGATTCCATTTCTGTCTTTTCTGGAGTTGAGGCAGATATTCTCTGGTCCAGCGTTTCCAGAACAGATCACTCATGTATTGGACCTGCCTCCATCTCTTTCGTGCGTAAGTATCATCCTCATCGAAGACACCCGGTGGTAGGTTGGGGTTAGTCTTGAGCAAAAGTAGGTGTTGTGGGGTAAGAGCTTCCAAATCATTCATGTCATTAGAAGGAGTAGTGATAGGCCTACTATTCAAGATGGCTTCACATTCGCAGAAGAACGTTTGAAGACCTTCCTCGTCCAGGCTTTGTTCTCTCAACGTAGCATTCATGATCTTCCTGATGGAACGGATTATTCTTTCCCACACTCCTCCGTGGTGGGATCCGGATGGTGGATTGAACAACCACTTGATGTCACGTTGAAGCAGGCTGTTCTCAATCTGTGCAGCATTCCACTCCTTTATTGCCTTTTTTAGCTCATGGTTGGCTCCGACGAAGTTGGTTCCGTTGTCGGATCTCATTTCCTTCACCTGACCCCTTCTTGCAATGAAGCGACGTAGAGCTTGAATAAAGGAGTCGGTCTCCAATGATGTTGCCATTTCTATGTGGACCGCACGACATGCAAGGCAGGTGAATATCACCCCATATCTTTTCACAGACACTCTTCCCCGCTTGACGATGAATGGCCCGAATAGATCCACACCAGTTCTGGTAAAGGGTGGTTCATTTGGTAGAACTCGGTTTCTTGGTAAGTCTGCCATCATTTGTGTACCTGATGCCCCATGTTGTCTTCGACAGGTAGTACACCGAGACAGCATTTTTCTGATTGACGAGGGGGCATCTATGATCCAATACCTTTGGCGTACGTGAGATAAGACATGATTACGTCCACTGTGCCCTAGACACTCATGTGCATCCTGGAGAATCAAGTCCACCACGTGATGATTCTTAGGGATGATCATTGGATTCTTGGCTTCGGCTGGCATGGATGCTCGACTGAGCCTCCCTCCAACGCGAAGGATTCCCTCTTCAAGTTGTGGATTGAGTCTGAAGATTCGGCTACTCTTCTTGACGGAGTCCTTTCTCCGAAGAGCAGATATCTCCTCTTGGAAGCTGTTGTTTTGGCAATGACCAATGATTCCGATCTCCGCCTTTTGCAGGTCCTCCACAGTCAGGTAAGTATGTTTGAGACTCTTTTTGTAGTTCAACATTTCCTTGTTCAACTGTTGTTCATCACTGAACAATCTTTTCAACTCTTTTCTCTTCCTAGACAGGTTCATCAGAATTTCCTTGAGTCGCGTAAACCGTGCCACAGCCTTCTTGAGCCGTATCCATGAAGAGAAGTATTGAATTAGTTGCTGCATTGCATCAGTGCTTTCTACTGTGGTAGCATTAACCAGTATGCCTTTCTTCACCTCAGGATCCTCAGCCCTGAGCTCATCGGGTTTGACTGGCCACTCCCTTTCTGGTTGACAAAGGAAGCTGGGACCAGCAATCCAGACCTCGTTCTTCATGAAGGCATTCACTCTTAGACCCCTTGAGGCGCAATCGGCAGGATTCAACTGAGTGTTGACGTAGCTCCATTGATGCACGTTTGATGCTTGCAGAATTATGGCAATCCTGTTTGCCACAAATGTCTTAAATCTGATGTTCTCATTGGCTATGTACTTGAGTACGGCAGTACTGTCCGTCCAAAACTTGGAGTCTGCCAATGGCAACTGAAGCTCCTTCTTCAGCATGACATCCACCTTCACAGCCAAGGCAGCCGCCGTCAGCTCCAACCGTGGGATGGTAGTTGGTTTCAGAGGGGCGACCCTCGCCTTCCCTAAGACGAATGAACAGTGTACTTGGTTACTGTTATTCTTCTGAACTAAGTACGTGACAGTACCATAGCATGTTTCAGATGCATCACAAAAGTGATGCAATTCAGCTTGCAAAGTTTTGCCAAATTCAGGTGGCTTGAAGCATCGAGTTACTCCAAAGTCAGTGAGCTGTTGGATTTCTTCAGTCCACTTGGTCCATTGTTGTGCGAGGTGTTCTGGCACAGTGTCATCCCAGCCTGTTCTTAGTCTACACAATTCTTGCAGAATGTTTCTTGCAGGTAGTATGACTGGTGACAACATTCCGAGTGGATCATAGACTGAGCTCATTGTTGACAGGATACCTCTTCTGGTGAGAGGCTTCTGCTCAATGTTCACTTGAAACTTGAATTGATCTGACCGGATGCACCAGTGTACTCCCAAAGCTCTCTTGATGGCGAGTGTGTCCTGGTCGAGATCAAGATCTTTCACTTCCGTCGCTCGGTCTTCAAGCGGAATGGTTAACAGCACGTTACGACTGTTGGTCGTCCACTTTGTGAGTCTAAAACCTCCTGTTTGACAGATGGCCGTCAAGTCACGGAGTAGCTTGATCGCTTCCTTTTCTGTGTTGACTGATTTTAGACAATCGTCAACGTAAAAATTGTTCAACACTGTCTCCACAGCTGTTGCATCAAAAGTATTCCTGTTGTCCTTGGCACACCTTCTCAGCGCATAGCTTGCGCAGCTGGGTGAGGAGGTGGCTCCGAACAAATGTACCTCCATTCTGTACTCCTGCAGCTCCTTTGAAATGTCCCCGTCAGGCCACCATAAAAACCTGAGAAGGTCTACATCTTCAGGTGGGACCTTGACCTGGTGGAACATGGACTCCACATCTGCCATGACTGCGACTGGCTCCTGACGAAATCGAGTTAAGACACCAACCAGACTGTTGGTCATGTCAGGGCCTTGCAGTAGTTGTTCATTGAGTGTAGTTCTCTGATACGAAGCGCCGCAGTCGAATACCACTCGAAGTTTGTGCTTCTTGGGGTGGTAGACGGCGTGATGCGGAATAAACCACACCTTTCCATCACTCCTGTTTAGTTCTTCGTCTGGGACTTTAACAGCGTATCCATTGCTGATCACCTGGTTCATGAAGCTGACGTATTCATCTCGTAATGTCTGGTTTTTCTGAAGCTTCTTTCTCGTGTTGATCGCTCGTTGCTCTGTCATTGCTCTGTTGTAAGGCATTTTCACATGTTTGTTCTTCAACGGCAAACCAATTGAGTAGTGACCGTTGACCAGCTTAGTGGATGTGGTAACTCTGTCCATAAACAGTTGATCTTCCTTCGACATCTCACGCTGCTCTCCTAGAGCATTCTCGGGAAAATCATACTTGAATTGTTGCATCCACAATTCTTCAAGTCGAGCCACCGATATCCGATTCATTTGGATCTGTGGGTATCCATGGTTTGACCAGCTTCTGATGTTTCCACGCAGCGGTCCGTTCACTGTCCATCCCAAGACTGTACGAACTGCATACGGCCCATCTTTCACGCTGCGGATGACCTCTTCGGGCTCCAAAGCCTTTGCGACATCCGTCCCAATCAGAAGATCGATATCCGCCTTGATCGATGGAATTCGTACGCCTCGTAAGTGTGGCCACCTATCCACGTCTTCTTGAGTTGGAATATTCTCCTGACTAGCAGGTATGGCCTTTTGCGTAAACACACCAGTGAGCTCGACAAAGTCATCACTTTCCAGGCTGCTGACTTCAAGGTCTGGCAGAACTTTGCATGAGACTGCTTTTTGGTCTCCCATGGTGGTAAGTAGGATGTTAACATTTGTTCCTTGCAGGTTAAGGTTGTTGGCTAGCTTGTTAGTGCAAAAGGAGGCGTTGCTCCCTGGATCCAAGAACGCATAGCAAGTCAGCACCTTTTTTCCTTTCTTTGCCTTCACTCTCACTGGAACGATGGCGAGGACAGTTCCTGTACCCCCGGCCCCAGTCTGAGAGCAAGTTTGCCCTGCATCCACGAATCCACTGACCACAGTTTGTTCTTCTTGTGAAGACTCCTCTTTTGGTATGTCTTTAGGTTTCTGCTTTATGTGTAACAGCGTATGGTGTTTAGCTGAACACACCTCACAGCTCTTCTTTTCTTCACAGGTACTGCTCATGTGTCCTCCTATAAGACAGCTGAAGCAGAGTCCCTTGCTTTTAAGGAATTCCAATTTTTCTTTGTGCAACTTTTTTTGAAGTTTCTTGCACTGTTCCATTGTATGATCTCCTTGACAGAAGATACAAGGTTTCATGAAAGCCATGATCATGTTTGGCTTCTTCTCTTTAACTTTCTTGTCAGCACCAGCAACATCTTTCACTGCTTTCTGCTCCTTAGCTTCAGTGGCTAACGTTGTGATGTTTTTCTTGCCAGCGGACCTTTCAGGTTGGCGCTTGGTTTGACCTGAAATTTCACCAAATACAGGGTGCGCTGCCATTTCAGCCTGTTTGGTAATGAATGACACCACGTCTTCAAACTTTGTTCGCCGGTCTTTCTTCTGTATGTCAATGGCGATGCTTCTGAATCTCTCCCTCAACCTGTATGGGAGCTTGGAGATGACTGTGCGCATGTTCGCGGCATTGTCCATCTCATCCAAATACTCTAAGTCCGACATTGCGTTGTTACAATTGATCAGAAAGAGAGCATATGCTTCAAGTGCCTTAGCGTCCTCTGACTTGATAGTAGGCCAATTTAGAGCCTTGTCAAGGTATGCCATCGAGATCTTATATTTGTCACCAAAGCGCTCCTTTAGTAATTTCTTGGCTTCAGAGTAGCCCTGTTCTGCGTCCATATGAAAACAGCTGCGCACTAAGTCATTAGGCTGACCGCTTGTGTGCTGTTCCAAATAGTAAAGCCGATCTTTGCTGCTTTCAGTCTTGCTCTCTATGCGATGCTCGAAAGCTCTCATGAAGAGACGGTATTCCATTGGATCTCCTTTAAACACTGTAATGTTTGGCGATGGCAATGTTGATAACCTTTGTTGCTTTATTAAACTCTCAGTTATTTCGTTTTGGCGTTGCATAACAGAAACCAGGTTATCTGTGTTTGCAGAATTGCCCTTTGAAGTGACATACACTTGTCGTGAAACAGACGCTGGTCGTGCAGCAGGCGCTGCAATGCTGGATGCATTGACAGCTATTCCACCACCATGGCTGTGCTGAGATACATTACTAGCCCCATTGCTCCTATTGTGGCTGACATGTTGTCTCTGAGTAGCCATCAGTGAATCCGCTCTATTGCCCTTAGAGCCTCGTGACACAATTGAGCTTTCTTCATATCTTCTTAACACGGCTAACTTTGCATCTGATTCATCAAGCTCTGCTTGTAACTCCAATTGTTCCTTTTCAGCTTTGAGCTGTAGCTCTTTTTCCTCCAAAGCTCTTTTTTGTTTCAATTTAGCTGTCTTGCTTAACAAAGTAGCTTGCTCCAATTCAACTTTTAAGCGTTCAGCGCGAGCTGCTGACACTACGGAGGCAGATGAGACAGACTTAGCTTTTTTACTCTGTCTGGTTGTAGCTGAAGCGCTATCTTCAGGATTTACCTCACTGTTCACTTTTTTAGACTCTTCAATGCGAAGCATTACATCCTGTATCCACGAGTTTACTTCTTGCACAAATTTACCGTGCTCATCGTATCTTGGCTGAAACCAATCACTTTGATCTGCCTTCATGTTCTCTACACATCCAAGCTGAATGTACAGGTCTTTAACATCAGCATTTATCTTAATGAATCCTCCAATGAGCTCTTCATACTTATTTAGCAATTCCTGTGTTACAATTTCCACGTTTGCATCATCATCCATTAAAGCAAGCAATTCGTTTCTTTTCTCAGTCAATTTGCCTAGCTTAGCTCTTCTGGATCTGATTCTCGTCTGCAGATTATTTTCCAATGACACTTGTGTTGGTTTAACCAAACGTTTTTCCCCCGGAGGGCTTACCGTCTTTTCTTCATCATCCGTCATGATTGCTCTTTGAATGTCAGTCCGGTTTTTTCCCGATTCCACTTGCGACAGTCACGTAGCAGCCACGAGCCACTTGTCCACTCACCAGTCACGAATGCAGCCCATGATCATGCTGTTTCTGAAGTTCCTCGGTAAATCCTTCAAGTATCTTCTTTCCAGTTTCAGCAAACCTCTCCAGCGTTTGTAATCCAATGTCAAGCAAGTTTTCTTACTATTGTAGAGGCTTGTTCTTATTGATCACTAGGAAATTGCTACTTCTTACGCTGAAACTCCTCTCCAGCCCAATTGCTCCTGTTTCCACAGCTGTGAATATCCATGTAGTTGAAATAAATCCACTCCACAACTTTTGAATGAGAAGTTGAAGTTTTACTCCTCCTCTTGACACTTACAAAAATCTAAATGAATTAACTTAAATATAAACTGCTGAAATCAAGGCTTCTAATATCTGCCGGAGGCGCAGAGCTCCAGGTAAGAAAACTGTTTGCTTCAATAGTTCCTGGCGATCTGAAGGTAGAAGCGCAAAAGCATTTTCTAAGGTGGCCGGCTCGGTCAGTCCTTAAAGCGACAGTACACCTTTTTAATCTATAGGTAACAAATATACTAAGAACATAAATTATAATTCTTTTAACCTTTCTATGTAATAGTCATCATTTTTACCATGAAATAAACATATCTATTAAATTATAAATCCAAAATGTATGATCTATCTTTTTAAGCATTAATTCCTATTCATATAAACATAAAGTCTTCTTTGGCCGCTACACAACTCATGCCCATTAAATGTAGTCTTTTGGACTTGCTGTGATGTTCTGAATCGGACATAAACCAGGCCTCAGGGTACATCCCCCTTTGGTCCCCCAGATAATGTTTTAATATTTTACCATCAGTGTAGGGGAACATCAGGACGTTTCAGGGTTTTGTTAGACATACATGTTATGTGTGTTCATCTATATATTCATAAGAATCACCTACTGAGTAGATGTAGAAAAAAGTAACAAAACAACTTTGCCATATCAGCTCTCAAAAAAAATTCAAACGCAGCTATATCAAGGTTTCATAAATGTATTATTTAATTCTGTGAGTTATGTGTTTTAATGTGCTGTGGGAGAAGTTGGTTCAATCCTAGGCCATGCAAAAACCTTTGACATTCAGGGTTTCAATATTTTGTAAAAGAAAGAGAATCCTACACAGTAAAATGTAACTGACCTTTAGTGGACTATATGTTTGCTGGGTAAAATAAAAAATGAGCCGGAGATTTTTGGTGAACGAAACATCCTGAGATTTTATGCTGCTTTTTCATAAATATAATTTTTCCAGAGAAAAGAATAGAATGGAATAGAATAGAATAAATGGAGTCAGGGAGAGAAAAAAGATCTCCTGCTGGTAATGCCATTAGTTGCGTGGAGTCATGTCAGGTCAAGGTGTGATCCCAGAATATGTCTCCAAGACAAACTGGTTTCAAATTATCTCAATGCTGATGAAAGAGGGTAGAATTGTTCTTGACCACTGCTAAATGTGGCCTGAGTGATTGAATCTGAATGTTTTGTGATCTAATCACCCAGAATCCATATTAGCAACAGGTTTGAACAATCTCTTAGATACTTCTAAGCCATTTTACTCAGTTTGGTATGTTCCTATTTAAATAAATTAAAGATAAATAAAAGGAACCCCTACAACCAGGGCCGCTGACAGGTTTGGCTGGGCCCGGGACAAAATTAGATTAATTAATTAGATAAACCAAAAGGATTATTTACCACTTTGCCTGGATATGGATATGGACTGAGTGGAGTTATAGCTTTCAAAATCCTACCACAATAAAACTCACGCTATTTTATTCATTTAGAGCTCATAAACTGCACATTTCATCAACCATTTTTCCCTTGACCAAGGGAATCATGTTAAGGGTACTTTTATTTATCGCCAGACCCGCGTGTATGTCCGCTGAACTTTCTGAGAATGTTCGGGGAACAAGGCGGAGCCCATTCATCTGGCGAGTGTCAAGTTAAATCAGTCTAAACGAAAGTTACAGGCTACCCCAAAACGTCACGTTTATAACCCATTTGTTACATTCAACTCTAGCTAAATGGCAATTTCACACGTTGCCATGTCTATACTGGCTTATTTTAAACAAAATAAGGTTAAACCAGAGCCGCGTTACACTGGCTGTCATTCAGCTGACCGGGGATGATTCTCAAATCAATTCAGCCTGATTGGCGTGCGTGCCTGAAACATTTGGACATATTTGCGGACTAATGCGCATATTCCTTTTTTTTTTTTTTTTTTCTTTGGGCCCCCCCCATTCCTGGGCCCGGGACAAAATACCCGTTTGTGCCCCCCTATCGGCGGGCCTGCCTACAACAGCAAAGGGTAACATATTTGTTCTATATCAAGAAAAAGTAGTAAAGTAAATTTACAAAAAAATAAAGATAAAAAAGGTCATCATCATCATCGTACCGGGTTGCTACCCAAACTTTACAAAGGCAGTACCATAATAGAGAAAATTATAAAAAGAAACAAATAAACTTTTTTCTTTACTTTTGTTAATTTCGTCCAGCTAGCTTTACTGAATATAGTAAACCACGTAACTGTATTAAAATGTAAATACATGTATCACATTATTTCAATATAAAATAAATACTATATTTGGTAATATTTGGACAGAAAGAAGTGTGTGAACAGTGTTACGGAATGTAACTAGTAATCCCAAGTCCATTTTCTCATTGAACTACTTTGCCCTTGACACTGATCAGAAAACAGTCCAACTGTTTGTAGTGCTGAGCATTATGAGCTAAATATCCACAAACTTTATTTACAAATTCACTGGCTTTTTTGAAAAATATCATGAGCAATAAAGTACATAAAAGGACTGCACTGCAACTTTTTTCATTGTTGTTTACAGCAAGCTATCCACCATGAAACTCTATAGCTTACCAACTGTGTGGGGCAGTATTGTTAAATACTGGATTGTGTAAAGTGTAGATTTTTACTGAACTTTTAATCACACACGTGCTGTCTGGTTTGCTAAAAACACAATTGCTGTTGTTTTTCTTACCCTCAGGATTGATTTGAGGTTCAAATCTCTCAGACGTGAGATGTGGGAGTTGACCAGGGCTCAAGTTCCATACATTTACCCCCTCTGCTGCACCTGCTACCATAGCAGCCCCCAGGGCTGTGGTTTCTGACATTGTAGGTCGCACTGGATGAAAATGAAACACAGGAAAGACATGCAAACAAAACTTAAAACAAGTAAAATTCACTTATAGAAATGTATCAGGTTTTTTCCTATAACAAAATGAAAAACGATCAAAAATTAAAAATAAATAAATAAATAAAAATGTTTAATACGCCCCTCTAAAAGAGATTAAACACATCAATTTTGGTTGTAGTTTTATGTAAGATGATCCGATTGTACTGGTAGTTATCTGCAGTGTAGTCAGTGGGGGAGCGGGATGGGGTTTTTGTTTTTATTGTGTGATTTAGTTCTTCATGCTCACTATCATTTATGTCCCGTCAGCTGTCGTTTTTGTTCAATCTGCCACCAACTAAACAAACTGCATTTGAGTGGCCAGCCACAACATTTACTTGGTCATATTAGCTCCGTTTTATCAGGAGAATAACCAAATTATGTTCAACATGAGAAATTGACACAAAGTCTTTCCTAGGAAATTTCTTGTGGAAAATAATTAAAGTTTCTTCCAAAGGTTATTCTATTGCAAAATGGTTTATTGATCTGTGATGCGTGTATTAATGGAAGAGGGGTCCATGATACATCTGTATGTGAAAGAGATAAGGGTGAGGGGTTGAATCGAAGCACTGAATGCAGCTTTGCAGCTGCTGATTTTGCTATTTGGATAGTGAATGCTAAAAATATGCTAGTGCCTTGCAAAAAGCATTTGGGTATCCGTAATTATACTGAGACAGCCTACCCATGTCTGTATGAGTTGTGTAGAAAAACCTACATGTCTCTAAGTACATGCATGTGTGTGTATATTTGTGTGTGATCAGTGTTCTTACCAACAGGTATGCAGAGGATGTCAGCCTGTAGCTGCATTAGCAGTCTGTTGTCTGTCATGCCTCCATCTACACCCAGCTGCGTCAGAGGGATGCCACTGTCCTGATTCATCGCATCAAGGATCTGATACACACCATACAGGTTTTTCAAACCATGCAAACTCAAAATGCAGATTAAATAAACTGCATATCAATTGCCTTTTACCAGTAAAATTCTACATCACAAAAAGTGTATTGCTGTAGCTTAAAAAGGCTTAAGTTCAGAACATTGCTACTTCTATGATATTTACTCCTTATTTGCATAATACAAAAAAAGAGATGTTGCTCACCTCTCTGGTCTGGAAGCACACAGCCTCCAGGGCAGCAAAGGCTAAATGGCTCTTGTTGGTAAACTGTGTAAGCCCACAAATTATGCTGGAAAACAGAGAGAAATGAATGAAAATATAGAAATGAAATGCTCTCATGATGACAATTTGTTGTAGCTTAGTTAGATTATTAGTATTTTGTGTAGGGTGTAACACATAAAAAATAATTTCTTAAAGTATTGCGTGCTTTAAAAAAATGAACTCCAATCCTCAGACAAGAATCTTAAATCTTAAATCAGTGGTCTCACCCTCTTGCACTGGGCTCCCAATAGGGAGCATAGAGCCCAGAAAAAGCCGGTACAAAGTAACAGCCATAAGATGTGCCCGCTGCAGCAGCTAGTTTCTCTTAAAATGAGATGGTGAGGAAAGACAGATGGGAGAGTTGTTATTTAAACATTAATCTCTGCATTACATACAGTATACTTGGTTTCCTGACAGAGTGACTGAATTATACATAGTATGGTGTAAAATGCTACAGTGCAAGTACCAATCTCTGAGGACGTCTGTATCATGCCCATGTTGTCCTTTAGCCACCGTACCACTGCCCCTGCAATGGCAACTGAGCCCTGCAGGAAACAAGGAAAAACATCACATCCTGGCTCACAATATTCACTAATATACTAATTAGATATACCAATTAGAATGGACCATGGAAGACATGACTGTAATATATACACATACTTAGAAGCAAAACTTAGTTTAAAATGGGAGAGGGACAAACAGAAACAATCTCTCACCTCAAGTGCATAACAGGCAGGCTCATCTTTCCCCAGTTTATAGGCCACTGTGGTGAGCAGTCCATGGTCTGACATCACACGCTGACAGAATTGCAGCGAAAAAAAATCTAATTAACGGGGTGAAAAAAAGGTAATATACGTCTTGCAACTGCTTTGGTCATTAGTTAAAACGACTTACCTTGGTCCCTGTATTTCTGAGTAAAAAGCAACCAGTGCCATACCTTTGCATAAAAAATAAAAATAAAACATATATGAAAAGTTCATGTATAAACAATCAATGGTGGGTAATGATCCTCAACTACTGAAAATAGTTACAACGCGGAGAAAAAAAAAAAAAAAAAAAAATCAGATGGCTTACGTGTTTTTGGCTTGTCCTTCCTCAAAGAACATATGACCAACCAAGGCAGCTGACTGGTCACCCAGACACTGATGGAGAGACCAAACATGGTACGTCAGTCAAACAATTCGACTTACTGTCCAGTACACAGTAAAAAGGATGCAAATTCAGTCCCAATATATAAGATAAGTCAGTCTTATTCTGGTAACTAGGAACCAATCAATGCATCCATTTTTAGTGCAATACTGATCAATGTGGGATTTAAAAAAATAAAAATCAAGCTTTACATTTATTTTACATGAGTTTCACAAATAGCTAACTACAGAAATATGTGTACTGAGGACATTTTAGTTGAAAAATATACATGAGAAATACATTTAACATTCATTTAAAAAAAAAAAAAAGTGAATTTATTGGTTAATCAATTTGATTGAATAAAGGACGCATTCAGACTGACCACTTAGGCAACATTCAGAGGTCATTCAGGACAATTTTGTGCAAATTCCTAATGATAAACTCAATGCAATCTGCATCAGAGTTACCACTGGGATGTTTTCCCACTCTCCCGGTTTCAAGAAAATTACATTGTGTCAAAACTCACAGGACATATTCACAGAAAACCTCATTTTCTATGTTAACTTCTGCAGAGACAGGAAAGAACTGGAGCTTTGATGCTGTGCTCACAGCTTCATTGTTAACTATTAGTCCTTGGACTTGCCTTTCCACAGCTTGCTACATGAACAAGCTCATTTACAGCTTGCTTGGTGTAAACACAGCAGTGCACTTTTGCGTGGCACAGTTGGCCATGATAGCTTGTAGACCTGACATGAAAAGCTCAAATGAGGTGACAGTCCAAAGCTTCACCTTATCAAGAATGTTTGCATGCCATCTGGACTTATAGGACAGCATACATGAAAGATTAGGCACAGCTGATGGTTCATTTAAATAATCCAACAGCAGTCTGTGGAAATGTATTTGTGATAAAGGACTTGTAGGTTACTATATAATTTTGCTTTTGTTGAAGTGATTGAGAGTTTGCCTACCAATTAGTACACTTGTTGTGTGCAGTAGTGGGATAGAGAGCTCTGGAGATCACAAATTTGTTATCATCGTATCGTTTTTTTACTTCTCTCACACAGATCTGTTACAAAATTGCCCTAAATGTATTTGTGATTTTACTGAAATGTCACTACACCTGCTGAGGCTCTGTTTGTGGCTCAGCTGACAGACCGTATGACAGCCTTTGTTGTCAATCGCATACAGAGGGAGTAACTGAGACCCAAGCGGTTAAACATTCTAATGCCAGGTATGAATGTGTACTTGGTACTGTCCACATTTGATAGGATCTCCCAAGATGCATTTTAGCACAAAATATGGACAGGCCAACTGATTCATCAAATCTGTATGTCATGGAAAAACTTTCTTACCCCTGAGATTGGAACTCCTGCGAGCGAGCCAGATTTCTGTTTTTGAAATAGAAACAGACACATCCTTAAATTTAAGATAATTGACCACAAAATAATATTTTCAACCATTTCATAAATCAACTCGGGTTTTCACCAGGTTCGCCCAAAAAAAGAAAGAAAAACCACCAAGTGTCTTTACACACTGCTCTTAAGTTGTAGAACAGTAATCATACCCAGAGTTTAAAGATAAAGCCTTTATCGATTTAAATGTTTAGCATAGTATAACTAAGCCTCACAGTATTGTCCAAACTACATAAAGTAATCAAAGAGTCATCATAGTCAGGGCAGAGGGCTTTTTACCTGATATCAAACAAATTAAAACATAATACACCATCAGGGACAAACACGGTTTCCTCATGAAGGACTCCCTTCAGCAAATGTACATGAAAAAAACATTCAACAATCATTTTTAAAAAAAGTTGATTTAAAAAAAGTGAATTTATTGGTTAATCAATTTGATTGAATAAAGGACGCATTCAGACTGACCACTTAGGCAACATTCAGAGGTCATGCAGGACAATTTTGTCCAAATTCCTAATGATAAACTCAATGCAATCTGCAACAGAGTTACCACTGGGATGTTTTCCCACTCTCCCGGTTTCAAGAAAATTACATTGTGTCAAAACTCACAGGACATATTCACAGAAAACCTCATTTTCTATGTTAACTTCTGCAGAGACAGTTAACAAAGAAGGGTTCTAGGTTAATCAGTTCTTATTTTTCTACATTCATTTACATACATTCCCAAAAAAATCTTTGGCAATTTGCAGGGCAATGGGACTCTTCCAATGAGCAAAAGAATCTCTAGACATGTGGAGGCAGTGAGGAAAATAGAAAATAAAAAACAAAAAAAAGCTACTGGCCTCTGGACTGCAGTACAAGGGGCCTGTTGCATAATAAGGTTTAACACTAAAGATCATGTTGCGGTCAAAAGATAAGCATAAGATAAGATAAGCACAGACGAATAGACACACTAACGTGACCACTGAGATGACATCGCAATCATCAAACTGCTTGTGATATGGACTCATCTAACTGAACAGTTTCTTGATCTATCGTACCATCGTTCAACGTAACAAAAGATCATGGAAGCTCATCAGGCCATTTACCCTGAGGACTATAGAATTATACAATACACCCTGAATTAAAACTTAACCAAATATTCTTTTATAACTTAAAATTAAATTTCTGTATTTTTCACAAGAAAACAAAGCATTTATTTATCTTTTTAAAAAGGCAGACTATTGACATGTTTACTCCTCTTATAAACATATCAACAGACATTCTGTGAATCATTCTTCTTGGAGCTACGTGTTATACTGAAACCTGTTCTCCATCCTGTAGAAATTAAAGTACTTCAGATGGAAATCATCTCATCTGCCAATTTAACGCATTTCTTATTACACCTTATAAAGTTTTATATACCCGCTTAATCCAATTCAGGATTGCGGGGGAGCCGGAGCCTATCCCAGCTGTCTCTAGACAAGAGGCAAGATAAACCCTGGATAGGTTGCCAGTCCATCACTGGGTCACACAGAGACCAAACAAACAATCGTGCACGCCAACACTCACTCCAAGAGACAATTTAGAGTCACTAGTCAACCTGACATGCATGTTATTGGACGGTGGGAGCACAGCGGAGTAACAGGAGAGTACCCATGCATGTATAGAGAGCACATGCAAACTCCACACAAAAAGTTCCCAGGCAGGATTCAAACCAGGAACCCTTTTGCTGTAAAGCGATAGTGCTAAGCACCACACCACTGTGCAGCCCACTTTTCTAACATGTTAACTTATTGCAAACATCTCTATAGTATCTGCATTCAGTAGTACAGTAGAACAGTAGCATGAAAGCCAAACATTTAGACAGGATCAATACCGTTTATAGGTAATAATAATTAGTTAACTGGTTTGATGAAGGCTATCCACAGCAACATTAACATATCCAACAAGTCCAACTCCAGCAGTTCTTAACCACACCAACTAATTTGTCATTCAATCAATCTTTATTTGTATAGCACTTTTCATAAAAATGTAGCACAAAGTGCTTTAACATATGAAATAAAAACAGCAAAGATAGAATAAAACAGCCACACCTTCCTACCATCCACATTTCCACCCAAGTCCCCAAACCCACAAGCATACACATCGACTCTCGCACAGACAAAAACATGTACACATGGATTTATATTTATATTCAGTGTGAGTGCAATATTGGTCACAGAAAGGGCAACTTAACCCAGTCAGTATTGGTAAAAAAATAATAACAACAACACTGGTATGTATGGTAAAAGTAGAGTAAAAACAAATTGTAAGAAACAGTAAGGATCAATAACAAAACTCCATAAAAATTAAACAATTAGTCAGGGCACAGAGATTAAGATATATATAAAAAAAGGAAATAAACAAAGAAATAAAGGAGAAATTAAGACTTGGCAGAACAAAGGAAGGCTAAAGGTGGGATATGATATAGTTCATATATATATATATATAAAACTCTATTAAAGTTAAAAATATAGGGTTACAGTCACCATGAGTAAGTGTAAGTGTGACTACGAAAATGTATGCCATGTCTCCTAATGACATCCCTAAGGATCAGCATGTAAAGATTAATGTAAAGATTAAAAAGAATCTGACCAACAATTGAGCCTTGGGGAATCCCTTAAGAAAGTTTATATTTTATAGATGCTGATTGATTGACGCCTATAAAAAAATCTAAACATTTCCATCTCTTTAGCTCTCGAATAAGCTGAGAAGAACAGAAGGGCAGATGACATGTCTACCTCAAACCAGGCAATAACAGGCAAAAATAAAACAAACACACACAGTAAGTTCTGAACTTAGTAAGAACTTACCATCCAGCCATATATTTCAGAGGAACTTCTGACTTTGGGTAGGATTTTCATTGGGATATCAAAGTATCTGGAAGAAGAAGAAGAATAGGCGTCAATCAGAATGAACTTGTATGTTATAAACTTGCCCGACTCCTCTTGTACTTTTTTGATAATGGGAACTTGACCTAAAACTTGAAGCTGAACTTGTGTGAATACCCAACTTGTTTGCACACAAACATACACTGGCACACAAACAGCAGGAACCATTGAGCTGTAGTTGTTTGCATTACATGAACTGTTGTAACGTTAGGTTAAATTACCTAAAGCACAAGGAGAAATTAAGAAATGGTTACAGTTGAAATCACATGTTAGATTACAAGTGTTCCTTTATGGATGTGAAAGAAAGCCAGTGGGTTTTAACTGGCCTGTCCCAATAAATGCATTATATGTAGCAGGTCATCTGCTAAACAAATGCCTAATTGTCCATGTGTGAGTAAATGTGTTAGTTTACCGGCATAGTTCAGGATCCCAGTTCATAGTATGGATGTTAAAGAGCATGGTGCGACTGGCGTTTGACACGTCAGTACAGTGGACCCCTCCGTTCCTTCCACCCGTCAGACACTAAGGAAATAAAAGAAAAGAAAAAGAAAAAAAACTCCACATTAGGCTTGTTAATAAGAAAGTACAGAGAAGATGTTTTCATACAGGTCTTACCCAGATGATCCAGGAGTCCACGGTACCAAACATGGCTCGCTCTGTTAACACTGCCTCATGTACCTCTTGCACATTGTCCAGCAGCCAACGCAGCTTTACTGCACTAAAGTAGGTGCTGATTGGGAGTCCTGTCTTGTACTGGAGAGATGTTAAAAGTTAAAGACCCAGATTAGAGCATTTGTTGGAAACATACAAAGTATATATAAAAAAATATATATACAATGATATGCAACATAATATCAGAAAATTACAGAGAGACCCACACAATGTTGTCATTTGCTTCATGATTTCCTTCAAAACAGAGAATCTTGCAAACTTGTAATTCAAACTGCAGCACCACCTGTTTATAATGTGGCTCTCTTGTCCATTAACTCTCACCTTAAGGTGGTTCTTGTTTTTGCCTGGAGCTTTGTTAATGAGTCTCTCTACTGTTGACTGTGTCCGCACATCCAGCCAGACTACAAAGAAAGCAGAGAAGAATTTAAAACATCTTGATCAGTTTTGTGAGAAAGATACTTTACACTATACACAGAACAATGAATAATATAATCAAATAGTGTCTTTGGAAAGCAGACTTTAAAACTATGATGTGAAATTCCATCCATTTTAAATAAAAAAAAAAAAAATTGGTTCAGATCCAAACTAGCTTACAAGGTATTCCACTTCAGTAAAAAAAACAAAAAAAACAAAACTATAGACTAAAGCTATAAAGAACTAAAAGTCACATTTGAGTGATTTGAGACCACACCTGACATGATGTTTTTACTTTTCTGCACTGGCATTATAAATGCATTTTGAGCAGCTCTATGGATGCCAAAGTAACTCCATCATCAAGACTGAAATAAATAATCCAACAACTGCATGAATGGCCATTGTCTTTGGCACACACATATGGTTTCCAGCAGATAATCGCTACCGATTTTTCCTAAGAAATGCCAACCCCAAGATGGTTAATCAAGTAAAAACACGTGTACTCAAACTATGAAGACAGCGCTAACTGTCAGAAGGAGAGCATTGTTTCTTTGCATATGTCTCCATTTCCTACAAAACAAATTTATAACACTAGAATTTGTGGTATTTCATAATCACATTTTGTTCGTCAGTGTGGCTGCAGACTAGTTAACTGGACATTTCTTGTTTGGTATATCTCTTCACATAAAATAACATCCTAACCCCAGTATATCACTTGAATTTTGTCTGTAGATCAATCAAGAGACTTAAGAACTTGAAGAAGCTTCCCTATCAAAACCCCACAATGGCTGTCTGCTCCCTGACCACCCAAATTTAACATACACTGAACAAAAATATAAACGCAATACTCTTTTTTGCTCCTATTTTTCATGAGCTGAACATTTTCTACATACACAATAGACCTATTTCTTTCAAATATTGTTCACAAATCTGTCGAAATCTGTGTAAGTGAGCACTTCTCCTTTGCTGAGATAATCCATCCCACCTCACAGGTTTGGTTCAAGATGCTGATAAGACAGCATGATCATTGCACAGGTGTTCATGTTCATCTCTCTACCATAAGCCGTCTCCAAAGGTGTTTCAGAAAAATTGGCAGTACATCCAACTGGCCTCACAACCGCAGACCATGTGTACCACACCAGGACCTCCACATCCAGCACCTCCAAGATTGTCTGAGACCAGCCACCCAGACAGCTGCTGCAACAATCAGTTTGCAGAACCAAAGGATATTTGCACAAACTGTCAGAAACCGTCTCAGGGAAGCTCATCTGCATGCTTGTCATCGGGGTCTCGACCTGACTGCAGTTCGCTGTAACCGACTTGAGTTGTTATGGACAACGAACACGGGTACCGTGACAAGATCCTGAGGCCCGTTGTTGTGCCATTCATCCATGAACATCACCTCATACTGCAGCATGATAATGCACAGCCCCAATATTGTAAGGATCTGTACAATTCCTGGAAGTTGAAACCATTCCAGTTCTTGCATGGCCAGCATACTCACCGGACATGTCTTATGTCATGTGATCCTGTTTTTTTAAATTCAACATTATATTTTCCATACATTATTCGGCACTTAACTGCTTCCACATACTCTCAGTAAATTGAACAATTTATATATAAAAAATGTTGAGCTCATTTAGGAGATTTATTGTATGACTTTTGGTATGTTCGACTCATTTTTTAAATATTAATCTTTTTATGCAAATATACCCATCATTGAAATAAATGTAAACAGCTTCAGAACCTAATAAATGTTCCTTCAAACCGAATTACTTCGCCATACTTTCAGCTAGAGATACCATTCAAACTATTAATGGGTCACAAGACATTCAGCTATTACTGAATGATTCAGCTTTTTAAAGTCTTCAGCCAATTTTGAAATATCACAGTCTAAAAAAAAAATATGAAACATTCTGCTCCTTCAGGATTCTGATATATTTCAAAGAGTGGAGAGACATTTCTTGTTTGGTATATCTCTTCACATAAAATAACATCCCAACCCCAGTATATCACTTGAATTTTGTCTGTAGATCAATCAAGAGACTTAAGAACTTGAAGAAGCTTCCCTATCAATCGTCTTGGGGTTCAACTGAAACTATATGATTCATTCATATGAATGATTCAGCTTTTTAAAGTCTTCAGCCAATTTTGAAATATCAGTCTAAAAAAAAAATATGAAACATTCTGCTCCTTCAGGATTCTGATATATTTCAAAGAGCGGAGAGATCAAAGGGTTGTGTGATACATGGGTACATTTTCAGCTGCTTCTAAATTTCAAATACTTTTCAAACAGGTTGCTCCTACTGCCACATCATTTAACTTTCATATACAATTATCCATCAAAATGTAGGTACATTTGTCCTCTTTCAGCCAATGTGACTTCCAAAGCACTGACACTGACAGGATTTGCTTTAGCCTACTTCATGTTGGGCTTATCCAGTGTCCAACTCATTTCTACCTGAACCTTGAAGTAAAATATGAGCCCATATGAGCCCATATATTTCAGGCCAATGTGCAAAAAAGTGCTTTGAATTAAACCATCTCTTTCGTTCTTTCTTTCTATGCGTTTCTGTTTCCCATTTAAGATCAGTGTTCTGGTGTTCCATGAAACCTTTGACTTTTTTCATGAGAACTGTTCATCTCTTGTGTTTTATGGTCTTCAGCTGTCCCTTTTGCACTTTTACAATTTAATCTAATGTTCCAATTAAGCTGACATATACATTACATTTCACACTTATAGAAGCAAAATTTCAAGACTTTTCACAAATTTTTGTTCTGCTTTAAGTCCTTGTTTTTAACCCTTCATCTTTTTCTGCTGAGACTTCTGCAATTTTTCTGCCATTTAATCAATTACTCAATTTTTTCCATCAGCTTCAAATCTTTCCACTATTGCATTTTCACCTTCAAACTCCTAAAATGTAAATTCCTTAGCATCTTTAGTTGCCTTCATTCAAATGATCAGAATTCTCACAGCTGTTCTGCAGGAACAGCTTTATCTTGTAGATATCTACTGTCCAAGTTAATAAATAACTTTATTGGTGATTATCATATTGATACACAAGTGTCTTTTAGATCCCAGGCTGCAGCAGAAGGATCATTGTAGCATTAATGAACAAACTCCCTCCAGCTATTTAAATTTTCACATTCACAAAGGCTGGGAAGAAAGAGTGGCAGCAATCGTCAAAGATGGGTAACTAATTAGTCCTCAACCCAAGATTAATCATCAACTTGTATTTTAGACACAATCCCCAACCAGGCTGTTCAGGGAGGTTTTCCCCTTAATTAACCCTTTCAGCTTGGATTTGATCAAACTATCTTCATTGACAGGCTCGGCACATATATATAAAACACACTTCGAGGGCTGCCTTCTTTCACCTTTGTGACATTGTTGGCAATATTAATTGCCAACATTTAGGCTTCTCTTCACTGGCTCCGTTAAATTCAGAATAAAATTAAAAATTCTTCTCCTCACATATAAAGCTCCTAATGACCGTGCTCCATCATATCTCAAAGATCTCATCCCAACAGAGCACTTCGCTTCCAAACTGCAGGTTTACTTCAGGTTCCCAGAGTTTCTAAAAGTAGAATGGGAGGCAGAGCCTTCAGTTATCGGGCTTATGGAATAAGCTGCCAGTAAATGTCTGGGAAGCAGACACCCTTTCCACTTTTAAGACTAGGCTTAAAACTTTCCTTTTTGATAAAGCTTATAGTTGGGATGACTCAGGTCATCCTGAAACATCCCATAGTTAAGCTGCTATAGGCCTAGACTGCTGGGGGAGCTCATCTGTCACACCTTTCCTCACTTTACTCTCTTTCCCCCCCCATTTAATTTCTCAAATGACATTATGTACATGTACGATTTTATAAGGGGTCTGCGTCATCGCTGGATGGAGCGACATCGCTCGCGGCATGTCAGGACAGGCTGATTGAAAAGTACGCATTCTAATCACTTTTTATCAATTGCTCGCTCGTTCGCGTTCAGTCAGGATGAGGTGTGTGCCAGCACCGGGTTTCGCCCGGGGCGTAAATCAGTAGCCCCTTTCACACTGCGACCCGCTACCTTAGCGGGTCCAAATTGCACCTTCGACCCGCGTCGAGCAATGTGAACGCTTGGCGTGTTGGTGACCCGTGTCGCCTGAAGCCAAGTTCAGGGGGAGTTGCCTAGTGGCAGAGCGTCACACGAAACACATAAAATGCTGGGCGTGTACAATGACGTAGGCACAAGCCATGCGTCGGAGGTAGGGTTAAATACACCTTGAGGACTGTTTTTGCAATTGCATATGCAGTTCATGGAGATGTTATTTTACGGGGTGTGGATGGTTACAATGTGGGATGCCGCCGAAGAACATATGCGGAGAATACGAGAGCACTATAGTCCCCGACATGTGGCGGTAAATAACGTCCTCTGCTCGGAGGCTGAGGAGCTCGCGGACCTCCTTGTCTCCCCAGTTGGCCGTCTTCAAAAATGTCTCGAACTTGATTTAAAACAGAGTGAAACTTGTCCTCACCTGTCGCTGTTGTTCTGAGTCAGCTGTCCATTCTGTCTTTTAAACTCCTCACGTCACGCCACGCCCACGTCCGACCCGCGTCAATTGCGTTCACACTAAACTCGGCTCGGCAAAAAGACTAGGGTCCGACGCGGGTCGAAAGGCGAGTCGAGTTGACGCGGCAGCCCGGGTCGGCAGAATTCGCGGATTAAACGCGGGTTATTCCTCAGTGTGAAAGGGGCTAGTGTTGGACCGCCACTGCTCATAGTAATGCAGAAAAACTGGTGCATTTACCAAGTACTGATGGACGGTACATGGTAAACGTAACAAGTTCTTGATGATACCTTGATTTCATCGCTATTAAATATTCCAGTCAACTGTCAGTGGTATTATAGCAAAGTGGAAGCGATTGGGAATGCAGGGTGTATACAGGTATAAACAAGTTAAATTTAAGACCTTTTAATACCACTTCTAAATGAAATTTAAGACCAAACGTACGATGGAAATACCAAGTATTTCCAAGTAAACACACTGACAGTATGGTCATCGGCTAAATGTGTGTCATGCGAAAAGATCACAAAAATGTCATCACTGTCCTAAATTAAATTTATTACAATATTTTCAGAACATTTAAGTCCCATGAAGAAATGCTTATAAAATCATGTAAATATATTCAAAAAGAAAATACTGTTCCTTTAGAGCAAAAAGAAAAATACACAAATATTTAAGACCCATGCAATCTGAATTTAAGACAATTTAATACTTTTTAAGGTCTTGTTTTCAGGAAAATTGATTTACGCCTTTTTAAGACTTTTTAAGGCCCCGCGGCCACCCTGGAATGACAGCAACTCAGCCACGTAAAATGGCAGAGTGGGGTCAGTGGATAAAGAGGTGCATAGTGCACAGAGGTCGCCAATTTTCTAGTCAATTGCTACAGACCTTCAAACTTCATGTGGCCTTCAGATTAGCTAAAGAACAGTGTGCAGTGCTTCATGGAATGGGTTTCCATGGCCAAGTAGCTGCATCCAAGCCATTCATCACCAAGTCCAACGCAAAGCGTCGATGCAGTGTTGTAAAGCATGAGACTCCAGAGCAGTGGAGACGCCTTGAACAAAGCAAGGTCCATAAAGACATGGATGAGCAAGTTTGGTGTGAAAGAACTTGACTGCCCTGTACAGAGTCCTGACTTCAACACGATAGAACACCTTTGGGATGAGTGGAGACTGCGAGCCAGGCCTTCTCGTCCAACATCAGTGTCTGACATGGTCAAAAGTTCCCATAAACACGCTCCTAAATTTTGCCCAGAAGAGTTGAAACTGTTATAGCTGCAAAGGGTGGGCTTAAGAATGGGATGTTACTTAAGATCATAGACGTGTAAAGGGGCAGATGAGCAAATACTTTTGGCAGTATCGTGTAACTAGCAGGAGAGATCATATTTCTACAGATTTTGCTTCTCTTCATAGGCTCCCTGTTAGATCCAGAATAAAATAAAAAGAGAATGTTTCCTCACATATAAAGTTGTTAATAACCAAGCTCCATCATATCTTAAAGATCTCATAGTTTGATATTTTCCCAAGAAAACACTTCACTTTCAAAGTGCAGGCTTACTTCTGGTTCCAAGACTTTCTTAAAGAAGAATGGAAGGCAGAGCTTTCAGTTATCAGGCCCCTCTCTTGTGGAACCAGGTGCCAGTATATGTTTGAGAAGCAAACACTCTCTACCTTTAAGATTAGGCTTTAAACTTTCTTTTTTGATAAAATGTATAGTTAGGGATGGGTCAGATGACCTGAAACATCCCATAGTTATGCAGCTTGTATAGAGTCTTGAGATGACATTTGTGAATTGGCGCAAATAAATAAAACTGAATTTGATTTGATTGTGACCAAAGATGTAATAAAGGGAATTAGTTTGAAATTTATTGCACTGACCAATTGCATTGCAGAGTGGGTCTCCGGTCTCTTTGTCCCAAACCAGAGTCGTCTCTCGCTGATTGGTCACGCCCACAGCTAAAGGTGGACCACAAATTAAATGCAAAAAAAAAAAAAACACAACTTGTATTCCCACACAATGCTCTCCAAATGTAATTATTTTTCACCTCAAAATTCAATTAGCACATATCCAAGCATAGTTTATTGTTCCAACCTGTGAATCAGCGTGCACACCATCAATGCCCCACCTTTTATGTTGGAGACATCAATGTTGAGCTGGCACAGTTTCTCGCATGTCCTCTCCATGCATTCATAGATAGACTGCATTATCTGACATGGATCCGCCTCCACCCATCTGACACAGAAACACATAAAAGACCCTGAACATGTGTAAATTCTCACATCTTAGTATGCATCCTCCCTGCCAGCTTGTTGATCATTCAAATAAATAAAAGCTGGACTTTTGATGCCATAAAAAAAAAAAAAAAGTGAAAAGGGGAATTTAAAATGCAGTTAAACTTCAACTCAGCATTCTACTAAAAAAAAAAACATAGGAGAGAATGAGAAGAACAATGTAGCATTTTGGCTATTATATGTATATGATGTAAGTTTTTCAAGTATGAGCTTAAATACTCAATATTTCCGGAAAATGAGGAATACTTGCCAACTAAAAGTGGGCACCCGACTGGGAAAGTATATGGACCTATGCTAAATTAATTTCAGTTTGTAACCGTGTCAAATCAATACAGATTAAGATTTTGCATAGGATGCATATATCCCCTAATCGCAGACATAAGTTCAACCCTAGTTTGTCTCCAATGTGTCTTAAATGTAAAACAGAAATTGGCACTCTAACTCATTGTCTTTGGTCATGCCATAAACTGCAGAAATATTGGTCTAATGTTTTAACCGAAATTTAAAGGGGAACTCCGGGGCATTTGAAGCGTGTTTCCATTGCTAGAGGTTGTCAAATACTGCTAGTAGGACACAGAGAGGTCCAGATCTGTGCTCCCTGTGTGAAGATCGCTCTGTCCGCACACCCTGTCATGCGAGGCTAATACGTGGTGGCTAAGGGGCAAGCGCTAACCCTTCCACGTAAAACAACAACTTGCACACTGCAGAAACGTCACACCACTTTATAACCCATCCGACAATAAAGTCACAAGCCTTACCATCAAAACCATATGCATGGTTCTCACATTACTGGCATGGGGACGTTACAAAACAACTTTATAAACAGCATGTAACTCACCGGCTGGTTGTAGGCTCGCGCATGTGAAAGCCCAAAAGAGTCGATGGACGATAATCCCATATACAAAACAATTATCTTCTCTAGAAAAACTACGTTCAAGTATTTAAAACATTACAACAATATTACTGGGCATGTATTGTTGTAATGTTTTAAATACTTGAACGCAGTTTTTCTAGAGAATATAATTGTTTTGTATATGGGATTATTCTTCATCGACTCTTTTGGGCTTTCACATGCGCGAGCCTACAACCAGCCGGTGAGTGACATGCTGTTTATAAAGTTGTTTTGTAACGTCCCCATGCCAGTAATGTGAGAACCATGCATATGGTTTTGATGGTAAGGCTTGTGACTTTATTGTCGGATGGGTTATAAAGTGGTGTGACGTTTCTGCTGTGTGCAAGTTGTTGTTTTACGTGGAAGGGTTAGCGCTTGCCCCTTAGCCACCACGTATTAGCCTCGCATGACATGCTGTGCGGACAGAGCGATCTTCACACAGGGAGCGCAGATACGCATCTCTCTGTGTCCTACTGGCAGTATTTGACAACCTCTAGCAATGGAAACACGCTTCAAATGCCCCGGAGTTCCCCTTTAAGAGATACTGGGATTAAAGCTGGGGATGGACCCACTGTCTCTTATATTAGGCCTTCCTACTAAAGGTGTAAGGTTAACAAATCAAAGATTATTTTGTATTCTTACATTTGCGGCGAGGAAGAATATTTTATTGCAGCGGATTAGCAATAAGCCACCAAATGTTAAGGGATGGCATAAAGTGCTGTTTGAGTTGGTGCCTCTGGAATACCTGACCTGCGTATCACACTCAAACTCCTCCAACCAATTTTATGAGGTTTGGAAACCGTATTTGAATTACTTGGATCCCAATGTATCTTCCATTCTTTTACAGGGATTCTCTGGAAGGTCATAACAACGGGACACATTGTTGTGCACCCATTCTTCTTTTCTCTTATTGACCCATTTATGTACTTCTTTTTTTACTGTCTTTACCGATATGGATACTGATTGTGTGTAACAGAGTCATTGTGTGTTGCTTGAGTGTTGTGTTGGAGTTTTGTGTTTGTTTTTGTGGATAAAGGAAAATCAATAAACACATTTTAAAAAAAAAACACTAAAAAAAACACACATTTTTTGATTAGTTTTTGAAGTGAAAAGATGAAAATTCACCTCACTTATCAGATGTTGACAACTAAAGTAAATGCTCTGATTCTTGATAGGATCTAAAAAGGCCGAAGGCTTAAAAAAAAATGTAATTATTAGTATGATGTCAAAACACAGCTTCCAGCTTTTACTGCCCAAAATGCCAATAAAAAATTAAAGTAATAAGAAAAAATGGTGGAAGACAATATGTTAAAGAACAAAAAACATTCAGATAAAAGCTAAACTGGTTGAAAGGGAAATCCTTGCAAGACTGAGGCCATTGCAGTAAAGTCTCAACCGCAATCTTGCAACAAAAGTGAATCACTAAATTATGTAAAAAAAGCACAGCAGTAAGGCAAGATGGTTTTGAAAATATAGACAGTGAGTATATGGACCAAAAAAGGCATTATTTATTAAGAAAATCAACTGTTCAGCATGAACGTGGTAACATTCTGCTTTCTACCTGCATGTAGCTGTCATAAAACATAAACTAATAAGACTTTAAACCAAAAATGGGGTATTATTTAATAAGGTAACAAGGTTTAAAGGATATTATCTCATTTTATAAGCTAGCACGCTTTCCTGAGTGAATACCTGTGGCAAGCTTTGGTCAAAATCCACAAAATCCAACAGAGACATAACTCCTCTGGTTAAAACTACTTGCATCAACCTTTGCGAGCCGATAAGCCTGAGGAAACCATAAAAATTTAAAAGTGGCTCTGAATCTGTGTATATATTTTAAACAACAAATATCTAACAGAGTGGACAGCCATATTATACACCAGAATTCAGAATTTGAGGCAATGTGCAAAGAAGAAATGTATCCAATAAATAAAAAATAACAAATACAAAGAAAAACGTTCTCTGGTCAGAGTTTATATTTCCATCTTTTTTCTTCCATTATCAACAACAACAACGTTGCCCAAAGTTTGATAAGCAAGTGCATATACATCTATGAAACGAATATCCAAAGAACTTGGATGAATAGACTTTAAGGGTTACTTAGAGGCCCAGCATTTACAAATATGGTTGTTTTGTGAAGTTCAAGTCACTCACCCTTCCTTGGGGAATCTCTGCTTAATCTCTACTTGATGGTGACTGATCAGTTCTGCTGTTTTAGCATTGAACACCTGCAAAGAGAAACATTTGATAAGAGGCAAAAACTGATACAAGACGTAATCTAGAACATTAAAGATGACAGAAATATCTAAGAGAACTTATATTAACAGGAAAATAGTTAAGCTTAATTTGTAAAACCACACATTATTTGCAAAACACAATACAAATTATGGACAAAAGACTGCAGCTTTTCTTTGGTCAGCCTCGAAATAAAAAATAATTGAAAAACATGCTGTATTTATTTATAACCATGAGACGTGATGTAGAACATGAGAGGCGAAATAAATGGAGTTGTTTGTATCAAACTCAAAGGCAACAGGATTCTCATTCATCCGTGATGGTATGGTCCAAGCGTGTCAACTAGGTTTTAATATCGAAACACCTCAGTGGCTTAAAGCATTGGCTTAGCTTCTACAACTACTATAGATCCTGTCGCTGTGATGAGAAGCGACAGGATCTATCCCTCTTTGGATGGATCAGCTCTCGTTTCCAGAAATATGGCTGAAATTATTTAAATCATGTCAACACAGGGTTGAGACCAAGACACAGAGTGGAAGTTTTACATGCTTCTCTGCAGCTTCCCACCTGCTACCAACCCCTCAAAACCCCATAATGCCCCAAGACCACCCAAATTTAAAAATAAAAATAAAAATCAATAAAGAAGAGCCCAGTTTGCAATGCTGGGAACTGGCCCTAACCTGTGGTCAAAAGATCTGGACAGGGATTGAAAAAGGTAGTCTGAAAGTTTCCTTTGGAGGATGGCTGGGCTTAACCAAATAGATAGGGTGAGGAGCTCACTCATCCAGATGGGCCCCATGTGGAATTTTCTATGTGGGGCCAACAGCAGCTTTTTTCTTTTGGGCACCCATGTCAGTTTTCTATAGGAAGCCAACAGCGGGGCCAAACCTGACCTCAGTTTTGTCTGAATTTTGAGGCAGAGAAATCAGGCACCTAGGTCTTTATGTTTTTAGGACTTAGCAGATGTGGGCCTTGCATGGGCTAAACCACAAGGTGGCCCACATGGATGTTCTGAGGCATGCCCTGCTGTGGGATGTCCACAAACATCAGGTTGCAACAGCCATATAGAGAGACTGGAAGAGTCACAGAAAGGCATAGAAGTGGAAGTCCCTTGCCCACATCCCACACTGATGACCACTTCACTGTGAACAGTGCCCTGCGGAACTGGATGATGAATGCCACTCAACTCCAGACATAAATAATATGTTCATAAATAATATTACTAGTATGGGATGTCATACAGCTTCATGTCAAAAGAGGCAAACTATCCCTTTAAGTGCCCTACTTTCATGATATAATATCACAGTAAAGTGAACTTTTAACATTTTCCATAAATTTCACCCGAAAGCCAAATATCCCTAACTTTTTGTGAGTTGTGTGTATAGTCAGTAGAGTATTACAATACAACTTTAAAAGCAGCCAACTATAAAACAAATTAAGTTCAAATTTAACTTCTCGAAAGAGCTACAAGTGTCCTATAAACATGAGCAGCCTCACAAAGGGTCATTGGCTTTTTGGAAAGTACAAATCACTTATTAACAAAGTATTCTGTGAAATATTTACCATCATTTCTGTTTAGACTTCTAAAAATATTCATCACATAAATTCAAAATAAGCTTCACGGCATTCCTAAGCAGATTTGTTTTACATGAAATGCAGATAAACTGCATTTCTCAGCTGATCTCAGTCATGTTTCTTAAATATAACCCTGTTGTAAAAACTAATCTTAACAGGGTTTAAAACCAAAGCAGAAACTTTTTTCACACATAGTGACTAATTGTCATTTTAAAAAGTGAAATAATAGCTTTTCTTTTTCAAAAACTCTTATATCTACTCTAACATAAAACATCAATTCTATACTCTATTAATTCTGGAAATTTAACAGAGCTTTTATATCCACAGAGCCCCATGTTGCTGAGTACTGTGCCAAAGCTGAATCTTCCAACAGACCTAACTGAGAAATCCCAGTTTTAGTTTAACAAGAATAATTTGACTTTTCACACAGCTTGGAGACACTAAGTAACAAATATTATTTCTCGTTTGTTTCTTCAAGACCAAAAGATCCATTTCAGAGGAACATCTTCCCAAGGAATGGTGTTATGTTGATGATATATTTCTCTTTGACCACAGCAGTTAAACGGCTGCTTACGGGCTTGTGCCGAAGCCAGATCCAAATTGGTTCAATAGAAGAACTATCAAATGATTTTCCACAGCCAGAGAACCTCCACAAAGTCATTATGTCACTCTTCAAACACTTTTTTGACTATCCCTCTTGCACATCCTCAATTAGTTTGAAAGGACCACAGTGCATGAAAAAAACAGCAATTACAGTGTTTCTTTTGTTTTATCTGCAAATTAATGTCTTAACATCACCATCCTACTTTATTAATGCCAAATGCTAACCAGTGTTTGTGAACTGGGATACAAACGTGATTTATACATGCTATTACCAGCGGGATCTATAAATGCCAGCTGACAATATCAAAACACCTGACAATGTTAATAAAAACAGCTGCAAATGCAAATTAAAAACTTTGCAGCAAGCACTGATTGTGAATTCAGCTCCATGTAGCACACTGGGTAGTATTCACAGACAACTTTACATCCATGTTGAAATGTCAATTTTTTTCTTTGATTTAGTAGATGAAATGCCAGACTCGCTCTAGATTTTTTACACATGGTGTTCAACATTTCATTTGGTCTGGTTGGTCTCCTGGGTCCTGTTTAAAGGGGTCTTCATCCAGGATATTTCCCTCTCACATTTACTCAGTTTACTCAGTCCGTGGGTCATGCTGTGGGTTCTCGCTGGAAAAGAATCTTGTTTTTGAAGCTCTCGTGGTTACTTGAGATGAGCTTGTGTGCCAGTACATGAGTATCTTTATCCCATGGTGAGACATGGAAACTAGGGCTATGAATGAAAACTATAGGTCACTTGCATAAACACAGTTCACAGAGTAGCATGACTGAGATGTTTCACGACATTTTCACAAATGATGTTATATTGTAGTGTAAGCTACTTAAGGATAGGTGACATGAGCATCATGATCACCAACCAATCAGGTTTGGCATCATGAGATGAATGCTTCCGAGGAATATCCCCAATGGGTGGCATATCCCAGAATTAGACATCTCACTCAAGCTACTCTGATCTGGATGTGGATCTCTTCTTTGCACATTTAGAACAACACCTACAGCCTCCGTAGAAAGAGGTCAGACATAGAACACTGGAGTATTCCCAGAGCTTTACAACTAATATAAATGCAACATAGCAACCAGTGATTTAAGAAGTTGGGCAAGGTGAGAAAAAGTTAGTCAGCAACTGTATCAGTGGAAATATCACAATGTTAATGTATTCACCTGTAATTATATAAAAAAGAAAAAAAACTGCACCACAAAACATTAAGAGAAGAGCACCAAGAGGATTGCTGCAAATCGCCGAGATGACTGGAATTCTGCCTTGAAAATATGGATTAGCAGTGTACATTGTGTCCACCTGGTATGTGTGAGTTTGGAAGAGAGCAAAGTGTCTAGTTCATCTAGAAAGTCACCGAGTTGTCCTGGTGGGCAATATACGACAAACATGTAGATTTTGACTGGTGCAGTTACCAAGATGGCATAGTTTTCAAAGGTGTTGTATTTAGCTATGGGTAGCAGTTGTTTGTATTTCTATTAAATTAGCAGGCCCGTTCCACCACCTCGCCCAGATGTACGAGAGGTGTGGGCGACTGTGTGGTTGGTGTGCAGCCGGGGCAGCTTTTTACACCATATTTTATTTATTTTATTTACCGTAACAAAAAACTGTTGCATCTTACACCCTTCCCTTTTTGTACATACTTATATATTTTTTTAATATTTTTATTTTCTATTTGCACTGTTTTGGTGGCTTTAAATTTCGTTGTACCATGTACAATGACAATAAAGGCATTCTGATTCTGATTATTGTTTTTAAAAAATTTCAGCTTAGATATAGAATCGTCCATTTTTCAGTCAAAGCTAAATGTAAAACAAACAGACTACAGTAATACAGAAGAGCAACTGCAGAGCAAGCATAAAGTCTATGTCATAAAACCGACCTGTGGACTCTCGCACATTTCCTTGTTTGAGGCAGAGATACTGTTTGTTTTCCCTCATGCTTTTGCAGCGCAGTTTTATGTAGATTAAGATTAAGATCCGATTTATTGGTCATACACACGAAATTTGTCCTCGGCTTTTAACCCATCCAGGTTGGCACCTGTTGACACACACATGCACAGGGTCACACACTCAAGAGACAGATGCCAACCTGGAGCGGTGGGCACCCATTCACAGCGCCCGGGGAGCATGGGGTTATGGTGCCTTGCTCAAGGGCACCTGAGCCGTGACAAGGAGGTGGACTGAAACCCCTCCAGTTGTCATTTCCACCAATCTTTGAGTGGCGAGAGTGGGAATCGAACCGCCAACCTTCCGGATATTGGACGACCGACTCAACTGAGCCACGACCGCCCTATGTAGGGTGTGGTTATGTAGATCAGCAAGACTATATATGTTCTACACAAAAGAAAACAAAAGAACATACAACAAAACAAATACTACAATGGTGACAAATGGTGAGAAAGTAAAAGGCATACACTCAAACAAGTTTGTAAGGGATTGCACAATCTGAGATGAGGCAAAGCTCATTACTGCTTCACCGTGTCTGTCTCCTTTCTGTTTAAACAGTAAATGCGCAAATCCAGCGATACTGATAATAAAAATGCTTGAAATGATAGGAAGCATACAGAAATTACATCTATAGTACATCATAATATTTATTTTACTTTACTATAATTAGGCTTGAACATCAGTGGCGGTGCAAAGGCCTATTGTATTTGTAGTGTTTATCATTTTTCTTATTTTTTTTTCGTCTCATTCCGTTCCTAAATTAATTGCTTGTTGGGGGCCTGAAAATACTCAAAAACTCAGAAATTTTGCCTACGCCCCCAAGGGAATGTGTAAAATTATGTCTTTTTGGGGAGTCTTGTTCATTTCAGGGAAAAAAAATTACTCAACAGTGCCACCTTTTTTGGCCTAGTAACTGCAACTCCTGAAGTCTCATGGAACTTGGCAATCCTGTAGAACACATAAATCCCCTTGGAGCGTTGTCCCAAAATGGCCAACAGGAAATCGGCTATTTTGATTGAAAGATGCCATTTTGGCACCTCAGAGAAGTTATATTTGAATACACTCCTTCTCGATATCAACTCAGAGGCCTGGATATACTCTTTTCATATACGCATAGACGTGGCAGCTCCTCAAAATTTTGTTTTGCCATGAAAAAGGAAGTTGAAATATCTGCCACATTTCAAATTAAATTTGCACCAAATGTCACATATCATACTTAGGTCCTGAACAGATTTTTATATCAATATTTTTTCATTGCCACAGCGCTGCCAACTGGCAACAGGAAGTCAGATGATTACACTTTCTTTAGAAAACGAAATTTTCGCTGAATGGTGCGTCAGTCGGGCCATGGTGAATTTACATATCACAAAAATCATTATAAATCAACCATTTTTAATCTGAATGGCGCCAAATTTAATCACTGTCATGATCTGAGCAAATCTATATGCATATGTCCTGCCAATGCCATAGCCATGCCCACTTAAAAGGAGGAGATATCTTTTACATTCAGACATGCAACTTCTGAGCAGTTTACTCATGACACTAAAATTGTCAAAATATGCAAAACCCTTTCATGATGTAACCTTATCAAAATTGTGCATTTACACTGAATGTATCCCTGTGAATTTCATGCCACGACATAGAACAGAAAGTCCTTATAACTCAAGCATACGACCTTCAAGCTTTACCAAACTTATTTTTTAATGAATAATACACCCTGAATAAAAGCCAATGCAAATATTTTTGGGGATATGCCAAAATGGCGCCCTCGACAATATTACAAAATTTCAGCTCTGTCCCCTTGTTTAACCCACAGGTATGGAAGTTGGCACAATGATAAAACATGCCAACAAAGCCTCTTGGACCCATTGGCTAAATCAAACAGGAAGTTGGCCATTTAGATCTGAAGTCTGATTTTAGGTGCAATTTTTAGGCCTCATATTTTAACAAACCTGCTCCAATAGATATATAATATCATCCTATACTCACAATATATCACCCTGAAACTTGGTCAGTATAAGCATACATCCCTTTTACATTAGTTTAAAAAGGTTGGTCATGGTGGCTGCTTGAATTTGGAAGACACAATACCACATCAACAGGATGTCTGTGGTCCTGGTATTCTATTCTCAACCCAGCCTGAGGCACTTTTAAACTCCTTAAAACCAATATAGGTATTCAAATATCCAAAAATGGACAAACGCTAAAGTGATAGCTGTAATGGATTTTATATGGAACTGAACAAACTGAACATCTTGGCTCTGCTCTCTATTGAACAGCCCCCCCCAAAAAAATACCTAACTACAAGGACATTGTGATGAAGCCGTTTGCCTCACAGAAAAATCATCAATGTGAATCTTTCCTCAAGTAAGTCAGGCCCAAGGCTGTGCACTTGTCAAAAAACATCACACATTTCCTTGACCTTTTCTATTTTACCTGTCTGTCTCTCCAAAATGAGCTATTCTTACTGGGGTTACTTATTGTTTTAAATTAGGATGTACTGTATGTTTGTCGCAACAAAAACGTCATGATGAAAATCCAGTTGCGGTTATTACAGTTAGAACACGTTCAATAGTGTCACCCTATTGAACCTTATCTGACATTGTAGGATACGTGTATTTGCAAAGGTTTTTTGCCATCAGGCCATTTTTGTAAATAATATGGTTGTGATAAAATGGTTCATATTATATATTAATGGTTAATAACATAATTTGTTAATTGTTGCTATAGAGTTTGTATCTTGTGGTACTTGTTGAAATGTAATCAATTGAGTTTCATAATGTGCATGTTAGTCCCTCCAGTCAGTATCACCACCATCCCAGACCCATACTGAACACAACCACATGTCCCACTGTTTCATCACCAAAACCGCACCCTGTCAACACAAGAATTCACAGTTTGAACTATAAAGCCACCCCAAGTTATACATTTCAAACTTTGCTCAGTAGTTACCTCGTCTTTTTAATATGGCTCAATCTACATATTATCATTATTTATTTAAGATGTTTCGTGTTAAATGACAGTCCTTCACAATTTAAAAGTATTTGTTCTTTTTATTGTGAGGGAACGAAGTATTGTTTTTTTTATATTGTTAGGGAATCAGAATGTGTTGGCAGCTGCATTCATTATTTACAAGTATAGGCACAATTAAGTAAGTAGATGGTACAATTGCACTATCACTAATTGAGATTCATAAGGTTATTTTTCTGTCACTCTGAAAGAAAATTTCTAAATTCCCATCTTTAGATAAGATGTAGTTTCAACGTATTCAAAGTTTAAAAATAAACTATGAATACATAAAGCGGTTTGTTGCCATTAACCCACTTCTAGGACATGGCTCTGATTTATCCAACTCTTACACATTCAGGGAGCTTGCTCTTTTTCCAAATTAAAATTCCAGACTTTTTTAAAACTGATACTTTTTTTCCCCAAGACCTTAACTTTATGTACTTGTAACTTGTGTGCCTACTGCCTACTTCATTGGTTGAGATTGTGCCAACTGTGTTTATTAGAAATGTTCATTTTTATAGGCTAGTATTCAATGAACAAATGCATTATTCACAGTAAATTATGCTTTTACTGATGAAAACGTTTCAAAACATGAAAATCACAAGTACATGAATTTCACATCAAACAAGTGTCACAAAAACTATCTATTAAAAAAATGAATGGATGGATGAATGTATGTAGAATTCAGTCTCTTCACTCACATCTCATCCCATTAGGTTAATACAGTACGTGACCAGTTAGTAAAATTATAGTTTTATATCCTACCTTCCTATTTCTCATTTCACAATGCCTTTGAGCATACTGTAAAATTCTACCATACATTTATTTTCCATACTTTATTAAAACTTTCACGCAAAATTCAAGACTTTTCAAGGTCTGGAAAACAGTGCTTCAAAATTCCATACTTATTAAGACTTTCAAGACTTGCGCAAGCACCCTGGCAGTACAGAATCAGAAATTTGTTATTTTGAATTGGTCAAATAGCATCATTTTTGAGAACAGTAAAACAACAACATTTTGAAATTTCATACCAACAGGCTACCATATTTTCTTTTACAAACTTTTAGTTGCCCGTTGTTAGTATTTACAATAACATATGTGGACACATGATATGACGACTGAGTAGAATGACTGACGCTTTGGAGATCTGTAATGTCCTTTTAGACCGGAGGGATTCAGATTCATAATACTCTATTTACGAATATTCTAATATGTCTCAACTTAATTTACCGAAGTTTGACGGAGTTACCGTTTACGCTTGCATTCAGTCTTTTGTGGCAACACCTGTGTGGTAAAATAAGTAAGTACATGCCGAAGGAAAGTAAAACGAAGATGCATTTTAAGGGGAGTTACTCTGTGTAATATGCACGTTGACGCTCACCAGAAACCTCGTCGAGCTCGTGCCCTGGTCAATGGCAGCAACCAGTGGTTCCATCCTTATATTCGCTTATAAAACACAAGAAAATACGTAAATTGAAAAATAAAAACAGATTAAAGGAGGGGGAGGTGGGGGGTCGCTGAATGCCACCAGTAGAGACCTGAGTTCTCCGGAAAGAGTGTCTTGTCTTCTATTAACGCCACTCCAATTTACCGGAATCGCACCCTGTTCGGGGAACGATTGGCTGCTGGCTAGTAGGTGTCGTTCAACTACCGGCCAATCAGGTTCGGGGCAGAATCATAATGTTAGACTGGAACCTCAGTCACAAACGGTTGATCCTTAACCCTTAGTAAAGAACTTTATCCAGCTGACTGCCTTTTCTGTTTAAGCTGGTGATAAGATAAACCACAGTTGGACAGTAGCTGCTCAAAACCGACCTACTGAAACAGGACAGGGGACACTGATATATTACATCACAACAATAGATTGTTCATTAATCTAAGAATTAATGAAGCACTGCTGAGATTATGTCAGTGAAGTTATACAGAACATAATGTCCTTATGTCCCACTTAAGTGTTTTCTGGCTTGTCTCTTAATGCTTGCCATTGGTCTACTTCAAAATCACTCAAATTGTAACCAGTTACCGCCTAAGCATAGTTAGGAGATTATTGTCAATGCTTGCGTGTAGCTGAAATTGCTCAGAAGGGAAAACAGACATGGCAAGTTAACGCTCGTGTCAGCATCCAAAATTAACCAACTGTTTGCACTAAATCCTTAAAATCAAATCAAATCAAATTTATTTATATAGCACATTTCATGTACAAACAATTCAAAGTGCTTTACATAAAATAAATGCATTGCAGCAGGGAGTGGAAGAAGCATTAAAACACATAAAAGAATATAAAGAGAAACAAATAAAATCATTTAAATGAATTTAAAAACAAGCAACAGTCTAGATAAGTTAAAAGATAGCGTGCAGATTTCATGCATAGACACATGAGAAAAGAAATGTTTTTAACCTGGATTTAAAAATGTTTACATTTGGTGAAAGTTTAATCTCCACTGGCAGTTTGTTCCACTTGTTTGCAGCTTAACAGCTAAATGCTGCTTCTCCATGTTTAGTCTGGACTCTGGACTGGACCAGCTGGCCTGAGTCCTGGGATCTAAGAGCTCTGCTGGGTTTATATTCTCTGAACATATCACAGATGTATTTTGGGCCTAAACCGTTTTGGGATTTGTAAACCATCAGCAGGCTTTTAAAATATATTCTGTGACTGACTGGAAGCCAGTGTAAAGATTTTAAAACTGGTGTGATGTGTTCAGATCTCTTAGTCCTGGTTAAAACTCTAGCAGCAGCGTTCTGGATGAGCTGCAGATGTTTAATGCTCTTTTTGGGAAGTCCAGTTAAAAGAGCGTTACAGTAATCGAGTCTACTGGAGATGAATGCATGGATGAGTAGACAAATGTAAGTGTCAGAGTCCCCTCTCTCTCTTCAAGGGCCAACTTTTATTATATAATACTATTTTATTATATACTGTAGTGCATGTTTTGACATGATGCAAAGAGAAATACTTCATTCAGCAAAAAGAAAAAAAGAAAAACAGTTTTGTAGTGTTTTTATATTTGATGAGCACATTAATAGGTTTGTGTGTTGTTCCATATTTAAAAAGTCCTCACACATCATATAGTGTGCAATATCTTTTAGGAAATAATACCTTCAGCCTACCCTTGAGTATGCGTAAATCTTGCTGTACCATTAATTTCCTGATGCAGCTGTTGCAATAGGTTTGGAGTTCATACACAGTCTCCCTCCTATTTCTAATGATATGGATTGAACAAACCTTTATTGGTCTTTGTGAGGAATCTCCCTATTAAAAACACAGAGCAATGAGAAAAGCATTAATTGTAAAACTAAAGGGGTGGCAACTACATTTATAGGTTCTTCAATTTTTAAATAAAACAACAAACTGCTGTACACTCTCTTGTCCATTTCTCCTGCCGACACGTTCACCCTCCCTCATTATAGTGTGTGCTCTATATTTGTCTGATGTAATACTGTGTACTCCACAACATTTTGAAGTAAGGTAGTCATTTTATTGTTATTATGAAGTAAGGGCTCATTTCTCTAACTCAAATGTATTATAAAAATGTACTGAGTGGATTATGAAAATATGAATTAATAAACGAGAAGTCAAGTTTAAAAAGGGCAGTGGGTTTTGGCCCCAAAACTGTGGTGAAAAACCAGTTTAAGGGCAGTTTGGAGTTGCTTGGTACAGGTTGGAACCGGTTGGAACCAGTTTTGTCACATGACACCATTACCTCAGATAAGAATTTGAGATATTGGCCAAAAACCAAACCAATAAGGGAAAAGTGTTGGTTGTGGTCCAATTGTTGCCAGGGAGAAAAGGCAGGGCTTAACCAGAAATTGAATGTATAAAAGCTGTACCATGCTGTACCATACTTTTTCCATTCCTTTTTCTGAATAAACTTTACTACAGCAAACTCTCCTTATGTCCAGTGTGTTTGCTTCCAGTGCTTTGAAGGTGTTTTTCTTAAGGTGTTTAGGAGCCAAGTGAGTCAAACTCTGGCCAAGACTGGGACTTTTTTTCCTAGCAAGCTCTCAGGGTAGTTCATTCCAGTTTTTAGGTATTCATATGGAAAAGCTGAGGGCTGGAACATCTATCTCCTGCCAAGACACACTATACTATCACTAAAAAACAATCCAAACCACTGAAGAAATGCTAAAGAGTCTTCAAAGGTGTCCATCAGATAATACAGTAACCAGATTTAAAGAGTTATTCAATCATCTTTTTCTTCACCGCCATGTGTAGATATTACAGAGGACAGCTACCTAAATTTTACTCCAGCAAAACTCCAGTTATCAATCTGTCAATCCTTTCCGTGTCCGGGCCGGGTGAAGTTTCCTGTGTGCCCTTCCGTCTATTTCTTTAAATTTCAGCTTTGGAACCATACTCCCCCCGGAACCCAAAGTCTTTTGTTACCCGGATACTACAAATTTTTCTTTTTTTTTTTTTTAAATCAGAGAGAAGATCAATGGCATCCTTCTCACTATTATCAATAATGTATCATCAAGTACAGCAGCTTTAGAAGTATCTTTAGAACCTGATTTGATATGGCGAGATGTTGTTTTTTTTAAGCCATTTTCATATCAAACCACTTCTTCTTCATTTCCGTGACATTATAAATGACAGGTGACACAGAATTAACAGTACTTGTAATTATAATTCCACTGCTGACACTGCTAAAAATGACAGATTTTCCTTTTTGGATCTCTGAAAGCAGAACTTCAACCGCAGAGCCTGTAAAGTTGTTCTTTTTACGCCTTGATGCCATTCTCATGAACGGTGGCTTGATCGGTTTTCCTTTCAACATTAAAATGTGACTTGGTGTAAGAGCTTCTAATTCATCTGGATCATCTGAGACATTTGAGATGGGTCTGTCGTTCAAAATTACCTCATCCTCACAGAAGACGGTCTGGAGCCCTTCATCATCCAGAGTTGGTTGTTTCAGTACTGAAGTGAGAACACTTTTCACTGAACGAATCAGATGTTCCCAAACACCACCTGGATGGGAAGCTGCTGGTGTGTTGAAGCTCCATTTCATGCCATTGTTAGCTCGATTCTTTCATTGGAAGCCCAAGAACAAGCTGGAGAAATCTTAAGTTAAACAAAGTATTTATTGGTGGTCACAAGTGAAGTATAGCAGCGCTGGACTCGGAGGGACAGAGCTCTCGCAGGACATCCGTGAGACCGAGCCCCGATTTCCGGAAACATTATTATTATTATTAATATTATTTCACAAAGGACTTACACTGGACAGAGGATAATTGGACATGAGCAGGTTAAACACCGTCTTCATCATGTTCTTTGGATAAGACAAACAATGTGTGTGTGTGTGTGAATGTTGTTTTAAACGTGCATCTGCTTTCCCGGACTAATTGTTTAGTCTCGCTATGCTATCTTAGAGTCTTGGACCATTTAAGGTCATATATTGTGTGACCATATGCGCAGAGTGAAAAAGTGCAAACTAGGAACATGGACTATTTAATATGCATTCATAATGTCTAAGAACAAAGCCAATTTTAACACCATCCTGAACAAAAGCCCTTTGAATTTTGCTATGATTCAGAGCAGCCAGACTTTCCTTCATCTCCAACAAAATTTGTGCCATTATCCGGTCTGATAGCCGAGACTGGACCTCGTCTACAGATAAACCTCTGAATTGCATTCATACAGGAGTCTGTATAAGCTACTTCCAGATGCACAGCACGGCTAAAAGCACTCCATATCTTTTAAGATGACTTCTGCCTCTCAATAGGGCCAAAATAATCAATTCCCACCTTTGTAAAAGGAGCCTTTTCAGGCAGCACCCTCTCTTCAGGTAAGTCAGCCATCTTCTGCTCAATCAGTCGGATATTACCTTACTACCTTACTAGAGTTTGCGTGACTGATCCAGTATTTTTGCCGTAACCTGGACAGCATGCGATTCCTCCCCGAATGCACCAGTTGGTTATGGATATAGCACAAAATGAGTGTGGATACATACATATCAAGCCACAGATGTTCTTAACTTAAAGGGATAGTTCGCCTCTTTTGACATGAAGCTGTATGACATCCCATATTAGCAATATCATTTATGAACATTTTCTTACACCCCGCTGCGTCCTGTGAGCCGAGTTCCAGCCTCATTTTAGTGTTGACGAAGGTAGTCCGGCTAGTTGGCTGGGGTTTAAAAAATAAAGCATTTTGTTTCTCAAAACAATATGCGTTCAAAAGAATAAACACCGTAACAGGCGGGCTGTCGGCAGCACGCAGTGATACAAAGGGAGAGAAAATAGCGCCAAGCGATTGTGAGCTCTGACTTTTTCCTGGAGAACGATTTTGTGATGCAAATGTATTACTCTTTTGAAAGAGACATCTTCACATTTAACAGGTGTCTAGTCAAGAATATTTTACATATAAGCACTTGCAATTTTGTATTCATTTCCAAAATGCTCTGCTAGAAGAATTTTGGCCTTGTTATATCCCATCTCTGAAGGTAAGTGTTGACAACTGTGCACCGTTCCTTGGTTCCCCCCTGGTGTATTGTTCAAGAAAATGTAAACGATCATTCCAATTAGACGTTTTCTCCTTCACTCCATTTTCAAAACACAGGGATATTTCTTGATGGAAGGACAGAGCTTAGATTTTGTTGAACCAGCAGAGCAGCGATGTCATTTTGTCTCTGCATAATGTTTACAATTTAATCCTGAGAACCATTTGTCAGAGCATGACATTGAGGCTGTACCAGTCCTGCTTCATTTTGATCAGCAGCCGATACAAATTGACTGGTTCACCAACATCCAAAAAGATCTCATCCCTTTGGGTTTCTCTGCTTTGTTTAGGCCTAACAACTTGTGGCTGAGGTATGACAGGCACATCAGTAACATTCACCTTTTCATCCAAGGTTACTGGTACAAACATGTCAGCATCAGGATTCAATAGATTTGCTCTTTGAGAAATGTTCCTTTCAAAATAAGAGTTCATCCCATCTGAACGTTTTGAGCCACACACAGATGAATTAATCTCCCCCAACATTAAAGTAATACAATGTAACTTCTCAAAAAGCCCATTATGGAGCTCCCCCTACAGGCTTGGAGGTAATGTACAGTTACACTGTCGTAAATACAACACCCTTTCGCTTTCACGTTTCACGTTTGTTGACGAACCGGCGAAGAGTTAGAAGGTGCAAGCTATGTCGACCGAGAAGGTAAGAGTGATCAAATGTACCTGGGAGCGTGAGAGGGGTCTATTTGTTTTTGCGGTAGGTGTGCCAGAAAGCAAGTTGAAGTACTTCCGCTCAGCTCCCGGGCCGGTCCAGCAAAGTTACATAGCGCAGTTTTTCCAACTCAGACCCCCGAAGGGCATAGGAGACAGGCCAATCGTAATATTAAAACTCATTCTAGCCGCACAATTTTTTTCAAACTGTTATTTTAAGGTAGAAATGTTACATAGTATTGCTTTCAGTTTTGCGCTTGTTGCAGCCAGTTCAGTTTCAAGTTCCAGCTGTTCCTATTTTCTCCTCCGTTTTTCCTCTTTAGCATCGATTAAATGTTTCCCTTTTAGCGCAGCAACACGCTGCATCAGCGCTGCCTTTCCTGCAGGGCTTGAATGCGCGCTGATGCGGTCGAGGAGGTAAGTGATAACTGAGAGTGCTTTTACAGAGTTTGCCTTTACACTTGACACATTGGAAGCGCTATCGTCAGGATTTATTTCATCAGTGACACCTTGATCCTGAGATTCAACATTTTGATACACTTATGTCATATCTTTTAACTTATCTTGACTGTTGCTTGTTTTTAAAATTCATTTAAATGATTTTATTTGTTTCTCTTTGTATTCTTTTATGTATTTTAATCAGGGGCGATTTTAGGATCTGGTCTTTAGGGGTGCCCAGCCCCCAGTGCTCACAGAGGCACATTATTTCTCACTAATTGAGGCGAACTAGTACATTTATAAATTTTGGAGCCGTATTAGTTTTGCTTTGAGGAGTGTTTTCCCCTACAACATTCAATTTTGACCTCTTCATTTCAAAAGACTGTGGCTTGACAGGGATAACAGAGAGCCTGAGACAAATATTGAAGATAACTCAACATTTTGCCAGGGTTGCCAGACACACAAGGTTGCCAGATTGGCCAGTCGCACCAAAGTATTGCGCAGGGGCAGAGCAAGTTTTTTGCATAATATGATTTTTTAAAAATGTGCTGAGCCAAGGGGTGCCCAGCTATCTCACGGTGGTGCCTTGGCACCACTAAAAATACCCTAGAATCGCCCCTGATTTTAATGCTTCTTCCACTACCTGCTGCAATGCTTTTATTTTATGTAAAGCACTTTGAATTGTTTGTACATGAAATGTGCTATACAAATAAATTTGATTTGATTTTGATATGGATGACCCAATTTGGAAAGCCACTGTTTTACCGTTTGAGTGAAATCATTCAACCTTATCATCTTTGCCTCGAAGTATTCACATTGTCTTTTAATGTCATCTTGTGGCAAAGGTAAGTTTATAAAAGATATGCATGCTGCTCGTTTGCGTCTTGACAACACTGGACAAGATTTGCAGGCTCCAAGGTCACTAAATTGACATTTTCATTTGATTCCATTAACACAGTGATTTTTTTTCCAAAGACTTTTTTGCTTGTTGGAAGCAACAAGGCCAACAATGGGCTCATTTCTATATAGAAGCTCAATCCTTTAGAAGTGAATTTAAATGTCCTTTTAGTTGGCAACATTTCAACCTCTTTCAGCATATCATCAGGCATTTTATTGATTCTTCAAAAACTGCTTGTTGTGCAGCAACCAAAATCCACAATGGACAAACGTGCAGATAAAAATAGCAAAAACAATTAAATTATTGGCTGATTAGATCCAATTCATCACACACACAACACCACCACACACTGCAGGTCGAGCAATTTTATGAATGGAAGCCATTGATAGTTATGTGTAAAGTGTGCACTGACATACGGCAATTCAGCGCCGTTCAAACTTTTCCTATTTGGTATGAAATACTGACTTTCAAACTCCACTCGTTTGTCTATTGTCCATTACAGCACTAGTATTACATACCGGTTTCTTGTGAGAAGGCTGAGCACTTGTGTTCATCTGAGCCGCAGGCATGTCGAAAGGTGTTGAAATAAACAATCCATGCTGATCATCAATCCATATTTTTTTTTACTTGTTGTAGTGGCCATCAAAAGGCCACTGATGCACCATGGGAATGTGGTTTAATGCAGGCAAAAGAAGATGAATGTCCGAGCTGAATTCTTGCGTTTTCTGATTATTTATTTCAAAATAGTTAAACAAACAAAAGAACAAAGAAAACCATGGCTGCTGCTGCCTCCTTTGCGCTGATAAAAAAAAACATAGGCTCACCCAGGTGCATGCTGGTACTCTGGGTGCCTGCCTACCCAAATAACCTCAAGTGCCCAGTGTGACCCATTTACTAAAAACTAAACCAAAATACTAACCATGCAAATATAAATATCCTAAACAAATAACTAACGAAGAATATTGGCAAAAAATCTAATCTAAATAAAACAAACACTTAAGTTAATCAAACAAAGTTACTCATAATTAGCTAATCAAATTTATAACTAAAACAAAAAAACAAAGACTAACTTTACAAATAGCTCCTACATATGGAGTGAACCTTTGAATATATTGAATGAAACTTTGAATATCTGGAGTGAACCTTTGAATATATGGAAAGAAACTTTTAATATATTGAATGGAACTTTGAATATATTGAATGAAACTTTGAATATATGGAATATATGATAAGAAATGATAATACTGGGGCAATAGGGGGGCAGACTGTTAATGCTTCTGTATCTGAAAGAGCTCCTCCATACACTAAACATAAAACTCCTTCTTCTTCTGTTTCCCCTTCTGTGTACCCGGATTTCAGCGCTCTCTGTGTGCCTGATCCAGACCTGGACGCCTTCCCCCACCACTGTCAACCTACACTTGCTCAACCGGACCCTGTCTTGCACTCAGGCCCACCAGAGCCTGATGAAGAATGAAGTCAAAGTTAAATTTATTTGTATAGCACATTTCATGTTCAAAACAATTCAAAGCGCTTTACATAAAATAAAAGCATTGCAGTGGGGAGTCTAAGAAGCATTAAAAATACATAAAAGAATATAAAGAGAAACAAATAAAATAATTAAAATTTATTTAAAAACAAGCTGCTGCCCCCGCGACCCAATCCCCGGACAAGCGGAAGATGATGGATGGATGGATTTAAAAAACAATTAACAGTCTAGATAAGTTAAAAGATAGCATGCAGATTTCATGCATAGACACATGAGAAAGGAAATGTCTTTAACCTGGATTTAAAAATGGCTACATTTGGTGAAAGTTTAATCTCCACTGGCAGTTTGTTCCACTTGTTTGCAGCATAACAGCTAAATGCTGCTTCTCCATGTTTAGTCTGGACTCTGGACTGGACCAGCTGACCTGAGTCCTTGGATCTAAGAGCTCTGCTGGGTTTATATTTTCTCTGAACACATCACAGATGTATTTTGGGCCTAAACCGTTTTGGGATTTGTAAAGCATCAGTAGGCTTTTAAAATCTATTCTGTGACTGACTGGAAGCCAGAGTAAAGATTTTAAAACTGGTGTGATATGTTCAGATCTCTAAATCCGGATTAAAACTCCAGCAGCAGCGTTCTGGATGAACTGCAGAAGTTTAATGCTCTTTTTGGGAAGTCCAGTTAAAGGGATACAAGGTAGTTTAGCGGCAGTATAGCGATCTCTATTGGTCAACCTGAAATTCTACACTGTCGTAAAAATGCCCACCTTTGTATTATACACATCCACTAACTAAACATCGTGGCGAATGCTGCCGTTGTGTTATTTAGTCAGTGCAGTTAGGTCATCTGATTCACAAGTGTAGACTGCCCACGTAAGATACTATAATCAGAGATTTTCTGAAGAGAGAACTCAAGATAATATGCTATAATCCTGTTGCTGGAGGAAGTGGCCGGGGACAGGGGCGTCTGGGTTTCTCTGCTCAGGCTGCTGCCCCCCGCGACCCAACAAGCAGAAGATGATGGCTGGATGGATGGATGGATGGATGGACTGTTGCTGATCTTGAATAGGATTCTTCCCTCATCATGGCGTATTCGTGGAGTGATTCCTTTGTATTAGCAGACACTTACAAAAGTTACATCTTGATGCGCGCAGGCACTACCAACATAAACGCCGCAATAAACGCAGACTAGCTCTACACTATTCCCATTACAATCATAATCCGAACAAATGAATCCATTTTCTTTTTTTTTTAATTTTGTCTTTATTTAGGATCGTTACCTGTCAATCATATTATTTATCAGAGGTTACATCCCTTTACAGTCTGATCCTTTTTTTTTTTTTTATGAATCCATTTTCATGTGTAGATAACAATTCTTGTTCGGATCAAAACGCTATTCTTATTCTAATCAGGTCAGTCCGTGTATTTCTGAAGCTAGGCTACGTCTCGAACTCAGGAGGAATTAGAGCACCATCATCACCTGTCTCTTTACGATCTAAAACGCAGATCACTATGGTAGATGAACAAGATCACGCTTGGAGAAATTTCACAAAGATGGGAAGTGCCAACATCGAACGTTTCATATTCAGTCTGTGAAAGGCAGAATATGAAATGCTTGGTGTTGGCTCTTCAACGCAAGCGAACACATAGCCTACAACTACAACTAGCATACAGTACCTAGCTAAGTGCCGTAAACACAAACGACGCTTCTCGCGCATCACGACACTTCAGAAGCGGGTTGCTCCTGCCGAAGTTACATATGGGATTTTCAGCATACAGACCCCTGTTGGGAGCAAGACAGGCTTCATTTGCTTACCATTGACTTGTTTAACCTTTGGTAAACTCCTGAAGGCTATAATTTTAGGTGAAAATGCTACCTAGTGCCCCTTTAAAAGAGCATTACAGTAATCGAGTCTACTGGAGATGAATGCATGGATGAGTTTCTCCTGGTCTTTTTGGGAGAAAACCTTTAATTCTGTTGATGTTTCTGAGATGGTAAAAAGCTGCCTTGGTGGCAGCATTTATGTGGCTGCTAAAAGTCAGATCTGAGTCTATCAACACTCCGAGGTTACCAACTTGGTCAGTGATTGTAAAGGCCCGATATTTACCAATGCTGACACTCTTCACTTTGCTCCCAAACAGAATGATCTCAGTTTTGTCTTCATTTAATTGTAGAAAATTCTCTCTCATCCAGGTGTTTCTTTCCTCCAGACACTGACACAGTACGTCTGCTGAGCTGCAGTCGTCTGGTGACAGAGACACATAAAGTTGTGTATCGTCTGCATAACTGTGATAATTGATGTTAAAGTTCTGTAATATCTGACCCAAAGGGAGCATATACAAGTTAAACAGAAGAGGTCCAATAATTGACCCCTGGGGAACTCCACAAGTCATGGCCACCAATTGTAACAAAATAACTCTGACCTTCTAAGTAGGACCTGAACCAGTTAAGGACCGCTCCAGAAAGTCCAACCCAGTTTTCCAGCCTTTGCAACAGGATTCTGTGATCTACAGTATCAAACGCAGTGCTGACATCCAACAGAACCAGGACTGAAACATTATCTTAATCTGAACAAATCTGACTATCGCCTGTGTCAAAAAACAATACCCTTTGAAGCCTGAAGTGATTAAAGAGATTAAGACTGTTTTTGAATCTCTTCAGAAAACAGGCATCATTGTTCCCTGTGAAAAATCACCTGTGCACACTCCATTATTTCCTGTTAAAAAGATTAGAGATGCTGGCCAACCAGATGAATGGTGCTTTGTACAGGACCTCCAAGCCGTGAATGCTGCAGTTCAGCCACATGCTCCCACTGTGCCCATCCCCAAACCATTTTGTCTCTGATCCCATCAGATGCACAGTTTTTCTCACTTGTTGACTTATCCAATGCATTTTTCTCTGTCCCTGTGCACCCTGACAGCCAGCTTTGGTTTTCTTTTGACTTTGAAGGGAGATCTTGGACTTTTAACTGGTACTGGGAAAGTCCCACTATTTATAACGCTGTCCTTTAAGCCAGCCTGGATCCTCTCCAACCAACCCCAAGGCTTTGCTCTTTTGCAGTATGTTGATGACATCCTTTTATGCAGCCTATCTAAATGGCAGTGTGAAGTGTAACATCTTACTGCAGGAACTTCATTCCTAACTACTCAAGGGAGTCTTATTCACGAAAGGTCTGCCAGTCAGCTGATCACATTCAATGGACTTCTACCTCCTGAGTCAGCTTTCACTCAGCTCAAATTGGCTCTTCAAACAGTTCCTACACTTGGCATTCCAAACCCTAATAAGCCTTTAACTCAAGCTTTTGACGAAAAAAAATCTTTTACAGGAACATGGGGGCAGGCAACGGCCGGTGACTTATTTTTCTGCTAAATTTGACCCTGTGGCTGCTGGTCTTCCCGGCTCCCTCCGAGCAGTAGCAGCTGCAGAGAAGGCTATTGTGGGCTTACGAGACATTGCAGGTTATAATGATTTGACTGTTTTGGTTCACAATTCTGTTGCTATCATTCTACTCTAGCAAAAAAAACTCGCCTTTCTGTTGCTTGCTGGCTCAGATACACCTCTCTCCTTCTTGACATGCCACTCTTGAGCTTCAACAATGAGCTTCTCTTGAGGAGATATGAACAAATTTTGCTATGAAATGAATTTTAGACATGACTTATCCATGTCTAAGCAGGTTTCAATCGTAAACTTCTTTCAATTCAATTAAATCCAGTTTATTTATATAGCACCAATCCATCCATCCATCCATCATCTTCCGCTTCTCCGGGGGTCGGGTCGTGGGGGCAGCAGCTTAAGCAGAGAAACCCAGATGTCCCTGTCCCCAGCCACTTCCTCCAGCTCTTCTGGGGGGAACCCGAGGCTTTCCAACAGCTCGTGACCATAGGTGATGGTAGGAACATAGATTGACCGAGAGCTTCGCCTTCTGGTTTAGCTCCTTCTTCACCACAACGGGCCGGTGCAGAGCCCGCATCACTGCAGACGCCGCACCGATCCGTCTGTCAATCTCCTGCTCCATTCGTCCCTCACTCGTGAACAAGACCCCGAGATACTTGAACTCCTCCACTTGAGGAAGGATCTCATTCCCGACCCGGAGAGGGCATTCCACCCTTTTCCGGCCGAGGACCATGGTCTCAGATTTGGAGGTGCTGATTCTCATCCCAGCCGCTTCACACTCAGCTGCAAACCGCTCCAGTGAGAGCTGAAGGTCACGGCCCGATGACGCCAACAGAACCACATCGTCCGCAAAAAGCAGAGACCCGATTCTGAGGTCGCCAAAACGGACTTCCTCAACGCCCTGGCTGCGCCTAGAAATTCTGTCCATAAAAATTATGAACAGAATCTGTGACAAAGGGCAGCCCTGACGGAGTCCAACCCTCACAGGAAACATGTCCGACTTACTGCCGGCAATGCGGACCAAACTTTTGGGACACGGTCGAACGCCTTCTCCAAGTCCACAAAACACATGTAGACCGGTTGGGCGAACTCCCATGCCCCCTCCAGGATGCTGCTGAGGGTATAGAGCTGTTCCACGGCCAGGACGAAAACCACACTGCACCTCCTGAATCCGAGATTCGACTATCCAGCGGATCCTCCTCTCCAGTACCCCATCGAATAGACCTTACCAGGGAGGCTGAGAAGTGTGATCCCCCTATAGTTGGAGCACACCCTCCGGTCCCCTTTTTTAAAGAGGGGGACCACCACCCCGATCTGCCAGTCCAGAGGCACTGCCCCCGATGTCCACGCGATGCTGCAGAGGCGTGTCAACCAAGTCAGTTGACCAAATCAGCAAATCCAACGAGACAAGCAAATTGTTTCTATATTACACGATATCACAAATGTACAGTTAGAAGCACTTTCAAACACACATTATCATATTCACACGCCGGCTCTGGAAGCTACCAGCTGCTCACTCACACGCGTTATTTGCATTAATTTCTCATTCTACATACCGTAACAAGATCCAGCAATGCTCCCAGATGTCGAAGATGCCTTCGCCTGATGGGATTCGACGCAGATATTTCTAAAAATATACAAATAGCCCAGGAGAGCGCGAACACCACAGCAGCAGGCATGTTTGTTTATTTCTGGCTAAAGCTGTCGCTTTTGGTTACGTAACAACTGACGGCGCGGACTTATGACGTACGTGAGTGTGAAGGGCTGTCCCAATACTATGGGTTACGTTTTAAGTTCTACACCTAAGCCCTACGATTGAAGGGGCGAGGGGTAGGGCTAAGGGGTAGGGGTAGAAAAATAGAAATGGGATTGGCCCTTTGTCAGCCTGGCTACAGTGCTGAAAAGAAACCTGGGATTGTTCTTATTCTCTTCCGTTACGTTAATAAACTATCTTTCCAGACTAATTGAGACTCTTCTAAATTAGAGGAACGCCACTGTCTCTCCAGCTTTCTTGCAGCCTGCTTTAAAGCACGCAGCTGTGAATTATACCAAGGAGCCAACCTCTTCTGACTGATTACCTTCCTTTTCAGAGGGGCAACACTGTCCAGTGCTGTATGCATTGAAATTGTAGTGCTGTCAACAACAGAGTCAAGTTTTACTGGAGTAAAATTTAGGTAGCCGTCCTCTGTCATATTTGCACATGGCTGTGGAGAAAAGGATGATGGAATTAATTCTTAAAATCTGGTTACAGCATCCTCTGATAGACACCTTCTGAATGTAAATTTCTTCTCAGAAGCTGTATTGTCAAGTAATGTAAACTCGAAGGTTATCAAAAAATGGTCAGATAAGATAGGATTATGAGGGAATAACTGTTCACTCTCAATACCATAAGTGAGCACAAGGTCAAGAGTATGATTAAGGCAGTGAGTCGGTCTGTGAACACGCTGAGAAAATCCAATGGAATCTAATATAGAATTAAAGTTAATATTCAGGCTGTCATTTTCAACGTTTACATGAATATTAAAGTCACCCACTACAATAACTTTATCTGTACTCAGCACTAACTGGGATAAAAACTCTGAGAATTCAGACAGAAACTCAGAATAAGGGCCAGGTGGACGATACACAACAACAAACACAAGAGGTTTCTGTGATTTCCACTTTGGGTGGGAAAAACTGAGAATCAGAGATTCAAAAGAGCTCAAACTAATCTTGGGTCTAGGACTGATGAGAAATCCTGATCTGAAGATAGCTGCCACTCCTCCTCCTCTGCCTGTGGTTCGAGGAATGTGAACATTTGAATAGTAAGAAGGAGTTGATTAATTTATGCTAACATGATCCTCCTGCTGCAGGCAGGTTTCTGTAAGACAAAATATATCAATATGATGATCACAAATCAACTCATTCACTAACAGAGACTTCGAAAGGAGAGATCTGATATCCTGCAAACCACATTTAATAGTTTTATGTTTTTGTTCAGTTAAATTTATAGTTTGAACTTTTATTAGGTTTTCTGGATTTGCACAGTCATTATGGGGTTTTGGGGGGGTAGCAGCAGGTGGGAAGCTGCAGAGAAGTGTGTAAGACTGCAACTCTGCATCCTGGCCTCAACCCTGGGTTGTCATGTTTTTAGATGACTAATAAATTCGTCCATATTTCTAGAAATGAGAGCTGCTCCTTCCAAAGTGGGATGGATGCCGTATCTCCTCATCACACCTGGTTTTCACCAGAAAGATTGCCAAATATCTATGTAGCCCACGTTGTTTGCTGGACACCATCTAGACAACCAGCGGTTGAAGAAGGACATGCAGCTAAACATGTCATCGCTGGTCAGATTTGGCAGGGGTCTGGAGAAAACTACAGAGTCCAATATTGTTTTGGCAAAATTACACACTGATGCAACATTAATTTTAGTTACCTCCGATTGGCGTAACCGGGTGTCATTACCCTTGATGTGAATAACTATTTTCCCGTATTTACGCTTATCCTTAGCCAGCAGTTTCAAATAGGATTCTAAAGTTGTAGTTAAGTGTTTTATTTACAAGAAATATTAAGAATATGTTCAGCATGAACCGAGTCTGTTCATCCGTCCAGAAGTGCGTGTTGCTTCTTTCATTTTCCATCACTTTGTTTATTTCTTTCCAACAGCGGCGACAACAACAGTAATATCGTCTCCTTCCGGGTCACAACCCCGGGAAAACATCTCGAGCATTCGCAGAACGCAAAGTCCAACCATAAACAAGCACGTTTAGTGTGACTATCAACCGAGTTATCTCAGGGTCTTAATCCGACTGCGAGGAACCCGATCCAGTCCAATTTTTAATCCGGTTGAAACCACTCTCTGCCATTTTTGCAGCAATCAGCTGGAAAACTTTTTCGTTTCGCACAGCGCCATCGAGCTCCTGCTGCACAGCCTCCTCACCAACAACGGAGAGCAGAGTCCGTTGTTGGGGAGCTATGTGTTTGGCTAATTTGAGAGCTTTGGTGGCCTATGGATGGGGCTGTCTTGTGGCGGTGGCCACAACACAAAGAAAAATAAACGAGACAGTTAAAGAAAAACAAGACAAAACCAGACAACCAGCTGCTACAGAGGACATTCCACGGCCTCCAGGCGGAGAACCACCAGGAGCACCTTTAAGCAGACAAACAGAAATAAATAAATAAAACAAATTTTAAAAATAGCACAAGCAGCAACAACACCAGCCGCAAGCACATACAACACAACAGATAGCCTGAAACCACAGGGCGACACTAGCCTGGCTGACGCGTCCACATCTCGATGAGATGGTGGTCTGGGAACTAGGTGTGCATTTTGTCGTATTTGAGGCGTGGTTTACAAATGCCTAGAGACGTTGATTGGGCGCTACGAATGTCTATCAAATGGCGTCTGGTTGTTCCCATGCTGCTTTGCGCGCGATTCATAGCCAATTGTATCACTTATACCAGATGACGTATGTAGAGCAACAGAAATTCGACGAGGAAGAAGAAGACGCTTTACTGTGTATGAGAAGACAATGGCGTTTAACGATTATTTTTAAAAGTAAACTTGCGTTCTAAGCTACTTAAAACACTTTCTAAGGCTGCATCGAACGGTAACATTGTTTCCGCTGCCATGTTGGATTAACACTCTACAAGCTTCGGTGTCGCGCATAGACATCGTCATCGTCTTGCTGCCCCCCCCCCCATTCTGTGATTGGTTCCCTAACTGAGGCAAAAATAAGGGCGGTGGTTTCCAGGCTGCCTTTGCAGTGTGAATGAAATCGCACGCAAAGCAGCATGGGAATTCCCAGGCTAGGGCGACAAAGCAACTGCATAGCAAGCATGCGACTAGGCGAATTAATGTGTGTGCATGAACATCCAATAGACCCCAAGACCCAGGCCCCCAGCAGCCCCCACAGAGCACAGAACCTGTGAAGCCCATTGCATCTATATATATTTTATTGATTACTTTTAAGTGGATCTAAATGCAAAAATAAAGAATAATTCACTGTTCCCACTGATAAGCCAACCACTTAGCCCTCTTAGTGACAGACTCCTGCCATTCATGGCTGCATATATATGTATATAAATATAAATGTGATGTTTTCAAAAGTGTTAATATTAATATGTAATGTTAATATGTAAAAGATAATTTTACAATACCTATGATTACTCATGAAATGACAAAGAGTAGGAGGAACATTTCTTGAAAATAATAAAATGGCAAACTGCCTCTGCATTCACGTAACCCACAACTATACCAAACTCTTCCACAAAACTAAAAGATGCTATTACTCAGTTTTATGGTTTGCAAATACAATGCTTTAAAAAAAAGCAAAAAGAAATTATAATAGTGATATTGATTTTGGAGAAAGATGCAAAATATGTTTTAAAGTAGGTAGACAATGTTGAGGTGTGGATTGACATAAGGGTTCAAAGTTTAGGTGGTATAGCTGAGTCGTTTGTTGTTTACAATGATGATGGATAGACTGATAGATGAGATCAGACAAGAGCTCTATGGACTGTGATTGCAAGTCAAAATGTGATCTATAGTGAGGGCAGTGAGCAGGTTTACTCTGTGTGTGTTGGGGAAAAGATGAAGTTAACAGGAAATGCCACACAAGAAGAAAGGAGCAAGGACAACAGAGAAAATTGTGGCTGTGCGATGAGTTTCGGGCCAAAAATCGTTATGTAAATGAAAGAAGTAAAATAAGTAGAATAAGTATGAACATTATTATTATTACTTCTTCCTGTGTTCTTAAAGGTCCAAAGACAATCTCCCTCTTAAGGTCTGATCATTAAATTCTAACCGATGTCACAGCTATAGTACTTGAATATGTGTGTTCTTGAGAATTTGAAATTGTTTAGAAGTAATCCATGGCGCTAACATTCTATGGAAACAAATCATCACCTTGAGAAAAACAAAGGAAAGCCACACCTCCATTAACACAGTTATTTGACAAATGCTGCCAAATTACTTTTGTTTTGCATCTATTACTCATTTTACAGTTTGTGACATGTATACATTATGTGTTTAACAAACTATATTGGGTCAGGAATGCCATGAAGACAGTAAATCCTATGCTAACATATGACTAAAGATATAAACAACTCAAGCATACAGTAAACCACACTAACCAGGGAAGTTTTGTCCCAGAATTTCTTACTAATTACTTTTCCTGACCTTACCAGGAAAACACTATTTGACAGAAAAGTGAAATGAATTACTGTCACATTAAGAATGGTTGCTCACAGTATTATGGGTTATAATATCATATTATATTATATAATAATTATGGGTGCATATTACAAATGTTCACACTTATTCTACTTATTTTACTTCTTCCAGTAACATCACTATTTTTGGCACGAAACTCATCGCGCAGCCACAATTTTCTCTGTTGTCCTTGCTCCTTTCTTCTAGTGTGGCATTTCCTGTTAACTTCATCTTTTCCCCAACACATACAGAGTAAACCTGCTCACTGCCCTCACTATAGATCACATTTTGAATTGCAATCACAGTCCATAGAGCTCTTGTCTGATCTCATCTATCAGTCTATCCATCATCATTGTAAACAACAAACGCCTCAGCTATACCACCTAAACTTTGAACCCTCATTGTCTACCTACTTTAAAATATATTTTGTATCTTTCTCCAAAATCAATATCACTATTATAATTTCTTTTTGCTTTTTTTTTTAAAGCATTGTATTTGCAAACCATAAAACTGAGTAATAGTGCTCAGCATCTTTTAGTTTTGTGGAAGAGTTTGGTATAGTTGTGGGTTACGTGAATGCAGAGGCAGTTTGCCATTTTATTATTTTCAAGAAATGTTCCTCCTACTCTTTGTCATTTCAAGAGTAATCATAGGTATTGTAAAATTATCTCTGTGATTCAACACTTTTGAAAACATCACATTTATATTTATATACATATATATACATAGAGAGAGAGAGATGATGATGAATAGCTTTTAAAATCCTAATCTGCTCCAGCTATCTTGTATATGGGACTTGATTTGAAAAAAAAAGTAGTTCTTACTTGAAAAATAAATCATGCAAAATTCTATAGTTTACATTTTACACTCATCAAAACTTTGGTTGCATAAGAATATATACACAATTATTATATAGGAGCTGTTTGTAAAGTTAGTTTTTGTTTTTTGGTTCTAGTTGTAAATTTAATTGGCTAATTATGAGTAACTTTATTTGATTAATTTCCGTGCTTTATTTGTTTAGAATATTTTGCTAATTGGGTCACACTGGGCACCTGTGTAGGTAGGCACCTGGAGTACCAGCATGCACCTGGGTGGGCCAATGTTTTTTTACCAGGGAAAAGGAGAGAGCAGCAGGCATGGTTTTCTTTTGTTTGTTTTATTGTTTGGAAATAAATCATCAGAAAACCCAAGAATTCATTTTGGACATTCATCTTCTTTTGCCTGCGTTAAACCACATCCCCCATGGTGCATCAGTGGTCTTTTGATTTTGTTTGGTTTAAGTTTAATTTGTTTTTAATGGACAAATGGCCACTACAATTATCATTATTATCATTAGTAGTAGGAGTTGTTGTTGTTATACTAGTATTAGTATTATAAATATGAGTATTACTGACAATCATTATGTATCATCAAGAGGTTTTTTTTTTTACTTCATCATTTATCTAGTGGTCATTCATTATTGTTTTATCTCTGAATCTCTGAATAGATTAGCACCTCCGTACATTTCAGAACTACTCACAGAATATGTTCCTAATCGAGCTCTAAGATCATCAGGTGCTACTTTATTAAGTGTTCCTAGGATGAAATATAAAAAGACGGGTGAAGCTGCTTTCTGTTTTTATGCACCAAAAATCTGGAACTCTCTACCAGTGTAGTCAACAGATATTACAAACTTTAAAAAGCAGCTAAAAACACATCTATACACCCTCACCTTCTACTAGTTTTATGGATTCTATTATTAAAATCTATTAAATTAGGAAATCTTTCCTGCCCACAGCCATCAGCATCTATAATAACTCCTTGATTTAATTGAGCTACATCAACATTTAATTTCCCTCTGGGATAAATAAAGTATTTTTGAATTGAATTGAATTTTAATTATTATTATTACTATTTGTATATTGCATTTGTTGTTTCTCTATTTTATTGGTAAATTATTTTTTCTATTTTTAGTGCTTTGTCTTTGGTTTGTGTCTGTTTCCTCCTCGCTCTGTCCCCCCCGAGTGACATGTTCTATTTTGCTCTATTTTGTTGTTCTTGTGGTTGTTTTACTTTATTTACTTTGTATATTGATCTTATTTGTAAAGCACTTTGAGCTACATTTTATGTATGAAAGGTGCTATATCAATAAATGTATTATTATTATTATTATTATTATTATTATTATTATTATTATTATTATTATCTATGTCATTCACTGCCGTGTCGCTTTTCGAAGTTTTTACTTGTAAATTGTATTTCAGCCACGCGAGGGCAGTGTATCTCCTCACCGGCTGCCATACAGCAACAATACAGAATAGAAGAAGAAGGGTTCGGCGCAAGGCATCAACATGCCCATTGCTGTGACTATGGAGGAAAATTTTGACAAATTATTAGAGCAGTGCGAAGCTCAAGAACTCGAGGTAAGAAGTGGCTCTCGGAATGTATAATTTTTGTATTAGCAATCAACGGTTTCCCGACGCAGTTTCTCTTTGGTAGTGGTAGTAACGTTGCATGTTAGTTTAGGGGTATTTTAGGCTAATGTTATGACTGATAAGCTTTTAAACATCCTGAGACCAGCGGAGTTTGCTTGTAAATAAACCGATTCTCGCGCTTTAAGTGCCATATAAATGTAAAAATGTGTACAGAAGTGACTGAGCGACCATACAGCTTTATTCGGTGCTAACTGCATCTAGAGTCGGAAGCTCGTTGGCCCCAATATCTCCGGTAATATCAAATGTAGCTACAGCTAATAACGTTTTGTTTCAGTTGGGGCATTTAAGGCCAAGCCAACTGGGTGTCGGTAGGTCAACCTTTGGATTGCTGGTTATCTATTTAAATTTAGTAGTAATGTCAGAAAAGGTACCATTTAACACAAGCAGAAACAAAGAAGAATGACATGCTGGACGGCTGTAGGTTGTCAGAGCGTCACCTTGTATTGTAATGTCAGCAGTAAATCCTGAGAGATAATTTTGTTGATGTGAATGAAAACTGAGTTTTGGATTCATTCAGTTACAAGCTGAAATCATCCACCTCCATTCAATTTAACAGGCTCCAGGGGGCATCGCAACACCTCAAGTCTATGCTCAGCTCCTGGCCCTCTATTTGCTCAATAATGACATGTAAGTGAAATGTATATAGGTTTACAGTATATTGATTAAATTGCAGTAATTGCTTTGCTGCCAAAAAATAAATTCTTAGTTGTCATTATTAAGTTTCTTGTTTCTAATTGGTCAACGTCTGCTTTTGTTCCACCAGGAATAATGCCAGATATTTATGGAAGAGGATTCCCCCGGCAATAAAATCAGTAAGTTTGGTAAAACATACATAGCGCCCGAAAAACAGTACAATGCATGGCATGTAATTGTTCTGCCCACACTGCAAAGTAGGGGTGGGCGATATGGAAAAAATGTTGTATCACAATTTTTTTGCATAAAATCACGATTTCGATTTTTTTATCACGATCTTCCATCCAAAAAAAAAAAAAAAAAAAAAGACCAATTACAGTAGAGTTAAGTCGACATGCTGAACCACAGAAGAGCTAAGGGAGTCAAAGAAAGAATTTGGCAATCAACACATTGTAATTGAACTGTAACCCAATTCAAGATGAAAAATAATGATCTAATTGATGACATCTGACACAGTGAGAGTGAAGCAACCGGAACTAGAAAAACGAACCACTGATGACGACTTGACTCCACCTCATGATGCCATTTAGCAACAGATGAGCAACGCTGCATGTTCATTTACTGCAGCCACAGTCCCGCACTGCCATCACCAGAGCGCCCTAAAGGAATACTTTTCAACTGTGTAACGTTTGTCACGGTCGCGGTGCATCCCTTTTCTCTTGCACCGTAGTTAGCTTACGAGCTAGCGGTTTCCTCATCCGACCCGAGAGTGCTGCTGCTGGCCGTGAGTTTCTCCCGTGCGCCGCTATGTGCTGTGCATGGTGCCCCTGCTGCTGTTCCCATTCCTGATGTGGACCAGCAGCAGTGGGTTAGAGTAGAAGAAAACCCGAACCAATTCCAAATTACAGAGGTGGAGTTCCTCTTCTTCACCAGCTCGTCGGCTTGGCTTTCAGCCATGGCTGTCCATGCGTTTTCTAAGTTTTTACAAACACAACATGCAGGCGTGTAAGAAAGTGTCACGACGCACAGTTCGCTATGATTGGTCGGTTAGGTTAAGGACGCCCTACGTCTGCCGCATCGGCCGGAACCAGCATTAAAAAAAATAATAATAAAAATCATTGCGCTGATTGGCAAAGGCGATCTATACGGTTTCTCTAATTTGGTAGATCGCCTGCGATTCTCCACTCTTCCTCGCCAGTCACGATTTTATATCGTCAGATCGCGCACCCCTACTGCAAAGGCAATATATTTACCAATATCCATCCATCCATCCATCCATCCATTTTCTATACCGCTGAATCCGTCGGTCGGGTTATTTACCAATATCTGATGGTAAATGATGTCCATTTCAGCAGCAAATGATGACTACAATCTGAAACCTTATCTTTTGAAACTCTGACTCCCGTGTATCACTTGACAATGGATGACCAGGAGTCTCGGACACGGTGTATGACATTATATCCACTGTATATTTTTTATCCATTCGCAACCAAATTTATTTTAAAAGTAATGTTGCTGAAGTATAAATTACACTTTAATATTAAGAAAGCATGTCAATCTTGACCAGTGTTATTGCCTGACTGCATTCATGTAAATGTGCCTTGCATGATGACAATCTGGGCCTGCACAAGCAACCAAGAAATAAAAAGGTTTCTAATCATTAGTCTATATGAGAAGACCAGTTTGTATATGAAAATGATCTTGTCTCATCACATACTCAGTGTTTATAATAGTTTCTCAAATGGACTGGACATATTTTTCTGTTTTGACAATGTTGCCATTCAAGCCACTTGGCTATATTTAAATATATGATGATATTCCACAGAGACAGTTGGAAGGGGCAAAATCTCTCACATTGTCACAGTGTCAGTCATACATTGCTTGATAACTCTATTCCGCTCCAGTCAGAGCATGTGAACGAAGCGGGGAGCGAGGAAAATATAGTCGTAGCGTAGAGCGAGTTTTTAATCAAATGGCCGGAGCGATTGCTCCGTGCCGCTCCAGTTCTGCTTAGATACCGCTCACACCACGAGTCTAGGGCATTCACAAATCCACCCAGAATTCATCTGTGCCTTCAACAATTAACAAAAAATAATTTTGTTTCTGTGGAATTAATTAATTATCTTATTGAAAGATAATGACCTCACAGTTGTTTAAAGGATCTACTCCACCACATATCCAGCAACATGTTCATTAATTTCTGTTGAAACGGCGGCTTTAGCCAATTTGAAAGCTAGCCGTTTATTTTTTTACTGGTGCTGTAGCTCCAGCAGCATAACAGGTGTTTTGGAGTTTTTACCTTGCAGGTGGTTCTTTATATCTGAATTAGTTATTTTCTGCCCTGCACTTATCATCACCAAGGTACAAAATCTTCCTTTGCATCCACAAATAGAAAAAAAAGTGATAATTTCCAGGACGTAAACGCCACTCACTCTGCTGTACTTAGGTGTTTAACATTAGTGTTCAATGCTGTTTATCCACATAAAGACTTTTTACAAATCCAATAGACATATCAGTTTGTCTTTGTGTAAAACTAATTTTGATAACTTCTTTAGACTGAACACCTGTAATCTTTGGTGCCCCAGATACCACAGGTTGGGAACCACAGTGATATGACATAAAGTTGCTGCCTTATCAATAAACAGTGTTTCAGATATGGATTTTGTTACAAAGAAAGCACAGATTCTAAAATGTACACAATTTTTGACCTCCTGGTACAGATGATAGTTTCAAGATGGGTTCCAGGGATTGGGGTTCCACATTTAGTATAAAATATTAATAAAATTAGTTTTAAATATGCTTAAAATTTCCTCTTTTCTTGCCAAGTGTCGTTCTTGGAAAAAGCCCTGTAGACTCTTTTTACAGAACAGTATAATTTTACATAAAAAATTTGACCTTTTGACAACAATTTTTTTTTTTTTTTTTTTTTAACATTTTTGGGAAATTGTGTTATAACCGGGGCTGCATGGTGGTGTGGTGGTTAGCACCGTCGCCTCACAGCGAGAGGGTTCTAGGTTTAACTCCTGGCTGTGGCCTTTCTGTGTGGAGTTTGCAAGTATGCGTGGGTTCTGTCCGGGTACTCTGGCTTCCTCCCACTGTCCAAAAACATGCATGTTAGGTTAAAGGGGAACTGCGGTATTTTCAACATTAAGCCTCTTTTCTGAGTTGTCTGCAATGTTTTAGAACCCTCCTCACCGCTTTTTTTGATGTTTACTGCTGTCTCTGGTATTTGCCTAATTTTGATTCTTCTCAACCTGCTTCAGAATGGCAAGTCATGTGCATGTCCTAAAAGGTCTGTAAAAGCACCATAAACGTCCGTTTTCAAAATCATCAACTCACCGTAGTGGTTACTGGTGTGCACTGGTAATCCATATCAAATTTCGTGGCGAAAAGTTGCTTCTGTCGTGTTTTATTTGGCAGCTCGTTCATGCTCGCACTATTTTCTTAGCGGTGGCGGAGTAATATCAACAAACATCCAGTACAAAATGTCAAATAAAACACGACAGAAGCAACTTTTCGCAACGAAATTTGACACGGATTACCAGTGCACACCAGTAACCACTCCGGTGAGTTGATGATTTTGAAAACGGACGTTTATGGTGCTTTTACGGACCTTTCTAGACATGCGCATGACTTGCCGTTCTGAAGCAGGTTGAGAAGAATCAAAATTAGGCAAATACCGGAGACAGCAGTAAACATCAAAAAAGCGGTGAGGGGGGTTCTAAAACATTGCAGACGACTCAGAAAAGAGGCTTAATGTTGAAAATACCGCAGTTCTCCTTTAATTGGTGTCTCTAAAATGGTCCCTAGGAGTGAGTGTGTGAGCATGTGTGTCTCGTTTGTCTCTGTGTGGCCCTGTGATGGACTGCCAGCCTGTCCAGGGTGTACCCCGCCTCTCGCCCAATGGCCGCTGGGATAGGCTCCAGCCCCCCCGCGACCCGACCGACGGATTCAGCGGGTATAGAAAATGGATGGATGGATATGTTATAACCAGCAAATGGATTCTTCAGTTATGAGCAAATGATTTTGGTGAATGAAATTCATAGCTGATGTTGTCAGTGCAATGTGGGCAGATGTATGAAAATGATGAATGTTTTTGACAAACTATCCTCAAGCACTGCATTCATACTGATTGGATGAGTGGAAGGGCATACAGCCTATAAGCATCTCATTATCTAACCACATCTGGGGCTGGCATTGAGGCTAAAAATGTAACCACCTTTCTTCATTATCCAAATTATTTGTGTGTACGGTGTTCTAACACCATGAAAATCTGCCAAATCAAATGTAAGGCAAGGCAAGTTTATTTGTATAGCACAATTCAACAACAAGGTGATTCAAAGTGCTCTACAGAGACATTAAAACAGTAGGAATAAAAAGCATGATCTAAAATTTAAACAAAAAAGATAGAAAATCAGTAGTTAAAATATGATTAAGATTTGAAACTCAAGCTTCAGATTTGGAGCTTTATTAAAATGCAGCTGAAAATAGGTGTGTCTTCAACCTGGACTTAAACACACTGAGTGTTTCAGCTGATCTGAGGCTTTCTGGGAGTTTGTTCCAGACATGTGGAGCATAGAAGCTGAATGCAGCTTCTCCATGTCTGGTTCTGACTCTGGGAACTGATTTAAAAAAAAAAAAAATAAAAATAAAAATAAAAAATGGATCCAGATGACCTGAGGGGTCTGGAAGGTTCATACTGGGCCACGAGGTCACTGATGTATTTTGGTCCTAGACCATTCAGAGCTTTATAGACCAGCATCAGAACTTTAAAGTCTACCCTCTGATGGACAGACAGCCAGTGTAAAGACCTCAGAGCTGGACTTATGTGGTCCACTTTTTTGGTCTCAGTGAGGACTCGAGCAGCAGAGTTCTGAAAAAGCTGCAGTTGTCTAACTGACTTTTTAGGTAGACCTGTAAAGATGCTGTTACAGTAATCAAGCCAACTAAAGATGAATGCATGGACTAGTTTTTCCAGCTCCTGGAATGTAGCACACTGAAGTCTTCTGAAATGTCTCCCTTGTTGCATACAGGCGAACCCTGAATTAACAGCTGTTTGGGCTGTTGGCCAGCGCATTTGGCAGAGAGACTTTCCAGGAATCTACACGGCCATTGCAGCGCACCAGTGGTCAGAGAATATTCTTCCGGTCATGGAGGCCCTTCGAGGTAACGCCAAAAAACATGTCCATCTGACCATTCACTCATCATTTTGACATGTCGTGAAGTTCTCAGATTTCCAAATAATATTTATGCAATTTACACATTGATCTCTAGGGAAACAGCTGGGATATTCCCTGTTGGTTTACTGATGTGAGTTCAATATTTACACTCCGTTATTTAGAATTATTAGGGAGACACCAGCTGAGCACTGTTGTAGGTCTCAGCAATACAACTTCTCTGTATCATGAGGGTTAAAATACAGTAGTCTTGATTTCAGTTTACATGCTCTTGAGAACATTGTCATACATCAGAGAAATCATTGTATAGATTTCACTTCTTATAAAGTTATTGCCCTCATGTTCCCAATTGTGGCATTTGTATCATGTGATGTTTGTGCCAGAGTTTAAGAATAGCTTCTCCCAATGTTTACAGTGCGACATGCTTATCTGCCAAACACTATGTTGTAAGACACTTGGGTAATGGCTAATGATTACATTTAATAAATTAGTCTGATAAATATGATATTAAAATGGTTTAATTGAAGTGCTTGAAACCAATTAGCTGTTTTAGACAAGGTACAATGGTCAATAGTGCGACCTTAAATATGTTCTTAAAGTGATTGATATTTACTTGATGTACAAATTCTTTTGACCATTGAAACTATTTTCCTGTCATTGTATAAACTGAAATAACATTTTTCTAGCTGAAATATTGTTTATTTAAAAAAAAACAAAAGCAAAAACAAGTAAAGTTAGATATTAATGAGAGGAGCATAGGAGTAAAACCCCTTATTTGTACAACACACACAAAAAAAAAGGTTCTATAAATAACAGGCTTTGCAAATGACAACAAATAGAATGGAACATGGAAAACACAATGTTGACATTTACTTGTTTACCAATAAGGCTGAGCCCCCTCTTGCAGTTGGTGCCTCGTCACATGCTCCGTGTTTGTCTCAGATCAGTCCACCATTTCAGTCTCTGTTCAAGAGGACACTGCCCACCGGAACATGTGACACATGCAGCACCGAGTAGGAGGGGGGGCATTTCTTTGAAAAGATCCCAGACCAATAGGCAGGAATGTGTGCTCTCGTTGGCGAGGATCAAGTGTCACCAGCTGTGAGGGCTGGTATAAAGGACAGCGCTCCAAGCTCTCAACCAGAATAGAACTTGACATTTCAACTGACTGCACGCACCACAGAAAGAGATTCTTAGAGTTTGCTCTCGATCCGAGTTATTTTGAAAAAAAGTAAGCTAAAGAAAGGAACATAGACTTTTCCATTATGGACGTCCAGAGGACAGGATCTGTGGTTCGGCCACCCAGCCCCATGGATAGCCTTGAGAAGCAGCTGAGCTGTCCCATCTGCCTGGACATGTTCACCAAGCCTGTGGTCATCTTGCCCTGCCAGCACAACCTTTGCCGTAGTTGTGCTAGTGACCTCTATGACTCGCGCAATCCATACCGCTTTTCTGGTGGTGTCTTCCGTTGCCCTACTTGCCGTTTTGAGGTTGTGCTTGACCGACATGGTGTTCATGGCCTCCAGCGCAACCTGTTGGTGGAAAATATCATCGACCTCTATAAGCAGCAGCTAGAAGTTACTAACAGCGGAAGCACAGAAACTAGCCTGAAGCCTAAAGAATCAAAAGAGCCCATGTGCCAAGAACATGATGATGAGAGAATCAACATCTATTGTGTGACCTGCCAACTACCCACTTGCTCCATGTGCAAAGTGTTTGGCCAGCATAAAGACTGTGAAGTAGCACCTCTAGCAAGTGTTTACCAAGCCCAGAAAGGTGAACTGAGTAATGCTATTGATACTTTGGTGGCTAGCAACGGTTGTTTGCAGGCTTTGCTGAACCAGATGGAGGATGCCTGCCGTGCCGTACAAGAGAATGCCCAACGTGCAAAGCAAGGGATTGCCGAACGCTTTGATCTCTTGTATGCTGTTTTAGAGGAGCGCAAGACCATTCTGCTAGAGCAGATTGGAAAAGAGCAAGATGAAAAGGTGACAGCTCTGCGGGCCCTGGCTCAACGATATGGTGAACGGCTGCAGGCGAGTTCGGAGTTGACCGATACAGCCGTAAGGGCTTTAGAACAGGGCGGAGCTGCTGAGTTTCTTTTGGCTTCGAAAAACCTTATCACCCAGACCAAAGATGCAGCCAAGTCCTCTCTGGGGGAAGAGCGGCCCGAACCTGGCTTCGAGAATATGGACCACTTCGCTTTGTCTACAGAACATGTTGAAGCTGTCCTGGCAAAAATGAACTTTGGAATAGGTGATGATGATGAATTTGAGGATGCAGAGGAGGAAGAAGAGGAAGAGTAATCCTAATTGAAATGGTTACAAAGTTAGATATTGTGATGAGTATTTTGCATATTTTCTAATGGTAGTGTTTTCTTAAAGACTGAATTTGATATTGAATGATGGTAGATGAATCATGGGTTGAAATGGTGTGCCCTCTCTATCAGTGCAATATTTATCATTAATGTCATTCTGAACTTCTTTTTATACTTTTGTATTTCAAAGCCACCTAAATGGAAATATGGGTTTCGAGTGATGTGAAAACTGATTGGACATTTTCTTCGTATGGAAATACTCGTTTCCTTTTTCACGTTAATTTGACGACGAACTGATCAACCTTTTATCACCAAATCTGTCTTTACCAATGCCTGGAATAAAATTGCATGAAGTTAAGCACCAGTTTTTGTTCATGTTTGGTTTAATTTAAGATATCACTCTTGAAGTCTTGAAGGGGCACATAAAGAGAAAAACAACTATGGCTTCCTTATATTATTTTGGTTGCACAGATTTTCCCTTGAGTACTTCCCCTGAAATCTTACCCATCTGCTCACTTTACTTGGCTATAGACTGTTTTATAAATAAAAGCTCTTGTCATGTCCTCTCAGCTTTGCCTTTGCTGGTGAAAAGTTGGAGCTATTTTTAAAAGGTGAGAGATGATAGCAGCTCTGGAATAGACTGTCAGGCAAGGACAGGCCAGATCCGGTTTCTGCTCCATAAAACTCCCACCCTCCCACTCATGGATGTCTTGCTCAGCATCTCAAGCCCAATTCTGAAGTGTCAGAGGGCCATGCTAAGAAAGGCCAGTCCAGTTTCAACACGGGTCATCTTGTATCGGTCAAGAGATCATGGTAAAAAAAAATCCCCGTTTTCCCGGGGACTAAGTGACGAAATACCCTTAAAGTGACCTTCATGGTTGGGATCATGCTTAAAAAATGGACCGTCTTAGATGGGAGTTTTGTACCAACTCATTAACTCATCAGTCAATTTCTCCCATAGTCATATGTGAAGGAAGAGACTTCAAAACAGCCCTTTTTTTATTCATGATTTATGGTTTTTAACTGGAAACTGAAAATATTGATAATATAACATATTAGAATTCTCACAGAATAAAATGTAGGTTATTTTACACTTGAACCTTTCAGCCTCCTCTTAAATTAGTACAAAGGCATTGTGAAAAGGAATTGGATATCAGAATGGAAAAATGCTCTTGACAAATCTCTGGCCTTCCCCTACACAGCTGTCTTTTCTCATCCCATTTGTTTTTGTTATGCTGCTAATGGCTCAACAGGCTGAGGGCTTACTGTTGTACACATAACCAGTTGCTAGGCAATAAAGCACCAAAGGCCATAACCCTGAGGTATTTATATGATAGCTGCTGGAGCAGCAGCAAATGCATGCCAGGTTGTCTTGCTGTGAGGCCCAGTCGCTCTCAAAGTAATCTCAACATTTGCTAGATAAATCGGACAGCTTGAGCAGTTAGAAGCTGAAGCCAGTGCCTGCTGATACAGACCAGACATCTGTAGTGTAAGCACCTTACTGCTGGTAATGCTCCACCACCATATTTTGCATGCATCAGTTAACAGGGCCTGATGTTAAATATCCTTAATGATCTACTGCCTTTTAGCTTATGAAGTCATCCTGGTCAATTCAAAGCCCTTCTAACAGAATACTCAATGAATTGAGAGCAAACCCAAGTGATTTAATTTACTTTAGTTGTATTTACCAAGACTTAAACTTGTTTGCTTTGTAATGTAAAATGATATCAAGAATCAGTCAAGAATTCTTTGTTGTCATTAAGCTTCCACATCATGACATATTCAGTTGGTAGCTCTCAGCATCATAAAGGCACAGTATACATTAAACATATCAAAAATACCAGCAATAAATACACTATAAATATGTTTAAATGATCAGGTGATGTTTGCAATATTGTAGTAACGGAGAGATGTAAAAAGGGAAATGAACATGAAATAAAAGTGTAAATTTGTGATAAGTGCAGTACAGTGCCAAGTCCCAGTCTTAAAGGAGAGGTTTGTTTTTTTTAAACCTGGACCTTATTGCTGGAATAAAATACGTTCATCTTCTCACCGATAACAGTCTGAAAGTCGGCATCCTTCGGATGATATTTAGATCGGCGTATATCCATATATAGAGGCATCGGCCGATGCCCCCGTTCATTCCCGTTATATGAACATAAATATCTAAATACCGTCAGAAATAAGGTCCGGGTTTAAAAAAAACCCTAACTTTTCCTTTAAGGGCACGAATGAGTAAGTGAATGTGTCAGTGGAGTACTGGTGGTCTGTGCTACTGTAGGGGGAGATGGATTTTATAGCTCTAATGAGTTTGGTGGTGCGTATTTTTATGTTTCTGCACCGTTTTCCGAAAGGAAGCGGCACAAACAGTACCTGGCCCGGGTGGGTGGGGTCTGCAGCGATTCATCAGGCCCTTTTCCTGGACTCGGCCAGCGTGTCTTGAAGCCAGATTTGGAAGAGGATATCCCACAAACCCCTGTGCTGTTCTCACCATGTCTTTTTTGTCCTTGCCTGTGCAACTGCCGTATCACACTGTCACACTGGAACAGAGGATGCTCTCTATAGTGGTGCTGTAGAAGTTCATGAGCAGCTGAGAGGAGAATCAAACCTGTTTCAGCTTCCTGAGGAAGGGGAGCACTGTTGATGATTCATAGCAGTGTACACTCTCTGGCTTTACTCTTGATTATTTGGTTTTCAAAATGTGAAGTGCCTGTGCTGTTGCTCATTAGCAGCTTTGTTTAAAGACATGACACGAGGCATAAACAGAATGCTCAGATGCTGGAACAACATATTCTTCCTGTTTCTAGAAGATTCCAGAAACTTTCTCTGTGCACTTAAAAAAAGAAATTGAGCACAGATTTACCTCATATCTACTTCATAAAGGCCTCACTGATATTAATGTCCTCACAGAGAGCACCCGGCAAAGAGCGTACAGTCTAGTGGCGCAGGCGTACACATCCATCACAGCAGAAGATTTCGCTGCCTTTGTGGGCTACTCTGTAGAAGAGGCAGTGAAGGGTAAGAGTACACTAATGGAATGGTCCTAAATGTGTGATTAATTCAGTTATTTGTCATTCCATTGTCATCTATGCATTCGGTGATGAGGGTGTTTCCTTTGTCCAAAGGTGTGGTGAGTCAAGGCTGGCAGGCAGATCCAGCTACCAGGATGGTGATGCCCAAAAAGCCAGGTAGGTGGCAGTGTTGCCATATCACATCCCACCCATATCTCTGAGTTGCAGGCATAGCTTTCAGAGACTTTTTTTAATCTCAGTGAAAGACTGATGACATTTACCTTTCTCAAAAATTTTTTAGATTTTTCCATACCCTCCAATAAATTGTTCCTTTCTTTTTACTTTACTTCTTGTGTGCGCCCTCAATTGATCATGTCTCCAAGTCTTTGATAGAGAAAGGTTGAATGGGGCATTAATCCTTGTTCTGTGATGTGATATGTAGCCCAAAAAACATTGGTTGGGTCTGTAATGGCTCAGAACCTCCCTAAAAGGCTCTCTGAAACACCTATGTTACTATGCTGGGTTTAGAATCAGAATCAGAATTCGTTTTTATTGCGTCGTTTGCCCTTATTGGCGTCGTTTCAGAGCTTATCTGGCAACCTCATTATGAAATGCAGGTAGGTGTTGGCGCTATTCGGTTGCCGTTGCTTGATTGGCTGCCCATGCTCTCACTGAAAAGAAAGTACCTGCTCGAAAGTGCCTGCTCGGAATCGTGCAAGGTTTGTGAAACTGTCCTTCGTGAAATGCGCAGAGCAAAGGAAACGTCGGCGGTTGTATGTACTGGGGATGCTGTTAAAAATAAATAAAAGCCATTGATCGTGAACATTGCTTTCCGGGGGAAGAATATGTAACGATCGTAGGGGCGTGTCTGAAAGGGGGTGGCTCTGGATTTGGGTGTGGAGGGGTGATTGCGCCAAAAGTTACTTCACTTTATGCTCAAACACGGATTGGCCCATTTTCTGGCAGCAATTCAAAAAAGGGTGAATACTTGAAACGGAGGTTCTGATACTTGCTGGCACTTCGTGTGTACTCCCCACAGCGGGGAGACTCAGAACTAACACCAAAAAAACGTGAAAAAGATGATTTTGATTCTCGATCACCTTTAAGGATGTGTGTGGGACTTCTTAATCAATGCAAACATACAAGAAGGAGGCGGCAGCAGTCTGTCCTTCTTTTTGTAATCATCGGACCCTACTGAAGCATATGTTGCCCACATGTCCACAGCACACCATTATTTCTTGCTCGTTTGCCTTGTGTCTGACTCAACTCTGCCACTATAAAAAACTTTTGCAGGGTGATTTTGGTCAGAATTCATGCTGGTTGGAATTGATGTGAGGTGTTCAGGCAGATTATCTCCCATTGAAATGGGGAGACTCTGCAGGTAATGTTGTGAAACAGGTTGAGGGAACTATTGAGGTCATACACAGATTTATCTGGCGTGTTTAGCTTGGATCTTGAGTCCTGCTGAGTCCCTCAGCTGGAACACATGGACTGTTGCTGGCAATTTAAAACTGGACTGACTCAGCTTCTCCACCTCTCAATTTCTCCTCAACTCCCCTCTCTCAACAGATCCTCCCCCAGTCTCGTTGGTTCCAAATGAACAGCAGTTGGCCAGACTCACCGACTACGTGGCTTTCCTTGAGAACTGATAACTCACCATAACTGCCGCCTCCCCTTTTAACCAGTTTGGTACTAACAGAAGAGAGAAGTTAAGATTGAATCTTTGTCCATCCTGCAATGCCACACTTCCTCAATAGAGGTGTACCGAAAAACACCCATCAGCTTGCATGAATGCTTCTGGTCTTGGGACTGATCTCCAAGATATGCCTGTTTATGTTCAGCAACTAATGTGTTTTGTTCTTTTAATTTCTACATTGAAAAATTGTAACAGCTCGGACTACAATGTTGTATGATATTCTTTTTTTTTTTTTTGCTATTAGCAACCTGTCTAATGTTTAAATTTGGGTCTGATTTCAAATGTGAGACTCATCACTGTCATTTTGTTATTATTTCTTACCCAACTAACTCACTCCTCGCAATAGTAATGTAAAAATCAACATGTACAGTAGACTGTTCGATTTTAGCGCTTGAAGGTTGTTTTGGTATAAGCTTCGTTAGATAACAGGAGTCATGCATCACTGTTTGAGTTCAGTCTGAAGTCTTTTCAAGTTTTTGTTTTGAAAGCTGAATAAATATTTTTCTGTTTCTAATTATTTTTATCTTATTTGAGAATTTTAAAAGTTTCATGTTGAGCTTTCAGTGAAGCATATTGAATATGTAGAACTTTAACCAAACTGCATAAAAAGGCTACAACCTGTGAGGATGTGGTGTTAAGATGTAAACTGATATTGATGCTAGATTTATTTTCCATTTGCTTGTTTATCTTATACTCTAGATGTTTTTTTTGTTTTTTCTTAGCGAGACTGCAGCGTGCCGTCGTCGCTCAACATAAATCAGCGAGGGAAACTAATCACCTTAATGTCTAAATTGGTATTCGGGGAGCCATGCTCAATACTGTACACATGAAGTGATCATGGATTTCATGGAGAACTGCAAACCTGTGGAAGAGCATACATAGAAACTTACATTTGATCGCAAAACTGTTCTGTCGTATTCAGAACTATATTTAATACGCCCTGATACTATATCGATTGGTTGGTTATCTCAGTTGGTTAGTAGTGGGTTCAATCCCTGTATGGGCCAAGCTTGTGTTTTTCTTATTCATTGAAATGAATCCTCACAAATAACAAATATCACACAATATTCATAAAAAAAAAATACCTGAAATATGTTTAAATATCCCTTATAAACTTTGCTCTTTCTTTGACTCGTAATTTTACCACTCCTTATAATTATGCCACAATTATAATGGCAAGTGGATTTGTTTGGTTTCTGTCACATAGGTTAAAAATAAACAAAAAAATAAAAATATTTTCTCGAGTAAGAGCAGCTTAATAAACTATTGGCCATATCAAAACCAGCCTATCGGGTGGTCTGCTGGATTTGTTATTAGCTAATAGGTGTACCTTCAGTGGTCACTGCACATCAGAGAGGTTCCCAGTTCAAACCTAAGCTGGGGTCTTTCTGTGGGAGATTACTCCAGCTCCAGCTGCTCTGGTTTCCTCCTTCGATTCGATTCAATGATTCCAAATTGGCTCTAGGTATGAGAGTGATGCGTGCTCTTCTGTCTTTGTGTCTGCTTTGTGATGCACTGGTGACTTCTCAAGGGTGTAACCTCGCACGTATAGAGAGTGGATGAATGAAAAGTAGAATCTGTGTTAATATCATCTAAAGAAGAATTTGGCATTGTTACAACCAACACGAATCATAGAAGTGTGATCTGCGCATGCTAATGAGGTACAGAGGGAAAGAGTTTTCTCTGCTACACAGGATGTTCTACCAGCCTCAGAAATCTACAACTGACACTGCACCTCAGATAAGAGTCATTGCATTGATTTTTTTTTTTTCAGATTTCAAGCAGTAGACACATCACACTATAAACTGTTGAGACAACTATGTGAATCATGTTCACATTGTCAAACCGCTGAGATAAATAACCTTTTAAGGAGACTAAGAAGAAGAGAGCTGCTTAGACCACAAAACTCGAAGAATGGACGTTAGACCAGTGCAAATCTGGTCTTCAGTCTGTCTAGATCAAATATGTGAGCAAATTTTATTTGCATGTGTAGTTCCACCATGAAGCACAGAGGAGGAACTGTAATAATATGGGGTGTGATGCTGTAGTGTTGCGAGATTCTGTGAGACTATCGGCAGATTCAAACATTGGCGCGCCTCCAATCGAGCAAACAATATAGTAAGATTATAATTCCGCTAATAACTATAGTTGAAAGAAATATATTTTTGGGTAAAACAAAAACAAAACACATGAGTACAGTGAAGAAAGTTTGGATAGCCTTAGTTACGGATTACATCGACAAATGTTTTAACAGGATCCTCATGGGCCAAACCAACCCCAACTGCCAGTAAAACAGCTTCAACCCCCAAGAAAAGTAGAGTCACCCGGTGTGACGTCTCCAGCTGGTAATGATTCGATGGACATTTTAATATCAATGAATAAGAAATTATCAATTTTTAACGCCCGTTTGTCTCTGTTAGAGATTCTACATAGAGAGTTTCAGACGCTGTGCAGACGCTGGCTGCAGAAAACGCAACCCTCCGAGGGTCGGGGAAGGAGTGAGCCGAATCTCTGATGAAAACAAAAGAATGAAAGAATCAATTATTGATCTCCAGGCTCGCAGCGTGAGGGACAACCTGGTGTTTTCTGGAATCCCGGAGCAGGCAGAAGAGGACCCTGAACTAACGATAAAAAACTTCATCCAAACACATCTTAAACTTCCGGGAGATGCAGTGAGGAACATCACCTGTGTGTTTGTTTCTTTGTTTTTTCTTTGCTTGTCTGCTTGATTCCCTACAGAGGCCGTGGATTGTCTTCTGTTTTGTTTTTACAGGTGTAGCAGCTGGTTGTCTGGTTTTTTTATTGTTTTCTCTGATTGTTTCTTTTTTAATTCTGTTCCGTTTCTTTTTCTTTGCTCTTCCTCTTTGCCTGTGCCCCGGTCAGGTTCGGCACTATTACATGTTGAATATTGTAACAAAAATAAATAAATAAGCAGTTCTTGGGCATCAAGGAGAGTTTTATATTCATAAAGCTTCCCTTGGCAATTCAAATGTGTTTGGCATAAGTGATATTCCAATTACAATTCTGCTGCCATAATGCTGGACAGGACAAGAGTAAGAGGAGCAAGAGGAGCTCAGAGTAATCTTTGGGAACCTCTTCATGACTGCTGGAAAAGTTCCAGGTGATGACTTCACGGAGTTGCTTGAGAGTTGGAAGAGAATGTAAAGCTTTTACTTTGAATATACATAAAAATGTATGTACTGTAAGGCAAGGCAAGGCAATTTTATTTATAGAGCACAATTCGTACATAAGGTAATTCAAAGTGCTTTACAGCAACATAAAATCACAAGAAGGCAATAAAATCATTAAAAAGAAATAAAAAATAAAAAACCCATTAAAAATAATCATTAATCAATTAATTTAAAAGTGAAGAGTGCAGATAAAATACTGTCAGGTGTCATATGCACAGCTAAACAGAACTGTTTTCAGCCTGGATTTAAACATTGTAAGAGTTGAGGCCTGTTTCACATCTTCTGGAAGACTGTTCCAGATGTTAGGAGCATAAAACTGAAACGCAGCCTCACCTTGTTTAGTCCTGACTCTGGGCCCCAGCAGGAGACCCCTCCCTGGGGCAGGAGACCCCTCCCTGAGGTTCTCAAAGCCCGAGTTGGTTCATATGGCTCTAACATGTCAGAGATGTACTTTTGCGCTTGACCATGAAGAGACTTGTACACCAGCAGAGCTGTTTTAAAGTCTATTCTCTGAGCGACAGGAAGCCAGTGCAGAGACCTGAGCACTGGACTAATATGGTCGTATTTCCTGGTTCTAGTCAGGACTCGAGCAGCAGCGTTCTGGATGTACTGCAGCTGTCTTACAGCCCGTTTAGAGAGCCCAGTGAGCAGGCCGTTACAGTAGTCTCACCTGCTGGAGACAAACGCATGGATCAGTCTTTCTAAGTCTGGTTTCTACAGACTTAGAAAGACTACATTGTCTTTTTGTATCTACATTTTGGCCTATGTTTTCGTTAAATAAATAATGACATCGAGTAATGTTCAAATCAGTTTGTGACGGAAACGTATTACTTTGTTGCAAATTGCAGATGGGTCCGAGATACATTGGTGAATTCCATTAGCTTTGTGTAACAACCACAGCTGAAACTCAAATCATGGTAATCATGTTTAGCTAAAACTAACTTTCTGCTGCTCTTGAACATCAAAGTCATCCTGAAAGCACATGTGCTGTGCATGTTTGTTTAGTCTTATTTAAACAATGCGTTGCTATTTGACTAAGTAAACCCATGTAGTATGGAAAATTAGAGATTACACAGTGACATGGTTGCTGGATGAGTTTAACCTCAAAGGGAATGCTTGGCTTGGGAAAGAGGTTACATAAGAGAGGGATTGAGTCAGTAGAGGGAACTCTTCACCAACAGACGGTGATTGTCTGATGTTACACAAGTTATTTGGCATTTCCAGTTGCTGTAATGCATCACATTAGGGCTTTGAGCTTTCGTCAAAGTAGCAATTTTGAGATGAAACGAGAAAAAGTATTTTCTTTCAGTGTTTTTATGGCTTTTCTCTACTTTACTTTAACTTGTGGAGGGGAGGGGGTGGGGTATTTGATTTAATCAACAGCAGTAAAAGCTCCTCCACATTCACAGGGAAAATGTTTCCATGTGGGACGATGAGTCATGAGCATGAGACCAAGAGAAGACTCAAAGAAGATGTGGGAGACGGAATAGAGGAGGGTGATGAGAAACGGATCAGAGAAATGGGAGAAATGGCATAAAGATAAAGCAAGATAGAGTATGGGGAGGAGAGTGAAGGAAACGCTGCAGAGGTGTTTCAGCATGGCTGCCAAATCAACAAACGGAAAAAGAGGGATTAGAAATTGAGGGTAACTGGATTGAAAGTATTTTTTCAAGTGCTCACTGAGGTCAGGAGGCTTTTAGGGACCACGGTATGGTTGCATCTAAAACATCTATGTTACAAATCATGCAAAGAAACAGAGAATGTATGAACATGTGGCAGCTTTTTAACATGCACCACAGTCTGTGTCATTATAAGCCACATCCAAACAGTTTATGCAGCATTTAGAATTGATGGTTCACTTCTGTTAAAAATAGTGTGAGAAAATGTATTTTTCTCATAAAATAAAAATACTTTGAGACATCATAAAGCTGCAGCATTATTAAATCCTGCAGATGCAACCCCTGAAAGTCTCCCAAGAACCATCAGAATGAGTGAAATTCATTCTCACGAATGGAGAATTAGAGGCGCTCTTTCAGTGCAGCTGTTTTCCAAGCCATGCAATCTTGGTTAAGGGTTCTCAGAAAATGACTGTTGGCCCCTCACACCCCTAATACAAGAAATTTCCTGATTTGCTATTAAAAGTGGAGTTACAGCAGGGCTTGAATTACCTTTAACTCTCCTGCTGCCAGCCAAACCTGAATGGCTCTTTTATGCGTCTTTATCGCACACTGCATTCATGTCCTGTGCCCATAAATGTCACCTTTAGACTTTGTATAAATACAGAGGAAATTAAGGGAGTAAGATGTCGACAGCTCACTGGAACACACAAAAGATCGTTTTCATTGTATACAGCTTGAAAGATGACTTTTTGTGTGAAAAAGTCAGTTTAGTAAAATATTTCTGCCTACAGCCTAAAACCCTTTCCAAAGATAATGTTAGTGTTATATAATCCTTTAAAATAAAAAAGAATACATGACTGTAAGTGAACAGCAGATAGCTCTTGCAATGTTCAAGGCTCACACAGCTGGAATACTTAAGACTAGTCTCACCAGAAAATGTGCAATAGGTACATTTGTCCACATTTCAAAAGCACAGTACAGTACCGATCAGTACCTGCACTTTAGTGGGAAAAATGAGAGGTTTCTAATCTAATGCTTAAAGTTAACTGACAATCAGCAACATATGCAGCTTCTGTAATACAGCTAATGATAGCATGCTTCAAGTAGGTGATATGCTCTCGGAACAATGTTAAGCTATTTCACTCTGTGAGTTCTCTTGATGTTTGCAGATATGGTTCACTCAACAAAACTTAGAAGCATGATGTCATATCCCACTGCCCATTCCCCCCAGTGCCTCTCCTCTAATGTCAAGCAGATGAAGTCTGAAAAGCTTACCACTCTCTGATTCAGTTTTTTCTCATACCCTGCACATCTTTGAACTGCATGTTTGAGCTCCCATGTTGCAGTTTAAAAGGCACAACTGCACAAGATTACAGCTCATGCTTTAGGGACAGTTTGATATATAAATACGTAACAGATTTTGGAATATCTGACAGGAAAAACTAAACCAAAGTGTGGTATAGCTGCTGAGCTGGTGACTCCAGAGGGTAACGCTTTGTAAGAAATGTCTATGTTGGAAGGAACACACAGGAAGCTGCCAAATAGATTTTAAACTATTTTCCTCTTCCCGTCTAATTTGCTAGCAGGGGTTTATTTAGCTAATTAATTCAATTCAATTCAGTTTATTTATGTAGCACCAAATTACAACAAATGTCATCTCAAGGGACTTAAATAATAATAAAGTCCAATTCAAGCCAATTGGAGTTCAATTCATTGTAATCATAATTCATTTCAAAATAATCCAATTAATTCATATAGTGCCATATCTTGAGCGTGCCTGAGGCGACTGTGGAAAGGAACGACTCCCTTTAAACAGGAAGAAACCTCTGGCAGAACCAGACTCAGGAAGGGTGGCCATCCGCCTCGACCAGCTGGGGTTTGAGAAGACAGAAAAGAGGGGAAAAAACACTGTAACACCATTCAAAGGATATCTGTTGGAACAGGGAAACACGAGTACATAATATCATTTGAGAAATTAAACAGGGGGAAAAGAGAGTAAAGTGAGGAAAGGTGTGACAGATGAGGCCCCCCAGCAGTCTAGGCCTATAGCAACTAACTATGGGATGTTGCAGGATCACCTGAGCCATCCCAACTATAAGCTTTATCAAAAAGGAAAGTTTTATGCCTGATCTTAAAAGTGGAAAGGGTGTCTGCTTCCCGGACATTTACTGGCAGCTTATTGCACAAGAGAGGGGCCTGATAACTGAAGGCTCTGCCTCCCATTCTACTTTTAGAAACTCTGGGAACCTCAAGTAAACCTGCAGTTTGCCAGCTAAGTGCTCTGTTAGGAAAATATCTTACAATGAGATCTTTAAGATATGATGGAGCTCGGTCATTAAGAGCTTTATATGTGAGGAGAAGAATCTTAAATTCTATTCTGAATTTAACAGGGAGCCAATGAAGAGAAGCTAAAACTGGAGAAATATGATCTCTCCTGTTAGTTCTAATCAGAACTCTGGCTGCAGCATTTTGGATCAACTGAAGGCTTTTCAGAGAATATGTGGGACAGCCCAATAATAAGGAATTGCAGGAGTCCAATATTGAAGTAACAAAAGCAAGGACTGGTTTTTCTGCATCACTCTGAGACAGGATGTTCCTGATTTTAACAATATTACAAAGGTGAAAGAAGCCTCATCATGTTCCTCCAGTGTACAAACACTGAAAGCTGAACTTTTAGGTCACTTTCACATTAGCACTGTTTTAATACGTTTCCTCAGATAGTCCTTTTTGTCTGGGCTGGTGTGAAAACTCATCCGAACTCTGGTCCGCCTAGAAACATGGGTCTTAGTTCATTCGCAAATTAACCCTGGTGCGGTTCGCTTACAGCGGGAACGCTTTCAGGTGTCCCTGAAATTGTAAATTGTAAAAAACAGAAATTAGATGAACGTTAAGCTGCATCCATGCAGATTTGGTTTAGCAATTAATTTGGTAACTGTTAACCTAAGCTACTTCCCAAATTTCACAGGTTGCTGCAGAAATTTCATCAACGCTGTGTAGTGAACAATGATGCAATAATCTGCATATAGTTTACAACACTATTTACGTTGATTAGTTTGCTAGCGGTACCTGTCGATAAGCGTTTTAAGTTTCCCTTACACATTACAAAGAGACTGACCTATCCTAGTGCGTTTTTAGGTGCCTGATGAAGTTGGACGTAGCTGAGCCGGCAACATTTATCCTGATACGATACCACACACTTTGCAAGTGGCCGTTCGCTTGTTTGCTGTCTGTGTGAACGCTTTATGACCAAATGTGACAACATGTGGCACAGTCCCAGATGAGCTTGACGCTGCCATGGTTGGAGTAGTTTTGATTTCAGTGGCTGCACACATGCACGAGTCTATGTTGCGCTCAGCCTGCCATCAGCCTTGTCTTACATTGGAATTAATGAAATAAAGATCAGAAAAAATAATTTCATGAAATGAAGATTGATTGTACGAGTCCCAAACCTTGAGTCTTGAAAAAAATATTTGGAAAATGTCTTGTGGGCAGACATGGAGTAGTGAGAAGGCGTAGGCCCTAATTGATATATGGTCATTGTAGTTAGGATTATTGTGAACAAGCCGGCTGAAGGAGATGGATTTCCGTTTTCGGTCCGAGCCAATCAATGAGCCAGGTTTTCTTCTTGGTCAGTGCTCATTTCATAGCTCCCCAAACGAGCAGCTGTTGTAACGTTATCCAGGTGGTCTGGCCCGTTTTCAAAAGTGCAGAGAGTGAACCAAACCAAAGGAAGGGGTAAAATATTTTACCATTCCCTGCCCAATCGAGCCAAATCCCTCGGACTATGTGAAAGCCCCCTTAGAGAGGTAGGGAACGTCCACCATTTAAGCTTGAAATGCCTGTGAATGTCATTTTATTGCTCTTCTCCCAGTAGTTCCACTGCTTCAGATTTTTTTTACTTGTGCTATTGCCAGGTTAAAAAAAAGTGAATAAATAAAAGAAAAATGGTCTCTACAGTTGAAACAAGTGGAAACCATGATGTTGATTGTTATTTGTTTTAATCACATTTCTAGTTTATCTTTTTAGGTGTATTATTTGACATGTCTGTGTCACGCCCATGGGATTTTTCCCCATGTTTTCAGTTTTATGTTTAATCATGTTTTAGGTTTTATGTCTTGGGTTCATGTTTTGCCATTTGCTTTTCCCCTCACTTCACTTACCAGCTCATTAGTTTCACTCACTTCACCTGTGTTTTTCCCCTCAGCTGCACTCACTCACCTATCACTTAGTCTCCGGGCTCCCCTGTTTCTTTGTCGGACCATGATGTCAAATTTTTCAAAATGACGTATCAGGCCTGGCGCTTCCCTTGAAAAGACGGCGCAGCGCGGTGTCGTGCACCACTCGATTTTTGTAACTTGGCGGCGCCAACGACAGACCGGATGGACCATTTCGAGGCCAGGCACAGTGAGGAAGTGCGTTTGTGCAGGCACCTGTACGACACTTCTCTAAAACAGCACAGGGACCACGTAAACTCCCAAAACTCTTGGACGGAGATAGGCAGAACTTTGGGGAAAGAGGGAGAGTTCTGCAAGAGTGTTTGGAAGAAGCTACGCGACCGACTGGTGAAGGCGAAGAAGAGGGCAGAGGCTCGAAGTGGTGATGCCGGGAACTTCAGACCTCTTATAGGTGAATTATCTTTGCTCACGAATTTCGTGAAACAGAGACACCGAAACAAATATAGAAAGTAAAAAGCTACTTTGTGTCCCCTTTTTTAAAAGCAAAACGATCAATTGGTAGCTATATCAACTTTATCTGAATCGTATGTTAAAAACCTCTCTTTTATGTTTGTTTAATGTAGACTCTCCAGGAAAGGAAACTGAACAGCACCCAGATTGATGCACCAGTTTTTTGGGATGTTGTTTCGACACCACACAGAAGTCCATCGATGATGTCCCTGTGTGTGTCCCCCATTGCCCCAAGAAGTCCACTTTCCTTCCTGACACCCGAGGACCAGCCACCTGCAACGGCATCCACATCGGCATGCCTTCCCGCACCCCCGGCACCTGCCACATCTAGCTTGTCCTTGCCCTCGCCACCTCGCAAGAGGAAAAGGAACGCAGGTGCAGCAGTCATACTGCACGCCAATGCAGTCTTTCTTTCTGTCATTGGCAGACATAGCAGCACATGTGGTTCCTGTTGGCCACCACGACCCTCCTTACCTACCTTGATACCCTTCTTACCTTGCTTACGACCCCTCATGCCACGAACCCACCAAGCTAAGTATTTTTCCATGTCAAGTGTTTTGTTTTGTTTTTTTAGTCAGTTATATTCATGGTTTTGTCACGTTTTCAGTCGCGCTTTTGTTTAACTTTTGTTTTTGTGAATAAACCTAGTTTGCTTTTCTACATCCTCTGAGTCTGTCCTACCACCCACCCCAAACCTGACAGTCTGAGCCTTTTAGCTGTTCTTGTTGCATGTATTGGCATTGTGTAGTGGATCATAACCCCTGTCACCTCTGAAAGAGTCTGACTAGTGGTTTCCTTCTATGTAGCTTATTGTTAGCTTTGATGTTAGCTGTAATGTTATATCCTCATTTGTAAGTCGCTTTGGATAAAAGCGTCTGCATAAACATAAACATTATCTTGTTAGCTAAGATGTCATGCTGTGTAATGTTTTGTAGCTCCTTGGTTTTGGTTTTTATTTTTACTTGACCTTGTCGTTTTCTAAAGCATAATGGCTGAAGGAGGAGTAGAGATGAATTACTACATATATTACTGGTTTGCAGAACAGTTGAAAAATCAATGTCTTTGACATGGGTTAGCATTGTTGAACTTGGCAAGGGTAAATTACTAATGTGAATGCAAATCAATACATGTGTTGGAGCTACATATGCCACCATCCAGACCAGGGACGTTCACAGGAATCTTGAAGGGCAGTTGCTCTAACCTGAAGAAAGGGCAGGCAACCCCCCCCCCCCAAAAAAAAAACAGCAACAACAAAACAACCTCACAGGTTTTTCACTATAAGCACACTGTCTTTATTGAAATAGTAAGCAGTGTAACAGGAAGCAGTGTAACCGTGTAGCGGTACAGTGTAAGGTGTTAGCAGTGTACTTTAACACTAACAGTGTAAAAGTTCAAAAAAGGAGGCGCCTATTGGGAGCCATGTCAACAAAAATCTTCAGCACCTCGTGCACCTCAGTTGCATGTAACCTAGTTTGGTAGCCTACCACAAAACAACCTGAGCCATGTAAAACGTTGACTGCAAGCTAGCTGGCTGTCGGTGTTTTTTGCTACCTAAACTTGGCACAGTAGCTGGCTGTCAGATTATTTATGGACACTAAACGTCCTAAACTCAACATTGGATATTAGAGAAGTTGATTGTGATCCTGTCTTGTAGCCTAGGCACTGTGTACACATTTCAAGCTCACCTTTTCAGGCCGTCAGGGCAGTCGCTCTACTCCCACGGCGTCTCTGCTTGGCTCAAGCGTCGCCCGGTCGCGTGCGCCCTTGTTTTTTTTCTAGTGAAGCGTGCTGCTTGCCCTCCGCAACGCCCGCGCCCCTCCCTTTTGCCTAAATCTCCAGGTGGTGAATCTGAATGATTGACTCTGAAGACTTTATTTTAGGATACTTCAATCAAAATTACGAATTATACAGAAAATCATGTTGAAATATGAAATCATATTTGCCTATATTATTTTCTCCCCTCCCTCGGAAGGGCAGCATCAGCCAAGGATGGCAAAATGGCGGTTGCCCTGGCAACTTGGGCCATTACCTGTGCACGTCACTGATCCAGACATTATATTTAGTTTATTCCTGTGAGACTATGGCTGTGTTCGAAACCGCCTACTACATACTACATACTTGCAAACGGCATACTCATCGATCAGACAGTATGCAGAGCGTTTACACAGTGCACTTCACTCCTGCCCGAGCGGAAATCAGCTGGCCTGAAAAGCTGATTTCCCTTAAGCTATAAACTCTGTAAATATATAACTTTAGCAACATTTGAAACATTTTCAGGCGAGAAAGTAGTCATTTAGACCCCCAAGGTGTTGAAAATCTGACAAAATACCAGCTATTTACAATTTTGTTCCCACGAATTCAGCGCTACTAAAGCTAGCCGCAGTGAGCAACGCACTTCCGGTTTCGCCGTTTTGACTGCTCTCGTCCCGTTAACGGAATTTGACCGTTCAAATGGCGATGGGCGACGTCACGTTACGTTGCATCTTGGGTAGTTTGAGTGTGACAAGTAACCTCATGATGAATACTCAACATTTCGGCGAATCTAGTGTACATCCGGGAACTTAAAAAAGTATGACTAGTAGGAATAGTAGGAGAAGTAGGTGGTTTCGAACACAGCCTATGTCAAAGTACATTAAGCACACATTACAAAAGCATGGCACCCATGGTAATCTGACTTGCCTGCAGTCAAGATGTGCCACCCATTAAACTCGTGGTTCATCAAGAAAATACAACAAAGGTTGTTTCGATAGCAAAATATTTCTTATTCTATTCTAATGTTTCCCTTATCAATAGCTTTCATCTTAGGTTTGCCCATCAGGAAAACAGATTCTCCAAACAAAAAGCGTGCTGATTGCTATCTACAGCAGGTGAGACACTGACAAATCATAAATACTACAAAGACATCCCAAGTTCCAAAAACTCATTTAATTTTGGGGGTCTCTAATTTTGCCTATTTATCAACATATTAAATTGGGGATTTTTTTTAAAAGGCTTAGACAGGCTGGATATAGATAGTTAGATATAGGTGTAACCCATATGGTTTTCATATTATTTTTCCCCTCCATATTACTTTCCCTGTTATTTCCCTGTCTCTGCGCTGCTTTTACTCTGAGCCAATCAAGTCTTTGCTCACATGTTGGTCATTGGTCATTGATAACTGAAGCCGATAGTGTTTTCTTTGATACAATTGTAGTTGAATTTGATTCAGGTAATGCTTTGGATGGATTGCGGAAAATTTTACCTTATACATACGTATGTAATCTCGATAAAGTGACATATGATATTCTTGAACTTTCAACTGTTTGTTCTGAAATAGAAGGAAAATTAAAAACTCAAAAATACTTGGATGAATTGAAAAATTTGGCAAAACTCACAGGACAGGACTACACTGAGGTTTTAAAGGGTGTGATGTCTCTACTGGGCCAGTCCATCACTAAGGAAATTTCCACTCAAGTGAAAACACTTCCAGAAAGAAAGGAAGAAGTGGTGTCCCTTGTTCCCAGTGCCACCAGCCCTGCTCATCTGTCCAGCACTTCCACCATCAGTTCACCACAAGGAACTACTATGGCTGCCACACAGAATATATCAAGTGAGCTGCCACACGTCATGCAAAATCATAATGCTCAGTACAATTCCAGACCTTCCCTTCCGGCAATTACACTCCCTGATCTAATTCCACCAGGAATACAACGTTATGTAGTGGAACACATTGTTAAAAGTGATGAGAATGCTGGACATTTATCCTCTCATAGACTCAGATCATTCTCAGGCAGAACACAAAGACCACAAAATGAGTCTGATTATGATACGTGGCGCTCAGCTGTTGATCTTCTTTTAAAGGATCCCGCTGTTTCAGATTTACAGCGAACAAGGAAAATGTTTGAGAGTCTTCTTCCACCTGCGGCTGATATGGTGAAGCATCTACAGCCAGATACACCGCCCATAACTTATCTCCAGATTCTTGACTCCGCCTACGGAACTGTTCAAGATGGTGACGAACTGTATGCAAAGTTTATTGAGCTGTTCCAGGATGCTGGAGAGGAGCCATCTGCATAATTGCAACGCCTGCAAGTTGCACTGAGTCTCGCTGTGAAGAGGGGAGGAGTTAAAGTGGTTGACATGGACCGACACCTATTAAATCAATTTTGTCGAGGTTGTTGGGACAACACGCTCATCTCAGAACTTCAACTGAAGCAGCGCAAGTCCCATCCGCCCACTTTCGCTGAGTTATTACTGCTACTACGCACTGAAGAAGACAGAGAGGCTTCAAAAGCTCAGCGTATGAAGCAGCACCTTGGCTCAAAAGCTAGAGCCGGGGCGCACGCTCAATATGCTTATGCTACGCTAGAAGACAGTAAAGTGGATGCATTAACTACCATCACCCAGCAGCTTGCAGACATTCAAAAGCAGCTGGCATACCTTACTGCCCACTCGACTCGGAAGCAGATCACTCCCACTCAGCCTACGCACGTCAGCAAGTTCAGTGAAAGTGCAATGAAAAAACAGACTCCTCGCTCCCCTCACAAAGTTTCAACTCCAGGGCCAAAGCCAGGCTATTGTTATAATTGTGGAGAAGACGGGCACATAAGACCCAACTGCGATAATGATCCGAACCCGTCACTTGTTGCCATGAAGAAAAAACAGTTTTCAGAAAAGCAGCGAAAATGGCACAAGTCCAACCCTCACAGTACTCCATCTTTAAACTGCGGAGGACCAACAACGTCCCACCAAGCAGACACCAGTGCTATGTACAAACCAGTCGCAGTCCACTATCAAAGATCTTATTCACCTGCCCAAGGGCTTGATCGGATCCAAATGCACTGGACATGTAAAGATTGCTGGTCACAATTTCTCATGTTTATTGGACACTGGATCGCAAGTGACGACCATACCCATATCAACCTATAACCAACACTTCTCTCATCAACTTGTCAAGCCACTTTGTGACTTGCTTCAAATAGAGGGCGCTGCTGGACAAGAAGTCCCATATTTGGGCTACATTGAGATCATCACCTTTCCACAGGAGTTTGTTGGTGAAGATTTGGACGTGTGTACATTAGCACTGGTGGTCCTGGATGTGAACCCTGGAATTCAGTCCCAAGTCTTGATTGGGATGAACACCCTTGAACCCCTGTATGAGCACCATCTGGGAGGTGAGAATGCTACGTACCAACCCCCTCAGCATGGCTATAAAGCTGTCCTCAAGTTGCTCCAGTTGCAGCACCAGCAGGCTCAGGGGCCTTGTGACAGCTTGGTGCGGTTAGCTAGCACTTCTCCAGTCAATGTTCCAGCATGCTCCACAATGGTCATCATGGGTTCCATCCAGGCTCGTCCACCAGCCTTTGGCAAGTGTGCTCTCGTAGAAACTCCAGCTACGCCACTGCCAGGGGGGCTGTGTGTGAAGAACTGTATTGTCACATCACCAAGCCACGCACCTCACAAGTTTCCTATCATTGTTACCAATGAATCACAACAGAACATCACACTTGTGAGCAGCTGAGCCAAGTCACAAAAATGTGACAAAAACTCTTCACACAGGTGTGTGTTCAATTTAACACTAGAAATAAATAACTATGACAGATAAACACAAAGAGCTGCTGTCAATCATTTTTGAACAACTACATTCACTTCAGGAGACACTTTGAGTGGAGCTCCTCTCAACAGGTTTCACGAACACAGCTTTTATTTTCCACCATCAGTCAATGATCTTAAAGAAGATTTTTTTGGGTCAAGCATCCAATATTTGTGTAGGAAATAGTAGAGTAGAATAAGAGAGAGTGAGTGTCTCTCCAGTTACAGGAAATCAGGTGAGTGTGTGTGTGTGTGTGTGTATGTGTGGTGTTCTGATCAGCAGTCCAACATCATGAGTTTATGAGCTCCTCACTTGGCTTGAACAAAAATGGGTTTTGGTCAAAATGTTGGTATTTAAATGATGTAAATAAACGTTGAATTTGAGACTTTAGCACTTTAAACTAAATTAACTAAATTTCTTTAATAAGTGTAGGAACACCTCAGCTTCAACCAAATAGTATAATAGTCATAACTTCACCGTGTGTAATGAAGTCTTTAATATCAGAGTACCTGAAATTTAAAGGAACTAGAAAAACAGCAGTGATGCTGTATTTTACATATTTGTAATTTATGAATAATGTCTTCATTGTCTGAAAACATAATTATGCACAAATTAAAATGAAAATACAGACTGTAAAGAAAGACAGAACCACAGACAGCATTTGATTCACACACCTTTTCTTAATATAATCTTTATTGCTTTTTCATATTGGGTTGAATACAGAACAGGTTTACATCTCTTGACTTTGTGAAACACTGTCATGTTTTGCTAACGGGGGGGGGATTAACTCGTGTGTTAATGCTTTCCGACTGAGGTCTAGCATCTGTGTGTGTGTGTGTGTGTGTGTGTGTGTGTGTGTGTGTGAGGGAGTGTTTTCTCAAGGCCCTATGGAGGCATTGCACTTGCAAGTGACCAGATTAGCTTGCCCCGATGGGGCCGCAGAATGATTCCTCAGTGACTGAACACGGGTTCCACCGGAGCACTAGACGCAGGCACCGACAATACTCTGGTGGCAACTTGGAACAATGAAGGAAGACCTTTCATGTGCGTTGCCCAGAATGAGAGTGCTTTCTGCCTTTCACATATGTCCAAGTAGTGGCCCAACTGTAGTGATGGAGAGATCACAGCATCCTTCCTCCGTCTCTTTTGGTACGCAGCAAAGAGACCCTCCCTTTCTTCAATGTCATCTTGTGCTTCCTCCTCCACAGGAGACACTGGCTGCTCAACCTTTGCAGCATGTTGCAGGATGAGTTCTGCCAACAGAGAAAAAAGAGCTCTTAATTACTAAGTATTATTGATGGTGATGCAGTGGGTTGAACTGATCATGCATTATTGTTGCAGTCAATTACATCAAATTGTAAGAAATGAGTTACAGTATTATATACCTTTCACCTGTTGTTCAACCTCTGCCTTGTCTTCTGGACTGCCCAGGACATGGTGCTCGACCCACATCAGGGAAAATGCTATATCTAAGGCAGCTGCAACAAGGTAGATTGGATTTTCAAAGGGAGCACTGATTCCATCCTGTGCGCTGGCCATTTGAACATTAATGAAGATTCCCAGAAATCTCTTTTTTAGGGAGGTCTGGAGACTTCTCAGCAGACTGCTCTGGAAACGGACATTAGTCTTCAGTTTTTCCAGGTGATGATTTAGGGACAGGACAGAGGGAACAACGGAGCTTATTGTGACAGCCTTCTCTCCTTGCGTTAGATCTGTAGCCTCTCCAAATGGCTTCAGTATGTCCAATAACTCTTTCAGCAGGTTCCACTCACGTGTTGTAAACAGCAACTCCCTGTGTCCAGCCTTTTCTACAACACGAGAGAGCTTCACATGGTCAAAATGAAGAACTGCCTTTACTTGCCAAAGGGTTGAGTTCCACCTTGTATTGACGGCGGCAGGGATTCCTCTTTGTTCTCCAAATTCAGCAGCAAAGGCATCTTTGAATGATGTGCTCGTGTGGAGAAGTGAACTCAATTTGGATAACTTTGAGAGAGCAGGAGATGACACTTTTGTTTCCTTTAGACCATCCCCCACCACCAGTTGTAGCGTGTGGGCAAAACACTGTAGGCGGTCCTTTTTTGCCATGGCAGCCACTACTGTTTGTTGATCTTCAAGGCTAAGTTCATTCCAGAGCTCTGGGTCATCAATATTATCAGTGTCATATACTTCCTCTTCGTGTTCAGTGGGGAAGCACACCGTGAATGCTTTGCGCATATTGGCAGCATTATCACTGATAATGTAGTCTACCTTGTCTTTAACCCATTTAGGCCTAAAACGCCTGGAAAAGAATGCCTGTAAAACCTATGGGCGATTTCAGAAAGACCCCCTAAAACCTGAAGTTTTTCTGGAAATTCAGCAATTGTGTCAACGCCTACTAAATGATTGATTTCTCAGCCTCTGTGGCAGATAGAAACAAAATTCGAAAAGTATTTGAGAGCTTACACCTGTGGCTTTCTTTGGAAATTGAGTTTATTTACATACACCTTCACGAAAATAGAAAATGTAAAAAGTAAAGTGCAGGAACAGCACTATTTTCAATAAAAAAACAGTAATAAAATAAAATAAAATTTAATTTTATATTTAAATTGTTTATTTATCTATTTATTTTATCGTCAGTAGTCTCTTCGTACTGGCAGCACAAGGAGTCCATACACATTCCAATAAACGTTTTCATCTCATGCACAGTTACGTGTGACCACCTTGCCATCTTTGCTGGAGCTGGAGTCTGAAGTACCTGCTCACTGTATCTATTCGTCTCGGAAACGAGATGCGCCCAAAGCTCCTCAGTTAAAATCTGATTAAATGCCTGCAACGGTGTGGCATCTGCAGGTAAATCTACTTTCACCGCTGGTGTGCGGTTGAAATCTCTCCGTCGATTACGGTGGTAATTGTCAGTCTTCCACTCACATTCAAACCCTTCAAAATCATCCTCAAACATATGTGCTGGCCAAAAATCTCCATCAATTGGGTCAGCACGTTCATCAGCATCATCAAAGCCAAGAAACTCCTCACAATCGCTCCCGTCTGAAATGTCTTCCCACTGAAAGTCCTCCATGCTTGGTTCGATGAAACTTAACTTTTTTTTTTTTTTTTTTCGATGTAACTTAACTTCAAAACATTGACACGAGGAACATGACAACACTCTCACGTGTCTATTATAATGCATTTAATTGGCGCAAGGTCAATAATTGGTGCAAAACAACCTTATACATGAAAAAAGACGTGTACGCTTTCCCGGCCTTAAAGGTAGAATAACGCAACAGCGCCCCCGGCTTTAAAGGTAGAAATGCGGCAATGCTTTCCCGGCCTCAATGGGTTAATGTCAAACTCATCACATGCAGCCTCAAACTGTTCGCAGATATTCTTGGCTGTGTGAGAGCCTTTGAAAGGGTCAAAGGACAAGAGGTTGGACTTCATATAGTGCACGGTGACACCAAGGAACCCTCTCATTCTGCGGTCTGACCAGATGTCCACGGTGACGGACACCTGTTCTGTGTTGCTCAAGTCAGTTTTCAATTTTGAGTGTCTCTCTGCTGCTAGGGTTTCTGTTTTTGCTGTTAGTGTCCTGCGGCACACTGGGTTGTATTTGCCGTCAACTAACCTCATAAAGTGCCGAAAACTGTTGTGTTCTACAATTGACAACGGCAAGTTGCAGTCAATCACTAAATCAGACAGAATTGCATTTGTGATTGCCTTCTGCTGCGGATGAGTAGAGCTGTAATGTTGTACACCGCTGTTCATGAACTGGGAGATTGGAGGCTGTGATGTGCTGGGCGTCGATTTACTCAGCTTGTAGGCTTCATATCTGTAAAATAGCACATAAAGCAGATGTCATATGTAAGCATAGTATGTAGCATTATATTAATTGCAAATGAACTTTCTAATCTTAATTCCATTCTCCCTCCCTCCCAGACCACCACCTCTATCTCTCATCCCATTTACCATGTTAACTATAGGCAGGGGTCATCAATATGACTTGGCCTTAATGGCCTCTGCCGTAAAATTATAGGCGGAAGTGGGCGTGGCCAATTAAAAAAATCTTCATCTCTATTCAGGGAACATTGTTATGTATAAAGTTTTTGAATTTGCAACATACGGTAATTCCCCAAATGCAGAGGGAATTTTAAACGTCTGTAGGGGACGCTATTTCGCCATTTTGTGTCGAACGTGTGCTAGCAACCAAAAATATCGAATTTTGGATCCGGCCGCACGACTTGCCAAAGTTTGGTGAGTTTTTGAGCACGGGAAAGGGGCAAAATTGGGGCACGAAAAGGGTAAAGAATAATAATAATAATAAAAACATTACAATTTCCTTGGGTCCTTGTCGGACGAGCCCTAATAAAAACGTGTGCTTACTGTAAGACGTCGGACCCCCCCGGTCCCTCCCGCCTATGGTTCAGTTGTGTTTGGTTTGGAAATGATTTATAAAAAGGCGCGTTTTCACCATAAACCATAATAATCATAATAACATTTTTCACCATGTTACTTACATTTCTTTGTGTCCCCACTCCAAATGCCGATTGAAGTTTGAAGTAGTTTTGGTGCCATCTGTGATTTTCACGCCACATATGGCTTTCCGCCCTTTGCTGTCCTGTTCGTATTGCTTGCCCAAACGCAATTACCGCTGGAACAGACATGGTCCATGCTCTCGTAGCCTCTGGTCTGTTAGCTGTGCGTAAGGTAACGTACAAATCCTTTACCGGCTTGTGTCAGTTATGCTAACTTCGGAGTTAGCCGACCTTTCTTTACAATGTCCAGCTTCTCGGTAAAAGTCCTCCGGGCAAATGGCTGCAACAATAAATTTGCCACCAAATCAACTTCTCCTCCTCCTTCAGCCATTGATGTTTGGTATAAAACGGAAATTTACCTAACAACTATTATTAATAGTTGTTAGGTAAATTATTAATTAATAATAATAATAATTATTATTATTAATAGTCTATTTATAACTCAACTATATCTCATAAAAGCTCCTCAATATTCGTGAATTCAATAACTCGACTAGCACCAGCACTAAACGTATTTTTTTGTAGCATCAGACATCATGTCAAAATCTACCCAATCATCGAATGTGATTAAAATGACATTTCCATATGTCTGCTTAGAGCCAATCAGACCACCTACGCCTGCAATGGGCTGTTGGGGGCCGTCAGAGACAGTCTAATAACATTGGTTCTTGGGTTCGCTACGCTGTCTTCTACATTCTAGATGTAGTTAGGGCCAGCAGACCCGATTGTTCTGGCCTCCCGGCAGATTTGTTTGCCTGGCAACCAATGATAGCTGAAATATGATTGGTTAAATGCGTCAATATGAAAATACACGTCTGGCAGCAGCGCAGCCAGGGGAAAGGAAACGGACAGACAATAAAATAGTAAGATATGAAATGAAATAAAATAATAATTAAGAAAATCACAAACAGATGTTCATTTTATTTTGTTTAAGATATTGTTTAGGCCAGCAGAGAAGGCCTTGCAGGCCCTGAAGGCCCACCACTGATTAAATTGTGACATAACGTCAGAGTTATTTCTAGGTTTTAGACACAGATTAGGTTTGTTGTTTGTCTGTGTTGCGTGAATGTTTTGTCTAATTGTTTTGATTTTTTTTGGCTAAAAAAGTTGGCAAATTCGTTGCATTTCTCAGTGGAAAGGAGGTCTGGGTTTGACTGTTTTGGAGGATTTGTGAGTTTTTCAACCATAACAAACAGAGTTCGAGAATTGTTGACATTCTTAATCCTTTCAGATAAATGCAGCTGTCTGGTAAAAGATATTAAAAAGAAGTGAAATCACCAAATGAGATCTCCTTTCACTGGAATGAATCTTTAAATAAGGCACCTTCTCCCCCACCTTTCCTCCCATTTCGGCATTTATCCAAAAAACTAAAATTTGGGGGGGCTGTTTCATTAAGAACAGTAGCACTTGTGCTTTATGTTAACCATGTTTCTGTCAGAAAAAGAAAATCATAATTGTGTGAAATTATGAAGTCATTAACGGACAGTGACTTATTGGACAGAGATCTAAAGCTAGCTTTGTGGAGTTTACACTGGTCACTGTTGTATTCTGAGTTGTACATGGTACCATTAAAAGATTAGATTAGATAGATTCACCTGTGCTAATCTTATCAACATGACTTTTTACATGTTTACACCTAAATGTACAATTAATTGGCAACTAAATTGGGGAAAAAAGGCATCGGCATGAACTTCTGAGGTGACTATTACATAATCGAACACAGATCTACCATCTGCCATTTGTTTTAGACAAGACTCAACCGGTCTTGAAGAGGGTGGAAATACTTTCATGCTGCGGAATAACAAAATCATTTTCTCAGTTGTCTTTAAAGGGACACTATGTAATATATTAAGTCATTTATTAGCTCAAGTCAACATATTCATTCATAAATTAGTCCTCATTGGTGTAAAATTATCTCTGTCAAAAATCTCACTTATCCTTCTGAGTGAAGAATAACTTGTCTGTATCTACATAGAGCGGGCAAGCTCTATGGAGGCCGCCATGTCCTTCCGGTCTATGAAAAACGACGAAGTGCCGAGAGGGACATAAAGCACTTCGAATCGGGTTTTCCCCAACGCCAGGCCTGCAAGTGGAAATGACGTCATTTTGACGTCACGTCCGCCGAATGGCTTATTACTGGCGCTAATGGTAAATAGATTTTATCTCGTAAATTATCCCACTAATAATGCATTGATTGTTACCAAGCTTCTGCCGTAGTACATATAGACTCTTAACTCACAAAACGAGGCATTAGAAAGTTTGTAAGTTTACCGGGAATTTATTTAAAAGAACATCCAGATAGCAACTACACACTGCTGCTAACGCTACCGCTGCGTCGACGTCACTTCCGGTACCTCCCGGAATATTACTAATGGCATTGCTTGCACACCAAAGGCTATGTCAACTTGTGTTATCTGACATGTTATCTGTCATCTGTATTTATAGTGTTATTGTATGTGTGTTATGTAATCCTTTGTACTGTGTGTCTTGATGTCTTTTTGTTTGTATGGAGCTTGAGTCTGAATCTGTAGCTTCTTGAATCTTGACACATACCGCCTGCCGTAGTTCAAGAAGTTGCAACGCACATTTGAAAACGCGAGGCGCTAGAGAGCAAATTCATTCGACTTTGCAAAATAAAATTGTGCCACTAGATGGGGGAAGAAATTACATAGTGTCCCTTTAAGTTAGCTGCTTTGTCCGCACATTGAGATAAATGGAGGTTGACAGGTGGTGCTGTCAGAGACGCTGCTGCACAATGAATTATTTAGAACTATTTAACAGTTGAAAGGAGATCAGGTATGACAGCTAATACAAGTTAGATTTGTCAATACCAGTGCTTTGAAACAATAATAATGCAATTTATGTACCATTTGTAAGCCACATATAGTTAGTTCTTTCATCCCTGTTGGATTAAAATTTGTCTCTATGCCGTCTGCAAGAATCCTAACCCCTGATGTCTTTCTTGTCTGCCTGCCTGCCTGCAATTTCTCAGCCACTCCAGGCATTATAAACCCAATCACTCAACCAAATTTATGGATTATAATAAACCCCCTTAACACTTGTGCCATGTTTCTGTGTCTGTTCTTGGGTTCAAAATATGTTTATTGAAATAGATAGATAAAGGGTTATGTTATAATCCAGTTTAGTCTCTTGGAAAGTCATAAAACGGGCGTGAAACTAAAACACTTTCTGTGCTTTTTTGTTTTTTGCAGACAAAGTCCCTTTAAAGGAATAAAAGATTTCTGACATGTGATGGACATTATATGTATTCAAAGACAAGCCATTACATTTTCCTAAACCTAACGATGAGTTTTTTTCATAAGCCTAATCATCATGATATTTGCAAAAAACGATTCAATATTATTACATGAGAAGAAGTACCTTCCATGTTTGTCTGAAACAGAACTGAGGTGGCTAACTAAGGCTTCATATGTGAGGCAGGGGTATAACTTGTGTTCTCATATTTGTCATTTCGTTGCTGTATCTGTTTTTTTTTTTTTACTTCACCTTTTTCCCCCTCTGACTTTATTTGTAATGGTGACAGAGACTTTTTTTTTGGCCCACTTTATTTATGGGCAGGAAACAAAAGGTTCTGAAGAGCGATATCTCAGAACCTGGGGGCTCCAGAGTGATAACAGATTTGTGTCCTTCATAATGAGTCACACTCTCTAATCTCCTGCCCTTTTATGCCTTTCAAAACTGGTGAGCATTTTTTTGTGTGTGTCAGTTTCTCAAAATGCCGTGAAAGTGTTCTTCTTTAAATAATTAATTGCAGACATGTCCAAGAACACCAATCAATAGATTATGTTTGTATGACAATTTTATAAACTATCATTTAAACTGGGCTGCAAATTGATATATTCGAAACCTTTGACAAAACAGCGTATAAGAGAATCATGTTGGCCACGTTTAACATGTGGCTCCTTCATTACGAAGTATGATTAACATGATTCAACACAACTCTGAAAATCTAAACAATTCCTAAAGTTTGTCTATAGCCTATTTTGTACAGTAATTGATACATGAAGGTTAAAGGTTACAATAAAGCTGTTACTTCCTTCTGCTGCAAAGTCAGTTCTATATGCAACCATATTTGGCCAAAGATGTTTTACTTACCTGGTCTTTATGAACGATGCAACAATTTTTCTGTTTTTTACCATTTGTCCTTTTTTCTCGTGTGTTTGTGTTTAATAGTGTTATGCTGCGTGTACACCAAGAGCGACCTACGCTACCTGGTAGCGGAGGTAGCTGGAGAAGCTTCGCTTGAGAATTTGCTTTGGTAGCTTTGGTAGCTTGTGACGTCACATTTAGAATGTTCAATTTTTAAAGGCCCCGCGGCTGTGCAGCACCCCCGCAAAAAAAAAACATGAGTAAAGAGAGGGCAGGGACACGAATAAACGTGTTGTTATTTACAATTTGTTATACAAGATATACATCACGTTACAAATGATGTAAAACTACATTAGGTACACCTGAGAAGAGCAGGAATAGCAGAGGCAGCTGTGAAAAATAAACTAAATTCGAAATAAAATTCGAAATAAAATCCGAAATAAAACTTAATTGCAGTGAGAAAGGTATGCGTGGGGTTCCTACACTATTGTATTGAAGCACTCGACACGGCAATTGCAACAGTCTCAGGATTAAACGACTATTGTTTGGATAGGAACCAAAGTTTACACGTCTGTTTCCGCGAACCCTGCGGATTGTCGGACCCCTACAATCTGTGGATTGTCATTGGTTTTCGCCGAACCGCGTCATAGCTCATTACCATAAAGTTAGCTTGAGTTTAATCGCTGGAATCCGCTCAGGTAGCTCAGTTCTCTTCGCCACTGGCGAATCTGCTCTGGTCGCCCAGTTAGCTCACCCTCCATAGAGAAATAATGATTTCCGGCACTCAGGTAGCGTAGGTCGCTCTTGGTGTACACGCAGCATTAGTGGTGTCTCCTGGGCTTTGATGGCTGGTGGACCTCCACTGCATTACCTCACAAGTGTCAATTAATTGTTCCGTCACACTGGTTTTTCATTCTTAATGGTCCTTACAATACTTGCGCCATCTGCTAACACTAATCCCCATTTCACTCTGAACTCTGAACCCAACTCTGCCTACAGTGTCATATCTCATGTGCCCAGCCTGTCTCCAGCCTACCAAAAGCAACAGCTCCAGTCGAGTCAGACCCACTTTCAACTTTGAGAATTTTTTACAACAAACAATGCAACCTCAGAGTGAGGAAAGGTGCATCATAGGAGTTTCCCCAGCTGTCTAGGCCTTTCAGTGTGTTGCTGGCATCAAATTGTGGTTTATCAAGATACATTGAACTTGGTCATTGAAAAATAATTTCCTTCATGCTTCTGTCTTTTACAATAAAGAATAAAAAAAATAAAGATTAATGTTTTAGTTGCATTTAAAAAAAAAACTAGAAAACTTATCTGCAAATGCTGTTTGTGTCATTATTTCAATTAAAAGCTTGAATCCTGAAGCAGAAGCAGTCAAATGGAATTCATCTATCAAAACACCCAGCTCATGCATTAGCATTCATAGTAAAATGAGTAAAAACAGTTGTTATAAAAAGTAAGAAATAAATCTAAAGTTATTGTTTTTCCTTTTGTTCTTTTAGACCTTTCATGTCAGACAGAGCACACTGTTCACCAGTGCAGACATGTATAGCATTCATACGAATAGCTGACAAGCATGTTGGGGACGCCACTGAGTGACTATTCATAGTCAAAGCAGCCAATGAAGACTATGAGAGAGGGAAAAGATGAGGTTCCTCTGGTAGGAGTGTATTTGGAGCTCTGTTGCTCAATGTGAAAGTCATTACAGCCCTCTGACTTTTACGGCTGTTGTGGAAAGATGCAGAGCCAGCAGTGTGAGTCATAGATGGACGCATGTGTGCTGCTAAATCCTCTCACATTTTTCTTCCCCTTGTTCTTTTGGCTGCAAACATTCTAAAACCATCAGGAATGGAGCAGAGCTCCCACGCTTCCAGTAGTAGTTTAACCCTGCAAAGTTCATCAAGTGGGAAGATAGTTGAACAAATCAGAAACGTCATAATTCATTAGGAGTATCAGTTCATTATTAAATGATCTTTTCTTGGTTTACTTTTAAAACCAAAACACAGTTTGAACGACAAATCCTTTTTTTACTCATATTCAAAAATGGTCTTGCAGTTTGGATGAATGAACTTTGTTTTTCTATGTTTCTCTAGACCACACATTATCCATGGTTTTCTCAGAATAGTTGCACAAAACTCTGCAAACTGTCTCATCTCCACCAAGCGCCATGGCCCCTTATTGATCATCTCTTAAGCCCAATCCGAACTTCACTTCTTGGCCTCTACCTCTTCAAATTGATTGTGCTTGTGTAGGATAGGTTAGGTTGTCCAACTTTTTTCCGGGATTGAGGGCTACTGGCCACCATACCATCCTGTTGGACCTCCAAATGAAGTATTGTCAGATGCAGACTGAAAAGAGTGGTTGAGGAAAAATCCCAGAATACTTTGTGAACCGAGGCACAACAAATTAGACCATGGCAAGGAAAGAAACCCACATCCTTGTAAGTACATGCACAAAGTTATGGGAACCAGACCTTCTACTGACCATCCTATGTAGGTGGTCTCCTTTGAACCAAATATTAACACATTACCCACTGTAACTTTTTTCAGAAAGGATGCAACCACATTACTCAAATAAGTTCTGTGTAAGTGATGTTTGAGGAGGATTACAAAAAAGATGCTATAGGACCTGAATTACCTGTCTTCCAAGCAAAAGGCAGTAGGTGCAAAGATGTGAGCAGTCCAGACTGCAGTGGATGTGCAGGTCCAGGAACGCAGAGAGCCTTATCTCCATGACTGGGCTGGAACAATCTCCTGTATCAGCCTACAGATTCATTCATCAGTGTATGAATATGTATGAATGCTTAGAAGAAAGCACTTTGTACCTGTGTCTATATGGACTAAGACGGGCTATGAGAGTGAATGGGTGTAGCGTGAAAGCGCTTTGAGTGGTCAGCTAGACCATAAAAGCACCGTACAAGTACAGTCCATTCAGCATTTAGAGCAGACTCTGATCCCACAAGCTAATCCTTTACAAAGAAAATATAATTGCAACCTGATATTAGATCAAACAACAAAAAAAACAAAACAGCAAAAGTGTCATGAGGGGAGTGACTCCATCTGTGTTGTGGAGAAAAGACCAGAGACCAAAGACCAGAGTTTTGGAAGCCTCTTATGGAGAATTCATCATCCGGAACAGCATAGAATCACTGCAGCAGCAGGAAAAAATAAAACAGAGAGTTAAACTAAAAAGCAGTCTCAGCAGGAAAAAAAGCAAGTTCAACTCAACAATAATAACAATCTGATAAAGAAAAAAATGAATGCCTGGTTCGTAAGTACTAATGACTTTAGGGGACCTGACAAGTCAGGGCTCAGCATTCAAGGATTCTGTGTTAAACAAGAACAGGAAGCAGCCCAAACCGAGAACAATAAAACTCTACAAAATACAACTATCAGAACTAACCAGAATACTAATGAAACCAGAACATAAATATTCAAAAGCAATGTAAGAACAAACCAAAACACACCATATAACAAACTGTTAATAGGAAAAATAATACTTTTAGAAAAGTTCAACTTGTAACCAGATATCCTTTTCACATAATTTAAGAAGTGCATGACATGGGGCAAAGAGACTACGGGGTCGGAGAGATACAAAAGAAGGTCGTCAGCATAGAGTGAAACTTTATGGGTGAGGCCCCCCCTAACAATGCCAGGAACTCTGCTGTCAGCTCTAAGAGCTATGGCCAAGGGTTCAATTGCTAAATTAAACAAAAATGGTGATAAACAGCAGCCCTGCCTCACCCCACATTGAAGTGTAAAGAAATTAGAGTTTATTACGTTTGTGCGCACAGCAGCCTCAGGAGTGTTATAAATTATATTCATCCATGTAAGGAAAGTTGGGCCAAAACCAAATCTACCCAGCACCTCAAAGAGGAATGGCCATAAAATTCTGTCGAAAGCCCTCTCCGCATCTAGAGAGAGCAGAACTTCAGGAGTATCAGACGAATGGTTGGAATGAAGTATGCTAAGAAGACGCTGCATGTTAAAAAAGGATTGCCTACCAGGCATAAAACCTGTTTGATCAGTGGAAATAAGATCAGAGATGACAGTTTCTAGCTGACGTGCTAAGATTTTTGTGAGAATTTTATAGTCATAGCAAAGGAGGCTTATTGGGCGGTATGCACTGCATTCCAGGGGGTCTTTTCCCTTCTTCAGCAAGAGCGTTATTACAGCCTGGTTCATGGTTACTTGCATTCTGTTCAAAGATAGAATATCTGCATACAGAGAACTTAATATGGGTGTCAATTCATTGGAAAAGGCTTTATAAAATTCAACTGATATCCCATCGGGACCCGCTGCCTTACCACTCTGCAAAGAGCTGATAGCTTGTGTGACTTCCTGACATGATATAGGGGCATCAATAATGGCTTGTGCTTCTTGACTTATCTGCGGAATTTCAAGTTTATCCAAGAACTTTCGGATCTCCCCAGTATCAACATTTGCCTCTGGTGTATAGATACCAGTGTAATAATCTTTAAATTGATCATTAATAGCCAGTGGAGGAGTGGTGGTTTTATCTGGTGCAGTGCGAATTTCAGGGATAGTGGTTTTAGCTGTTTTCTGACGTAACTGATGAGCGAGGAGTCTACCTGCTTTGTCACTATGTTCATAATATGTTTGCTTAGACTTAAAAAGAAGTTGTTCTGTGTCTTTGATGGATAAGCAGTCATATTCAGATTTTAATAGTAAACGTTCTTTATGTAAGTTTGGATCAGAAAGATCAGAAGCAGCCCTATTGTCTAGGTCTTTAATTTTCTTTGATAATTCAGTAAGTTGAAAATTACGTGCTGATCGCAACTTTGCTGTGTAGGAGATTATTTGGCCTCTTATATATGCTTTAAATGCCTCCCAAATTGTACTGTAAGATATGTCGGGCATTGAGTTTGTTTCAAAAAAGAAATCAATTTGACTACTAATGAAAGTAGTAAAATCCTTATCGTTTTGTAGTAATGGGTCAAAGCGCCATGTCCTGTGTTTAGTGCTACTATTAGGCATGTGGAGATCTAACTGCAGAGGGCAATGATCTGATATAATAATACTGTGGTATTTAGAGTGACTGACAAAAGAAAGACACCTATCATCAACAATAAAGTAATCTATCCTTGAATAGGACTTGTGTACTGGAGAGTAGAAAGAGTACTGCCTGGTTGTTGGGTTAGAACTTCTCCATGGATCTCTTAACCTGTAATGACTGAAAAATGACAGAAGGACCTCACCAGACTTGGAAACACAGCCCTGTGTCCCAGCCCTGGACCTATCTAAAGTCGGGTCTAGAACACAATTAAAGCAATACTATGTAACATTTCTACCTTAAAATAACAGCTTGAAAAAAATTGTGCGGCTAGAATGAGTTTTAATATTACGATTGGCCTGTCTCCTATGCCCTTCGGGGGTCTGAGTTGGAATAACTTCGCTATGTAACTTTGCTGGACCGGCCCGGGAGCTGAGCGGAAGTACTTCGACTTACTTTCTGGCACACCTACCGCAAAAACAAATAGACCCCTCTCACGCTCCCAGGTACATTTGATTACTCTTACCTTCTCGGTCGACATAGCTTGCACCTTCTGACTCCTCGCCGGTTCGTCAAGAAACGTGAAAGCGAAAAGGTGTTGTATTTACGACAGTGTAACCGTACATTACCTCCAAGCCTGTAGGGGGAGCTCCATAGTGGGCTTTTTGAGAAGTTACACTGTATCGCTTTAAAGTCTCCTCCCATTATTAGATGATGTGAGTTGACATCTGGTAGCTTGGCTATTAACTGTGAGAAAAACTGTGGATTGTCCCAGTTCGGACCATATACGTTAGCTAGGATGATGGGTGTGCCATAAAGTTTTCCTGTAACTATGATATACCGTCCGTTTGTATCAGTGATAACCTGTGACGGAGCAAAGGGGGTCCCTCTTTTGATCAGGATTGCCACCCCTCTGGCTCTGGTACCACAACTAGAAGAGAAAATGTGATCAACCCAACCCCTTTGTAGTTTGGAGCATTCCGTGCTCAAAAGATGGGTCTCCTGCAAGAAAATAATATCTGGACCCAATGATTTTAAATGTGTAAAAATACGGGTACGTTTGATTGGGTGATTCATCCCCTTCACATTCCAACTGATGAGGCGTGTGGCACAGGGTGAACAGCTACTTTGTGAAGTCATACTTTAAATGTACACTCAAGAGAGATTCTGTGCTAAAAGTCCCCAGTGGTAAGCAGACAAGGCAAACATATTGAAGAATAAATCGAAGAAAAAGAGCAAGGAAAAGAAAAGAAAAGGGGAAAAAATAAGTGTACCCTAGGCCCTATTCCCCTATGCCGACCTCCCCCCAACCTGGAGATCGCATAAAAAACCCTAGAAAAAATTAAAAGCACATAGCTCTACAGGTACCTAAACTGCTAAACTATGCAGTCTGCAGGGAGTAAGGAATGATAATGATAATGAACAGAGGTACTGTAAATTCCAAACTTTGATCACACCTAAAAAAAAACAAACAAAAAAAAACTTATTCTGCCACATTTATATAAACAAAAAATAACCAGCTGCCACCTCCAACCTCTCAAACATAGAAGACATAAAATAATTAAAGAAGTAGTTTGTATACAAACCAATGCAGTGAAAAGAGTAAGCTACTAACAAGACCACACACTTATTTTGAGTGATGGCAAGCTTCTGCCCCAATGACGTATGAAGGTCCATACGAAATTTAAAGAGAGAAAGAAAGAAGAAAAAAAAATCAGGTTGTAGTAGAAGGCTACACATTCTGTGGCGATATCTCAAGAAAAAAAAAAAAAAAATAAATAAATAACCTGTGGTCATTCAGTAATCATTGGTGGTCAGTTAGCTCAAGGTTAACCAAGTATAGAAAGGGAGAAATATCACCTTTGCAGACCCATGACCAACACCGTCAGTGTTAACGGCGAACAATGTTCTCAGTAACGTACGTCATGGCAGCGTTTGGATCAGTGAAGGATGACTCGACCGCGTTGAATGTAATGCGAAGTTTGGCTGGGAAGCGGAGCCCGTACCTGACATCAGGGGCATCCTTCAGAATTCGTTTCACATCGTAAAACGCCCCCCGTGCCTTGGCCACTCGCGCAGTGTAATCCGGGAAGACAGAGATGGTCATATCGCCGACTTGGATCCTCTGTTTGGTCCTCGCTTGGCGTAGAATTTCGTCGCAGTCCTTGTAGTAGTGAAGGCGCGCTATGACCGTTCTTGGTGGTTTCCCTTTTTCAGGAGCGTCCTGCAGTGAGCGATGTGACCTGTCGATCAGGGGAGCCTTGTCTAGCTTAAACGCCTCCTTAAGCAAAGCTGACACCGCTGATGTAGAACTGCTGCCAGCAGATTCGGGTATACCAACTATCCTGACGTTATTCCTGCGTGACCTCCCTTCCAAGTCGTCGCATTTCTTTTGAAGATCATCGGTTAACTCCGTCAGGCGCTTCACTTCGCGCTGTAGCGTGGTAATATCATCACTGCAGGTGGACAAACTTTGCTCTGCGCCAGCTAGCGTGCTATGTAGCACGGCTAGGTCCGAACCAGCAGTGTTTTTGAATTCTTCCAGGCCAGATTTTAAAGCCAGAACGTCCCTCTTGAAAACCCCCAGCTCACTTTCAAGTACAGCACGAACCTCCTTCTTCATTACATCAACCAGTTCGTCACGCAATTCGCGTTTAAATCCTTCAAAGTCAAAAGACATCGCTGTGTTCTCCTCTGACGCCTTCGGTTCACATGTGGTCTGACCTGTTAGCTTTGATGCAGATAAGGTTGTTTGTCGTGTTTTAGTTTTGTTTGTTCGCCATCTGGCTTATCTAACATTTGAACACCAATGGCAACTAAAACTTGAGGTGTTATTTACCGAGAATACCTCTGAAAATAATAGTTTGACCGAAGTTTCCTGCAGAGCTACACAAACACACGTCTTACTCCATGCGTGCTCAGCAGCGCCCCCCTATTGAGACCATTTCTGAAGTGCACTTTTTTTTATTATCATTCTACTAAAATTCAAAAAATAAAATTCATCTTAAAAATCATTTTCTTACACAGGAACACAGAAAACTCAACCTACAACACAAGCCAAGAAGACTGACAAAAGAAGAACGGACAGAATACAGATCACACTGCATCCCAGAAGAACCCCAAAACAGCTTAACATTCAAAGAAACGAGGAAAACAAACAACCTCAAAAACTCACCGTAACAACACCTTCTTCCATAATTTTAGCTCCACAGCTCTTTTATGCCAGTTTTTCACTTACAAAATCCTTCCTTAACATCTGCACTTCAGCAGTCTGTCACTTTAAGAACAGCTTGAACTCTCTCACACATCTCACATCACCAGACTCCGAAAAAACAACTTACATTTATCGCTCACACACTCAGTCAGTAGTGTATTGTGCATTTCCACTCAGCTAATATAATGTCAAATCTTCACAACTCTAAGTAATTTTGTTCCTTTTTATTTCACATATTTAAGCAGATATTGCCATTTACAGAATATGTGATTATAAACATTTTAGTTTATTTAGAGAATCATAGGACGCTGACGTGTGCTTCATCAGACTCACAATGTCATCTCTTATTACATCTCATGTGATCTATTAAAGGTGGGGTAGGGGATCTTTTTCTGGAACATTTTTTACATATTGCTTGAAATACTCTTCACACCCCCATTGCAACCAATTAATTAAAAGTTTTGACACAAATATGAAAAGTTTTAGTGGCTTCTAGAACGTACAATCCAGGAAAAACACTATCCAATCATACTGAACGGACCGTTCACAATGATTGGATTCTGATGCGTCTATCAAACTGCAATCTGCTCCTCCCTCCCCCTCCTTCCCCCTGTGCGCGTACCCTGCTCCGTGAACGAATTATGTGTCCAGAAGCTTGGCAGGAAGCTAAACTAGAGCCAGCTTGGCTAGCACCTAGCATTGTTAAACGTATAGTTATCATATACTAAATACTAAATACGGCAACGATCGATGCTTGCTGTCAGAACAGCGCTCGTGCACCTTCGTGCTCGTGCGCGTTCATGTACTCTAGAGGCGTGGCTTCGGGGGGAATCTGAAGAAAAGGGTTGGGACTTTTTACCGGTGTATTTTCAAAATGCAGCTTCGCTGGACTCAAAATCCAGGATCTCCTACCCCACCTTTAAAGATCCAATTCGAATTTTTAACTATTTTATTAGGTCTATCATAACTTCATAGAGTCGTAAGCAGATATAATAATAACAATACATATATTAACATATGGGATACATTTTCAGTTTTCTTGAAATACTTTCTTTGATCTCACCTTCAACTTTTTTCCCTTGGTCAAATCAGGTCAAATCAATAATCAGTATCTGTCTGCTCCCTGATCAGTGAAAAAAATGTCTTATATAATTCATAACGCGCGTGTGCCTTGAACCATGGGCTATCGCCTTACTGTGCATGAAAGGTTGGCCTTTGGCACCAAGACACCACCGTCCTCTGACTACACCCTACTCACTCAACAGCATATCCACGCTCCCAAGCTCATCGTATTTCACATAATTCTCATAAACACAACCAGCCAGAGCCAAGCAACCAGTCCTTCATTCACAATACACAGTGCACTCCCATCATCTCACATAACAGCACAGGTGGCTTCCTTCACAGCTCCCTCCTTCACAATCACATCTCTTAGGGCGTATTCCCACCTACCTCGTTTGGTCCGGACCAAACGACCAAACAGACCAGATTTTTGTTGGTTCGGACCTTTTGGGATGGTCTGAATACAAACCACCGAACTCTGGTCCGGACCAAACAAGCGGACCGAGACCGAGCTGAAAGGTCGGACTCGGTCCGGATCAAACGAACCCTGGTGCGGATCTTTTGGAGGTGTGAAAGCAGACCGGACCCAATCCCAGACTTTTTGCTTTTTTGTACCTCGGGAGCATCCGTTGTTTGTCTGCTGCTAGGTAACAGAACAGAGCGTCGTTCTTCTAATTACTAGACCGGCTGTGGTAAAGCTAACGAAAGACCGAAAATAATATTTCTAGCCCGAAAATGAGTAGGGGAGAAACGTGGGCCGAAGAGGAGACCCGTACTCTTGTGGACATTTGGGCAGATGCCCACATATCATATATGTTGATAAATTACTTGTACAGCGGCATAGTAGTTACACAGTTGTGAAAATAGCAAAACATTGAAAAAACATATAGTTTTGATTATACTAAAAGCAATAACGGCACGGAAAGCGTCCATGACTACATTCACTTTTGAACTTAGCACTTTGTGTTTCGCGTGTCGATTCTGACCTATAGCCGAACGACTTCAGGGCGCGTGGCTTTGTTGACATGTTTTGGTCCGTTTACTGAAATGTACAGTCTGAAAGCGAACCGCACCAAAATGAAAAAAAAAAGGTTCGGACCAAAGCAAGTGAACTATCGGACTTTCCTGGTCTGAATACGACCTTAAGCTGCTGTTTGCCCAACTGATGTCCAGATTTAAACACTCAGCCCCCGGACACGTCAGGGAAATAAGAGGGTACGAGGGCGAGCCCACCACTTTCTCCTGTGCTCTTAATTTGTAGGAAAACCAGAAGCTACCACACTGTACCTCTACAGCAAACATATGCTGTTTTAAATAGTTTGAAGAAAACATACCTTCCGGTCGGCTTTCACAACTAACCTCAGCTGCCGAGGCACAGAGGACTCACTCAGCGGGGTTCCAGAAGTCAAATTCACATTTTTGGGGTCACCATTATGTTTTGGAGTAAAGACCAGAATAGTCGGACTCACCTCGGCAGCCTCCTCTGGGGAATTTATGATCAGGAACCGCATAGAAACATATTACATGGCAGCAAACGAGGAATTCCCAAAGAAAGTAGATTGTGGTATTCTCTTATAGCCCTACTGTCTGATAAAGTTCTGTGTGTACGTGGCCAAAACCCAATTTCTATATGACGCAAATGTGTCTTAGATTTTCACAAACATCTTCTGTTGTAGACCTTACAGAGAACACCCTGACCCTAAACGATATGTGGCGCGCGCAGTGGTAAGGCACTCACAGATCTTTATTTCTAACAATTTCAACAATTCTATACAATTTGTAGTTTGTACTGCTGTTTGAAATTTCATTTGTAAATTCTCATGCACTGCATAGTGTACTACATATCTGTCACGTGGTGCACAAAAAGAAGTATACCAAAGATGTACACTACATGGCGTCCGAAGGAACCATTGTATATGGCTTTCTAAATGCAGGAGCTAATGGAGCGAGCTACCACTAACTACTGCAAGCTGGCACTAATGTTCACACCTCAATATTGTGATTTTTTGGTGATTGTGATTTTTGAAGTTGAAAATGCTCGATGAGAATACTTCTGTTGTCTGAACCATGAAGTGACTTATCTCTTTTTCTGCTTGAGATGCACGACTTGAAATATTATTTGCAAAATATTCACAGGAATTATATTTGAAGCTTGTCTAAACAGTAAACATATTATGGGTAAATTCTCATGCAGCTTGCTTTTTAAATATCTGCATTCGGGCTACAACATTGTGTCATGACTTCTTCTTTCAGCCTCTCCCTTTATCAGAGATCGCCACAGCAAGTCGATCTTGCATAATTTGGCACATGTTTTATGCCAGATGCCCTTCCTAGAAATACACTGTCTTGTGCTACCCAGTGGGAGAGCTCACAAAATAACCTAACATGCATGTCTTTGGGGGGTGGGAGGAAGCTGGAGTACCCAGAGAGAACATGCTTCACACATCCCCATCTCCATATCCATTTAAAAATCCAATTGGAAGCCTATAAGAAGTAGAGTCTCATCCGATGACCACCACTAGTGTCTAGACTCCGGGCTTTCCTGTTATACGTCATGTCACATCTGCTTTGTTGCTGCATTGGAGTCTAACCGCCGAGGAAACCTTTGTTCTAATCTTGATCACCAAACTTCATTCCAATAATTTGCTATTCAATCTTTCATCATTGTACACCTAATATATATACATTCAAATCTTTCATTTGAGCTGTCCTTATTGAAATGAAGACGGTAATAAAAGGTAACAAAAATACTTAGGTATAGATACTGGGGGGGGGGGTCCTGTTTATTACAAGTTGATGTTGTAATAAACAGGACCACTTACTAAAACCACAACAAATATATGTTCTGGCTAATAATGCTGAGCATTTGTGTTTTTCCATACTCTGCTGGATGGCTGCACAATTGAAAACAGATGGTAGCTTGCTTTGGCCTGTTCAGAATACCATGGCTGCCTACCACAGTGACTTTGCTGTTTCTTTACACTACAGAAATTCTGGCACAGAATTTCCAGTTGATCTGGCCTCCTATTTATATTTTTGTTATACACAGGAGAACAAGAAAGGTGGTTCCAATATCTCTTGCTAAAATATACATCTAATAGTGTCATTTTTACAAAAAAAGTTAACAAAGATGAAGTTTTAACACTTGTGAACTTGGACAGTGTAAAAACACAATATCACATCACCTAGTCTGTGAGTCTAAAAAGTGTTAAGTAAACAGCAGAAATGTAACGGTCCTATCATTATTAGAAATCAAAGAATAAGTCCACCTTTCGGTTCCTCCCATATATTACAAACTGTCCTTATTTAGCTAGGCAACTTTAAAAAAAAAATTGAATTGGCATCGTATGAATTTGACTTATTTGGAATGTAATGGATTTGATTTGATTATGATTGTATTAAAATTAATTTAGGTATTTAAGTATTATAATTGTCTTGAATTGAATTGTATCCTTGAACATTGTACATTTGTTGTGATGTGGCACTATAGAAATTGAATTAAATTTAATATTAACTGAACTGTGAAGAAGAGTGAGCCAAAATTCCACTGTAACTATGTTATAGACTGATAACATGATATAGTCATCTGAAGCTTGTGCTAGGAGATGGTTGTCACAGATTCATGTGTGTTTTTACCCTCTTGTGTCACTTCCCTTTTTTCTCTGTGTGTATGTCTGTATTGTCTCCACTTGCATGAGTGTTGGTGTGAGTGTTTACCCTCTTGTGTCTCTTCCCTTTTTTCTCTGTGTGTTTGTCTGTAGGCTATTGTCTCCACTTGCATGAGGGTTGGTGTTAGTGTTAGGTTGGGCATCTGGCAGGCTCTCCAGACACAGCTGTTCACCATCAAGCTCAATAACCTAGAGGTATTTCAATCCTGGTTTTTACCACCACTCATGGCCAGATCATTGTTTAATCTTCAGTAGTACAACCGGCTGCCTTACCTTTTGTAATCTATGTTTGTCTTGGTCTAATTGTGTATCTCTGTCTCTCAGGAAAAGCCTTCCCGGAAAACCGTCTGCCGCGATAACCTTGGAGTCATTCCTCTCATCACCGAGTAACATTCTCTACTGGCTGAACCACGTCTGCACCCATCTGTTTGGAGAAAGCTACCTTATGTCCTTGTTCCTACTATTCTAGAGGACTCACCTCATCTGAAAAACTAATTTTTCTGCCTGCTTTTGCATATCTGCCTTGTCAGAGGACTCAGATTAATCCATTAAATATTCCTGTCAACCTATCATTGTTAATAAACTGTTTTGGAATTACCTTCTGCTTGCAGTCTGCTACTTTTTAATTTTTTAATCATCTCGTATGGCTCCGGGAAATTACAAATAACATAATTTAAAGGAAAGATAGATTGCAGTCGTTTATCTCTCTTGTACTTTCGGCAGCTTCCCAAAAGTACAAGTGCTCACTTCTTTTTGGGAAAAACACAGTACTAGTGTAAATATGTCATGATTTATCATTAATTGTGAACAGTTGTCTTCAATTAAAATGTTGTACTTGAATAATTGCCCTCTTGTATGGTGTTTATAATATTTTAACATGACAGCACTGTGTGTGATGTGAGACAGTCTAAATGTTGTGGCATTAAGTCCAGCGTTCACAGTAAAGTGCCCAAAGCCAAAATGACCAAATCATGCCTTATGACCGGAAATGGGCCGCTCATCATTGGTATGGAAATTTGTTTAAGTTGCCTAATTAGTTAGGAGTGTGAACATCTGAACATTACTTGTTCATGTATGTATTCATGTACGATAATAGAACATCTCATTCGAAAAGAATTTAGCATTCATCTGCAGTGAAACATAATTTCTACTCCTTTTACCACCTGGAACTTTGCTGTAAGAATTTGCTCTCACACATTAACAAAACATTAGTGATATCTAGTAATAATGTTCTGTGGCTCACATTCGGCATTGTAGTTAGGGATGCACCGATGCCACATTTTTTAAAACTGAGCACAAGTACAAGTATGTCAGGATGTGTGGGGGGAAGGGAGGACACGGATGCGGACTTACAAAAAAAAGGATGATTTATTTAACAAAAAACAAAGTACAAACAAAAGGCGCGGCTAAGCCGGATTCAGAAAACGTGACTGTGGAAAACAAACAAAAATATTTGGCAAGGAATAAATAAATACTTAGCTTGACAAAAGCTTGACAAAAACTTGGAAAACGTGGTAATCATGGGAAGCAGGAATCGTGGCATGGGTTACAAACTGACATCAAACAAAGATCCGGCAAACTGACAGGGGAGGCAGGAAACTAAATAGGGAGTGAGAGTGATGGGAGAGTGAGTGCAGCTGAGGGAAAAGACACAGGTGAAGTGAGTGAACTTAATTAACAGAGTGCAGGGAAACTACAATGGTAAAAACTAAACATGGAGAGAAAACAAAAGCGTAACCTACACATGAAAACTAAAAATGAGTCCCTGGGCGTGACAAAGTAGTTACTTTTTAGTACTTGCCGATACCGAGTACCGATATGAGTACTAATCAAAGCCATTACAGTTCTTACAATTAAACACATTTTATTTTCTTTAGCCATATTCAACCCAAATACAACTGCACTTTGTGCATTTTAGTAATTACATTTTAACTTTAACAAATTTTCTTTTAAACCGGCTCACCAAACCTTTCACTTAAATAAAGATCTCAAATAAAATTTAAACAAATAATAACATAACTATGGCAAAGCAACACAAAATGACATAGGTAACTTCTGCCTGTTAGGACTGAGCCTATTTTGAGAAAGTGAGGGGTAGGTTTTTTTAATGAAAAGCAGCTTTTCTGCATTATCAGCTGTTAGCCTATTCCTATTTTCATCAACAATGTGTGACAGAGCTAAAAAGCCTCTCACTTTCCACTCTGCTGCATGGTGATGAGAGGTATTTCTGTGAGACTTCAGCCAAAGTTGGGAACCGCACTGTATTAACCCCCCCATGTCTTCACGAGCAGTTGTGGTCTTTCCGAGGTAGGTCTCCAACTGAACGACAGCACCCACTGATGTATGGCTCAGTGATGCTTATTCTTGCTCATCTGCTATTTCTTTCGAAACACTGTCCAGACTGTTGCTGGGTTGAGCCTTGCGAGGCTTTCTGGTAGTGGTGGTTCTCCATGTTCTTCCTTTGCCTCTCCTCTGAACACCCTCCGCAGCTCCAGCTTCAGCATCTCCTTGGCCTCCATAGCAGGTTGCTCCTGAGAGCAACCAATTCTTTCACCAATGTTTGTAGAAGCAGTCTTCATGCCTAGGTGCTTGAATTTATACACCTGTGGCCATGGAAGTGATTGGAACACCTGAATTTAATTATTTGAATGGGATAGTGACTACTTTTGGCAAAATACTGTAAGTGCAGTGTCAGGGGAACACAATGTCTTTTGGGACTGGGTCCCTGAACTGAACAAAAATGGTGTCTCCCTGCAGCTGAAGCTCCTGTCCGTGCTGTTCCACGGCTAGGCGGGCTGCGGTCTCTTCACCCGAGGAGTCGAGTTTGTCTGGAGGTTTGGTGGCGGACCTTTACCCCAGGCCAAGTGGCAGGGAGTTCTACCAGGGTTTTGTGGCTTCACTGACTGGGAGACATGAACCGCGGAGAAGAGTGGCCTCTTCGGGGGAGGTGGTAGTGCTGTAGGTTTGCAAATACTCACAGGTTTGGATTTTTACATCACGTCTGAGAATAACACTGCGCAGCGCTTCAGTCTGCTTCTTTCTCAGCTCAAACTTAGCCTGTATACATTGGGTGATTGCCCAAGCAGCCCATCTGGAGACACCGGCTCATCCAAATAAACGACCAAATAACGACCCTGTCCCTGTCAGGGACGTCCGAGAGAGTCAACCACAGGTGCCTCTGCGTCACCACCGTGGACGCCATCCCCTTGCTCAGAAAAAGAGCTGCACCGTGGGATACACGAAGGATGTAAACTGTGCTGATTCTGACCTCATACAGGAGGGATCCGCCAGACACATGGCCTGGTCTGAAACATGGTTACAGAGCTCACCGTGCGTGCACGATAGATTTTGTCCGGCTGAGACGCTGAAAATCTCCAGGGCTTGGATGGAAGCGTGGTGTGAACGGCCCGTTACGGATGGTTAACCAACCCAGCTTTTTCAGCGCCTTCCAAGTACAAATACTGTCCATAACCGGGCAATGTGATGCGGGTAGACAGTGGTTTATTCCACGATGATGTAGGTCCGAGAGAAAGTCTGGATACATCCGCAGACAGTTTTTCACAGTAGTCGGCTCGGATAAAATGCACAATGCTTTTTGAGCAGGAGGAAGGGATGGGTCCACCTTAAGCCTGAATTATGGTCGTCTACGGAGAGCGGGGACCCTCCCAGAGACGCTATCCGTCGCCTGCGTGCGTCGGCCAAAATTCCAATCTATCCGTCGAGGCGACGGAGACTCGCGGAGACCGCAAGGGTTGATATTGGTCGGCTAACAACATCATTTCCGGAATCACTTTTCCGGTTTAGCTCCTTCCTCTCAGAACAACAACACCGCCATTTTTGAAAGAGTTTACTGTGTGCCGGTCCACATTTGGTCAAAATTATTTGCATTTCAATTTCAACAAGCTCCAACTCCAACAACAGTCTTTCTCTCTCAGTCGCCATCATTCACTGTGAGGAGTGGAACGGAGCCGGAAGGTAAACAATCAATCAACGACTTTCACGATAGACGTCGCAAGATTGGGTCGTCTAACGTAGCGACGCCTACTGATCGGGAGGTGAACTGCCTTGCGTATCTGACATCACGACGGAGAACTTCGAAAGGTTTATTGACCATGGAGTCGGATTGACGGATAGCGACAGAGAAGCATACCGCGGCCTTTAAGTTTTTCAGCTGCACGGTGGTACAGCTTGAGGAAAGATGTGTCATCCTGGCTTGACGGCGCAGCAGCGGTGGTACAATGACCTGAGAATAAACCGTCATGGTCGTCATCTGAAATCCGAAATCAGAGCTCCACGGGCAGGCACGCTAACCAGCAGGCAGCAGTGACTAACACCAAGAAGAGCTGTTAAACTAATTCTGAGTTGGCTGTAGCCTTCTGGGGGAACAAGGCTAAAGTGAGTGAAATATGATCTGGAATATTAATCATTTTTCATTTTCAATTGATTGTTTGGCCATGTTTTTTTTTTTTTAGGAGTACTGGAGTTATATGAAAGAATATAATGAATGTGTTTGAACAAGCACTGTTCATACACCTTGTTCAAATGTCCTCATAAATATCACAGTCCATCCACTGAGGGAAAGTTAAATGAACATCAATTTTAACAGTGATAATTTCAGTAGATTTCTTTGCAGTCGATTATGAATTCTATGACTGTTAAAAGACTTGGAAAAGTCACAGTCTGTACAGTTACATGCACAGTTGAGTCAAGGTAAAGCTTGACTTGACCATTTAACTGGACCGCTGTCCTTGCCCTAGTGTACGTGAACAGGAGCAGAATTGAGTTAGTGACTGAACTATGTCTGATGCTACAGCGCTGTGTGGACTGTAAATGTTTTTCAGCTTCTAACTCTCTTCTAACTCTCTAGATCATTATGCATGTAAGTATAGCCAAATTCATTTAACAGATGTCTTCAAGTTACATGATTAGTGATTTTGTCAGATGATGTTGTGGTTATATAATTTAAAATTTTATTGGAACAGAGTCACAAGCAGTGATTTGGTCCCCAACTGTGTTATGTAAGTGCATTAGTCTATTTTTGAGAAACTTGATTTAGTAATATTTTGGTCAGACAAACATGTTTATAAATTGTAGCAGCTCAGCTACTCTTTGGAGGACAACCTCTGCGACAGCAGCACACACAGACAAAGATGGAGTTTAGTGCATTTTCAATTTGTGATGTCACAATTCAGTGGCACAATCAGCCCTGACATTGCTGCTTCAGAGTCTCTTCTCTTCTCCCTCGGGGCCTTGGTACATGACTGCAGACAAATGCAGACACAAAGATTACTTATATGTGCTTCAGTACGTGTGCTTCAGTACGTGTGCTTCAGTACGTGTGCTTCAGTATGTGTGACGTACAGTCGGACATTCGAAGTTCAGGTTGGTTGAATTTACCCAATAATTTGTTTTTTTTGTGTGTACAGGAAACATACATAAAAACACAATCATTGACATTTTAGATCTTATGAAAAAAAAAAGAATCTCTAATGTTGGTTAGATAGGTAAACAAGTCGCATGTGACAGTTATTTTAACAAACCACAGCATGAAGGGGGGGAAAGAGTCATTGAGGTCACATGTGGGACACTAAGTGTGAATATCGTAGCAACAGTTATGAGTTTGACCAGTCAGTTAGAACTGAAGAAACCTTTAGGGTGAGAAGTGACACATCTTCAAGAACCAAGAAAAGAACATCAGTTACCTTCTATTTCAGTCATTTTCCTTAGAAAAGTTGAGCTCTATTTACCAAGGTCAGAGTATTTTTTGTAATCACTTTCTTGAAATAAGTGAGAAAAAAATCACTCACAAAAATTTGGTCTCATTCTCCTTAACAATCACACAATCTTCAACCACTGTCAACCAAATTATCTGAATTCTCTCCTGAATTGTCCTAAAGCAGATTAGTTAGGGAATAAGGGGTGGTAAAGACTCCTTCATGGAAGTAAGTGCTCTTAACCTCTCCTTCCGAGTTAGCTCTGGATCAGACTGCTGAACTGATGTTCAGTCAGAAGAAGAACCAAACACCAAGCAGTGACAAGATTGGACCAGAGGAGACTGAGCTGCACTACACGACTGCACATGGTCATCATAAAAAGATTTTCACTTAAAAGAAATGATCATATTCACATGTCATGGCTAAATGTTGAGTATTGATTTGTGTTTCGTGACGATCCACAATGAGGGTCGTTTGGTTGTTTAATGTATTGGTTATGTTTTTATTTTCCAAAAAGCCTTTTGTTTAATTATTTGGTAACTCTTTCAATTAATATTGTTGCTTAATCATTTTAAGTTTACCAGTTATCAATCATAGCCAATCACACATATGTACATTGCCATTGGTGTGAACCAACTGTTTTCGAAGCGGGACCTTGAGCACTGAAAGAGTAATTAAGCGGTTGGTCGCCAAGTGGGGATGGGGCTATAGGAGAAATTTCCCGTGAAATAAGAACATGAGTTACGTAAGTAGCAGCCAGCGGGTTTTTCGCTCCTATGCACAGCGAACAGAGGACGATCCCGATGGTAATGTTAAAGGTCTTCAAAAAAAATGTTGGGCTCATATATACTATATATACTAATACTGAGATGTGATAGTGTTTAATTTTTGGTTCAGGGTTTACGTTGACACTCCATATTATTTTCAGTTTTAGATGAACATGTTTTAATTGATTATTTTAGTTTGCTTTAATAATTTTGTGTTAATTATGGGTGGTGATAGGTTAGGTTATTTCTTTATTAAATCCCTGATAAGCGATTTCAGGGGGGATTATGTGGGAGAGCACAGAATTGACATTGCTCGAAGCGTTCTCCGCATGTCTTGATGCTGCTCGAACCATATATTGTTCAAGGTAAGGATGAACAATCTAGACAATGACGAAGTTGTAGCAGCATTCTCAGACAGCAGGCGTCAGATAGAGATTAGGTTTGGGCCACATACACACAGAATGATGGAGAACAGTATAAGAGGTGGTAAAAAGCTGAGATCATTGGGAATCTCCATGCATGCTGAAATGTACATGTCTCGGTGACGGTCTCTTCAATAAATTCCCCATTAGAGGCTGCAAAGGTGAGTCCGACTTCTTTTTCTCCACAACAAGTACAGATAAAGTCATTGTTGTGGGTGACTTTAATATTCATGTAGATGTTCAAAATGACAGCCTAAATATGAACTTTAATTCTATATTACATTCTATATTAGATCCATAGACCTACTCACTGTCTTAATTGTACCTTTGATCTTGTGCTGACTTATTGCATTGAGAGTGGACAGTTAACAGCATTCGCTCATAACCCCGTCTTGTCTGACCATTTTTTGATAACCTTTGCATTACTTGACGAGCTTCTGAGAAGAAATGTACATATAGAAGGCGTCTATCAGAGAATGCTGTCACCAGATTTAAAGATTTAATTATTTCTTCCTTTTCTTTGCTGCCATGTGCAAATATTATTATCATGTACTGTATTATTATAATATTACAGAGGACAGCTACCTAAGTTTTACTCCAGGAAAACCTGACTCTCTTGTTGACAGCACTACAATTTGAATGCATACTTGGACAATGTTTCCCCTCTTAAAAGGAATCAGTCAGAAGAGGTTGGCTCCCTGGTACAATTTGCAGCAGCATGCTTTAAAGCAGACTGCAAGAAAGCTGGAGAGACAGTGGCTTTTCTCTTATTTAGAAGAGTCTCATTTAGTCTGGAAAGATAGTTTAATAACAAATAAGAAAGCCCTCTGTTGACAGGAAATGTACCTCAGACTTTTAAGGTTGCTGGGATTAAACCTTTATTTTTTAAAAATTACTCTTGATTCATAAGAGTTAGCTAATTATTGAACTATGTCCAATCTCTCTTTTTTTTGTCTAAAGTCCTTGAAAAAATAGTTGCAGCTCAACTTTGTCATCATTTACAGAGAAATAATCTGTTTGAAAAGTTTCAGTCATGATTCAAAGTGCATCACAGCACAGAAACAGCACTGCTGAAAGTTACCTATGATGTCCTCTTAGCTTCTGATAGCGGACTTGTGTCTGTGCTTGTGGTGTTGGATCTCAGTGCTGCATTTGATACAATCAATCACAGCATTATTTTACAGAGACTTGAACATGTTATTGGGATTAAAGGAACTGCATTAGGCTGGTTTAAGTCATATTTATCTGATAGATTCCAGTTTGTTCTTGTAAACGAAGAATCTTCCTCACACACCAGAGTAAATCATGGGGTTCCACAAGGTTCTGTGCTGGGGCTGATTCTTTTCACTTTAAACATGCTTCCATTCGGTAACATTATTAGATAGCATGGCATAGATTTCCATTGCTATGCTGATGATACTCCGTTGTACTTATCTATGAAACCAATAGGTTGGTCAGAGTGTAGGCATCTCTTAAAGCTGCAGTCTGCAACTCTTTTTCAAGCATAATGCCTGGAACTGTCCGGGGATTCTGAAAGTAGTACATTAAATACCCCAATACAAAAAAAAAAAAAAAAGAGTTCTCTAGGTCCCCTATATGTCCCGCTAGGTCCCTCCAAAGCCAGCAGGTTTGTTTACAAAATTGCAGACCGGACCGGTAAAAGGTAACCAATCAGGTTTACGAGCTGGGCTCTGCTGCCTGTCAATCACCGATTGTGCACGCGCGACACAAGGTAGGCTCGTCCCCACGCTTATTTATCTGGACTATTGAACTTCATTACGGGCTAGTCTACTTACTGTGTCTTCCATGATCGCAAATGACAGGTGAGTTGATGAATGAGGAGTCGTGTAGGCGCATCTGGCGTGCACGTCTACGTGCACGAGTTCTCATGTGTTTTAATGGGGCGGGACAGGAAGTTGAATAACTTTTTATTTTTCGGTTAAGAAATAAGCATTTCTTGCATTTTGCGACTACGGAGGTCACCGTTTTCAACTTCAAGCGTTCTGATAGATCATGTAAACTCTTAAAATGCCAAAAATGAGTCGTTTCTCTCCACAGTCGCCTCAGGGCAGGAGTTTGGACCGAAGTGAAGTTTTGGTGCAATCTGTTGGTTTCCTTAGCTAGGAAATTATTTTTGAATTGGCTCTGAATTGGATTAATTTTGAATTTAATTAATTGGATTTGATTGGACTCTAATTGGCTTGAATTAGACCGTATTATTGAAGTGCATTGAGATGACATTTATTGTGATTTGGCACTATATAAATAAAACTGAATTGAATATCTGATTCAAAACAATAAATAAATAAATCAGTTGCTCATGTTTATTAGAAAGTTGAATTCATTTTTATTTCTCGTATACACAGATGAAACATAAATTTCAGTAAAGTCAAATGTATCAAAAAATTCAGCTTGACAAGTGCATTCCATTTTTCCATAGCTGGACAACATTTGTTAGAGGCAATGGATCCAGAAGGGTACTTTACATTACATTAATGTATGCATCTGAGCAGTTGGTCAGTGTCGTCTAAATACACACACCGCCATAAAACAATTGTCTAAACACTGATGTGAATTCTCTGAGGGTGAAATAGTAAAGCAAAGATTCCATGGGGACTGTGTGAGCATGACAACAACTTAAGTTAATGTTACAACATGAATGTGGAATTTCAGAGAAAAAACAAAACACAACTTGAAACAAGGTGATTGTATTGAATAATGCCGATCCTGAATGTACTGATTTACTACTAATCTCTGTCCAACATATTCATATATGTTCCTTGTTTAATTATAAAACTTCCATTTGAAAAAAACTTGACAAACTTGCATTACATCATTGTTCCAGAAAACTTGACTTCCACAAAATGCGGCAATCACTTAACAACTTCATATGTAAAACAAACCTATTATGTCGGTAGCACCATTGGGTTCAAACAGTTCATGCAAATGTGTTGCCTTTATCCTTGTGAAAATACTACTCAAAGAATTTGGAGGATATAGTTCATGTTTGCGGAATCCAGTGCAGCCAACTTTGGCAATGCATCCTTACAGTATGGCCATTTTGGATGGTTCTCTTAAGAATCCTCTAAACAAAGGAAAAGCTGGTCATGTTTGTCACTTTTGTCCTACGTTCTTATTGTAGTGATAATTCCTGGGTTAACCGGTGCTGGTGATGAAGAGAGAAGAAAAACATAGTTAGCTCCTTTGTTATTTTGCAGCATGTACATCAGCATTATCAATTTATAACATTAGGTATGTTTGTCTGGTTATTAGAAAAAACTGAATTCCCTTGTGGAGGAAATAGATGGAGAAGGTGTAGTGTAAAGAGTTGTTCATTTTGAGCTTAATCGCAACTCAAACAACATTATTATTGTATGTGCACAGTAGTACTCTAATTGTAATCAGGAATTTGTGAAAAAATCATTTTGTTGAAATATCTTGTTTGAAGCTACAATAACCTGAAAAAAAATTCTAAATAGGTTATTGAAAAGGTAGGGTGTATGTATGAAAGCTCATTGTATTTCTGCTCAAGGATTTCTGGAGACCCTTAATATAAATATTGTTTAAAAAAATTACCATGTAGTTTCACAGTTTCTAATCATCTATAACAATTTCTAATCATCAGATAAGGGCAAATTATTTTCAGATATACACATAGTACTAATACTGAATCCATAGAGGGTGATGAAAGATTTTGTGGTTGTCAGGCACAATGAAGTTTTGACGAAAGGTTAATATATGCACCTTGTGTTCCACAAGCCTCCGCACACTGTTCATGTGTGTCAAAGCGATTCTGGTTTCCACCGCAGCCTCCATACCAGAAACGTGTGCAGCTCTTGCTGGAGGCATCATAGTGCCATTTTAGGACAAATTTGGCACAAGTTCCTTCTTCCTTGGGAAGCTGGCAGATGTCCACATCCACAGAATGCGCTGGGAAAGAAGTGACATATTAACAACAACTAGAAAGAAAATTCAATGAGCATAAATGAGAGGTGCGATCACCGTTAAGCATATCATAATCATTATGTGTAATTTGATGACTAGTAATGAATGAAAAGTTTCTCAGTCGGTATGACTTGGCTTATTAATTTGAAAAAGGCACAACTTTTCTTTTTTTCCATGCATGATTTATACTTGTTTTACATGTATATCAACTAGGTCACCTAAGGTTGAGCACAGTTTGTAGAAATTTAATTATGTAACCATGATTTAGGATGCATGTGTGGTGACTTGATGTTTAGATACATGCCAAACATGATGAGTGGTCTAAAAAGGTTTAATTCAGCTTGTGTTTCAATGTTAATTTGTTTGTTTTTTTAAATTCAACCAAACAAGCAGTGTCTTTCTTTCTCACTAGCAAGTATTTGTACAACATCCATGTACGCACACACATACATGTAACTAATAACATAAAAAAAAGAAGAAAAAGAAAAAGAAAAAAAAAGCTCAGATAAGAAATAAATTAGAAATAATATGCCTACAGAAACTGTTGTCATTAAGTGAATATCAGGTCTCACCAGGTGCTGGAAGGATCTCCACTTGTTCAACCATCTGCCCCTCTGGCTGTGGTGCTGTGGAAATATTTGATTTGAATGGAATTTCATCTCAAAATAATAGACTGCTACAAAAAAAGTAGCTTTCTGGCAGTGTGGACGGTTTGTATTATAATTTTTCTCTAATTATCCACACTGTCAAGTTGCTTTTCTTGTCCTACTTATACTTTAATCCACATTTGTTCCTAATTTCTCAACAATCAATACCTCAACAATGATACTTTGTACAGCATTTTTACCATTAGCTTAATAAATAAAAGGTTCTAACAGGAAAAAAAAAGTTTCATATTCCAATTAGGATGCTAATGCCCCTCCCTCTCACAGACATGTAGTTGCATTCTATTCCACAGTACATATACTCCCTATCCCCCGATGCCTGCTCAACAGATGTGCATTAACGGGTACTTTGCCTGACAAAATTTCTTCATACAGCACACCCAGGATCACCAATTTAGGTAACATTTCACATTACCTCGGTAATTAAATCACATTTAATACAATCTTTGCGTATGTTGTCATTTTAGCACTTACAACTGACATTAAAGTTAGCTGAAATAAATAACTCTATGCTAGCCAAACTGATGTAAGTTTAACTTGCTCATAAGAAAATTTTAAGTGTTTGATTTACTGCAACAGATTTTTTTTTAAATTATTTATTCTATTAAAGTGCATCAAAAATGATAAGAGTTACTATTACAATACTAAGCCAATAGATTTCTGTAATCTTTTTAGGAAGTTCTTTCTTTTTTAGCACCCCAATGACTGACCGGTAATCCTGCTTGTCATCCTTCCCTGCATAGTTATCTATGAACTGCTTGTTCACTCCCCTCCCTGAATCTTACTTTAAATGACTGAATAACCTGTCACTCTGGAAGATACACAATAGAAGGAACACACCAATTAGTAGTTTTAACTAATTTTACAATCAGAAGAGAGGCAAATTTACAACAGAAATGCCACTGTAAAATTCAATCTTTAGGCTCTGTTCCCAGTTTTAGAGACGTGTGCAAATACTTTGTCTTATCTTAAGCTAACTGCCATGTATTTTGTCAGCTGAAATGGCATTTGTTTCTATATTTAGTCATTCATCAGTAAAGCTCTATTTTTTTGCCTGGAATCTAACTTCTACATCACATTTTATTTGGCTGGTGTCTGACAAGAGAACATACAATGCAACATTATGATAAACAGCAGATAGCTGATAACTGTGGGGATAAAACAAAGTAATTTCTTTGGGTAGCCATTTACCTTATATTCTAAGAGTAGATAACTTTATCTAAGTATTTTACTTGTGTCTGAGGTAGAACACAAAATATACTGTACACACAGTAGCACATTCCTCTAGAGCTCCTGGCAGTGACTTACCTGAACTCAAGCAGTTTTTCACGCAGAGGGCCTCAGTGTTGAACCTATTTTCATTGCCTCCACAACCTCCATACCAGAATTGTGTACAGAACCCGTTCTTTTTGTCAAAGAACCATTTAGCCTGATAGTCTTTGCAAGGCATTCCAGGGTCATAGTCAAGTGAGCATGGGTCTGCAAGTTCATTTACATGCAAAGAGGGCAAAAACAAACCAGAAAAAAAACAGCCACGAATGAGGACAGACAGGGAGAGAGGATGTTTTTTTTTAGTGAGATTAAATTTACAACACCAGACATACAGCAGATACTGTGATGTTAAAAAGTCTCTGGTAAAAAAATCATATTGGCAGCTTAGAGGATAATCATGTCAGTTGGCTATTTCTATAGAGGGAAAGAAATGGCACTCAACATGGCACTACATTTTATAGCAATATCAGGAAAATTGCATTAAGAGTTTTTGCATTTAAGAATTAAAAGCTGTTGATAGAATGAAAGTAGGTTAATTTCCAGATGAATTGAAGTTAGCTAAAGGGAAAGTTAATTTTTTTTAAACCTGGTCCTTATTTCTGGCATAAAATACGTTCATCTACTCACCGATAACAGTTTGGTAAAAGTCGGCGTCCTTCGGAAGATATTTAGATTACTCGAGATCTGCGTAAATCCATATAACGGGAGAGAACAGGGCATAGACAATACAGCCTCTAAATAATGCATTATCTGTCTTGATTTCACCAATACTTTAAGAGGAATGAATGAATGAACGTGTACTATTACACTGTTAGCTCATAGCTGCCATGTTGTTGCTATCGGGGGGCTTATCGGGGGCTTTCTACACTCGTGTCAAGTGGGATGACTTCATCGCCTTGCACCGCTGCAGCAGAGCTTATTTACTCCGTGCTCTGTGACACTCGGCTAACTTCACACGGAGTTTGCTACTGCTAGTTTTGTGCAACATGGCAGGATATTTATCAGATTATGATGGACGTCCTTACCGGAGTGAATAAGCTGTGCTGCAGCGGCGCGCGTTAATGAAGTCATCCCACTAGACACGTGTGTAGAAAGCTCCCTATAAGTCCCCCGATAGCCCCGGATAACAACAACACGGCAACTATGAGCTAACAGTGCAATAGTACGCGTTTATTCATTCATTCGTCTTAAAGTATTGGTGAAATAAAGACAGATAATGCCTTATTTAGAGGCAGTATTGTCTATGCCCTGTTCTCTCCCGCTGATATGGCTATACGTGCATCTTGAGCGATCTAAATATCTTCCGAAGGACGCCGACTTTCACCAAACTGTTATCAGTGAGTAGATGAACGTATTTTATGCCAGAAATAAGGTCCAGGTTTAAAAAAAACAAAAAAAAACTTCCCCTTTAAGAGTACAGCTACAATTAATTGTTAGTTAATTTTAGTAAAATGGGATGTACATGGCTGTATGGTCCAGGTTTTCTTCATGTTCTAATCACAAAATCACGCTCATTCCTATCCATAGCAAATTCAGTCAAAACCCACTGTTGTTATGCTTGCATTGTGTCTTAATTTTTGCATGGTTGCAGACCTTTAAATCTGTCTACTCACATAGAGATGACTGATCAGTTAGTTTGTTACTAGAAAAAGATCAGTTTTTAAATTCAATATTCAACATTTCTAGCACTACCCTCAGTGACTTAGTAAAAATGATGTCCACGTTGCCGTTTTCATAATCATGACTAAATGTATATGCTGCACATGGAGAACCTTGACTCTTCCAAGTGCGTCTTGAATTACTCGCCCAAAAGATGTTCTTATGTATCATGTATGAGAATCTACGTCACCCTTACATTGTGCGGCTTCCAGAAAAGGCAGCAGATGTAAGGTTAAATTGGTGTTTTTGTTTTCTAACATCATATAAAGTCTAAAGTCTAAAGTCATATAACTTCCAAAGCGACAAATATTTCAGCTTCAACTGCTGTGAGCAATATACAGTATTGGCATGTACTGGTGAGTTAGATAATAAAAAATGTTTTCTTTTTCTTTTTTTACATGTTTGATGCAATCTGGTTTTTTTTTCTAATTAGCAGTATGTAAAATTGGACTAATTTAGATTTTAATTAATTGGACTGAATTGAACTGTGTATCTGAAGTGGCTTCAAATGACATTTGTTGTGATTTGATACTATATAAATAAAACAACATTGAATTGAATTGAACATAGTTATCATTGGCATTGAATCCCAATAAACACAATGTAGGCTAGTTTAAAGACAATACGCTTTTTGACCTTCTTGGTTGTCACTCCAGTGTGATGCTGCCCTGAAGCCACTTGTGAATTGTCATATAAGATCTACTATAACATTATAAATGTTTCCATACATTCATAATACAGATAAACATGTGCATGCAAAGTCACTTACCAGTTTCTGATTTGTCCAGTGGTGTGGTATTCCTTGAACTGATGTCTTGGCTGGCTGCTTTGTACTCTGCTGCTTCTGTAAAGTAATACAAGCAATCATAGGACAAATACAATACTGTGGGAGGTTTTTGCAGTCTACATAGAAGGTCATTATTTGAAGACGCCAACAGAACCACATTATCCACAAAGCGCAGATGCGACCCCGAGTTTTGCAAACCAGAAGCCTCCCTATCCAAGACAGGGGCATCCCTGGCATGCACTGTATATGAGTTTGACTTTGTGCCAAAAATGTGGAAACAGCTCTTGCTTTGGGTATACAGAGACTCTGGTAGCCCATATTCCTGCAGAACTCCCCACAAAGTCCACAAAGACACAGTTGTAAGCCTTCTCCAACTTTCAAACTCCCCGGTCAAACTCCAATGAACGCCTCAGTAACTCTGCAAGGGTAAAGATCTGATCTACTGCTATACAACCTGGGAGAAAACCCCACTACTCCTCCTGTACAATTGGTCGGAGCCTCCTCAGCACCTTTTCCCAGGGAAACTGAGTAGCATGATCCCCCTTTAGTTGGAACACACTCTCTGGTCCCCTTTCTTAAAAAGGGGAATCTGCCAATCAGCAGGCATTGTCCTAGACCTTCATATGACATTGCAACATATACTTATTTATGAAACCAAAGTCATTATCTTTGGAACTGAGTGCTTCAAAGATAAATTGTCTAGCTATATAATTACTTTAGATTGTATTTATTTGGCTTGTAGTTCTACAGTGAGGAACCTTGGAGTAATTCTTGACCATAATTGATGATTTGACGCACATATAAAACAGCTTTCTAGAACTGCCTTCTTTCACCGTCGTAATATTGCCAAATTCAGGAACATCCTGTCTCAGAGTGATGCAGAAAAACAAGCACATGCATTTGCTACTTCAAGACTGGACTACTGTAATTCTTTATTATTGGACTGTCCCACATATTCTCTGAAAAGCCTTCAGCTGATCCAAAATGCTGCAGCCAGAGTTCTGATGAGAACTAATAGGAAAGATCACATTTCTCCAGTTTTAGCTTCTCTTCATTGGTTCCCTGTTAAATTCAGAATATAATTTAAGATTCTTCTCCTCACATATAAAACTCTTAATGAACAAGCTAAATGATATGTTAAATATCTCATTAGATATAAGATATTTTCCCAACAGAGCACTTCGCTCCCAAACTGCAGGTTTACTTCTGGTTCCCAGAGTTTCTAAAAGTAGAATGGGAGGCAGAGCCTTCAGTTATCAGGCCCCTCTCTTGTGGAACAAGCTGCCAGTAAATGTCCGGGAAGCAGACACCCTCTCTAACTTTAAGACTAGGCTTAAAACCTTCCTTTTTGATCAAGCTTATTGTAACAAAAATCTCCCAATCTCCCCTGGTCGATGAGAAAAAAGTTGTCCTTGAGATCTTAGTTGAAGATCTTGTGAACCAGGGCTTATGCAAAACATTCCCAGTTCACTACCCATTTGGGCTAATCAGGTCTGTCGAGCAGTCTTCCCCACCAACAGATCAATGGGGGTGACAGCTCTGCCCCTCTCTTCGCTTGAGTGTCCAAGACATACGGTCATACGGCACTTGGAATGACGATAAAGAACTATTCTTTTATCTGGAGAGTCAAATTTAAGAATTCATGGCAACACCAGGCACTATTCTTCATCTGACTAATACCCTGTCTATAGTGTAGCATGGTGAAAGCAAAAAAAGGTGTTTTCGGACCACAGGAATTTTATCACAGTTCTTGTTACCATTGGAGGTAGTTCCCTTTCTTATTGTGACTGCTCTACAGGAACTGTGGCTGATTGCAGTTTACCGAACTGCTTTCATAGGGAAGTTTTTTAGCTCTGCCATAGGAGCTTTCCCAGTATGAGGGAAATCATCTGTGATGCAGATCAATCTTAGCCTCTCAGGCAATGCTTGCCTCTTAAAGGGGAACTCCGGGGCATTCGAAGCGTGTTTCCATTGCTAGGGGTTGTCAAATAGTGATAGTAGGACACAGAGAGGTGCGTATCTGCGTTCCCTGTGTGGAGATCGCTCTGTCCGCACAGCATGTCATGCGAGGCTAATACGGGGTGGCTAAGGGGCAAGCGCTAACCCTTCCACGTAAAACAACAACTTGCACACTGCAGAAACGTCACACCACTTTATAACCCATCCGACAATAAAGTCACAAGCCTTACCATCAAAACCATATGCATGGTTCTCACATTACTGGCATGGGGACGTTACAAAACAACTTTATAAACAGCATGTAACTCACCGGCTGGTTGTAGGCTCGCGCATGTGAAAGCCCAAAAGAGTCCATGGAGAATAATCCCATATACAAAACAATTATATTCTCTAGAAAAACTGCGTTCAAGTATTTAAAACATTACAACAATACATGCCCAGTAATATTCTTGTAATTTTAATATTTGACAACCCCTAGCAATGGAAACACGCTTCAAATGCCCCGGAGTTCCCCTTTAAAGACAAAGCTAAACAAAATTCAACTGAATGACAATGATGCCCAAGGTTGATCAAACCTATATGTGTCAGAGGAATTACACATTAAATGTCTGTACCAAACGACTGATTGCTACTGCTGCATTGTTGTCTATACTACAAATCGAACCAGATAAACTGTTCCTGAAAGTATATTGTCTTTTGGGGAGAGCCTCAGTCCCTATAACTCTTACAGAGCCCCTTGGAAATGTTTGGACTGAGTACACCTAAAATATAGGAATGCTTCCCGGAGTCTGTGGCGATCTGCTTGCAACCCTGTGGCTCCCCTGAGTTGTTGTTTTTTTTTTTTTTTTTCTGTTTTTTTTTTTTTTTTTTTTTGTGAATATGCGCATGTATGCTTATATGACTAGGTTTGGCAATCATTAGGATGTGTGCATGCATTGTTTTTTTTTTATTCTATTTTTATTGAAATATCCCAAACAATATATGTGAGTAAGTGAATCAGTCTGGATAATTTCTGGATTATTTGTGCGTGTATTTCTTGACTCACTGGTAGTAATGACTCCTTTGCGGGTGGAGACAATTTGACCCTCTGCTGTGTAGGCCGTGACCACAGCATGATATGTTTGAGCACTTTCCAAGTTGTCCACAGAAAGTTCTGTGCCTGATACGTTGGTCTTCAGTACCAGGGCATGGTCGAGCAAACGTGTCACCACTACTTGAAAGTAAACAAAGGGCTTTGAGTCTGAGCTGGTCCATCGCAACTTCAAGCTGTTTGATGTGACATTAGAGACGTGCAGCTCGTCTGCGTCTGAGGGGTGAAAGCAGAAAGGTGTCACAGCAGGAATATGTTCAGTAAAGTCACCACAAACAAGGGTAGGTACACAGATGACAGTGTAAGTGAAACATGAAGTGACTTTACATGTTCAGTTACAAACTGAGCTGTCACATTTTGTTTCCTGTAATTGTGTGTGTGTGAATAATGTAACAACACCTTAAGATAAATGAGAAAAATAAAGCTGATTGCTGATTTAAAAACAGCCATTGTTAGAGATTAGCTTGAATGTGAATATGAAATGACACTTTAGGCTGACATTGTCTGGAAAAGAAGAACATATTACCATTCTGCTTTCTTTGATGAACTTCTTGGTGACTTTCGCGATGTTTTCGATATTCCCTATTCATATATGAGTACAATGTTAATGAATCCCCAAATTTGACTAACAAATCAATACAATAGTGTAAAATGGTGTAAAAGACTTTTTGTTACAAAACTTACTCATGTTGTTGCAATGGTGTCAATGGGTTTTTTAGTGGCTGGTCATTCTGTAACCACTTGCAATTTTTGGACTGCTCAGGGGACATGTAGAAAGCTTTATCAACTGAAGACCAAAGCAATGAGAAAAAAAACAACAGTTGGTTAAACTTATGCAGCGAATGGCATTCATACTGAAACACTACATAAAAAAGAAAAGAAAAAAAACACTGAAAACTTATGATTGGCACTGAAATCTACTGTATCTTGAACTTACAGGTGATATACTTTGGCAGCAGGTGGCCAAAGGTCTGGATGTGTTTATCATAAAAGTGAGATATGCTGCCCAGCCGTTTGAAGAAGACATCTGAAGGTTCGCTTGCCATGCGTGATAGGACACGAGCGTCCCTGGTACTCAGTGTTTCACCCACACCCAAGATGACTATGAAGTAGCCTCTACACTTGACTTCAGTGGCAATGCGTACCAGCTGCTCTTCTTCTTCTTCCACGCTTCCTGTGACAAATAGTACAAGCACCTTCCTGTCACGAGGAAGAGGCGCCTTCTCCAACACTTGCTCCACTGTTGATTCAATAGCAGCAGCCAGTGCGAGGCCACCCTCTAACTGCTGTGTCTTCTCAAGCAAGAATTTTACAATATCTTGAGCTGAGTGGTGGTCAGTCAAGCCAATGTCCACATGAATGGGAAAGCCAGTTTTGTTGTAGAGGAACTCGTAAGGAGCTTGCTGGATGACAGACACCCTAGCGTGGTGACTAGATGATGTGGGACTCGAAGACACATGTAGTGGCTCTACCATGTGAGCTATGTATCGTTTGATTTCGAGAAAGAAGGATGGGTAAGTTGATTCAGAGCTGTCTATGACAAAAGCCATGTCGATGTCCACATCAGAGGTGAACGACCTCCTATCCCTGCCGATGGATGGGGGTGTAAAGTCACACATCTGATCTGGAGAGCAGACATCTGAAAAAGAAAAGCAAATAACTTAATACAAATTCTATTGCTATAGTTCTGTGAAAAAGTCCTGAGCCACCTCTCATTTCTTTATTTTGCTTCCTTCCAAAGAGCCAAACTTTCTTTTCCTTTTGTACAGAGCGATAGTTTTACAGGTTTTCTGAGGGTCTTTAAAGGTTTTTTCTTTAAACATTGGGCACTTTTTACTCTTAATTTCAGTCCAGTTTTTGCATCTTATAATTTTCAGAGAAACGTGTATTTTGTTTCATTAGTCACCTAACATGAGCCTGAAAATATTCAACCATTCAATCAAAAAGCATCTATGAGGAATCTATGAATCTATGAATCTATGAGGAAATGAGAGGTCGCTCAATACTTTTGCACGATGCTCTACATGGAGGCAATGTCTTTATATTTATCAAATACATTAGGATCAGTGAACTATATGAAATCATTCTTTTTTGAATAATGCTTTAGAATAACAATGATTAGTTCCTTCTTTTACTTTCCAAAAATAAATGGGATGAAAAATGCAAAAACTCGAGGAAAGAAGAAGAAGAAGAAAGTCCTTACTTTCATATAAATAGGGCACAAAGAAAAACTTCTTACCTAAGCAGACATGGCAGTTCATAACCTTTTGGATGGTTGAATTGTACTGTGAGCTTCCAGGAGAAGGAAGAACAATTACCTGAGCAAGCGCTGTGTTGTTGACCTGGTGTACAGGGAGACACAAGAAACACTGAAAATACCATATCTGTTTTTCACTAAGGACATGACTTGGCCGAACAAACTGATGTACTATAATGTTTGTGATATCTGTAAGGATTCCCCCTACCTGCACAGCTCTGCTGAGTGCTCTGTCTGCACGGTTCACCAATAGCAAAGTGGCAATTCCAGCATCATGGAGGCGAATAGCTGCATTAGTAATTGCCTGTGCCTGACCAACCTGTTTCCCAACAAAGAAAATGGCTACTTTCCTCATAAGGAAACCACTTCGCACCCTTTTGAAGGTGTTCTGGGCCACAAAGTTCATGGCTGTTTCCAAGCTTTGAGGCTTTGATGTCTGTGGTATTTGCAGTCCCTCAATGCGCTCCAGCAGGGCCCGTTTTTTCATTGCATCAGCAAACCTGACTTCCGTGATCACTTCGTTGTTGTACAGGGTCAGAGCAACTCGAGCCCCTCTTGGACAGTTACTCTCAGCGATGGTAATGTTTCTGACTAGGCTCAAAACTGTGTTACGCATGTTGTTGAAGATGGAACGGTCAAGGCCCTGAGAGACATCCAGGGCAAAGGCCAGCTCAGTGGGGTAGAGTGGGCATTCCTGCTTACCTAATAGTGTGCAGACAGAAATCTTGTTCACTGCAAAGTGATGGGCAAAGAACCCACACAGCATTCAAAGCATTATTTTCCAATTAAAATGCGTGTTTTTTTTACTTACCATAGCAGCATGCTGGTAAAGAAAATAACACAAACCATGTTAAGCCATTTTTAACCTCATAGACCATTAACATTCATATTATAAAAAAGCATCACTGAAACCTATATATACTTACGGCAGTTTTCTCTGATCTTCTTGACCAGGTCACATTGCTGAAAGGATAAAGAGAATTTAAGAAACAAAATGTGGACCAATTTGTAGACATTATAGAAAAAAATGTTTCCTCTGTTTGCTAGTAAATAACTAGTAAATGAGCACATACCATAACACCTGGTCCTCTTGGTCCTTTCAGACCCTGTGGGAGCAAATACATTCACAAATATAATAAGGTGTATTTATATACAGCACGACAGAACACTTTATTTTTTGTATTATTTTTTCATGGTAGGTGGTTTTGATTCCTTACTTGTTTTTATTGGATTGTGACCTTTGGTTTGTGTCCTGGAAGTTAGTTTTACTGTCTTTTTTATCTAGAAACTGCTTGTCTTTTGGGTATTGCAGTTGGTTAACCTAACCATGGTTTTGGTTTTACAACTGGTTTCATTTTAAAGATTACTGTTACTCATAACACCTCTCTGTATTCATACACTGTTCATTATAGTTAGATGTCCTCTTACCAGTTACTGCTCATTCAATTTTCTAAGTGTAATCTTTTTGAAGTGGATGGTTATGTTTGTATTCATATATTTGGAAATTATTTTATTTTTTTTCCTTTTCTTGCAGAGCTTTTTCTTAGATAAGTTTGATTCTTTTGTCTTTTGTGGCACGTTATCATTGGTACTGGATTAACACAACATGAAAGGTTAGTTTAGAATTTTATGATCCTTACATATGGCCCAGGATATCCAACATCTCCCTTCTGTCCAGGTGTGCCAATATTCCCAGGGACACCCTGAAAAGAATTAACAGGGAAAGGGAATTATTCACTTTTAAAGCAACAAAAAACACAAAGTACATGCAACTGATCTCAGCTGAGAATACATGCTATATATTTGAATCAAAACTTGCACAGCTAACATACAGTATGTGTGCTGTGAAGCTCTGAAAAAGGGGTTTTAGGATTTCACTGAGTGAAACTACATAATGTATGTAAGTTATTTCATATAAATATGGTCTTAGAACTTACCCTTTGTCCATGGTTTCCTCTGGGTCCAGGTCCACCCTGGGTGCCAGGATCCCCAGCTGCTCCCTGAAACCATTGATGAAGGTAAATAAATCCAAATATCATCAGGTTACCACTGGAATTCACACTTGAATTTGCAACTTTGGTTAAAATTCTACTTTAATCTTAATTATTTTCCATTACCTTAGGTCCAGGGAATCCTGGAAAACCTTCATCACCCTGTAGAGAAAAGCACATTGTAAGATTGAAATAAGATAGGAAATGATTAATGGCCTGAATTCAAATAGTGGCTTTCTAACATTATAGACATTAAGTTTTATAAAGTAATTGACAATGTGTCTCCCATTCATAAAAATACTCACGCAGCACTATATTATATATACTCATATACAGTATACAGGGCTTTCAATCACAGGCTAATGAGGCTATTAGAGACTATTTGGTATTAATTGCTTTGTCAGTTGTGAATTTGCTATGTATTGTAGATAAATACATCATAAAATGTGTCAGAACGGTCACCTTTAGATTTATTCATTATTTCAGGAGCAAATGTGTAGGAAAGGACTTTAATTACTACAGTAAAAAAAAGCAGTTTTTACAGCATTTACTAGACCTCAAAGATCACTTGCCTTTCTTCCTTTTGGACCTTCAAGACCAATCCCTTCTCTACCATCTGCACCCTATAAAGCAAAAAGGTAAAGACAAATATTGCTTAACCAATTGTTTTTCTTGGTTAAGGGCTTATCAGCTTTCCACAGATGCTTTGTTCTTACAGGTTCTCCACGGGGGCCAAGGGGTCCAATAACACCCTTGGGTCCTGGGTCTCCTGGCTCTCCCTACAAATTAAACATGATAAACAGATCGAGACATTGCACAACACCAGACAGAGGTTAAGGCTTAAAGAAATTTTCAAATATGTACTGAAATACATCTTCAAACTGTTAAGTCAGGTTCTATAGATTTAATACAGCACATCTGCCTTTTTTGCAGGCAGGACTTAATGTTTTATTCACAGCTCATGCCTTTTTGCTCAAATGGAATCCAAATGTGTGTCCAGTAATGTGAGAGAGCTTGGCTTAGACTGTGTTTAGAAATTAAACAAGGTTGTTATGGAAGAACAGGAAACACACCACATGACATTCAGTACCTTGCGACCAAGAGGTCCTCTTCTACCGTTTTCACCAGCAGAACCTGGGCTACCTCCAGGACCCTAGACAATAAAACATCATGACATTATTGATAAGTTTAGATCATTTTTTTTTTAGAAAAGCTGTCGGGTTTACACACTCTTGGCCCAGGATTCCCATCTTCTCCTCTGGATCCTGGTACACCATTTGGTCCAGATAGACCCTTGAGAAAGACAAAACAGATGTCAATGATGCACAATGTTTTCGCATTTCAAAGTTGGATAATAAACCTGTGAGGAATAATGAGATATTTAATGGTGATTAAAAAAAACAATCTAGTCAGAATCAAGCCAAAACAATTTATCACATAGATACTGCAGCCAAGAAAACTACTACCAGTCATTAATAATTAACTGAATACTTTCATTTCATCTCTTGGCATGCATATTCATAGATTCAATAATCTGCCAAGCATTATGGAAAAAGTGGCAAACTTACCCTGGATCCTACAATACCAGGCTCTCCCTGCAAACCACCAGAACCTGGCTTTCCAGCATTTCCCTTTATAGAGGCATCAAAATGTTACAGTCATGTAAGTATGAGAGTTACTCCAATAAGTATCTAATAATTTATGATATCCCATAACTAAGACTTACAGCTTGTCCCGGTAGACCTCTTCTGCCCTCGACACCCTTGCAAAGTAGGAATAGGAAAATGGTTTAGTTAATAAGAAACTGTGGGATGGAAGTGTTAGAAGGTGTTTCTTAACAAGAGAAAGAATAAGTTACCTTTCTTCCCACTCCACCGGGGCTTCCCTTCTTTCCATCCTCACCTGCCTCTCCCTGTCATTTTAGAAGACATTTTAAACACAAACACAACATACCAAACAACTCAAAAGGAAAGTATGTGTGCAGTGATGTGTGTATATATATATATATATATATATATATATATATATATATATATATATATATATATATGTGTGTGTTTTTTCAAACAATATAAGTTTGAGATGACATTACCGCCGGTCCAGCATCACCAGGGTCTCCTTTCGGTCCTGCACGGTTGTTGTCTTGTCCACTTGCTCCCTGTTAAAAAAAATATCCCTTTTTCAATTTCTGTTAATAAAGCATTTCTAAAAACAATTTTTGTAACGAAGATAAAAAAATATATACACATTCTTATTCATACATTTACTGCTTGTAAACCAAATGTTAGGATGAAGAAATGTAAACAAAGGAATTTTCAAATAACTGTTCTTATTTTTACCAATGACCACTGTCCAGAGGGCAAACATATAAATGATAGCCATTAATGAATAAATTAATGTAACTTGCTGACTCAATGCAACCTGGCCTGAAAATTAAAAGCAGATAATTAGTGACACAATTCATGTATATCCATCAAATGTACTTTAACATTTAACAGGTTATCCACATAAAATCATTTTATTCAGGTATTTAGAGATAATACTAACAGGGTCTCCTCTGATTCCCATTTTCCCTATGTCTCCTGCTTGACCTTTGGCACCTTTAGGACCCTAAAATGAAAAAAGTAACACTTATCAGTACCAATTATATGTTTCTTTTTTTCTTCTTCTATTTTTCTTAATTAGGTACGAGGGAAAAAAGTTAAAACTGTTCAGTTACTAACTCGTCTGCCAGAGTTTCCTCTGTCACCCGGGGGCCCAGCAACTCCACTTTTGCCCTGCAGACATATTTAAGATGTTAGTTCAAGTGTGTAGTCTAGCATGAATCAAATAAAACTCATGATTTATCACACAAACACATTGATGAGATTCGTATGGCAGTGAGCTAAAAACATGAGGCGAAAGTAGAAGATCTTGATTCTGCTTTTGGGTGAGATTTTAAAAAAATAAAATGTATAAATGTATAAAAAGCACTCACCTCTTCTCCATTGATGCCATCAAGCCCAATTTCTCCAGATTCACCCTACAACGGAGCAGCACTTGGTTAGGAAATTGTTAGCAATTAGCTTTTCACAACTTTGTTCATAAATACTCAGAGAAAGAGAGATAGAGTGAGAGATACACTTACCTTATCTCCTGAGTACCCACGAGAGCCCTGAATAGAAGAAGCAGAATGGTATACCATTCAATTATATTATTTATATGTTCAGAAGTTGAATGTCAAAGTTAATGTGATTTTTTTTTTTACCTTGACACCTCTCTGTCCAGGACATCCCTGGAAACCTTGAGTTCCATTCACACCAGGAGGACCTCTCTCTCCCTATAATTACAGAAAAAGACTTATTTTTTTGATTTTTTGATTTAAAACTTATTCAAACCAAAAACTAAAGAATTTTTTGAAGGTAGAACACAAAGTGTTGTCAAACCAAAAAAACGTGGCTAAAATAAAAAACATGGGTCATAAACTTAAAAAAAAAATTTCAACTTACAGGTCCACCCTCATCACCAGGATGTCCCTGGCTTCCTGATAATCCTGGACTACCCTGAACGACACAATAACAAACATTAGCTTGAAAAAAGGGCTTAGAAAAGAAAGGTCCTTTTACATTTTTTGGATAAAAGTTACCTTAGACCCTGGCTGTCCAACTCCTCCTCTGTCTCCTCTGTTACCAGTACATTTGCATGGTATTCCGCAGCACTCCCTCTCTGCAATATTGTCCTATGTTGTAAAAGTACACATACATCAAGAAATATATAGAAAAGATAAACAAAAGATCACATTTTTGGAATTATCAGCACTGACCAGTTCCTCCATGAGTTCATAGTCCAAGTCCATGACGTTGAGTCTTAAGGGTCTGGTGTACCTGAAGCCACGGCCAAATTCTAAAAGCAAAGCCTCCTCAAATTTTTGCACCTTCTCCAGGCCAACCAGAATCAAGCTGTGTATTCCTGTATTGCAAGAAGTTTAAGTCACAGAAATGACTAATTATGTTTCAGTGTGACATTGCCATGATTTCAAAAGTTTTTTAGGGTAGTCTTCAAAGGTTGTCAGTACTATATAACTGATTTACCTGATCGACGAAGCTCGTCAGTTCGTCTTTTCATTTCAGAATATGAAGCATCAAGACCATCAGTTAGATGAATTATTACCTTCGGAGTATTAAGGGGAAACACACAATTTAATTTCAGATTTTCTAGCATTTCCATGAGTCTTTTTTATTGGTAAACCTGAAGTAGCGATGTCCCAATCATCACCTGACCCTTTCATTTTTGGTATCTGCTGAAAATAAGTCCACATTAATTATCACATCTAACTAAAGGATGATCATACATCTAAGACTTTGACACATATAAGCTGCAAAATCATTTATCGAAATACTGCAGGTCCTTGATTGAGTTTTTAAGTTGTTTATTTGAGAATGTAATTACTGAAAGTGAAATGTCAGATTTCAGAGAGAAAACTTTAGAAACATCAACTTAAATTGAATTGGCTGACATTTTTTTTTGTCAGATATCAACATTTTTGTATATAAAGTATTTGACTGGGACATCTCTAGTTCATACTGCTTACTGTGACCAACCTTGACAGTGTTGCCCTGTCTGACTTTGAACCGATTGATGTAAGTTGAGATTGTCTGGGCATTAAAATTAAAGGGACCACGGTTCCGCAGGGCTCTGAAGTTCTCCAACAGTTGATCAGGATCGTTTGTGAAGTCCAGCTGGACAGGCTCAGAGGCAGAATCCAAAGCCAGCATACCCACTTGTACAGTGGGAGTCTGTCCACCTGAACAACTGATAGGTGCCAATTTGGAAATCCTTTGCAGAATAGCACCCATCTTGCTCTGGAGGTTAGTCTGAGCACTGAAGATATTCTGGGCATTCACATCAAAGCCTACTAACACTTCAATGTCGCAGACTGGAAAAAAATAAGGATTTGAGTTTAGATATTCTTGATGAACAACAGAAAACATCTAAAAACATAAAAAATGTATATTATAAAGAAAAATGTATCTACTACAGATTAACTATAAAGCAAGTGAGTAATAAACAAAATCCTATATTCCATTACCTTTAGGCATTTCTTGCACACCAACACACAGCTTCCCCTTTACTTCATCATCCAAAGTCTCCAGGATTTGCTCATTGAGCTCTGAAAGTCCCAGAAAGTTGCTTGCACGAGCCACAGTGGAGGACTCACTTGCCAGGTTCTCTAACTCATCCTGAATGTCGCCCACTCCCACTGCAAAGACTCTTACACCTTTGTTCTTCAAACCAAGGGCTGCTGTTTTGCTGTCGTCAGCTGAGCGTCCTCCAGTGATAAGCATAAGGATCTGAGGAGTGCCTTCATCCATCCTACTGCCTTTTTCCTTAGTAAAGTGAACATCTTGAACATGGCGAATAGCTGCTCCAGTATTGATTTTTCGTCCCCCTTTGTACTCTACTTGGCTAATTGCATTTAGAATATCTTGCCTATCATTGTACGAGTTGAGATAAAAGGCATCAGTCACATCTGCAGCATGATGCGCCAGGCCAATTCGTAGGTTGTCTCTCTCAGTGTAGAACAGGTCAATTAGGTTGAAGATGAAATCCTTCACTTCATTGAAGTTGCCCTTGCCCAAGTTAATGGAGCCATCCATTAAAAATACTATATCAGCCTTTTTAGGAGGAGGAAGGCCTTCCGCTATGAGAAGGAAAAGAGAGGTATAATGGAAAATGTGACAATACTGAAAAAGACAATCATTGTTAGACCATAACTACAACACAAACCACACATCTTATATGTGAGAAAAAAAAACTTAAGTTTCGGAAACTTACTTGGAATCTCTGGTAGAGGTTCCATTGGGAGCTTGGCCAGTCTGGCAATAAATCTCTCTTTTATTGTTGGAAGGCTGGGGAATGTAGGAACCTGAAGAACATCATCTGGGGTAGAGGCAATTTGGGACAGCTGCTTTGTGTCCACACCACCAGCTCCAATACCAATGCAATCGATCCTAGAGCCCTTAAGCAGAGGTCCATAGAGAGAAACATCTTGTGTGGAGCGTCCACCAGTAAGAACCACAAGATGCTGAGAGGCATCAGCTAAACGAACACCAGCCGATGGTTTTAATTCATTTCGTAGGACATAGTCAATGGCAATTGCCAGTTCTGATGACCGTCCACCCATTTGGCGAAGCCTTTTGACAGCAGAGATAACAGCTGGCTTGTTGTTGTGTGAGTTAAGTGAGAACTCCGTTTTAACTCTGTCTGCATACTGAACAACAGCCACACGCACTTGATCAGGCTGCACATCAAGTTGTTGGACAATGTTGAGGATGAAGTCACGGATATGAGCAATCCCAGCAGAACCTGTCTTATCTGAGCCATCAATTAGGAAAATAATGTCCTTTTTCCCAAGATCCGGTATTTCTGCAAGATGAGTACATAAGCAAAAATGTGAAACTAAGATAATCATCATATAAAAAGACTGATATAACACTGAAAGGAAAATTAATTATCAGGACAAATGAAGACTTTATAGAGTAATTGCATGTCCAATTTTAAGTTTTTTTCCTCATATTTCTTGCTTTTCTATTGTAAAAACACTGTGTTACATTTGTACTGATAAGTTAAACTAAGTTGTGCTAAAATAAACTTATCTTACTTAAATAGATAAATATATAACTTCTTACCAGGAACTGAGGTTGGAGGAACATAAGTTTTGATGTCAGTGAGGGATATTGATGTGATTGAATCAATGAGCTTTGAGTCCACTGTTGGAAGTTGTTGGAAACTGTCAACATTATACACAAGTTCTGGCTTAAAGGAAATTGTACTCAGTTCATTTTGGTCTGCATTCCTTGAACCAATGGCAATAGGTGCAATCGGATTCTTCTTAAGTTGTTTAGCTGGTGTGGATACATCATCTGTAGACTTGCCACCTGTAACTACAATGAGAAACTGAGGCACGCCATCCTCAATGCGGCTTCCTGCCGACCTCTGGTAGATGTTTCTGGAGACCCACTCTATAGCCCGACCTGTATTTAGACGATTCCCACCTTTGCTTCTAATTTTCATAATAGCCTGGTGTACCTCATTTTTGGTGGAGAATTCATTGAGCAGAAATTCTAACTTGGGCTCATCGCTGTACTGCACCACTGAAACTCGGACCTTATCCAATCCTATGTCAAGCTTGTCCACAACTCTTCTTATCATTTCGCGGATGGACGGGAATTCACTTCGTATTGCTGTTGTGCCATCAATAAGAAATACGACATCCTTCTTTTCTTCACCTGTAGGTCTTGGTGTGATTACTGTTAAAAAAGAATGCAACCATAAATAACAAAGTGCGATTAGTATTTGAGTTGATAGTTAGGTGTAATTAAGAAGATGAAATCAAGTGTCATGCAAAGAATAAGTCACAAGTAGAGATTCAAGCACGGCTTCCACACATACTGTAGTAGTGTCAATATTAACATTTTGACAAAATTCAAGTGAGTAAAATTACCTGTATAACTTGGAAACACTGGCCTCAACCTTGCGATCTCATCATCTGACAACTCCGTGAGTGTGTTGATTAGCGATTCTTGGACTGTGTACAAGCCAGGGAGGTCATCCACAGTGAAGGCAAAATTGGGAACATATGACACTACCCGCAGCTCTTTGGGGTCAACATCTCTGGTGCCAATGCTGAAGGGAAGAATTCCTGACTGTTTGAGGGAAGATGCTGCAGGACCTAGGTCATCTGTAGAGGACCCACTGGACACAACAATCACAAACTGTGGCACACTTTCTTGCTTCCTGCTTCCTCTTGCTGGTGTCAAAACATCCTGTGTGAGAAACTGCAAAGCCTGACCCAGATTACGCTGTCTTCCTCCTCGCTGGCTCATTTCCCTGATGCCGTTCAAAACACCCTCTTTTGTTGTATGTGTATTCAGATACATGTCAGCCTGAGCAGAATCCCCATATTGGACCACACCTATTCGAATCTTATTTTCGCCCACATTTAAATTCTCCACCACCTTACGGATAAACTCTTGGATGATAGCGAATTCCCTGCCAACACCATCAGATCCATCCACAAGAAAAACAATATCTTTCCGGGGGCCGGAATCCTCCGCTGAAAGAGACAGAGAAAAGACAACATTATGCTATGCAGAATCAACTAGACATAAATATTTGACAGCCTTTAAACAGACTGCTCGCCTAATGTTTTTTTTAAACAAATAGGTGAGCCAAAAAATAAAAAATAGTGTAGGGCAACAACTGACAAAGTCAGTGGTCCATTTTTTTTAAATTTTCCCATTTTGTTACTAGAGAGCTAACAGGGTATTGCAAATATTCTGGCCATTTCCATTTCATTATCCATATATTACAAAATAATATATTACCACATTTCTGGTACACATACATGGATTTACAATTATAAACCATAAAGAAGGTAATGCAATGAAGAGTCGGTATATTTCCAACACTGACATCATCACCAAAGTGTACAAGAACTTAAAAAGAGTGTTCATATTCAATAACTCAAAAATACTCTACTATTGATTTACTTTTCTTTACTCAGTAGCATAATGAGTTACTTTCAAGGCCAGTACAACTGCCATTTATTTTGACGGTTTTTCCATTACATGGCGGTATGGTATGGGATAATTTAACTTCACTAATTTTCCACTACGGATAATATCCCCTCTAAATGGATGGGATGAGCCATTTATCATCATTAGCCTCATTTGTAAAGAGCAGTTCTAAGAATGCAGTTTTAAGAACAGTCCACCTCGAATTCCGTTCAATGAACTGCCCTTCCCCAGTGGAACTGTTTCATTTTGCATTCGCACATGAGTCGGGATCTGATAGGGACTGATGAGACGCAACCGTGTGACGTGTTATTTTAGCGCCACACTCAACAACAAAACAAAACAAAACCCGCGAAAAGTAAGGAGAGAAGAAAAAAACACCACCAAGAAGCTATCGAGTTCATGGTCTGCATCACGGTAATATTAATCATGGATGATCACATCGGGCGTCCAACATCGAGGCTGGAAGAGCACACAGAGAGAGTCAGGAGACGAAGAATCGAGTGCAGACGATACTTCTTCGTTTCATGAAGGAAGGAAGGAGAGCAGAGCAGAGCAGACAAAGGAGACGATGTGTAAGTTTAACTTATTAAACACGCGCCGGTTGTGTCCGTGTCGTATGAGTAAACATTTCAGCCATTATTCTACTGTTTGCGTTGAGCAGATTAGGAACATGAAGAAGCGGAAATCTGACAAGGGGCGTATCTACCAACGACCAAACACCTACATCATATGTATTCCTATGAAACCCAGAAAACACCCAGCATTGGAGAAGGAACTAAAATGGTTATAGGAACTGAGGGCCCTAGTTCCTGTATGTCCGAATGCGGGAAAAAACGGCCCTATTCCTGAAAAGTTTATAGGAACTGCCAAAGGTTTCTACAGTGGGAATGCGCCTATTGTGTGTATGAAAATACCAAAAAACAGACGAGGCAACTTCACTGTGTGTGTGTTTACTGCATTATATTATTTTAGCATGAGTTTTCATTAAAAGTCACTCACAAGTGACTATAAGATTTTCTAAAGATTTTAGAACAGCCTACTGAGTTTAGAAGGTTTGGATCTTTTGGGAGTAATCATAACAACTAAGCGATATAGAGCTTAACCGAATTATTCACACGCACAATTGACAAAGTTGTAAGCTATAGAACGTATGAAATGTTTTCTCACACATTTAATAACCTTCTCCAGCAACAATCCAGACGGACAACACTGTGCATGTGCAAGCAGCTAACAGGTGCAGCTGATGCAGCTCTCTGCCACAAAGGACTGCTTTCTGCTGCTTGAGAGGGTTGAAAGCAGAATAAGAATAATATTTTTTCTGCAGCAGGAGAGAGAACTCACTCCAGTAGAATAGTACATGTGATGCTACTCCTAATAATTGCTAGAATTGTTGCTAATGGATTTTTTTTTTAAAGCAAGAAAGAAAGAAAAAAGATGATGTAGGAAGTCACTGAATCACTGAATTTGTTGATAAATTAATCCTTGTGCATAACAATGAGTTCGAGTGGATATAACATAAGAATTCACTAAGTCAGACAATGTACCTGAAAGGAATACCACAATGCATGCATCATGTTAACCTTTTTGCAGTATATATTCACCCATTCCAAAAGCAGTTTTCTTTATACAGGATTACAGGAAATTCTCCTGTAATACATAATCTTACACGTCTGTGTGGAATATCGTGGAATCTAGTATCTTATGCATAGATACTTTAGAATAATGATATGGCTCAGACTGACTTAACCTGATAGCTACAGCTCTCATTTGAATATAAAAAATGTAGAGAAAAAGAAAAATCTGAAAACAAAAGTCTCTGAAAATAAATAAATGTGGCATGACCAAATAGAAATTAATAAGTGTAGAATGAATTAATTAAAGGCCCCAGGAATAAGTTTGTTGAGCCCTGAGAAAAGTTTGTTTGTTTTTTTTCAAAGTCGAATTTCTTTATTTCATGGGCATTTTAACAGGTTCGACAAAGGTACCTAATCCTGCCTGCCTCTCAGCTTCGTTCCAACCTCCACAGCGTATGTCACTCCCAGACCGGCCATGACCAGTGCTCCATCGGGCAACTCACCACCACAACCACCATAACTGAGGACCAGGTGAGACAGGAACTCCACAAGCTACATACAGCCAAGGCGGCTGGCCTGGATTGCATCAATCCAAGGGTGCTTAAGAGCTGCGCCGACCAGCTGTGTGGAGTACTGCTGAGGATCTTCAACTTGAGCCTCAGTGTCAGGAAAGTGCTGGTGCTGTGGAAAACATTGTGCCTGGTTCCAGTGCCGAAGAAGGCACGTCCCAGTTCCCCATCAGACTACAGGCCGGTGGCACTCACCTTTCTCTGCATGAAGGCCCTGCAGAGACTAATACTGGGGATCCTCCGTCCCTTGGTCAGGCTGTCACTAGACCCGCTACAGTTCACCTATCAGGCCAAAGTGGGTGTGGATGATGCCATCATCTACCTGCTGTACGGTGTCGACAGTCATCTAGACAAGCCTGGAGGGACTCTGAGAATTATGTTCTTTGATTTCTCCAGTGCTTTTAACACCATTCAACGAGCCTGGCCTGGCAATAAGCTGTATGCTATGGAAGTAGATGCTTACCTAATCTTGTGGGTTATGGACTACCTCACGGAAAAGCCACAGTTTGTGAGGCTACAAGGAGATGTGTCTGATACAATACTGTGCCACACAGGAGCCCCACAATGAACAGTTCTGTCGCAGGGCTGTCATCCATATGCTTGAAGGTGGCCGACATAAATAGACTAAATAAACCGATCAAGAAAGCTGGCTCAGTGATGGGGAAGGAACTCGACTCTTTGGAGTCAGTGGCTGATAAGAGAGTGGTGTCAAGACTCATATTGATCATGGACAACGAGCACCATCCACTCCATGACACTGTGGTAGGACGGAGGAGCACGTTTAGCTACATACTCACAAGCATGGGGTACGCCACTGAACGCCACAGGAAATCCTTACTTTCCACAGCAATAAGACTCTACAACTCTACTGTACATTGTGAGTTATGGTGAACGCAATAATGTGAAATATCCTTACTTGACAATGTGGGCAATTTTATATGAGTGCAATATAAAGTTTTTGTGCATTATAAAATTATTTCTACTGTATTATATGTGCTGTATTATATGTTACATTTAAACTAGAAAAACGTCATAAAAAGTCATACCTAAGGTTGTTCGATATTTTCCGCAGTTCTATATTTTGATAGCCTGTGGTGCCAACTGCATAGTTAAAGACAATCATCTATTTGAGAGCTGAAGCTGGTGTATATACACTGTCAAAATATATTCCATCTATTACAAATATAGGTATCTGTGTAACACCTTACAAACACCTGACTTCAAAATTACTATATTTTTGCTGTCACAACGGCTCTGTAAGAGTGCCATTGGCTCTGTTAGAAGTAGTATCGCTATCACTAAATAGAAGTATTCGCCAAAACAGTAAAAATTAAATCCTACCAAATTCTTAGATGGAAAAATGTGTTACTTTCTTTCTTCTAAAAGTAGCCTCACTGGATAATCATAAACTGGATCATTGCTTTTCAAGGACACCTTGCCACCCGCCACCCACTATCTGAACAGTGAGCAACAGGAAACAACACTACCACTTCTCATAAAATGCGATCTTGTAGCTAAACATGTATCGCACTTAATTTCCCTTCATGAGTGTGTTTGAAACAAGTCAGCTGGCCCCTCCGGCCAGTAAATGGCCATGTTTGATAACGTACCATGTACAGTTGGTGATTCTGGGGTGACATCAATAACCACAGCCTCCACGGAGGCCTGAAGTTGCTGTTGGACACTGGGAAGGTCAGTGAATTCAGACACAGACAGAGCGTAACTGGGGTCGTGGGATATTTTCTGCAGTTCTCTGTTATCAGAGCCTCTGCTTCCAATTGCAAAGGTCAAGACACCCATCTGTTTGAGAGCAGAGGCTGCTGCATCGACACTGTCAAAAGATCTTCCACCACTTAGTAATATTAGGACCTGTGGAACTCCTTCCAGGCGCCTGCTTCCGGCAGAGGCGGTGAAGATGTTATCCCTCAAGTACTGGAGAGCTGCTCCAGTGTTCAGAGGTCTTCCGCCTTTGTGCCTCAAACCTCTGACAGTGTCAAGGATCTCGCCTTTTGTTTTGTACGTGTTCAGATAGAACTGGACAGATGGATCTCTGCTGTACTGAATCACTGAGACACGGTCTTTGTTGTCATCCACACTGAGTGTGTCTACTACTCTTTGGACAAAGTCTCTCATAGCTGGAAAGCCATTTCTAGTACCATCAGATCCATCTAGCAAGAACACGAAATCTCTTCCTGGTGGCTGTCTCACCACTAGGGAACATAAGATGTGGGACATAATTAAATTAATGGAACGAATTTTTGCCATTTTGAAGCAACTTCATGAATGCTGAAAACTATATTTCCAAGTTACTATGTTTGAGCTGGCAGAACTACCAGCAGACCTAAACGTAGTAAAGTCTACTCTAATACAGTTCAAATTGCATCCTACTAAGATGTTTGAAGGTAAAATGTGTTGCTTTCTTACCAGTCACTGTTGGGGTCAATGGCGTGGCCCTTACTAGCACTGTGCTCATTACAGTGGAGAGCTTTTCTTGGACACTGGGGAGGTCAGTGAATTCAGACACAGACAGAGCGTAACTGGGGTCGTGGGATATTTTCTGCAGTTCTCTGTTGTCAGAGCCTCTGCTTCCAATTGCAAATGTCAAGACACCCATCTGTTTGAGAGCAGAGGCTGCTGCATCGACACTGTCAAAAGATCTTCCACCACTTAGTAATATTAGGACCTGTGGAACTCCTTCCAGGCGCCTGCTTCCGGCAGAGGCGGTGAAGACGTTATCCCTCAAGTACTGGAGAGCTGCTCCAGTGTTCAGAGGTCTTCCGCCTTTGTGCCTCAAACCTCTGACAGTGTCAAGGATCTCGCCTTTTGTTATGTACGTGTTCAGATAGAACTGGACAGATGGATCTCTGCTGTACTGAACCACTGAGACACGGTCTTTGTTGTCATCCACACTGAGTGTGTCTACTACTCTTTGGACAAAGTCTCTCATAGCTGGAAAGCCATTTCTAGTACCATCAGATCCATCTAGCAAGAACACGACATCTCTTCCTGGTGGCTGTCTCACCACTATGGAACATAAGATGTGGGACACAATTAAATTCATGGAACAAATTTTTGCCATCTTGAAGCAACTTCATGAATGCTGAAATCTATATTTCCCAAGTTACTATGTTTCTGGGGGCACAACTACTGGCTGACCTAAACGTAGTAAAGTCTATGCTAATACAGTTCAAATTGCATCCTACAAAGATGTTTGAAGGTAAAATGTGTTGCTTTCTTACCAGTCACTGTCGGGGTCAAAGTTGTGGCCCTTACTGGCACTGTGCTCATTACAGTGGAGAGCTGTTCTTGGACACCGGGAAGGTCAGTGAACTCAGTCACTGGCAGAGCGTAACTAGGCTCATATGATAACTTCTGCAGCTCTCTACTGTCAGAGGTCCTTGTTCCAATGCCAAATACAAAGACACCCAGCTGTTTGAGAGCAGATGCTGCTGCATCTACATTGTCGAAAGACCTACCCCCTGTTAGCAGTATCAAGATCTGTGGAACACCTTGCAGGAGCCTGCTCCCCGAGGAGTTTGTAAAGACATTTTCCCTGACGTATTGGAGGGCTGCCCCAGTGTTGAGGGGTCGTCCTCCTCGGTGTCTAAGCCCCCTGACAGTAGCCAAAATATCCTCCTTTGTGTTATATGTGTTCAGATAGAAATGGACCTCTGCGTCTCTGCTGTACTGGACAACCGAGAAACGGTCTTTGTTTTCTCCCACATTGTGTTTCTCTACTACTCTTTCAATAAAATCACGCATGGCGGGAAAGCCATTCCTTGAGCCATCAGAACCATCCAGGAGGAATACAATATCCTTTTTGGCAGTGTCAACTGAGAAAAGAAAGGAGGACAAAAAGTAAAAACCTTTGCTAAAAGTAGCCTCACTGGATAATCATAAACTGGAGCACTGCATTCCAAGTACACCTTGCCACCCGCCACCCACTATCTGAACAGTGAGCAACAGGAAACAACACTACCACTTCTCATAAAATGCGATCTTGTAGCTAAACATGTATCGCACTTAATTTCCCTTCATGAGTGTGTTTGAAACAAGTCAGCTGGCCCCTCCGGCCAGTAAATGGCCATGTTTGATAACGTACCATGTACAGTTGGTGATTCTGGGGTGACATCAATAACCACAGCCTCCACGGAGGACTGAAGTTGCTGTTGGACACTGGGAAGGTCAGTGAATTCAGACACAGACAGAGCGTAACTGGGGTCGTGGGATATTTTCTGCAGTTCTCTGTTATCAGAGCCTCTGCTTCCAATTGCAAAGGTTAAGACACCCATCTGTTTGAGAGCAGAGGCTGCTGCATCGACACTGTCAAAAGATCTTCCACCACTTAGTAATATTAGGATCTGTGGAACTCCTTCCAGGCGCCTGCTTCCGGCAGAGGCGGTGAAGACGTTATCCCTCAAGTACTGGAGAGCTGCTCCAGTGTTCAGAGGTCTTCCGCCTTTGTGCCTCAAACCTCTGACAGTGTCAAGGATCTCGCCTTTTGTTATGTACGTGTTCAGATAGAACTGGACAGATGGATCTCTGCTGTACTGAATCACTGAGACACGGTCTTTGTTGTCATCCACACTGAGTGTGTCCACTACTCTTTGGACAAAGTCTCTCATAGCTGGAAAGCCATTTCTAGTACCATCAGATCCATCTAGCAAGAACACGAAATCTCTTCCTGGTGTCTGTCTCACCACTATGGAACATAAGATGTGGGACATAATTAAATTAATGGAACGAATTTTTGCCATTTTGAAGCAACTTCATGAATGCTGAAAACTATATTTCCAAGTTACTATGTTTAAGCTGGCAGAACTACCGGCAGACCTAAACGTAGTAAAGTCTACTCTAATACAGTTCAAATTGCATCCTACTAAGATGTTTGAAGGTAAAATGTGTTGCTTTCTTACCAGTCACTGTTGGGGTCAATGGCGTGGCCCTTACTAGCACTGTGCTCATTACAGTGGAGAGCTTTTCTTGGACACTGGGGAGGTCAGTGAATTCAGACACAGACAGAGCGTAACTGGGGTCGTGGGATATTTTCTGCAGTTCTCTGTTGTCAGAGCCTCTGCTTCCAATTGCAAATGTCAAGACACCCATCTGTTTGAGAGCAGAGGCTGCTGCATCGACACTGTCAAAAGATCTTCCACCACTTAGTAATATTAGGACCTGTGGAACTCCTTCCAGGCGCCTGCTTCCGGCAGAGGCGGTGAAGACGTTATCCCTCAAGTACTGGAGAGCTGCTCCAGTGTTCAGAGGTCTTCCGCCTTTGTGCCTCAAACCTCTGACAGTGTCAAGGATCTTGCCTTTTGTAATGTACGTGTTCAGATAGAACTGGACAGATGGATCTCTGCTGTACTGAATCACTGAGACACGGTCTTTGTTGTCATCCACACTGAGTGTGTCTACTACTCTTTGGACAAAGTCTCTCATAGCTGGAAAGCCATTTCTAGTACCATCAGATCCATCTAGCAAGAACACGACATCTCTTCCTGGTTGCTGTCTCACCACTAGGGAACATAAGATGTGGGACATAATTAAATTCATGGAACAAATTTTTGCCATCTTGAAGCAACTTCATGAATGCTGAAATCTATATTTCCCAAGTTACTATGTTTCTGGGGGCACATCTACTGGCTGACCTAAACTTAGTAAAGTCTATTCTAATACAGTTCAAATTGCATCCTACCAAGATGTTTGAAGGTAAAATGTGTTGCTTTCTTACCAGTCACTGTCGGGGTCAAAGTTGTGGCCCTTACTGTCACTGTGCTCATTACAGTGGAGAGCTGTTCTTGGACACCGGGAAGGTCAGTGAACTCAGTCACTGGCAGAGCGTAACTAGGCTCATATGATAACTTCTGCAGCTCTCTACTGTCAGAGGTCCTTGTTCCAATGCCAAATATAAAGACACCCAGCTGTTTGAGAGCAGATGCTGCTGCATCTACATTGTCGAAAGACCTACCCCCTGTTAGCAGTATCAAGATCTGTGGAACACCTTGCAGGAGCCTGCTCCCCGAGGAGTTTGTAAAGACATTTTCCCTGACGTATTGGAGGGCTGCCCCAGTGTTGAGGGGTCGTCCTCCTCGGTGTCTAAGCCCCCTGACAGTATCCAAAATATCCTCCTTTGTGTTATATGTGTTCAGATAGAAATGGACCTCTGCGTCTCTGCTGTACTGGACAACCGAGAAACGGTCTTTGTTTTCTCCCACATTGTGTTTCTCTACTACTCTTTCAATAAAATCACGCATGGCGGGAAAGCCATTCCTTGTGCCATCAGAACCATCCAGGAGGAATACAATATCCTTTTTGGCAGTGTCAACTGAGAAAAGAAAGGAGGACAAAAAGTAAAAACCTTTGCTAAAAGTAGCCTCACTGGATAATCATAAACTGGAGCACTGCATTCCAAGTACACCTTGCCACCCGCCACCCACTATCTGCACAGTGAGCAACAGGAAACAACACTACCACTTCTCATAAAATGCAATCTTGGAGCTAAACATGTATCGCACTTAATTTCCCTTCATGAGTGTGTTTAAAACAAGTCAGCTGGCCCCTCCGGCCAGTAAATGGCCATGTTTGATAACGTACCATGAACAGTTGGTGATTCTGGGGTGACATCAATAACCACAGCCTCCACGGAGGCCTGAAGTTGCTGTTGGACACTGGGAAGGTCAGTGAATTCAGACACAGACAGAGCGTAACTGGGGTCGTGGGATATTTTCTGCAGTTCTCTGTTATCAGAGCCTCTGCTTCCAATTGCAAATGTCAAGACACCCATCTGTTTGAGAGCAGAGGCTGCTGCATCGACACTGTCAAAAGATCTTCCACCACTTAGTAATATTAGGACCTGTGGAACTCCTTCCAGGCGCCTGCTTCCGGCAGAGGCGGTGAAGACGTTATCCCTCAAGTACTGGAGAGCTGCTCCAGTGTTCAGAGGTCTTCCGCCATTGTGCCTCAAACCTCTGACAGTATCAAGGATCTCGCCTTTTGTTATGTACGTGTTCAGATAGAACTGGACAGATGGATAACTGCTGTACTGAACCACTGAGACACGGTCTTTGTTGTCATCCACACTGAGTGTGTCTACTACTCTTTGGACAAAGTCTCTCATAGCTGGAAAGCCATTTCTAGTACCATCAGATCCATCTAGCAGGAACACGACATCTCTTCCTGGTGGCTGTCTCACCACTATGGAACATGAGATGTGGGACACAATTAAATTCATGGAAAACATTTTTGCCAACTTCAAGCAACTTCATGAACCCTGATATCTATATTTCCAAGTTTCTATGTTTAAGCTGGCACAACTACTGGCTGACCTAAACTTAGTGAAGTCTATGCTAATACAGTTCAAATTGCATCCTATGTTTGAAGGTAAAATGTGTTGCTTTCTTACCAGTCACTGTTGGGGTCAAAGGCGTAGCCCTTACTGGCACTGTGCTCATTACAATGGAGAGCTGTTCTTGGACACTGGGGAGGTCAGTGAACTCAGTCACTGGCAGAGTGTAACTAGGCTCATATGATAACTTCTGCAGCTCTCTACTGTCAGAGGTCCTTGTTCCAATGCCAAATACAAAGACACCCAGCTGTTTGAGAGCAGATGCTGGGGCATCTACGTTGTCGAAAGACCTTCCCCCTGTTAGCAGTATCAAGATCTGTGGAACACCTTGCAGGAGCCTGCTCCCCGAGGAGTTTGTAAAGACATTTTCCCTGACGTATTGGAGGGCTGCCCCAGTGTTGAGGGGTCGTCCTCCTCGGTGTCTAAGCCCCCTGACAGTATCCAAAATATCCTCCTTTGTGTTATATGTGTTCAGATAGAAATGGACCTCTGCGTCTCTGCTGTACTGGACAACCGAGAAACGGTCTTTGTTTTCTCCCACATTGTGTTTCTCTACTACTCTTTCAATAAAATCACGCATGGCGGGAAAGCCATTCCTTGTGCCATCAGAACCATCCAGGAGGAATACAATATCCTTTTTGGCAGTGTCAACTGAGAAAAGAAAGGAGGACAAAAAGTAAAAACCTTTGCTAAAAGTAGCCTCACTGGATAATCATAAACTGGAGCACTGCATTTCAAGGACACCTTGCCACCCGCCACCCACTATCTGAACAGTGAGCAACAGGAAACAACACTACCACTTCTCATAAAATGCAATCTTATAGCTAAACATGTATCACACTTAATTTCCCTTCAAGAGTGTGTTTGAAACAAGTCAGCTGGCCCCTCCGGCCAGTAAATGGCCATGTTTGATAACGTACCATGTACAGTTGGTGATTCTGGGGTGACATCAATAACCACAGCCTCCACGGAGGCCTGAAGTTGCTGTTGGACACTGGGAAGGTCAGTGAATTCAGACACAGACAGAGCGTAACTGGGGTCGTGGGATATTTTCTGCAGTTCTCTGTTATCAGAGCCTCTGCTTCCAATTGCAAAGGTCAAGACACCCATCTGTTTGAGAGCAGAGGCTGCTGCATCGACACTGTCAAAAGATCTTCCACCACTTAGTAATATTAGGACCTGTGGAACTCCTTCCAGGCGCCTGCTTCCGGCAGAGGCGGTGAAGACGTTATCCCTCAAGTACTGGAGAGCTGCTCCAGTGTTCAGAGGTCTTCCGCCTTTGTGCCTCAAACCTCTGACAGTGTCAAGGATCTCGCCTTTTGTTATGTACGTGTTCAGATAGAACTGGACAGATGGATCTCTGCTGTACTGAACCACTGAGACACGGTCTTTGTTGTCATCCACACTGAGTGTGTCTACTACTCTTTGGACAAAGTCTCTCATAGCTGGAAAGCCATTTCTAGTACCATCAGATCCATCTAGCAAGAACACGACATCTCTTCCTGGTGGCTGTCTCACCACTATGGAACATAAGATGTGGGACACAATTAAATTCACTGAAAACATTTTTGCCAACTTCAAGCAACTTCATGAACCCTGATATCTATATTTCCAAGTTTCTATGTTTAAGCTGGCACAACTACTGGCTGACCTAAACTTAGTAAAGTCTACTCTAATACAGTTCAAATTGCATCCTACCAAGATGTTTGAAGGTAAAATGTGTTGCTTTCTTACCAGTCACTGTTGGGGTCAATGGCGTGGCCCTTACTAGCACTGTGCTCATTACAGTGGAGAGCTTTTCTTGGACACTGGGGAGGTCAGTGAACTCAGTCACTGGCAGAGCGTAACTAGGATCATATGATAACTTCTGCAGCTCTCTACTGTCAGAGGTCCTTGTTCCAATGCCAAATACAAAGACACCCAGCTGTTTGAGAGCAGATGCTGGGGCATCTACGTTGTCGAAAGACCTTCCCCCTGTTAGCAGTATCAAGATCTGTGGAACACCTTGCAGGAGCCTGCTCCCCGAGGAGTTTGTAAAGACATTTTCCCTGACGTATTGGAGGGCTGCCCCAGTGTTGAGGGGTCGTCCTCCTCGGTGTCTAAGCCCCCTGACAGTATCCAAAATATCCTCCTTTGTGTTATATGTGTTCAGATAGAAATGGACCTCTGCGTCTCTGCTGTACTGGACAACCGAGAAACGGTCTTTGTTTTCACCCACATTGTGTTTCTCTACTACTCTTTCAATAAAATCACGCATGGCGGGAAAGCCATTCCTTGAGCCATCAGAACCATCCAGGAGGAATACAATATCCTTTTTGGCAGTGTCAACTGAGAAAAGAAAGGAGGACAAAAAGTAAAAACCTTTGCTAAAAGTAGCCTCACTGGATAATCATAAACTGGAGCACTGCATTTCAAGGACACCTTGCCACCCGCCACCCACTATCTGAACAGTGAGCAACAGGAAACAACACTACCACTTCTCATAAAATGCAATCTTATAGCTAAACATGTATCGCACTTAATTTCCCTTCATGAGTGTGTTTGAAACAAGTCAGCTGGCCCCTCCGGCCAGTAAATGGCCATGTTTGATAACGTACCATGTACAGTTGGTGTTTCTGGGGTGACATCAATAACCACAGCCTCCACGGAGGCCTGAAGTTGCTGTTGGACACTGGGAAGGTCAGTGAATTCAGACACAGACAGAGCGTAACTGGGGTCGTGGGATATTTTTTGCAGTTCTCTGTTGTCAGAGCCTCTGCTTCCAATTGCAAAGGTCAAGACACCCATCTGTTTGAGAGCAGAGGCTGCTGCATCGACACTGTCAAAAGATCTTCCACCACTTAGTAATATTAGGACCTGTGGAACTCCTTCCAGGCGCCTGCTTCCGGCAGAGGCGGTGAAGACGTTATCCCTCAAGTACTGGAGAGCTGCTCCAGTGTTCAGAGGTCTTCCGCCTTTGTGCCTCAAACCTCTGACAGTGTCAAGGATCTCGCCTTTTGTTATGTACGTGTTCAGATAGAACTGGACAGATGGATCTCTGCTGTACTGAACCACTGAGACACGGTCTTTGTTGTCATCCACACTGAGTGTGTCTACTACTCTTTGGACAAAGTCTCTCATAGCTGGAAAGCCATTTCTAGTACCATCAGATCCATCTAGCAAGAACACGACATCTCTTCCTGGTTGCTGTCTCACCACTATGGAACATGAGATGTGGGACACAATTAAATTCACTGAAAACATTTTTGCCAACTTCAAGCAACTTCATGAACCCTGATATCTATATTTCCAAGTTTCTATGTTTAAGCTGGCACAACTACTGGCTGACCTAAACTTAGTAAAGTCTACTCTAATACAGTTCAAATTGCATCCTACCAAGATGTTTGAAGGTAAAATATGTTGCTTTTTTACCAGTCACTGTTGGGGTCAATGGCGTGGCCCTTACTAGCACTGTGCTCATTACAGTGGAGAGCTTTTCTTGGACACTGGGGAGGTCAGTGAACTCAGTCACTGGCAGAGCGTAACTAGGCTCATATGATAACTTCTGCAGCTCTCTACTGTCAGAGGTCCTTGTTCCAATGCCAAATACAAAGACACCCAGCTGTTTGAGAGCAGATGCTGGGGCATCTACGTTGTCGAAAGACCTTCCCCCTGTTAGCAGTATCAAGATCTGTGGAACACCTTGCAGGAGCCTGCTCCCCGAGGAGTTTGTAAAGACATTTTCCCTGACGTATTGGAGGGCTGCCCCAGTGTTGAGGGGTCGTCCTCCTCGGTGTCTAAGCCCCCTGACAGTATCCAAAATATCCTCCTTTGTGTTATATGTGTTCAGATAGAAATGGACCTCTGCGTCTCTGCTGTACTGGACAACCGAGAAACGGTCTTTGTTTTCTCCCACATTGTGTTTCTCTACTACTCTTTCAATAAAATCACGCATGGCGGGAAAGCCATTCCTTGTGCCATCAGAACCATCCAGGAGGAATACAATATCCTTTTTGGCAGTGTCAACTGAGAAAAGAAAGGAGGACAAAAAGTAAAAACCTTTGCTAAAAGTAGCCTCACTGGATAATCATAAACTGGAGCACTGCATTTCAAGGACACCTTGCCACCCGCCACCCACTATCTGAACAGTGAGCAACAGGAAACAACACTACCACTTCTCATAAAATGCAATCTTATAGCTAAACATGTATCGCACTTAATTTCCCTTCATGAGTGTGTTTGAAACAAGTCAGCTGGCCCCTCCGGCCAGTAAATGGCCATGTTTGATAACGTACCATGTACAGTTGGTGATTCTGGGGTGACATCAATAACCACAGCCTCCACGGAGGCCTGAAGTTGCTGTTGGACACTGGGAAGGTCAGTGAATTCAGACACAGACAGAGCGTAACTGGGGTCGTGGGATATTTTTTGCAGTTCTCTGTTATCAGAGCCTCTGCTTCCAATTGCAAAGGTCAAGACACCCATCTGTTTGAGAGCAGAGGCTGCTGCATCGACACTGTCAAAAGATCTTCCACCACTTAGTAATATTAGGACCTGTGGAACTCCTTCCAGGCGCCTGCTTCCGGCAGAGGCGGTGAAGACGTTATCCCTCAAGTACTGGAGAGCTGCTCCAGTGTTCAGAGGTCTTCCGCCTTTGTGCCTCAAACCTCTGACAGTGTCAAGGATCTCGCCTTTTGTTATGTACGTGTTCAGATAGAACTGGACAGATGGATCTCTGCTGTACTGAACCACTGAGACACGGTCTTTGTTGTCATCCACACTGAGTGTGTCTACTACTCTTTGGACAAAGTCTCTCATAGCTGGAAAGCCATTTCTAGTACCATCAGATCCATCTAGCAAGAACACGACATCTCTTCCTGGTTGCTGTCTCACCACTATGGAACATGAGATGTGGGACACAATTAAATTCACTGAAAACATTTTTGCAGACTTCAAGCAACTTCATGAACCCTGATATCTATATTTCCAAGTTTCTATGTTTAAGCTGGCACAACTACTGGCTGACCTAAACTTAGTAAAGTCTACTCTAATACAGTTCAAATTGCATCCTACCAAGATGTTTGAAGGTAAAATATGTTGCTTTCTTACCAGTCACTGTTGGGGTCAATGCCGTGGCCCTTACTAGCACTGTGCTCATTACAGTGGAGAGCTTTTCTTGGACACTGGGGAGGTCAGTGAACTCAGTCACTGGCAGAGCGTAACTAGGCTCATATGATAACTTCTGCAGCTCTCTACTGTCAGAGGTCCTTGTTCCAATGCCAAATACAAAGACACCCAGCTGTTTGAGAGCAGATGCTGGGGCATCTACGTTGTCGAAAGACCTTCCCCCTGTTAGCAGTATCAAGATCTGTGGAACACCTTGCAGGAGCCTGCTCCCCGAGGAGTTTGTAAAGACATTTTCCCTGACGTATTGGAGGGCTGCCCCAGTGTTGAGGGGTCGTCCTCCTCGGTGTCTAAGCCCCCTGACAGTATCCAAAATATCCTCCTTTGTGTTATATGTGTTCAGATAGAAATGGACCTCTGCGTCTCTGCTGTACTGGACAACCGAGAAACGGTCTTTGTTTTCTCCCACATTGTGTTTCTCTACTACTCTTTCAATAAAATCACGCATGGCGGGAAAGCCATTCCTTGTGCCATCAGAACCATCCAGGAGGAATACAATATCCTTTTTGGCAGTGTCAACTGAGAAAAGAAAGGAGGACAAAAAGTGAAAAACCTTTGCTAAAAGTAGCCTCACTGGATAATCATAAACTGGAGCACTGCATTTCAAGGACACCTTGCCACCCGCCACCCACTATCTGAACAGTGAGCAACAGGAAACAACACTACCACTTCTCATAAAATGCAATCTTATAGCTAAACATGTATCACACTTAATTTCCCTTCATGAGTGTGTTTGAAACAAGTCAGCTGGCCCCTCCGGCCAGTAAATGGCCATGTTTGATAACGTACCATGTACAGTTGGTGTTTCTGGGGTGACATCAATAACCACAGCCTCCACGGAGGCCTGAAGTTGCTGTTGGACACTGGGAAGGTCAGTGAATTCAGACACAGACAGAGCGTAACTGGGGTCGTGGGACATTTTTTGCAGTTCTCTGTTGTCAGAGCCTCTGCTTCCAATTGCAAAGGTCAAGACACCCATCTGTTTGAGAGCAGAGGCTGCTGCATCGACACTGTCAAAAGATCTTCCACCACTTAGTAATATTAGGACCTGTGGAACTCCTTCCAGGCGCCTGCTTCCGGCAGAGGCGGTGAAGACGTTATCCCTCAAGTACTGGAGAGCTGCTCCAGTGTTCAGAGGTCTTCCGCCTTTGTGCCTCAAACCTCTGACAGTGTCAAGGATCTCGCCTTTTGTTATGTACGTGTTCAGATAGAACTGGACAGATGGATCTCTGCTGTACTGAACCACTGAGACACGGTCTTTGTTGTCATCCACACTGAGTGTGTCTACTACTCTTTGGACAAAGTCTCTCATAGCTGGAAAGCCATTTCTAGTACCATCAGATCCATCTAGCAAGAACACGACATCTCTTCCTGGTTGCTGTCTCACCACTATGGAACATGAGATGTGGGACACAATTAAATTCACAGAAAACATTTTTGCCAACTTCAAGCAACTTCATGAACCCTGATATCTATATTTCCAAGTTTCTATGTTTAAGCTGGCACAACTACTGGCTGACCTAAACTTAGTAAAGTCTACTCTAATACAGTTCAAATTGCATCCTACCAAGATGTTTGAAGGTAAAATATGTTGCTTTCTTACCAGTCACTGTTGGGGTCAATGGCGTGGCCCTTACTAGCACTGTGCTCATTACAGTGGAGAGCTTTTCTTGGACACTGGGGAGGTCAGTGAACTCAGTCACTGGCAGAGCGTAACTAGGCTCATATGATAACTTCTGCAGCTCTCTACTGTCAGAGGTCCTTGTTCCAATGCCAAATACAAAGACACCCAGCTGTTTGAGAGCAGATGCTGGGGCATCTACGTTGTCGAAAGACCTTCCCCCTGTTAGCAGTATCAAGATCTGTGGAACACCTTGCAGGAGCCTGCTCCCCGAGGAGTTTGTAAAGACATTTTCCCTGACGTATTGGAGGGCTGCCCCAGTGTTGAGGGGTCGTCCTCCTCGGTGTCTAAGCCCCCTGACAGTATCCAAAATATCCTCCTTTGTGTTATATGTGTTCAGATAGAAATGGACCTCTGCGTCTCTGCTGTACTGGACAACCGAGAAACGGTCTTTGTTTTCTCCCACATTGTGTTTCTCTACTACTCTTTCAATAAAATCACGCATGGCGGGAAAGCCATTCCTTGTGCCATCAGAACCATCCAGGAGGAATACAATATCCTTTTTGGCAGTGTCAACTGAGAAAAGAAAGGAGGACAAAAAGTAAAAACCTTTGCTAAAAGTAGCCTCACTGGATAATCATAAACTGGAGCACTGCATTTCAAGGACACCTTGCCACCCGCCACCCACTATCTGAACAGTGAGCAACAGGAAACAACACTACCACTTCTCATAAAATGCAATCTTATAGCTAAACATGTATCGCACTTAATTTCCCTTCATGAGTGTGTTTGAAACAAGTCAGCTGGCCCCTCCGGCCAGTAAATGGCCATGTTTGATAACGTACCATGCACAGTTGGTGATTCTGGGGTGACATCAATAACCACAGCCTCCACGGAGGCCTGAAGTTGCTGTTGGACACTGGGAAGGTCAGTGAATTCAGACACAGACAGAGCGTAACTGGGGTCGTGGGATATTTTCTGCAGTTCTCTGTTATCAGAGCCTCTGCTTCCAATTGCAAAGGTCAAGACACCCATCTGTTTGAGAGCAGAGGCTGCTGCATCGACACTGTCAAAAGATCTTCCACCACTTAGTAATATTAGGACCTGTGGAACTCCTTCCAGGCGCCTGCTTCCGGCAGAGGCGGTGAAGACGTTATCCCTCAAGTACTGGAGAGCTGCTCCAGTGTTCAGAGGTCTTCCGCCTTTGTGCCTCAAACCTCTGACAGTGTCAAGGATCTCGCCTTTTGTTATGTACGTGTTCAGATAGAACTGGACAGATGGATCTCTGCTGTACTGAACCACTGAGACACGGTCTTTGTTGTCATCCACACTGAGTGTGTCTACTACTCTTTGGACAAAGTCTCTCATAGCTGGAAAGCCATTTCTAGTACCATCAGATCCATCTAGCAAGAACACGACATCTCTTCCTGGTTGCTGTCTCACCACTATGGAACATAACATGTGGGACACAATTAAATTCACTGAAAACATTTTTGCCAACTTCAAGCAACTTCATGAACCCTGATATCTATATTTCCAAGTTTCTATGTTTAAGCTGGCACAACTACTGGCTGACCTAAACTTAGTAAAGTCTACTCTAATACAGTTCAAATTGCATCCTACCAAGATGTTTGAAGGTAAAATATGTTGCTTTCTTACCAGTCACTGTTGGGGTCAATGGCGTGGCCCTTACTAGCACTGTGCTCATTACAGTGGAGAGCTTTTCTTGGACACTGGGGAGGTCAGTGAACTCAGTCACTGGCAGAGCGTAACTAGGCTCATATGATAACTTCTGCAGCTCTCTACTGTCAGAGGTCCTTGTTCCAATGCCAAATACAAAGACACCCAGCTGTTTGAGAGCAGATGCTGGGGCATCTACGTTGTCGAAAGACCTTCCCCCTGTTAGCAGTATCAAGATCTGTGGAACACCTTGCAGGAGCCTGCTCCCCGAGGAGTTTGTAAAGACATTTCCCCTGACGTATTGGAGGGCTGCCCCAGTGTTGAGGGGTCGTCCTCCTCGGTGTCTAAGCCCCCTGACAGTATCCAAAATATCCTCCTTTGTGTTATATGTGTTCAGATAGAAATGGACCTCTGCGTCTCTGCTGTACTGGACAACCGAGAAACGGTCTTTGTTTTCTCCCACATTGTGTTTCTCTACTACTCTTTCAATAAAATCACGCATGGCGGGAAAGCCATTCCTTGTGCCATCAGAACCATCCAGGAGGAATACAATATCCTTTTTGGCAGTGTCAACTGAGAAAAGAAAGGAGGACAAAAAGTAAAAACCTCTGCTAAAAGTAGCCTCACTGGATAATTATAAACAGGTGCACTGCATTTCAAGGACACCTTGCCACCCACTATCTGCACAGTGAGCAACAGGAAACAACACTACCACTTCTCATAAAATGCAATCTTGGAGGTAAACATATATCGCACTTAATTTCCCTTCTTGAGTGTGTTTGAATCATTTCAGCTGGCCCCTCCGGCCAGTAAATGGCCATGTTTGATAACGTACCATGTACAGTTGGTGATTCTGGGGTGACATCAATAACCACAGCCTCCACGGAGGCCTGAAGTTGCTGTTGGACACTGGGAAGGTCAGTGAATTCAGACACAGACAGAGCGTAACTGGGGTCGTGGGATATTTTCTGCAGTTCTCTGTTATCAGAGCCTCTGCTTCCAATTGCAAAGGTCAAGACACCCATCTGTTTGAGAGCAGAGGCTGCCGCATCGACACTGTCAAAAGATCTTCCACCACTTAGTAATATTAGGACCTGTGGAACTCCTTCCAGGCGCCTGCTTCCGGCAGAGGCGGTGAAGACGTTATCCCTCAAGTACTGGAGAGCTGCTCCAGTGTTCAGAGGTCTTCCGCCTTTGTGCCTCAAACCTCTGACAGTGTCAAGGATCTCGCCTTTTGTTATGTACGTGTTCAGATAGAACTGGACAGATGGATCTCTGCTGTACTGAACCACTGAGACACGGTCTTTGTTGTCATCCACACTGAGTGTGTCTACTACTCTTTGGACAAAGTCTCTCATAGCTGGAAAGCCATTTCTAGTACCATCAGATCCATCTAGCAAGAACACGACATCTCTTCCTGGTGGCTGTCTCACCACTATGGAACATGAGATGTGGGACACAATTAAATTCACGGAAAACATTTTTGCAATCTTCAAGCAACTTCATGAACCTTGATATCTATATTTCCATGTTTCTTTTTTTAAGCTGGCACAACTACTGGCTGACCTAAATTTAGTAAAGTCTACTCTAATACAGTTCAAATTGCATCCTACCAAGATGTTTGAAGGTAAAATGTGTTGCTTTCTTACCAGTCACTGTTGGGGTCAAAGGCGTGGCCCTTACTAGAACTGTGCTCATTACAGTGGAGAGCTGTTCTTGGACACTGGGGAGGTCAGTGAACTCAGTCACTGGCAGAGCGTAACTAGGCTCATATGATAACTTCTGCAGCTCTCTACTGTCAGAGGTCCTTGTTCCAATGCCAAATACAAAGACACCCAGCTGTTTGAGAGCAGATGCTGGGGCATCTACGTTGTCGAAAGACCTTCCCCCTGTTAGCAGTATCAAGATCTGTGGAACACCTTGCAGGAGCCTGCTCCCCGAGGAGTTTGTAAAGACATTTTCCCTGACGTATTGGAGGGCTGCCCCAGTGTTGAGGGGTCGTCCTCCTCGGTGTCTAAGCCCCATGACAGCATCCACAATATCCTCTGTTTTGCTATATGTGTTCAGATAGAAATGGACCTCTGCGTCTCTGCTGTACTGGACAACCGAGAAACGGTCTTTGTTTTCTCCCACATTGTGTTTCTCTACTACACTTTCAACAAAATCACGCATGGCGGGAAAGCCATTCCTTGTGCCATCAGAACCATCCAGGAGGAATACAATATCCTTTTTGGCAGTGTCAACTGAGAAAAGGAAGGAGGACAAAAAGTAAAAACCTTTGCTAAAAGTAGCCTCACTGGATAATCATAAACTGGAGCACTGCATTTCAAGGACACCTTGCCACCCGCCACCCACTATCTGAACAGTGAGCAACAGGAAACAACACTACCACTTCTCATAAAATGCAATCTTATAGCTAAACATGTATCGCACTTAATTTCCCTTCATGAGTGTGTTTGAAACAAGTCAGCTGGCCCCTCCGGCCAGTAAATGGCCATGTTTGATAACGTACCATGTACAGTTGGTGATTCTGGGGTGACATCAATAACCACAGCCTCCACGGAGGCCTGAAGTTGCTGTTGGACACTGGGAAGGTCAGTGAATTCAGATACAGACAGAGCGTAACTGGGGTCGTGGGATATTTTCTGCAGTTCTCTGTTATCAGAGCCTCTGCTTCCAATTGCAAAGGTCAAGACACCCATCTGTTTGAGAGCAGAGGCTGCTGCATCGACACTGTCAAAAGATCTTCCACCACTTAGTAATATTAGGACCTGTGGAACTCCTTCCAGGCGCCTGCTTCCGGCAGAGGCGGTGAAGACGTTATCCCTCAAGTACTGGAGAGCTGCTCCAGTGTTCAGAGGTCTTCCGCCTTTGTGCCTCAAACCTCTGACAGTGTCAAGGATCTCGCCTTTTGTTATGTACGTGTTCAGATAGAACTGGACAGATGGATCTCTGCTGTACTGAACCACTGAGACACGGTCTTTGTTGTCATCCACACTGAGTGTGTCTACTACTCTTTGGACAAAGTCTCTCATTGCTGGAAAGCCATTTCTAGTACCATCAGATCCATCTAGCAAGAACACGACATCTCTTCCTGGTGGCTGTCTCACCACTATGGAACATAAGATGTGGGACACAATTAAATTCACAGAAAACATTTTTGCCAACTTCAAGCAACTTCATGAACCCTGATATCTATATTTCCAAGTTTCTATGTTTAAGCTGGCACAACTACTGGCTGACCTAAACTTAGTAAAGTCTACTCTACTACAGTTCAAATTGCATCCTACCAACATGTTTGAAGGTAAAATGTGTTGCTTTCTTACCAGTCACTGTTGGGGTCAATGGCGTGGCCCTTACTAGCACTGTGCTCATTACAGTGGAGAGCTTTTCTTGGACACTGGGGAGGTCAGTGAACTCAGTCACTGGCAGAGCGTAACTAGGCTCATATGATAACTTCTGCAGCTCTCTACTGTCAGAGGTCCTTGTTCCAATGCCAAATACAAAGACACCCAGCTGTTTGAGAGCAGATGCTGGGGCATCTACGTTGTCGAAAGACCTTCCCCCTGTTAGCAGTATCAAGATCTGTGGAACACCTTGCAGGAGCCTGCTCCCCGAGGAGTTTGTAAAGACATTTTCCCTGACGTATTGGAGGGCTGCCCCAGTGTTGAGGGGTCGTCCTCCTCGGTGTCTAAGCCCCCTGACAGTATCCAAAATATCCTCCTTTGTGTTATATGTGTTCAGATAGAAATGGACCTCTGCGTCTCTGCTGTACTGGACAACCGAGAAACGGTCTTTGTTTTCTCCCACATTGTGTTTCTCTACTACTCTTTCAATAAAATCACGCATGGCGGGAAAGCCATTCCTTGTGTCATCAGAACCATCCAGGAGGAATACAATATCCTTTTTGGCAGTGTCAACTGAGAAAAGAAAGGAGGACAAAAAGTAAAAACCTTTGCTAAAAGTAGCCTCACTGGATAATCATAAACTGGAGCACTGCATTTCAAGGACACCTTGCCACCCGCCACCCACTATCTGAACAGTGAGCAACAGGAAACAACACTACCACTTCTCATAAAATGCAATCTTATAGCTAAACATGTATCGCACTTAATTTCCCTTCATGAGTGTGTTTGAAACAAGTCAGCTGGCCCCTCCGGCCAGTAAATAGCCATGTTTGATAACGTACCATGTACAGTTGGTGATTCTGGGGTGACATCAATAACCACAGCCTTCACGGAGGCCTGAAGTTGCTGTTGGACACTGGGAAGGTCAGTGAATTCAGACACAGACAGAGCGTAACTGGGGTCGTGGGATATCTTCTGCAGTTCTCTGTTGTCAGAGCCTCTGCTTCCAATTGCAAAGGTCAAGATACCCATCTGTTTGAGAGCAGAGGCTGCTGCATCGACACTGTCAAAAGATCTTCCACCACTTAGTAATATTAGGACCTGTGGAACTCCTTCCAGGCGCCTGCTTCCGGCAGAGGCGGTGAAGACGTTATCCCTCAAGTACTGGAGAGCTGCTCCAGTGTTCAGAGGTCTTCCGCCTTTGTGCCTCAAACCTCTGACAGTGTCAAGGATCTCGCCTTTTGTTATGTACGTGTTCAGATAGAACTGGACAGATGGATCTCTGCTGTACTGAACCACTGAGACACGGTCTTTGTTGTCATCCACACTGAGTGTGTCTACTACTCTTTGGACAAAGTCTCTCATAGCTGGAAAGCCATTTCTAGTACCATCAGATCCATCTAGCAAGAACACGACATCTCTTCCTGGTGGCTGTCTCACCACTATGGAACATAAGATGTGGGACACAATTAAATTCACTGAAAACATTTTTGCCAACTTCAAGCAACTTCATGAACCCTGATATCTATATTTCCAAGTTTCTATGTTTAAGCTGGCACAACTACTGGCTGACCTAAACTTAGTAAAGTCTACTCTAATACAGTTCAAATTGCATCCTACCAACATGTTTGAAGGTAAAATATGTTGCTTTCTTACCAGTCACTGTTGGGGTCAAAGGCGTGGCCCTTACTAGCACTGTGCTCATTACAGTGGAGAGCTGTTCTTGGACACTGGGGAGGTCAGTGAACTCAGTCACTGGCAGAGCGTAACTAGGCTCATATGATAACTTCTGCAGCTCTCTACTGTCAGAGGTCCTTGTTCCAATGCCAAATACAAAGACACCCAGCTGTTTGAGAGCAGATGCTGGGGCATCTACGTTGTCGAAAGACCTTCCCCCTGTTAGCAGTATCAAGATCTGTGGAACACCTTGCAGGAGCCTGCTCCCCGAGGAGTTTGTAAAGACATTTTCCCTGACGTATTGGAGGGCTGCCCCAGTGTTGAGGGGTCGTCCTCCTCGGTGTCTAAGCCCCCTGACAGCATCCACAATATCCTCTGTTTTGCTATATGTGTTCAGATAGAAATGGACCTCTGTTTCTCTGCTGTACTGGACAACCGAGAAACGGTCTTTGTTTTCTCCCACATTGTGTTTCTCTACTACACTTTCAACAAAATCACGCATGGCGGGAAAGCCATTCCTTGTGCCATCAGAACCATCCAGGAGGAATACAATATCCTTTTTGGCAGTGTCAACTGAGAAAAGAAAGGAGGACAAAAAGTAAAAACCTTTGCTAAAAGTAGCCTCACTGGATAATCATAAACTGGAGCACTGCATTTCAAGGACACCTTGCCACCCACTATCTGCACAGTGAGCAACAGGAAACAACACTACCACTTCTCATAAAATGCAATCTTGGAGGTAAACATATATCGCACTTAATTTCCCTTCTTGAGTGTGTTTGAATCATTTCAGCTGGCCCCTCCGGCCAGTAAATGGCCATGTTTGATAACGTACCATGTACAGTTGGTGATTCTGGGGTGACATCAATAACCACAGCCTCCACGGAGGCCTGAAGTTGCTGTTGGACACTGGGAAGGTCAGTGAATTCAGACACAGACAGAGCGTAACTGGGGTCGTGGGATATTTTCTGCAGTTCTCTGTTGTCAGAGCCTCTGCTTCCAATTGCAAAGGTCAAGACACCCATCTGTTTGAGAGCAGAGGCTGCTGCATCGACACTGTCAAAAGATCTTCCACCACTTAGTAATATTAGGACCTGTGGAACTCCTTCCAGGCGCCTGCTTCCGGCAGAGGCGGTGAAGACGTTATCCCTCAAGTACTGGAGAGCTGCTCCAGTGTTCAGAGGTCTTCCGCCTTTGTGCCTCAAACCTCTGACAGTGTCAAGGATCTCGCCTTTTGTTATGTACGTGTTCAGATAGAACTGGACAGATGGATCTCTGCTGTACTGAACCACTGAGACACGGTCTTTGTTGTCATCCACACTGAGTGTGTCTACTACTCTTTGGACAAAGTCTCTCATAGCTGGAAAGCCATTTCTAGTACCATCAGATCCATCTAGCAAGAACACGACATCTCTTCCTGGTGGCTGTCTCACCACTATGGAACATGAGATGTGGGACACAATTAAATTCACGGAAAACATTTTTGCAATCTTCAAGCAACTTCATGAACCTTGATATCTATATTTAAATGTTTCTTTTTTTAAGCTGGCACAACTACTGGCTGACCTAAACTTAGTAAAGTCTACTCTAATATAGTTCAAATTGCATCCTACCAAGATGTTTGAAGGTAAAATGTGTTGCTTTCTTACCAGTCACTGTTGGGGTCAAAGGCGTGGCCCTTACTGGCACTGTGCTCATTACAGTGGAGAGCTGTTCTTGGACACTGGGGAGGTCAGTGAACTCAGTCACTGGCAGAGCGTAACTAGGATCATATGATAACTTCTGCAGCTCTCTACTGTCAGAGGTCCTTGTTCCAATGCCAAATACAAAGACACCCAGCTGTTTGAGAGCAGATGCTGGGGCATCTACGTTGTCGAAAGACCTTCCCCCTGTTAGCAGTATCAAGATCTGTGGAACACCTTGTAGGAGCCTGCTCCCCGAGGAGTTTGTAAAGACATTTTCCCTGACGTATTGGAGGGCTGCCCCAGTGTTGAGGGGTCGTCCTCCTCGGTGTCTAAGCCCCCTGACAGTATCCAAAATATCCTCCTTTGTGTTATATGTGTTCAGATAGAAATGGACCTCTGCGTCTCTGCTGTACTGGACAACCGAGAAACGGTCTTTGTTTTCTCCCACATTGTGTTTCTCTACTACTCTTTCAATAAAATCACGCATGGCGGGAAAGCCATTCCTTGTGCCATCAGAACCATCCAGGAGGAATACAATATCCTTTTTGGCAGTGTCAACTGAGAAAAGAAAGGAGGACAAAAAGTAAAAACCTTTGCTAAAAGTAGCCTCACTGGATAATCATAAACTGGAGCACTGCATTTCAAGGACACCTTGCCACCCGCCACCCACTATCTGAACAGTGAGCAACAGGAAACAACACTACCACTTCTCATAAAATGCAATCTTATAGCTAAACATGTATCGCACTTAATTTCCCTTCATGAGTGTGTTTGAAACAAGTCAGCTGGCCCCTCCGGCCAGTAAATGGCCATGTTTGATAACGTACCATGTACAGTTGGTGATTCTGGGGTGACATCAATAACCACAGCCTCCACGGAGGCCTGAAGTTGCTGTTGGACACTGGGAAGGTCAGTGAATTCAGACACAGACAGAGCGTAACTGGGGTCGTGGGATATTTTTTGCAGTTCTCTGTTATCAGAGCCTCTGCTTCCAATTGCAAAGGTCAAGACACCCATCTGTTTGAGAGCAGAGGCTGCTGCATCGACACTGTCAAAAGATCTTCCACCACTTAGTAATATTAGGACCTGTGGAACTCCTTCCAGGCGCCTGCTTCCGGCAGAGGCGGTGAAGACGTTATCCCTCAAGTACTGGAGAGCTGCTCCAGTGTTCAGAGGTCTTCCGCCTTTGTGCCTCAAACCTCTGACAGTGTCAAGGATCTCGCCTTTTGTTATGTACGTGTTCAGATAGAACTGGACAGATGGATCTCTGCTGTACTGAACCACTGAGACACGGTCTTTGTTGTCATCCACACTGAGTGTGTCTACTACTCTTTGGACAAAGTCTCTCATAGCTGGAAAGCCATTTCTAGTACCATCAGATCCATCTAGCAAGAACACGACATCTCTTCCTGGTGGCTGTCTCACCACTATGGAACATAAGATGTGGGACACAATTAAATTCACAGAAAACATTTTTGCCAACTTCAAGCAACTTCATGAACCCTGATATCTATATTTCCAAGTTTCTATGTTTAAGCTGGCACAACTACTGGCTGACCTAAACTTAGTAAAGTCTACTCTAATACAGTTCAAATTGCATCCTACCAAGATGTTTGAAGGTAAAATGTGTTGCTTTCTTACCAGTCACTGTTGGGGTCAATGGCGTGGCCCTTACTAGCACTGTGCTCATTACAGTGGAGAGCTTTTCTTGGACACTGGGGAGGTCAGTGAACTCAGTCACTGGCAGAGCGTAACTAGGCTCATATGATAACTTCTGCAGCTCTCTACTGTCAGAGGTCCTTGTTCCAATGCCAAATACAAAGACACCCAGCTGTTTGAGAGCAGATGCTGGGGCATCTACGTTGTCGAAAGACCTTCCCCCTGTTAGCAGTATCAAGATCTGTGGAACACCTTGCAGGAGCCTGCTCCCCGAGGAGTTTGTAAAGACATTTTCCCTGACGTATTGGAGGGCTGCCCCAGTGTTGAGGGGTCGTCCTCCTCGGTGTCTAAGCCCCCTGACAGTATCCAAAATATCCTCCTTTGTGTTATATGTGTTCAGATAGAAATGGACCTCTGCGTCTCTGCTGTACTGGACAACCGAGAAACGGTCTTTGTTTTCTCCCACATTGTGTTTCTCTACTACTCTTTCAATAAAATCACGCATGGCGGGAAAGCCATTCCTTGTGCCATCAGAACCATCCAGGAGGAATACAATATCCTTTTTGGCAGTGTCAACTGAGAAAAGAAAGGAGGACAAAAAGTAAAAACCTTTGCTAAAAGTAGCCTCACTGGATAATCATAAACTGGAGCACTGCATTTCAAGGACACCTTGCCACCCGCCACCCACTATCTGAACAGTGAGCAACAGGAAACAACACTACCACTTCTCATAAAATGCAATCTTATAGCTAAACATGTATCGCACTTAATTTCCCTTCATGAGTGTGTTTGAAACAAGTCAGCTGGCCCCTCCGGCCAGTAAATGGCCATGTTTGATAACGTACCATGTACAGTTGGTGATTCTGGGGTGACATCAATAACCACAGCCTCCACGGAGGCCTGAAGTTGCTGTTGGACACTGGGAAGGTCAGTGAATTCAGACACAGACAGAGCGTAACTGGGGTCGTGGGATATTTTTTGCAGTTCTCTGTTGTCAGAGCCTCTGCTTCCAATTGCAAAGGTCAAGACACCCATCTGTTTGAGAGCAGAGGCTGCTGCATCGACACTGTCAAAAGATCTTCCACCACTTAGTAATATTAGGACCTGTGGAACTCCTTCCAGGCGCCTGCTTCCGGCAGAGGCGGTGAAGACGTTATCCCTCAAGTACTGGAGAGCTGCTCCAGTGTTCAGAGGTCTTCCGCCTTTGTGCCTCAAACCTCTGACAGTGTCAAGGATCTCGCCTTTTGTTATGTACGTGTTCAGATAGAACTGGACAGATGGATCTCTGCTGTACTGAACCACTGAGACACGGTCTTTGTTGTCATCCACACTGAGTGTGTCTACTACTCTTTGGACAAAGTCTCTCATAGCTGGAAAGCCATTTCTAGTACCATCAGATCCATCTAGCAAGAACACGACATCTCTTCCTGGTGGCTGTCTCACCACTATGGAACATAACATGTGGGACACAATTAAATTCACAGAAAACATTTTTGCCAACTTCAAGCAACTTCATGAACCCTGATATCTATATTTCCAAGTTTCTATGTTTAAGCTGGCACAACTACTGGCTGACCTAAACTTAGTAAAGTCTACTCTAATACAGTTCAAATTGCATCCTACCAAGATGTTTGAAGGTAAAATGTGTTGCTTTCTTACCAGTCACTGTTGGGGTCAATGGCGTGGCCCTTACTAGCACTGTGCTCATTACAGTGGAGAGCTTTTCTTGGACACTGGGGAGGTCAGTGAACTCAGTCACTGGCAGAGCGTAACTAGGCTCATATGATAACTTCTGCAGCTCTCTACTGTCAGAGGTCCTTGTTCCAATGCCAAATACAAAGACACCCAGCTGTTTGAGAGCAGATGCTGGGGCATCTACGTTGTCGAAAGACCTTCCCCCTGTTAGCAGTATCAAGATCTGTGGAACACCTTGTAGGAGCCTGCTCCCCGAGGAGTTTGTAAAGACATTTTCCCTGACGTATTGGAGGGCTGCCCCAGTGTTGAGGGGTCGTCCTCCTCGGTGTCTAAGCCCCCTGACAGTATCCAAAATATCCTCCTTTGTGTTATATGTGTTCAGATAGAAATGGACCTCTGCGTCTCTGCTGTACTGGACAACCGAGAAACGGTCTTTGTTTTCTCCCACATTGTGTTTCTCTACTACTCTTTCAATAAAATCACGCATGGCGGGAAAGCCATTCCTTGTGCCATCAGAACCATCCAGGAGGAATACAATATCCTTTTTGGCAGTGTCAACTGAGAAAAGAAAGGAGGACAAAAAGTAAAAACCTTTGCTAAAAGTAGCCTCACTGGATAATCATAAACTGGAGCACTGCATTTCAAGGACACCTTGCCACCCGCCACCCACTATCTGAACAGTGAGCAACAGGAAACAACACTACCACTTCTCATAAAATGCAATCTTATAGCTAAACATGTATCGCACTTAATTTCCCTTCATGAGTGTGTTTGAAACAAGTCAGCTGGCCCCTCCGGCCAGTAAATGGCCATGTTTGATAACGTACCATGTACAGTTGGTGATTCTGGGGTGACATCAATAACCACAGCCTCCACGGAGGCCTGAAGTTGCTGTTGGACACTGGGAAGGTCAGTGAATTCAGACACAGACAGAGCGTAACTGGGGTCGTGGGATATTTTTTGCAGTTCTCTGTTATCAGAGCCTCTGCTTCCAATTGCAAAGGTCAAGACACCCATCTGTTTGAGAGCAGAGGCTGCTGCATCGACACTGTCAAAAGATCTTCCACCACTTAGTAATATTAGGACCTGTGGAACTCCTTCCAGGCGCCTGCTTCCGGCAGAGGCGGTGAAGACGTTATCCCTCAAGTACTGGAGAGCTGCTCCAGTGTTCAGAGGTCTTCCGCCTTTGTGCCTCAAACCTCTGACAGTGTCAAGGATCTCGCCTTTTGTTATGTACGTGTTCAGATAGAACTGGACAGATGGATCTCTGCTGTACTGAACCACTGAGACACGGTCTTTGTTGTCATCCACACTGAGTGTGTCTACTACTCTTTGGACAAAGTCTCTCATAGCTGGAAAGCCATTTCTAGTACCATCAGATCCATCTAGCAAGAACACGACATCTCTTCCTGGTGGCTGTCTCACCACTATGGAACATAAGATGTGGGACACAATTAAATTCACAGAAAACATTTTTGCCAACTTCAAGCAACTTCATGAACCCTGATATCTATATTTCCAAGTTTCTATGTTTAAGCTGGCACAACTACTGGCTGACCTAAACTTAGTAAAGTCTACTCTAATACAGTTCAAATTGCATCCTACCAAGATGTTTGAAGGTAAAATGTGTTGCTTTCTTACCAGTCACTGTTGGGGTCAATGGCGTGGCCCTTACTAGCACTGTGCTCATTACAGTGGAGAGCTTTTCTTGGACACTGGGGAGGTCAGTGAACTCAGTCACTGGCAGAGCGTAACTAGGCTCATATGATAACTTCTGCAGCTCTCTACTGTCAGAGGTCCTTGTTCCAATGCCAAATACAAAGACACCCAGCTGTTTGAGAGCAGATGCTGGGGCATCTACGTTGTCGAAAGACCTTCCCCCTGTTAGCAGTATCAAGATCTGTGGAACACCTTGCAGGAGCCTGCTCCCCGAGGAGTTTGTAAAGACATTTTCCCTGACGTATTGGAGGGCTGCCCCAGTGTTGAGGGGTCGTCCTCCTCGGTGTCTAAGCCCCCTGACAGTATCCAAAATATCCTCCTTTGTGTTATATGTGTTCAGATAGAAATGGACCTCTGCGTCTCTGCTGTACTGGACAACCGAGAAACGGTCTTTGTTTTCTCCCACATTGTGTTTCTCTACTACTCTTTCAATAAAATCACGCATGGCGGGAAAGCCATTCCTTGTGCCATCAGAACCATCCAGGAGGAATACAATATCCTTTTTGGCAGTGTCAACTGAGAAAAGAAAGGAGGACAAAAAGTAAAAACCTTTGCTAAAAGTAGCCTCACTGGATAATCATAAACTGGAGCACTGCATTTCAAGGACACCTTGCCACCCGCCACCCACTATCTGAACAGTGAGCAACAGGAAACAACACTACCACTTCTCATAAAATGCAATCTTATAGCTAAACATGTATCGCACTTAATTTCCCTTCATGAGTGTGTTTGAAACAAGTCAGCTGGCCCCTCCGGCCAGTAAATGGCCATGTTTGATAACGTACCATGTACAGTTGGTGATTCTGGGGTGACATCAATAACCACAGCCTCCACGGAGGCCTGAAGTTGCTGTTGGACACTGGGAAGGTCAGTGAATTCAGACACAGACAGAGCGTAACTGGGGTCGTGGGATATTTTTTGCAGTTCTCTGTTGTCAGAGCCTCTGCTTCCAATTGCAAAGGTCAAGACACCCATCTGTTTGAGAGCAGAGGCTGCTGCATCGACACTGTCAAAAGATCTTCCACCACTTAGTAATATTAGGACCTGTGGAACTCCTTCCAGGCGCCTGCTTCCGGCAGAGGCGGTGAAGACGTTATCCCTCAAGTACTGGAGAGCTGCTCCAGTGTTCAGAGGTCTTCCGCCTTTGTGCCTCAAACCTCTGACAGTGTCAAGGATCTCGCCTTTTGTTATGTACGTGTTCAGATAGAACTGGACAGATGGATCTCTGCTGTACTGAACCACTGAGACACGGTCTTTGTTGTCATCCACACTGAGTGTGTCTACTACTCTTTGGACAAAGTCTCTCATAGCTGGAAAGCCATTTCTAGTACCATCAGATCCATCTAGCAAGAACACGACATCTCTTCCTGGTGGCTGTCTCACCACTATGGAACATAAGATGTGGGACACAATTAAATTCACAGAAAACATTTTTGCCAACTTCAAGCAACTTCATGAACCCTGATATCTATATTTCCAAGTTTCTATGTTTAAGCTGGCACAACTACTGGCTGACCTAAACTTAGTAAAGTCTACTCTAATACAGTTCAAATTGCATCCTACCAAGATGTTTGAAGGTAAAATGTGTTGCTTTCTTACCAGTCACTGTTGGGGTCAATGGCGTGGCCCTTACTAGCACTGTGCTCATTACAGTGGAGAGCTTTTCTTGGACACTGGGGAGGTCAGTGAACTCAGTCACTGGCAGAGCGTAACTAGGCTCATATGATAACTTCTGCAGCTCTCTACTGTCAGAGGTCCTTGTTCCAATGCCAAATACAAAGACACCCAGCTGTTTGAGAGCAGATGCTGGGGCATCTACGTTGTCGAAAGACCTTCCCCCTGTTAGCAGTATCAAGATCTGTGGAACACCTTGCAGGAGCCTGCTCCCCGAGGAGTTTGTAAAGACATTTTCCCTGACGTATTGGAGGGCTGCCCCAGTGTTGAGGGGTCGTCCTCCTCGGTGTCTAAGCCCCCTGACAGTATCCAAAATATCCTCCTTTGTGTTATATGTGTTCAGATAGAAATGGACCTCTGCGTCTCTGCTGTACTGGACAACCGAGAAACGGTCTTTGTTTTCTCCCACATTGTGTTTCTCTACTACTCTTTCAATAAAATCACGCATGGCGGGAAAGCCATTCCTTGTGCCATCAGAACCATCCAGGAGGAATACAATATCCTTTTTGGCAGTGTCAACTGAGAAAAGAAAGGAGGACAAAACGTAAAAACCTTTGCTAAAAGTAGCCTCACTGGATAATCATAAACTGGAGCACTGCATTTCAAGGACACCTTGCCACCCGCCACCCACTATCTGAACAGTGAGCAACAGGAAACAACACTACCACTTCTCATAAAATGCAATCTTATAGCTAAACATGTATCGCACTTAATTTCCCTTCATGAGTGTGTTTGAAACAAGTCAGCTGGCCCCTCCGGCCAGTAAATGGCCATGTTTGATAACGTACCATGTACAGTTGGTGATTCTGGGGTGACATCAATAACCACAGCCTCCACGGAGGCCTGAAGTTGCTGTTGGACACTGGGAAGGTCAGTGAATTCAGACACAGACAGAGCGTAACTGGGGTCGTGGGATATTTTTTGCAGTTCTCTGTTGTCAGAGCCTCTGCTTCCAATTGCAAAGGTCAAGACACCCATCTGTTTGAGAGCAGAGGCTGCTGCATCGACACTGTCAAAAGATCTTCCACCACTTAGTAATATTAGGACCTGTGGAACTCCTTCCAGGCGCCTGCTTCCGGCAGAGGCGGTGAAGACGTTATCCCTCAAGTACTGGAGAGCTGCTCCAGTGTTCAGAGGTCTTCCGCCTTTGTGCCTCAAACCTCTGACAGTGTCAAGGATCTCGCCTTTTGTTATGTACGTGTTCAGATAGAACTGGACAGATGGATCTCTGCTGTACTGAACCACTGAGACACGGTCTTTGTTGTCATCCACACTGAGTGTGTCTACTACTCTTTGGACAAAGTCTCTCATAGCTGGAAAGCCATTTCTAGTACCATCAGATCCATCTAGCAAGAACACGACATCTCTTCCTGGTGGCTGTCTCACCACTATGGAACATAAGATGTGGGACACAATTAAATTCACTGAAAACATTTTTGCCAACTTCAAGCAACTTCATGAACCCTGATATCTATATTTCCAAGTTTCTATGTTTAAGCTGGCACAACTACTGGCTGACCTAAACTTAGTAAAGTCTACTCTAATACAGTTCAAATTGCATCCTACCAAGATGTTTGAAGGTAAAATGTGTTGCTTTCTTACCAGTCACTGTTGGGGTCAATGGCGTGGCCCTTACTAGCACTGTGCTCATTACAGTGGAGAGCTTTTCTTGGACACTGGGGAGGTCAGTGAACTCAGTCACTGGCAGAGCGTAACTAGGCTCATATGATAACTTCTGCAGCTCTCTACTGTCAGAGGTCCTTGTTCCAATGCCAAATACAAAGACACCCAGCTGTTTGAGAGCAGATGCTGGGGCATCTACGTTGTCGAAAGACCTTCCCCCTGTTAGCAGTATCAAGATCTGTGGAACACCTTGCAGGAGCCTGCTCCCCGAGGAGTTTGTAAAGACATTTTCCCTGACGTATTGGAGGGCTGCCCCAGTGTTGAGGGGTCGTCCTCCTCGGTGTCTAAGCCCCCTGACAGCATCCACAATATCCTCTGTTTTGCTATATGTGTTCAGATAGAAATGGACCTCTGTTTCTCTGCTGTACTGGACAACCGAGAAACGGTCTTTGTTTTCTCCCACATTGTGTTTCTCTACTACACTTTCAACAAAATCACGCATGGCGGGAAAGCCATTCCTTGTGCCATCAGAACCATCCAGGAGGAATACAATATCCTTTTTGGCAGTGTCAACTGAGAAAAGAAAGGAGGACAAAAAGTAAAAACCTTTGCTAAAAGTAGCCTCACTGGATAATCATAAACTGGAGCACTGCATTTCAAGGACACCTTGCCACCCACTATCTGCACAGTGAGCAACAGGAAACAACACTACCACTTCTCATAAAATGCAATCTTGGAGGTAAACATATATCGCACTTAATTTCCCTTCTTGAGTGTGTTTGAATCATTTCAGCTGGCCCCTCCGGCCAGTAAATGGCCATGTTTGATAACGTACCATGTACAGTTGGTGATTCTGGGGTGACATCAATAACCACAGCCTCCACGGAGGCCTGAAGTTGCTGTTGGACACTGGGAAGGTCAGTGAATTCAGACACAGACAGAGCGTAACTGGGGTCGTGGGATATTTTCTGCAGTTCTCTGTTATCAGAGCCTCTGCTTCCAATTGCAAAGGTCAAGACACCCATCTGTTTGAGAGCAGAGGCTGCTGCATCGACACTGTCAAAAGATCTTCCACCACTTAGTAATATTAGGACCTGTGGAACTCCTTCCAGGCGCCTGCTTCCGGCAGAGGCGGTGAAGACGTTATCCCTCAAGTACTGGAGAGCTGCTCCAGTGTTCAGAGGTCTTCCGCCTTTGTGCCTCAAACCTCTGACAGTGTCAAGGATCTCGCCTTTTGTTATGTACGTGTTCAGATAGAACTGGACAGATGGATCTCTGCTGTACTGAACCACTGAGACACGGTCTTTGTTGTCATCCACACTGAGTGTGTCTACTACTCTTTGGACAAAGTCTCTCATAGCTGGAAAGCCATTTCTAGTACCATCAGATCCATCTAGCAAGAACACGACATCTCTTCCTGGTGGCTGTCTCACCACTATGGAACATAAGATGTGGGACACAATTAAATTCACAGAAAACATTTTTGCCAACTTCAAGCAACTTCATGAACCCTGATATCTATATTTCCAAGTTTCTATGTTTAAGCTGGCACAACTACTGGCTGACCTAAACTTAGTAAAGTCTACTCTAATACAGTTCAAATTGCATCCTACCAAGATGTTTGAAGGTAAAATGTGTTGCTTTCTTACCAGTCACTGTTGGGGTCAATGGCGTGGCCCTTACTAGCACTGTGCTCATTACAGTGGAGAGCTTTTCTTGGACACTGGGGAGGTCAGTGAACTCAGTCACTGGCAGAGCGTAACTAGGCTCATATGATAACTTCTGCAGCTCTCTACTGTCAGAGGTCCTTGTTCCAATGCCAAATACAAAGACACCCAGCTGTTTGAGAGCAGATGCTGGGGCATCTACGTTGTCGAAAGACCTTCCCCCTGTTAGCAGTATCAAGATCTGTGGAACACCTTGCAGGAGCCTGCTCCCCGAGGAGTTTGTAAAGACATTTTCCCTGACGTATTGGAGGGCTGCCCCAGTGTTGAGGGGTCGTCCTCCTCGGTGTCTAAGCCCCCTGACAGTATCCAAAATATCCTCCTTTGTGTTATATGTGTTCAGATAGAAATGGACCTCTGCGTCTCTGCTGTACTGGACAACCGAGAAACGGTCTTTGTTTTCTCCCACATTGTGTTTCTCTACTACTCTTTCAATAAAATCACGCATGGCGGGAAAGCCATTCCTTGTGCCATCAGAACCATCCAGGAGGAATACAATATCCTTTTTGGCAGTGTCAACTGAGAAAAGAAAGGAGGACAAAAAGTAAAAACCTTTGCTAAAAGTAGCCTCACTGGATAATCATAAACTGGAGCACTGCATTTCAAGGACACCTTGCCACCCGCCACCCACTATCTGAACAGTGAGCAACAGGAAACAACACTACCACTTCTCATAAAATGCAATCTTATAGCTAAACATGTATCGCACTTAATTTCCCTTCATGAGTGTGTTTGAAACAAGTCAGCTGGCCCCTCCGGCCAGTAAATGGCCATGTTTGATAACGTACCATGTACAGTTGGTGATTCTGGGGTGACATCAATAACCACAGCCTCCACGGAGGCCTGAAGTTGCTGTTGGACACTGGGAAGGTCAGTGAATTCAGACACAGACAGAGCGTAACTGGGGTCGTGGGATATTTTTTGCAGTTCTCTGTTGTCAGAGCCTCTGCTTCCAATTGCAAAGGTCAAGACACCCATCTGTTTGAGAGCAGAGGCTGCTGCATCGACACTGTCAAAAGATCTTCCACCACTTAGTAATATTAGGACCTGTGGAACTCCTTCCAGGCGCCTGCTTCCGGCAGAGGCGGTGAAGACGTTATCCCTCAAGTACTGGAGAGCTGCTCCAGTGTTCAGAGGTCTTCCGCCTTTGTGCCTCAAACCTCTGACAGTGTCAAGGATCTCGCCTTTTGTTATGTACGTGTTCAGATAGAACTGGACAGATGGATCTCTGCTGTACTGAACCACTGAGACACGGTCTTTGTTGTCATCCACACTGAGTGTGTCTACTACTCTTTGGACAAAGTCTCTCATAGCTGGAAAGCCATTTCTAGTACCATCAGATCCATCTAGCAAGAACACGACATCTCTTCCTGGTGGCTGTCTCACCACTATGGAACATAAGATGTGGGACACAATTAAATTCACTGAAAACATTTTTGCCAACTTCAAGCAACTTCATGAACCCTGATATCTATATTTCCAAGTTTCTATGTTTAAGCTGGCACAACTACTGGCTGACCTAAACTTAGTAAAGTCTACTCTAATACAGTTCAAATTGCATCCTACCAAGATGTTTGAAGGTAAAATGTGTTGCTTTCTTACCAGTCACTGTTGGGGTCAATGGCGTGGCCCTTACTAGCACTGTGCTCATTACAGTGGAGAGCTTTTCTTGGACACTGGGGAGGTCAGTGAACTCAGTCACTGGCAGAGCGTAACTAGGCTCATATGATAACTTCTGCAGCTCTCTACTGTCAGAGGTCCTTGTTCCAATGCCAAATACAAAGACACCCAGCTGTTTGAGAGCAGATGCTGGGGCATCTACGTTGTCGAAAGACCTTCCCCCTGTTAGCAGTATCAAGATCTGTGGAACACCTTGCAGGAGCCTGCTCCCCGAGGAGTTTGTAAAGACATTTTCCCTGACGTATTGGAGGGCTGCCCCAGTGTTGAGGGGTCGTCCTCCTCGGTGTCTAAGCCCCCTGACAGCATCCACAATATCCTCTGTTTTGCTATATGTGTTCAGATAGAAATGGACCTCTGTTTCTCTGCTGTACTGGACAACCGAGAAACGGTCTTTGTTTTCTCCCACATTGTGTTTCTCTACTACACTTTCAACAAAATCACGCATGGCGGGAAAGCCATTCCTTGTGCCATCAGAACCATCCAGGAGGAATACAATATCCTTTTTGGCAGTGTCAACTGAGAAAAGAAAGGAGGACAAAAAGTAAAAACCTTTGCTAAAAGTAGCCTCACTGGATAATCATAAACTGGAGCACTGCATTTCAAGGACACCTTGCCACCCACTATCTGCACAGTGAGCAACAGGAAACAACACTACCACTTCTCATAAAATGCAATCTTGGAGGTAAACATATATCGCACTTAATTTCCCTTCTTGAGTGTGTTTGAATCATTTCAGCTGGCCCCTCCGGCCAGTAAATGGCCATGTTTGATAACGTACCATGTACAGTTGGTGATTCTGGGGTGACATCAATAACCACAGCCTCCACGGAGGCCTGAAGTTGCTGTTGGACACTGGGAAGGTCAGTGAATTCAGACACAGACAGAGCGTAACTGGGGTCGTGGGATATTTTCTGGAGTTCTCTGTTATCAGAGCCTCTGCTTCCAATTGCAAAGGTCAAGACACCCATCTGTTTGAGAGCAGAGGCTGCTGCATCGACACTGTCAAAAGATCTTCCACCACTTAGTAATATTAGGACCTGTGGAACTCCTTCCAGGCGCCTGCTTCCGGCAGAGGCGGTGAAGACGTTATCCCTCAAGTACTGGAGAGCCTCTCCAGTGTTCAGAGGTCTTCCGCCTTTGTGCCTCAAACCTCTGACAGTGTCAAGGATCTCGCCTTTTGTTATGTACGTGTTCAGATAGAACTGGACAGATGGATCTCTGCTGTACTGAACCACTGAGACACGGTCTTTGTTGTCATCCACACTGAGTGTGTCTACTACTCTTTGGACAAAGTCTCTCATAGCTGGAAAGCCATTTCTAGTACCATCAGATCCATCTAGCAAGAACACGACATCTCTTCCTGGTGGCTGTCTCACCACTATGGAACATAACATGTGGGACACAATTAAATTCACTGAAAACATTTTTGCCAACTTCAAGCAACTTCATGAACCCTGATATCTATATTTCCAAGTTTCTATGTTTAAGCTGGCACAACTACTGGCTGACCTAAACTTAGTAAAGTCTACTCTAATACAGTTCAAATTGCATCCTACCAAGATGTTTGAAGGTAAAATGTGTTGCTTTCTTACCAGTCACTGTTGGGGTCAATGGCGTGGCCCTTACTAGCACTGTGCTCATTACAGTGGAGAGCTTTTCTTGGACACTGGGGAGGTCAGTGAACTCAGTCACTGGCAGAGCGTAACTAGGCTCATATGATAACTTCTGCAGCTCTCTACTGTCAGAGGTCCTTGTTCCAATGCCAAATACAAAGACACCCAGCTGTTTGAGAGCAGATGCTGGGGCATCTACGTTGTCGAAAGACCTTCCCCCTGTTAGCAGTATCAAGATCTGTGGAACACCTTGCAGGAGCCTGCTCCCCGAGGAGTTTGTAAAGACATTTTCCCTGACGTATTGGAGGGCTGCCCCAGTGTTGAGGGGTCGTCCTCCTCGGTGTCTAAGCCCCCTGACAGTATCCAAAATATCCTCCTTTGTGTTATATGTGTTCAGATAGAAATGGACCTCTGCGTCTCTGCTGTACTGGACAACCGAGAAACGGTCTTTGTTTTCTCCCACATTGTGTTTCTCTACTACTCTTTCAATAAAATCACGCATGGCGGGAAAGCCATTCCTTGTGCCATCAGAACCATCCAGGAGGAATACAATATCCTTTTTGGCAGTGTCAACTGAGAAAAGAAAGGAGGACAAAAAGTAAAAACCTTTGCTAAAAGTAGCCTCACTGGATAATCATAAACTGGAGCACTGCATTTCAAGGACACCTTGCCACCCGCCACCCACTATCTGAACAGTGAGCAACAGGAAACAACACTACCACTTCTCATAAAATGCAATCTTATAGCTAAACATGTATCGCACTTAATTTCCCTTCATGAGTGTGTTTGAAACAAGTCAGCTGGCCCCTCCGGCCAGTAAATGGCCATGTTTGATAACGTACCATGTACAGTTGGTGATTCTGGGGTGACATCAATAACCACAGCCTCCACGGAGGCCTGAAGTTGCTGTTGGACACTGGGAAGGTCAGTGAATTCAGACACAGACAGAGCGTAACTGGGGTCGTGGGATATTTTTTGCAGTTCTCTGTTGTCAGAGCCTCTGCTTCCAATTGCAAAGGTCAAGACACCCATCTGTTTGAGAGCAGAGGCTGCTGCATCGACACTGTCAAAAGATCTTCCACCACTTAGTAATATTAGGACCTGTGGAACTCCTTCCAGGCGCCTGCTTCCGGCAGAGGCGGTGAAGACGTTATCCCTCAAGTACTGGAGAGCTGCTCCAGTGTTCAGAGGTCTTCCGCCTTTGTGCCTCAAACCTCTGACAGTGTCAAGGATCTCGCCTTTTGTTATGTACGTGTTCAGATAGAACTGGACAGATGGATCTCTGCTGTACTGAACCACTGAGACACGGTCTTTGTTGTCATCCACACTGAGTGTGTCTACTACTCTTTGGACAAAGTCTCTCATAGCTGGAAAGCCATTTCTAGTACCATCAGATCCATCTAGCAAGAACACGACATCTCTTCCTGGTGGCTGTCTCACCACTATGGAACATAACATGTGGGACACAATTAAATTCACAGAAAACATTTTTGCCAACTTCAAGCAACTTCATGAACCCTGATATCTATATTTCCAAGTTTCTATGTTTAAGCTGGCACATCTACTGGCTGACCTAAACTTAGTAAAGTCTACTCTAATACAGTTCAAATTGCATCCTACCAAGATGTTTGAAGGTAAAATGTGTTGCTTTCTTACCAGTCACTGTTGGGGTCAATGGCGTGGCCCTTACTAGCACTGTGCTCATTACAGTGGAGAGCTTTTCTTGGACACTGGGGAGGTCAGTGAACTCAGTCACTGGCAGAGCGTAACTAGGCTCATATGATAACTTCTGCAGCTCTCTACTGTCAGAGGTCCTTGTTCCAATGCCAAATACAAAGACACCCAGCTGTTTGAGAGCAGATGCTGGGGCATCTACGTTGTCGAAAGACCTTCCCCCTGTTAGCAGTATCAAGATCTGTGGAACACCTTGCAGGAGCCTGCTCCCCAAGGAGTTTGTAAAGACATTTTCCCTGACGTATTGGAGGGCTGCCCCAGTGTTGAGGGGTCGTCCTCCTCGGTGTCTAAGCCCCCTGACAGTATCCAAAATATCCTCCTTTGTGTTATATGTGTTCAGATAGAAATGGACCTCTGTTTCTCTGCTGTACTGGACAACCGAGAAACGGTCTTTGTTTTCTCCCACATTGTGTTTCTCTACTACACTTTCAACAAAATCACGCATGGCGGGAAAACCATTCCTTGTGCCATCAGAACCATCCAGGAGGAATACAATATCCTTTTTGGCAGTGTCAACTGAGAAAAGAAAGGAGGACAAAAAGTAAAAACCTTTGCTAAAAGTAGCCTCACTGGATAATCATAAACTGGAGCACTGCATTTCAAGGACACCTTGCCACCCACTATCTGCACAGTGAGCAACAGGAAACAACACTACCACTTCTCATAAAATGCAATCTTGGAGCTAAACATGTATCGCACTTAATTTCCCTTCTTGAGTGTGTTTGAATCATTTCAGCTGGCCCCTCCGGCCAGTATATAGCCATGTTTGATAACGTACCATGTACAGTTGGTGATTCTGGGGTGACATCAATAACCACAGCCTCCACGGAGGCCTGAAGTTGCTGTTGGACACTGGGAAGGTCAGTGAATTCAGACACAGACAGAGCGTAACTGGGGTTGTGGGATATTTTCTGCAGTTCTCTGTTGTCAGAGCCTCTGCTTCCAATTGCAAAGGTCAAGACACCCATCTGTTTGAGAGCAGAGGCTGCTGCATCGACACTGTCAAAAGATCTTCCACCACTTAGTAATATTAGGACCTGTGGAACTCCTTCCAGGCGCCTGCTTCCGGCAGAGGCGGTGAAGACGTTATCCCTCAAGTACTGGAGAGCTGCTCCAGTGTTCAGAGGTCTTCCGCCTTTGTGCCTCAAACCTCTGACAGTGTCAAGGATCTCGCCTTTTGTTATGTACGTGTTCAGATAGAACTGGACAGATGGATCTCTGCTGTACTGAACCACTGAGACACGGTCTTTGTTGTCATCCACACTGAGTGTGTCTACTACTCTTTGGACAAAGTCTCTCATAGCTGGAAAGCCATTTCTAGTACCATCAGATCCATCTAGCAAGAACACGACATCTCTTCCTGGTGGCTGTCTCACCACTATGGAACATAAGATGTGGGACACAATTAAATTCACTGAAAACATTTTTGCCAACTTCAAGCAACTTCATGAACCCTGATATCTATATTTCCAAGTTTCTATGTTTAAGCTGGCACAACTACTGGCTGACCTAAACTTAGTAAAGTCTACTCTAATACAGTTCAAATTGCATCCTACCAAGATGTTTGAAGGTAAAATATGTTGCTTTCTTACCAGTCACTGTTGGGGTCAAAGGCGTGGCCCTTACTGGCACTGTGCTCATTACAGTGGAGAGCTGTTCTTGGACACTGGGGAGGTCAGTGAACTCAGTCACTGGCAGAGCGTAACTAGGCTCATATGATAACTTCTGCAGCTCTCTACTGTCAGAGGTCCTTGTTCCAATGCCAAATACAAAGACACCCAGCTGTTTGAGAGCAGATGCTGGGGCATCTACGTTGTCGAAAGACCTTCCCCCTGTTAGCAGTATCAAGATCTGTGGAACACCTTGCAGGAGCCTGCTCCCCGAGGAGTTTGTAAAGACATTTTCCCTGACGTATTGGAGGGCTGCCCCAGTGTTGAGGGGTCGTCCTCCTCGGTGTCTAAGCCCCCTGACAGCATCCACAATATCCTCTGTTTTGCTATATGTGTTCAGATAGAAATGGACCTCTGTTTCTCTGCTGTACTGGACAACCGAGAAACGGTCTTTGTTTTCTCCCACATTATGTTTCTCTACTACACTTTCAACAAAATCACGCATGGCGGGAAAACCATTCCTTGTGCCATCAGAACCATCCAGGAGGAATACAATATCCTTTTTGGCAGTGTCAACTGAGAAAAGAAAGGAGGACAAAAAGTAAAAACCTTTGCTAAAAGTAGCCTCACTGGATAATCATAAACTGGAGCACTGCATTTCAAGGACACCTTGCCACCCACTATCTGCACAGTGAGCAACAGGAAACAACACTACCACTTCTCATAAAATGCAATCTTGGAGCTAAACATGTATCGCACTTAATTTCCCTTCTTGAGTGTGTTTGAATCATTTCAGCTGGCCCCTCCGGCCAGTAAATGGCCATGTTTGATAACGTACCATGTACAGTTGGTGATTCTGGGGTGACATCAATAACCACAGCCTCCACGGAGGCCTGAAGTTGCTGTTGGACACTGGGAAGGTCAGTGAATTCAGATACAGACAGAGCGTAACTGGGGTCGTGGGATATTTTCTGCAGTTCTCTGTTGTCAGAGCCTCTGCTTCCAATTGCAAAGGTCAAGACACCCATCTGTTTGAGAGCAGAGGCTGCTGCATCAACACTGTCAAAAGATCTACCACCACTTAGTAATATTAGGACCTGTGGAACTCCTTCCAGGCGCCTGCTTCCGGCAGAGGCGGTGAAGACGTTATCCCTCAAGTACTGGAGAGCTGCTCCAGTGTTCAGAGGTCTTCCGCCTTTGTGCCTCAAACCTCTGACAGTGTCAAGGATCTCGCCTTTTGTTATGTACGTGTTCAGATAGAACTGGACAGATGGATCTCTGCTGTACTGAACCACTGAGACACGGTCTTTGTTGTCATCCACACTGAGTGTGTCTACTACTCTTTGGACAAAGTCTCTCATAGCTGGAAAGCCATTTCTAGTACCATCAGATCCATCTAGCAAGAACACGACATCTCTTCCTGGTGGCTGTCTCACCACTATGGAACATGAGATGTGGGACACAATTAAATTCACGGAAAACATTTTTGCAATCTTCAAGCAACTTCATGAACCTTGATATCTATATTTCCATGTTTCTTTTTTTAAGCTGGCACAACTACTGGCTGACCTAAACTTAGTAAAGTCTACTCTAATACAGTTCAAATTGCATCCTACCAAGATGTTTGAAGGTAAAATGTGTTGCTTTCTTACCAGTCACTGTTGGGGTCAAAGGCGTGGCCCTTACTGGCACTGTGCTCATTACAGTGGAGAGCTGTTCTTGAACACTGGGGAGGTCAGTGAACTCAGTCACTGGCAGAGCGTAACTAGGCTCATATGATAACTTCTGCAGCTCTCTACTGTCAGAGGTCCTTGTTCCAATGCCAAATACAAAGACACCCAGCTGTTTGAGAGCAGATGCTGGGGCATCTACGTTGTCGAAAGACCTTCCCCCTGTTAGCAGTATCAAGATCTGTGGAACACCTTGCAGGAGCCTGCTTCCCGAGGAGTTTGTAAAAACATTTTCCCTGACGTATTGGAGGGCTGCCCCAGTGTTGAGGGGTCGTCCTCCTCGGTGTCTAAGCCCCCTGACAGCATCCACAATATCCTCTGTTTTTCTATATGTGTTCAGATAGAAATGGACCTCTGTTTCTCTGCTGTACTGGACCACAGAGAAACGGTCTTCGTTTTCTCCCACATTGTGTTTCTCTACGACACTTTCAACAAAATCACGCATTGCGGGAAAGCCATTCCTTGTGCCATCAGAACCATCCAGGAGGAATACAATATCCTTTTTGGCAGTGTCAACTGAGAAAAGAAAGGAGGACAAAAAGTAAAAACCTTTGCTAAAAGTAGCCTCACTGGATAATCATAAACTGGAAAACTGCATTGCAAGGACACCTTGCTACCCGCCACCCACTATCTGCACTGTGAGCAATAGGAAACAACATTACTACTTCTCATAAAATGCAATCTTGGAGCTAAACATGTATCGCACTTCATTTCCCTTCTTGAGTGTGTTTGAAACAAGTCAGCTGGCCCCTCCGGCCAGTAAATGGCCATGTTTTAAACGTACCATGTACAGTTGGTGATTCTGGGGTGACATCAATAACCACAGCCTCCACGGAGGCCTGAAGTTGCTGTTGGACACTGGGAAGGTCAGTGAATTCAGACACAGACAGAGCGTAACTGGGGTCGTGGGATATTTTCTGCAGTTCTCTGTTATCAGAGCCTCTGCTTCCAATTGCAAAGGTCAAGACCCCCATCTGTTTGAGAGCAGAGGCTGCTGCATCGACACTGTCAAAAGATCTTCCACCACTTAGTAATATTAGGACCTGTGGAACTCCTTCCAGGCGCCTGCTTCCAGCAGAGGCGGTGAAGACGTTATCCCTCAAGTACTGGAGAGCTGCTCCAGTGTTCAGAGGTCTTCCGCCTTTGTGCCTCAAACCTCTGACAGTGTCAAGGATCTCGCCTTTTGTTATGTACGTGTTCAGATAGAACTGGACAGATGGATCTCTGCTGTACTGAACCACTGAGACACGGTCTTTGTTGTCATCCACACTGAGTGTGTCTACTACTCTTTGGACAAAGTCTCTCATAGCTGGAAAGCCATTTCTAGTACCATCAGATCCATCTAGCAAGAACACGACATCTCTTCCTGGTGGCTGTCTCACCACTATGGAACATAAGATGTGGGACACAATTAAATTCACAGAAAACATTTTTGCCAACTTCAAGCAACTTCATGAACCCTGATATCTATATTTCCAAGTTTCTATGTTTAAGCTGGCACAACTACTGGCTGACCTAAACTTAGTAAAGTCTACTCTAATACAGTTCAAATTGCATCCTACCAAGATGTTTGAAGGTAAAATGTGTTGCTTTCTTACCAGTCACTGTTGGGGTCAATGGCGTGGCCCTTACTAGCACTGTGCTCATTACAGTGGAGAGCTTTTCTTGGACACTGGGGAGGTCAGTGAACTCAGTCACTGGCAGAGCGTAACTAGGCTCATATGATAACTTCTGCAGCTCTCTACTGTCAGAGGTCCTTGTTCCAATGCCAAATACAAAGACACCCAGCTGTTTGAGAGCAGATGCTGGGGCATCTACGTTGTCGAAAGACCTTCCCCCTGTTAGCAGTATCAAGATCTGTGGAACACCTTGCAGGAGCCTGCTCCCCGAGGAGTTTGTAAAGACATTTTCCCTGACGTATTGGAGGGCTGCCCCAGTGTTGAGGGGTCGTCCTCCTCGGTGTCTAAGCCCCCTGACAGTATCCAAAATATCCTCCTTTGTGTTATATGTGTTCAGATAGAAATGGACCTCTGCGTCTCTGCTGTACTGGACAACCGAGAAACGGTCTTTGTTTTCTCCCACATTGTGTTTCTCTACTACTCTTTCAATAAAATCACGCATGGCGGGAAAGCCATTCCTTGTGCCATCAGAACCATCCAGGAGGAATACAATATCCTTTTTGGCAGTGTCAACTGAGAAAAGAAAGGAGGACAAAAAGTAAAAACCTTTGCTAAAAGTAGCCTCACTGGATAATCATAAACTGGAGCACTGCATTTCAAGGACACCTTGCCACCCACTATCTGCACAGTGAGCAACAGGAAACAACACTACCACTTCTCATAAAATGCAATCTTGGAGCTAAACATGTATCGCACTTAATTTCCCTTCTTGAGTGTGTTTGAATCATTTCAGCTTGCCCCTCCGGCCAGTAAATGGCCATGTTTGATAACGTACCATGTACAGTTGGTGATTCTGGGGTGACATCAATAACCACAGCCTCCACGGAGGCCTGAAGTTGCTGTTGGACACTGGGAAGGTCAGTGAATTCAGATACAGACAGAGCGTAACTGGGGTCGTGGGATATTTTCTGCAGTTCTCTGTTGTCAGAGCCTCTGCTTCCAATTGCAAAGGTCAAGACACCCATCTGTTTGAGAGCAGAGGCTGCTGCATCGACACTGTCAAAAGATCTTCCACCACTTAGTAATATTAGGACCTGTGGAACTCCTTCCAGGCGCCTGCTTCCGGCAGAGGCGGTGAAGACGTTATCCCTCAAGTACTGGAGAGCTGCTCCAGTGTTCAGAGGTCTTCCGCCTTTGTGCCTCAAACCTCTGACAGTGTCAAGGATCTCGCCTTTTGTTATGTACGTGTTCAGATAGAACTGGACAGATGGATCTCTGCTGTACTGAACCACTGAGACACGGTCTTTGTTGTCATCCACACTGAGTGTGTCTACTACTCTTTGGACAAAGTCTCTCATAGCTGGAAAGCCATTTCTAGTACCATCAGATCCATCTAGCAAGAACACGACATCTCTTCCTGGTGGCTGTCTCACCACTATGGAACATGAGATGTGGGACACAATTAAATTCACGGAAAACATTTTTGCAATCTTCAAGCAACTTCATGAACCTTGATATCTATATTTCCATGTTTCTTTTTTTAAGCTGGCACAACTACTGGCTGACCTAAACTTAGTAAAGTCTACTCTAATACAGTTCAAATTGCATCCTACCAAGATGTTTGAAGGTAAAATGTGTTGCTTTCTTACCAGTCACTGTTGGGGTCAAAGGCGTGGCCCTTACTGGCACTGTGCTCATTACAGTGGAGAGCTGTTCTTGAACACTGGGGAGGTCAGTGAACTCAGTCACTGGCAGAGCGTAACTAGGCTCATATGATAACTTCTGCAGCTCTCTACTGTCAGAGGTCCTTGTTCCAATGCCAAATACAAAGACACCCAGCTGTTTGAGAGCAGATGCTGGGGCATCTACGTTGTCGAAAGACCTTCCCCCTGTTAGCAGTATCAAGATCTGTGGAACACCTTGCAGGAGCCTGCTTCCCGAGGAGTTTGTAAAAACATTTTCCCTGACGTATTGGAGGGCTGCCCCAGTGTTGAGGGGTCGTCCTCCTCGGTGTCTAAGCCCCCTGACAGCATCCACAATATCCTCTGTTTTTCTATATGTGTTCAGATAGAAATGGACCTCTGTTTCTCTGCTGTACTGGACCACAGAGAAACGGTCTTCGTTTTCTCCCACATTGTGTTTCTCTACGACACTTTCAACAAAATCACGCATTGCGGGAAAGCCATTCCTTGTGCCATCAGAACCATCCAGGAGGAATACAATATCCTTTTTGGCAGTGTCAACTGAGAAAAGAAAGGAGGACAAAAAGTAAAAACCTTTGCTAAAAGTAGCCTCACTGGATAATCATAAACTGGAAAACTGCATTGCAAGGACACCTTGCTACCCGCCACCCACTATCTGAACAGTGAGCAACAGGAAACAACATTACTACTTCTCATAAAATGCAATCTTGGAGCTAAACATGTATCGCACTTCATTTCCCTTCTTGAGTGTGTTTGAAACAAGTCAGCTGGCCCCTCCGGCCAGTAAATGGCCATGTTTTAAACGTACCATGTACAGTTGGTGATTCTGGGGTGACATCAATAACCACAGCCTCCACGGAGGCCTGAAGTTGCTGTTGGACACTGGGAAGGTCAGTGAATTCAGACACAGACAGAGCGTAACTGGGGTCGTGGGATATTTTCTGCAGTTCTCTGTTATCAGAGCCTCTGCTTCCAATTGCAAAGGTCAAGACCCCCATCTGTTTGAGAGCAGAGGCTGCTGCATCGACACTGTCAAAAGATCTTCCACCACTTAGTAATATTAGGACCTGTGGAACTCCTTCCAGGCGCCTGCTTCCAGCAGAGGCGGTGAAGACGTTATCCCTCAAGTACTGGAGAGCTGCTCCAGTGTTCAGAGGTCTTCCGCCTTTGTGCCTCAAACCTCTGACAGTGTCAAGGATCTCGCCTTTTGTTATGTATGTGTTCAGATAGAACTGGACAGATGGATCTCTGCTGTACTGAACCACTGAGACACGGTCTTTGTTGTCATCCACACTGAGTGTGTCCACTACTCTTTGGACAAAGTCTCTCATAGCTGGAAAGCCATTTCTAGTACCATCAGATCCATCTAGCAAGAACACGACATCTCTTCCTGGTGGCTGTCTCACCACTATGGAACATAAGATGTGGGACATAATTAAATTCATGGAACAAATCTTTCCTATCTTGAAGCAACTTCATGAATGCTTATATCTATATTTCCAAGTTTCTATGTTTAAGCTGGCACAACTACTGGCTGACCTAAACTTAGTAAAGTCTACTCTAATACAGTTCAAATTGCATCCTACCAAGATGTTTGAAGGTAAAATGTGTTGCTTTCTTACCAGTCACTGTTGGGGTCAATGGCGTGGCCCTTACTAGCACTGTGCTCATTACAGTGGAGAGCTTTTCTTGGACACTGGGGAGGTCAGTGAACTCAGTCACTGGCAGAGCGTAACTAGGCTCATATGATAACTTCTGCAGCTCTCTACTGTCAGAGGTCCTTGTTCCAATGCCAAATACAAAGACACCCAGCTGTTTGAGAGCAGATGCTGGGGCATCTACGTTGTCGAAAGACCTTCCCCCTGTTAGCAGTATCAAGATCTGTGGAACACCTTGCAGGAGCCTGCTCCCCGAGGAGTTTGTAAAGACATTTTCCCTGACGTATTGGAGGGCTGCCCCAGTGTTGAGGGGTCGTCCTCCTCGGTGTCTAAGCCCCCTGACAGTATCCAAAATATCCTCCTTTGTGTTATATGTGTTCAGATAGAAATGGACCTCTGTTTCTCTGCTGTACTGGACAACCGAGAAACGGTCTTTGTTTTCTCCCACATTGTGTTTCTCTACTACACTTTCAACAAAATCACGCATGGCGGGAAAACCATTCCTTGTGCCATCAGAACCATCCAGGAGGAATACAATATCCTTTTTGGCAGTGTCAACTGAGAAAAGAAAGGAGGACAAAAAGTAAAAACCTTTGCTAAAAGTAGCCTCACTGGATAATCATAAACTGGAAAACTGCATTGCAAGGACACCTTGCTACCCACTATCTGCACAGTGAGCAACAGGAAACAACACTACCACTTCTCATAAAATGCAATCTTGGAGCTAAACATGTATCGCACTTCATTTCCCTTCTTGAGTGTGTTTGAATCATTTCAGCTGGCCCCTCCGGCCAGTAAATGGCCATGTTTGATAACGTACCATGTACAGTTGGTGATTCTGGGGTGACATCAATAACCACAGCCTCCACGGAGGCCTGAAGTTGCTGTTGGACACTGGGAAGGTCAGTGAATTCAGACACAGACAGAGCGTAACTGGGGTCGTGGGATATTTTCTGCAGTTCTCTGTTGTCAGAACCTCTGCTTCCAATTGCAAAGGTCAAGACACCCATCTGTTTGAGAGCAGAGGCTGCTGCATCGACACTGTCAAAAGATCTTCCACCACTTAGTAATATTAGGACCTGTGGAACTCCTTCCAGGCGCCTGCTTCCGGCAGAGGCGGTGAAGACGTTATCCCTCAAGTACTGGAGAGCTGCTCCAGTGTTCAGAGGTCTTCCGCCTTTGTGCCTCAAACCTCTGACAGTGTCAAGGATCTCGCCTTTTGTTATGTACGTGTTCAGATAGAACTGGACAGATGGATCTCTGCTGTACTGAACCACTGAGACACGGTCTTTGTTGTCATCCACACTGAGTGTGTCTACTACTCTTTGGACAAAGTCTCTCATAGCTGGAAAGCCATTTCTAGTACCATCAGATCCATCTAGCAAGAACACGACATCTCTTCCTGGTGGCTGTCTCACCACTATGGAACATAAGATGTGGGACACAATTAAATTCACTGAAAACATTTTTGCCAACTTCAAGCAACTTCATGAACCCTGATATCTATATTTCCAAGTTTCTATGTTTAAGCTGGCACAACTACTGGCTGACCTAAACTTAGTAAAGTCTACTCTAATACAGTTCAAATTGCATCCTACCAAGATGTTTGAAGGTAAAATATGTTGCTTTCTTACCAGTCACTGTTGGGGTCAAAGGCGTGGCCCTTACTGGCACTGTGCTCATTACAGTGGAGAGCTGTTCTTGGACACTGGGGAGGTCAGTGAACTCAGTCACTGGCAGAGCGTAACTAGGCTCATATGATAACTTCTGCAGCTCTCTACTGTCAGAGGTCCTTGTTCCAATGCCAAATACAAAGACACCCAGCTGTTTGAGAGCAGATGCTGGGGCATCTACGTTGTCGAAAGACCTTCCCCCTGTTAGCAGTATCAAGATCTGTGGAACACCTTGCAGGAGCCTGCTCCCCGAGGAGTTTGTAAAGACATTTTCCCTGACGTATTGGAGGGCTGCCCCAGTGTTGAGGGGTCGTCCTCCTCGGTGTCTAAGCCCCCTGACAGCATCCACAATATCCTCTGTTTTGCTATATGTGTTCAGATAGAAATGGACCTCTGTTTCTCTGCTGTACTGGACAACCGAGAAACGGTCTTTGTTTTCTCCCACATTGTGTTTCTCTACTACACTTTCAACAAAATCACGCATGGCGGGAAAACCATTCCTTGTGCCATCAGAACCATCCAGGAGGAATACAATATCCTTTTTGGCAGTGTCAACTGAGAAAAGAAAGGAGGACAAAAAGTAAAAACCTTTGCTAAAAGTAGCCTCACTGGATAATCATAAACTGGAGCACTGCATTTCAAGGACACCTTGCCACCCACTATCTGCACAGTGAGCAACAGGAAACAACACTACCACTTCTCATAAAATGCAATCTTGGAGCTAAACATGTATCGCACTTAATTTCCCTTCTTGAGTGTGTTTGAATCATTTCAGCTGGCCCCTCCGGCCAGTAAATGGCCATGTTTGATAACGTACCATGTACAGTTGGTGATTCTGGGGTGACATCAATAACCACAGCCTCCACGGAGGCCTGAAGTTGCTGTTGGACACTGGGAAGGTCAGTGAATTCAGATACAGACAGAGCGTAACTGGGGTCGTGGGATATTTTCTGCAGTTCTCTGTTGTCAGAGCCTCTGCTTCCAATTGCAAAGGTCAAGACACCCATCTGTTTGAGAGCAGAGGCTGCTGCATCGACACTGTCAAAAGATCTTCCACCACTTAGTAATATTAGGACCTGTGGAACTCCTTCCAGGCGCCTGCTTCCGGCAGAGGCGGTGAAGACGTTATCCCTCAAGTACTGGAGAGCTGCTCCAGTGTTCAGAGGTCTTCCGCCTTTGTGCCTCAAACCTCTGACAGTGTCAAGGATCTCGCCTTTTGTTATGTACGTGTTCAGATAGAACTGGACAGATGGATCTCTGCTGTACTGAACCACTGAGACACGGTCTTTGTTGTCATCCACACTGAGTGTGTCTACTACTCTTTGGACAAAGTCTCTCATAGCTGGAAAGCCATTTCTAGTACCATCAGATCCATCTAGCAAGAACACGACATCTCTTCCTGGTGGCTGTCTCACCACTATGGAACATGAGATGTGGGACACAATTAAATTCACGGAAAACATTTTTGCAATCTTCAAGCAACTTCATGAACCTTGATATCTATATTTCCATGTTTCTTTTTTTAAGCTGGCACAACTACTGGCTGACCTAAACTTAGTAAAGTCTACTCTAATACAGTTCAAATTGCATCCTACCAAGATGTTTGAAGGTAAAATGTGTTGCTTTCTTACCAGTCACTGTTGGGGTCAAAGGCGTGGCCCTTACTGGCACTGTGCTCATTACAGTGGAGAGCTGTTCTTGAACACTGGGGAGGTCAGTGAACTCAGTCACTGGCAGAGCGTAACTAGGCTCATATGATAACTTCTGCAGCTCTCTACTGTCAGAGGTCCTTGTTCCAATGCCAAATACAAAGACACCCAGCTGTTTGAGAGCAGATGCTGGGGCATCTACATTGTCGAAAGACCTTCCCCCTGTTAGCAGTATCAAGATCTGTGGAACACCTTGCAGGAGCCTGCTTCCCGAGGAGTTTGTAAAAACATTTTCCCTGACGTATTGGAGGGCTGCCCCAGTGTTGAGGGGTCGTCCTCCTCGGTGTCTAAGCCCCCTGACAGCATCCACAATATCCTCTGTTTTTCTATATGTGTTCAGATAGAAATGGACCTCTGTTTCTCTGCTGTACTGGACCACAGAGAAACGGTCTTCGTTTTCTCCCACATTGTGTTTCTCTACGACACTTTCAACAAAATCACGCATTGCGGGAAAGCCATTCCTTGTGCCATCAGAACCATCCAGGAGGAATACAATATCCTTTTTGGCAGTGTCAACTGAGAAAAGAAAGGAGGACAAAAAGTAAAAACCTTTGCTAAAAGTAGCCTCACTGGATAATCATAAACTGGAAAACTGCATTGCAAGGACACCTTGCTACCCGCCACCCACTATCTGCACTGTGAGCAATAGGAAACAACATTACTACTTCTCATAAAATGCAATCTTGGAGCTAAACATGTATCGCACTTCATTTCCCTTCTTGAGTGTGTTTGAAACAAGTCAGCTGGCCCCTCCGGCCAGTAAATGGCCATGTTTTAAACGTACCATGTACAGTTGGTGATTCTGGGGTGACATCAATAACCACAGCCTCCACGGAGGCCTGAAGTTGCTGTTGGACACTGGGAAGGTCAGTGAATTCAGACACAGACAGAGCGTAACTGGGGTCGTGGGATATTTTCTGCAGTTCTCTGTTATCAGAGCCTCTGCTTCCAATTGCAAAGGTCAAGACCCCCATCTGTTTGAGAGCAGAGGCTGCTGCATCGACACTGTCAAAAGATCTTCCACCACTTAGTAATATTAGGACCTGTGGAACTCCTTCCAGGCGCCTGCTTCCAGCAGAGGCGGTGAAGACGTTATCCCTCAAGTACTGGAGAGCTGCTCCAGTGTTCAGAGGTCTTCCGCCTTTGTGCCTCAAACCTCTGACAGTGTCAAGGATCTCGCCTTTTGTTATGTATGTGTTCAGATAGAACTGGACAGATGGATCTCTGCTGTACTGAACCACTGAGACACGGTCTTTGTTGTCATCCACACTGAGTGTGTCTACTACTCTTTGGACAAAGTCTCTCATAGCTGGAAAGCCATTTCTAGTACCATCAGATCCATCTAGCAAGAACACGACATCTCTTCCTGGTGGCTGTCTCACCACTATGGAACACAACATGTGGGACATAATTAAATTCATGGAACAAATCTTTCCTATCTTGAAGCAACTTCATGAATGCTGAAATCCATATTTCCAAGTTACTATGTTTAAGCTGGCACAACTAGTGGCTGACCTAAACTTAGTGAAGTCTATGCTAATACAGTTCAAATTGCATCCTATGTTTGAAGGTAAAATGTGTTGCTTTCTTACCAGTCACTGTTGGGGTCAAAGGCGTGGCCCTTACTGGCACTGTGCTCATTACAGTGGAGAGCTGTTCTTGGACACTGGGGAGGTCAGTGAACTCAGTCACTGGCAGAGCGTAACTAGGCTCATATGATAACTTCTGCAGCTCTCTACTGTCAGAGGTCCTTGTTCCAATGCCAAATACAAAGACACCCAGCTGTTTGAGAGCAGATGCTGCTGCATCTACGCTGTCAAAAGACCTTCCCCCTGTTAGCAGTATCAAGATCTGTGGAACACCTTGCAGGAGCCTGCTCCCCGAGGAGTTTGTAAAGACATTTTCCCTGACGTATTGGAGGGCTGCCCCAGTGTTGAGGGGTCGTCCTCCTCGGTGTCTAAGCCCCCTGACAGCATCCAAAATATCCTCTCTTGTGCTATATGTGTTCAAATAGAAATGGACCTCTGCATCTCTGCTGTACTGGACAACCGAGAAACGGTCTTTGTTTTCTCCCACATTGAGTTTTTCCACTACACTTTCAACAAAATCACGCATGGCGGGAAAGCCATTCCTTGTGCCATCAGAACCATCCAGGAGGAATATGATATCCCTTCCTGATGGCTGTCTCACCACCACTGGGGAACATAAGGAGTGTGATATGATTAAAGTCATGGAACAAATGTTTCCTATCTTGAAGTCAGAAAATGAAAGCTTACTTTTTCATTTTTGATTTTTTTCAACATTCAAATCTATGTTCTTACCTTCTTTAGTTACTTTTCCTCTCATTTCAGAAAGATGGCTCAGAAAATTTTCTTCAATGCGCGGTAGATTTACAAAGTCAGGAACAGAGTATGTATAATTTAATTCAGAAGAAATTAGTTGCAGCTCAGCTGGATTTGTGAAACCTGACCCAATTGCTAATATTGTGACCCCTTTGGCTTTGATTGCACTTGCTGGACCCCTTGGAGAATCTCTAGATCTTCCACCAGCCAATAAGATAAGTATCTGCTTTGCTCTTTCACCATGTCGACTTCCAGCTTGTGAAACAAAGACATTATCCTTTACAAACTGTAGAGCTTTTCCAATATATTGAGGCCTTCCACCTTTCAGTTTTAGACTTGCAATGTGTTTGAGAACATCTTCTCTTGTATTGTAAGTATCTAGATTGAAAGAGAGTTCAGCATTGTTGCTATACTGAACAACAGCAGTTCTATCTTTTTCTTTGTCCAAGTCAAAGCTTTGAACAATTTTTGAAACAAATTCAAGTATATCCCTGAATCTACTCCTGATATCATCAGATCCATCAATGAGAAACACAATATCTCTTTTTATGGTGGTGTTTGAACCTAGAAAGGTGCACAAGTATGAAAAATATTGTTAATTACTTACAAACAAACAAATTACTAACAAACTCACCAAAATACATGTAGCTTAGTATATGTATATAGTAACTCAGTATATGTTAAATTAGTTAAATCTTTTCACTCACCCACATCACCCACATCAAGGCTGATCGAGCTTTTGAGAGAGGCAATGGCTGAAATCAACCTTTCTCTTGCAAGTGGAACATCGGAAGGCTCTTTTACAAAATAAACTGCACTTGGAGCTAATTGCTCCATCTCAAACCTATCTGCAGTATTCACTCCAATTCCAAAGAAAACAATTCCAGCATTTCTTAGCCGTTCCATTGGACCCAAAATATCCTCATCTGACTTTGTCCCCCTTGCATGGATGAGTACCTGTGGGACTCCCTGCTGGGCTCGACTTCCAGATGATGCAGTGAAGACAGTGTTTTGCACAAAATTAAGGGCTTTCCCAGTATTTACATGAGACCCCCCTTTCAATTTAACATTTCTCAAATGATTCAAGACGTCATCTTTCATTGAGTATTTGTTCAGCATGAAATCAGTAGTGGGCTCTGTGCTGTACTGGACCAAAGCAACTTGTGCTTTTTTTGGCCCAATTTCTATTTGCTTGACAAACTCTATGACAAAGTCCAAAATTAGTCTTTCATTTATCTGCATATCATCAGATCCATCAAGAAGGAATGCAATATCAACACTCTGGAGTTCTGTTTTTGCAGCTGTGGAATTTTCTGAAATGTATACAAAGAAACACTTTACCAAAACAGATTTTCTATGGAAAAAAATCTGAGCATATAGTTTGCAAGTTCATCTGGAACCATTCTTTAAAGGCTGTTATTTCTTCTAATGCTTACCAAGAGTTGGGAATTCTGTTGTTTCCATGACCCCCTTCAATCTGGCCTCCACAGATGCATGGATGCTTTGCAGATTGTTATAGTTTGAAACATAAAAATAATATGCTGGTGTGTAAGAGATGGTTTGCATTTCCAAAGTATCAGCATTATTTGTTCCAATACTAAAAGTCTTTATTCCATTGTCTCTAAGCGACTGTGCTGGTCCTCTGACATCATCCCCAGATCTTCCACCACTAAAAACATAAAGATATTGGAGGACCTTATCTGCTTTTCTGCCTCCAACTGAAGCAGCAAAGACATTGTCTCTGACAAATGTTAGTGCTTTTCCAATGTTTAGAGGTCTTCCCAACTTATGCCTCATTGTTCTGATGGAACTAAGCACATCATTCTTGGATGAATACGAATTTAAGTAGAAATTGACTGTGGCATCACGGCTGTACTGAACAACAGCTACTTGGTCTTCATTATTACCCACATTTAGATTTTCAACAATTTTTTCAATAAAGTCCCGTATTTCTTCAAAGTTGTTTCGTGAGTCATACGATCCATCAATTAGAAAAACTACATCACTTCTCGTTGAATCTACAAAACAGATAACAAATATAAATCAGTGGTAATATCATTTTCTGCAATTATTAGACAAGTTGCCATTATCACAGTCCCTTAAATTCCCCATTATCTTCTTTTATAAAAACTATTTTTGTGAAAAGGTAAAAGCAATACATCTTACCAAAACCTACTGTGGAACCCCTGTGCACAAAATGTTGTGAAGCTTCACTTAATAATGATAACACATCCTGCTTAGTAGTAGGAAGTTCTCCATAATCAGTAATTGAGAGTGCATATTTGGGTTCTTGAGATATTGTCTGTAGCTCCAGCGTGTCAGCATCAGCAGCTCCAATGGCAAGTGAAATAACACCAATATTCTTCAGCATTCTAACTGGGGTTCTTATGGCATCTCCAGATCGACCACCAGTCAGTAGTATTAGTATTTGTGGAACTCCCTCTTGGAGTCTACTTCCAGACTCAGGAGTAAATGCATGTTCTCTCACATACTGGAGAGCAGCTCCAATATTTTTCGGGGAACCTCCTTTGTGAGTCAGACCTCTTACTGCTTCCAGCACATCATTTTCTGTTACATATTGACTCAGGCTGAAAATAATGTTGGCTGTGTTGCTGTACTGGACCACAGCCACACGGTCTTTGTGGCTATCAACATTTAGGTCTCCTACTATTCTCTGTACAAAGTCTATTATATCTGGGAATCTTTTCTGAGAATCATCAGAACCATCCAGCAAAAATACAATGTCTCTTCTGTTGGGATCTGTAATCACACAGAAGTTTAAACAACCTTGTTGTCACTACATCACTACTATGATTAACTTTCCTTGCAAATAATCCTGCGTGGACAACTTGTGCTGTTTCATCTGTAATTTTCATGTTTCGGAAAAATCACATTTTTCTATCACCTGAAACCAGTGATGAAAATGCCACTACTATGTTTCTGTATCATCTGTCACTCATCCTCATTTAAAATGGATCTTTTCTGGTCTACAACAATCAAGTTGCATCAAGTTGTTCATGCAGTGTATGATCTAGACCTTATTATCTTACCGTATGAAACTGATGCGATATCAGGCTTTTCATTCTTCTCAAAAGCTGAAATTAATTGCTGTTCAATATTGAGCATATCACTGGAATCAGCTGCAAGGAAGGCATGACTTGCTTCCTGTGAAATTGACTGTAGCTCAAGGATGTCAGCATTCTTTATTCCCATTGCAAAAACCATCACACCAATTTCTTTCAAGTTTTCAACGGCATTTCTGACATCATCACTGGATTGTCCACCAGTTAAGAGAACTAGAATTTGAGGGACGCCTTGTTGGCGCCTACTTCCAGAGGAGGCTGTTAAAATATTATCCTTGACATAATTCAGGGCTGCACCAGTATTGAGAGGTCTGCCACCTTTATGTCTCAGACTTTGCACACTGTCAGTAACACTCTGCTTTGTTTTATGAGTGTTAAAAAAAAATTCAACAGAAGGGTCTTTGCTGTACTGCACGACAGCAATACGATCTTTGTTCTCATCCATATTCAGTCTCTCCACCACTCTCTCAACAATGGTACGGACTGCCTTAAAGTCATTCTGCATGTCATCAGAAGAATCCAATAAAAACACAATATCTCGTTGAATGGATTCTCTCTGTCGTGTGGAACCTTAACAGACAATAAATTACAGACATGAGGATGCTGACTTAACATATAATACAATCATATAGATAGATATGTGCACAGACTTACCTATTGTAATCTGTGGTTTTACTTTTAGCTGCTGTCGTGGCACCCTTTTCACAAAGGACACAAGCTGTTGATGAATGCTCCCAATATCATCAAATTTACGTATAGAGAATGCATAGGAAGGGTTATGTGCAATCCCTTGGAGCTGAATTATGTCAGCGGTTCTTGTACCTACACAGAATGGAACAACTTTTTGCTGTTTTAGGGCAGCAGCAGCACTTGCAACATCATCTTGAGATATTCCCCCACTCAACAGAATCAATATTTGAGGGACACCTTCTTGATTCCGACTCCCAGAGGACTCTGCAAAAGCTTTAATCCTCACATAGTCAAGAGCTTCACCCATGTTGCGGATTCTGCCCCCTTTATGGTTCAGCTGTTGGACTGCCGAAAGAACGTCTTGTTTTTCCACATACGTTTTTAAATCAAAATTTGTCTGTGGATCTTGGCTATACTGAACCACAGAAACACGATCTTTGTTCTCACCAACACTGAGTGTTTCAACAACTTGTTGGACAAAAGTTTTCATTGCTGGGAAGCCACTGAGTGTATCATCTGATCCATCCAAAAGAAACACTATGTCTCTTTGAGGGGACTCTAATTCAACTAGAAGAGAATATGAAAATCTGGTTTAAGAATTAGTCTAAACACAAAAACTAAAAGATATTTCCTCGCTATAATTACATATTACATTGTTGGCAAACCATAAGCCTGATAGAGAAACACAGACCGATTAAAACAACTAAAAAAGTTTTACATGCCAGAATACTTTAGAAAATTGGTAAATAGAGGAGAATATTCCTTTTTCACAAATGAAAGATGAAGAAAAACAATGACAATGTTTTAAAAATTTAACTATGAACATCCAGTCAGTCATGGAAGAGCTAAGGAAACAAAGGAGAGGTCTCAGAGGTTCCACAAGGAAAAGAACGAGAGCCACACAAGAAACAACACAGCTTGGCATCGACTAATGTTCTTAGAGAATGATGCAGTTTCATCACAAGTCAAAGACTTACAAAAGAAACATAAGTAGGAACGCGTGTGAATTATCAACTACTATTTTGTGACATTTCTTTCCCACAAGAGTAGGATCAAGGGCGTAGGAATGAGTTTAACATTGGGGGGGACACATATCGGAAACCTGACAGATAAATGAATGTGCACAAGTGCCTGTCTCCAATATTGGGGGAGAAACATCAGGATGCTAAAATTACAGTTAGACGAGTGTAAACAATTGAAAAGAAAGGAGAAAAGAAAAGAGAAATACAGAGCTCTGGATATTCCATCGAGAGAAATCATGAACTGAAGTGACCCACTATAATCCATGACCATTTATCAAATCGTCAGTTATTAGAGTCTAGGAGTTAGAGAATTTATATAAAGGTTTCAGTGTTTATAGGTAAAACAAGGTTACAAAAAGAAAACATACTCAAGTCTGAAAAATGTGAATACGATGTTCTTACCTAAAAAGTCAGGAATTCCATTCATGGTTTCTTCATTGTCTTTGTGTACATTCAGTGTAGCAACAAGTTGTGATTGGATTGAGGGCAGTTTGGAAAAATCGGTGACCTTGTATGTAAAACCAGGTTTGAATGCAACCATTTCCAACTCTTCAATATTGACATCTCCCACTCCAACCCCCACTGAGACAATTTCATGCTCTTTAAGAGCAAAAGCTGGTCCTCTCACATTATCTGTGGATGGTTTGCTACTTAGAAGAATTAAAATCTGGGGCACTCCTTCCAGTCTTCTACTGCCTCTAGAGGAGGTGAAGACTCTGTGCCTCACAAATTGTAGAGCTGCACCGATATTAAGACGCCTTCCGCCCTTGTGCGTTAAATTACTAATGGCATTTAAGTTGTCATTTTTTGTCTTGTGAGAATTTAGATAAAAGTTGACCTTAGGGTTATCAGCAAATTGAACCACAGACACTCTGTCTTGGTTTTCATCAACATAGAGGCTTTCCGCAATGTTTTTAACAAAGCTTTTTATGTCTTGGAATCCATCTCTGGTGTTATCAGACCCATCCAGTAAGAACACAATATCTCTTTTTGTGGCATCATTTTGCACTAAGACACAAATAAGGTTCAGTTACTTTAACATAGCACTGAAATATCATGGAAAAGTACACGAAAAATATTTTTATACAGCAAACAAGAGATTACAAGAGACATTTTTGTCTTACCTTGCTGTAGAAGGATTGTCAGCTCTTCCTTTGGAAGGCTAACATAGGTATTGAGCCTTTGTGGAATGGTCTCAAGATCACTGAATTCTTTCACATTGAAGGCAAATGAGGGGTTGTGTGAAATGGCCTCAATCTGCTTTGGGTCTGCATTCTTGACACCAACTCCAAATGGTACGACCCCCTCTGTCTTTAGTTCACCTGCTGGCTCTTTCACATTATCCATTGATCTGTCTCCAGCCAAAACAATCAGGAACTGAGGCACATTTTGAGCGGACCGGCTGCCATAGCTCTCAGACATGATGGTGTTCTTCATGAATCTTAAAGCAGATCCTGTGTTTAAACTACGTCCGCCTGCCAGTGTCATCCCATCGACAGCTCTAATAACCTCCTCTTTGGTTTTATAAGTGTTAAGGTAGAAACTTGGGGTTGGTCTCTCGCTGTGCTGAACAACTGAAACTCGTACCTTGTCAATCCCAATGTCAAGGGGCTCTATAACTCTACGGATAAAATCCCGAATGTAGGGAAAATCTTCTCGAACACTATCTGTGCCATCAATGAGGAAAGCAACATCCCTTTGAACTGAAGTAAGGACCTCTGTTGTAAAAAAAAAGAAAGAAAAAAGAATGAAATATTATCAGGTAATACCTTAAGGTTTGTTACACTGACATAGAAATAAATAAATACAGCACTTACCTTCCTCCAGCACTGATGTCTCTGTATCACCAACCACTGTTGTTAGTTTTGGCATGATGACTTCAGCCAAAGCTGGAAAATCTGAGAAACTGCTTTGATGGTAAGCCAGTTCTGGAACAAAGGCAACTGTCCTCAGTAAGTCTTCATCTGCTTGTCCTGAACTAACAGCAAAAGTCAAAACACCAGCCAAAGCCAATTTATCAGCCACAGACTTAAGCTGATCTTGGGCTGGGCCACCAGTGATCAGAACCAACACCTGCTGGACTCCCTCCTTCCTGCGTGACCCAGCTGATGACTGGAACATATTGGCCAGGGCGTAATTCATAGCAGCTCCCGTATTCAACACTGAGCCTCCAACCAGCCTGAGTTGAGAGATTTTATTCACAACATCTTGTCTGTTTCTGTAGGTGTTCAAGTAAAATTCTATTCTTGGCCGTTCTGCAAACTGCAGGAGACCAATTTGGACCCTGTCAGGGCGTACATCCAGCTGGTTGACCACGTTGATCATAAAGTCTCTCACATATGGCAAGTTATTGCTTCCAACGTAGTTTGAGCCATCCACAAGGAAGACAATATCTCGTACCACTTTTTGGGTTTGCACTGTTGTAATCTCCACCACTGAGGAAACACACCAATAGAAAGTAATTACTCACTGTGTAATAGCATGAACATGTACATTAACACATTGACTCCCAAGTCACGTAAAACTACGTTTTTACTGCCCATGCGTTGGCTCCCAAATGGTAAAAATACGTTTTTACGTTTTTTTTATGGATTCTGAATCTATACATTCTAATGCACATTCTGTGTGATTTTTGTAATTATGTGATGAACAGAACTGACATAGATGGCAGTCAAAAACTGGTGTCATCATCTGGACATTTTGATCATTACGGCAATGGCTTTGCGTCAACTCAAGAACAATTTTGATAACGCTGCATTGATTGTTGTGCATTTCCGCATTTTGTCCAATCGCACGTGTCGGTTTCCAGAGGGTGACGGTAAAGTAACATAAACAAACAATAAGAAGGAGAAGAAGACACGCGACAAGTCTAAGGAGGCGGTCTTATGAACAGGTTAGCTTTGCCACATGCGACACGACGCAAATCCTCTGACCCGGATATGTAAGTATCTAAAGTGCGACAGGCTGAAAGAGCGCACGTTTCACAAAAGCCCAGATATCTCAGTTTGTTGTTGATTTTGGTGGATACCCGCCTTGGTTTAGCTAAGGATAGCTCGCTAATGGCGGCACCTAGAGACACGCGGTTTTGACCCACAAAGAGTTTAAAGTCTCAATTTTCAAACGAGCCATAACATGTTTCAGTGGCCCTATCACATAATATGCTGTGACTGTACAAATAACGTCAAAAAAATGGTTTAGAACGCTGGGAGTCTACGACATAATTCTGTAAAAACCGCTGGTAGTCAATGTGTTAAGTATTAGTAAACCATAAAAAAATCAATTGATGCCCACAGAAAGAGTTCTCTGTTGTATATGTTTTGTTTTGCAGTAGCTGCAGTAAGAGTCTGTTGATTAATTTGAATGATTATTTATTCCAAAAGACCGTCTAAAGGGATATTCGTAATCCACTGTCCAAACTCTTCTATGCATTAGGTTAGAGAGTTTTTTTAATGAAATTGTTTATTTTGCATCAGCTATAAAAAAAAAAAATCTGAATAAAAAATTTATTTTGTAAACCAACTGCTCTGTTTTAAAACTACTCAAAGGAACATAAGGATTAGAATGAAACTCATATCACACTTATTCAACTACAATGTAGGGAAATACTATCAAATGAACACAAAAAGAAAACTTTTAAGCAACTCTCTCTAGATGTAGCAACGTGTGTTGAGTGATTTGCAAGTAAGGGCTGAATTCATCAAGTCAGTTACATAGAAATTAGTCCGAACATGTTTGTACATAGCAGATCCAATTGTGTTTCATTGGCTTATCTATTCATATTCAATTTTCTTGTTTGGAAACATCTACATTTGTTGTTTCTCCCATTTTTTTGTATAAGATTTCTCGTTATTGATCAAAGTTAGGATCAAAGTTACAGGATTACCTGGTTCAGTGGGTATTTCTGTTACCACCACCCCAGCAAGAGTCGAGAGTGCATCAATAATTTCTCTTGGGTTGCGAAAGAGTTGGCGGAAGTCCTTCGGCATGAACACAACTTTATCGGCAAAGGCAATCTGCTTCAGCTCCTCCTCAACAGCAGCCTTTGAGCCTGCAGCCAGTGTTAGTACACCCATTCTCTGCAGGGCCAGAGCAGGTTCCTCCACGCTGTCACTGGATTTCTTACTGGTCAACAAGAGAACAAGCTGAGGTACCCCCTGCTGAATACGACTACCCTTGTCAGGTCTTAGCATATTCATCCGCACAAAATTCAAAGCTGCTCCAATATTCACGGTCTGTCCTGGTCTTGGTCTGATAGCACCCAAAGCAGCAGTTAATGCCTCCTTGGTTGCATGGGTGTTGAGGTCCATCTCCAGTCTCGGTTGAGTGCTAAACTGGGCAATACCCACTTGAACTTCATCTGGACCAATTGGCATTTTGTTGACAAACCGCCTGATGAATTCACGAAAACCATTGATAACTGCTGTTCCCATTGTACTATCAATCAGAAAAATGACGTCTCGTTTTCCAACAGTCACGACTGAAAAAAGAGAAAAATAATATTAGAATAAAAGTAACAGATCATTTGTTTTAAATTATATCAAAGCCCTTAAAGCATGCCATATTGTTAGATTTACATCTTTACAGTTATTTTGAATAATCATAGTTACATTTTAAGTATTGTTTACACAGAAAAAAAAGATGCACGCTTTTTTTCCTTAAAGATTTTTCACGCAAACTAATGCACAACTAATTGTCAAAGTTTAACTGTATTTTTCAATTATTGGTTTAGAATTTTTTTTCCTATTTTATATCATGCATCTTTACCCTGACTAATAATAGTTAAGAATTTCTAAAAATGTGAAATCAAAGATATGCAAATTGTATGTTTTTTTTCTACAACAAAATTATTTAATCAAATGCTGGTACTTATGAATTCAAAATATTGTATACAGTATAACAGTCTATCTTATTAATATCAAATTAAAGGATTCAGCAGAAAGCAAGAGTGCTTAAGTCTGTTCTATTGTTTTATTTCAAGCTTGTTTCCAGGAAGGGGTGCTGTGTAAAATGTGAATAAAAACACAATGCAATCTGCAGATCATTGAAATACCAAATTTGATGTGTTTTAGAAAACATGTCAAACACTGAAGCTGAAAAATGCTATTGTTTGTTTGCTTGTTTTAAAATATTTTAATTTTGGATGCTTTCTTTTACATAAACAATAAGTGGGCTTTATCAGTAATTCAACATCACACCAGCCAGGTACTTATAACCTGCTGGAATATTATATTTGCTGATTAAGAGAGTCGAATACCTTGCATAGATTTGTAAATCCTCTATAAGCTGGTCACTCTATATTTCTTCATCTGTCCATAAGAAAAATTATTATCCAAACCCATAAAATCACCAAAATGTTGGGTTGGGATTCTAAATTAATGAATGTTTTCTAAAATATATGTTTAAGCTTTAAAAATACAATACAATTTTACAATTGTATTTCAAAAGAAAAAATAAATATGTAGTCAGTGTCCCAGACTTATCATCTCTTCTGCTGAAATTTAAGTATGTAACATTTAGGGGATCTGTTTGCAGAAATTAAATATAATGACTATATTTTGCTGATGTTATATTGTATGGAAATCAGAATCACATTTCTAATGTAAGACAGAACACAGATAGAACAAACCAAACACCAGCTCTAGGGCTGATGTTTCACATTTTTCAAGACCATCAAAGTTTCTCCCACTCACTCAAGGTTTAAGTGGGAGTATTCATTTGGCTGCAATCTCAGTTTAGCAGCCAAGTAATACTTCGTTCTACACATCGGACAAAAAAAACCTTTGTATGATTAAACATAGTTGAAGAAATATAAAGTTTAGAACAGGTACATCTTACCTCGTACAGAATACCTGGATTGTCAGTATTAAGTTCCCTTTAACAACTATAATACCCCAACAACATAGATGTTACATACCTTCAGTGAACTCATTCTGAACTATAATGGTGCGCTGGACCACGCCGTTAATGTATGGAAGGAGTTGATCACCCATGCTTGCAACTGCTCTGAAAGCAGGGGCTGTCAGGACAAAACTTTTATCTGTGGCAACCTCTTCCAGATCTGCAGTGGCAGTGTCACCAATCACCACACCGAATGTGATAACGTTGGCCCTTTTAAGGGCCCGGTCACCAGCACCAGTATCATCATCCGATGGCCCAGCACTGATAATAATCAACATCTGGGGCACACCTTCGTCTGCCCTGCCCCCAGCTGTTTCACTTAAAAGGCTTTCAGCCACTTCCTCCAAGGCAGCCCCCAGGTTAGATTCATCACCCCCTGAGTAGGTCAGGCCTTTTGCAGCTTCCAAGAGTGCTGATTTGCTGTAATAACTATTCAGATAGAACTTTATCTCTGGGTCAGAGTTGTACTGGACCAACGCCACCCTAATAGTGTCCCTGCCTACATCAAGGGGCTCAATGATTCTCAATATCAAATCACGCACATAGGGGAAGTTTGCTGCTCCAACGTTCTGTGATCCATCAATTAAGAGTACTAGGTCAGCTGAATCTTGTGCTTTAAGGAGAGAGAGAAAGAGAGAAAACAAGACAAAATGGAAATTGTGAAAGCATTAACCAAGTGAGACAAAGAGAGACTTCAATCAAAGAACTCGAGTTAGCATATCATTGCATGTGTGACGTAACATTGACAGTGAACAAATAAAAAACACTGCAAAACACATCATACTGCATGTAGGCTGAACCAAGGAGATTGCTTATTGTCGGGAAATTTGTTGAATTTTTTTTTTGTCTTTTTGAGTAATGACCTGGATAGAAAATCAATGACTATGAGGAATACTTATCAACTACAGTACAATGTTGTAGAGTATAGCCAACTGTCTGTACCATATATGAACACATGTTTTCAAATATGTGTAGCAGATTAAAACCCCAATACAGTAAGTTAAAGTTGGCATAAGTTAGATTCTTATGGGAGAAACTGTTTTCATTCATTTGGGAAGGACATGTAGGTATGGCATCATGACTGCTACTTTAAGCCATCAATTGAAAATGATTAAAAACATGTGGGAAGAACACAAGTCTAAAGTGTGAGCATTATATCAATTTGTTGTTGTAGTGTATCGAGAATTCCAAGTCAAGATGAAAAACAAACAAAAAAATAGTGTCACAAAGCAATATGCAATATAAATAACATATCCCATTTGTTTTATTGTCCCCTTGGTAATTTCCATTGAGTTCAGCCATCCCATGCAGACTCTTGTTATAGACCTCAGGTAAAGTGACCAGTCATGACCCTGTGGACCATCGTTACTGCCTGCATATTTTTAGAACTTTAGAACATCTCAAACATGAGTCCATATAAAATGAACAAAAGCATGTATTTTGGTGATGCTTTCAATTCATTTTTCAATATCTTGTACTTCCACTAGCGCTGGACATTTTACACGTTTAGTTTCCAAGTAATTTTTCTCCAGCGCTATGTCATACTATAACTCAACTGTTAACAATCTCAAGGTACTTTTGCAGGTCATTGATGACTCCAGGAAGGTTCATTACTGTTTCAATAACAGAATGTTGCACATATTTAACATAGACATTGTGACTGATAAAGACAAACATACATGTGCAGGTGACATAAGCATTGGTGCATGTTAGATTGTTGTTAAAAGCTCATTAACTGATTTTGAGTGGTGATGTTTTCAAGGGAAAAGCACCCCGGATGTTATGTTCTCTTTCAAAGATCAGAAGAAATTTGGTTATTTTTGGGTCTTTTTGCATGATATTTTTTGTCTACTCCAACACAAACAATCATCACATGAAATCTTAAATCATGAATAAACTATATTTCTAGTACTAAGACATCTTCGTGATTTAAAAGCACCCAGGGCAGATTGTATCTTTACCAATATGACCTATTTAAAACCATAACCTAAAAAAGTCATATTAATGTTAATCACATGCAATTCTTATTGAGATTTGAAAAGCATTAGGGCCCTATTAAATATGGTGAGAGAAAACAAGCTATGTTAATTTAGAAGGTGGAGGTTGAAAGGTGATAGTGGTAAAAAAACAAAAACAACAAAACACTGGTTTTGTTAATGATAAAGTCCAGTCTTGATCACATATGCAGCAGCTTCTTCCTGCACATGTAGACACGTTAGTATAATAGCGACACTAGTTCCATTTAATTACCTGTCCCTCCTCCAGTTACCGGGGCTTCATTTGCCACAGGCGCACCCCCTGACCGGGTCACTGAGCTGCAAAGACTCACTACTAAATCTTGGATTATATCCCGCAACTTGAGGAAAGAGTCTACATTGAACACATGAGTGTCGTGAGGCTGGCTAGCCATCTCCCTGAGCTCAGAGTCCACCGCATCTTGAACTCCAACTGCAAACATCTCCACCCCTGCCATCTGCAGCACCTGAGCTGGCTCAGCCACGTCATCCTGAGAGTGCCCATCTGTTATCACCACCACCACTTGGACCACCCCGTCAGCGGCACGGCTGCCAGAAGCGGTTGTCAAGTGCGTACGTATCAGGAATTCCAAACCCAGGCCAGTATGGGTACCCCCACCAAGGTAAGTCATGCGCTCGATGTGTGCCAGAGCTTCCTGTGTTGTTGGGTAGCTGTTTAGGTGGAACTCAGTTTCCGGCCTGCTATTGTACTGTGCCAGGGCAAATTTAAACCTGTCTTCTCCAACCTGGTGAAGTGATTTTATCAAGCTGTACAGAAATTGTCTGACATGTTCAAAGTTCTCCTCTCCGATACTCCAGGATGAATCCACTAGAAAGTACATATCAGCTGCCAACCCTTGTGCACAGTCTTCATAGGGGAATATTTGGAGGACAGAATTGAAGACCAGTGAAAAGATGTTTGGAACATGGTATCAAAATATATTTCCTTCAAACAGTATGTTTTGCAAAACAAAGTTCAACTGTGTTTCATAACGTTGTCTTTTTATTAAAAGATTGAGAGTGTACTCTCATGTTCCTTGAGGCTTCTACTTTTCTTATCTGAGACTGAAAGAATTTAGAAGTTTAGTTGAATATTCTATCTATCTATCAACTATCTACCTATCCATTTTGTTTATGTGTGTATCTACACATATATATATAAATATATGTATGTACACTACCAGTCAGAAGTTTGGACAGATTCACTCATTCAAAATGTATGGAAATGTGTGCAAACTTTTGACTGGTACTGTATATATGTATGTATAATCCCCACGTTTTCTTTTGAGCATTTGCAGATTTAAATTATATTTGTAGTTTTTCCACACCATCGAAAATGTAACAAAAAACAGAGTGTAATGATTTGCAAATTATTTAAACCGTACTAGTTAACTAAGAAAATTAATAGATATTTTTTTCATTCTTTCTTTATTCACTTGCAGAGAGAATACCTTTATAAAAAGTTTAGACAGGGTTAAGTTGACTATTTTACATTATTTTTTCTGTTTAACTCTCGAATTTTCTCTATAAATGAATAGAACTGCTGAAATTAAAATAGTTTCTTGCTCTTGCTTGATAATGGATTTCAGCAGCTGAACATTATGGGATAGCTGGACTGTTTTACTGCAGAGCAATGAAGTTTTAATGCATGCCGAATGGGATCTGGCATTGTCTTGCTGAAATAGACAAAACCTTCTCTGAGAGACATCATCTGAATGGTAGCAATTGTTGCTTAAAAGCCAGTTTACTCTGATAGGCATTAATGGTTTCTTCACAGATGTTCAAGTTACCCATGCCATGTTCAATAATGCACTAAATGTCATGTCACCATATGGCCAATGTTTGGCCATATGTTTTCTAAAAAGAATGTCAAATATTTATTTGAACACTGGAAAGTTCTCCGATTCTGCACAGTCTATTTTAGATTAAGTCAGATGCAGAGAAGACTACCCTTGTTTCATGGGTTATATTTACTGCTTTATGGTGTATCCTTTAAGATCCAGCAGAGCTGGTGCAGACCAACATGGAAGCTTGAAACAAAGGAAACACTTTGGGGGTGATGGAATACACAAGTTATGGTTGGGATATGGCTTTGGATCAAATTTGTAGAGGGACATAATGGCTCACTACCACATTATGTCCCTCTACACAGCTGCAGCCGCATGAGGCTGTTCTCTTAATTCACTGATTGAGAACCAGTGGCAGCTCATCCCAACTGCCATTGGGTGGTATACCATTGACAGGTTGCCAGTCCATCAGAAGGCCAACCGAGACAACAATCGTGCATGCTTACTCTCACTCCTCGGGTCAATTTAATGTAATAAATTAACCTTGCTTGTGTGTTTTTGGTCTGTGGGAGGGAGTACTCAGCAAGAACCCACATGTATATGGGGAGAACATGCAAACTCCATACAGAAAGGCTTCAAACAGGATGCTAACCAGGAAACTTTTTGCTGTGAAGCGATGACTATGATCTGTAACATATAAGGAATATGAATGGAATATTCTACAGGCAACTCATGTACACTCCATAAGAAGAAAAAGAACTTATGTAGGAATATTCTACAGGCAACTCATGTACACTCCATAATAAGAAAAAGATCTTATGTAGAGCTGGAAAAAATTCTGTGCAGGTGAGTACAATGTTTCTTAATCTCCATTTTGTTTTTCATATGGTTTGCATGAGTTTGATTTTCCTTTTTGAATGCAGAAACATGCTCTGTTTTTACAAGATATTTTTTTTACGATATTTCCACAACAGAAATTCAACGATTATAGTCTCTTTGGCAGTATTTTGGTTTTCAGAATTTCCCTTGTAAGCAGAGATTTTTCTAATCTGTAAATGATGTATATGTAGACAATTAACTTTCCAAATACTGTGCAGTTTTATATTGAGAAATGTACTCTTTACATTAAACTGAAACATCCCACCTTTCCAGAATGATCATTATATTTCCAGTGATTAACCCATTGCCAAATAACCGTCTTTGAAAGCTTGTATTTGTTTTGTTTTTTTGTTGCATTTTAGCAATACAACTAATACAACCTTTTTTTTTAACACATTGCTGACATCAAATTAAAAATGAGTTTATTAGTTTTCAAAAGATCGATAAATGTCTCAGTTTTGGCATTCTGACATGTTGTTTGTATAATCCATTAAAGATTTGCAAATCATTGCCATCTGTTTATATTAACAGTTTTGTGCAGGTCCCAACTTTTTTGAAAGCAGAGTTGTAGTTGCTAACGAAATAACTGGAGAAAAAAAATAACAATAAAAATACAAGCAGAGAGATTACTGAGATTATACTAGTTTAGCCTACCTTCCTGAGCATCGAGTTGAGGGAGGAGTCCTGCAAACAGGACACCAAGAAGGGCACATAACGGTAAAAACCGATGCCTCCTCATCATTAGATGAAACAAAGAGGACACCTGTAAAACCAAAGACAATATGATATTAGCCTCAAAGCAAAAACAACGGTCACATCCTGATACCAATACTTTGATTGACAGTGCAAAAGTTTATGTCTGACATACCAGGCAAGCAAGAAAAAATCTGTCACACTGTATGGCAAGATGTTAGTTCCTACTGATTCCGCCTGTGCAGCCTCAGAACATTTCAGTTGTTTTAAGCTATGACAAGCACTTCTTATCATATCATCATCAAGCTTTTGTGCTAGTAGCCTGCATGGATATGGAACATCGCGTTAGTTCTGGCAGACCACGTAGTCAACGCGCCCTTTGCCTATTGGCTGACGCCGGCCCAACCCTTATGGCCAGCTGCGCTCAATGGGTAATCAGCTGCTGCTCGCAATTGGATGCTGGCATTTGGGGCACTTCATTTAAACTTGGTTTGCTGTCACTGCTTTTTTTTGCTCTCTGCTTGCACCCACCACCTCCCCTGGTCCACCGACTTCTCATTGCCAAACAATGTCATACTGTTGTTCATTGTTGCTTGCTCTGTTCTAGGGGGTTTGTTGCCTTTACAGCAAATGGAAGGCACTCCACCTGAGGATGCTACTGTTCCCTGTCTTGGCTTCCATGGAGCTCATGGAAAAGTCGGGAACTTCCTCCGAACAGAGCCATACCGCCAAACATAATTGTATGCATTCAGAATAAGCTTCTGAAATTCATCTCTGTTTCTCGTCTCGTTTTGACGAGAGTGGTTCTGACAGAAATCTATTTATGTCAATTGCTGCTTGTGTTGATAAATCGGTGGCAGAGACTGGTAATGATCAAAAACACCTGTTAGAGCGACAAGCCAAAATACTTCAGTAATTAACTCTCCTGGCAAGGACAGATTTTTCCAACACACATAATGATTTGTTCCTAAAAGGTGTTCGACCAAAAAAAAGCAGTTTCACAGCAGGAGTGTATGTTTTCTGTTCTGTCAGCGTTTCCTCCTTTGACGCATGCAGTAAGTCACAGGGAACAAAAGAGATGTCATACACTGTTCGTTGAAACACTTGCTGATTTAGCATATAATAAAGGACTTATATTATGACACATAAGAATTGCTGCTTTTATACTTGAGTCATTTTATGACCCAAATTTTTAAAGATAACCATCCAGTGCAAAGCAAATCCCAACCGAGGACTTTCAAAAACTAAAAAAGTGGTACTTCATGAAGATACAAATCCCAGAACACACATGCACACATCCATAGCATATTATATGTATCCTGTGGTTATAATATGCTTTACAGAATCAAAAAAATTTGAATTGTAGTACAGAATATATCAGACACATGATTCTTAATGTTTTCAGGGATTCTAATAAGAGGCTATGAATACAAACGGAAAAGCACCCTCAAATGGAAGACATGAACTGTAACACATTAATTCTTTACAATTAAGCTAATGAAGGGGAAAATAAGTAAAGCAGTGGAATTTCTTTACCAGTCCATGTGTCTTTGAACTTTGTGTTTTCCATTAGAAAAAATAGTAAGACCCACCAGACATGAGTTGAGGCATTGTTCAACCTGCTCACCAATATTTTCAGTGGGGTTGTGTATGAGCCCCTACTAGACAGCACATTAAGATTTTTTTTTTACCTATTTATATGTTAGCTTCGTGCTCATCTTTTCATGTCAAGCTATGGTGTTGACCTATTTTTGCTGTTTGGACTGTAAACAAACTCACTCCAACACAAGTATTTGAGAATAAGCTACTGAGTACTAAGTACTAAGTTTCTGAGTTACACAAACTTAGCACTAAAGGCAAAATAGACCATGTAACCAGTCGTTCGTTCACAGTTGTAGAACAATTCATTATCTTATAATGAATGTCTTAAAATAACAGCACATCTTTTGAAAGACTGGCAAGCACTTAAAAGCAGTTGGAAGCTACTGAACAACAACTAAATAAGTTACTGCAAAGCTGTGTTATGTCACACAAAAGCGCACAAGAGCCAGTTATTAAGCCTTTCCACGGTGTGCAAAAAGAGGATCATGACATCTATAAAGGTTTTCATTAAACATTAAACTATTCTAAATATACACAGTTTATTTCAATCAAACGAGAAAGTTGAAAACCAGAGATTTCATTCCCGTAGTCTCATAATGCTGTCACTATCCAGATACAAGAAGTGAGTCACAAAGTTTCTACATTTTAAGGAACTGTAAGCGTCTTTGTACACAAATGTTTGTGTTATCCATGCTCATGTGATTTCAGGTCACTCAAAAGCCACGGCTCTTCATATTTTGCCAGGCTTGGCCAATGTGACAACGCTTTGGCTTCCTCTCAACTCCACAGCGAAAAACATCATAACACAGTGGAGTCCTGTTTTCTTTGGTACAGGCAGTCAAAACAATGGCAGACTGGGGAATTATCTAAGAGGAAAGATTTCTTGGACAAATGCAATAACCAACAGCTGGATTAGCCAGAATGCTTGATAAATGCTCACCCTCTCCAGTCACAGAGGTCATAGCTTCAGAACTGGCATTCCATCAAGTTTTGATTCCCAATGGGATTAACATTTTTAAACATGTAATAACAGTTTTGTTTGCAATAGAATCACATTGCTCATTGCCCATTTCATATAAGTGTTACCGGGTTGTATTTATATGATATACACTCTATTTTCCTTCATAGAAATGTAATAAAATCCAAAGTATTTACATTTTATTCAAGCAAATGGTTCGTTATGAAGTTAGTGGACACATGCACTATCCAGCTACACCAAGTTACATACCTGAGACGAACTACTAATATCAAGTGTGTTTGTATGCTAAATTGGAGTCAACAGATTTTCTCAACAGAAAAAGGTGACAAGCTAAACAAGAGGATTAAAGTACTGACCAGTCTGCTCCGTACACTGTACACAGCAGTATATTCATTTATTGCTGTTATTCATAGTTGTTCTTTTACATTCACCAAAGACAGACACTGTGATGTACCTTACAAGGACTCTGATACACATTTGCAGTTGGACCTCAGAGATTTTTAGTAAAGACCACACACTAGCACATGCATACAAAAACATACTCACTCAAGTTCACAGTGCAGAACAGCCCATGGATTCTTTTGGTTTGGTGACAGATACTGACACGATTGTTCACAACACTGCAATACCTTTTAGGGTAGGAAGATTCACTTGCTACTGTGACTTTAGAGAGACATTGGGGTTCTTGTGGACAGAGGGTTGATGCAGTGGGTAACTTCACAAATGATTGCTTAAAACCTTTAAGATGGAGATGCTCATCAAAACCATAAAATAAAGCCAGCTATATTCACCTATCACTGGTCACTGAGGACTGACATTTAAAAACATACTGCACATATAATTAGCCAACTCTGGATGCAACTGTAATGCTAATGAATTGCGATATTTTTCCAGCTTGAAAAATAAATAATGAGTTCAGTCTTGCTGTTTTCTATAGGCCATAGATGGAAGTTGTACTTAGTAAGGAAAAAAACAAACACAAAAAGCCCTAATGTGTGACTCGTTTCCAACAACAAATGGCCTGCTTAGTTTGCTGCTAACTCGTGAACATGGTGGGAAATTTTGTGACTGAATGCCATAGTTTTCCCTAGAAAACTGTGGACTTTAAAACAGATCAATAAAGTGAGAGAATATTACTTCCATTGGACTGGAAGTAAAGGTACAACTTGCTAACCTGTAAAGTTGGCTGATGGTTCGGAGTAGATTCACCCTACGGTCATTTGAACCGTGACATCCAGCCAAGTAGCCCACCCGAAGTTTTTCCGATCTTCGCCGAACATCAGCCGAGTTACCGAGTTATTCCGAATAGCTTAGTACAAGCGCTAACGGACCCTGGCAGTATCTCCAAAATTACCACACTAAAATCACATGTCATGACATCAAACTTCTACAGTAGTACAAATATGGTCTGTACTCACAAAACGATGCATTCGGAAGTTTGTACATAGTCCAGGAGTTTATTATTATCAACACAAGCCTAATAGCTTCTCTGCTGCTAAAGCTGCGTCGACGTCACTTCCTTGATCTGGGAGCTTCAATGTAAGATGAGGGTTGATCTACTACTGTAGACAACAAAGCAAGGCTCCTCAATTTCTCCATTGATAAAATAAATTCACAACTCTACAACATAAAAATCCATGTAGAATATAGCATATACTTTGTATATAAAAGAAGTCGGACTCTCTTTTTGTAAAAGAGAGGAGGGGATGGTATAAAACACAAATCATTTCTGCAAGAGATCACTATTTTCAGACTTATTACACACAATATTGACCATAGTCCTCGCCATTTTCTACTTCCCCTTCTACTTTCAATTCCTTACTTTAATAAACTCTCACCTGTGAGTAGTTATCGTTAAGAGTAAAATAAAATAAAAAGGTTAGGTTTATATGCTACAAAATACATGAGTATTCATGGGTCACAATTTCCATGTCATGTCACATGGATGTTACTCTATGCAAAACAACAGTCTATGGATTCTTTATAGTCGCCCATTTTGTAACCATTGGTTGTTTTGGAGCTGTGGTCAACAGTTCCCGCTTAAGAAAATTAAAAGTGAAAACTAAAAGTGAGTGAGTCTAGCTAGTTGTACATCCTGCCACACTTACTCCACTCTTAAAGAGATGCTAAATTTGATCCCACCTAATGTTTACTTAAGTCATAACAGTGTCAATAATTATTAATTTACACACATACTTTCACAAGACAACAAAATAACTAAATTGTCACGACACAAGAAGCAAATAGAATTTGCACAAGATAACATGTATCTTATATGAAACTTTAACTTGTCTCAACTGTAACAGCTTCCTTAACACCTCCCACATTGCAAACTAAATCCTTTTTAGTGTACAATTTTTACTCATGAAACTAAGTGGTAAACCAAAGGGATGAATCTCATTTCTACAATTTATGGCAGCTTCTGGGTGTAAGACCCAACCCTGCCCCTAACTGGCATCATACAAAGAAATAACACTTGCATGAATTAACCAAAAGGCTGCAGGGATCAGCTTCCTCAACTCAGCCCCCATCTGGAAGGATGGGATATAACATGTGTGGGGCAGATGAGAGGAGGATCAATAATAAAGTTTAAAGAGGGAGGGGGAGACAGATCCAGCAGGCTGTTCCACACAGCTGGTGTTTGTTAGTCCGTCTGGCATCTGACAGATGTGTCATCTAAGCCTGTTACATATCAAACTTTATACCTCAGCTTGGTAAAGAAGAGAGAGAGATGATAAAATAACCTGCAGACACAGCAAATTATTTTGTATGGTCTGTTTTTTGTCCTGTTTTTTTACATCCCTTACATTACTGATGATTGCTTCCTTAAATAGCAAACTTTGTTGTATCTCTTCCAATTTCTAGGCATCTGTATGCATTAAAGAAAAAAATGAAAAACTGGTGAGGAGAGTAGCCATAAAACACACAATTGCTGATATATGTTGTGTATCTAATAATCATCTGTTAAGTATCTTCATGTTTCCACTGCCAAAAGCATTTTATAAAGAGGGCTGCAGCACCCTTGTACTGCTGGTAGTAAATTACATGAAAATACTTGAAACGCATAAAACCATATCTGCCACTCATAAAAGCTTTTCTTTTGTCTTTTTAACAATGACCAAGATGGTATAATAGCAACAGGTTATAACAACTCCGTTGCTCAACTACAACAGAAAAACATGAAGTACCTCATAAGAAATATATTGTCATTCAAATATATTAATTGTCAGGAAAATAAAACAACCCAATTGATAAAACCCAAGTCATTGTAAAGAATACTTGCCTCACTGCTTAAACAGTCTAATAAGGGAGGTGGAAGATTAATGGTTTACATCTGGTCAAGTAAACCACCTCCATCACCACCCATTTAACCTTTTTCATTAACTTTAAACACTTTTTTTTTAAATAACATTCATTTATTTATTCATTCTTATCTTACAGAAGAAAGCTTTTTCAGTTCTCCCTGTGTATATGGCCAGAAAAATGGGAAAAACCTTCTTCACACATTTCCAATCCTGTATGTCAGGGAGGGTGTGGTTTCGTGCAACTACTGCAGTGGAAAAATCTACCCATCCATTTACTCTTTGTTAGAACATTACCATTCCTGAATTCAACCTAAGGCTAAAATCTGATATTGGGAGGTAATTGTTGACAAACAGAAATTAGTTTAATTTTTGTGTAATTGTATTTAGCAGGTTTAGCTATGCATTTGTTACATAAAAGTGTTCTTTAATGGAAAGTAAGTACCTCCATGAAATGACTATGTATGGCAATGTCTTACAAGTTTACAGTTAAAACCCTAACTGTATATCATAGTTCAAGGTCTGCGACACAACATCTAAGCGGTTTTACTCAGTACGATTATTTGTCATTTGAAATCAAACTGAGAAAGAAATGAAAATGCGTAACAGAAAACATTTTTTAGAATTCACATGCATCCTGCACAGCATTGCTGAGGTTTCCTTCAACCTCACTGCGGCGCACCTCTTGCCCTTGAAGCACTCTCACCACTAAAGTATAGGTTCAGTCTTACTGCTAAACGTATGCTCTCGGATATTTACAGGGTATATGCCAAAATCTGTGAGAAAAGCTATAATCATCACAGTCATCATGAGTTTACATGTCATGACTTGAAACTATGCTATGGTCAGTGCTCTGCAGAACATACGATGCAAATTGAGATGAGTCTTAAAGTTGTTAAATTAGGCAGGCATGCGAGCTTTTTCGAACAACACCACATATTTAAAACTTACCCTGAGCTGAAGTTGTTGTACTCCACTTGAATTGTTTTTGAAGATTAAAATTGTGAGTTATGTAAAATGACAGAAAGCTTGACTTTTGGTCATTATCGTCCGGATAAAATCCTTAGGCTGGCTGTTCCACCACCTCCCTATGAAAGGGAGCTGAACCAGGCAGTAATAAGGACGCACTGATAAGAGAGCTACAAAGAGAGATGTCCTGAATGAAGGAAGAAATGGTTGAGACAGTAGACAGGCACCCTCACAGTCTCAAAACAGAGGAGCTGTGGTGCTGAGTTCAAGGTTGGGATGGGACAAACTTCCAAACTGCTGGAGGTTTGCCACCTCTCTTCCTCCTCCCACTCTCTCCAAATAAAGGAGAAAAAATTTAAGGGGAAAGAAGAGAACAGGGTAAGGAGAGCGGGGGGGGGGGTTAATGAAATCCAGACACAGCCTGGTTTGGTCTGGATGTGAGCAGTGGGAAGGATGATGTCACAAAGTTAGAGTGGGTTTTTCTCTTTCTACAGTTTGCCATTTCTCCCTGTTCCTCTGTTGGGCCCTTCTCATGACTCATCTCGGGCCAAGTAAGGCTTTGGATATTAGGATGATTTTTGTGCTTCTTTATCATTAGCAATGAACCACTTTTTTTTTGGTGGAAAAAATGGAATTTAATAAGCTATATAATGCTGAACTACAATCGATAGATCCATTAATGACTGATTAAAAACTGTTTCTCTTTACATTACACTGCCTGGACAGCTGATAACGATGCACTGCCTGTTCGTCATTTTGGAGTGAAATTTCACCAATTGACCTTTAAGCAAACAAACTCTTCCAAAAAGGAATATGCCAGACAGTGTGCTGGCAGTTTTAAAATGTTAATGCTGATAAATAAAACCAACGACAGACCGCCATGACCTATGCAGCCAGTAACTACAAAATGAAAATTCTAATACTGAATGGATTGCATTTATCTAGCACTTTTCAAGTCTTGCTGACCACTGCAAGTGCTTATACACTACAAGCCACATTCCACCTAGAGTCATACCGCATTTCTTAATGTACACAATAATATCTATAAATATACATATGCATATATATATATATATTTTTTATTTTTTTTTTCAATAGAAAGTTGTGATCAATACAACAACAACAGAAAAGGACTCTTTCAGCAGCCCTATAATGTCAAACTCTTAAATATATATGTGTATAAGAGTTGTAAAAGTGAGCTTAACATTAGTTGATTATCAAGCAGTATTACTATGCTGGGATTTCAATTTGCTGACCAATTCACCCCCTCCATCCCTCCTCCAAAAAAAGGCTCCAGAATGTACCATATGGAAGTATTTAGAACAGTGACCCAGTTCATCTATGTCCCTTTGACTGAAGGTCATTACTCATACAACAACATTTTTTGCTCAGCTATGCACTGTTATGATGGTGCTAGGCAACCACTGCTATAGCCGTTAGAAAGATTGTTAAGGAGCCAGAGTTTCTCAAAATATAATAATGATAAATAAAAACTGGTGATTGAATATGGTGCTCTTATTTAATACATTCAAATACTGTATCTTGTCAAATGAGGTCAACCTGACATGTACAAGATATTAAATATTTTTAGCAAATGCTCATGGAGACCACATGGATCCTTGAAAACCAAAACCTTTCATGTTCTAACAAGAACTCATAATGACACTGTTAGATGAAATAAATCACACTCAGCTTTTAACTATGGCCTGACATACTGAGGCAGGGCAGAGCTGAACTAAGATTAAAGTGCATCAAAGTGCATAATGTTACCTGTCATGCTTTAAAAGCTGCTCGACCCTTGTTTCTCTCATTAATACTCGCCAACAGTCATAACCGAGAGGTAAAGATGAGAATCAGTAAACTTTTTGTCGGATTAAACATGTAAACTAAAACACGCCACCGTTTTCTTCAGGATCCACATGATGATTTGGGTGTGGTTGTGGTTCCCGCAATATGTGGAAATTATGAACAGCAAAGGAAATGTTTCCTGTAAGCCCTGCAACACACTGAACACAGTTCAGTGTTTACTATATTACCAAATAAAAGCATGAAACTTCCTTTCACATAACTGCAGAATTCAAACTGGTTGCTTTCCCCTCCTGCAAAGACATTACCATTAGGAACAAACTGCTCACTAGAGAGTTTTAGGAAAAAGGTTTTGATTGAATCCATGCACAAGCAAATAAATGGGAGCTGTATCGGTCTTAGCTCGCTTGTACTATTTCCACTGACGAAAGTATTAATACTCATAGATGCTTTAAAGAAGCCTGCATAAATGATGGCAAATAATACTGAGGAGTGAAGTTTTATGACCATCTTAAAGCTGCTTAGCTTTGCTTAGTTCACTGTCTATACTGTTAATTCTGTCTATACTCTTAATTCTGTTTATGCTGCCATGTGTCATATCTATACAGATTTGCCACTGCCTTTTCTTATATCTTTTTGCTTGTATATTTTTTTTATTATATTTTTTAATCTTCTACTTTATATTTTACTTCATGTTTATTGCAGTTTGCACCAGGGATAAGAGGGAAACACTATTTCAATTCACTGTATGTCCTGTACATATGGCACCATTGATAATAAAAGTTGACTTGACTTGACTTAGCCAGCAGAAGCATAAATATGCGTCCTTGTTGTTGAAAAACTTTGATATTTGATTACTGTGTTGTTGATTCAAGTACTAAATCACTGAACACATATTAATATACCTCTGCTTACAGAATGATTGCCTTTAAAGATTGCTTCATTTGATTTAGACTGGAGAGAAATAGCCTTTACCAGTTTATGTTCATGCTCACTTTGTACAAATTAAGAAGAGGAAACATGAAGTCATGAACTCACCAAACACCCATTCATTGGATAAGTATGTTAGCATTATCTTTTTTTTTTTTCATTTTATTTTGCTGACATCATCGTAAACTCTTAAAAGATGCTCCAGGACCCCTGGAACAGCACTGGGCTGTGCAGCGATAGTGGTTTAACCACACTACTATAACTTCTTCATTCACTTGAAGCCCATAAGAGCTTTTCTTCGGATGCAAAATCATTAAAAAGATATGCATTTTTGTGAATGAAAGTAACAAACCTTCATAATTTCCCAATTTTAGTGGAATGTCCTTACTGGTCAACCAGACTTTTTGACCGGGGGTGTATTGAGGAGCAGGAATGTGTCTGCCAGTCGGCTATTGTGTTCTGCAGTGCATAAAAGGACCTCCGGGTCTGAATCCATTTCCGCTGAATGCATTGGAGATGATGCTGGACGGAGGGGACCTCCAAATCCCTCTCCTCTTCCAGAAATAATGGTGGTTGGTACCCCAGTGATGCTTCGAAAGGTGACAGACCTTTGGCAGAGGATGTGAGAGAGTTATGGGCATATTCGATCAAAGATAAATGTTGACTCCAGGAAGAGGGGTTGTTGGCTGAAACGCAGCGGAGTGCTGCTTCCAGCTCCTGGTTAAGCCGTTCTGTCTGTCCATTAGACTGAGGGTGATGACCAGAATTAAGGGAAACCTTGGCACCAAGTGCTGTGCAGAAGTTTCGCCAAACCTGAGAGATGAATTGGGGTCCCCGATCGGACACTACTTCAGCTGGGATGCCATGGAGATGGAAAACATGATTAGTAAGCAGGTCAGTGGTTTCAGCAGCAGAAGGTAATTTGTCCAGGGGAATGAAATGAGCAGACTTGGAAAATCGATCATTAATGGTGAGTATGGTGGTTTTACCTTGGGATGAGGGCAGACCAGTAACAATTAAAGGAGATGTGTGACCAGGGCCGACCAGTGACCTCCAGAGGTTGTAGTAAGCCAGACAGGGGGCGATTAATGCTTTTGCTACGGGCACATACTGAGCAAGCATTAACGTATTCCTTAGTATCATTCTCCAAGGAGAGCCACCAAAAGTAGCGTTGAAGTAGAATGGTGGCTCGGTCGATTCCGGGGTGGCATGCAAACCTGGCAGCGGCTCGAGTGGAGATGGGTATAAAACGACGGTCAGGAGGACCAATGCCCGGGTCTGGATCCAAGGTAAGTCCATGACATATTTTATTGTCAATCTGCCACGACAGACCTCCGACCAGGCAGGTAGGGGGAAGGATCCGACCAGGCTCATCAGATTCCTCCTCAGAGGCGAACTGTCTGGACAATGCGTTGGGTTTGATGTTCCGGGAACCTGGGCGATAAGAAATGGAGAAGTTAAAACGGCCGAAGAATAATGACCAGCGAGCTTGGCGGGAATTCAGTCACTTGGCCTCTTCGATTTAGGCAAGGTTTTTGTGATCAGTCCCAATGATGAATGGTTGCTTGGCCTCCTCCAGCCGATATCTCCACTCCTCCGGCAGTTGTCTACCTGTCCTGTTTTATCTGTTGCTTATTGCTGCATTGTTTTGTATATTGTGCCAAGATATCTCTGGGTTGCCAGTGTATGACCGTCAGGCACTTATTGATCTAAATCGATCTTATGAGACTTTTTAAACCAAAACTTTGAGGATCAAACATCCAGACTCCCTCCTCATCTAGTCTCAGTACCAGCTTACCTGTGGCGCATACCTGTCTCTGGGCCGAGAAAGCGGGCCAGAAGACGTGGAGGCGTTCTGGTAAAGTCAGAGCCTACTGGAGGTCAACTTTTGGGATCACTCCCCTCCTTAATAAACCTGGATGTCCAGCGCTCCAAGGAACACATGGATTGCGGTGGATCCAGCCTGTGGCTCCCATGCGCCTGGACATCGGCCTGCGCCATCTGCCACTATGGGCGCTGCCACCCAAGCACCTTGTCAGACACCACGCAGTGGATCTTTGATGCTTCCGGCCGTTGCGCGGCAGCCCGCCGCGGGTCTGCGAGGATGTGACTCTACGACTGGGCCTACTAAATGCTAGATCGCTAGCCAACAAAACATTTCTCCTAAATGATTTCTTCCCGTCTCACAAACTGGATTTTATATTGCTCACGGAGACATGGCTCCAAGTCGGTGAGTTTACCCCATTCTCAGAAGTTTTTCCTCCCGAATGCCTCTATCTAAACTTGCCTCGGATGACTGGTAGAGGCGGGGGGCTAGCAACAGTATACAAATCCAGTCACAGCTGTCGGCAGGTACCAGCAGATTAATTTTCCAGTTTTGAGCCACAGACATTTGTCATCAATTTTGATACTCCAGTCCTGTGTGCTCTGGTGTATCACCTTCCTAAGTTTAATAAAGATTTTATTCAGGACTTTACAGACTTTGTGACAGGTATATTGCTGATCTATGACCTATTTCTGATTGTCGGGGATTTTAATATCCATCTGCTGTGAATCCAGACCACTAGCAGAATACTTTTTAAATCTGATTGATTCTTTTAACTTGACTCAGTCGGTGTCGGTCTCAATACATGAAAAAGGACACACCCTGGACCTGGTGCTGTCCTTGAGTGAGATCTGTGAAACACACTTTTCTGACCACTTTGCTGTACTGTTCTCGGTAACGCTGTCACAGGGTGTGATCACTCCTTGCACCCCAGTACGCCGGGCGCGCACAATAAATTCCCAGAACCGCTTCCCTGTTCTCTGGCACTTTCAGTGAAACGTATCATTAGGATTTGCAAAACCCTACTCCGGATAAACACCTCTCTTACTTACTCTTAATGAAACTTGTATGGAGGTTTTAGACTCAGTAGCCCCATTTAGACTAAAGCGCATTAAATCTATGGCACAACCTTGGTTAAACGAGCGAAATAAAGACCATCTTCAGGTTTCTCTGCAAATCCTAAGAGATAGACTCGCTGAATATCAGAGAACAGTTAAAGCTGTATTCAATATAAACACAAGAAACTTGTGCTAAAGAAAAATAAAGGACCAGACTCAGTGAATAATTCCCTATACTCCCTATAATATAGATCAGTGAGCAGTGCTGACCAACATGTCATTGGGGTCATCAGATGGGAACCTCCTTTAATCAGTGTTTCACCTAGTTGGGCCACGACACCTCCAGGAGGCTAGACAATGGCTGTGTTTGAAACCGCCTACTACATACTACATACTTGCATCTTGGGTAGTTTGAGTGTGACAAGTAACCTCATGATGAATACTCAACATTTCGGCGAGTATGCATCTAGTGTACATCCGGGAACTTAAAAAAGTATGACTAGTAGGAATAGTAGGAAAAGTAGGCGGTTTCGAACACAGCCAATGACCACTGGCGTCCCAGAGTCACCCCCCTAATGCCAGCCATCACTGCTCCTCACACCACAACAACCATCTTTTTTTTTTTTTCCACAACCACAAGCTATCCCAGCCTCTCACCAACTGCACACCAGTCATAGCGGGGGTGGGGATACAAACCCTGGTTCGGGTAAGGGGTGGGGGGAATAGAAGAGGTAAAGATAAGTAGGAATGGGATTCAAACCCTGGTTCGGGTAGGGGGTAATGAAAGTATAGAGGGTGCCAGAGGTGGAGGCATGACAAGAGACACTATCAGATTCAGCAGACAAACTCACCTAAACAGTCCTACAATCACTAAAAATGCCAGCAAAAACAAAGTCGTAACAGCCAACTCACCTAAAATGGCCACCTGGTTTCAAAAGGCTCACATGGGCCACACCCTCCACTTAAAGGCGGGGTAGGGGATCTTTTTCTGGAACATTTTTTTACATATTGCTTGAAATACTCTTCACACCCCCATTGCAACCAATTAATTAAAAGTTTTGACACAAATATGAAAAGTTTTAGTGGCCTCTAGAACGTACAATCTAGGAAGAACTGTATCCAATCATTGTGAACGGACCGTTCACAATGATTGGATACTGATGCCGTCTGTCAAACTGCAATCTGCTCCTCCCTGTGCGCGTACCTTGCTCCGTGAACGTCCAGAAGCTTGGCAGGAAGCTAAACTAGAGCCAGCTTGGCTAGCACCTAGCATTATTAAACGTATAGTTAGCATAAACTAAATACTAAATACGGCAACGATCGATGCTTGCTGTCAGAACAGCGCTCGTGCACCTTCGTGCTTGTGCGCGTTCATGTACTCTAGAGGCGTGCCTTCGGGGGAAAAGTGAAGAAAAGGGTTGGGACTTTTTACCTGTGTATTTTCAAAATGCAGCTTCGCTGGACTCAAAATCCAGGATCTCCTACCCTACCTTTAAATACTGAGTTTCTTCCTCGTCTCTTCCAAGACTCTGTTTTCCCTAAGTGCTCCCCCTGGTGGGCCCCCAGCTACAATTGCTTCTTCTAATCCAAATCCACTGACTGGACTTTACTGCCTCATCTGACACTTCCTAGCAATTCTTATTGCTATTTCATTGATGACTTTCTTAATATGTGATTCAGTTGCTATTTTGAAGCACTTTGGTCAGCTGAGGTTGTTTAAATGTGCTATATAAATCAATTTTGAATTGAATTGAATTCAATAGTGTGGTGGTTAACACTGTCACCTCACAACAAGAAGGTGTCTCATTTAAATCTTGTTTGGGGACTTTTGTTGCACATGGGCTCTCTCGGGTTACCCCAGGAAGACTCTTTGTTGGCCATGTCAACCTGTCCAGGATGTACCCTGCCTTATAGCCTATGGCTGCGATGCTGCATAAGCTAAAACAGTTATGAAAAATGATTGGTATAAAGAATAATTGTACTGTCATGAATTTCAACAACTTTTTGAGTCTGAGATTGATCTTTTAGCTGTTTTTTTTGCCATTTTTCTTAACATTTTGTGGTCTGACAAATTAAAAAAAATGTTTTTAAACTTGTGGGATATCTACTTGTGGGAAGATGAACAACTTTCATTTTTTCATGGGAAAATAAAAGAATGTACAAGAAACCTATTAAGTGTATGATCCCCTGATGGTTGAGTTACTTCTGGTGGTTCAGATCAGAAGCTGGAGACAACAAGACTGATGGAATACATTCTAATTGATCAAAGTAAACAGAAATTGAATGGAATCTTGGAGGCAATATCTATAATGCATTGCAAAGAAGAAACCAAGGTTTACGGTGGACTGTGGTTATGCAGTTGTACCACTTGTTGTTTAAAGTACTTCTCATATGAACATTGAATAGCGAACATAATATAGCGAATATTTGCAGAAGAAACATACATAAACTTTACTGAAGTGAAATTTAATAAAACTGCCCTTCTATTGTCAAAATGCAAGCAAGCATTGTTTTATTACTCAGCATTTTTTTATTAAACAAACTAAGCTTATGTTTTAGCCACATATTCAAGCTACAGCTTTAGAGAATTGTCCTTTGATGAGTTCCATATTTTGACTGACCCCTCAGCTTGTAAGTCCAGATGTGTTCACTATATTCCACTTCAGGATATTAAGAAAAGGAAATCTTAGTTTTTGATACGGCCTACTGCTGGAAGAATTGAAATGTAAAATCCCCTCTCTTTTCTTGGACTGCAGATTTCTGTTTGAAACATAGCTCCCACCCCTAAAGCTAAAAGGTGTGAGTTTTTCTGTTTGATGGTGTTTTTTACCTACCCTGTCCTGTACAGTATCATGGCAAGCATAATGATGTGCCAAACATATTTACTTTGCCAAGAGAAGCATTATGGATGGCTCCTCTTGATTGAAGCCAAAAAATTCCTTTTTTTAAGAAATATTTTTGTTTATTGTTAGAATTATATAATAATGCCAAACCTGACAGGGGGAAGATAGGAAGGGAGAGAGTAAAGAGAAATGAGACAAATATATAAGAGAAAGAGAACAACAACAAAAATGTATAAGTAAATCCCAAGCAAAACCAGACAACCACCGGCTAAATCTGTAGCTGAACTTAACAGAAAACACCCAACAGTGAAGAGCCGTCAAGAGCACCTACAGGAAGACAAAACAGCAACACCAGCAGCAAGTATATGAAACACAAGTGGATGCTGATGATTAAAATCACAGAACATGTATTAAGCATGTGAGTGAATGAGCGTGTGTGAGTGAGTGTGTGTGCATGCAAAATATATGGCATAGGTCTTACATTAATTGTGTTAAATAATGGGTGCAGAAGGCTGTCACCACACTCCAGGGATTAGAGGCAGGCAGAAAGGGCCCCAAGACCCGGGCAACCCCACGGAGCATGGAACCCAGGCAGCCCGTTTCAGGGACAACCATGTGCCCACCCACAAGACAGCACAGGAAGGCCCTGTACCAGGCTCTATACCAGAAAGGACCCTGACAACAAACAACAGTGGGACAGCCCACGTCCCAATGCCCCTGGCAAAGTGCCCCGGGACCCAAAGAGGGGGGTGTAGCAGCGAACCGCGGGGAAGAGTGACAGGGCTGCTCAGAGGCCCCTTGGTGCTGTGCGTACCAGGAAGAGAGAGAGGTATGGGAATGTATGGGACTGGGAGGAAAGGAACTCCCCCCAGAAAGCCACCTCATGGACTGGCTACAGCTACCCCAACCTGGAAGGGTTGATGGTGTTCAATCAAGGAACAATATGCCAGCCTGGACATCACCTCGATTTGCAAGGCGTCAGATGATATACAGATGCAAAGTGGGCTACTGGAACATGACTTTCTTGTATTGAAGCATAAATTACAACTGAGATTCCACTATAACAGCAATCCCAGTTTGAGGAAATGTATGTAGAGGATGTGGGACCAATGGATACTTTGAAACCCAACATCTAAACTAACAATAAACTATTTAAAACCTAGTGTTCTAATATTTTTAAACAAAATATGCTATAACATCGAGAAAACAATTATGTTCAATAAAGTTGCTACAGTAAGGGGGAGCCAGGATGCCAGGTCATGGGGGATAATTCATTATCTGCACCATCCAAGAATGAGTACCAAGCCCCATTAAAAAGCCCCGATGGCCTCAACAAAAGGACAGCTGATCTGAGATGGAAAATTACGGACAAACTAGGACTTGTAGTCTGCATGGCTCTTTGCCGAGGGCCTGAAATTCACTGTGGGATTGCGAGTATCCCGCATAATACAATCAACTCCCGAAAATCATGCTCTTATAATCCGGGAAATTCACTTGATAAAATATAAGGATTTACCAGAAACTCTCACTATCTCAATAAACCTTATTTAACCTCGTATGTAGGGCAGCACCTTCAAAGAAGGAAAAACGATTCTGTCTTTGATTATTAATTGAAATATTAACTTAGTCTCATATCTCGCTACTTTCGTGAATTCTCGTTTGGTTTGACAGACATTACGTAAATAAAGTATACAACACAACCTGTTAATTATATATATATGTATATATATATATATAAAATTAACAGGTTGTTTTAATAAATAGTTTAATAAATAGTTCATATATATATGAACTATTTATTAAAACGATATGACCAAAACATGAACCTTAAAACAAAAAGAAGATATACGTTGAATATGGGTGATTATATAACACATATAACACTTATATAACCTATAACACTTAGTGAATTGAAAATAAAATAGAGGGGGATGGAGAGGTACCGGATTTACTTAAATAGTTTAGGTTTGTTTACTATTTGTAGCTAAAGACTGACATCTTGGATTCATTTATCATTTTAACAGTGAAAATCTCAAAACACCCATCCATTTCCATCTGAAAGATGAAAGAAACGGGCCGACCTTACTTCACTGTAGTCGTTAGTCAGCTCGCAACACACCAGGTGATAGCCAGCGGAGTGGATTTCTCTCGGTTCCGCGTCTCAGAGCCTTCCTTTGGTTATGGATGACTTTAGCGGACTTTGCAGTCCACCGGTGCTTCTCGTTGCCAAGGCGACGGGACTGGCTGGTACCGAGGACTTCACCGTACAAAATGACAAAATTGTCCAAGTGTCGGGAGTTGGTTGGTTGCTTACCAACTATGATGAGGTGAACTTAAGTTCACAAAATATTAACAAAAAGTTGACAAGCTTGACGCTGGCTTTCTTTGTAAGAAAAACTATGTGATAACGTGCAGCAGCGAAGGTTAAAAACGTGCGACGTAAAAAGACATGGATGACGAGTGAAGAACAAAAACACAAAACATATATCTTTCATTCTGTTTCTTTCGTTGTTCGGATTTTCTTATTCCTCATCTTTCTATCTTGTCTTAGTCTTCCCATCTTCTTCTCTGTTCTGAACTTTCTTCTTCATGATTCATTCTCTTCACATCATTCTGAAAACCTCTGCATGATTCTCTTTCTTCTTCTGCAAACTTGATTTCACTGAGAACCTGAAAGAACTTGTACAAAGATAACAAACACATTTAGTACAGTTTTAAGATTCGACTGAAAGTGACTCTGAGTAAAGTAATGCTCAGTTCTATTTTGGCGTCTGGTTCTCTTATCTGGGTGGACGAGGGGAAAATGTCACCTTTGATTTACTTAGTCCAGATAAAGTAGGGAATGGGTTAGTCTCCCATTTCTCCAAAAAGGGTTCTTTTTTTGTTCAGCTTAAATTGTTAATGCACGCCGCATAGGTTTTATGGCACAGTACTGTTACTAAATACACTCCCAAATGCTGTCATAGGCCGAAGGTTGTTGTGAATTAGTCTCTCAGTCTTTTCCTTTGAAGAAGTTGTCCTAGGCCTACATCTGGTTCTTACACAGAAAAACCCCACAGGAATGTTTGGGTCTTCCAAAGGGTTAAGTTTGTATTAATTCCACACTTGAGTACGCTAAGCATACCATTACAGTGATGTGTAATAATGCACATATTTGAAACGCAGCCATAAAACTAAAATAAAAATAAAACTAAGAAGAAGAAGATGATGAAAATAAAATGAAGAAAAAGATATCCTTGGCATGCTTTCCACTTTTCTTTAAGTTGCTAAATCCCTCGCATTATCTCTCGCTAGCAAACGAACAGTTGTTGGATTCAGTGTTTAACTGAAAGGCAATCCAAACACGGACCGCTGGTTAAAACGTAAATCCAACTCTTCTGAAATATATCCCAGCAGCAAACAGATTGGCAAAGCTGCAGAGGCCCTTGTGTGCAAACACCCATGCCTTAATGAAAGTGGTTCAAAATCAGGATATGATGGGTGGAAGAAAAGCTTGCGCTTTAAAATGGGCAACTACAGAACTAAATAGAGCAGGGCAGGCATAAAAGATGTTCCTGTGAACTCGGGGAAGCGCAGCAGGACCAATCCAGAAGGTAGGCAGCATGAGGGTCAACATCAAGAGACCCAAAAAAGTCAACTTTCTTCCGAATTACCCTCAAGGACAGACTAAGAGCACACTGGAGACGCAGAGACTCAAGATTGTGGAGCAGTTAATAAGACTTCAACGGAGAGACGTTATTCTCATTCATCAACACTACGGTTGAAACGATTCCTCGAGTTACTCGAGTAACTCGATTACAAAAAATCCTTGAGTCAAAAACTCTGCCTTGAAGCTTCGTTAAATTCCTATAATGCGCATTATGCTCCCTGCTCAGTGCAGGGATCATTGTTCCACACGTGCCGTTTCTGAGGAAGCACACCACTAGAGCATGTTACACATAGACATATAAAGAAAAGAAGAAAAAGAAAAGACTTTATATGTCTATGGTGTTACACATAGACATAATATACGTAGACGCCTCATAGACTGATGCTGCCTATTGGAGCTGATGTATCAGCGCCATCTGGGATGGGTCCCCAGTGCCCCCCCATTGCATTTATTTCGAATGAGGAAGGTGTATATCCCCAACTACAATAATCATAACTCCCCAAATTTTTACCGGCTTTTCACACGGTTTAGTTTGTTACAAACGGTAGAGATTTGGTTATGATACAGGATGCTGTCACACATTAAAAATATGTGCTTTCATGCTGAAAGACTTTGTATTATGCTCTTTAACAAATACATATGGTAGGCTATGGCATATTGATAAATGTATAAATTAATTCATTGTATATTTTAATAAAGAAATGAGTTTGATTGTTCATTTGAATTTATTTCCCTCTCTCTCACACACTCACACACCCATCCCCATCATCAGGCTTGAAGTGCTCACTACAGAGCTTTGACGACTCAGTCGCAACAAAACCCTCCCGCAACTTCTCATTGCCTCCTCAAGCCTGTATCACTGGGAAACCTTCAAAATATGAAGAAGAAAAAAGCAAGAGACGATGAGAGACAGTACCAGTTCCCGCTAACGTTACACGTAATTAACATTAGTTACAATGACATAATATTATATATGGTAAAATAACCTAAATTATTGTTCAATCTTACTTGTGAAAGGTAACCCACGCGATTTGGTATCAATACTGTGCTGGTTATTGCAACCGTAAACTGCACAAAATACGGGGATAGTTGCTTGCTCTCCGTTGACTCCGATTGACTCAGGTGCTGTAGCTCAGGAGGAAGAGCAGTCGCCCACCAATCGGAAGGTCGGTGGTTCGACTCTGGCTTCCATGGGCTATATGTCGAAGTGTCCTTGGGCAAGACACTGAACCCCACGTTGCCTACCGATAAATCTGTCAGTGTATGAATGGTTGTGTGAATGATTATAAAGCACGTAGTGTGTATAGATGTAGACGTGCTGTGTGCGAATGGGTGAATGTGGCATGTAGTGTTAGAAGCGCTTTGAGTGGTCAGTTAGACTAGAAAAGCGCTATACAAGTACAGTCCATTTACATTTACATTTTGCCTAGAGTGAGGAGACCCACCCAATATGGCGGCAACGCTGGATTACGTTCCAGCACGCCATGAGGCTTCTACGTATTTTATATCTATGGCGTTACATTTGGAATTCAGTTGGCGCGATGGCGGAGATCCAAGGGGCACTGGCACGTAAAAGTACTAAATGGGTAAGTTGCAATAAATGGGCTTAGTTTTGAATACACGATTAATCGATGGAATAATCAGTAGATTACTCGATTACAAAAGGATTCGATAGCTACAGCCCTAATCAACACATGCAGCCGACCTTTGCACTGAGGTGTGAAGAGATGGTGAATTCAGGCCCACCCATTGTCGAAGTTGTCGCAAGATGGTTGCACTCTTTTGTGAAGCCCAGGTGAGAAACTTTTAAAAGGTCACATGTAATGCCAAAGTCACCATTTTTCTATTGGCATAATTTGTATCAGAAGTTCAAATTTGAGATGTGGCACTTCTACATTGTGAACTGGGCACTGTTTGAAAACGAATGGATTTTTATAACCTGTCCTTTTTGTGTTCCATGCAGCTTTACTGTGAATTCCAAAGAATCGCCAATCAGAATCTTCCATTTTCCTTCTTTGCTGCACTTGACAAGTATACACCTCAACTTCTAAAGCTCTGGAAGGAAGGCTGGAAGTTTTCGTGAAAAGATGCAAGAACTTCTGATGGCATATGGCGAGCAGGTGTGAATATAACTAAATTAATGATGAAATGTGAGCACTGCTTACACAGCCTAATCCCCTATATGCACACCTTGTCTATGTGTACTTCAGGACAAGAACAACGTTGGTGCAGCGAGGTCAGCAGCCCTGTACGGCCTTACACTCTACCTGAAGGAGGATTCTTCTGGTGTCTTCAAAACTTGCCAGGTATTATACACTATCTTTCCCATATACACTGGCTATTCTGTTCTCAAAGTTAATCAGTAATCATTGGTAACCACTAATGGAAAACAAATTTAGCAATTCGGCTCAATAAGAAATAAAATCATTGGTCCAGTTACAAAACAGAAATTTGTCTTTTAAGCAGATTTGATTTTTTCTTTTTATTTATTTGAATAAGATGGGTATACTGAACATTTTTTGCTTTGCAAGATGAGTTGGAGGCAACCCAGGGAGAAGCAGTGACTCTGGTGGCTCTGGTCAACGATGAGGAGGGACCAGCTAGACTTCCTTTGGAAACACACCATGTGCCAGTCATCCTCGAGGGTCAGGTTGTAATGTCTCACAGATCTTGGCCTGATGCACTTGTGATTTTGTTTGGACTTATCTATGCGCTGCATTTGAACTAGCCTGAGAAGCTGAGCGGGTTCTTTGAGTTTATCCAGGTTGTCTTCTTGAACCTTGATGATGGTAGAAAGCAGCTGAAACCTAAGTTGCAGGCCTTGAGAAATGAGCTTGAATGAAGTGGTGGAGGTTTGGGTTTTTGAGGGCAGATTAGAAAGAGTGTTTTATTTAAAAAGCATCTGATCTAGCTTGTCATTGATATGTGTTGGATCAGGCACTTCACTTGACGTAATGATGTTAGTTCAAATTTGTAGTTTTCACCATTGTGATTTTATATGGCGTTTGCTGTATTTTCTGTTTTGAATACCATGTGAAATTATCTTCCATTTTGTATTCTGTCATATTATTTCTCCCTTTTTCAGTGTTAGTATCTAAAACTCAAATCAGTCAGCCTCTACTTTGATGTAAGGATCATTAACAACTTATTTCACCTAAATGACATATTTAGAGGTTTCAAAAGTCTGTTTTTGACAGCATGATTACATTTTGTAGCTAAATTACAAAATAAAATAACATATTGTAATTCAAGTTGAGAAATCTATACAAGGTTTTTGGTTTTGTCTTGAAGATGTAAGGATTAGCTTACTTTGAGACTTAGCACTTTATTTTGTAATGTCACTGTTTTATATACCATTTTGCAAGTGCCTTGTTATGTTAACAAAACCCATTAAACAATTAGATTTAAATCTCGGATTCATTTTTTGGCTTTTGTTTCCTTAAAGCTGACCCTGCCGTTTCCAAAGATTTTCACAAAGTAAGCTGGTTGATAACATTTGTGGAAAGTAGTTGAATATGGACTGTTCATAAATCCACTCTCTGTTGATAGAGTCACTCTTTGTTTTATTGGCTTTGATCATAAATTCAGTACTGTTAATGAAAACATATCAGCTAAATGTCAAAAATTAAAGTTAAAGATATCTGGAGGACTGACTTGAAAATGTTTACAGGATAGTTGCACATTTTGTACATGGAAAATGTAATGTTCAGCAATAAATGTTTGTAGTTTCTTAAAATAAATAGTTAAAGTTGTGTAAAATAACGTTTAATTAGTGTTCATTCAACTTAAACTGTTTAAGACAATCAGTTTCCTTAAGTGTACTGAGTAAACATTGCAAAGCAACTAGAATGTAAAGATTAATCTCAACAAAGAAAAACAAAGTAAGCTAAACTTAGGTGTAGTAATTTGTGTAAAAAGTCTACCTGTCACACCGTGGTGAGGTCAAGTGGGTTTTTTGTCTCGTCTCCATGTCATGTTTTGTCACTTCCTGTTTTATTTTGAAAGATTAACTCCCCTCTCGTTTCAGGTCACTTGCCTTTCCTCTCATGTCCCAGTCTGATTGTCGCATGAATGATTCCACCTGTTCCCTGTTAACCCGGTGTGTTTAAGAGTCTGCGTCTCCCCTTGTCTTGTGCCAGTGTGTCGTATTTGTTGGTTCAAACGTGCTCTTGGAGAGCTTTGTGAACTCCTGCTCCTTGATTAAAAACTTGTGGATACAACATCTCCTGCTCCTGCGTCCTCCATTCTCTGGGCCTGACAGTGCCATTAAAGAGTACCATTAAAAACGAGCATTTAATGGTACTCAATTCATATGAAAAGATCAATTGAATCATTTGAACTATTCTTAACAACCATTTAAATAATTATAACTTAAATGACGGAGGTTGCTTTAACTCAGGAAAAATTATTCATTATACTTTAAACGTTTGAGTTAATAAACTTCAATAATTTAAGGCAATCGGTTTCCTCAAGCGGTTTGAGTTCAACTAACTCATCAGGTTTTACAGTGTGTGTCAGTAGTGCGTAGATCACTGAAATCCCTGAGAGATGTCCTGGAGCACATGGCTTCCTCTGATGCTCAAGATGCTGAAAAAGCCAAAGGTCTACTGATGGCTGTCAGAAAGTTCAACTGCTCTCTGTCACATGATGAAGGACATACTGATGCATGTGGTTCTTCTCTCAAAATATTTTCAAAGATAAGATAAGAGGAATTCTTCAGCTCTCTTCAAGGTACCAAGTTTAAAGGAGAAAAGGTTTTCTAAACCCACTCTCAAAAAACAGCCTTTGATGACATGAAGAGCAGGTATGTTGGATCCTTGATAAGAGAAATTGACAGAAGAATCCCTTCTGACACACCGGATGTTCTGTCCTGGTTCACAATTTTCAAGCCAAAAAAAGCCATTGTGGCTAAACAGTCTGATAATTTTTCTCAGTATGGTGCAGAGAAGCTCGATAACCTACTGACACAATTCTCAAGTAATGTAAGTGCAGAGGATACACGGTCATAGTTTGCTATGCTAAAGCAAATTATGGTTTCCAGTGACTTGTATGCCTCATTTTCCTTTCAACAGTTTGCAGAAGCTGTCTTGAATTAACATAGTGGTGTGTTCACGCTAATGGAGAAGCTGATTAAAATAGCTTTGGTCATACCAATAGCAAGTGTGTCATATGAACGTGGATTCAGCACACAAAACAGGATTAAAACAAGATTCAGAAATTCACTGACAACCACAAACCTCACCTATCTGATTCTCATTCCAGAGCTTGGTCCTCCTCAAGAGCAGTTTAATTTCTCTTTTTTTTTCCTAATTTTTATTTATTTATTTTTGTTACAATATTTAATATTATATGTTAATAGTGCCAAACTGGACCGGGGGACAGAGAGAGAGGGAAAGCGAAGAAGAAACAAAAAAAACAGAAACACGAAGAGACAAACATGAAAAATCCGACAACCAGCTGCTACACCTGTAAAAACAAAACTGAAGACAATTCACGGCTTTTGTGGGGAATCCAACCTTAGAAGCACCAGGAGCACCTGTAAGCTGACAAGCAGAGAACAAACACACAAACAAAAAAACACAAGCAGCAGCAATCTCTTGTGATACACAGGTGACCTTAAACCACAGGACAGCACAACAACTGCTTAGTGAGCATGCTACTGGGCTAATGAATGTGTGTGTGTGTGTGTGTGTGTGTGTGTGTGTGTGTGTGTGTGTGTGTGTGTGCATGAACATGCAATACACATAGATGGTCCCACATAATAACCATGCTTAAATATCAGTGTATAATGTCACAATCCCCCCCCCCCAGCAATCAGAAGCAGGCCCCCAGACCCAGGCCACCAAAAGCCCCCAAGGAGCACAGAACCCGGGAAGCCCACTATAGGGACAACCACGCATCCACCCAGAAGACAGCAGAGGAAGCTCCCGGACAGAGCCCCCACAAGCATCGGGCAGAGCCCCCCCGGCGACCAGAGGCGGCAGCCTACCAGCCCCGCCAGGCCCCCGCCACCCAGACATGGGCCGCGCGCCGGAACAGGCCCGAGCGAGCCCGACGCGCCACCAAAACCCCCCGGCAGGGGCCCCGCCCAACACCCAAGAGGGCCAGGCGCCCCAGACAGCCAACCGCAGTGGGCCAGCGCCTGCCCCAGTGCCCCTGGGCAAGCCCCAATGGAGTCAAGACGTGCCCACAGGTGGGTGAAGCCGCGAGCAGCGGGGAGAAGCAATGCCCCCCCCCCCATCAGGAACAGCACAAGCAGGCCAGAGGACAGCAGGACCCAGACCCAGACCCAGTCACCCCATAAATCATATAAGAGAAAAAAAAGAATAATAATAATAAATAAATAAATACATACATACATACATGCATAAAGAAAAAAAACAAAACAAAACAAAAACACATCCACAAACACTTGCACAGCACATGCATCCATCCCCCACATCCGCTGGAGTGTGGCGTAGCGGGCACATCCGGGGGGCAGCAGCCCCCCAGCCACCACAGACCCCAAACCAGCAGGACAACTCCTCCTCCTGGCCCCCCCGCCCCAGGCAGCAACCAGGCAACAGAGGTGCGGGAAGACCCCTCCCCTCTCCCCTCTGGCTCTTTGATATTTTCTAATAGTGAGCATTTAAAATTGAGGGCCAAGCAACCTTGTGGAACTGGGAGCGTGGCCCTCCGGGCAGCCTACATACCCAAAGAGCCCCGCCCACCAGATACCACTCAGTGCTATCGCCCCCCAAAACCTAATGTGTGTGTGTGTGTGTCTCATGATTAGTAATGTCTAAGGTGTAATTAAAACAAGGGCGGGGGGCTGCAGAGTGCAGCAAAGGGGACCACCTACGTGGACCCATCCGCTGCCCCCCACAGAACACACCCGCCCTCAAACCCTACGTGTGTGAATGTGTGCTGTGTACAGGAGCCAGAAGGGAGAGGGGTATGGGGATCTAGAAGACCGGGGGAGAGAGACTCCCCCGGAGAGGGCAGCCACGGAATGGCTGCAACAGGCACCCCTGTTTCCTGGGATCCGCCACAGAGCAGGAGGGCTCGATGTTCACCAGGTCCGGGGCCCGCAGCGTATTCGGGGAGCCACTTGGCAACCCGAAGGCACCCACCCGCCCCACCCCAGACGGCCCCTACAAATAAAGAAAAGAACAAAACAAACAAAACAGAACACAACAAACAAACCACACAATCATTCCAGTCATAACAGCCCGGGCCTGAGACCCACCATCACCCAGGCCCACCCAAGCCGCCCCCAACAGAGGATAAGCACTGCCACACCCCACCACACGCCACCCCACCCTAACAAAGAACAGCCTGCAGGCATATCAGAGACCCCAGAGGAACCAGCCCGACACCAGGGCCCGCACCGACCCACCTTCACGGCGGCGTGAACAGGGCAACCAGACCCCCCCGGGCACAGACAGGGCACCCCCCGGGGCGCAAGGCAGCGCCCAGACACCAGGGCCCAGGCCCAGCACTACACCCCATGCCAGAGCGGCGTGGCCACCCGACCCAGAGCCAGCGACCACCCCCCCATGCCCACCTAGAGACCACGCCCAACACCGCAAGACAGCTCCACCCACCCAAGTCCCCCAAACTGTCAACCAGGCCAGACACACAGTCCCCCCCAGCAATGATCAACCCAGCCCCCATGACCCGAGAGACCACCAGAAACCCGAAGCCACACAGCCCCCCCCCCAGCACACAACCGACCGCCCAGAGCGGCGGGACAGCAACACACCACCCCCACTATGTGATAAAGCTAATCAGCGGGGACCAGAGAGAATGAAATTCAACCAGTTGATCTTTTGAGGAGGCAGACATTGTTTCCATGCTAATATAATCTAAAAGAAAAGTTCTAAACTGGTTAATACACAGATTCCTCTTTGCTTTCCAGTTCATGAGAATAGTTTTCTTTGCGATACATAGCACTGTGAGGACCATGTGTGGGGAGTTAATTTCCATGTTGATGTTGTCCAAGTCACCCAGTATGCACAGTGTGGGGCATGCAGGAATACTACACTTAAGCCATGTTGATAGGTCCTCACAGACCTCAAGCCAAAACTTCTGGACAGGCGCACAAAACCATAAAGCGTGTGCATAATTATCAGGTGTGTTATCTGTGCAATGCGAGCAGATATTTGAGTGTGTTAGACCCATCCTGAACATCCTTTGTCCTGTACAGGGCTCTCAAGTCTCACGCAATGAGCGTGAGACACACGCATTTCAACAAGTTCACACGCTCACACGCCACACATGCCATTTCTCACGCTGAGAAATGATCAACTTCGTCGCACAGAAATTCTAATGGCCGATACTATAAACGAGTCAATGGCAGGTTACTGTGCGCTCGTACAGCTCAGAACTATAGCTCTGGTACAGCTGTCTTGATTTAGCAACCCATCGGCAAATCACAAAATAGAATTTCTCAGCCAATCAGAAAACAGAATTTCTTGTTGCCGGGTGTGAAATAGCTTTCAGCTGCAAGCACGCGTCCCATGAATGCACAGCGGACATAGCCTATTATGCTCTGAATGCGTGCAGAAGTTGTAGAGGAGCTGGAGGTGGAAGAGAACCGTCAGGATCATCAGCAGGTCATATCTTCATTTATTTGAATCTTTTATTAGTTACTATAGTTTTCCTACTCCTTGTAAAAGACCAATACCTGCCAATTAAAGTGTTCGTTGGAGTAGTAGACCTAAATATTCAGCACACACCCTTTGACATGAGCAACTTAATGAAAAATGAAAAATATGTAGGAGTGTAATTAGGCTTCCGTGGTTAATTTTTTTCAAAGGTGACTGGTATGAGCAGATTCCCAATAAGGCTATCTACAATTGCCAAACTGGTATTAGTTCTGCCACACTGAAATGCTGATGCAGAGAGGGTTTTTTCCATGGTGGGGCTCAATAAAACCAAGACCAGGAACACTGTTTCTGAATGGAACTCTGTCATCCATCATGACTGTGAAAATGGCTGACATTGAGCCACAGTGCTTTAAATGAGAGCCCCCAATATCTGTCATCAAACATCAAAATCTGCCACAAACACTTACAACAACACTCATAAACAAACACACACAGAGAGGGACTGCTCAAGGGGCCCATTTGGGGTTATGTTTGTTTTTCTTAATTTAATTTGTCTGTTTTTTTTTTTGTTAAGACTTTGCATACCTAAAACAATTTATTTTAAAATATAGCAGAATTTAGTGTAAAAGTGAAGATTTGTGATTTTGGTATAAATAAAACAATTTCTTTGTTCTTTAAGTAGCTAGTTTATGGCGATGGGATACTGCAAGGGACCCCCCCCCCAAAAAAAAACGAAAGAAATCCCCCCACGCACATGGCCCGGCCCCTGCCCCGCCCGAATCTCACTCCAAGCAAACTTGAAAACTTGAGAGCCCTGGTCCTGTATAATGCGTTCTGTGAAGGATTTTGTATTGTATGAGCTGCAAATTAGAATTTCGAGTCATTCTGAAGGTGTTCAAACATATTTGTGGCCAGAAGTTATGGTTAGAATTAGAACTGAGGGATAGATCTGCCTCCCATTTTGAGGATGGTAAAGAAATTGTATCATCCATCTTAGACAGTAATTTATATATTTTTGATAGCAGTTTTGGTGTGCAGAAGCTTAAAAATTCTGCTACTCTAATGGGGAGTTGTAAGTCTGGTTGTTGGAGGATATATTTCTTAGTTATTATAGATTTAAGTTGTTGGTATTCTAGAAATGTATTGCTTCCTAACCCATGTTGTGATATGAGCGCATCGAATTAAATAAAATTTCCATTTTGGACAACATGTTCCAGATGTTTTATTCCTTTGTTCTTCCATAGAGTTAAGTTTAGCATTTTTTTGTTTTGCAGGATGTCAGGATTGTTCCAGATGGGTGTAAGTTTACACGGGAGAAGTGAGGACTTTGTAATTTTAAGAAATTCCCACCAGGCTGTGAGAGAGGTGCTGATGTTAATGCTTTTGAAGCATTTGTGATGTTTTACATTTGGACTAATAAGTGGCAGGTCCGAGATTTCCATATTATCACATAAAGCTTGTTCTATATTTATCCATGGTTCATCTAGTGGGCTAGATTTAAACCATTTTGATATATATTGTAACCTATTGGCTAAGAAATAGTGCTGAAAATTAGGTAAATCTAATCCACCATTGTCCTTGGTCTTCTGTAGAGTTTTTAAACTAATACGTGGTGGTTTGTTTTTCCACAAAAATTTGGAGATGCATGAATCTAGTGACTTAAACCAAGTAGCGGATGATTTTATGGGGATCATTGAAAACAAATAGTTAACTTTTGGTAATACCATCATTTTAATGGTAGCGACTCTCCCCATAAGTGATATGGGTAATGACTTCCAACGAGTGAGATCCTCCACTACTGTCTTTAAGAGTTGAACATAATTTAACTTTGTTAGCTCTGACAGCCTGGAGGAAATGTTTATGCCTAAGTATCTAATATTTCCTGACTGTAAAGTGATAGCAGGTATATTCTTGAAACTACAGTTGATGGGCAGAATGGTGGTCTTAGACCAGTTGATAGAGTAGTCAGAAAGTGCTGAGAATTTATTTATGAGTGTGATCGTGTGAGTGAGAGATGTCTCTGAGTTCTGAAGGAAAAGTAATACATCATCAGCATAAAGACTTATTTTATGTTCAATATTTTTGGGATGGATGCCCTTAATATTTCCATCTTGTCTGCTAGCAGCTGCTAAAGGTTCGATGAAGATGGCAAAAAGTGAGGGTGAAAGTGGGCAACCCTGTCTGGTACCTCTCTGCAGACTGAAGCTTGGAGAAATTTGATCATTTGTCCTGACACATGCATTTGGGGAGCTATATAGTATCCTTATCCAGTTAATGAAGTACGACCCAAACCCAAATTTGTTTAATGCTGCAAATAAAAATTTCCAGTTAACTTTATCAAATGCTTTTTCAGCATCTAGAGAGACAATTGTGGTTTCCAAGTTGTTGATGGTAGAATAATTCATGAGATTAATTAGTCTGCGTGTGTTAGTGGATGAGTGTCTACCCTTTATAAAACCTGTCTGGTCAGGATGTATTATAAGGGGAGTTATTTTTTTCTATTCTTTTGGCGAGAGCTTTGCAGATTATTTTGAGGTCTACATTTATTAGTGATATTGGGCGGTAGCTGGATGGGAGTACAGGGTCTTTTCCTGGTTTCTGTAGAAGGATAATGTTAGCAGAGTTCATGTTAGGGGATAATCTGCAATTCTCCTTGACTGGTAACACCATTTTGTGAAATGTAGGTTCCAAAACAGTCCAAAATTCTTTGTAGAACTCAGCTGGAAAACCATCTGGTCCTGGGGCTTTGTTACTAGGCATATGTTGAAGGGCTTCTGTTGAGAGAGGTGAATCTAGAGCTATGGCCTGTTCAAGTAATTTTGGAAGGTTGATGTTACTAAGAAACTGATCTATGTTTCTGTCTGGTGGATCATTTTGTGATGAATATAAGGCTTTATAGAAGTCCCTAAAAGCATTGTTGATTACATCAGGGTCATGAGTAATATTTCCTTCCGAATCCCTAACCGAAGAGATTGTTGTTGTCTCTTTGTTAATCTTTAATTGATTTGCTAGGAACCTTCCAGATTTATTGCCATGCTCAAAATTCTCCAAGCGAAGTCTTTGTCTCAGGAACTGTATTTGTTTATCAATAATTTCATTTAGTTCAAGTTTAGCTTTCCTTAATTCATTCAGTATGTGTTCCTTTTTGGAGACACTGTAGACAACTTCTAATGATTTAATCCTGAGTTCTAAATTTGATATTCTTGAACTTTCCCTCTTTTTCTTATTTGATGAAAAAGAGATTATTTTGCTTCTCATAACTGCTTTTCCCGCTTCCCAGAGAACACAAGCTGACATTCGTGGCAGGTCATTATTTTCCAGATATATAGACCATTCTCTTTTGAAATAATCAATAAAATCAGGGTCTTTAAGTAATGATGTATTAAATCTCCAATTTCTAACTGGTGGTGTAACTCTGTTATTCTTCAGTGTGATAGAAACTGGAGCGTGATCACTGATGGTGATGGGGTGGATTTTGGTGTCTGAAATATTACTCATCAGAGAACTGCTTACTAAGAAATAATCTATTCTTGAATATGAGTGGTGTACTGCAGTTTAATTTCAACAGAGCTCTTATCAAGTGGAAAGAGATGAAGCAGAGGAGACAGAGGACCAAACAGAGTATGGAAGAATGGGCCATCAGAAAGACTTGCACTGATGCAGCACAAAGCTAACAAATTTCAGCAATGTATAGTTGATTAAATTTTTGATTCCAAGTCAGAAAAGACTGTTTAGACAACAAGACTGAAGACGGTCTAATTTTTTATTATCATTTAAACAGTTATTCTGGAAAGAAATGAATCAGAGACAGAGAAAGGGGAAAAAAGAGAGGATGGAGAAGAGAGAAGGAATAACCAAAAGGTTTAAGGACTGATGCAGCTCAAAGAGATGGAGAAAGAGACAACAAATTACAGCAATGTAAACAAGTTAAGATCATTTCTGATGCCATTTCAGCAAAGACAGAGGCCGTGTAAATTTACTTTCAACAAAGTTGTTACTATGAAGAGAGAAGCAGCAGAGGAGGCCAAGAACAGAGAAAGAGTAAAGCATGGAGACAAGAGAGAAGCAATAACATAACCACTGATGCAGCTCAGATGACCACTAGAGGGACAGCAATGAATGTAGTAGTCTGGGGTAAGAATAGGACAATATTTTAATCTCAAGAGTGGTAGAATTTCTTCCTAGACAGCTTTCCATATTGACAAATATTTTCTTCATTAAGTGGAAAGAGATGAAGCAGATGGGAGAAAACAGGGAAAGAGCAAGGACACAAGACAAGAAAGAACCACCTAACATGACAGCTATGAAAGGAGAACAAGACCGCAAATTAAAGCTATGTATCAGTCTGAGGCATACGTAGGGGAACATAAGACCCATAGTCAAGCTCACAAGTAAGCTAGTGCATCTGGGAGCTGACCACAGCAGTCTCTCCCAGAGCAAAAGAGTTGCCCCTGACTGCAGACCACTCAACGTGGGCGGAGTTCAACGTTTGGCTCCGCCCACTTGTCCCCACATTGAACCGGAGAAGAAGAATGTGTGCAAGAGAAAAGAAGAAAGATTAGTTTACAAAATGGAGGTAAGCAAGGTTTTTCTTTTGTTTTAATGCGCTATTTTGCAACGTTTGTGACTGACAAGGAAGGAAGTAACATTATTTTGCGCAGAACAAGGGAGAGTTATTTTTCTGAAATCATCAAAAACTGCATTAACAACTCTTGTGTAGTGTTTGCTACAGTGAACAAATTAACAAACCCTCCAGTTTCATCAATGAGTTGCCCACTAGATTTGATAGTCTGTGTTGAGCAGTTTGTTATCACAACTCGCTCATCTAGTTAACATCTCACTCCAGACTGGAACATTTCCAAAGGCCTTAAAAACTGCTGTCATTAAGCCTCTTCTAAAGAATAGCAATCTTGATGCCACAGTACTGAACAACTACCGGCCCATATCAAACCTGCCATTCTGAGGCAAAGTCCTAGAAAAAGTTGTATACCAACAGCTTACTGACTTTCTCCTGTCTAACAATGCTTTTAAAACTTCCCAATCAAGCTTTAGGCCCCACCACAGCACTGAGACAGCTCTGATCAAGGTGACAAACGACATTCGCCTGAACACAGATGCAGGCAAAGTCTCAGTCTTAGTTCTATTGAATCTGAGTGCTGCCTTTGACACAGTTGACCATGCAATCTTATTACAGAGAAGACTGGGTGGGAATCTCTGGTAGTGCTTTAAACTGGTTCAAGTCCTATCTGGAGGACAGGAAATATTTTGTTGAAATTGGTACCTGTGTCTCAGACCAAATGGCTATGACCATGATCATAACTGAATGGAGCTGAATTACCAAAAGGTATCATAGTAGATGGGTTTTTTTTATTTGAGACTTTGGGTTTGATTTACTTGTCTTAGTTTTTTCTGTGCTTTGTTTGATTCTGTTGTCTTGTTTGTGTTCATGCTATTTTGGAGTTCTGGGTGTGAATTAGGATTTATGCTCCGTTTGTATCAATCTATACCTCATGGGCCTTTTTGTTTCTAGTTTCTCTTTTATGACTTGCCTTAGTTGTTATTCTTGACTTTGTTTTAAATTTATCTAATGTAGTCTTATTGTTGTTTTGCCACAATTCTGGTTTTGTGTTTATCTCTCAGTCCTGACCTCAGCTTAGTTTCTAGTTTATTTTATCTTTGTTTCACATACTCAACAGTAGTAGTCCCCAATTCCCTTGGTTTGGTTTTCCTCAGCTCTCCCACACATCTGTCTCTTGTTAATTGGTCACTGTGTGAATGTGTAATGGGTGAGTGCAACAAAATTTACGTATTGTTTCAAGTTTGTTTTATGATTCAATTATATAATTTGTATTAAGTCACTTTCATTATAGCCATTTACTATTCTTTTGGGAATTTTCTGTCTTCGATTTTAGGTTATGTAACAGTTCCTTTTCTCTTTCCATCCCATTGTGGATTATTTATTGTATTTCTTCAATAAAAAGAAGATTTTCCTTAGGTTATTTTGACTTCCTGTTCTACCATGCTGCCCTTAGGAAATTAAAGTGTGCCAGATATAATAAAGTTATTGCCGTCAATTCATTAAACAATCAGTGGCATTCTATAATCTCTATATACTATAAATAGTAAATGGACTGTACTTATATTGCGCTTTTCTAGTCTAATTTACCACTCAAAGCGTTTTTACCGGCCACAGTTGCCCATTCACACACACTCATACAAAGCGTCCTAGTCTATAGAGTAGTATAGGCTAAACAGTGGTTTTTTTTCTCTATCACACACATTCACACACAGATGGACACATCAGAGGCAATGTAGGGTACAGCGTCTTGCCCCAAAAACAATTTAACATGTGGTTAGGGAACCACAAACCTTCCAATTGGCAGATGACTACTCTTCCTCCTGAGCAACAGCAGTCCTTACAGTCATCTGATTAGCCACAGAAGTAAAAAGAATATATACTAAAAAATGTCTTGATATGAGGTTCTCAAAACCTTTTTCATGTCATGAGCTACAGAGATACTTTAGATGCCAGAACTCTGACAGATGTACCGGATGTGCACTAATTTGTGGGTGTGTTCAGGTGTTAAAGTAAACTGCTAACAGACATTGGTAGGGATGTAAATGTCTACAAACATTTACAGCTTGAGGCTGTAAATGTTTGTGTTTTACTGTGCCTGATACTATTTGAACATGTGATGGGTTTCCTATTCTGGTGTAAACCATTTGGAGTTTAGACTGTTAACTGCATTTTTGTCAGGTGAAGTCAGATTGTCCTGATACCGGGGGCCCGTTGCACAAAAGTAGGATTTAGACATCCTGGATGAATTACTTAGCCAGGTTCAAGGAATCCAAAACATGGGTGCCCAGGCTTAGTTGGTTGCACAAAGGCCAAGCCAGAATGAGCAGACACCGATTCATTAAGCCAGGTGAAACCAATCCTGGATAAGTGCTGCACACGGCTTGCTTAAATAGACCCCACATGCTATCATAGATTCACTGATTCACCATGGCAACAAGGGCGGCGTATTTCTCCCCAGCGGCGCAAGAACTATTAATGGAAGCATATGAAGAGGTGAAGGAGAAAATAAAACAAAAAGGAAATACTGCCACAATTAAAAAACAAAGGGAGCAAGCGTGGCAAACCATTGCTGACCGCCTGAATGCGTAAGTAGTGCACAAATACACACTCACCACTCCAAATAAAATGTTACTTAACATATTTGAAAAGATATTTGTAGCCTACTTGATTATGAATAAGTTGAAATTGACTGCATGTGAGTGAAACTATCTAAATGTAACTCCATGCTCCTCCACTGTTTCATTGTGTTTTTGTGTGTGTAGATTTAACATGACTGGGCCAAAACGAACATGGCAGCAAGTCAAAGTAAAATATAAGAACATCCTGCAGAATGGTAAGTCCCCTGACAAATACTTAACAAGTGTACTTTTTATTAAGAATGTGCCTGCCCACACATTGCCTGTACTGTTTTAGCAGTGAAAAAAAAAAAACGTAATTAAAGGAATTGCAAGCATCTTCATCTCCTTCCCTGGGCATAGAAGACTCTGTGACATCAAGGAGGAGTTCTATAGGATTGCATGTAAGACTTTTTTTTTTTTTTTTTTTTTTTTTTTTTTTTTAATTACAGTTACAATTACAATGTTAACATTCAGAGTAAGATACTCATTGCATCGTATTACAGGTTTCCCCAATGTCATTGGTGCAGTGGACTGCACACACATCAAAATAAAATCCCTCTCAGGTGGCCATGAGGGGGATTTTGTGAACAGGAAAAACTTCCACAGCATCAATGTACAGGTGAACATGACTTTTGATAAAGTTAATTAATGAACACTGTAAATTGCCTGTGATGTGCATTAATAGGTTTAACATCTTATCATTTCAGATGGTCTGCAATGCTAACTATTTGTTCAGTAATGTTGTGGCAAAGTGGCCCGGCTCGGTCCACGACTCCCGAGTGTTTCAGAACTCAGAGATCTATTGGCGCCTATCACAAGGTGAGCCACAGAACCTCTATTGAGAACCACTTTTAACATCATGGCTGTGTTAAGAATGTCACTACTTATGAGGTTGTGATTGTAACATTTTGTATTCACAGGTGAATTCCTGGGTGTATTGCTGGGTGACAGAGGGTTTGCCTGCCAACCTTTTCTGCTCACTCCATTTGCAGACCCTCTGGAGGCACAACTGGCATACAACCATGCCCATGCCAGAACAAGGGCCCGGATAGAAATGACATTTGGCCTACTGAAGGCACGCTTTCAGTGTCTGAACCACCTGAGAGTCAGCCCAGACAGGGCATGTGATATCATTGTGGCCTGTGCTGTCCTCCTCAATGTGGCCTGCCTGAGAAAGGAGAGGGCCCCCAGTGCCAGCTCTCATAGACTGGGACATTCCTGCCATCTTCCGGGATGACGACTGTGGTCGGCTGGTCAGAGACCAATATGTGTTAAATTATTTTAATCAATATGCATGTTGATTTAAGTTGGGCCTGCAATGGCAGAGGAATTTTTGTTAGGTTTTTGTGCTGTATAGGCAAGGCAATTTTATTTGTATAGCCCATTTTTACAAACAGTTTGTCTCAAACTGCATGCTTTGATTCTGTGCTTTTTGTCTTGTAGAGCACTGTGTGACTTCAGTTTTGAAAGGAGCTGATGGTTTACTTACTTTGATTCATCCTTGTTCAATAAAGGAACATCATGGTACTCTCTAATGTGTATTTATATCTATATGGTGATGTACTTTATGTGTAGTCTGTGGGAAACTAAATTATCTAATGATTGAAAGTTCATCTAAAATCATCAGTTATCTAAAACGATTGTAATTAATGATCACAAATGTTTCAATAATGATAGTGGGTATAGTTAAATGTTTTAACAATATGTTCTAGGCAGTGGAATAAATATTGGTTTCCATTTGTGGCGACCGCTGACTGAGATAAGGAATGAGATTAAATAGATCCTGGAACTTAGCCTGGTCTGGAGCAGGCTAGCTTCACAGAATGAATCTCCATGGTAACTTACATCTAACATATCCCACTTCCCTCTAGCCCACTTTTGTGCAACTGGATCACGGATAAGTTGAGCCAGGATAGCCAACATATCCCGGCTTAATCCCTTATCTTAGTTTTGTGCAACGGGCCCCAGGTGTCAGTTTGGCCTCGTGGTTGGAAATTATAATGGAGGCTTAATAGAATAGTAGTCAACATAGCACTGTTGTCTCAAGTTCAGTACTAAAACATATCTTTTTTTGCATTTTCTTTTGTCTAAATGGTTTTTTGTAGTAAGTAAATGTATTAAATCAGGCTTAGTGATCTGGATTTGTCACTACAGTTGGAAACTGGACCATGTACTTTTAAATACAAACTGATTATTATACAAAATTCAGCATTTAAACTTCTTTTAGAGCAGCTGCAGTTTTCAGAAAGAGGATAAGACTTCAATCTTGAGTGAGTTGAAGGACAAAGCAGTAAATCATGTAAAACTTGAAATACCAGTTGTTTCATCACAGTTCAATTTCAAAACAAAAATGACATCATTGTGGGAGCCTGTTCAGTCATCAGATTTCATGTAAAAATTTCTACACTGCAGACAGACTCTGAATACGTGTAGTAGAAATGTATAGAAGTAACTACACATTGTGATTAACTGGAGTCTACTCAACTTCTGTCCAAAAAACATCCTGAACAGAAACGGGGGGCTGTATCTCTGCCAAGAAATATACCCACCCACACTTCTGCTGAGTCATGAGACATGACTCACTTTTGTGTGAGTTTGTTTGTGGTTTTTCAAAATATCCTACTTCGTATGGTGTAATTATGACATGAAAAATAACTATTCATGTTAACTTCAAGGGAAGGTTGTATTTCATCTGTGAGCTGATTTAAATTCAACCTTATTGATCTTGTCATCTTGACACTAAACCATGCTGTATATAATTTGTCCTGGGGTATTCCCAACTAGATGGTCGTGATAACTTCATAGTTATCACAATAATAAAGAGCTTGTAGATTGTCCCAGCTCATCTCGCTGTAAGCAAGCAAGCAAATCACATGAAATGCCATACTTCCTCTCTCTCTATTTATTTAGTTGTATTTGTATTACTGTGTGTCTGTGTGTGTTGCTAAGGGACAAACCTCCAAACAAGGCCAAAATCTATTTATACAGGCTGTTTCCTCTGAAAGGATGAGCCCTGACCCTTAAATTAATTACCAAAATGCTTGACCTTCTGTTGTAGAGATGCTGTAACCCCCTCATCCCACTGATGGTTTAGCTTTGTTATCTAGATTTTTTTTAATTGGCAGGGATGATATGCTCTTAGCTGCTTGGTTTTGGAAGGAAATGCACTTATGATTTCTTGTGACCTGAAGTTCTTTTGCCTACCGATGTGGAACACACTTATTGTAAGTCGCTTTGGATAAAAGTGTCTGCAAAAGTGACCGTAATGTAATGTAATGTAATAGAGAAGAGGCAGAAAAGCTTGTGGCCTTGAAGCCCTTTTCTATTTCATTATCTTGAGCTTCAAAGCTCAGCAATTAAACTTCTGAGAACATTATGGATAAACAGTGAAACAAATGTGAGACATGTAGATGACAGGCATAAAAGGTCTTTTATTTGGCTCTTTTTGAATAGTGTGAGGCTTCCACCTACCTCTGCTTTAGCATTATGATGTGTTTTATTAGGCTTTTTGTTTTTTTTTGTGAAATAAACAATCAAAGGCTATGACTGAAAGAGCATGTGCAATTTCCCTTTTCATTGACTTCCAAGTGATTTGAAAAGAGCTAAATGTTAAATGTAAATTTAGCTGAGAACTAAAATATTTACCTGCAGAACATCCCTCGTAGGATTAACAAGCATATCAATATGTTGCTTTAATTTTAATCAGTGGCTTTGACACTACCTAAGGCGTCAATAAGAAACTGAGGAACTTTGAAAAACAAAACCCAAATGGGAAGCAGACAAGCCTGACAGCTGGCCAAGAGGAAAAAAGTGAAAGAATTTTTTTAGGCCCAGAAGGAGTTATAAAATGAAAATGTGTTGCACACATGAGGAGCACAGCTGTGTACTATCCTTCAGTCATCCAATTTCCTTTGATTTCCCTCACTCTTATTGGGACTAAACACTGGCACTCTGGAATGACACCAAGCTGTCCAGATGATGCACACTGGTGGACATCACATTGATGTGGCCTTTTTTATATCATACCTAGATCCTCATGTGGTCTTAAGATTTTGCGCAGACATTGCAAAACTGTCAAGTGATACAAGAGCTTTTTTTATTTTATTTCAAATAAAAAAGGGACCATATGTCCAACACCATAGTGTTGGACATAAACAAGATCTTTTCATTTGACATTGATATGCTGTCAGTAATAAGATGATAAAGTGAAAGCATTATGCAAGAGAAATCTATACCTACATAATGCTTTAAATTATAACATTAATGCCGAGGCAGAAAATAGCTTTTTCACTTTGTGGTTATGTAGAGGTCAAACCAAACAATATTTTGTCAAAAAGCTCATGTATCATCAGGGGGGGGGGTTTGATGAAAGCTCCAAGTAACACACTTTGGGAGATTTTAAAGCAAAAGATGATTTAGAGTCTGCAGTCATTTAAGCATCAAAGAGTAATGCAGGACACAGGACAGAGAAGGTCAACATCAGAACGCTACCTTACTGAAAATGCTGAAAGAGTTGTTTGCCATAGTCCAGAGCCTCACAAACATCTAATCAGTACTCAGAATCATATACATGAAATTAATTGGAGCAGCAGAAAGTATGCATGCATTAAAGCTGCTTTAGACAAAACTCTAGTCTGCCATGTACATGTATGAATCGTATTGTTTCTAACTCTGGGCTCCACAATATGATATATTGAAGATTATGGTGCCAATTTTTTTAACACAGCTAGAAAGCAATCTGGTATAACTTGGAAATATAGTTTATAATGAATATGAATAAACCCAATGAATTTGGCACTCATGTTACACAAACAGATTTATATAAACTATATAACATGTAAAAATGCATCAATTTCTATTCTTCACTGTTAGCATTCATACAAAACAGGCCACTATTTGCAGTGAACGTAAGGCATCATATCTCTTGTCTAGGCTTTTCTACAACTCAGAATGAAGGAACAAGTCATCTCAGTCAGTGTTATTACCCAGTTCTTTTTTTTTTTAGAAATATGTTTCCACAGTTTTTTTTAACAGGTCATTTTGAGCAACAGACCTCAGTAACATGCCCAATCATACATGAACATTTCCATACTCATTTTGGTTTTGGAACGTGATTCTGTAACATTCCATAGTTTTCATAATGGCCAACCCCTGGCTACTGTTACACCTCTGTCTCCGTGACAACGATGGAATAACTGACCAGTAACCACACCCTCTCCCTATGACACACACCGTCTCACTGGGAACGAAAGTATAATTCTGTATTCAAAAGTCAATAGATTACATTGTGGGCTGCACATCTTTTAAAGAGTTCATGTCATCATACATTGGTGCCTTGAATAAAACTGTATTGAACTGAATACACTTTCTGACTGCATATTTTGGGAAAATGCATCAACTGGGCCTGCAAACTAATAACTGGGCCTGTGGGAGGGTCTGTAGATCAGAAGTAAGAGCAGTCATCTATGTAGTAGAAAAATTAGCAATTCATTGTCATTTAACAATTTATATACTTCTCTACCTACGTGGTAGATTTTCTTTAGTGTGAGTGCATTTCTAAAGGCCCTGTCACACTGTTGCGTATGAGAGAAGCGTATGAGTTGCATATGAAAATTAATCATATGCACGAAAAGTCCTTGAAAATAAAGAATGACTAGCGTATGAGTAGCATATGAACTGCGCATGCCCAGCGTACGTTTCAACGCGCCTATTGAGAATGAGGAGTCACGTGACTCCGGTCGGCCGGTTGGCCATGTTGGCAGAAGACGCTATTGGTTGCCAGGGGCAACGCCATTAACTCAGCAGCCTTTCCACATTGCTCCATTATTGCAGTAGACGACGCGCTATCAACATCTCTCGAGACATTCATCTCGATCATGCCTCCCAAGAAGCAATCGTCGTTTCCCCGTGCCCTGGGCCGAGGAAAAGGCAAAAAAACACAAGAATCATTCTCACCAAAACCTGCTGAAATGCCTGATGCACCTGCGGCTGATGAGTTACATGCTTCTGAGCGATCAAGATCCCCAACTCCTCCTCCTGACCGCTCCCGTGAATCGGCGGCAGACGGGCGGAGGCTATAAATACGCTAGCTGTACGGTACACCTTCATGCCAACATATGGCAATTTATGTCCAGCGTTCTCGACCCATCAGTAACGTACCTATATCGTACCTATAGCGTATTCAGCGTATGCCTAGCGTATGCTTAGCGTATTAACCATACGCACAAAAGTTTTGAGCATGTTCAAAATTTTATTTCTGCCTCAGCGTATGCCAACGTATGCCAGCGTGCTTGAAACGTATACAACCTATGCCTAACGTTCCCCTGGCGTATGTCAGCGTATACCAGCGTATGAGTGATAATTTTCAAACACTAGTGCCATACGCAACAGTGTGACAGGGCCATAAGTAACAGGAGAGATATCTGGATTTGCTTTAGGAGACAGATTTGTTTTACAACCTCAAGTTAATGGACTCAAGTGGCTAATACTCCCCTAAAAACTTTTCTTCTCCGTTCTAAAGTTCTTGAATACTCACCAACTCTGTTTTTCATTATCAGACACATGCAGATTTCTTGCAGGCTTCACGGAATTCTGTAATCAATTTGCAAAGGTTTATAAAAATGATCTGTTGAAGACCATTCTGAGCTCACAGTCTTCATTTGTGTCAGATTTTCACCATACCTACCAATCGGAAGGTCAGTAATTTGATTCCCCAAACCACATTTCGAAACGTCAATGGGCAAGACCCTGAAGCCCACATCCATCTGTGTATGAATATGTGTGAATGTGTAGAAGAAAGCACTGTAGTCAGTATATGGATAAAGATGTGCTGTAAGTGTATGAGGGAATGTGGCATGTAGTGTAAAAGCGCTTTGAGTAGTCAACTAGACTAGAAAAGCTATACAAGTACAGTCCATTTACAATTTAACTCCTGACAACTAGTATTGTTCAGAGAAGTTTGCCTATTCTGAAAAAAAGAAAGGAAGCATTTCTTCTGGCTCCTGCTCTTTCCCACAAAAGGGGCAGGGACTCAACGTCTTTCCAACGGTTAGCTTGCCTTTCGTGTATCACATTTCCCACTTGCTGTGCCAAGTATAGCCACACAGTCTCTTTTCCTCTGTTGCTTTTCTGACTCATCAAGCTGACTGAACAATGCCAACCATTGAACTCTCAATGGGTGTCTGTTATTGACAGCTGGAATCTATCAATGCAGTTGCCAGCAGCCATGGCAACTTAACAAATGTACATGTTCTTGGACTGTAATTATGTTTTAAGACAAAATCAAGAATGAAAAATGGTGGGACTGTATTTCATAGTCCTTGGTTGTCCTGAAAAGACCTTTCAGAGTGGCAAAAGTGTAGGAGCTGACTCGTTGTAATGTCACCTTTTCCACCCCCGTCCATGAGTGGTATTTACATTGGGAAGTTATAATTTCCATGATTTGGGCAAATGAGCTTGGGCTTGTCTAACATCTGCAAATACTTTTTGCTCATCAGGCGAACTGTTTGGTTCTCTCATTTCTAAAAATAGCAGACAATGTTTCACAGAATGGAGGCAGGAAATGAGATAACTGTCAGGATCTGGAATTTAAGTTGTGTTCTTGTGGCTTGGATATTGGTATTTATTCTGTACTTTGTGTTTTCTATATTTAGATTTAGTCTTTGTTTCATTCTAGTTCTGTTTATTCAATATTCAGTTCTGTTTTATTTTCTCCTTGTGTATTCCCTTAGTGTGCTCTCTCTCGCCCCCTGTGTTCTGCCATCTCTCTTTCTCCTCAGTCTCTCTCCTGCCCTCTGCTCTCATTCACTCACCTGCAACCTGTTCCCAATCAACCACCAGTTCCTACTCCAGTAATCACCTCCCCAGTATATGTGTCTGTCTAGTCCAACCACTCCTTGCCGGATCCTCTTAATTTCCTCCACAACTTTGGTCTTCGATTCTTTGGTCTTTAGTCTCGTCATGTCCCCTGGTCTGGTTTTGTCCCCCTGGTCTGTTATTTCTAGTCCGCCTTCCTCGTCTGTCCTTTTGGTAGTGTTTTGTGGTTTTCTAGTTTCATGTCCAGTTTAGTTTGTGATATTCCAGCTTTGCTGCACCTTTGGTTTTTTTCCCTTGTCAAATAAACCCTTTAACTTTATTTTGCCTCCCGTCGTGTCTGCACCTGGGTCCTCCCCGAAACACATCATGACAATAACAAGGCATGAGTGCTTTTGTTTATAGGTATGTATGTATTTTATTTCGGCCTTAAGATTAAACTGAAAAGGTTCAATAAGGCTCAAGAACCAGCTGTACGCAACTAGATACTCTTCGGAGCCAAACATGACTCATTTTAATTGAGCCTACCTCACCTTCATACCACAGAAGGTATCTAACAATCTGTACTATGTAATCATGAAAAAAACTTTGTAGCAGTAGGGCAGTGAGAATATTGTCAAAGATCAGATAAATCGGAATAATGTTGAAAACTCTGAGAGTATCCTGCTGTTCACATAGAAGAGCAGTTATTATATAATAGCACAGGCATGACAAACGTTTCAGCATGAGAGTAAAGCAAACACCACTTGGAAAGGGTAAAGTGCTACATCAAAAAGCTGGGTTTGTCTTTAAACTGTAACAAAGTACACCCACTTAGCATTGGTGTTTGGACCGCAGGTCCCAAGGAAACAGCTCAATTTGGATAATGATAACTTTGGATAACCAACAGATTGCACTGAAACTTCTCTTCAATCAAATCTCCCATCCTGACCATGTACAAGGCGACTGCGGAAAGAAAAAAAAAAAGATTCCTTTTAATAGGAAGACACCTCTGGTAGAACCAGACTGAGGAAGGGTGGCCATCTGCCTCAACCAGCTAGGGTTTGAGAGTACAGGAAAAATGGGACAACAAACATCATAACGCCAGACCAGGCATACCTGCTGAGTAAGAGAAACACAAGTTAACGACATATGTACACATATGTACACAGAGAAAAAAGAGAACAGAGAAAAAGCGCATGACAGAGGTGCCTGACAGAGATTGGGTTTAGGCCACATATGCACAAATGATATCAGGAAGTATAAGAGGATCTCACACACTAAGGTCGTTGGGAATTTCTGTGTATGCTGCCATGCACATGTCTATGTTGTTCCGATCAATAAATTCCCCATAAGAGACTGCAAGGTTGAGTCCGACTACTCTTTTCTCCACAACAATACTTCGAAACCAAACATCTAAACTAACAAATAAAAAACTTCTAACCCTGTGTTCTAATGTTCTTAAATGGAATCAGCTATCACAACAAGATATTTGTGAGATATAACAAAGATGCTATGGCGATGGGGAACAAGATTTTCAGCAAAAACCACAATTAGGTCTGTGGAGTATTTGAAAAACAAATAACAATGAAATTCTTTTCCTGACAAAAGTGATTTCCTCCTAACAGCAGTCACTGCTGTGGCAGAAATGATCAGTGTCATGTCTTTTAGTTTTTTTAGGTTTTAAGCTCCTGGTTAGTCTTTAGTTTTTGCCCTGTGTTCCTTAGTTTCTCTTGCCCTGCCATCAGCTTCACTCACATCACCTGTGTTTCTCCCCTCAGCTGCACTCCATCACCAATCACCCTCCTCAGTATTTAGTTTCCAGGTTTTCTCATGCACATTGCCAGATCCTCATCGTCACTGAAGTCACAGCCAATTCATTTCAATTCAGGTTCGTCTATGTCAGGTTTGTTCTCATGTTTTTCCCCATGTTTTTCCCAGTCATAGTCAGGTTTTTTGTCTGGATTTAAAGAAATTAAGTTTTTCATTTGAAATATCTGCATCCGAGTCCTCCTTCACCACACCGCGCACATCAACCAACCAATTGGTGTCAACCACCAATCAGTAATACTGGACAGGACAGGAGAACAATTACCAGTAAATGAAAGTTGGCATTAATTTAAAATAAATTGCTTTTAAACTAGTAATAAAAGAGGTTAAAGTTGTGATCTATTAAAATGATTTTGAGTAGTGTAGCCAAAGTCTATGTTTGAACTTGTAAAACTCTGATCTTGTATTGTAAGACTCTTTAGACTCTTTAAAAACATTAAGCTTTTGAGGCCAGGCAATCAAAAATTAAAAAATGTTTTTTTTTGTGATGAAAAATATTAGCGTCAGGTAAATTCCAACTTTATATGACAATAGTTTTTCTGACAAAATCAACATGGTCTTCATTAAGAATACAATGAATTGGACCTTCCCCAGGCTTGTCTTACATTTACAGCTAAATTTCTGTAATTTGACCTACAGAAGAAATGAGAAAAGGACCTTTGCCTGTTTTTGGGTAATTTCCTACTTTGAACATTGTACATTTTATGCCTATTAAAAAAAGGTTGCGATAGCTTTAGAGATTTCTCTGGAATGCGTATGAACTTGATTCTTTCATCTTAGTACAACTATAATTAATCAAGTAAATACTGAGTTGTAAGATTTTAAGTATAAAATACATAAATGAATCATGTCCATCTTAGAGACATATTTTATTTCTGTACAAACTACATGTTTGAGTGAAGAAACTGGAATAAACTGATAGTTTTTCTTTTTTGAGTAAAGACAGTGATGATAATATTCTTGTTCAACATTTGTGTCAGTGAGTTAAGTGCCTATATCTATCACCAAAAGGGAGAAAACAGAAATATTTTACAGCAATCACCTGAGTTTATAAGGAGTGGTGTTCAGATCACGGTAGAGCTGCCCATTGACGTAAAATTTGTCAACGAAGTTGAACCTTGGGTTGCTCCTGGATCTCTCTCGGGAACTGGTCATTGACGCTGAAGTCTGTTCTTCGAAGTTCACTGCCGCTGCATTTTACCTGCTCCATCTGCTTGAAATGTTTGAATATGGCCACAATCAGTCTCAGACGGGGGCCAGCTGTTCTCTTCCCTCCCAGGCAGTGAACTCAGTAAAAGGCAATGTTTTTGGAAGTGTCATCTGGAAGTTTAAGGTGTCTGAAGTTCATACTGTTGTTTTGGAATCTTCCTCATGCTCCGGGATACCTGAAGAAACAAGATTGTCCCTCAGGCAGCGGGCCTGGAGATCACCATCTCTTTGATGTGTTCTTCTCGGAGTTGGGTCATTCCTTCTGTAAGGGATTTCAATGACTCCTTGAGGGCAGAGTTCTCAGTCAATGCCGGTTTGGCAATGGTATTATCCGGGACCTATCCCGGCCCAAACCATCGACCTGGGCTGCTTGGCCCATGGGGAAAATAGTTGTAACTAATTTTTGTCACTTATCTTATTCTTACATTAATATCAATTCAACTGTAGTCTGCATAAATTCACCATTGCAGCGCAGCCGCCTGCTGCATCACAGCAGATTAAATAGGTTCTACCATGTAAGGGAATTCTCTCCTCCCAAATGTTTCAGATGGTTTGGCCCATGGCTCGTCTTTTAAATAACAATAGCCGCTTTCGGACAGACCGTTCTAAGAAAGTAGTTATCAGAACTACCCTCCTCGAATTTCGTTCTGATAACTGTCCTTCCCCAGCGGAAGGAACTGTTTCAGTCTGCATTCACACATGAGTCGGGACCTGATAGGGACTGATGCGCCGCGCACAGCCGTCTGCTTCAGTGACGTGTTAGCCGTTTAGCTCTACATTCAAACACAAAACAAAACGGTAAAAGTAAGGAGAGAAGAAAAAACACCACCAAGAAGCTAATATGGAGAGCGGGGAGGCCACCGTGTTTATGGTCTACATGATGGTGATATTAATCATGGACAATCACATCAGGCGTCTAATATCGAGGCTGGAAAAGCTCACAGAGCAGGAGACGATACTTTTTCATTTCATGAAGGAAGAAAGGAGAGCAGCGCTGCAGACAAATGAGACCAGTGTAAGTTTAACTTATTAAACACTGCCGGGAAACATTTTAGCCGTGATAGCATGGCATGGGGCGTAGCTACCGACCACCAAACACCTCTGTCAGATTAGTTCTATAGAACTATGAAAAGACCCGGAGAAGGAGCTAAATAGTTATAGGAACTAAGGGAGAAAGCCCCGAGTTCCTGTATGTCCGAACACGGGAGAAAACGGCCCCGCGGATTAAAAGGTTATTAGAACTGCCAAAGGTTCCTACAGTCCCAAAGCGGCTAATGGCGCGACACAGAGCGCGTCAGTGATGGAGGGTAGAAAGAGGCCAGGTGGAACAGAGAGGGCTCAGCTCAAAAAAAGACAGGAGGTGGCAGCCAAATGTGCCAAATTGACAGATATCTTCTCAAGACAAGCTGGTAGGTTACTGAGAGATATGGATAATAGGCCTGGTTGTGAATTTGATCAAATAGGCTATAACGTGGCGAACTTTTGCAATGTCAACTCAACTGTCATCTGACAGCTTTTGTTGTTAAATATGTAAAATCTCACAATTTATATGATTTAGAAGTGTATTCCTATATTCAAAGAAGACCCGAACACTTTCTTTACATTCCAGTTCTGATGAACAATTAACGCTTTATCACGCTTTCTCTCCTCATCAACTGTAGCCTGCATTCCCACAGGCGCGCACATGTGGTTACTAACGCAATATTAAATAGGGGCGATCACATTTGTTGTTTGATATTTGTTATTAAATGCATCTCAAACATGCAATTAAAATAAATATAATTATTTAGAAGGGCTGTATGCAAATATTGTACATGGTTCGCGTGCGCAGGGACAGGGGCAGTATGGCAGGGCAGGGGCAGCGCGAGCACGTTGGGGTGTTTAGTTGTCTTTTTTAATTACACGCCCGCTCACGCCCGTGCAGGGAATAGACTGTTCTATTTTCAAGTTGCAATGAGCACTTATCCGGACACCGCGCGGGCACGACGCTTTGATGTGAAAGGAAGAATCTGTTTTCTTGTTGATTTCTATCCATTTCGGACTGAACACGAATGTTTGTTGTTTGTTTTATCTTTTTTCATGGACTCAAATTCCTCCTCCATATCAGAGTGGCCTGAATTTGAATTAAATTCCCGGACTGAGAAAATGGCCCACCCCGGCCCTGTTCTCAGTAACCAGCGCTTTTTGCTGGCTGAACTCCAGAGACTAAAACTCTTCATGGAGCTGTTCCAAGAGGGACAAACGAGCATCAACGCTAGATAATTGTGGTCGATGGACAAGAAAATATCCGTTTGGTCATTTCCCGGGGGAGAAATAGTTCCAGATGAGTCTTCTTTGCGACATCTTTTGGAGGATGAAGCTTTTGATGCCACTGAGGTTTGAGGATGCTTTGGATTCACCCACGACGATCCTCTCATAACTCTCATCAATTAACTTTTAAACAATTTTAAATAAGTTGGTGGAACACTAAAATGTTTGTTTAGTAACTGACCATGTTGAATTCTGACAAAAATCTCATGAATTCTTGCGACACTACAGCATCACTTACCCCAGATGGAAACTTAACTGAAGGTTTAAAACTGAAACCAAAAGTGCACCCTCAGTGCCAGCTCGAGGGTGGGGGGCTTTGTGGGGAGGGGGGGCTGCAGCACAGGAATGTGCTGCTGTCCTCCCTTTCCGCACCCCCAACTTTTTCCTGCCCTCCAATTTATACTTATACTTAGTTGGGGTTCACACAGCACAGGTTTTGGTAGCACATTCTGTTTTTCTAATCTGGCATTTAGAAAACAGCCTAAACTGTGTTGAAAAAAAAAAGGCCATAAGCCCTAAAATTTTCCACAGGAAAAAATAAAAAAAGCACTGAAATCCAGTGCCCAGTAGGCTGTATTAAAGGATTTTTTTTTTTATAGCAAAAGCCTCCAAGTTTTAAAATGGGGGATTCCCATAAAGCAGCTGGTACTGTCATATTCGTTACAGAACATACAAAGAACCTTTGAATGTAAAACTGATTTCCATTTCAGTCAAATGTCTTCACTTCTCATTTCAATGAGATTTAACAACTATGTGTAATGGATCGTGGCATAGCAGGAGGTTGAGGACCCGAATGCAGGACTTCCCAAGGGAGGAGGAGAGTAATGACAGGAATGACAAACAGTTAATTTAAAAACACACTGCCAAGACAGGATGTAAACCGAAGACCTAAAGTAAAAGAACTTACTAATAAAAACGGCTGACAGACTGGCCAGAGACATTAATGAACTGGAAAAAAGAAGTGAAAACCATGGGAAATACTGAGTCAGAGAGGACAAAATGAACAGTAAGTGAGGTAATCGGCAACTGAAACCAGGTGTGACAAGGAAGTAAATGCAACAGAAAACACAAAGGATGTCTTTAGCTTAGGAGGAAGGGCAGTTGCCTGCCAATCGGAAGGTTGGTGGTTTGAGTCTAGGCTTCTCCGGGCCACATGTCGAGGTGTCCTTGGAAGAGACACTGAAACCCACGTTGCCTACCGATAGGTCCATCGGTGTAACAGGGTGACTCTTGGTTCAGCATTGACTTTGGATGCTCATATTAAATCACTGGTTCGCTCTTGTGAATGAATCCAATTCATTCATATAGAGCCAATTCAAAAACAATTTCCTAGCTAAGGAAACCAACAGATTGCACCGAGACTTCTCTTCAGTCCAATCTCCCGTCCTGAGCATGCCTGAGGCGACTGTGGAAAGGAACAACCCCTTTTTAACAAGAAGAAACTTTTGGCAGAACCAGACTCTGGAAGGGTGGCCATCCGCTTCGACCAGCTGGGGTTTGAAAGGACAGAAAAGAGGGGACTACAGTCAATTTACCATTTACAAAGAAGCAAACTCTACTAAATAAAACGGGAAGCAAATAAATTAAAGAGCAAGAAATATACCAAAAAGACAAAAAAAAAAAATCATACACCATGACCACATGCAATCATTTATTTTTAGTCACCATTACTACTGATGAATTATGAAAGTAGTCTACCCACAATTAATTGCTAGATGTTTGCAATAGGTTCATGAGAATATCTGTTATTTTCATGCACTTTAAAAAAAAGAGGTAAAACAAATGTGTGAAGATGTGACTCTGGGAGCTAGGGCTGTGCAAAATTTGGTATCGATCCAATTCCAAGTAAATACAGGGCCAGTATTGCAGATACCGATACAGATACCAATACTTTTTACTATCACCATCTACTTTTGTGTAGGGGAGAGCAATGTATCATAATTTATTATGTGAATGCATCATCAATATGCAAATTTGAATGAAAAGTTGAATTTTCATGATTGTTTAATTATTTTGTAAGTTTCGAGTAAGTCAAAGACGTCTGTCATGTATGTGGTGGGTTTTGAGATTTACCAAGCTTATTATCAGTCCACAAAGGCAGCATGCATCACCTTCTCATTTATATCACAGACTCCTAAGAGTTAAAATATTGTCCACATCAGCTTCCCTTCCTATGCCTTTTTAAAAAAAACTCTGGTTGAAACTGATTATCACATTTCATGACAGACCGTTGACTTCTTTAAATCTTTAAATTTACATTTATCTTCAAATTTTCTCCAAAATTAACTCATGTGTAATATTAGTACAAGCAGCAATATCAATGTGTGCCAAAATAACCAAACCTCATTAGTCTGTGTCACTGATGTTTAACTTTCTTGTCAATACATACAGCTATAAGTGCAGTGTTGAAATAAATAGTTGATGAAAACAGCAGCTTGTCTCAGGACAGTGGAAAATTATTACTTTTACATTCATTGTACTGAACTAAATACACTGAACACACACACATAACTACCACAGAATCAAATGGGAAAACCATTCCAGTCTTAGTATTAGTTCCAGCCTTATTAGACATGTAATAATTAGTCTTGTGACAATTGTAGAACTGGGACTCTAATAATAAACATCATCGCTCTCATCCAGATCTGGTTTAAACTAGTTTTTGACCCGAAAGGGAAGCAAACAATCTGAAGTTTAATTAACTAAGTTTTGTTTCCCTCTCTTCTCTCAGTTTGTCTTTAAAGACTCTCTTTCTATGTTTTTTTTTAACAGTTCTTTGAGGTTCGATGAAGACAGCACCTTCGGGAGAAAGGCGGAGTTTGGCCACAGGGAAACCCCCGAGCCATCCGAGTTCCACCGCATGCAGGAGCCGCTCACCGACAAAGCATGCAGCTCCCCGACGCGCTTCGCTGATGCGATAGCGAGGAGAAAGGCAGTCTTAGCGGAGACCCACCTCAGCCCTGCCTGAGCAAGGGGTTCAAAGGGAGGCGAGCACAGAGCGCCGAGCACCAGGTGCAGATCCCATGGCGGGGTGTGCTGCACTCGTGGGGGGCGCAACCGCCGCGCACCTTTCAGGAAAAGGGACACTAACCTGTGGCTCCCCACCGTGCCGTTATCCACTCGAGCATGCCGAGAGGAAATGGCCGCCACATACACCCTCAGGGTAGCGGGGGACCGGCCGCCATCCAGGAGTGACTGGAGGAACTCCAGAATCCTAGGGACAGGACAGTGCACAGGGTCCTCACCCCTGTCCAAGCACCATGTAGCGAACAGCCGCCACCTCTGTTCATAAAGCGCCCGGGTAGAAGGCGCCCTTGCATTTAGGATGGCATGGCAGACATCGCCAGAGCACTCAGTCAGCAGCGGGTCGGGCCCTGCAGTGGCCAGACCCACAGCTGCAAGCGGGACGGGTTGGGATGCCAGATCTGACCCTGCCACTGAGACAGGAGATCCCTCCTGTCAGGGAGGCGCCACGGGGAACCGCTGCAGAGCCTGTGCAGCAGTGGAAACCACGTCCTTCCTGGCCAAAAGGGGGCTACCAACAGCAGCCTGTGTCCCTGCTGGAGGACCCTCTGTAGCGTAGGGACTATCAGAGGGATCGGCGGGAAACCATAGAGGAGAACCTCTGGCCAGTCGTGGGCCAGAGCATCCTGGCCCAGGGGACTGCTCTCCTCTGTCCGGGAGAACCAGAGGGGGCAATGGGTCGACTCTTCTGAGGCAAAGAGGTCCACGTTTGCTCTGCCGAAGGTGGTCCAGATATTGAGCACCACCTCCGGATGAAGCTGCCACTCCCCCGGCGGAGGCTTGCAACGGGAGAGCAAGTCCGCCGTCTGGTTGCGTTCCCCGGGCAAATACATTTCCCTTAGGCTGGCTAAGCGTGGTGCTGCCCACAGCAGGAGGTCCCGGGATGCCTGCAGCAGCAGTGCAGACCTGGTGCCACCTTGGTGGTTTATGTGGGAGACGGCCGAAACATTGTCCGACCGCACGAGTACATGTCGGCCCCTCAAGAAAGGGAGGAAAGCCTGCAACGCCCTGTGCACAGCCCGCAGCTCTAGTGCGTTGATGTGCTGTGAGCGGTCCCGTGCTGGCCACAGCCCCTGAGCCATCCGGTTCTGCCACACAGAGCCCCAGAGAGGGAGGCATCCGTCGTGACTGTCTCCCGACGGGATGCAACGGAGCCCATGGGCATGCCCTGGAGGAGAAACGAACGCTTCCTCCACGGGGCCAGGGCAAGAAGACAACGACGGGACACCCTGAGCCTCCTGTGCCGGTGTCTCTTGGCGTCCAGGTGAAAGCTGTGCAACCACCTCTGGAGGGGACTCAGCGACAGCAATCCTAAGGGGACCACGGCAGCCGCAGCTGTCAGTTTCCCCAGGATGCGTAAGAACTCCACGTAGTGGAACCGCCTGCCTTCCCGAAACGGGAGGAGGTGGCGGAGGATGTCGTCCACCCGCCGTGGCGACGGGCAGGCCGTCATGGTGACCGCATCGAGGGTCACCCCAAGAAAAACTGTGCTCTGTAATGGGACCAGGCCACTCTTTGTAAAATTCACCCTGAGGCCCAAACGGGCCACATGGGAAAGAAGACACGTCGTGTCGAGGGCCACCTGAGACTGGGACGGCGCACAGACGAGCCAGTCGTCCAGATACGGCAAGATCTTCATGCCCCGCGACTGTAGGTGCGAGAGGGCTGCCGTCACACACCTGGTGAACACCCGTGGAGAGAGGGAGAGACCAAACGGGAGCACCCTGAACTGGAAATGACGCCCCTGAAAGGCGAATCGCAGAAACTGCTGATGGTGTGGCACCACAGGAACGTGAAAGTAGGCATCCTCCAGGTCTATTGAGGTAAACCACTCCCCTCTGGAGACCGTACGCAGAACCTCTGCAGTGGTCAACATACGGAACCTCAAGACCTTCAGGAACCTGTTGAGGTCCCTGAGGTCGAGGATAGGTCGGAATCCGCCATCTTTCTTTGTTACCAGAAAGTAAGTCGAGTAGAACCCCCCCGGGGTGCAACAGGGGATCTACCGGTTCAATGGCACCCTTGCCCAGGAGGACAAACAGCCCCTGGGCCAGGGCTCGGGCTTTCGCCGGGTCGCGGATGATAGTCATCCTGACTCGGCCATGGGTCGGGGGCCGACGTCGGAACTGAAGTTTGTACCCGTGGGTCAAGGTGGAAAGAACCCACGGGTCCCTGGTGGAAGCAGCCCAGTAGCTGAGCTGCTGCTAGGAAAAAAAGCCGACGGTCGGCCCCGTGGCCTCAGCGCCGGGCCCCCCGACTTCTAGAGGCTCCAGGGGCACGATGGGCAGTACGTGAGACCTGAGGTTGCCCAGGGGGCAGTCGCTCCGGCGCCCAAAAGGTCTGCGCCCGCCTCTGAGCAGGATGTGGGCGTGGGTGCTGGGGCCCAGGGAGGCCCCTGGTCCGTAAGCGGGTGCTGCGCTGTGGTGCAGCTGGGCGGCCCCTAGGGTTGCCAGGAGGCGACGCGCTTCTGTGAAGCTCAGACAGCTGCTATCGGGTCCTACCAGCCTGGACCGTGCGCTTGAGGGCTTCCAGAGCCGCTGAACCAAACAGCTCCCCCGGTTCCACTGGAACACTGCGGAGGGTTCTTCTGCAGGCCTCCGAGAGAGGGGACTGCGCCAACCAGACCTGGCGGCGAGCCTGAACGAGAGTTGCCATTACCCGTCCCAACTCCCTAGACATCAGTGCAAAGGCCTGTAGAGAGGCGTCAGTAACACTGTGGACAGAAGTGTCCAGCTCAGTCTCCTGCAGGGATGATGACAGGGCGAGCAGCAGGTGGGACATGGAATTACCGATGCGAGCCATGCGTTCCCCCGCATCATAGGCCCTCGACAGTAAATCATCCGTCACCCGGCACTGGGGGCGAGGACACCTCGCCTCCTGTCTCAGAGCCTCATCGGGTGAGACGATCAGGGCGGCTATAGTGGGCTCAACCGCTGGCATGCGATCCAGGCCGTACTTGGATGCGTCCTGCATGGCTGCCAGGGTCCGAGCATCAGCTGTTGGACGGGTAGGGGCCCTAGGGTCCCTCCAGAATGTCTGCAACTCCCTCAGATACTCCTCTGATGGAGGCACAGTTAGTTCAGCGGGGGGTGAGGAGCGCCTGAAAAAGGCACTGGCCGAAGCCGGCTGAGCACGTCCAGCTGCAGCCTGGCCAGAGCTGTACGAATGGCGGCTCCCATAGAGCATTCCTCACTACCACCCGCAGAGCTACGGGCTGAAGAAAGGGAGCCCGATGCAGATGGACGGGAGGCTTCGTCTCCCAGGAGCACGCCCGACGCATAGTCCTGAAACATAGGAGCCAAAGCTGCTATGGAAAACGCATCCTCCTCCGGACCGAAGGAGGCCGTCGGAGGAACAAGGGCACCTGGCTGGGTTGCCCCAGCCCCAGGCTGGAGAGCCAGGAGGAGGGACTTCATGCTGTCAAGCTCCGCTGTCAGCTGATCCACTCTAGAAGTGAGCCCGGACCCCTTAGCCCTCTTCCGGAGGTGGGACCTGCAGTCCCAGCAGGCCGACGCCGTGGTCGGCTAGACCGAGACGGGGCCAGCCGCTGGTCAGGGGTCAACTGGGGAGACAAGGGAGGGCCCAACAGGCGCTCTACCTCGGCCAGCCTTGCAGCTCTGACAGCATGAGGCAAAATACCACAATTCATGCAGGACTCGTCTGAGAGACCCTGCCTCAGATGTCCGAGGCCAAGGCACGAAGGACACAGATCATGGCCATCCTCAAGCTGTAGAGGAGCCATACAGGCCGAGCAGGAGTGGTTGTGATCCATGTCGGGACCACCGTCTCTCTCTCTCTATATATATATATATATATATATACACACAGTATATTTGACGATAGTATGTATTTACTAATCCTTATTTATATATTTCTTCTTCTTAGCTATAGATGAATGCTGGGAGAGGGAGCCGCAAACGGTGCCTTCACCGAAAATCAATATAGGCCGCCTGTTCTGGGAGCGGGGGGCGCACACGCCGCCTTACACCAGGAGAGGGGCTATTGCTGTATTTATACACTTATCTATAGGTGGATGCCGGGAGAGGGAGCCGCAAACGGTGCCTTCGCCGACAACCACCATAGGCCACCTGTGCCGGGAGCGGGGGGCGCACGCGCCGCCGTCGCCGGGAGAGGGGCTAGTGCAAGTTCTATTAGCTATAGGTGGATGCCGGGAGAGGGAGCCGCAAACGGTGCCTTCACCGGCAACCACTATAGGCCACCTGAGCTGGGAGCGGGGGACGCAAACGCCGCCTTCCACCAGGAGAGGGGCAGAACAATAGCAGCAACAAACTCAAAGAACCGGCACAACCGAGTTGGCCGCTTAACATAGGCAGGTTACAGATGCCGGGAGAGGGCTAGCAAACACCTAGCCTTCACCAACAACGTAACTATAAACAAACTGTTATTCACGTGCGGCGCACAGCACCGGGAGAAGGAGCGAGCCCGCTGCCTAGACCGGAGCTTGTAACAGCTGGCAGTAAACTTCATCAGCCGATGAAAAAAAAGGTTACAGACCTCTCGGCGGAGTTCGTTGCGGTCTCTGAAGGGCGAGTAGCTCGCAGCTTCGACGGAACGTCGCGAGACCACCAGCAGCGAACAATGAAGTAATACTATGGTTTGGAAATTCGTCTCGTATGCAGACGCGGTAATACCTGCGAGCGAGAAGATGAAAAGGAACTGATCTGCTGATGTTACCGGAAGATATAGGCTCTCCGGGGTCAGCAGAGGGTCACGAGTGACTTTGTTGGTATAAACACTCGACCTGCGCATGCGCGAGATGTATCATTCAGTGCTTGAAAGCACCGCCTCTGGCGGTCAGTAAGGATGAAATAGAACTCCCTTTAACACCAGACTCAGGCCCTCTGCCTTGACCTGTTGGGGGTTGAGAGGACAGGGAAAAGGGTTAAACAAGCATCAGGCAATCTGCTGAGAAAGAGAAAAACAAGTTATTGACAACAATAATGTTGGGAGGTCCCTAAGCAGTCTATGTCTACAGCAGCATAACTAAGGGGTGTTACAGGGCCACCTGGGCTAACCCCAAGTATAAGTTTTATCAAAAGGGAGTTTTAACCCTAATCTTAAAGGCAGAGAAGGGTGTCTGCTTCCCCATCTCATACTGAAATCTGGTTCCACAAGAGAAAGGCCTAAAGATTGAAGGCTCTGCCACGGTACTTTAAAAAACTTTTGGAGCAAGAACTGAAGCTGCAGCTGAGGCTGAGTGTTCTGTTGGGAAAATGTCAAAATATGAGATCTTTATGATATGATGGAGCTTGATCATTACGAACTTTATGTGTGAGGAGAAGAATAATGAATTCTATTGTGAATATGACAATGAGCCTGTCAAGAGAAGCCAAAATTGGAGAAATATGACCACTCTGGATGGTTCTCATCAGAACTCTAGCTGAAGAATTTTGGGTCAGCTGGAGGCTTTTCACACATGTAGCCCAGATGACGTTTGCCCTTTTTGTCAGATAGATTAGGGATTGACAAAAGCTGTGAATAGTTTTAGAATGTTTAAATGGTTGTTGGTCATATTAAAAAAATGTGTACAGTGTTAAAATACAGCACATTTCTGAGTAAGCTAGGCATTAGCCGTGAAAAGCACCTGGCCAAGAGATGGACTCAGCAGAGGCTTTCCGTTCAGCCCTGACGAAACGGGGAGTCTACGTTCTCTGAACAAAAAACAGGGTTACAATAACCAACAACTGAACCAGGTTTTTGAATTTATTCAGAATGTGCATGAACATATGTCTACTTCTCTTCCAAGAACTGTCAAGGTTTCTCTGCCTTCAGTCAGCCATGGGGTCCCACTTGAGTCAGTCTTCCGCAACACTTCCTTTCACACCCCAGATTATTAGGTGACATCAACAACTGTGGTGTTTTTTTTACATCAGTGCTCATTAGCTTTTTGTTGTTCTCCACGCTCCTTTTCCACCAACCCCTCCAAGATTTCCTACGTCAAAGGATTGCTTAAGAATAAAGCGCTGGACTGGACAATAGCCTTTTTCCGATTCCTATTCTACAGTGACCATCATCTTTTAAGACTGGTACAGAACACATTATCCACCATACCCAGTCACCCCATTTCCAATCTCCCTCTGGGTTTTGTCAGCTGAAGCCTACCCCTATAAGGGCTTTGTTGTGGTGGAGATGGAGTTACGGAGGGCCTGTGGAGGCTATAACTGTTCTTGCCCTAATCTTCCCGGAGCCTCAACATGGCCGTTGTCGTCTCGTTCCTCACATAAAGTACGATCTATGAAAATAAGGGCAGTGTATGAAAAAATACAAGCACAGACTCAACTTGGTCCACTTTTTTCTACCTCCAGGTGAAAAGTGTTAGGCCGCCTGTAAAATAGAGCAACATACACCAGTGTCAAATGATCTTATTCTTGTTGAAGTACCTTCTGTTAAGCAACATCCAGCTGGTGTGCTGATACAGCCGGGTGTTTTTCCTGAGAGTGACATTGATGCAAACAGTTTCACTGTCCTTCCACACAAATAATCTCAAAGGTCCACCTCCATCCAAGTTGAAAGAATCATTGCAGAGCACCATGTGGTAGATGTTGTCACTGTAACATACCTTTAACTCTCCCACCAACGCAATAGATCCAAAGCTCTTTGATTTCAGAGACTTGGAAAATTTAACAAAAGCTAGCCAAAAGGCAAAATGCCTTTTCTCAATGAATGAATGAATGGTTTGGCAACAGGAGTAGAGCACCAAATCTGCTCTCCACCCTGTTTAGGGAAAATCCCATTGCTTGGCACCAGCTAACATGGGTGATACGAGACAGCACTTGCAGCACCTACAAGCAGGTAGCGTGATAAAATAGTCCTGTCATTCTTATGTCTCATCCATCGTGGTAGCGTGCAAAAAGAATGGAACCATCAGAATCTGCATTGACTACCATACTCTCAAGTGATGGACCATACCAGATGAGTACGCAGTTCCTCGTACTGATGATGCCTTAGATTGTCTATCAGGCAGAAAATGGTTCTCAGTATTTGACCTTTAAAGTGGCTATTATCAGACAACAATGACTTAGGAGGATACAGAGAAGAGGGCATTTCTTAAATTCTACCCATTCAGAGAATTGAGAGAATTCCACAAAACATTATTGGAGTGCCAGCCAGCGATTTTTCAGCAGCTTATGGAAAAAGCTGTTGGGGATATGCATCTTCTCAAGGTTCTAGTTTTTCTTGATTACATCATCTTTTTCAAAAGGACTCTAAAGGAGCATGAGGAGTGCCTCATTAAAATCTTGGATTGACTTGAAGAGATTGGCCTCAAAGTTTCACTTGACAAATGTTAATTTTGCCAATCCAAAGTCCTCACCAAATTCCTCCCACAAGCGAGTTTTAGCTTCACCAACCACCAATGCTGTAGACTTTTTAGCCACTCAGTACCTGTCAGCTGCTTCGGATGACAACAAGGACAACGGAGCCCAAAAGGCCTCCTTCTTCAGCTTGGTGGCTTCCCTCACTACTAGTGTACACAAGCAGATCCTCTGTTAACCGCCACGACAGGCTCCAACAACCTTCAGGCCACAGCTCTTGGAAGCCACATCCGCAATGGAGGTCCTGAGTATGGTCCGTTCAGATTCCATGTCCCCAACTCCCCCAAGTATGTGAGAAAAATTCTCCTGGAGGTGCAAGTTGACAACCTTGCAGACAGGGGCCTCCACCAGACGTTCCCAGTTTACTCTCACTATTCGTTTGGGCTTACCAGGTCTGTCTTTCCCTCCAACGGAACCAACTCACCACCAGGTGGTGATCGGCTGACAGCTCTGTCTCTTTATTCACCCGAGTGTCCAAAATATATACAACTGCAGGTCTGATGCCACGACTACAAAGTTGACCTTTGGACTAAGGTGGGTTATCCAACTCGCAATGCACCTAGTCTCGACTTTCCTCCCTGCGAATGGTGGGTCCATGTGGAAGTCACTTCCTGTTGCTTCTTCGGGCTGAAGAAGGTCCTGGTGGCCAAGCCTTGGCTCCAGGTGGCCACCAGGTGCTTTCCCCTGAAGAAGAGGGAAAGGCACAGAGGGAAAATGGCAGCTGTGATCATGTGATAGTAAGGACACAAGATGGCAGGTTTGACCAGGTGCTCAATAGATCATATGTTAGCCAGATAAGCTACAACAATGGGAATGTGTAGCCAATGTGTTACCTGGAGATCTCTGGTCTGTGCAAGCATGTTTGCCAGCATGTCGAATGGCAAAAATTATACACCAACGGAATGTTCAAATCCCTGTCTGGGTGTCTAGTTCTGGTGAACAAAGACATGAAAGTTAGTCTGTGAGTTATGCTTAAAGGTGCCAGGTTAAACGAAGGAGGATGGTTAGTTTGCATGCAAGACCACAATTAACATCAACTCGACTCAAATTAACCATTAATGACATAATAATCACATTATCACCATAAAACCTTTGAAAAGACCAATCAATACAATACACTTTCAGAACAAAGAATGTTCTATGCTTAGCCGTGTGACACTGATGCTAATGCTAATGTCCAGTGTTCTGCTGTCACTGCAGTTCTGGAAATATTTAGTTCTTGAAGAAAAGGGTTCGAGATGGTCCTCCTGTGTCTAGTCAAGTTCCAGTCTTCGTAGTAAATCCCTTGTGCTCTCTCGAAGAAGGATTCGGTTCGCTTCTTCTGGTCCTGTTGGAGTTAGTGCTCAAGCTAACTCTGGGTTATCTCTTAGTGGATTCTCAGCTATACACTAGTCTTGGCTTGGTCAACTGAGAAGGGGGTCCTTGCAGACATTGTGTGCTGCAAGAGAGACATAGAAGAATTGGGCCACTGGCAGGCTGCCCTAATCATGTAGGCTGTGAGAGCAAATTGAGCAAAGGTTAGCAGGCGTTTGTTGTCATCCCCATGGAGAGAGGCCTGCTTCTGAGGTCACACAGCTTCTTGTCCTGTGTCCTCAGACATGTGGCAGGAAGAGAGTGGGTGCACTCTCCGGGGGTTTTACTGAATGGTGCAAGGGGGTGTGGCTACCTTGAAAGGAAGCCATGGACTTTATGAGTAAAATTCAGTTTCCTCCACAGATGAATGACTTCAGTTGGGGAGGTCTCCAACAGTGGCAGTTCTACAAAGAGGGTCAACAACGATTGATTGATAAAATCCAAAATGGAAGTGTTGATTAAGGGAAAAGCCTCCTTGAACAATTTGGTTGGCTTAGGGTTAAGATAAATCTGATTGATTTCTGTTAGGTCAAAGAGCATAATAGCACAGGAACATTCTTAACACAAATCAGGGTTCTGGCTTCTAAATTTCTTGTATATGATGACGAGTTATTGACAATATAGGGAAGGAATCCATGAATTTTTTGATTGAAACAATTTTATTGGTGAAGAAGCTCATGAAGTCATCAGTACAGAGTTAAAGGAATCAACAGTAAAGGTGTGATTCTTTTCAATAGATATAAACTGCAGGCAATTAAGGAAAGCCATGCTGTATTGCCAGTTGTTATCCTCAAGTGCTCAACATGCTGATTTCTAATCGCATTATCATGCATGAAACAGCAATCTATGATTATGGTCATGAGAGTAACTGTATATGAGTAATGTATGAAAAATCTTTTTTTTCTAACCCCAATACATATAGCTTAATCCTTAACTCTAATAGAGTTATGTTTTTTCCTAAACTCAACTTGGAAATGAGCCAGTGTCTTGTAATGTGTTTCGTTGTAATGCCACCAAGGCAAGCGGCAAAATGGTGTCTATCACAACAACATTGGTGCTGTAAAAGAAATATATTTTAGCACCAAATTGCGATTGTTTTCAAACCTTAATCAAATAGTTTTGATTTCTAGCCCTAAACAAAAAATGCTATTGCCTAAACACAACAAACAAGTGACAATAATATTTTTGCATACTGTCTTCCTAAAGAGGAATTTGTGGTTTGTTAAGATGAAAACTTAAGAATCACATTTGTTCCAATTTTATTTTCTCATGTAGTTATTTTGATTGAAGGACTTCATTTTGTAAATTAAGTATATTTTAATTTAGCACAGTAATGTAGCATTCTCTTATTCATTCTGCCGTGTTTGTACAAATAAAATGGTGGACTGGATAGTGTGTTTAAGGACCAAAAACCTAACAGATCACCTTTAGGTTAGTGCTAGAATGAATGAGCAAAGGAGATGCTGTTTGTGAGCTGTGGCTTTACTCTTTATGGTTTCCAAATGTTTCGTTATCTGAAATAGGATCAAAACTACTGATCAAAAGCACAATTTCTTTCACCAGGTCTTAGTCAAAAGGAACATGGTTTGTTATCCTTTAGAAAATTGTTTCATAGCTCAAAGTAACACCATTGAAATTTTCACTTTGTCAGAATTTTCATGGTTTTCATAAAAGAAAGAGACGAATGTGCACATGCAATAAACCAGCTTTAGCATTTGATATCTAAAACATCAAGCAATACACAATATCTTATGAGCATTTTATATTCATGCAAATGCTCAAATTTAGATTTTAAGAAGTTATCAATCAGAATAGTGAAATAATATTTTCCTTTTGAATTTACATAAAGTAATTATGAAATCCAGAGATGACCTGAGTAAGCAAGACACTATGATGATTTACTTAAACTGGGACATATTTCCTGTTTTATTTTGAATATGAATCTAGTACCCACCTCTATGTGTTTTACCTTCTCCCTTTTCTCTGCTTCTACCTCACATAACTACAAGCAATTATCAGTCAGTTACCTGCTGAAAACTGCCCTGGTTTTCTGTCAACACTTGCCCGATTGTATTATTCTAGCTAGCTTTCCAACTTTTGCTTTTTTGTGTATTCCTGGTTTTTGCTCTCACCTGATCCCTGCCAACATTATGTTCTGGTACTGTCTGATATTTTGGACTGCTCTCAGATTAAGTTTTTTGTGTAATGCGCCTTGATTTTTATGTCTCCCTCCCTGGTTGTTTCCAATTGTTTGACTCTAGCATTGTAAAAAACACTTTTCCTTCCAATCCTGACAGATCTCTGCTTTAAAATAACTTCTTGTTCTCAGCCCATCACAGACTACTCTGGTTGAGTAAACAAGAACATTTGATTGCCTGACGGGTCATAGTTCAAATCAAACCTTTTGGATAACATAAGCCAATGAAGGCGGAGAGGGGAAGCAGAATGTAAGAAAAGCATTAAGCAGAATAAGCACTTTGGATCGCCTTGTTGCTGAAAAGTGCTATATAAATAAATTTCACTTCACTTCACTTAAGCAGAATAAGATAAATAAATCTCTCTCAAATATTTCTTCAGTCTTTTTGTCTGTTCTTTGCTGCTATTGTAGGTCATTTATCTGATCTATTTAATCATTGGCGGGTCAGTTGCTGAGATGCAAGGAAGTGTTTTGTCAAGTTTTAAGTAATTTGGATGTTTCATAATGCTTTCAGAAAAGTATCCTCTTCTAGTCTTTGGCTGCTCTTGAGAAGAGTTCCAGCTGCTCCTATTGCTAATGATTTTAGCGGTCTTGAATTATGTTATAGTTAAAATAGAATTTAATCCAATCTTGTATTTGTGACCTGATAGATGATTTCACAGTCCTCTGAACTCATGAGGACATCTGCCTTTGCTGGCTTCACAAACAACCCTGTAATGGTAACACACTGCAGTATTGGAAAAAAACAAACAAAAAAAAAACAGGTCTGTTGATTCTTTTGAACCTGGATCTTTTTTTCACTTCAGAAAGTTTTACTGCCGCCTTGTTGCACCTGGTTTCCATTTGATTTTCTGTCTTCACCTTTCATTCATTTAGTTACTTATCCTTCAGTATATATTCTCTAGGTTTTCCTTTACTCTTGGTAAATTAATTTTCGTCTTTTCCTTGTCTTTTGGTCAGTCAGTCAGTCAATTAGCCAGTCAAATGAAACAAATGAAGATTTGTTTCATTTGAGTTTCGTTCTTGTTATTTTCTGTTCATAGTGTGTGTTTCCTGCCTTGGTAGAGCTTTCTTATCTACACCTCCTGACTTCACCTCTTCTTCTTGCATTTGAGTCCATTTCCCAGCCCATATTGGTAACTCATAGATGTATCCCTAATTTTTTAGGGCACTCCCATGAGTTATATTTAAAGATTTGAACAAATGACCTCTTTGGTCAGCACTCTTATCTCATAACATGTGACAAGGGACTTAAGCCCACTTACCCTCGATATAACCTCAGAATTACTGTGCACATTTGGACAGTCCAACCAATCAAATACCCAAAGTAGCTGTCTCCAAATCAGGTGCTTTCCTGACATAGCAGCTCAAATGTATTGAAGTAATATTGTAGATGAGGTCAGGTGAGGCTGAGGCAAATAAACTGACCCTTTTGAAGTTAAGTCAAGGCGGGTGGAGAGGGGGAAGTCTCCCTGCCTTTTTTCCGCCCAGTTAACTAGACATGTGATTAGCATTGCTGTCTGCTACTTAGTTTGCCCTGCAGTCAGCCTGGTCTCCCTTTAGAGGAAATACTGCCTGCAGGCTACTCAGCCATCACCGAGGTAAGCCAGTGTAATCTTATTGCTTTTCTAATGCTTAGATGAGTTTATATCACAGAGGTGAATCCCTAACTTACTTTTTCTTTTACAGTGTTGATGGATGAGAAAGTGTATCTCATTTCAATGGGCTACCTTTATGTCTATAAGAGGGTTCTTATTAGTTATCTAATATCCCACTGATATTAATAGAACTTTATTTTTCAAGCAAATGCTAATTAGCTTTTGTCAATGTCTTTTAACATGCAGAACAGTAGTCAAGGTTTTTGCATTACATCTCAGTATAAGATAAGCAGGTAGATTATATGTGCTTTATCTTGTATTAGTTAAACTATCTCAGGTTGCACACCTGTTCAGTTACAACCTTTTCCCTTTGTAAACAGTAGAGTCCTACTCGTGTATCAGCAGTGAATTTACTTTAAAATTGTATTTCTTACAGACAACAATCTATGTCCTTAAGATTTCTTTGTCGAAAGAAAAACAAATACGCACAATATTTGACCTTTTGACAAAGAAATCTCAAAAAACAAAAAATTCAAATAGAAAAAAAAAGATGTTCAAGGATTTTTGTTTGCCTTCTTAGTGTTCCCTTGATACAACACAGGAACCAAGATATGAGGTTGCTCGCACCCACTAAACAAACATATGTAGAGACTATGTACACTGCTTGAGAGTATAAGTGAAGTAGTCTAACTGTGGTAAAGTGTGAGCAACGTATTATATAGTTGGGTGAGTACAATGATCTACACACAGTATACCATTTAGATGGGTCATATTTCCTGACATTTTTTTTTTTTGTATCACTAGTGCTCACTTGCAGAAGCAGTAATTGGATTAGGCGTCCCAATGATCTGTGTTTTCTTTTTTCCTTCTTTTTTTAAATTGCTTGTGGAAAACAAGACGATTATGTGATGATCCCAAACATTCCTTTGCTCTGTTTGTCCTCTCGTGCAGGTCAGTGAAAATAGTCAAGTGAGTGAGATATGTGTACATAGTGTGCAGCTCTGTCTTCTTTTGCTCTTCACTGATAGCTTGAGAAAGATTTCCAAATAGAGGGGAGCTTTTCTATAATGACAGAAGAAAGAGGTTCACTGACTTATTTGTCCCAAAACAAGCCTTACAGCCTTACCTGAAATGGTTCCTGATAGTAGAAAACAAGAACTGATGGTTCACTAGCCATTACAGTGAGGATATGCTGAGTGAGGGAAGCTAAATTTTGGTCATAAGAGGGGTGGCCCCAGGATCCTGTTTTACGTGAAGTGACTTGAGGTTTGTTACTTAAACATAGACATGTGTGGTACCCACATAAACATCACAATCTCAGCTAAAAGCTCACATTTCTACAACAATCAAACACAGCTGGAACAATAAACAATTAAAAAGCAGGTTAACAAATTCATTAAAAATATGTAAACACAAAGCATGGATTCACTGCTCACAAATTCCAAAACTGCATGTTTCATCCCACTCCAGCCACGAAGTGACAGTGGGAATGCAATAGGCCCTGGCACCCATTTGCTCAGCCATTTTTGGCTAAACATTATAAAACTGGCTGACACATCTGCTGTCTGGGTTATACAGAAAAAAAAAAATAAGATTTAAGAATAAGATTAAGATTAATTAAGATTAGATTTTATTTGTCATGCATACACACAAAATTTGTCCTCCGCTTTTAACCCATCCAGGTTGGCACCTGTTGACACACATGCACATGCACAGGGTCACACACTCATAGAGACGGATGCCAACCTGGAGCGTTGGGCAGCCATTCCACGATCAGTATGCCCCCTCAAGGTCTTTCCATCACAGTCATAAATTAGTTTGTCTTATGTAAACCAACCAATACAATAAGAAAGAGGTTTGACTGACATGAAGAATCAAGAGCAATTTTACCAACGTTATCTTGGGTTGTTATGAGTGATAATATTAAATGACCTGCTACCATAAGCAAAAAACAGACCAATTAGATGTTATAATCTGTTTTTGATACTTCTCAAACGAGCTAAACTCAATAGGCACTTCATAATCAAACTAATAACTGGTTTGGTCCTCTTTTGTTCTCATCCTCAGTACATGGTGTCATAAATTTCCGTAAATGTTGAACAAATTTTTCTACATGTTGACTTGATTGTATGATATCATTCCTGCACATTTATGCTGTCAATCTTCCATTCAGCCACATCTCCAGGGTATTATACTCAATTCCGATCTGCTGATTGTACAGGCAACTGCAATTATTGCTTTGTTACAATGATTATCATGCTGGAAGTAGCCATTAGATGATGGGACGATATCACCAGAAAGAATGCACATGTTCAACAAATGTTTGAACAATTTGGGCAATCAAGCCATAATTGATTGTTGGTTCAGTATTAAAGGACACAAAGCAAGTTGATTCTGTAGATTAATGCTGGTTACACTATATCATAGGCTTACTATCTGTAGATTCATCTGACGAGAATGTTTTTTTCAGCCTTTAACTTTCTGGTTTTAACTAGCCTGTGTCAACTGTAGCCTCTGATTATTCTTTCTGGTTTACAAGGGTAGAACCAAAGATAGCGCTTTGCTGTTGTCATCCATCAGCTCTTAGATTGGAATGTTGTAGAGTCTCATCTGATATGTGAAGTGTGGTTATTTGAGATATTACCCAGGGTTTTCAGTGACATTTTTAAATTTGCATATAGAAAATGTAGCTGTGCAAATAAGAAAAGGTGAAGGGAAACCTGGGTAATATCTTTCACTAATACACTAGATTCCAAAATGCCTGAAAAACAGCTCTCACAATTTTCTTCTTATGAATATCCAAGCAGATGCTGTTGTGTTCTTCTTTTTTTTTCTTCCTCATCAAGGTTGTTTCTGGTTAGTTCAACAGCCTCAAATGAATTGCAACCTCTAACAACGTAGCCTATGCCGCCACCACCAGCAACACTGCACAGTCTAGTTCAGGGGTGTCAAACTCATTTTCACCGAGGGCCACATCAGCATAATCGTTGCCCTCAAAGGGCCAGATGTAACTTATAAATGTAACTACTACTTAATGTTAAATAACTCTGAATTTATTACTTATTCAAGTTACAAAAATTACATATCTATTTGCATAGATGTAAAAAAAATATGTATGTTTGCTTGTTGCTCTGTTATTATATCATAAATCCTTTTAATTTGTCGGGTTATGAAACCCACATCACTCCATCAATCAACGATCAAACTATCCAAGTGAATAAAGAAAAATAACATCAAACACAAGTTATGACATTTACTTTGTTCCAAACTTGAAATATCAAACAAAGCTAGCTTTTACTGCCGCATTGTTTTTGGTTGTGGCTTTTAGCAAACACATTCTGCTGCGATCGCAGTTTGCCTTTTAATTCTCGGGCAGTTTGTTCTTTTTCTTGATGCCTGATGTTGGCACACTGAGCTCCGTGTTTGGTCTCAGAATGCGGACGTAGATCATACTCTTTGACAACCGCCACCGCCTCATGACACAAAAGACATACCGTTTTTTCTCCTTGATGCACAAACACGTATTCGCCTTCCGATCTTTCTTGAAACAGAAAAATTGATGCAGATGGAAGGGCATCTGCATCAATTTTTCTCTTCCTGGACATTTTGGGATTATTGTTTGTATTTCTCAATTCCACTTGTTGGGAAAATCGCATTGATTTGGAAACATTGCAGTCTAGTGGCGGCATGCATTTTGGGAAATGTAGTTTTTGGTCACTGCGCGTATTTGACTTATTTATTTGTAGACAATCTCGCGGGCCTAGAGTTTGACACATATGGTCTACTTTATTTGCTTCAAACCAGTCAATAGAAACATGTCTGATTGATATTTCCTTTATGTGACTCAAAAGATAACTTCAGAATTGCTCCTCTGAAAACCTGAATAGCAGTTCAGCTGCACCCTAATCTGGCACTTTCTGACCTCTCTCATCAACAAGGAATTGCTGTCCACAAGAGCTGTGGCTGAATGTGCTGTGTTTTTGTTTTTTGTTAGTTTTTTGCAACATTCTAACTAAAGTTCTTCAAACTGTACCCCCAATTTACATTTTCGGTGTCAAGCAGCAGATTTCTTTGAATTTGATTACCAAAAACATTCCCGCATCCTCTAATGATACACAAAATTTCACACTGGCAATACCAAGACGAGACTGATTAACAGAGTTAGTTTTCGTTTTAGTCACACTCTGAACTTCAGTAGCTTAAGTTGAATACAATTCTGCGATTTGTTATAAGAATTCAAGTTATTCAAGTCTGATTTCCTCATTCTTCAAGTGTTCACCCAGACTCTTTGAGATTTGGTCAGTGTGTTGTCCAGTGCTTGAATAAGTGCATTGTTGAGTTTGAAGACATTGTTGCCTTTATTTAAAAAGGATGTAAGAGTCTTGAGAATAAAACAACTCTTTCAGGAATTCTCTGGTCAGGTTTTGACCTGCAACATATATATTTATTTGAGACATGATGTCTTTTTGGGGCTCTTGTCCTGTTTTGTGTTTATGCATTTTCTAAGATGCTCCTTTTGGGGTCAATGTCATAATTAATTCCTCTGTTATCGTTGTTGTTTGAGGTAACATACCTCAAAAAGCTGGCATGTGCATATGAATTGGTCTCGAGAAGAGACACCAATTCTGAAGAAAATCATTTCATCATTGTTTTGTTTTTTATTCTATTCATTGTTTGTGTTTCGAGACATAACACAGGTAAAACGAGCGAGAAAAACCATGGCTGAGCATTGCTTGCCTGGTGCAGTTCACCAATGTCAGTCTCTACATCACAGATTCAAACGGACAGAGTTTTATACATAACAAACCTAAGAAACTAGTCACTTTCCAGGGTTAGGCAAAAGGTTTTCAGGCTATTAGTAACAAACAAGGTTTATCTAACACAGTATTAGCTGTGTGCTTACATTGTCAGCTGGAAGGAACAGTGGGCTGTTTTTCACTGAAGCTCCGCGAGAGAGTCTTTGAATACCCCCCCGCTGGGCTGGTTTTCAGCTTTCAAGAGAGAAAGGGGAGAGGCAGGGCGATTCATTTCAGTTCAGTTCATTTATTCATTCAGGGCAAAAAAAAAAGTAAGTTATCTCAAGGCAATAGAGAAAGTAACAAAGTAGGCTAATTTAGCTATTCAAGGATCCCAGAATTCTAAATGATGTAAAAGTAGTCACATCTAAACCACTGTACATCATAAAGGAATTATTGGATTATTATGTACAATACATATGAATATAACATGGAAAATATGGGAAATTATTGAAAATGAGGTTTTAGGCATTTAAATAATATCTAGAGAAAGACTAGTTATATTTTTATTGTTTGTTATTCCTCTGTAGCTCAACAGCAAGGAGCCAGCCAGCTTTCAGGTATGGACTTCACATTGCCTACCACCACTTCAGGCAAGAAGCTGGATCTTTCCAAACTAACAGATGAGGAAGCCAAGCATGTGTGGAAGGTTGTTCAGAGAGATTTTGACCTGAGGAAGAAGGAAGATGAAAGACTTGGGTAAGTGAAAAAAAATGTCATATATGTCACTTCTTTTTTTCTATTCATGAGGATCTGTCCATCAGCTAACACATGCACATGCATATATGTATGTGTGTGTGTGTATATATGCATATATATATATATATATATATATATACACACAAATTTGTTTTAGGAATGCCCCTTGTATAAACCGTTTATATGTACAACGAGGTAACAGTTTTTAACTCTCCTTACATTCTCTATTGGGAACAGGTCAAGACTATGGGTAGGCCTGCAGGTGGCAGTGGCACATCTGTTTAAAGTCGTTAAGTTCAATAATGTCTTGTCTATGTGTTTTGCATGAATAGGTGACTAAAAAACACATTGTAAACAGTGTTGGGAGTAACGGCGTTTAAGTATAACGGCGTTTAAGTATAACGGCGTTACTAACGGCGTTATTTTTCTAGTAACGGAGTAAGTTCTGCAAAGCAAGTTTTTTTTTTTTTAAACTGAGAGGATGAATAGTCAAGCAATTTGCATGTAAATTGAGCAGAGGGAAACTGCGCAGAACTTGATAAACTTTTCTCCACCTCAATACATATGATTCAGTCATCCTAATTCACAGAGTTAGAGCTCACATCTTTGGTAACAATGACATATGAATGGTTTAGACATCAGGCTACAGGAGTATGAGGAGGTTTAAATGAAATAGATAGATAATTATTGCTTTTACTTTTTTTATAGAACAAATAAAAAAACAACAACACCTAAGGTAGTACATATAGAGCTGGATCACGAAAGCCTTTTGTAACCTCTTGTTGCTTCAGTTTATTTTGTGTTTTGCTCATTTTTTTTTCCTCCCACAGACTGAACATATTTGCGCTTAATACTTTCCTTTTTTTCCAGTTTAATAACTTACATAATCATGCTTCACTATAAGTGTAGGATGTAAGCACGATACCACACAGTCAACAATCCCCTCGTATCGAACTGTATGGGAAAGTGACCAGTTTTGCCTAATTGGTAATCCAGCATCACTTGAAACTTTTCAAGTTTTAAGCTTTAATGCCTCTGCACACCCTCAATCCCCTCACACCGGTGTATTCAAGCAAACAACTCTGGACTGACAGCTTTGACTGCACAATATATTTAAGCCAGTAAAAGTAAGAACTTTAGCAAAGCAGGTACAACTCTGATCAAACACAGAGTCATTCTTAATATGAACAAAGTATTCCAGCTTATATTTAGAATATGTCTATCTTTTAAGAAAGATTTTCTGCATCCTTTACACACTGGGACTTCTTTGCCAGATTCCTGGGCCATAGTTAGCTAATTCTGGAAACTCACTGACAAAATTGTTTTGTAGTTCCTTAACTTGTCAGTTCTGCTAAAGGGAGTTGAATTCTCTGTACTCTGTTAAACATAATGCTTTTGGCTTTTTAAATGTGTATAATGAAATAGTCCTTTTAGACTGATTTATTTATTGCACATTACCATTGGAAACGTCCTGTCTCCAGTCTACATATCCAGAAATAGACAGAAACAGATGTCAACAGATGGACAGAGTGAGAATACAAAACAACAGTGTTCTTCAATTTCAGCAATTTAGGTTGCAATTCAAGCCAAAGTTCTTCTTCAGCTATTTTTCCATTCAAATGAGCCATTGTTTGCTTCTCAGGCAACTGTTTTCATCCAAGGCCTCTGTGTTCTTTAAATAGGTACAGATCCTCATGTGGTTGACATATAAAACTGCCTACGCCTTAATCTTGTAAAACCGCACATGCTGGATTATAAAATCAAATATTTTGGCAATGAGTTTGACTTTGTTTTGATTTACCAACTCCACCAAAACATCAAAACACATCTCATTTTATTGTTATGTTTATCATATTTTATGGTAATTTGTGTTTTGTCAAAAATGTTTATTCTAATACATTTTCCAAAATCGTATTGAAATGTTTACCAGTTTAAGATGTTTATCAAATGTTTGCATGTGTGTCAAACTGAAGTCAATAATGTATTAATCTTAAGTCTTGATAATAGTACCTTCTGCGGGAAATGTGTAGAGACATATGGGGAAGAAAACCAAGCTTAAAGGAATATGAATGTTTGGCTTTTTGTAAATTGATCTGTTGGACAGAAATACAACCCTCAACAAATGCTCATGTTTTGTCTGGATGTGTTAATAGACCGCTGCTTTCAATCGATCAATTTGGAAGATTAGGTTAATGTGTTTTCAGCACATTTTGCTGTCCAAAATTGACTGTGTGTGTGTGTGTGTGTGTGTGTGTGTGTGTGTGTGTGTGCATTTGATCTGTCTGTCTCATTCTGACATCTACTTTCCTCAATGTAATTGACTTTAATATGCCAGAAGCTAAAACTGATTTAATAGGGAGACAATAACGAGAATTTGACATGACAATTTTATCATAAAAGGTTGCTAGAACACAGGTAAGAGCATTTGTAACCACCAGCGAATTAACCTGTAGAGAGTTTGATTTGTCTGGAATATTTTCTTGTATGGAGGCACTCAGAGTGAGAGAGCCAAATCACTGAGTCTGGCTGTCACACCCAGATGCCTGAGCTTTGCTAATTAAGCAGAAACTCTGCAGTACCTGTATTTGTGTAGTATAAAGTGAGGTTTTTGCAAACATATTAATGTCTATTACTTTATAAAAACTAGTTACAATCTAAAAAAAGAAATAAAATATTTAACAGTTTTCTCCTTTTTATTATCAAAAGAGGAAGCCAAAGAGAAAATAATCTCTAGTCAATAATAGTCAAGATCAATTGTAACATTATATAACAGCAATTAATAACAGAAATCTCAAAGTAAATTTTTTCTTTTATTGTAAACATATTTGCTTTGTCACTCTTACTCTATCTCAAGTAGTAGAACATTTAGATTTTAAACATACAAACGTATCAAACAGAAATTACAACAATAAAATAAATAAATCAAATTGAGGTGAATCAGGTACTTACAAGGTGTAGGAGCACTTTAAATTGCCCTGTGTATGAATTGTGTTCTATAAATAAAATTGCCTTGCCTTGCCTTGCCTAAATAGAACTCCAGATGAACAAACTCTGTGACAAAATTTGTTTTTAAAAAAAACTAAGCCAAAAATGCAGAAGCAGTGTATAAAAAAATAAGTACACTCTTTAATTCCATTGTGTGAAGAGCTATCTTTAGCAGCAATTACACAAGATCATTGTTTTCTGTATAATGCTATCTTTATCATTGTGATGGAATTTTGACCCACTCTTCTTTACAATGTCACTGCAGTTAATTTAAGTTTGTGGGCTTTTGTTCATGTGCAACTCTCTGTTGGTCCTGGCATAGCATTTCAATGGGGTTGAGATCTAAACTTTGATTGGGTTATGCCAACATCTTCAATTTAAAAAAATAAATAAATAATTGCCATTACATTGTGGAATTGCTGGTGTATTTGGTACAATTGTCTGGTTGTATTACCAAGTTTCAACTAAGCTTTAGCTGTTGGGCAAAAGGCTTCATATTTGACTCTAGAATACTTTGGTATACAGAGGAGTTCATGGCATATAAATTTTCACCTATTTCCGGCCTGCAGGAGGCGCTGTAAGAGTCTGGTCCAATGTGGATAGGGCAACGTGCTGCTGTCTGATAAAACTGGCTATAGATACTTGGAACATCACTGAAAAGACTCCACGGTTGAGTAGAAGTTAAAGTGATACCAGCTAGAAATAGTTGAGCTCACATTGATGCACAGCAGGGGATCTATAACCAATCTACTGGGCAGAGGCTAGACTTTATTCCACTCAGCTCCGTGTGAGACATGGCAGAGATAGGTATACTTGTAGCCCCCAGGCTCTGGCATTTATCCAGTACTAAGCTGTTTTTGGCAGAGTGCTGAAAGATGCGTTGTTTGGGGACTCCATTGTTCTGCTGGTAAACTTCATCACTCATGTGGACGACGAGACCAAGTGAAACCTTGAGGTGCATGATTGGGAGGAACAAAATGCCGAATACATATTGGATTTTGTTGTTGGACTTTTCTGTTAGTCCATCGCAGACAGCATGTTTGAGTAGTTGGGTGTTCAAAGATGGACTTAGTACCAGGACACTCTATGTCACAAGTCAGTGTTTGATTCTGTTATTGCATCATCAGATCCACTGCCATATGTCTTGGACACTTGTGCGAAGAGAAAAGCTCAGTTTTCAACTGATCACTATCTTTTTAGTAAATTAGCAGTTAGTTAGCATTAGTAGTAGTAGTAGTAGTAGCATAGTTAGCATTTGCATTAGTAGCAAAGGGGAATGGTGGGAATGTTTTTAGGGGCCTTTGTCCAGGGGATTCTCAACTCTCATCTCCAGCTTTTCCGATGTTACAAGGGAGGCTGGCAACATTGAGTTTAAATGGGCCGTGTTCACTGCTAAGCCAGCTGGATGGAGCTGTAGCCATATATTGGCTGGTGCTTGTCAAGGCAGTAATCCTAAAACCTGTGAGAGATGAAGGAAGCTATCTGGCTTAAGGAGTTTTACAGAGAGTGATGAGTTTGTGGGACCCCAGAGACAGCCAACAGGTATCTATATGCTAATTGGAATGCAACTCGGGCATGTGCAGATGCAAAAAAGTCATGGTAGGAGTTTGGCGAGGCTGTGGAGCCAGGTTTTTGGTTGGCGTCCAAGAGATTCTTGGCAAACCACGTGCTCTGTGATGGTCGGCTATCTTCACACGGTTATCCCAATAATATGTTCAAGTTTCTGTAATAGAATGCTGTGATCGACCGTATTAAATGCAGCACTGAGATCCAACAGAACAAGCACAGATCAGTGGTACCTTTCACCAGTGCTGTTTCTGTGCTATGGTGCACTCTGAATCCTGACTGAAACTCTTCAAACAGATTATTTCTGTGTAAATGATCACAAAGTTGACCCACAACTATTTTTTCAAGAACTTTAGACAAGCTAACACTTCTGAATCAAGAGTAGGTTTTTTAAGTAAAGGTTCAATAACGGCAACTTAAAAGGCTGAGGTACATATCCTGTCAACAAAGACAGATTAATCAAATCGAATATGGAAGTGTCGATAAAGGGGAATTGTTTGTTTACATTCCCACTTTAGATCGCTGCCAGCTGACATCCATGCTTTATCATCCATGAAGTGAAACGTATGTGCGACTTTTCATGTAAATTAGACTGTTTGTGGTTAACTCAGATCATGTCAGTGGTCTCTTATTATTGCAGCCAACGATATATTCCGCTGTTCTACGTCTTTTGGGATGGAAAAAAACTACAGAAAAACTTTCTTTGTCGACTGCTATCACAGCCAACAGCACAACATATTCCTGGCATCTTTCAAATAACTGTGGGAAGCCGCAGAGAAGTGTGCAGGAGTACAACTCTGAATCCTGTTCTCAACCCTGGGTTGTCATGTTTTTGGATGACTAATAAATTCGTCCATATTTCTAGAAATGGGAACAAAGTGGGATAGATGCCATCTATCCTTTTTTTTATATATATATATTCTCTTTTTATTGATTTTCAGAAACAGAAAACATATACACAACAACACCGCCTGCTAAATGCATTTCATGTCAGAAAATAAAATAAAATATAAAGTTTCCACAGCAGACTACACACTACACAAGACAAGACAATGACAGAAAAGACGGACAAGGGAACAGCTCAGAGGTAGGGCATCCTCCATGGTGTATACATTATGCAGCTATTCTTCAGCTCGACTCCAGAAACATTAAAGAGTTGGTACCTCCAAAAATCTCTCTGAGTTCAAACATAGTAAGTTCAGTAACAGGAGGTCACCGCGGCAAGTTACACAGTATGCCAGCTATCTTACACATCTAAGGATACAACATATTATATTTATACACCACTACATTTTTGTGTTTTAACGTATTTTAAGTTGTTTGTAAGGGTGGAGCGCTTCAGTTCTTCAGGTCACTGCCATAAAGGGGCCCCATATTTTCATATAGATATCTAATCTACCTATCATCTTATAGTCCAGTCTTTCATAAGAGGCGACTTTGGCTATTTCCTCCATCCATTCCGTTAAAGGATATATCCCTCTTGGTCTTCCAGTGTCGTAGTATTATTCTACATCCAGTAATGAGTGCTAATCGGCAACCATGAGATCTGGTGGGCATTCAGACCACCGTCCCTTGGTAACACGCCTAGCATACAAAGCATTGGGCCCTGTACCAGAGAGGAGGCCATCACTGTATTAATGAAAATTATAATTTTTGACCATAAGACGTCAACCGTGGGGCATAAATAAAACATGTGTAGGTAAGTACCACACACAGCATTGCATCTCCAACACAAGTCGGTGTCTCTGAGTCCTAGCCTTGCCATTTTGCTCGGGGTCCAATATGTTCTATTAATAATTTTATAATTAATCAGACGTGTCTGCATTTCCCTTGAGACCTTAAACCATGACCCAATAATTCCCCCCCATGTTTCACCACTTATCTCCTCCCCTATGTCATTCTCCCAGCATCTCTTAAGGCCTGCAAATGTGGGTGCTTGAGACTCCCTCAGAAGGTTATAAAAGCACGATGTTTTGGTTTTTAAGTGCCAGCCTCTATCTAACCTGTCCTGTCTCCCTGTTTTTATAACAAGAGATAATTGTTTAAGGCGTGTCAGGACACAGCTCCGTATCTGCAGATACTTCCAGAAGTCCCTTCCTGGTAGTCTATATTTTTTCCTTAATTGTTCAAAGGGCATAAGTTGATCTCCATCAAATAAATCCCCAATATAAACAATTCCCAGTTTCAACCACCCAGCCCAGTAAAAAGTTTTTTTGCCTATTTTCAAATATGTGTTATTCCATAAAGACGTTTTACAAGTGAAAACATAGTTTGAGCCTGTAATCTTGTGTGTAGTTTTCCACGTTTCCTGTGAAAAGGCGAGAACTGGGTTATCATAAGGGGTGGCCCCATTTGTTTGCGTAATAAACGCATGAATAGGGTGAGGTTTTAAGAGGTGTCTCTCGATAGACACCCACATGGGAGATTGTCCAGCTGTTATATATATTTTTGATAATTGTTTTAGACAAAACTCATAGTGATACCAGTCTATATGGGGGAGGCCTAGGCCACCGTCCTCTATAGCTGCATAAAGTTTTGTGCGATTTATATATGGTTTTTTGCCGTCCCATAGGAATTTGTGTACAACGTCATTATATTTCAATAGTGCATCACGTGGCAGGCTCAATGGTAGCATATAGCTTAAATAGTTCACTTTAGGAACCATAACCATCTTCAGAATATTGATTTTGCCCAAAAGTGATAACCCCAGCTTGGTCCAGTTTTGTATAATAGGGTCTATTTTCTCAATTAATGGGATTAGGTTGTTTGTCATTATGTCTTCCAGATATGGAGTGAGCTTGATACCCAGATACGTTAGACCAGATGGCCTCCATGTAAATTGCCATCCCTGTCTGACACTAGGTGGGCAGAGTCTTGATAGGGGCATTGCCTCGGACTTAGACCAGTTTATTTTGTAGCCTGATATGTTTGAGAAAGAGTCGATCAAGTTGAGGATGTGAAGCACCGTTGTTACGGGGCTTCTTGATAGTATCAGAATATCATCCGCGTACATGAGAAGTTTATGTTCCTCTCCTCCCGCCTTTATGCCCACTATGTTGTCATTTTGCCTAATAGCAATTGCTAATGGTTCAAGTGCCAGCGCGAAAATTAACGGGGATAGAGGACAGCCCTGCCTTGTCCCTCTATGAAGCTCAAAAGGGGGGGATTTCCTGCCATTTGTCACCACTGATGCTTTTGGGTCTTGATATAATAATTTTACCCATTTAATAAAAGATGAACCAAGGCCAAATTTCTCCAGTGTCTGGTACAAAAAAAAACGTCCACTCTACCCTGTCAAATGCTTTCTCAGCATCCAGTGAGAGAGCTACGGTTATATCAGGTTCATTTCCAGCTTGCCACATTAAATGAAGCAACTTGCGGAGATTGTCAGACGGGGTCCTATTTTTAATAAAGCCCACTTGGTCTGGGTGGATGAATTTTGGTAAACAACCCTCCAGTCTGGACGCCAAGATTTTGGACAATATTTTAGCATCAGCATTGATCAATGATATGGGTCTGTGGCTACCGCATTGTTGTGGGTCCCTGCCTTTTTTATGAATCAGTGTAATTAAAGCAGTTTGCATACTGTCTGGAAGGGATCCCCTCTCTAACGCATCTCTAAAAACTCCAAGTAGTCTTGGAGCAAGTAGATCTGAGAAGGTTGAAGATGCCATCTATCCTAATCAGACCAGGTTTTCTCCAGAAAGATTGCCAATTATCTATGTAGCCCACGTTGTTTGCTGGACACCATCCAGAAAACCAGCGGTTGAAGGATGACATGCGGCTAAACATGTCATCACTGGTCAGATTTGGCCGGAGTCCAGAGAATTAATTTTAGTAACCCCCGATTGGCGTAACTGGGTGTCATTGCCACCAACGTGAATAACTTTTTTACTGTATTTACGCTTATCCTTAGCCAGCAGTTTTAAATAGTAAGTAAGTAAGTAATATTTATTTATATAGCACCTTTCACAGACAATGAAGGTCACAAAGTGCTTCACAAGAAGTGCACAGAAAATACAATAAAAGTCAACAATAAAACCATGCAGTTATTAACAACAATAATAATATTACAAAGTAAAATAAACAAAGTGGTCATAAAAACAGCCAATACACTGCTGTGGTTAGAAGGCTTGTCGAAACAGATGGGTTTTAAGTGTAAATAGGATTCTACGTCGCCCGCTCTGGCCCCCAGAATGCATTTGACTATGGTCGCTGGTGTCTCTAATGCCACGTTTCTGACTATAGTGCTGCCAATTACCAGGGTTTTGTCCTCAGCGGATGTGTCGCTGAGTGGAGAAAATCTGGGGGTTCATGGTGAACCGCGGGCTTCACTTTAGGGCTATGACTCCTCTTCCTGACAGTCACCCATCCAGTCTGAGGTCCCGGCTGCTCGGGTTCTGCTAAGGGGAGGCTAATGGAGCTAGCTCCGCTAGGTAGCTCCGCACTGGCTAAAGGGACCTGGCTCGCTATCGGGTGGTTTTCAATGGTGCAGAGCCGAGCTTCCGATAACCTCATCTCCAAAACTACAAAAAGATTACATTTGTTATCAGAGGCAGAGGAGTAACTAAACATCTGTTACATGGAGCAAGTGAAAGCAGGAGATGAAAGGAGAGAACTTGTAACCATGTTAAGCTGGAGTATCAGACGGTTACATGCCGTCATACCAACATCACACCATTCCGAAATTTCATATATTAGGCTACCCAAAACGTATTATTATAATTATTTTTATTAGTTTATTAGTTTTAAATCAATAATCAAAATCAAATCAAATCAAATTTATTTATATAGCACATTTCATGTACAAACAGTTCAAAGTGCTTTACATAAAATAAACATTGCAGCAGGGAGTGTAAGAAGCATTAAAACTACATAAAAGAATATAAAGAGAAACAAATAAAATCATTTAAATGAATTTAAAAACAGGCAACAGTCTAGATAAGTTAAAAGATATTTCATGCATCGACACATGAGAAAAGAAATGTCCTTTAACCTGGATTTAAAAATGTCTACATTTGGTGAAAGTTTAAGTGAACAGTGTTTGTCCGTCGTTCCTTTTTGTGTAATAAACTATTTGAATATTATTCATTTGCTTTTGGAATGCATTTTGAAAATTACCATGGACTCAGGACATTGTTAGGATCTGACGGTATCCGACACACCTACATGACAGCTGTTACACGCACACACCAGATTTATAGTGAAATAGTAATAACACAGCCCTTATGGATGGATCCTGAGTGCCATCATCTTTTATTTTTATTTTCAAAATCCGAAATAAGCCCATATCCACCTGATCCTCCGCTCTGACTGTAGATTTGACCCTTAAATCATCATTCAGTGTCAATTTAATATCATTCAAACATCACAAGTTTTGAAGATTAACAGGCAGAGAGAGGAGATAATGCATGAACAGAAAGAAGGGACTGTTATCTGTTGAGTAACGCACATTTCCTTATATAGAAAGCCTTGTCGGAATGGTGGGACGTTTGCATGTCGGAATGGTGGGATGTCGGAATGGCAGTGTCGGAATTGGTGGCGCAAACCTATATCAGACACACCGCTAAAAAGTGAAAATAAAGACTAAAGATCTGAAGGAGTGAGTGTTAGAATAGAACAAGGATGCGATAGAATTAACTATGCAGAAATGAGTGAATTATAAGGAGAAATAAAGTGATTATTGATAGTCCAAGAGGAACAAGAAATTCCACAGTACACAAACAAGCGAACAGGAAGTGATGCAATATGTCTTGCCGCAAAGCGTCAGCGTGAATACTGTTGTAATCGCATCTCCCATATATTCACGCATGAATTTACTAGTCATACATCAGAGCTCAGCTCAGAAGACCTGAAGGTTGTCTACTGTACACATATTCAGTCGTAGAAACCTCGTGTACCAGATTTGTGAGAATTGATGTTTCAAAGGAGAACAGATTTAATTGATATTACATTTAAATAACACCAGCTGTATTTCTAAAAGGTTATGGAATGCTTTCAAGTATCACATTTATTTTAGCTATCCTTACAAAATCTTTAATAAACAATAAGAATCCCCTCATTGTTGCTGCAGACTCCACCCAGGCAATGTGACATTTGGGACTTGTTATGTGGTCTTGGATTGTTGATTTAGGTTTATATTTTTTTAACAATCAGCACAAGTTTGGTTTTAATTTTACTAAAGAAAATCTGCTGACTCAAAGCAAAGATATAATTTGGATCGGGGAGGAAATACATGTTTCCACCGAATTAAGGTTATCGTCATGTACTCTTACATTCAGTTTCTTTTTAAAAGATTTTTGGGGAATCTTTTACCATTTAGTGTTCATTGATGCAGGGGCAGTGGACAGAAAATCATTATATCAGTTTAGATCTGAATCAAGTAAAGATGCTCGTAGTAATGTCATTGTATCTTTTTGTAATTTTATTTTGCGTGTCTGAGTCGGGGTGTTGTTACTGTTGTAGTTATTGTTATGTCTGTGCTCCTTTTTAAATGAAAAAAAATATATATATATATTAAAAAAAAGTAAAGTAGGTTGTGAAACTTCAACTCGTTACTGTATTTTTTTATTTTTTGTATCTGTTGCCATAGCACCAGATGTTTTTTACAACATAATCCCAGTAGTTGCTGTCCTGAATTCATTTTCTATGTATTGAGGCTAATGTAAACTTTATACACAGCTGCCAAAAAGAAGCCACATGCAGCAGTTTATGTGCTGAGAGCTGTTAATGCACAACTGTAAAGTTGCATCGTGTACAATTGCATTGTGTAGAGTTTGTTAGCTGTAAAAACGTGTGGAAAATGAGTGAGTATTAAGTTTAGTTTTCAGATGTATCCCGTAACTGCTCAACAATTATTACCTGAACAATGTGATTATTTGCTTTGTTTGGAGATGAACCATTTTCTTTGGAATTTGGTTGGTGAATTTTTCTATTAAAATGTAAACAGAAATCTATGCCAGCTGTCATAGGGCAATAGTTTAGGTACACCCTCAACAGTTTGCCAGTCCATAACAGAAATATTCAGAAACAGAAAATCGTACAAACACATACATTATACAGTCATTTTAGGCCCCATCCACACGTAGCCGGGTATCTGCTAAAACGAATATATTTTTCTACATTTGGACCTGTCATCTACATGAAAACGCATCATAAACGAATATTTTTAAAAACTCCGGGCAAAGTGAAGATTTTTGAAAACTCCGTTTATGAATTTGCGTGTAGACAGAGATAACCGGAGTTTTGCGTTTTCGAACATCACAATATGCGCCAAAACAACAACAAATCTGCTCTGACGTCAAACGTGCGACCTTTGTTTACTGAAGAAGCATGGATGCCTTGAGAACTGTGGTGGTTATTATTGTGCAGGCGCTGTTTACTGCCTTGATTTTACACGCCCAAGTCGTACTCCCAGAGGAATGGCGTGACAATTTCGCATGTCCCGGTCCTCACTCCTGTCGCTGTCGGAATTATTACGTCCTCATGTCGAGGGGCAGTTCACTGTCATGCGATCACCTGTCAGTGTGCTCAAAAAAGTTGCATGCACACTTTATAATTTAGCTGATGAGGGCAGATTACGCAAAACAGCAAATACATTTGGGTTGTCAAGACAGGTGGTCTCAAACATTGTCAGTGATTGAAAACGCAGATGTTTGGTTATGTGTGGAAGGGGTTTTTTTTTTTTCGAAAACGAGGTAATGTGGATACAACTTATTTTATAAATGGAGGGGGGAAATATTCGGTTTTAAAAATACCCAGCTACGTGTGTACATAGCCTTAGAATCACAAATTAATCTAAGATCCAGGTACAGGGAGTAGGAATCAACTCTACAATGACAGGCCTCAAATAAGATTTTAACCTGGATCATATTTGACATGATGCAACAGTCCTGGCTCTTGTTTACTGCACTGATATATGTATATTGATTACACTTTCAAATACACACATTGGTCAAAAGTTATTTAAAAAAGTTATCAGTGCTTGTATAATGAGCTCTCTTAGGTACCCGATGTGCTGTGACAAATTTAGGCCATGTGCATTAGGTGCCACCAGTTTTGGTGCAATGCAAGTGAACATGAAGCACTGTCTACCATCTTTTTACCTGTTTAAGCCATGGATATGTTAAGTGAAAATGTCAATTCGGTGTCCTTCATGAAACACAATCTTCAAAGTCTCTTTTATTATAAAGCTCACACATGCTTGTTGCCATATGGTCTGCCTCTTTAACAACCAATGAAAACAATACCTTGTGTGTTTACCCCAGATTTTTAAAGTTATACAGTAGAATAATTATTGCTCTCTAGAGTAAACGAGCTAAATAAGTGGGGTCTTGGATAGTTTTGACAGTTATTTGAAACCAGATGTGAAGAAAAAAAAAATTCCACAGGAATACAAGACAATTTGGTATTGGTTTTCTCAACTCACAGTCTAACTACAGGACAGTATATAAGATACATTTCCATTTGATCATGTTATCTGTTTTCAGGGAGTTAAAGACCAAGATTGAGAAAGAAGACATCAAAAGAGAGATGCTGGGGAACCAAAGCAGCCTGGCTGAGTCTCACTGCATTCGTTGTCTCCAGGCCTTTAAGTTCCTGGTTAACATCAAGCGACAGTGTTTAGACTGCCAGCTTTTTGTCTGCAAGTCCTGCAGTCGCTACAGCAAGAAAGAGGAAGGTTGGGTGTGTGATCCCTGCCATATGGCAAGGTAGGAAATAAATATGTTTGTTTTTTTTAAATTAAACATGTAATTTAGTCTAGCACAATTGCCAAAGGCTGAAAAATCAACCTCTCTTTAAAGTAAGTCTTTCATTTTGACTTCTCATTAGATGAGGGTACTGAGAGATAAATTGGTCTTGAATTGGAGTCTGACGTATTTTGACTCGTAAAAATCCCCCATCTCAAGTTTCATTGCCGCACTTAATGACAGGCAAACCCATAGAAGGGGACATTCCTGTCAACAATGTCTATTAAAGCCAGAACGATTAGAAAAATTGCAACAGTTGAAATGTCAATTGATTTTCCTGACTTTTAGCAGGTTTAGATCTTAAAAAGAACTAAAATATTTCTACAAAGAATTGCTTTTCTTTTGTACATAAAGTTTGTATTTTCAGTGCATTGTTAAGGCAGTGGATGTGCTTTGACAGCATGCCCAGTATCTGGTGGATGTTATTGTAGCCACCTTTTTTATTTCTTTTACCGATTTTTATTTTTTTGGTCATATGAGGAATTTGATGTATGTGAGATGGTCACCTTCAAAAAGCCTATGTGAAGATGGTACAGGAAGAATTCTGCTGACACAGACTTGGTCGAACACAGAAACCTTTTATTGCCAACCAGGTCTGTATCAGAGTTACAGAACGATGCATAAAATCTGGAGGGATCTTCAAAGTCCAATGCAATCTCTGTCTCACCGTGGGTGCTGCTCCTGTTCAGTAGGGTTAAACCTTCCGATATTTTGTAACCCTGAAGAGGTTGAGCGTTCCCGTCGACAGGCACATATCTGGTGAGCCTCCCCTGGAAACTGTCACGTTTAGTTGGTGTGCGTCGTGCGTGTCGTGGAGAAGTTAGGACCCAGATGCAGATATTCAAAACAAAACTTGATTTATTTTCCAAAAACAACAAAAAGCACAGCTGAGCCAGTATACAAAAACCTAACTATGAAAAAGCAAACCGTGACTATGACTGGGGGAAAAAAAAATAACAATCCTGAAGCACAAACCTGACTTGACATGAGGCACAGTGAGGATCTGGCAAAGTGCATGAGGAAACCTGGAAACTAAATCCTGAGGGAGTGATTGGTGAGTGAGTGCAGCTGAGGGGAAAAACACAGGTGACGTGAGTGAAGCTGATGGCAGGACAAGAGAAACTATTGAAAACATGGCAAAAACTAAAGACTAAGCAGGAACTTGGAACTTAACAAAACTAATGGCGCTTTTCCACTAGCTCGCTTCGGCTCGGCGCGCTATTGCGTGTTCCCACTAGTACGCCGTACCTGCAACCGGGACGATTTTCCGTACCACCTCAGCCCTGGTTCCAAGCGGGCCGAAGCGTTACTAAAACGTGACGTCAGCCGACTGCCTTCCACTGATTGGGCGATGAGTGTCGTCACTGGAAGTGTCATAACGTGGATAATAAAAGCTAGCGTTAGCAACCATTAGCTTACCTCCAAACGTCGTCTTTTTGAAGCTTGTAACAAAATTCTCCGGTACTTTTTAATACTGTTTCGTCTGGCGGCCAGGAGTCTTCTCTCTTCTCTTGCCTTCTGTGCGACAAAAAGCCACAGGGTGAGCAGCAACACGCGCAGCCGTGTTACGACGACCCCGCCTATGGAGTTTATTTTGTGTCAATAAGTTTAAAGAAGACTTTTATAAGAACAAGCAAAATATATCAATTCAAAAACTAAATTTAAAAAAGTCAAACAAAAAAAACTAATTCAAACAAAAAAATACATGATTGCAATTAAAAAAAACTGAAATCGTGTAAAATATTTGTCTTCGCCTCCTCCTCAGTTTTGGTTGTTGTCGTTTTCTTTGATTACGTCTCCAGCTTTCTCGTTTGCGCTCCCTGACTTTTTGTGTGCGGTTTTGACACAAACGTGCCTGGTGGGTGGGCTTTCGACGGGGGCATTCCTATTGGCTTATTTGTGTTTAACGGACAGCTAAGCAAGCGTACGAAGCAGCTCTGGCCACAGCAGCTACTCTGCTTCTGATTGGTTCTAAAAACACCAACCCCCTCACACCGACAGATGTCAGTTCGTACTTCATCCTGTAAACCATAATGTATATAATCAGTAATATTTACAACTGTTAAAATATTGTTGAAATGAACTTAATCATAAACTATAGACATGTCCTTACCTCGGACTGCATTTTTCCATTCTTCAGAGATCGTATTCCTTCGCGCCGTTGTTGACGTTTTTAGAACCAATCAGAAGCAGAGTAGCTGCTGTGGCCAGAGCTGCTTCTTACGCTTGCTTAGCTGTCCGTCAAACAGGAATGCCCCCGTCGAAAGCCCACCCACCAGGCACGTTTGTGTCAAAACCGCAAACAAAAATTCAGGGAGCGCAAACGAGAAAGCTGGAGACGTAATCAAAGAAAACGACAACAACCAAAACTGAGAAGGAGGCGAAGGCAAATATTTTACACGATTTCAGTATTTTTTAATTGCAATCATGTATTTTTTGTTTGAATTTGTTTTTTTTGTTTGACTTTTTTAAATTTAGTTTTTGAATTGATATATTTTGCTTGCTCTTATAAAAGTCTTTAAACTTATTGACACAAAATAAACTCCATACCCGCCCACATCGAGGAGGCACGAAGTATAATCGTTTGTAATGGAAACACAACCAAACCGAGCCGTGGCGAGCTAGTGGAAAAGCGCCATAATAGACATGACAGAAGCACAACCTGAGGAGTGTGTTATTCTCCAAATGTTTATGTGTGACCATTGTTCATCTCCTATCTGGACACACTGAACCTCACGCCTTTCTGAACCTCTGTTAAGTAAAGTCAGACAAGTCAAATTAAGTATCAGACACTACAGTCACGAAAGCATTTTCATTTCAGTTCCATACAAATCATCATACCACTGTTAGCTCAGGAAACCTGCAAATTGAAAGTTTCCTTAAAGCAACTCAGTCTTTGTCTGGAATATATCAAGCTATGACTTCATCGCTTGATGCTGCCCTTTATTTGTTCACTGGAGCTATTTGTTACATCCAGGCCTTGTAGTCAGGATATTTGCCTGCCCACATTGCTTTTCTATAATGAGCGGTGTATTCTTCTCCTACAGGGTCCTCAAAATTGGTACTTTGGAGTGGTACCATGAGAATGTCCGTGCACGTTTCAAGCGTTTTGGCAGTGCCAAGGTGATGCGATCACTTTTTAAGAGGTTGAGTGGAGAACACAGCTGTTCTCAGAGTTACCTTGAAGGTGAGAAGTTTTTTTTTTTGGGGGGGGGGGGGTTGTCCATTGGAGCAAAAGCTCCACAGCAGAAGCTGTGGAATGCTTTGTTCCACTTCTGAAAATCTATATGTGGTGAGTAAGTAAAAGGAAAAAAAAAAAACATTTCATCAACAAACAATGTTGTGGTGTAAGCAAAGAAACTACCCTCTACTGACTTGTATGTAACTACTTAGTGATCAAACAATGTGGTTAGCAGGAAGTTGCTGAATAAAACATGTTTCAGTAATTGTGCAAAATGTCCAAACCAAACTTCAGAAGTGCACGAGAAACTCGATCCTTTGCTTTGAAGGGAGAACCTCAACAAATTGCCATCAGTTCCACTTATTTCTCTACGGGCCCTGAGGACCTGTTGGTCAAAAGTTCAGACTGTCAGAGTCAGAAAGCACGGACTCAAAGTCATGGAAGTCTGCTTGAGCTTACATGAGAAATCCTCACTAAATGAAAGGCTTCAGTGATATTCCATCAGCTGTATACTGAACGGCAGCTGCATGGAAAATATGTACCAGTCTTTTGAATCACACGGCAGCCTAACTGGTAAAACATAACCATGACAATCATTATCTAATGTATCTAAAGTATCTCACAATTTCGTCATATTGCTCTTTTTTTTCCTTTTATTTTTCTTTTCTAAATCAAGAATCTCAATGAACATAAAACTGCAGGTTCACATTCAATATAGTAGCATTTATGGACTGAATGCTATGACATTAACTGTGCAGTCACTGAATCCTCTTAATTGCTATGTAAAAAAACACGTTAGTAGAGAATACATTTTGACAGAAAGGTTTTTATCTCTTGATTATGGAGACTTTGACGATCAGAATCAGACAAACATCAAAAGGCTCATTGAAAAGCTAATCTCATGACAGAATATTAGTTATGTTGGTCCACGGTATAAAATGTCATAACAAGAAAGCATTCAAAATTGTACTTTGACCACATTTTCCTTTCTTATTTTCCTTTATCTATATGTGATGTCATATATGCTCAATGTCTATGTTCTTCCTGTATATCATTTTACTGCCATATGTTACTCCAGGAAAGGCCATTCACCCACAACATCTTGCTATAGAATATATTGCATTATGTATGCATCTCAAACTGATGATTTTGTTGCTTATAAGAAAAAGAAAAAGGGTGTTTGTCCAATGACTCTCAAGCAAGAGATTGCTCATTTTAGAGCTGCATGTTAGTCCTGCATGTTTTCCACAATCCTTTCACTTTCCCTTTCACTCTCCCACCTCATTGTCATCTTTGCTCTCAACTGCAAATGGTTAGGAGTAGAATACATGCACACGGTTAGGTTTAGATGTTAAGAAATACATGCTTTAGGTTAGAAATGTACACATTGTTGTGTATGTACATAACAACTATACATTGTTATGGTTTACACTTCTTTATAGTTTTTAATATGGATTGCTGTTTCTGTCATATACTTTGAAAGCTACCAAATGCAAAATAAAAGTCTTGCAATACATTGCTATTTAGCAAATTTCACCATGGATCCAACTACTCGGGGTTGACAAACATACCTATTAAATGTTGTCTGGTGAGACCAGGATCACACTGAAGCAGCTTCTACAAATATCTTTTTATATCCTTTAATTTGCCACCCATTTGTTGTTGGGCGGCATCTTTTTTTTGGGGGGGGGGGTCATGAATCTCTTCATAGTTGTGCCAAGTGCCAAGTGCCCTTGGCCTTAATGTCCTTAATTGACCAGTGTGCCTGTGGGCTGCACACACTCAGTAATACCTCTGGAAACATTACTGTCATAGATTAATTAGTGTATAGCCATGTTTATGTGTGCTGTTTGCGTTTAAAGTCTGATGCAGTGACAGCATGAAGCTTCCTCAAATCAAAGTTGCTCACATAGCATTGCCAACCTATTCTGGCCACACTCAGATCTTACAAAAGAAGTACCCTTGAAGCCTATTTTATTTTAGCTTAATGCTTTATTATGCACAACAGATTTCCAAGTGAGATCATAGCATCAGGAGATCAGTGAATTGGATTAATTCTGATGAGATAGCCAGGACTCCTGATCCTGCTTACTCTGAGTCACTCTTAGGGATTTTGCAAGTTAGATGGCTGGCCCTACGGGTCTTGTGATCATTCACTCACATGTCTCTCATTCTGTTCTCGGAATTAAATGATCCAGGCCAGCAGGGCTTCACAGACCAGAAGCAGGGAGAAGGAAAGGAGTACAAAACTTTTGTCATTCATGTATGCGGACTGCAACGTGCAGGATTTGCACAGATATAACTTGCAGTCATGAAATATAGTCATAAATATTCAAGATCAAGGTTTAAGATAGTTTTATTTGTCACATACACAATCATAAACAGTACAATGTGCAGTGAAATGTTTCTTGTTCCTGCTACCAAAAACATAGGAATTAAAATTCAATATGAATTAAAATAAATTCCTTAGCGCAATAATCGCACACAATTAAAAATGCCTTAGTATTGAGTGTCCAGTTTATTAAAAAAAAAAAAAAGCATGTTAACAGATGCTTCATGTTTGAAATAATTCATGTGACAACCTGGATTAAGTTCAACACGCATGACTGCACACACACAGAGCCAAACGCACACGCACTCATGCATTCTTTAGCGGTCTCTGTGTCTGCTGTGGTCTGTTGGGCCCTCAAAGCTCAGAGGGTGTCATCCTACGAGTGCTGTGTCTTTGCTGATGCTTATAACACTGTCTTTTGTTCACATCTACAAGTTGAACTCAGTGAGAGGCTTACCTCTAACCCTGTCTGTGCAGTTTAATGCTGCTATCGCTAATTCTGCTTCTCAATATTACTTAATGTGGAAAGAGCAGACAACTTGCATTATCGCAATTTGATGACCTATTTAAGTTGGGCTAAGGATGTGAAAAGTGCAAACTGTAACCTTGTTCATTTTCACCATAGAAAGTGAGTAGGTGATTAAATGTATAAAATTCAGGCTTGAAGATCATTTACATTAAGCTTAATTTAAACCCATCTAAATTACAGTTATCCTTGCTAATGTTTTCTGTTTTCCAGATGCGCATGACTATGACACACAGAGTATGCCCGAGGTACACAGTAAGTAGCTAATATTTATTCACTGGGATGGCTCAGATACTGTTTGGTGAGTTTGTGTGTGAGCAGTATGATTACTTTGTTTAATCCTATCAGGATATGCCATGAGTGGGATCGGAATTTTAATCTTCATGTGACCAAACACAGCACTGTACAGAAAATCATCTGCAAAGATGTTCTCCATAGACTTAAAAGAGACATCTGTGAAACAGTTTGAAAATACGATTACTGGAGATTTTTATGTGCACTATGTCATCACATGATAATATCTATCAGGAATGGGCAGGCGGTAACAACTGGAATAACTCTAATTTCATTAAACATATATATGGCTAATAGCAGATCTGAAGTGCTGATTTATTTGAATGTGAATTGCACTGTACAATATCTTTGTTTAGTACATTTAATAATTAGCAAACAGAATGACTGAATGAGTAATCAATGACACGTAGTAAAGGGATTTTTATATGTTTATAGACTCCAGCCAACATACTGTGTGGTCAGGTTGACAATACCTTCATTGACAGATGGTAATTTGTTGAACTGTGCACTTATTCAGATTAATGCAACAAAAAATCTCAGTCAGAGTTTTTACCTGTTCTGCTTAAATAGTGTGGAGCCCATATATAAAAATGTATGCAGAAAAAAGCAGATTCTTCAATTACCACAAAAACAAGAGGGAAATTGAACACATTTTTGCCTCTGAAACCTCTCTTTAGAGGGTTACATGTGTGCCTCAGTCTTCACTCGAGTCCCGTTAAGTTTTAATAAGCAATGAGCTGTGCAGCCAAGTTAAAGTTCCCTCAATCTGTTCGTTATGTTAATAGGCAGAGTGATTTGAGATTCAATCTAAGCGTTGAATTATCTCTTCAAACTTGTATGATGATATATTTAGACCCTGAAGCTATCAATTCTGTTTTCATACATGAGTACAGTGGATTAGGGACTGTGCAAAAGGGTTTTGGTTAAGCTAGCACAGTTATCTGTCTCCTATATGAACCTTTTTATAAGACGGTGACATTTTTATATAGTGACTCTAGCTTCACTGACATTTGCAAATATTCACAATCTTATCTGTCGTATCCCTTTGTTTGAAATCACAGGCTTAATGTCAATTCTTCAATTATTTTAACACTGTTCTTTCCGCTCTTTGTGTCAGCAGATGGATATGAGCAAGGTATAGATGAAACGGACTCACAATACAAAGGGGTATGATGATGTATTTTTCAATAATCTTCTTTGATCTAATCTTACCTTTATCCAATACAAAAGGCAAACAAAGTTAAAGAAATAGCAAAGCAAATAGGGTGAGAAACCACATTATTACCAAAACATGCTCAATAAGCACAAAAGTGTTTGAAAAACTTGACTGATCTTTTTTTTTTTAGCCCTAACCATGTGATTTTGGTTCATAACAGTAACCAAGGTAATTTCTGAGCAGACCAGAGAACTGTGTTGCTTAAATATAACAAAGTAATTGGGATGCCTTTACCTACTTAAGAGCAAGTAAAACAAAGAATGAAAACATATAATGTTTGAATATAAAAATATGGGCAGATAAAAGAGCTGTAAAAGTGAAGTCTCAAACTCCAGTCCCCTGTTTTATAGGCTGCAGGCACATTTTGACCAGAAGCACCCAGAACTTAAACAGCCAAGAGCTTTTTTTAAGGTGCTAAAAAGATGCTTTTGCATTTTCGGTGGTCTAAGGCTCAAGTTAGATTAACCATTGAGCCACTGAGCTGTGTTACGTCTCAGCCCTCTGTCGCATTGGTCACACAGGATCCCAAAAGCACTCCAAACCAGTCTTCACTTGTTAATGTTATACATTTTTACAGATTATTGGTGTATGCATTAGAATGTAACCACTGTGAAACAGAAATGAGCATTGAATTGCTCAGGCTTCTCTCCTTTCTTGTCCCAACCAAAGCTTTGTCTCCTTATTTTTATTCTGCAGGTCACAGTGCATGCTGTGTCTTCCCAGTTGATAGAAGAAGGCATACATAATATTGTTTAATGTTATGTTTTCAATAGGGCTGTCAAAATGAATGTGTCAATAACAAGTTAACGGAAATTCCTCTTAATGCCACTAATTTATTTGATGCAAGATTAATGTGGGCACGTTCTATAAATTTGACTGTTGGTCTGCTTTGTAGTTTGACAAATCAGGAAGGGATTTGGCCTAATCTTGTGGCTGGCTAGCTAATTTGGATAAAGAAAAGGGTCTTTTGAATGGCAAGTTCATCTTCAAAACTCTGCCAGATGGTTCTCTCGACAGAACCAAAGTTATCTGTTGTTACTGTCAATGTGAATTGAGTTATCACCAGTGTATGTCGAGTCTTAAATATCACTTTTAGAAACACACGGCTGATGCAGATATCCCCACTGCCTCTCACCAAAGGCAGACCTTGCTTAGTAGTTTGCAACCTGGGGCAAGGTTAGAAACAGTTACAACGTGTGAAATTATTTTCTCAAGGTGTGAATGTTACACATAGTATCCTATGTGTAACATTCAAATGTCAGATTCAGGTCAATATGCCGCTCTGTTTTTGCTTGCTGGATGAACAATGTTCTGGGCAGTATGTATCAGGACAATTTGCTTTGGGTTGTTAATGTAAATATAAAAAGCATTTGCATAAAAAACTTGTATTTGTCTGCTACCATGTTGACGACAGAATTAAAACATATCTATTTAAGGTGTATTTAGAACATTGAAATATATATCAAAACATACATTTTGTGATTAATCACGTGTTAACTGTGGACAATATATGGATTAATCGTGATTAAATATTTCAATTGATTGACAGCCCTAGTTTTCAAACATAAATAATTATTTCTTAAGCACAACTTAAATTTAACAGATTAATAGATTTTACATGTGTTCACATAAAAGGTTCCATGAAATCTCAAAAATACCACTGTCTTACCATTTTTCAGGGTTATTTGTGTTCATGTATCATGTTTAGAAAGTATTTGCTGACAATGTCTGAGAATGCTGGGATGAGTATTTTGGTGTTCTGGTGAAAAAGGATAATTGTGCATATCTGAGAGATACCAATGACTGACAGAACTGGCAGTATTTGACACTTTGGTCCTGAGTATGAGCTGAATAAGTTACCTTAATTGAAAACATGTTCCATTTCCTTATTTTTAGTGATTTTGCAGATATTATTACTTTTGCTTTTAGTCTGTTTGTTTTGGGCAATAGAGGCTACTTGATTAGGGCACTAAAAATAAATGACACGTGAAAAACATGGCTTGGGCATCTCAAGGAAAATGAAAATGGAACACAATTTCTGCTCTCATCTGAATTAATCAGTTGAGATTTGTCATCCTGATAACATTCTTACTGTCGAAAGAGGCCTGTTGTGTTCTGTGTTACCATGATATGTGGATCCACCACAAAAGGCGGTGTTAAGAAGTTATGCTCATGGTCTTTATTTCTGTGAAACCAGGCTGATTTTTCCCATACAGATGAAGGTGTAGTAGAAAATGCAGTTTTTCCCCATATGGGCAATTTGTTTGCTTGTTCAGCACATTGGATGTTTTTTGCATGGATTTTGTAGGTAGTCATGTTTTGGCAAGTTTGTGCGGATGGAAAGCACTCCAATCATAAAACAAGAAGCAGATTTTACACAGACAGCGAAACTGAAGAAGTTCTGGTGAACGCTAGGATGGTCAAACAGCAGCTGGCTAAGCTGTTAAACAATCGTTCACAGAAAAATCTTTTTGCAGCTGAAACAGCCTCTGGTTCAAGTCCTACAATTGTTAAACAGGGTCCACTAGAATTCATCATAAAACCAAGTCTACTAATGTTTATACCACAGTCTCTGTGTTATGTCGAAGCTAAGTTTTATTTATATTAAATCGGTGGCAGGAATCCTGGGCTCTGCTGGTTGGTTTACTGATTCAGACTTCATTTACATGTTTTATGATTTGACTTTTGATGGCTGTTACATGAGAATACTGCTGGAGGACCAAGTACTGTTTGCTGCAGTCCTTCTTTTCGACCCGATCGAGTACCCTCTTCTGTTTAGTGTAGTGAGCCATTTCAGAATAAACTGGCTCCTGATACGAACGTTTCCTGACATTTCTTTCATTAAAAATAAGTTACAGTGCAACTAGGATAGTGTCTGGAAGTTGTAGGATCATCCTCAATGATATTTATCTTCGTGGGTGCTTTGTCATCACACAGCTTGTTATGAAAGCAGACGTTTTCTTCCTTGGCCATGTAGCCAAGGAGCATATGTGATGTTTTCCTACCACCACTTTATGCCAAGCTCTCATTTATTAACATTTCATGAGTCCTTTTTTTTTTTTAAATATACCAGTTATCATTGAAAAAAAATACTCTCACAATTTCTATGTTGATCCTCAAACACTCATCTAACCATCTGAATTGGAATATCTTGTTTCTTGATTAAAATGCGTAAAAACATATTATCTAACCACTGACTAGCATCATCATTGATATTGGCACATATACCAGTGCCATATATTTTCATATCCAATGATATATTGATGTTATTTTGCTTGTGTTTTACTAAAAGATACAATCTTGCAGATGGTGAGAGGAGAGTTTGAGGGGTCTGTCATAATCATGGTAAGAGTTTGCTAAACTTGCCATCAAGATGGCAGCTGCCAGTCTCTTTATTCTCATTATTGATTGTTGATTTAAAAAAAAAAAAAAAAAAAAAAGATTTATAAAGTAATATTGTTTATTACACACAACTTTATCAAGTGTCATAATATTTATTATTCTGCATAGTGGGGTAATAAACACAGTTCATATGTATTTTAGGACTTAACAAAAGACTTGTGAGACTTGCTTTTACCAGCACCAACCTTTTTTTGTGCATTTCTTTTTTTATGTGACTTTCTCCCATCTAAACAAGACCTGAATGTTGATTAAAATTAGAGAAATATTTTGGTAATATCATGTAAAAACAAAAGAAATTATGAATAAAATTCTCAAAATATAATTTTTTTCATGAACAGTTACAGTTAATCGTCATTTCCTGTCTCTCTACGAAGGAACTAGTGAGTCTTTTGAAGGGACAAAGGTTTTTACTTATTACTCTCTTATTCCTTTTGGTGATGGTGTTTTGTTCTTTTTCAATAGATGAAAAAGACCAAAAGACGGCTAACTGTTGATCCCTGTGATTTCATACTGGGCTGTGACTACTCTCGCAACTCAAGACCACATGAGGATGAGGTAAAAGCTAATCAACTAAAAACCCACATTTTCCTAAACCAAACTAATCTACATGTCTTCATTACATACGAGAGGCCATTTTATCTATTTATGTCTCTGTTCTCTTTCCTAGCACTAGTTTTGTGTCTCACTATATGGGGAACACCTCCTGTGTGACCTCATCAGAAGCTCAAATACTATTACGCCAGCCCTGGCTGGCACTAGTAATGTCTATGTAAGGAGGGGCCTGAACCCTCATCCTATAGGGATGACATAGTCAGTTGTCATTCAAAAACCTCTTCTCAGAAGCCTGGTGTCAACTGTACAATTGGGTACTAAGCTAAACTGTCGAACTCAGTTTAGCTAAGTGCCCAAGTTGAGTGTGCAACTAAGTTCCCAGCTATACAGTTGCTCACTAGCTCATGAAAAGTAGTAATATGTTTCTACAGCTATTAGCGTTGCAAAGTAGCAATACTCTGATCTCAGGAAATGGCAATATTTCCTCAAGTATAAGTAGCAACGCTTTTGTTTTGGACAGGTACGTCCTGATAAGTTCAAACACTTTTCACCCCATGCAAGCAAGAGAATAAAATTTCCTCTCCTTGCCTGTCTATTAGCTGAAATCTAGTGTCTGCTAGCATTGATAGCTAGCTAGCAAACCATGGCTACAACTATCATTTCAAGCGTAGACAAGAAAAGTCCAAAACTTTGCCCCTGAAAAAATGTAATTTCTGCCTGGGATGTTCACCATGTGTGGGCCTTGTGCCTGGGATTAGCCTATGCTCAGGCTACCCTAACCTGCATACGCATGACCATGGACGTTGGAACTATTTTCTGAGTGGGGGGGTGGGCTTTTTGTTGGGATGGACGGGGGAAGGACGCACACTTATCAATGATTAAGGATTTGATTTGAAGTTATTTTATAATAGCATGCAGTTATAAGAGAACTAGAATGGATGAATGTGGAATCTTTATTGTTAAGATTAAATTAGAATTAAACAATTTAATCAATCAATTTAATCAAGCAATTTAAAGAACATAACAGCATTATTTGTACCCTTGAATGTGTCGTTTATTTAGTAGTGTTACTTAACATACCAAGACAGCACATAGAATACACCACAAATGAAAAAAAGAAAAGTCTGCGCTCATGACTCAGGGTTTTCATGCATTTCCAAAAGTGGACCTTCTCTCAGTTGACCTTCTGATGAAAATTTTATGAAGGATTGAGACATAGCTTTCATCCATAAGGTCACTGTGAGTGTTCACAATGGCCAAATGTGTTTGTCTCTCCTGCATCACGGTGTTGCGCAGCCTGGTTTTCAGCCTGGGCAAGGCTGAGAAAGAGCACTCGGATGCCGTGACAGATTCAGATTCTTTATTTTTTAATGCGTAATGCAGTGGGTAAGGAGGCTGATGGGGTGCGGAGGGGCAGATGGGAGGGGACACTCCCCGCACCCCTAGTTCTGACGTCTATGCTCATGACTGAATCCACTACATAGTTCTCACACATAAGCTAACCTGTTGGGTCGGGACCTAGTAATGTATTAGGTGCCCACACTACTAGGAGAAGTGGAAATGTCAGAGGGCTCGATCTCTACACTTGGTTGAGCTGGGCGGATGCAGACCTCCGGTCCATTGTTCCCTCGCACCCATTGCTTGAAGTGGATAATGTATGCGAAGGACTACATTAGGGGCGGCTGTAGCTCAGGAGGAAGAGCATTCGCCCACCACCAATCGGAAGGTCGTGGTTCAACTCCGGCTACATGACGAAGCGTCCTTGGGCAAGACACTGAACCCCATGTTGCCTACCAATGCATTCATCGGTGTATGAATGTGTGTATGAATGGTTAGAAAGCACGTAGTTATGTACAGACGTAAGACGTGCTGTATGGCTGTGTGTGAATAGGTGAATGTGGGATGTAGTGTTGAAGTGTGAAGCGCTTTGAGTCAGCTAGACTAGAAAAGCGCTATACAGGTACAGTCCATTTACCATTTACATTGGGGGTGGACATGATCGACACGATTGAGCAGAGTAGGCCAATGAAAAGGACAGGTCCATCTTCCAGCTTTAATGGCTGCAAAGCCCCCCTGCACTGGAGGAAGATGACAGCCCTGTACCACTATTCAATCCAATTCAATTAATTTTTATTTATATAGCGCCAAATACAACAAATGTCACCTCAAGGCACTTAAATAATAAAGTCAAATTCAAGCCAATTGGAATTCAATTCATTGTAATCATAATTATTTATAAAATAATCCAATTCATTCATATAGAGCCAATTCAAAAACAATTTCCTAGCTAAGGAAACCAACAGATTGCACAAGATCTATCTCCTCTGAACCTTAATATGCAGGATATGTTCAAGAGTGCATCCCCAAAGCTCAAAATTCTGTGGCCAGTTGTTCAAACGTAGGTTGTGAAATCTCAGTTTGATGGCAATTATGCCAAATGCAAAAAAGATGGGGAAGCATGTGTTGCCTTCCCAGAGCCACTCAACAAGATGGCAGTGACATGGAAAACCAAGTCATATTACAAGAAATACCCCATTGTGGGAAGCTCACTGGCCGAGTACCCTCCTCTAAGCCTTACCACCATTGGCTCTCATCCCTCCACCTCTCACCAGAGTGAGGGAAGAGGACCTGTCCGTGATCCTGATATGTCAGGGAAACATTTATCGGAAGAGATCTTTGAGCTCCCGTCCAGGTTGCCATGGTAGTTACCTGTTCACAGGGACCTGGTGTCTCAGGCTCATGAGGAAATGTTTCACCCACATCCAGAGAGGATGGCTCTATGGGAGAGGCACAACCGGAATCAAGCTGGGCTCTCTGAGTGATATTGACACTGTTCAGTACGCTATGGCACCTTCAACCAGCTATGCATGGTTCCAAATGTTTGAAAGGTGTCTCAAGAAATCATGTGCTATCCCTTTTCAGTGCTCTGTGGCAGTGATTCTGTCATTTTTACAGGACCTCAGTGAAAGGTGCAATATTTTCTCTACCATTAAGGTGTACCTGGTGGCTATCTCAGCCAAAACCTGTTAGTGTGTTGTTTTATGGGGGGGTTATCTCGTAAGTTGCCCACTTGGAGGCTGCTGGCTCCTTCCTTTTCCTCTTTGAACCTGTGGAGCAGGTGGAGCTGAAATGATTGTCTTTAAAGATGGCCTTATTGTTAACTCTAGCCTCAACTGCGAGCTGATGAGATCTGAGTCTGTGCCCTGACCTATACTGACAGGGACCTTTAGCCTCCTACTTGTTTGTGTGTGTATTCCACTATGGGCTTAGCAACCTCATAGGCTCTATCTATCCAAGATTTGAATGGTGCTGCATTCTGGGCTTCACCTTACACATTTGCTTGGTTTTACAAGCTGGAGTCCCCTTCTGACATAGACGTCACTGGTGCCAGCCATTTGGGGCTGGCAGAATGGTAATTGAGCTTCTGGTGAGGTCACACAGGAGACTTTCCCCATAGTGAGAGACACACAGTTGCTAAGCCAATTAGACTCAGTCATGCTCAAAGCAGATTCTGACAGACCATACAGCACCTATCCTAAGAGCTCACAGTTGCAAACACTAAACTGGCAGAAAAACACCTAGTATTTGTTTGATTGTTTATTTATTTATTTATTTTCCATAAATGCTAACATTTCCTCCATCACAGATAGGAATGCCTAGCTAGCCAGTGGTTTGTAGAAGATTCCAAATCTTGTTATAATTATTCTATCACATATAGGCTTGATTAACTCTGGACCTCACTGTTGCTCCACTGTTGCTCAGTTTTATTAAAGTGAAGGCATTAAGAACTGTTTTTTCTATGGGTTTCAGTATTATGTTTGTGTGTGTTTTTTCATGCTACATTTAATTGCATCTCTGAACATAAAACTTAATAAAACACCCACATGACAACAAAACATCAGGTGTGCTATTCTGGATCTAATGAAACATTTAGTCTGAGATGATACTGTGAAATAACATTAAGATGTAAATCTCAGTAACACCTGAATGAGAGATTTTTAGCCCTAGTTGGCAACAAGTGATACGTTTGATTTATGGCTGAGTATTGAATTATTCACCTCAGACATCTAAATCTCAAGCACTGAAAAGATTTTTTTTTTTTTCATGTCCCTTTTAGAAATAGACCTTTAAGATAGTTATGTTTTGATAACCAGAGGAGGTGTTGAAGTGTTGGGCACAAATGCAATTTTGAATACCAAAATGGCAAACTCTTGGCAATAATGTACAGATTTATATAGTCACAATAAGTCATTCAGATTTGAGCAGGAATAGTTAAACCAGCTCTACAGAATTTACACTAAATTATACCCCAATGTACTTTCTTGACTTTGTTTATTTAAATCTTGTAATATATTTTTTTTATCATTCACTAAATAAGTCTTATTTGATTTGCTTGTAAAATTGCAGATTATGAATAAGGGTATTTTTCAGAATTATAATTGACATGAAATGACTGGTCTGATCAATTCTGAATATCATCTTATAATCTAATACGAATTTACAAGTATTTACATACTTGGAGTAACAGTAAGGTATCTAAATGTTGGGATTTTCCAATCTCAGTGCCTTCACTCACCCTCTTCCTCTGAATTCCTACTTGAGCCAGAAACAATTCTATCCCAAAGGGGTATTATTTTTTTTTAATCTCACTGTTCTCCATCCTCACACCCAGACCCAAGATGCACACGACATCGTGGACATAGATATCGGTGTAAGGGAGTCGATGCTTGCTGAGGGTGATATGAATGACGTTTTTCACCAGATTGACCAAGAGCAGCGCAAATGTCTGGACCTGGAAATAGCCCCACAGCACGGTAGAGTCTCATCTCATCTAAGAATCTTGTGCCTGTAGATGAACTTGGCCAAATAATTTGGCGTTTTCCTTGGTTGACCTGTAAAGCCTTCCCATTGTTTGTAATTCCTCCAAATTTTATACACAACTGACTGGAAACAACCAATATCTTTTACCTTCTTCTGACCACCTTCTGGGAGAAGTTTATAATCCTTTCCATTGTTTCAGCTGACAACTCTCTTGTTGGGACAATGGGCCTCATGCAAGAACATTTTCGTATTTTTATTCTAAATTTCTCTCACTTTTTTCGTAAGAAGGTCTCGTACGAACACGCCACGTCAGATTCAACAAACGCTCTTAACTTCGGAAAAAGTGTGTTAACGACCTGCGTAAATGATGAATCCCACCCGTGCGTATATAATTGCACGTGCACGAGGATAGTAAATTTGCATACTCCACGCCCTAAATTATACCATATTAGGCAGTGCTTCCTCGCTCCTCTGCCAGGAAGTGTTGAGTTATGAGTCATGAGAATGGCATCAAGGCGGAAAAAGAACAACTTTAGGAGCTCTGAGATTGAAGTTCTGCTTTCAGAGATCCAGAAAGGAAAATCTGTCATTTTTAGCATGTCAGCAGTGGAATTACGGGACCTGCTAAAGCGAAGAAATGGGAAGTTATTACGAGTGCTGTTAATTCTGTGTCACCTGTATTTCGTAATGTCACTGAAATAAAAAAGAAATGGTTTGATATGAAAATGGCTTAAAAAAAAACTCTCGCCATGGCCAGGCGCTCGATGACTGCAACTAAAGCCGTGCAATCAGTTGTTGCCTGATCATGATGGCTCTTTGATGGGGTGGTCCATGAGGGGGGGTCTTCTGGCACCACACCTTCTGGTCTGCCTGGGTTGGTTCAGGTGGAGACCCTCGTTCATGGCGCAATATTGCCATGAACGAGGTATCGATACACACCCACCTGGCATTCAGCTCAGTGCGCTCCACCACAGCACGGGTGTTTTGATGCGTATATGTGTCTCGTGCTCCAATTATGATTGGCAGTCCAGTCACGGGATGAAAGTCCCTCTTAATTTGTACTTGTTGGACAGCGGTGTATGGGAATCTGATGTACCATGGGTGATAAACTGATGAGAGCTTTGATGACCAAGGGGAGCGCACGACTCACAGAGGACTGGGACACACCCGATCTGTCTCCAATCTCCCTCTGAAAGGTTCCAGTGGCCAAAAATCCAAGAGTAGTGAGACCTGGACGTGTGGTGGAATTGGGTTTGATCGGCGTGTTTTTCTCTGGAGTCGTGGCAAGCTGCATATTTGTAGTAGCACAGTCCTTGGGAATCTTAATCGCGATGTCAGCCATTCGTCTGTCTCCACACGCTCTCTTCAAGAGCCTGGGGCGCTAAGGCATCCAAAAGTAGAAAGTCAGCCGCTGGTTACGCTTCCCATTGACCTTGTTATTTACAGATTCAAATGAACCTTCAATTAGTGCACAATTTAAGTCAAACAGAATAATGTCAGCATAATTATGGGGTATAATGTATATTTATTTATGTTTTCTTTAAAGTAATTAAATATACAATCCATTAGTCAAGCAAACGTGACAGTGGACTATTTTACGAAACTCCTAGGACAGCTACGACAGCTCTGGATCACTCGTAAATTCTGTTCGTACCTGAAAGAAAACGTAAAATACGAAAAGATTAGTGAATGCGCAAATTCTCTTAAATCACTCGTACGGACGATTTAAGAACAAATCTGTGCGTATGAACGGTTCTTGCATGAGGCCCAATGTTTCCTACCAATGCAGACAATTGCAACAGCTTATAAATCTCTGCATACTCTGCACTCACTTAAATATTTAGACTTGAATTGAATAAAAAATAAACTCAACTTAAAGGGGAAGTTAATTTTTTTTAAAACCTTGATATTATTTTTGGCATAAAATACGTTCATCTACTCACCAATAACAGTTTGGTGAAAGTCGGTGCCCTTTGGAAGATATTTAGATTACTCGAGATCCGCGGGAGAGAACAGGGCGTTGACAATACAACCTCTAAATAATGCATTGTCTGTCTTTATTTCACCAATACTTTAAGATGAATGAATGAATGAACGCGTACTATTGCACTGTTAGCTCATAGCTGCCGTGTTGTTGCTATCGGGGGGCTTATCGGGGGCTTTCTACACACGTGTCTACTGGGATGACGTCATCGACACGCGCTGCAGCAGCACAGCTTATTTACTCCGTTCTCTGTGACGGTCGTCAAACTTCACATGGAGTTTGCTACTGCTAGTTTTGTGCAACATGGCAGGATATTTATCAGATTTTGACGACGTGGACGACAACTTTGAGTACGATGGACGTCTTTACTGGAATGAATGAGCTGTGCTCAAGTATTGGTGAAATAAAGACAGATAATGCCTTATTTAGAGGCTGTATTGTCTATGCCCTGTTCTCTCCCGCTGATATGGCTATACGCGGATCTCGAGTAATCTAAATATCGTCGACGCCGACTTTCCCCAAACTGTTATCGGTGAGTAGATGAATGTATTTTATGTCAGGAAGGTCCAGGTTTAAAAAAAAAAAAAAAAAAACTTCCCCTTTAATAACTTAATTCATTTGGGGTATTTTTTAAAAAGCAAAAACATTCAACTGTTAACCAACATTAAACATTCAAATTTGAAAAGAACTAAAACTGGCCATTCTAAATGTTAAAAAGAAAAGACACAAAAGACAGTTTTTTCTGATAGTATTGGTGTATGTAAGTGTCCATGGCAGGTAATATGTGTGAGGGTTAGGTTATGAAGGTTACTGATGCAGAGGTGTATATTGGAATTTCAGTGCGACATATGTCAAGGCGAAGTCTTTTCCAGGGAGGTCTGTGGCCATTTCATTATCACAATACCAGATCTGTCTCTTGTCGAAAATGTGTGGTGCACCATGTAATGGAGAATTAGACTATATCAATCACAGCAGTAGCAGCTGTGGCTCATGGATATTAAAATGTTGGGTTTGTTTTTTTTAAAGATCGAGTTAAACTTTTAGCCATTTATCCTGTTTTTCTAGATGACCTTGCCTATGCAGAGAATCGGACCATCTCATCTCGCTCCATCTCCAGGCTCAGTTACTCCTCATGTGGCAGTGGGAGTGCTGGAGGCCCTCGAGGATGCAGCAGCTGTCTGCCTGGCCTTGATGACTCAGAAGCAGAGGATGACCTCTGCCGGCAGTACCCAATCTACCAGTCTCATCCAGGCCCCTGCAGCATCACATCTCAGGACAGCCTGAATTCATCAACTGCTCCAACTCAGGTCTTTAATATGCTTTGCATTAATATTTGTTTTCAAACACCACATGAAATTGTTTTGACAAGTGCTATATACTTATAATAGTTGTAAATCCTTGTTTTGCGCTGAGAAATCAAACAATGGCTTGTTATTCAACAGTTTTATTATACATTTAATTTCCGAGTACACAGACAATAGTTTTAAAATCTTTCTCCTGGCTTCACTTTAAGTCGCTTTTCATGAGAATTCTAAATGTAGAAATGTTTTAATTGCCATAATGCCTTGAAACAGTTTAGAAAAAACACTCCTTTGCCTCATTTTTAATACACTGAACTGCCAAATGCAAATGCAAATTAACCCTGCCATAGTCTGACATGGCTGTCACTCACATTCTTGACTTGATTATATGATCAAACAGCTAACAGTGCACTTCTGGACACTATAAACTATTTGAAAATATGGATTTGACCACCCTGACATTGCTCATTGGTTTATGGAGAGTCATTATGAAGTCAGAAGGATATGAAGGGATCTAAGTAACAACTGAACTTGTTTATACTAGCACATTTATCTGAGTCAATCTCACTTAATGCATAGTGGAGGATTTTGGGTATTCATAAATGCAGTCGGTTAACTGCTAATTGGTTGAAAGTTAGCTTGGGCCAGGAGGGGCATACAACAATTTATTTCACAATAAGGAAGGGATAAAAGGATGAATAACTTAAAAGCACAGACAGTGGGTGCAGTAGACAACTTTCATTATTTGAACACTGCAGACGCAGAGTGAAGTTGTCATTCAGTGAACTGCATATTTGGTAATTCTACCTTGTCATATTTTTTTCTCCTCAGAGGTTGTCTCTAGGACAGTCATACCTAGGCTCTTTATCTCACAGTTTGTTGGATTTTTACAGGGTGATGAGCAGATACAATACATAAAAGGTAACAGATTTATCAAAGGAGGAACAAAAAGTGCTGAAGTCCAAAAGGTGACTCAGGAAGTCAGGATCTGTTGGAGGACCCACAGATAAGTCCAGGAAATCAAAAAATCCTTAAAGGTGCATTGTGCGTTTAAGGGGAAAATACAAAGTACTGACTGGTTCCGTGCTGTGTGAAAACTAAGGCTGGTTCTTCCAGAAAATGGACTTTGCGCAGTGACAGTGGCAGAGGCAGTAGTGGCTACAGGTGGTTGTGGCTCAGTGATCCAACACGACTGAATGCTCCATAACAGGCAAAGCTTATGTTGACAAGCAACAACCTATACATGTTATAACCCCTAGGAAAGCTAACATTCTTGAGATTCGAATGATGTATACCAATCCAGGATACAATAATAACTGTGGACACAGTAAACACTTATGTCAAACAAGTCACAAATACAAAAAATTGTCCAACTCACCTATGAAGCCTCACAGTATTCCAAGAACAGATAAAACTCCAACAAAATTAATCCTGTTACGTTGGCAAGGGTCCAGTTAATGTACTCCAGTAAAATAGTTAGTCCAAAACAAGTCTTACATGCACAAAGATACAAAGTCTGCTGCTGCAAACTTTCGAAATTTCTGTCAGATGCGTATATTTTCCACATACTCTTGATCGTAACAGGAGGACAGAGATTTTTTTCGTTGATTGACTTTGGAGAAGAAGCATTCTCTGAAGAGGGAAACGTTGCTCTCAACAAGTAAGTATTATTTTTATTTCATTGTTATTTTACTTATTATTATTATACTTATAGATAGATAGATACTTTATTGTTCCTGAAGGAAATTGTGGACTGCAGCAGCATTCTCATCAATAAAGAAAACATCCAAAAGCAGCAAAAAGTAGTGTTAATTATTGTATACACAGCTCAGCCTTTCTTGTATTATAAAATACATTTCTTTGTTTTTTCTTTTTTTTTACATAATAGGACGTCTGAAGATGATTCAGACGGTTCAGCAGAGAACCCATCGGCGCCAACAGGGTGCTGTCTCTGCTCTGACAGGCCCGGGTTACCGATGCATGCCCTCTCCAGGCCTCCTGTGAATTCTCAAATAAGTCCTGTGTGTTGTGGTTGAGCTCATGAATCTCCACCCTGTCTCCCCAAGTGTTACTTATGACGCTTTTCCACTAGCTCGCCACGGCTCAGTTTGGTTGTGTTTCCATTACAAACGAGTATACTTCGTGCCTCCTCGACGTGGGCGGGGTCGTCGTAACACGGCTGTGCTGTTGCTGCTCACCCTGTGGCTTTTTGTCGCACAGAAGGCAAGAGAAGAGAGCCAGAGAAGACTCCTGGCCACCAGACAAAACAGTATTGAAAAGTACCGGAGAGTTTTGTTACGAGCTTCCAAAAGATGATGTTTGGAGGTAAGCTAACGGTTGCTAACGCTAGCTTTTACTATCCGCGTTATGACGCTTCCAGTGACGACACCCAATCAGTGGAAGGCAGTCGGCTGACATCACATTTTAGTAATGCTTCGGCCCGCTTGGAACCAGGGCTGAGGTGATATGGAAAATCGTCCCGGTTGCAGGTACGGCGTGCTGCAGCCGAGCCGAAGCGAGCTAGTGGAAAAGCGCCATATGTGATGATGCTACTAAGCAGAGTGGGAAAAAAACAAAAGTTCAGAGGAGCCCCATCCCCCGTCACCTGGAAAAGGTAAATCAAACAAAAGAAAAGCTAGAGGCCGAGGTCAAGGGAGAAGAGGGGGAGAGCCAGGACCAGCGGTGGTCAAGCCAGAATTTCAGGAATGACTGAAGAGTGCTGGAATGATACTGGGATTCAAGACATTACACCCCCACAACCCATCTTCAAACCCCTAAAAATTATTATCATTCCACTCAAAATATCAAAATCCTACATCGGCCTACAACAGTATATGAAGAGCAAACCTGTATGCTAGGGCTACAAGCTTTTTGTTTTTGCGGATTCATCTAACGGCTATACTTGGGACTTTTTTTGTTCATGAAGGAAGATCACAAGAACTTAGCGGGAAAGGGTTAAGTTATGACTCTGTAATGCAGCTGGTCAACACCAACCTACTGGGCACCGGGTACAAACTTTTTGAAGACAATTTTTACACAAGTCCCATGCTTTTCCGTGACCTGCTTCGGCAAAAGATGTGGGCATGTGGGACCAGCCGAACCAACCCGATTGGCTATCTGAAATCTAAAACAAATAGCCTGAACTCCAAATCACCACGAGGGAGCATAAGTGGCTGAGGAACGACTCCATCCTGTTCCTCCAGTGGAAAGACACAGAGATGTTTTTCTGTGTTTCACTCTGAACACAGCCAACTCAAGGTGCAGATGGGTAGTGGACCCTGAAGGGCATCCCTGTTCCACCAGCAGCAAAGGAGTACAACCGGTATGTACTATAAACACAAGTATTTTCTGCCTTTTGAAATGTAATCATTTGTGTGCTGGACATATTTTGACACGATTTTTCTCTTTTTTTTCCAACTGTCCTTTTAGGTACATGGGAGGACTTGACTTATCAGATTCCCTGATAGAATACTACTAGCCTGACTACGTCATACTCACGATTCTAGTCAGAATGTGAGTCTGATACCGCTCAATAGAGTTTTGAGGATGGGGCGTGTTTCAACCGAACCAGGAGAAAAAATGCCTCTTCGCTCAATTGGATAGACCTGCAACCAATCAGAGCAACGTAGTATGTGACGGAGATTAAGCAACACACACTTGTTGTAGGAAGGACGGCAAAAACATCTTTTCTATCGATAAAAGCCTTTATCGCGTTCCTCTGTTCGTCTTTCAAAACTAATGCAATGTGGAGATCCTGTAGAACAGACTCGATGGCAGAATCTACACACCCTAGCTCTCCAGCGGCGGCCATGTTTGTTTCAAAAGAATTCAAACCAAGCGCTCTTTAGTGACGTAGTTGATAATGTCCCTGTTGATCATCTCTCCATCATCGTATAAAGCCCGACCTGGCAATTTGATTGGGTCGACTGATTCGATGTCGGGCATAATGATTTCCCAACTGAGCAGAGCCAGACCGAACTTCCCGACCAAAAATTTTATGGGCGGGGCTAAGTTCGGCTGGCACCCAGGCTAGAATACTACAAGGTCTTGCACAAAACACAGAAGTGGTACAAGACCACTTCATAGACATTACCATTGTGAATGCCTTCATTTTGCACAAAGAAGATGCCAGAAGCAGAGGTGAGGTTATTTTATACCAAAAGGCATTCAGGGAGACCTTTGCCTCTAAGTTGGCAGAGAAGGGACCACCACAGCTGAACCTGGGCCATTTCTTGCCAGTCATCACAGACCCGTGCAAATATCAAGACACAGCACCGCTGGGCGCTTGAGGTGCAGACACTGCCAGACCAAGACCCCTGTAAAGTGAGCCACATGTGATGTTCCCCTGTGCTTTGTGTCAGGTCGAGACTGCTACAATGATTGGCATGTTGCCAACAGCAAATGAAGTAAATAGCAATTGTAAATAGTGTGCAGTGTTGTTTGCTATGTAATAATTTTTTTTTTTAGATAAAATAATTGCATTTTACATCATTCTATTTGTTTGGACTTATTTTTATTGTATGCACAAAAGCTCTGTTATAGAAAAAAATGTGTTTGTGCTTCCGTTACTCTTTGTCAGTAATACTGTCAGTCCCAAGTGTAACCTTTCATTCGAGCCCAACATCATGACTGTATGTTGAAGCGTTCAAGAAAAACAGCCTCTTTTCCCAAGTATGGGGCCATGGTTTTCAAGGGTCTCCAAATGGCACACTTTTGACACAGTTTTGGCACGCCTAATCCTATCCTTAGAAAAACCTCTGCAAAATACAATTTGTTTGTTGTATTACAGTCAAATTTGAATTGGGGCGAGGTAAGACTTTAGTATGTAGTGCCATTGTGTTTTCCAGTCTGCAGCTCCATGCTAAAGTCACTTTTAAGGCCAATATTTGGCCTTATTTTGAAAAAAATTAAGGCGCACATAAAAATCCATCTTTTTCAGTGAATTCAAGCTCATATTACTCTGTGACAGTAGGACTTACATAGATTCTGACTGTTGTGGGGGGAAAGTCAGAATGCTCTCTTTCAATAGAGACCTCTATTCCAAATAGTTTAAGAAGAACTTTAAATTTACTTTGGGTATGATTTTATTTAGGCGTTTTAGGCAAAAGTTGTGGAGATTTTAAGGGGCTAAATAAATTTGTCTGTATGACCACCCTGATCTCATCAAAGATCATGAAATAATTACATCCGTCCACAGCAAATGTTGCAGTGCTACAATGAAAGCTCAAATATCAGCAATTACTACATTTTCATCACCCTTCTCCCTGTCTATACAAGTGTTACTATGTGATGATGTCCAATTTCGAAAGGTTTCTAGATTTTATTTGGCCACACTGTCTGATGGGTTTGGTGGAAGATGCTAATCCATCGAACTTTGTGAACCAGTGGTCCTGCAAGAGATTGCAGTTTTGAGAATCATCCTGCATTGTTTTGAACACTCAGTTAATTTCTTCTTCCCTCTGAATTGCAATTCCTTACTTTTCTACTGGTGTACATTTTACAAAATATATGGTTAGACAGTTACAAAAGTCTTTACTGTTTACACAATTTCATATTCTAGCCTTTTGATATCCAACATGTGAAGTAAACTTAATCTTCTGAATTAATTGTATGTAAGAGATAGATAGATAGATAGATAGATAGATAGATAGATAGATAGATAGATAACTTTATTCATCCCCAAAGGGAAATTAGGTCATCAACGCAGTCGGGTTGGTATATTTGAATAAAATAAAATAAAATAGAATAAAATACAAAGGTACAAAAAATAAAAACACAGAACAATTGGGACAAATAATATACTATGAATATGAATATGTAAATAGATTGTGCAAAAAAATAAGAATATTGTATAAATATGAAATATACTATCAATATGGTTTATATCAGCACATATCACATATGAGATGTTCAGTACAGTAAGTAATTATTGTGTCGCAGGGGAACAATAACTTGCATTCCCTTTTTTGCCATGTGATCTTCCAGACCTTTCAAATACAGTATGTAGAACTGTAACACACACAAGATCATCATGCTGACTCTTTTAGCGATGTAGGGGAGACAGCTGCTAGTTCAGAGGGAGGTTACATGCATTACATCAGTGTCTATTTATGTTAGCAGGCAACTCTATCCCTAGGAAGACGCACAGTAACATTTGCTCCCTCGCTCATGAGAAGAAGATAAACAGACCTGGTTTATGATTAGTTTGTAGGCTGCTTATCTTAGTGCTGACAAGTCAACACTTGTACTTGTGTAAACCAAATTTGGGTTTGTGTCTTTGAGGTAACTCAGACTGTCTGGAATGTATACTGACATATAACTCTGACTCTATCAAAAAGAAAAGGTTATTTGTGGTAGAAAAGACAGTATATTAGACAGCAGCCATGATAGTGAAAAGTCTGGTGTCATTATATCCACCTGTCCATCAGTTTGCTGATTTATACCTTTTGATCTCTTGTGTTATGGCAAATATGTCTCGCAGCTGGGCAACACACTGGATAGAGACACAAACAGGATCCTTGTGGAAAACATATGGTCCAGACATGTGCCTGTCCAACATCAAGAACAGCCATAACATTTCTCATTGGCTGCCAAGTCTCAGATGACAGTTAGTCATTCCACATGTGGCTGTTGCTTTCTGCAACAAGTTAGATGTTGATTTGGAAGCCATTCAAGCTATGAAATAGACTTGATGTTGATGTTAGATTTTCATCAGGCTTGTTTCACAAGACTTTGAGATGAGTCAACAAGCACAGACTGTAAAGGGCCAGGCCACATAGGGGGAGAGAAGTTGCAGTTTGTTTACATTTTTAATATAGCTACATGTAAGCAACAACATACAAGAAGATCCTTTATAAAAAAAAAAAACACCAGACAAATAGAACATACATGGATAATCCTAACTAAGGAACTCTTGAAAATGATGTGGGTCATTCAGTAGACTCCAGACCCACCAGAGCTCAACACTCAATGTTGTGGATAGGATTAACCAATTGAATTTGGTAAGATTTGTTCACTAAGCCCTAGTCAGTATAAATTCCCTAAAGCGGACCTCTAAAATGCAAAATGTGTGGTTGAGGCCGAACTAAGAACTTTTAGTTTTTTTAACAAATACTGTATTTGCACGTCATTGAACGTTTTGTACACCTCTTCCATGGTTTGAGACTTCATGCAATAGCAACACCTGCATGTTGATAATTGGTTCAATGAAAAGTTAAAATAATTAATTTCCCACCTCCTTCCAAATGCAGAAACAGTGAGTTGCTGTACTTTGTAAATAAATTAAAGCATTTTTACACTGAGTAAAATGGTGTGTGTACATACTTGTGCAATATGCTTCTACTTGTCACGATCAATGTTTTTTTTGTGTTTTTTTTTGTCTATTCTTTTCTATGATTTAATTATTTCTTAGTTATTTGATTTACTCTCTGCTTTGTGTTCTTAATTGGTATTTTGTTTCAACTCGGTGTTTAGAGCTTGTCCTTATCCCTTGTATCCTCAGACACCCAGTTTGGTCCTCAGCTCCACTTTCACACCTGTGTCCATTTAATCAGCCACAGCTGCAGCCACTTACTGCCCTCAGTATATTTATTGTTATATTAAAAAAAATATTAAAATATTAAAAAAGCCAAAATCTCACAATTATATCACTTGATGCACTAAAATAAACAAAGGATTTATTTTCTTTTTTTCTCTAGGAGCTTGTTTATAAACAAGCTTTACTGTAGCCATAAATGGTAAAATTCAATTCATTTTTATTTATATAGCGCCAAATACAACAAATGTCATCTCAAGGCACTTGAATAGTATAGTCCAATTCAAGCCAATTGGAATTCAATTCATTGTAATCATAATTGTTTATAAAATAATCCAATTCATTCATATAGAGCCAATTCAAAAACAATTTCCTAGCTAAGGAAACCAACAGATTGCACCGAAACTTGTCTTCGAAAATGCACGTAGAGCAACAGAAGTATGTTCCTTTAAATGAATATTTTTTTGTGTCTTGAGGTTTGGGTTAGTATCAGGGTTTGGGTCTGGAAGTCAGTGGTTTTTAACCCCAGTGGTTTAAAAAAAAAAAAAAAAAAAAAAGGAAGCAGTATAAATTTTTATCCATTATCTATTCTGTTTTTTTATGTGTATTCAAATAGAGAAAACACGGCACTAAGTTTTATTTTTTATTTTCCTTTTGTTTTATTCTTAGTTGAAGCCCAAAGGTCTTTTCTGGACTATTGCATCTAAGTCACTTCTCATTGACTCTCAGTTCACTCTCTGTGAAATCTGATTTGAGATTCGACAGTATGACCTGGCCATCTATAGTTGAAATAAATATTTCTGTCTTCAGTGTACTGTCCAACTTGTATTGAAGAAAGTATGCATAATACATTTTTGGTGTCTTGTGTGTGACATAATCTTTGTCATCTAACTGTTTTGTTTGTGCTTTTTACATCCTCCTCTAGATTACGGAGCTGAACATGAGAATGTCAGCCATTGAGACCCTTCTTAACCGCTTAGAGCAGAAGGTCACCGCAACAAATGACGAGGTAAATCCATGACATCAGCTGTCCAATAAGTAATTCCAGCTGTGGCAGTAAGAGGTTCTGGAAAGTGCACCACACGGGAAAGAAAACAAAAAACATTTCTAGAGTTAGCAAGAACATGTTTAACCGAATATGGTATCATTTTGGGCGTGGAGTATGGAAATTTACTATCCTCGTGCATGTGCACTTAAATACGCACGGGTGGCATTCATCATTTACGCAGGTCATTTACACACTTTTACACACACAAAATCGTCCCTCCAGAAAAAGTCAGACCTCACATCGCTTGGCGCCATCTCGTCCAAAATCAGTGTCTGAAATCACAATTGCGCTTCAGGAAGAATGACCAAAAATTTAAGCTGTTAGAGCTGAAAAGGGTGGGCTGCAGTGTTAATTTCGTCAGCTTTTTTTAATTTAGTCTAAGTCTTAGTCACAATGTTGAAAATCAATTTTAGTCTTTGTCAAATTTTAGTCATTTTAGTCAACACTGTACAGAATAGAACTTCTCATCTTGGCCACCACCGGCATCGGCGGCATGATCAATCATTATCATGCAGGTTGTTTTGTTGTCCTTCGCGTTGTAAACGAAATGGCTCCATACATCCAGGCGTTGTTTTCGCCCAGCTCCAACAAACCGTATACCGGTATCCGAGCCCGACGCCATGACTGGACTGCAAAGTTGAACTAGCTATGGTTAAGTTATAGCTTGCTATCGGCTACGTTACTTGACTGATTGAGCCGCGCGAGGCACCGTGGGACAGGCGCCTTGCAGGGACAAACAGGGCAACAGCGCGTAATCTTCTGAAGTTCAAGAAACATTTATATTAACAATTACAAATGAATTATAAACAATTACATTTTTTAATGTCCATTCTTCCATGGCTTGTAAATTTCGTCTTGTCTTAGTCTCGTTAACAAAAATAATTTTTTATTCTCGTCATATTTTTATTTTCTGGAAGCAATTTTGTGCGTCATCGTCTCGTGGCGTTAACGAAATATTTTCGCCATCGTCCTGGTTGACGAAATTACACTGGTGGGCTGACGTCATATGAAACCCTATGAATTAAGAATGGGTCACTTAAGTTAATATGTGTGTAAAAGCAAATGAGCGAATACTTTTGGAAGTATAGTGTATTTGATTTGCAGGTATAAACTGCTTATAAAAGTCACTTCATATTATAGCTGGGCCCGCCCACTGACATGTCACCTTTTGCTTTGTAGCCTTAAGTTCATATTCATCTTGGTTGTTTGATACTGGACATGATAAGTAATTGGTGGATCTGGTTGAAAATCCAAGACAATTCAGTCATATGGTAGTAACTTGTCAATCGTATGGTAGTCCTATCCATACTAAGATTTGTAATCTATATCTTCTAAAAAGTTTCTCCACAATTTACTAAATCAGCCTCTTGCTTTATTAAAAAAATATGTCATACTAGCATTTGAGACCATTAACAAATTTGGAAAATATTAATTTTGCTAATAAATCAAGAGATTTATTAGCAAGAGAAACATATTTACTGATATTCTTTCCATCCTTTTGGTATCTCTTTGGTGGCTGGGTTTTGAGTGTGTTTTTAATTAGAAAAATATTTGATAGTTTTATTCTCTATTGTGCAAAGCACAACATAAATCAGTTTACATATAACAGATGTTTCATTAGTTTCTGAGAAAAAAAAAAACATTCTGCATGTTATACATCAGTATTAATGCTCATTTGATAAGTATAAGAACAGTAGACTTTCTGATGCTCTGATACAGCTTTACAATGATTGGTCTTGGACTTCTTGTTAGGATGACATGCTTGTAAGATTTATGGTTGTTGACTAGCTTTGTTCAGCTTGCAGTGGGTAAAATCCAACAAGAGAAATCAATGTTTTGAATATAGTCTTTGGTTAACAGTATAATTAAGTACTTGACAAATAGGTGTTGAAAAATATTTTTGATGGGAAAAATACTTCGTCCTAGTACTTAGTTCGACGCAAAATCTTTGTAGTACACTTAGAGGGCTTAAATTAATAAAATAAACAATAGAGAGTTGACAGGATAAAACGGTAATAAAATGCAACAAACATGCCCATAGAATCCAACCAAGGATATTGTATTGTAATTATATGGTTACTGTCAAAGGCCTTCAGAACACATTGTGATGTGTCTGTGTTTGGATTCAGGTAGGAAATGGAGCATTCAGAGGAAACGGAGTAAATGTTGAGCCTCAAGAAACCATGTCGCCTGCTTTGACTCGAGCAGATTTCAATCAGGTTACTGGTCGACTCACTAAGCAACCAAAATAAAAATTTCACTGCTGGCTTTTTAGATTTTTTTCAGACACGTTATCTCTTATAGGTTCCAACTGCACCCAGTACATCTCCTTCTCAGTGGGAGGAAGTGGATCTAGAAGAACAGCAGCTCAGACAGAAACTGCACAAGATGACGGACAACATCAGTGATCATAGCCTAAGTTCTGATGAAGATGAGCCCAACAGGCCATACTCTGCCGCAGAGCTCACCGCATGGAGAAGCAGCTCACAGGGGGACCAGAAGCCCTCCAGAATACCTACCAGACCCACATCCAGAGCAAGCACTGTGAACTCCAGACTTGAGGATGAGATGCTTTTGCAAAGTGATTCTCAGAAGGTAGAGATGTCTCTAGTAGACATATGTATATAAAGCTAAATCATGTAATCACATATGCATTAATCAGTTTTTTCACTGACAAAAAGAGGCAAACATAGTCAACATCTGGTCCTTGGCTAAATCTGAACTCACTTAAAACAGCAAGGCTCATGAAATTCCACACCATCTCCTGCTGGAATCCAGTCATAAATCAAGTCTCTCAGCCTTTGTGTTTATTTTACCTTTGAAACTATGTCTCCTACATTTTCTGACACATAGAGTGGATTAGAAAAATAATGTATTTTTAGTTGCTATGCTAGGGGGTCTGATTAGTTTTTTTTTTTTTTAAGATTTTTTTTTTTTTTCTGATTAAGTTACAGTGCTCTGGTGACTCCGGATTTCTGTTTTTTTTATAACACTGTATCACAGATCTGTTCAATCTGCATACTCTCTCCCAATTCTAAGCATATGGGACTAGCTTGTCATAGCAGGAAAACAAACTAAGGATCAAAATTATGGAGTATGTGTTTACTCTGGCATGTAGCATTCAGTCAAATAACAAGTTTTATCTGAATGCTCCTTGACACCAACATGAACCAACATAAACGTAACCAACGAGCTAAACGAAGAATAAACCAAAAACATTACATTTTCGTATGACGTTACTTCTACTAGCTTATTTAGCTTATAGCATCACAGTTTAGTTTATATACAAAAGGAACCTTTCAAATTCTTTATATATTTTTAGAAAACCTTGTTGCCACTTTTGACTGACCTTTTAAATGCTATTATCTGGTTTACATTGTTAGATTGTTTACTTTTTTTCTTACTTTTTAAACATTGTCAATTGCAAAATTTTTCAACGAGTTGGAGTCTTTTTAAAATAAGACACTTTCTTGTTCACAAGAAATTAAAATTAAAGCGTAAACAACATATTTGCATATTCAACTGCAACTGTTGTTACGTCCCCACCATTAGGGTCTAGGTGAGAGGGTCGGCTGAGGGTCTGCTGGAGTGAGGAGACCTTCTGCTCATTGAGATATACTGTGATGCACTCTGAAACACAGTTCTTAAATTCTTCTACAAGCAACAATTCCCGCACTAAGTCCTAATCAGTAGCCTTATAGGCCACACACCACCGATCAAAAAGGATACCCTTCTCCCTTGCAAAATCAAGGTAGGATTGACCCTGTGCCCTCTTCAAATCCCGGAAACGCTACCTATAAGCCTCCGGAACCAGTTCATAGGCCAGAAGAATAGCACTTTTTAGTTTAGCATAGTCCAGACTGTCCTCAGCTGACAGTGATGAACAAACTTCCTGAGCCTTACCTACAAGCTTGCATTGCAGCAGAATGGCCCACGCACCCTGTGGCCAACGCAATCCTGTAGCTATCCGTTCAAACGACTCAAGATATGTGTCCACCCCAGTGTCACGAAACACTGGGACTAACTAATTATTCTTACTTCCATCAAATGTTGTCACCAGCTGAAGCAGGAAACGTCACAGGAGTGGAACCCTGTTGGAGTTCCAACTGTTGCAGCTTAATAGCAGTCACTGCTTCCACCTTTTTCAACTCAATTTCCCTGGCCCTGGCTAACTCTGCCTCCAAACGCCTAAGTTCCAACTCTCTTTTCAGGTGGAACTCACTGTCACGCCCCTCCTTTTCCAACTGTAGACGTGTCAAATGGACTTTTAGCCTAGCATCCTGCTTAGAACCTTCAGAGGACTCTACCAAGAGTGGATCAAATTGTGGTAGTGTCATTGGCCTGCCCCCATGCGGTCTCTGAGCAATATGGGTAGACCCAACCGGTGCTACAGGCTGAGATGCCACACCATCCCCAGCCATACCAGGTTAACTGGAAGACACAGACAAGTTAATAATCCCCTTCTCCACCAAGCTAGACACTACCGCAGATTTCAGCTCAGCTTTACGCAGGCCTGTAGAAACACTAATCCCAAAAAATGATGCCACCTCATTCAAATCCTTCTTTCTATAAGCATCCAGCTGGGCTAGCGATGGATTTGCTACAAATTCACCTAAATCAAATGTAGCCATTACCAGCAAAAAGAGAAAAACAAACAGCAGGAAACACAAGCTCGCCTCTCTAGCATTAATTCATAGCACTGAAGCCAACAATGTATAATCATGCCAATAACCCTCTCCCCAGGCCTACCTGACCAGATTATAGCCTACTCTTCTTCTGGAGCGAACCAGGCTCGAGGCAACTTTAAAGGCAAGTAGGCTTTTCAGCCTACCCCTAACGGGGACCTAATCCCCACCTGGGGTTACTACAAAAATAAAAAAGGTAAAATAATAAAAGAGTGTCTGATGGAAGAGAATTAACTCCGCTAGACACTCACCTGTGCTAACTGGAGAGAGCATCCAACATACACTGAAATCAAACAATACATAGCCACCAAGCCAAAATCCATAAACACCAGTTTCAATTCCCTTCAAATATCCCAGACGAGCCCGCAAATTGTTACGTCCCCACCGTTGAGGTCTAGAGGAGAAGGTGGGGAGCAACAATGTATATAGCCAACAGTGTATGTATATAGAATGAAGGAAATCAAACAAAGCAGTATGGTAAAAGTAATAAGTTTGTATTATAAATGGAGTTAACATAAAGAGGTGGCCACACCACTATTTTCACAAGAACCAATAAGAAGGGTCGCAATTCAGAACCGATCTATATGAAGGGAGGAGAAAAACATAAGAAAAACCAAGAGAAAAACATTCATTCAGTCAGTATGCCCAGGTGCAGACTGGGGAAAATTAGCAGCAGCTGGGACCTGGAAAAGAAAGCACCACACACGCCCACACACATATCCATCCATTTCCACAGTATGTAACACCTATACAGGCAGTTTGACTTTTATAAAACAGTCAGTAAGAGTTTGCCTGTCATCAGCTTCTGACAACTTCTGAATTTTAATTTGATCTTTCAAAAAAGTAATTTTCTGTTGATCAGGTATACATCTTAGCCACCTTTTTGTACAGCTTTAAGGTAAGTGTAATACAGCTATGTCGAATACCTAATCAACGAATTGTTCTTTACATCTAGGTGAGATCTAGATGTAGATCTAGATTACATCTCGGAGGCATATTTGTGCGCAAGGGACACGGCTAACATATCAATATTGGATGCCAGTGATCTTCAGGCCCTCAGTTGGCACTGCAATAAAAACAGGCAGGATTTACTTTAGCAAAATAAACATAGATTTATCTCACCTATCCTAAATAGTTTTCGAACTTACGTCAGTCTTCCTGACTGTGGTAAAAGCATTGAAAGGAAATGGTCTCCTTTTTTTTTTACACATAAGCAATTACATAAATTAAGCACTCGCATGGATGTATTTATCTGGATTTGAACTCAAATTTTTTTCTGCAGATGGACCATCCATTAGTAATTTTGGGTAGGAAGGAGCACCCCCCACAGGAAACGTCAACGGCAAGCTTCAAAGGTTCAACAGCCTTACTTGTTGAACTGGAAGACAAGGTAGCTGAAGCAGCTGCCAATGTCCAAAATGCTCAGAGTGAGGTAAGAATAAATGTGTATATGTGTATATATATATACATTTATATATATATATATATATATATCATGTCCTTTCTTCTGTTTTATTCCAAGGTGTTTTACATAGAGAACAGGATTGCTGCTCTGAACGCTGCTGGCACACCCATGGATAAAAGAAGAAGGGTAAAATCATTCAATTTCTGCTTAAATTTCAGTCAGTTCTGTCTGAATGGCACTGACTGAAATGATTATATCAAATATTTGCTTGGTAGTTAGATAAGTATTGTGTGTAAAAGGAAGCAATATATAAGGAAGGAAGGAATGTACACGGTGGCACATTCACTCAAAAGGATTGAAACATTAGACATGGCACTCATTTTGTGGCCCTACCCTCTCTTATTAACATCTATAATTAAGATCATTCATCTCTTCTGAGCTGGTCTGCCTTTCATAAATGTTTGTAAGGTGCCAAAAGATGTTAACTGATCATATGTTTTCCCTTATTCTGACATTTACATTTTTTTGTCTTTCTATTTGTTTGCTGTTTTGGCATTCAACAGTCAGCTATCCCAATCCAAGAAAGAAGACTCTCCCACAACTTTCCCACAAGTAAGAACCAACACTGCTTCCCTTGAGCTTGCTCCGCAGGGCCTCCCAAGTGACTCAACATCTTAACCTTGTTAAACTTGGGGAACATGATGATCTACTTTATGAACCGGTGAACACTGTGTCCCATTATGCCATGGCTTTAATTTTCCCTGCTGGAGAGAAAAGACTCAGATTTTCTTCAGGGATAATTACCACAGGCAACTTACACTTAATACTGTGTCCAAGGCCGTAAATACCATTGAGGACACCCGAGGTCGTGTCCTCGGTATTTTATTATTTCTATTTATTTATATATATATATATATATATATATATATATATATATATATATATATAAATAAATTCAAAATAAATTACACGTGAAACTGACTGCAGGACAATGATCTTGGTCTCCAACAAAACCGTAAGGTGATTTTATACTTGAAGAGCCAAAAGTAGCGCGACTGTTTAATAAAACAGTAGCTTGAGAGTTTGGGCATCAGTAACACGCACTGTCGCTATGGTAACTACCAAACACAAGTTCGAAGTTGACGTTGTTACCGCTACCGTAAGTGAGTGAGTCAGTCACACCATTCACTGGAAAAGGAGCTTATCAAGCTAAAAATGTAGGTGGAGAACAGATTAAGTGGCAGATGACCGTGAGAAAAAAATGCATTTCTATGTGGAAATATTTTTATTGCAGCCCAGCGTACTACTCAGATAGCAAGGAAACATCGAATCAAAGTTTAATTTTGGTTAACTCCGTCAGTACCGGTCGTCAATCAATTTGCACCGGTTGAATCAACATTCATTTTGCGATTGCTATGTCAGCGACGTCTTCGATTTAAAGGTTTATTCAGTGTTGATTTCTCAATGTTGGATGTTGAACCTGTTATATATTTCTGCCGGATGCCGGAGCACAGAGCAGATCGTGCAGGACAGGAAGCCGTGCGCAGAAACAAAATAAAACATCTGCTTAATTTTCAAAATAATAGTAATAATAGATCTTTTTCTGTGGTAACTTGCCCTTATTGATGAGTCACCATAATGGTCCTTCAAAAAGCCTCAGAATGCCCCATTTTTACCTCAAATTTTCAAGAGCTCCGCACCGCCCTCAAGCTTTTATAAGACTTCTGAATACATTATTTTGAAATGACATATTGTTTTCATTTCCATTAGTTTAGTATTTGACTTTGTTTATATTATTCACTAAAGGGAAAACAGGATATGGAGGATAAGGCTGAGCCAAACCAAGTTTTTTACTTGCTGGCCCTTTAAGACCTCAAATGTAGGTACTATAAGTTGCAGTACTAGTTAAAGGGATATACCACTGATTTTCAGCATTTGTATATATTATCCCTCCATCCCAGGACAGTTCATTTCCTTTTTATTCCTAATACATGCCTTGATGAAATTCATTCTCCAGTTTTACAATGGGACTCATTTGCAAATCATTTAGGATGACAGTGATGTTCTCTAATAACAAACAAAACAAATAAGCCTATTCGAAAGTCATAATGATGTTGTTTTTGCTCCTTAATACTCTGAAAATGGCCAGATTTAAATAATGGAATTAAAAAAATTTCCGGGGAAGCATGCCCCCAAACCCGCCTAGAAGTTCTGACTCATGACTTCAGTACTTTTTGGGCCCTGCGTACGGCTCTGACTCTGTCCATGATTATTGGGCAAACTGTATTCTTCAATATTCATTTTATTGTTGAAGAAATACAATGCCCTCAGTTAATCCTAATTGTTATTAAATCTCAAAATTGAAAATTTAGAAGTGAGGTTTTCTTTCCTAGGGGGGATTTATAAGTGAGTACAGTTATTGGGCAGTTATTAGTGTTTAAAGTTATTGGGCAACTAAATTTTAGAAAGAATATTCCCCAACAGAAATACACCAACATTTTTGGCCTTACAGACATATTCACCGTTATTTTCAACAACTGGCATAATCCATCTATCAGCCTGTCAATTTCTTGATTTGTTTATGATAAACTTTCATTAAAGCAACAGCTACAACCTCCCAAATACTGTTCAAAAAGGTGCAATATCCTCCCTCATTAATCTCATGTTTGAGAAGGACCTACAAGTGCTAGCTAAGATTAAAGTCTGGTGAGGCAGGTGGCAAGATAATTATTCAGTTAACTTTGTGTGCATTTGAGAAATATGATTGGGCACTGTCCAGCAAATAATAAACCTCTAAAATGCTGCAGACTTCTTCATGTACCGTGACTTGAGAAAAGATTCTTTTATGATGTCGTTACTCCAACAGTCATCCGCCCGCTGACCTATTCATCTGGTCTTTCAAAAGTCATTCTCATTTCATCTGTCTTAAACCTTAAACCTAATCTTTTTCATATTTCAGCAGCAGATCTTGATGCATCAGTTCTCATCTCTCAGTTTCTTTGCCATTTCTTAAACATTGTGCCTTTTAAATCTATTTTGTCCCATTTCTCCTGAGTTAATAAAACTGCACAATAATGATATGTACCTTGACGTAAATTACAATGAAATGTGCAAGAAATAATTATCAAATTAGACTATGCACTTGCATGATAAATGTGTGCTCAGTGTAAACAATTGCTCTTTGAAGTCACACTAGTGGACTTGCTCATTATCTCTTAAACAGCAGTTATTGAGGACATAATGTGTCAATTCAGTTTCCCCAAGATAGTCTCCTGTTAAGTTTATTGCCACTTCCACCATTTCTAAACATTATCATGATTTCCAGATTTCTTCTATTTTTTACAAAGGGAACTGCAATTTGTTTTCCTAACTATGCTTATATAGAAGTGGTAGAACATCCATTAATTGCTGTATATTTCCAGACCAGGCGGACAGGTTTGTAAGAAACTCCCTCTACAGGGGTTCTCTGACACAAAGGAACCCAGTGGCAAAGCCCAAGACCAGGGCTACCTGTGCGGTATGAACCCACTCTGCGGTGCTGGGAGTTCACTTTCAAAATGACAGAACTATCACTTGGGAAAAGAATCAATCAAAATGAAAGACAAATTGTATTTTGGCAAACATATTTATGAGCTTTCTTGCATAGCATTGCATGAGAAGATTGAGTCCAGATTAAAGAGGCTTGGTTGATGGGTTTATTCATTGTGAATAATACCAGGTAAACTGCATTTGCTTAGAATAGAAATGGGAAGCAGTGGGTGCAGGCATCATTTCCCAAAATGTCAGTTGTCAAAATTAGAAAACTCTTCATTCATTGCCCAAACTAGGCTTTGACTTCTTTTTGTGATGATTTCCTGATGATTTGTTTCCAATCAAGCTTTTGCGGTGATTCAATTGTTACTTTTTTTGTATTCTTAACCTTATTTACTATCTCTGATCTACTCACATTACCAGTGTTTTCCATGCAAAAATTGTGGCATAATGTCAATATAGATGTCGTGTTGAATTCAGAAAATTGCCAAATACTAGTAATCTTAACTATTTGTTAAATCATGATCAAGAAAGGTAAAAACAAAATCTAAACCTGCATATTCTTATTTTTTATGTAATGTATGCTTTTACACAGCACTACTCCTCTGTTTTGTACCATATTACTCATTAAGATCTAGGCACCCTCTAGACATGAGTACAGGAATGCACATTTGATGCATCCTTTCTCATCTGGATCTGCTCACCTTGATAGAATTATCCTCATATTTGCAAACTTTTAAAAGTAATGTAGGACATATGACACAAGATAGAAAAAAAAAATAAACACTGAAATCGTAATTTGTTCCACAATATCCCATAATAGTATTGTCAATTTCCTGCTACTTTTCTTCTGCCGAAGTAATCCACCAAGGCTACATGATTACTCACCAGTTATCAACAGATTTTTAATTCTTAGCATGCACATTATATGGATCAGTGATTTTATTAAACCAATCAGAGCATGAAATGGAATTGAATTTTGTCTTGTCTGCCAGACATTGTCTGTTTCTCTCTCTCTCTTCTTGCAGAAGCCAGTAATGACACAGGACTCATAAGGAGGAGGCTAAGTATTGTGTGATGAGGACCTTTTTTCATCACCACATATATGGAGTAAACAATTTGGAACACTCTGGAAGACTGATGTCTACTCATAGAGTATTGTCAAAGAATCAACAGGAGTGGAACTGTTTCAGTTTATATAAAAAATGTGTGCTTTTGATGCATTTTACTGGGCAAGATCCATACCATATCCATAGTATACGCTATACATGATATGCACTAATTCTGCTAGTTAGTGGTGAACTTGTGATTTGCAACATGTTATGACATAAATGAAAACATTTGTTTCAACCAGTGCAATAACATTTTTTTTTTCACAATTTCTGACTTCACATCTTCATTTACAACTAGTCTCACAATGTGAGATGTTTGAATTGACCTAAGTAAAATTAGAATGATGTTGAGTGAGAAAAGCAGGTCTAATATTTCATTGAAATCCTTAAAGGCATATAGTTTTTTTTTAATAACTATATACACTATTGAGGTGCAAGTTCTGATTATATTTATATTAGATTTGTTAATCATGTCATGTAATCAATGATTTTCTGTCTGAACTTCTGAAAGTGCAATTAAACATTTCATTAAAAATTATTTGAACACATCACATGTTTTTCAGAGGTGCTGTGACACAATGAAAACTGCCAGAGTTATACTAATTTTAGCAATTGTTTAAAATTCAGTGATTGACTTCATCACAGCTGTAGCATGCAGATGTTGAGAATAAATTAATGCTTTTTAAATCTATTTTTTTTTTAATGAATTAAATAAAAATGTGCTAATTAGTACCTTTCCTTATTGGATTGGAATTTTCAGCCACTCTTTCATGCAAATAATTTAAAGTTGGTTTATCTTTCTCAAACAGAACGTTAACAATCACTTCACAGAACCTTCGTCAAGAGACAGTGGGGAAAATAATTCAGATTGTTGCCAGTTCAGTTTGATCTTCATCTGTCACAGCTCGTTTTCAGCTTGTTTGCTTTCATCCAAAGCAACTCACAAGGAAAACATATATTTTTAAGAGCTTTTTGAAGGTAGAGAGGGGCACCCCTGCTCTGGTAGCACATGGTAGGTCATTCCACCAATGGGGACCACGGATGAGAATAGTCTGGAGTTCCGTGCTCGTGGGGGTTTCAGCGCCAGATGATGTTACTTGGAGGAATGAAGGAGCTGACGGGTAACACAGGAGTGTAAGAGAGCGTTGAGTTTGGTGGGAGAAGACACGGAAATCACTTAGTAGCCTAGCAATAGTGATTTGATTTGATGCAAGCAGCTAATGGTAGCCAGTGTCGCTGAGTGAACAGAAGGATGACATCTGGCCTTTTCGGGAGGTCGAAAACCAGATGTGCTGCCGAGTTCAAGACCTGTCACAGTTTTATCCTCCTTGTCTCCCCTCCCATCCCTCTGCCTGAGTAATTTTCCATTCTACCTACCAGCCACTCCTCCCTAATCAGCCCAACTACACTCACCTGCAAGCTCAGCTGCAGCTCATTCCCAATCAGCCCTGCATATAAGCCTCTCCAGCACTCTTACCCTTGCCAGATTTTTCTACTGCATCCATGCAAGACTTTCCAGCTTTCATTACCTGCCAGATGTCTTACCTGCATAGACCCAGCAGACCCCTCAGTCTTGCTTGGCCCGAGTGGAGGAAGTGCTCCTGCAACACGAGGCACAGCAAGCCCCCAACGCAGCGGAGGCTCGGCCCTGGAGCGGGCGCTAACCTTGCTAGTCACCCAGGTCCAACAGCTGGCGGCCACCACTCCTGCCTTGGCTCTAACTCCCCATGCTCCATATCCAGGTTTTCCACCAAGCACTGCTCCAGAGTGGGAGTCCCGGAGCATTATTCTGCGGATCCCGAGAGCTGCAACCCATTCCTGACTAACTTTTCCATCCTGTTTGCCCTGCAGCCCCACACCTTCACCTCAGAGGTGGCGAGGGTCGCCTTTGCCATCAACCATCTTACTAGCAGAGCACGTCTGTGGGGAACAGCAGAATGGGAGAGGGACACACCAGCCTGCTTTTCCTTCCAGGCATTCTGGGTGGAGCTTCATAAAGTTTTCGGAAAGGTGGCCCCAATGCCACCGGAGGACTCATGAGCCTGAGGCCGACTTCCGTACTCAGGCCCGTCTTAGCGACTGGAACTCTGCAGCCCAGTGCAACGCCTTCCTCAATGGACTAGCACCAGACATCAGCCTGATGTAGCTGGGTATCGACCATGTTCCTCTGCCTCGTCCAGTACCAGCCAGCGCTGGACAGTCATCACATGCAAAAGACGCTTCACGGACCCCCATGTGGATCAAGCAGCTCCAGCGACATGTAGTTGACTATGCCATAGAATTTTGACCACTTAGCACCTTTTTGGAGCTTCCACAAGATTTGGAAGCCATTATCAGCAAGTCAGTTCGTGTGGACTGCAGGAGAGGGAGAGAAAGCAGTGCCAGGCGGCAGTAAATACTTCCGATCACGGGTGGTACACTCCAAGACCTCCAAGGACTCTTTCATCATCCACAATGGCAGATTTCAGGACAACACTGCCATCGCAAGAGCCACCAGAACCAATTTAGGTGGGAAGGGCCAAGATTTCTCCAGATGAGAGACGGCGTCATCTGCAGGAGGGGTGCTGTTTTTACTGTGGACAACGGGGCCACAGTAATCAACCTGTCCAGTTAGGAAACAGTACTGATTGTGAATCAATTTCACATGCTGTGGTGCAAATGGAACAGACAACAGGTGGAAATGAGAGGCAATTAGCAAGACAACCCCAAAAGGAGTGGTTCTGTCAGTGGTGACCACAGGCCATTTCTCTGTTCTCATCTTTTCTGGCTGATGTTTTGGTCACTTTTGCATTTTGTCAGTGCTCTCACCCCTTGAGGTAGCATGAGGCGTTGTCTACAACCCACAGAAGTTGCTCAGGTGGTGCAGTTCATCCAGGATGGAACATCACAGCTCCCACCCTGGTTCTGCCCTGTTTGACCTGTTGCCCTCAGGGCAGCGCCACAGGAACATCAGGACAAGGACAAGCAGATTCAAAAACAGCTTTTTCCCTAAAGCCATAACCAGTCTAAATTCTGACACACACTGATCTTCCCTTTGGACAATCCCTATTCATGTGCAATATTCAAAAACTATGGCCAAACACTGTTGTGTGCAATATATCCACATACTTGAATCTACTAACACCTTATTTTATCTATTACCACTAACACCATATTTTATTTTATTACCATAACAAATTTATTTATTTTCTTACACCCTTCCCTTTTTTACATTACTTATATATTTTTTATATTCGCAAACTCTTTGCACTGTTTTTGGTGGCTTTAAATTTCGTTGTATAATGACAATAAAGGTATTCTGATTCTGATTCAATGCGAGCTGTGGTAAGGTTTGCTGTGTCTCTCAGCACAGTGTCCAGAGCATGGAGGGTCAGTTTTTTCACAAGAGCCACATTTGCAGAGCAAAATCAAGGGAAAAGCCACTTTTACGACAACATACTAAGTCCCCTTTTGTAAATATGCATATCTACATATAAAACATCCCATAAAAAAAGAAACAACAGAGCCAATACATTTTCAGTTAAGACCAAATTTACCTTAACACTGGGATGAGCAGAAGCTGGCATGCATGTCCTTGACTTTCTTCATGTTGTATTTGTAGTTTGTTGTTGTAATCATAGTGAGACATTCAAGATGAGCATGGTTTTTGTGCTGGTTTTTGCCCTTTTTTAATTAAAAACTAATCCATTGTCCCTGCATCTCGCGCTGGCTAAAGGAGCTAGCGTGCTCTGCGGTCAAGTGTGAGGTGGTTTAAGCGGGCTGCATTGCCAGGTTTAACAGTGCCCCCTTTAGGAAACACCATTAAGCCTTAATTAATACTTAATACAAAATACTTAATACTACAAAAATGCAAACTTGATAAAAATACTTAATACTGTGCAGTATTCGCTGTATGTTATTTGAAAAATATTGTTATTGTTACCATATTTTTATAAGCTACTATGCGAGTGCGAGCCACCAATTAAAGCTTGAGGAGCCGCATGTGGCTCGCGAGCCGCGCAATGAGTATCTCTGGTCTAAGGTGAAGAGAGTTGCAATTCAGTTTGTTCAAGAGGGGGAGAAAGTTAAAAAGACGATAAGGAGGCACGGCAGCTTGGAGGATGCTTGTGATTGGGAGATGCAGGTAGATTTAGGAAATAAGCTTGTTGTTCCCCAGGAGATAGCCTCTACAAATCTAAGGCCTGATATAGTCTTGTGGTCTATGAGTAGAATGAGAGTCTATTTCATAGTGCTGACTGTTCCTTGGGAGGAATTAGTAGCAGAAGCATATGAAAGGAAAAAGCTTAGATATGTGGAGTTGAGGGCAGAAGCAGAGCAGCAAGGATGGAAAGTTAGAATCTGTCCAGTGGAAGTAGGATGTAGAGGATTTGTTGCAATATCTGTTGTCTCATTGTTGAGGGAGCTGGGTGTAAGTGGACAGAGTGTGAGGAAAATAGTGAAGGAAGTGTCAGATGAAGCAGTAAAGTCCAGTCAGAGGATTTGGATTAGAAGAAGCAATAGCAGCTGGGGGCCCAGCAGGGGGAGCACTTAGGGTAAACAGACTTATGGAAAAATCAAAGAAGAAGTTCAAGATATTTAAGTGGAGGATGTGGCCCATGTGATCCTTTTGAAACCAGGCGGCCATTTTGGGTGAGTTGGCTTTGAGTGAGGTGTATGGCCTTGTTTTTGCTGGCATTTTTTGTGATTATAGGACTGTTTAGATGAGTTTGTCTGCTGAATCTACTAGTGTGTCTTGTCCTGCCTCCACTAGGGATGGCCGGTGAAGCCTCATGAAGCTTCCAAAGGGTTCATCTGATTGTGCCAGAAAATGAACCAAAGTTTTGGGGCTTTGAAACCACACAGAACAGCGACATCTGGTGGTGCACTGCAAGTATCATCTGCTTCAACCAGCCTCGTTGTCCTTGTTATACTTTAATATGTACAAAATAAAAAGCGTCAAAGAAAAAAAATGTGATTTATATGAGAAGTGCTTGTGTTACATTGTGAATAATAAGTATAAAGTGAGAGGGGGGTGTGCTTATGATGACATTAAATGAAATACAGCTCATTAGGTAAACATGCATTGATACTATAAATGCTATAGAACTACTAGCCACCGTACCTTGAAACCTTTATCTTCCACAATGGAAAATGGTTGCGCATCCAGTACAATCATATCCACCAACACAGAATCAAGCTTTTTCTTCCTTGACACTACAAAAATAAAATTCTGCATATCAAGAAAATAAACGAAGGGCAAACTTGTAAAATGCTGGATTCGAACTCATAAAGGCTCGTGTATACTTCGCAGCAGTGTGTCGCAGTGAGCTTGTCGCAGACAAGACGCAGTTATTTTTGACATAAGGCTGAGTTATACTTCTTTTAACTGCCCTTGCGCTTACGTCTTGCGCCTATGTTAATGGCTCGAGACGTTTATACTTCATTTTGCTTTGTCGGCGTTTGCGTGTGCTGCGTGGCGATTCACCGCCAGGACAGTAGGTGGAGTAGCGGGTTTTTTCAATGACAAGCCTACTATGATGAAAGGAAATTCACCGCCAGGAGCTCTTTGGCAAGTCTCTCTTCCATAGATTCATGCTTCTTCTTCTTCTTCTTGTAAATAGCCGGTATTTTGTCAGATTTTCAACACCTTGGGGGTCTAAACGACTACTTTCTCGCCTGAAAATGTTTCAAATGTTGCTAAAGTTATATATTTACAGAGTTTAGCCTATAGCTTAAGGGAAATCAGCTTTTCAGGCCGGCTGATTTCGGCTAGGGCAGGAGTGAAGTGCACTGTGTGTAAATGCTCTGCATACTGTCTGATCGATCGAGTAGTAGGCGGTTTCGACCACAGCCAGTGGCTTGCGCTTGCGTCTTGCGTGAAGTTTAGAAAATTGAGGTGACACACGCAAGCACGCAAGGGGGGGCTTGCAACCGCGCAAGGGCTTGCGTTGCGGCTTGCGTCTTGCGTTGCGTCTTGCGTTACCGACTATAAACCAGGCTTTATGCCTTGAAGCGCTGTCTGCGCTATGTTAATCCCACGCCACAACGCAAGAGGGACAATCACGAACAAGCTAGGATTGTGGGTGTTACGGTTACGGAGGTCATTCAACAACAATGGCTACTGGACGAATGCGCACTTTGATTGAGATGCAGCTGATCGATCTAGAAATAGAAGAAATATTGCTACTACTGGAGCTGGCAGAGAGGGAAAGAATCGTCATGGCTAGCACGGTTAGCGTCAGCCGGTTAGCAAACCGGAAATACGCATAGTGTAGAGCGGATGTAGAGTTGACCAATCAGAGGCCTCCTTTCTCTCCTCCCTGCGGCGATGTCTGCGGCACTGTCTGCGGTGAGTTACAATTTTGAGGAGGTGCACCAGAGTGTCTGCGTAGGGGGGGGGGGGGGGGGGGGGGGGGGGCATGTCTGCGTTAACTGCGACACACACGCAGACGAGCTGGTTTCTGAGTATGAATCAGGCTTAACCTTCGGATGCAAAAACCCCTGAGCTAATCACTGAGCTATCAGTTAAGTACCTATTTGCACCCACCATCCACATGATGTCTAGTTAAAGACATCGTCAATAGCTAAGAATAATAGTACACTTTAGTTGTTTTAAATAATTCAGAGACACTTTGTGTAATAAACACACCTTTCTGTCAGAACACAGACAGAGAGGGGTTTGGTACACGGGACACAGCTGTGTAATAATGGCCGTGAGCGCTTTGTTTGTGATATGCGCTAAATAAACAAGTCCAAAATTAATGTTTTGTCCTACATAAGTTAGATTCTTAAATGTGCTGCCCCCTTATTTTAAGAAGAGAACTATATTAGCATGCATACCCATAATAATAATAAAGCTTATATTTACAGTTGAAAAACAAAAACAAGCAAACATCTTACATCACACAATAGTATATTGTACAATAGTATCACCTTATTAGTAGAAACCAAGGTGAAGTGATCCCAATCCACAGAACGTTTCTTGCCAGAAGCCATGGAAAAGAGCAATGAATTCAATTCAATTCTGACAGGGCAACAGAACTGGTTGGGGAACGTCGTTTGGGATTCATTCTCCTTTTATCGAGAATAGCGCGCAAAAGTGTTCAAACGATGAGAGACCTCTGAACCTTGGTTCAACCAAACAATGCATTCGGCGCTTCGGACGTCATCAATCACGTGATCAGCGCCATCTGATACACGCCCCGGAACATTGTGCCGAAGCACTCTGCTTCACGAAGATGAAACAAGCGCCGAAGCGTCCGTGTGAAACGGGCCATCCCTAGCCTCCACCTCTGGCACCCTCTATATTTTCATTACCCCCTACCCGAACCAGGCCCAACTAGACGAAACACTGATGAAAGTTGGTTCCCCAATGATATGTTGGTCAGCACTGCTCACTGGTCTATATAGGGAGTATAGGGAATTATTCACTGAGTCTGGTCCATTTATTTTATTTTTTTTCCTTTAGCACAAGTTTCTTGAATTACAGACCAAAATTCAACAGCAGTGTTTGGATCATATAACTGAGGATGTAAAGTGTTTTCATGTTCAGTATTTTCAGTAGATTAGTTTAATCACTTGTATGAGTGGTATGAGTTATTTTAAACTTGATACAATTGATTTGTTTTGTTTTTTGTTAAAAAAAGATCAGTATTGGAATTCTAAAGATATCTGTCAAGGTAAACTCCACCAAGATTCATCCACATGTATAAAATCATAATGGAAGGGTGCAATTTAATCTTTGTGTTTTCCTGCAAAGAAAGATCCACACCAACTGCATAACTTTAGATTGAAAAAATAGACACTAATGAATCATTAAACTTAATGGCTGAAATTAAAAGATAAGTTTTTTTTATTTATTTATTTCTGTTTTTCATTTTCATGGTGTGCACTGCCTCTTTCCCAATGACAGAAATGCTCCAGAGAAAAAAGTCAATCTGTTTTATGGGGGCAAATCTGAATAATCGTCCATAAACAGTGATTGCATCATTTCTCATTGCCAGACAGCAATTTCTCTCTCATTTCTCTCTATCTCAAGCCTATATGCACTGGTTAATTTGAGATTTCAAACTCCATTTGTATTGTGCTTTTGAATTAGCTCAACTGAGAAGGAGCACACAAAGAGTGGACTGTTTTATTTAAGATCTGCTGTTCTCCAACTAAAAACAGTGATTTTTTTTTTTTTTTATCTTAAGATTCCTCAACTCATAGTTTAGTGAAATTGTTAAACCTGCTTTCTGGAAGGAGCCTCAGCACTACTGGTTAGGCTAAATTGCAGTATCAAGTTGAGCATGTAGCAACAATGGGCGGTATCCCACAGCATGGGTGCACTTACTCTTTAGGCAAATACATAGTGATTTACACGATCACTTTGGACAACAAAAACATGTCATTACCTCAAAGTAGCATTCAATAATTTCTGCACACAAAGAACACTTGCAAACAAAGAACTTTGCATCAGTCTTTAAGGTAAGTCATACACAATATTTTTACAGCTCTATAGTTTGAAATGAAGAAATATTTGGTTTACTCCACTCAGTGGTTGACTCCACTCAGTGGTTTTGTAAAACATCTACAAAATAGCATAATCAGGGAGTAAGATTTACAAACTTGTAGAAAAAATAAATCATTAAATTTAAATTTTCACTGCATTTAATTTATTAAGCATGAGCTATTTTGTTTCGTTTCTGTGAGGCACACAAACCAAGGAAGCACCAGAAGTCCCTCTGGAGCCCCACAGAAGCTTGGTTTCAGTCAGCATAATTAAACCTCTTTTCCGGTGGGGACTTCTCATGGAAGAGATTGGCCATGTTTTATATCGCAAAGACGAAAAAATCCCCACTAAAGCCATCCAGCAGACAAAACAGCTGTGTGTATGGAGAAAAAAAATTAGAAATATTGTACAAAGAGCAAGTGACTGCAGGGAAGAAAGGTTGCTTTATATGGAGGCTCCAGCTGTTCAGCTGCACACAAAAAAACTTTAAAAAGCCGATGCCAGAGGAGTATTTTAAAAGTTTGAGTTATTTATGATTGTTGTTGTCAGGTCAGACAAAGTTTAATCCAAAGCGGAGCAGTACAAATCATTATTCAAGTAAGATATGTTCCAGATTTCAGCAGCTATCTAACATGCAAGATTAAACACAATGTTTAATCTTGCAAAAAAGGGAAGATTGTATGTGAGACAAAGTGCTCATAATGAGTTTATATATCATCGTGTACGAACATCTTGCACCGCTGACAGAAGCAAGGTTTGGGATGTACTAGAGTTCATAACTGAACTAGTCCAGAATTGTGTTCAGACTGATGATCAATGTGAAATTAATCAATTTATCTGAAACAAGCCAAAAGTTGTATATATGCAGATAGATTGTACACACATGAAATAAACAATTCCAAAGTTTACATGGGAACATATTGTATCTTAAAACATATAACATATTTAAATACATACGCATATGTTTACATTTTAACCAATCTTAAAATGTGGATATAGAACAGATACATGCAAGCTATTTTCTTCGTGTTTCAAGATGTTTTAGTGAGGAAAGGTACACATTAGCCCAATAATGTAACTTCCCATTTTATTTTGCTTGAGGTAGTGAACAGGAACTTGGTAGACTGCTGGGTTGAGATCAGTTGCCTGTTCTTGAGCATCAACAAGACAAATGACAAGATTGTGGATTTAGAAGGAGTGGGAATAAACACCGTCTTGGTCACTGAAGAAAGGGTGGATGTGTGGGAGGACACACAACAGATACTTGGCAGTTTACCTGGAAAACAGACTGGCCTGGAAATGCAACGCTATTTACAAGATGGGACGGAACAGACTCCAATTTCAAAGTAGCAAAGTTTACTGCAGATGTTGCATATCTATGGTCAAGAGTGCAATTTTCTTTTTTTTCACTTATTTTCTTCTTCTTCTTTTATGCTGCATCAGAGCCAGGAATATAAAGAAATTAAACAAACTGTTTTTTGGAAAAAAATTGGAAATAAAAAAGACTTTGCTACAGACTGCGTTGGAGCCCATAGAATTGATCAGCACAGTCTAACTCCAAAATGTGCAATAGCTCCTTTTGGTCCACTGTACAAAACATAGCAGTTTAACAGTATATTTTGGGGCGGCTTTTACTTAGGAGACCGGGCAGTCGTCTGCCTAACAGAAGGTCAGCGGTTTAATTCCCTTCCCTAGACCACATCCCTAGTCCTAGTGTGCCTCTGATGCGTCCATCAGTGTGTGAATGTGTAAATAAGGCAATGCATTATTAGGATGAGACATTAATATATACATGGATGGTAATAAGAATTACAGAAGAAAAAAAAGCTACATGGTTTGTCTTAAAAGTTAAACACTGCCCCCGTATAAAACAACTGGCAAAGTCAAAATTTACCATCTCATCATTTCTGCAACTTTATCGGGACAGTTCAGTGCTATGCTATGTCATACATTATTATATCTACATTGCTTTACGTTGTGCAGCTATTCAGTCAGTGGTAACCGTAGTTCAGGAGTAAGAGCAGTCATCTGCAAATCAGAAGGTAGCAATTCAATTCCCGGCTACCCTGGACTACATGTTAAAAGTGTCCAGGAGGGGTGGTCCATGGCGTAGTGGGTTGAACTGGTGCCCCATGTACAAGAGGCTATAGTCCTCGCTGCAGCTGGCCCCGGTTCCCGCATCGGATGCCCCTTTGCTGCATGTTGTCCCCCCTCTCTCTGCCCCCTGCTTCCTGTCTCTCCCCACTGTCCTATCCAATAAAGGAGTAAAAAGCCCCAAAAAATACTTTAAAAAAAAAAAGGGTCCTTGGGCAAGACACAGAAACAAATATTGCCTGTGATGTGTCCATCTGTGTGTGAAAGTGTGTGATAAAGAATAAAGTGCACTGTATAGACTGAGCCATTCTGTATGAGTGAATGTGAATGGGGCTTGTAAGGTAAAAGTGCTTTGAGTGGTTAACTATACAAAAGAATATTGCATAAGTACAGTACATTTACCTTATTTTAACATAGTTTAAGCTCTGTAATTTTTAATGCTGCAATTGTTATTTCATCGAAAGAGTATTTTTAGTAGGATTGTGGGGAACTACACTCAAGTCAGCTGTTCGCTTGAGTTTGATCAAATGGAAATCGAAGCAAGGTAAGACAAACAGAATGAAGATAGCTGGCATTGGTTCAGCATCTAAAATGGATGAAACTGGGGTGTTTAAGGAAAATTAGTGGAACCAGTTTGAGATCAGAAATTAGTGGGAATGGATAGTGTTCTGCTGAACTGATTAAACTAAGAAAAATAAAACAAAAATGAAAAATTATTATCTTTCAAATTGAATTTAGTAGTGAGATAGAGCGACCTGAGAATCCATTACTTGACTAATCTAAAACATATCAGAAGATTATGCATTGATGTGTATTGGTTTTTGTAATCAGCAAAAAAATAAATAAATTAATACATAAATAAATACATAATCTACAAACCTTCAATTGGAGTTTTTAGAATTATTTTATTTTTGACGCATTAACTTCCCATTAGTTTTGTAGTTCAGCTTTAAAGACAACTAAGACAAGCATAGAAATGTAAAAAGACATCCAACAATACTAGCAATAACACAGATTAGGGCCCAACTTTGCAGCAGGATGCAAAAGGATTGAACAAATCTTTATGTTGCAGATCCACAAGCTGTGTCTCCTGCCACTCTGAAAGGCCTCCTTGCTGTTCCCCAATGCACTCATACACTCTGTGGGCTGAAACAGAGGACAGTTACAAAATATCTCGCATTCACAGCTCTATTAAACATGCAGAAGTTTCAGATGCCAGGAGTTTAAACTGTGAAAAAAAATTGGCACGTTTAACTTTCTAACTGCCAATATTTGTGTTTAAACTTTAAACTGTGTTTAAACTAAGCGCAATAGCCATTTATGTTGGTAACTACTGTCCTCTAGTGGCTAACAAGTTGCCTCAGTCTAGCAGAATATCAAGCAGACAGTCTACTCTGTTATAAATCTGGAAAACACAGCCACTACACACCTCTGATCAGTTTTTATTATACTTACCTACAGCTAGCAGCAGCTCACTGACTTGGTCTGCTGTCAGGGCTGATGTCTCTGTGAAGAACAAATCCCTGTCATGGGCCAGACTCTGTCCTTCCTGAAGTAGGAAATAAAAAGATCCAAGCCATTTGTAAATCATTCAACATTGCTCTAATTATGAGTCTGTGTATAAATTCATAGGGATAGAAGAATTTTTTTTCTGTTAATAAACTTACCTGCACTGACACTTGCCGATCCTGAGCCAGATCTCCCTTGTTGCCGACTAACCATATGACTGTAGATCCTGGAATGTAGTGTTTCTTCAGCTCTTTGAGCCACACTTGAGCTCTGATGAATGTTTCCTATTGTGCCACAAGCATTCACAAAAGCCAGCAGTGACATTTAGACTACACAAGCCACAATAACATAAGTAAGGTCATATCCACCATCAGGTGTGTGTTGCATTACCCTATTGCTTATATCGTAGACCAAAAGTGCAGCGTGGGCCCCCCTGTAGTACAATGGAGTGACACTGTGGTACGTTTCCTGCCCTGCCGTGTCCCATATCTCAAAGCGAAGTGTGACGTCACTCAGATGCACCATTCGGGTCAGGTAGGCACCTGGGGAAGCACACCAGAGGGGAGGAATTTGTTGGGTCCAGAGAGGGACTACTGGCTGGAACATTTTTATGTAACTTTAGATCAGAACATATACACAATTAGGGATGGGAATTGATAAGATTTTTTACGATTCCAATTCCATTTTCGATTCTGCTTAACGATTCGGTTCTTTATCGGTTCCCTTATCGATTCTCATTTGGAGAAAAAGGACAACAAACTGGTTGATTAGCATCAACTTTGTTTAGTTTAGAAGTAACACGAGTCATGACCTTACAAACCCAACAACAGTGAGATTCACATTGGTTTATCATGGCCTGGGTAATTTAACTCTTCCCTGCTCTGGTGAAAGGAGAAGCTGGAGGTAGAGGTGAACTGGGGGTAGTACCACCAGCCTCTGGCTCTGAGCCAGTCAGGCTCTGTCTCTCATGATTTCATCTAAATGTAATGCCTGAGAAGGCATTCATTTAACCTTAACCGTTACTAATAGCAGGTTTTACAATGAGGCAAATGGCGCTAACATGATAGACAGTGTTTGTTAGTTAGTTAGTGACCTGCAGTGTTAGCCAAGGACATGCTAACGTTGCTAAAGTTGCTGGGTTCAGATTCACCGACGTTAATCATTCATTCATAGTTATTGCATGTTGGTAGTATTTCCTCCCTTTGGTGAAATATTCACTTTGCAAGTTGCCCTGTTGTCGTCTTTTTTAGGGAAGTGTAATCAAACTTTCGAACGTTTGTACCCCTTGGGCGCCATGTTTACTGTTGACTGCTGGCTGCACTGGACTTGCCACGCAACGTTGCGTGGTGACGTTATTCGCGCCCACTGGAATCGATAAGGGAATCGTTTGCAAAATCGCCAAACGATTCCAAGGAATTGAAACACTGGGAACAGGTTCTCAACAACAACCGGTTTTCGAATCCCATCCCTATACACAATGTCCTGTTACATTTCCCTGCTCGGTCTAACTATCATGAACATCATGAAACTGATCGATTAATATTTTGTATTTGGTTTTGTTAATGCATACCAGTTTTAAATTTGATGATAGCAACATTTTTATTTTTTTTAAAGTTGTTACAGGCATTAGAAATTAACACTATGTAAGCTATTTGGAAGTGACAAGATCAACCACTCCAGTATCGGACTGAAACCAAATTTACAATAAACTCAAATGCACAACTGTATTTTGACATAAATATCTTCACTGGTCCGTAATAAATAAGAACAAAATCACAGGGAAACAAATCCAAATCATGAGGCTGGGTAGTACAGAGAAAATCGCTGGAACCCTCACTGGAAATCAGATAGGACGAAATGGCAACAGATTAATGAAAAGGAGACAATATACACAGAGGATGAAGGATAAGGAAGCACAGTTTAAATAAATAAGGGCTGGGAAGGTAATCGCACAGGGGGAGACAAGGGTAAGCATCGAATAATGAATACTGGAACACAAGGAACATGATCGTTTCTGGATGTAATATCTACTTTTGAAAGTGAAATGTCTTCCCAAAACTGCCTGACATACAATTTCCACCGTTTAACAGCTCAGGGCCTCTTTTGTCATAGGTTTAATCCTGGGCCAAATTGCCTGAATGAGTGAGGGGTCAGGACAACAGGCAGGCCAGTTTGCACTTGTGCTCGTTTACTGCACAGTGAGTGCACTAAAACCTGCTGAATGTTGTTTGGCAAATTCAGAATTTTAAAAACTGCATACATTTTGGAAAGACATCATTAATTTGCTTTGTAAAATGAAAAAAGTGGAGGAAAGTCAATTTTTTTTACATCTTTGGAAAACATCTGCTAAGTGTTATTTCCTCATTCCTGTCTGCATGCTAAGCTAAAATCACTGTGTCTGGATCAGAGCTATATTTAGCATAACGACAAAACTGAATCAATATTTTTGGTGTTCTTCATAAAATGTACAATGTATGTTAATTGGTAATTCACCCAGATAAATCTTTAAGTGATAAGATATGTTCAGCATTGTTAAATGTTCCATGTGACATATAATTACTGCAATCAACAGCTCAGTGTGTCATTAACTCACAGCCTACGGTAGGCGATGTACTCTTGAACTGATCCTTGCTAAATCTCAAAGCCAGACTGGATTTTCCCACACCAGAGCTTCCCAGAAGAACCATCTTAACCCTGAGGGTCTGCACTGGTCTGCTCAAAGAGTCACTACGGTGCTGAGCTCCTCCTGGAACCCTTACGAGACTTTCCCCCATGAAAAACCTTTTGTTAACTCCACAATAAGCAGAAAAAACAAAGAGGTCTAATTACAAAAAGTGCCAGAGGATCTCTTAAGTCCTGATCCCACAGTCCTCGTTCATTAAAGAAGCTACAGCTAAGAAAAACTTTCCTTTGGTGTTAGAGTCTGTGGCTGTCCCAGCCTTGTCTTGAAAATAAAAGTAAAAGCAAAGTCCAGTCTGAACTTGTAGAGCTATGGGGAAAAAAAGAATCTCACTTCCTCACACACACGTGCAACTGAGCCATGAACTAATCAGCCAAATATAAGTTAGCACATCACATGTAACAGGGCACATGTAACATACCCCAGGATGACTCTGGGGTAAAATGAGTGGACTTGTTTCTTGGGGAGTGTTTTTGTGTATGCAAATAAATCCAGAAAAGGTTATGGGGAATTCTTTTTTTTTTTTAAAGTTTGGCGTTACCTCTCTGATTATGATGCATATGAAGCACTTACTAATCAAAAAATACAGACGGAGAAGTGGTGAGCGCTCCCTTGTTGTGAACACACAGTATATGACAGGTTCTGTGCAAACTGCAGCTGTTTTTTTTTTTTACATCCTCTTACATGATGTTGTTTCAACACAGGAGGGCAGCATTGTATATGTTATGTTTGTAATGTATTTTAGCACATCAACTTCACCTCTTTTAGGTTTCTATCTGTTGATCATTCCTTGGATATGGCATGGTTTTGTAAAACCAAATAATCCATATCATTTCAGCACAACCTGACGATGTTTCAAAGCACCTATGGCTACATCGAGAATCGAAACTAAACCCAACTAAACATTTATGGGGTATTTTCATATTTATAAATATGAAAATATCCCATAAATGTTTAGTTGGGTTGAGGTCAGTTGACTTTTTTTTTTTTTTAAATGTCCATGACAGTCACCACTTATTGTTTTCATGTAGTTCTTGCATTGCTTTCGGGTGTATTTGGGCTCATCATCCTGACATCTTCAGACATTGTTTGAAGAGGATAGTTCTACAGCCTTCTTACAAACGACTTTAGCTCATCAGTCACACTATCACAATATTATTTGATCAGCTATGATCTGCTGTATACTAATTGTACAGATATATTTATAACTATTTGGCTGTTAGTTAATTTAGTTGAATATGCCTCCAACGAGTCGCTCAAAGCCACAGATTTTCTTTAGTTATGGTTATAAATCTGAAAGATGTGTCTTACATTTGACATGTCACTGACAAGTGCTTTGTCCTCAACCGCTCCCATTGCACATGATGCTCATGAATTCTAAGAATGCATCGTCTCACTTTCTTCAGAAAGAAAGGCATGGCAATTGTTCACGTGCCTCATCAGACTGGCCTTTGTCATAAAGTTTGAGGGAATTGGTTTTTGACAAGCAGTATAAAGTCAATCGAGGTATACCTCTTTAAGAAACTCTAGCCTGTTTTTAGAGCTCACTGGTCATCATTAAAAATAGCATAGGGAGTGTGAGAGAGTGCCACTGCCCATGCTGTAGCTGTGGTTTCTGACTGAAACAGAACCCCTGAGCGTGTATGGAGTCCTCCTGCAGTGGTTGATGGTGAGTTCACAGGCTACGCGGAAATCTAAGACTCGTGAAGGTCCACAACGTACTCGTACAGTACAAACAAAGACTCTAACAAACACAAACACACGCACATGGTTTGTTTTGTTTTTACTTCAACAAACTGCCAGTGGAGATTAAACTTTCACCAAATGGAAACATTTTTAAATCCAGGTTAAAAACATTTCTTTTCTCATGTGTCTATGCATGAAATCTGCACGCTATCTTTTAACTTATCTGGACTGTTGCTTGTTTTTGAATTCATTTAAATGATTTTATTTGATTCTCTTTATATTCTTTTCTGTATTTTAATGCTTCTTCCATTCCCTGATGCAATGCTTTTATTTTATGTAAAGCACTTTGAATTGTTTGTACATGAAATGTGCTATATAAATAAATTTGATATGATTTGAATTGAAAAGTGTCGTGCAAAAGACCGTCATTTTGGGATATTTTGTATGAATAATAAGATATGAAGCCTATTATTCTTTAATTAAAACTAAGCCAATCTTAGCTCTTAATAGCAAAAAAGTTCCTTGAGCCTCTTTCTGATGATATATATTATATTCAAACACACACGCAAGCTCTCGCTTTATTCGCCAGAACATGTTTTTTATGACGAATCAGTTTTGCTCATTGTGAATTGTCCATTGAAAATAACCGTAGGCTATGTACGGAAGAGTATTAGGGCCAGGCATAAGAAAAAATATTTATATTTTGCCTGTCGAGAATAAAGTCGACATGTCGAGAATAAAGTCCACATGTCGAGAATAAAGTCCACATGTCGAGATTAAAGTCGACATGTCAAAAATAAAGTAATTAGATGATGGACCAGAGGAGTTGACTTTTTTCGCGAAAATTCAACTTTATTCTCGACATGTCGACTTTAATCTCGACAGGCAAAATATTATTATTTTTTCTTATGCCTGGCCCTAATACTCTTCCGTAGCTATGACTTCCATTAATGTAGTATAAATATATCCGATATCCCCTGAAGGCCACTCATTTGAGCACAAGCTTTGAAGTCCGCCTGTTTGTGAGTGTGACAGGTTCGAGCCTGGCTTCTGCATTCAATTCCTGGGGTCCGAGTCACTCTGCTGTCAGAGCATGTGAGCCCTGTTGTAGGGGAAAAAAAGAGGAAGTTTTAATTGTAGTCTTGCTGTAAATAACGCCTCTTTCTTTAAAAGTCAGTATTTTGTTTTATTTTCACAAAGTCAGAGACGTAGTTTAAGAGCGCGGTATAAAGTTACGGAAGCTGCTTTTGAAAACGCACGAGAAGCCCGACGCCTTCACAGTTTGAAGTTACATTTCGTCGCCGGCTCGAGCGTCATTACAGAAACACAGGAAGAAGTGTAAAAAACGGATGTATGACAATGACCCACGCTGCGAACACAACCGACCGAGGCTCGTGTCGTCTCGTCGCGTTTAACTTGACATTTTAACGACATATGAGAGCCACTACACCGTAAGCTACAGCTCCAGCTGCCGCTCTGTTTGGATTATTGAACGCGCTGCTGGACCAACAAGTGTGAATTAATCAGCACATCGAGCGGAAAAGGGGGTTTCTGAGAGAGAACATGGGGACTCAGGGAACAGGGCGAAAGAGATCGACCAAGAAGGAGAGGTCGACGGCAGAGGACGATGCCCTAAATCTCATAGCGAGAGAGGTGAGTTGGTAGGGGTTCCAAATGCGAAATGAAACCCCTACCTGGGAAGTTTGAAAAGATTGAATCAGTCTTTTTTTGTTTGTTTGTTTTTGTCTTTACAAAAAAGACCGCATCTCACAGCTCTGTCACGTTAAGAGCCCCGAAACTTCCATAAACAGAGATTCTTGCTGTAAGGTGTTCGGTGATATTAAGTAAATACCTGTTTATTTTGTCCAAACTAACTTTATATCTACCAGTTAGCATCTTGTAGAAAGCAGACCGCGATAATAGCCAGTAGGCTGCCATTGTAACAAATTACACTCTTAACTTTTTAGTGTAATTAAAACCAAACATTTGGCTACTTCATGACACTGAGCCTGTGAAAAGTAACACGCTGACATTTTAAACACTGATCTTTAAAAATCTGTTACAGAATGTAGTTGCAGGTAAGATGGACACGATACTTTATTGTCATTATACAAGAATGTAGAACAAAATGATGGATATGGACTATTGATAAAATATCACACATGATTAATATTGCACATGAACACAGTCTTGTGTTTTAGGGGTTTTTGAGTTTAGTATGATTGAGGTGTGTTTGTTTCACAAGTTAAGGCTAGAGGAACTTCACCATGCCAATCTATCTCTCTTATAAATGACAAGATAAAACATTTAGGAACATATTTAGCTGTCTATCTGTTGGACATGATGTCCCAGCTGGTGTACATCCTGTTTGGAGGACAGGCCCATTTGGCCGATCCAGCCCTCATCAGGCCAGTCCACCAAACAATGTGGCAAACTTCTCAAAAGTTTCCAATTACTGATATTACGGTGGTTAGGGTAAATTGATGTTTTATAGTTGGACTGCCTTCTGTGTCATCAGCACTGAAATCACCATATTGAAGTGTGATACACGGCACACTTTCTGTCTACAATAGTGCCACAGATGTGTAGATAAGAAATTGATTATCAATAGAAGCACATTGCACTTCTGCTTTGATGTATGTAGTCTGAGCTATCGTCTTCCCTCCGGTTTAACAGCTGAAGTAGAGTTTTTTTCCTGGAGCCAGATAATGAGCATTGAAACCTGAGCTCAGCCGTTGCACTAATTGTGGTAAGCTTTTGGTGCTTTCATCAGCAATGAGGAAGTTTAATCTGTGATTAAAAACCCGGATGTTTCAGCAAATTTGCACATCATTTGTCAGTGCCATACTCATGCTGCGCAGTCATTCTTATTTAGCTGTTTATGAGTGCGGTTTAATACCAAATTCTTCCTCAAAGTTCCTCACTGCTTAGCTAGGGACTATTTACAATGCTGTAGGGTATCTGATGCTGCACATTCCTTTAGCTGGTAATCATTTCTGATTATCTGCAGTGACAGGAATGGTACCTGGCTGTGGTTTGTGGTGAGTTTGACCAAACTTGTGCACTAAAGCTGCAGATAAACCGCATTCAAACAGGAGATTGTTTTCGACTGACACATCCTCATCTGTCTCAAGATGTGGGAAGCCAGAGCTCCAACAGTAAATCCGTAAAGAGAAAGTCTGTGTCTTTAAGCGGCGGAGCACTAAGAAGCTGGTATGTTAGCCCTGATGAGTTGGCCCATTCTGCAAAGGGTTTTAAAAATAGACGCTCCTAAAAGATCAGCTGTTGCTGCACCCTGTTTTAGATAGGGTCCGTTGGTGGGGGATGGGCGTGGAGGAGAATGGATGTGGCTCACCAGCTGGCCATCCCACCAGCATGGAACATCAAGTTTGTGCATGAAACTGTTTTGGCACTGTTATATGAGCGCGGGCTCATATTTAAAGTCATTCTGTCATTATGATGTTGCTGTGCGTTTATCCTCTCCATCAGTTGACTAATTGCTAAACAAATGGGAGGCGACCACACAGCAGGAAAGAATGTCAGAAATGAATACCAGAATTGTAGTTATTCTTTTTCCCTACATCTGTCAAACAATTTGTGTTCCACTGTAAATATTCACTTGTACTTCAGCTTGAGGATCTCACACCGTAGTTGACATTCAATACTCTAATGTGCTAATATTACTGAGATTCCAAGTAGAATTTAAATGAATGTAAACAGTTTAAGCGTTTAATGAGTAGGCAATGGTTTCTCACAGTGCTACAGATTGAATGTTGTTCCTCACTTGTAAGTCACGTTGAATAAAAGCATGTATTAATTGACTGAGCAAATAAAAATGGAATATTTGCTATTCGCATGAGATTGTCAGAGACTGAGAAAGTACATCAATTGAGTTATGATTAAAAAAGTTGTCATGAGAGTCTTGATTTTTGCCACAGCATCGGGTTACATAGCCTTTACAATTCACTTCAGCGTGTGAAGCGTGCAGTGGTTGTGTAAAATGTATTATATCTCTATATTTACTGTAGCAGCGGAAAATATCTGTTTTCTACAATTTTAAGCTTACTAAACTGTAAGTCAAAAATATATTGTCATCTGATTAGTTAAAATTTGATTGTTGTCAACTTGAGAAAATTATTATTTATTTATTATTTTTTTTTACTTAACTCGATGACACTGTGTCCACCATTACTGCAGTTTGTCAGATAAGAAGCTGAACCACCACACAAACCTCTGTAAGTCCTTCAAGGGTTTGGTGTTCAACAAATAAGTGGGGGGGGGGGGCAGTTAAGAACATTGATATTTAAGCTGACAGACTAGAGGCTGCAGCTCGTTCATTCATTTACCTCAAATGCTTTGAAAGAAACAATTTGGTTCTGTAGCTGATTAGACAGAAACTATGGAAGAGGAAAGTGCTGACAGCACTGTTTTTTATTCATTTAATAACTGGATCTGAATAGGTAATCGGAAGCCAATTTAGCACACCACTGCTGTTTGGCTGTACATTGATGCAGCTGTTCAGTTCAGACTTGTGCTGGGGTGAAAGTGACAAATATATGCTCCTAGGTTTGACCTAATCCGATTGCCATCACAAAATGTGAAAGAAAAGCACCAGAGCAGGAAGTAGAACACGAGTGAAATGAGCTACAGTCAAGCAGTCCAAGAGTTTGAGTATGACATCATGCTACTCACCTGTTGTAGTGACAAATAGTAGTAAAGGGAGGTCAGATACAGATTTTTTTTTTTTTTTTTTTTTTTTTTTAAAGAATTAATATTATTAAAATGATCTTTTACATGTACAATAATTTATTTATTTTTTAATTTTAAATGTCACATTTAGGAAGAGTGGAAAGTGCAGTAGGGCTGGGCGAGTTAACTCGTTATTATCGCGTTAACGCACCGATTATTTAACGCCGATAATTATTTTATCACGCATTAGCGCATTTTAAATTTTTTTTAAAAATTTTAAATGTTTAAATTGAAAAAAAATTTATTTATTTTTTTTTTAATTGAAGGGGTTTTGTGCCTTTTTAATGGATAGGAAAGTTCAGAGAGACAGGAATCAGGGGTTAGAGAGAGGGGGAACGACACGCAGCACAGGGCCGTTGAACCGGGGCCAGCTGTAGCGAGGCTTCTACATAAAAACTACATAAAAATGCTGATGTTAAAAGTGTGTTTGCACAACAAATGTTATGGCACTTACATTTATATGGCAGCACATTTAAAATTAAACTAAATGCTAAAGGCTATACACTACTTTTGAAAGAATTTTTGGATTTTGCGTACAAATGCGATTAATCGTGATTATCAGGGAAATCATGTGATTAATTAGATTAAAAATTAATCGTTCCCCACCCTGGACTGGTCTCCAGTTTATCACAGCGCCACATTGAGACAAACAACCATCCATGCTCACACTCACTCCAAGGGTCAATTTAGAGTCGCCAATTAACCTAAAATGCATTGGGCAGTGGGCATGTTTTTTGGCCGGTGGGAGAAAGCCGGAGTACCCGGAGGGAACCCACTCATGCAAACTCCTCACTGAAAGGCCTCAGCTGGGATTCAAACCAGTCACTCTCTTGCTGTGAGGCGAAGGTGCTTACCACCACCCTCACCATGAAGCCCCTAATGTGCTGATTTTCTGCTGCATTTAGACGTCTGACAAAAGAAACTGAAAATAATATAAATGAGAGAATTTTGGGGGGGGGGAATTGGCCTTATTGATGTCATAGTATCACTTGTGTTTTTTGTAGTTTGGTTAAGTCAATATTCTTGATATGGAAAGACGTGTTCTGCCCTGTTGCAAAGCAAACAGAATCAAGGACGTGTCTGTTAAACAGAGTCAACACACACCCACACAGTGCTGAGAGGAGGTCAAGTGGGGAAAGCTAAAAGCACCTGTCTGGAATTTTGCATGCAGGGGCTCTTAAAATCTAATGTAACAGCTATCAAAGGCAGACTAGCAGTCCACGTAGCAAACTAAACACATTCAGCATTTATTGGGATATAGGATTCATATATTACACTATTTTCAAATGCAAACTTTATCAAGAATTTATTTATTTTTTTCCCCATAATGAATAGCAGTGGAATCTGTTGACTTTATTTTTTCCATTAGGAGTTTGAGATCCCTGCATTTTTTGCTCTAGTGTCAACATTTGACTGCATTTCGTATCAAGTACTAATTAGCAAATATTGTTCCACTTAACTAAGCTGATGAATATGATAAGCACTATATTTGCTAAATTTTCTTAAGTACAGTTGGATCTGTAGACCTCTAATCTTGTTACCAATATCAAACAGATATAAAGAATCATCATCAAAAGGCATTTCTGAACATAGAAAGAGCTTGGAACATCTACATTTCAAGATGTGAAAGACCGACTGCTGGTAGCCAACAAATTCTTTAGTTTTAAACATTTAGACCTGAGACACATTCTAGTCCTGAAAACTGTGATACATCATGTTGCCTTAGGCTTAACCCTTTAAATGAAATATCTGTTCATGTTTTCGGACCAATCATCCGGGTTTGGTACTGTGGTATTATAGCTAGTTGATTATAAGGCTCTGGGGACAAGAGGACAAACTGGGTAAAAAGGATTAGTCAAATACCCACATGCTGTATTTAGAAGTTCAGGATCTCAGTGTGTCTAATTTGATTTGATTTACTTTGGATATAGCTGTCTGTCAGTTCATCAGCGGAACCTTACATTTGTGTTTGCTATTTAGTAGGTTGTTAAATAGTAGTTTCTGCTTTATAATTTATTTCCTTTTTTTTTTTTTTTTTATAAATGTGAATATATATATATATACCTGAGACCTACAGCCTATGATTGTTCTATTTTCCCTTATTTAAAAATTAAGCTGGGCATTTGTACTATATCTGGGTAATTGAAGTGAATAAATTACTAATATTATACAGTTTGAAAGGACAACAGTGAAAATTAGGCTGACCAATGAAATTGCACTGATACAGAGATTCCATGAGCTGTGTGTTGTTGTTGTATATGGATTTATTTTTTTACTTAAGTCATACACCGGTCAATGGGCTGCTTATTTATTTATTTATTTATTTATTTATTCATTTTCAGCCACAGTAACGGTGTTGCGTGATGAGAGACTTCTGTGGGTGCCGGTACAGCTTGCACAAGCAAGATCAACACACAAAATAAAGAGAGATATTTAAAAACTTTTTCCTAGCATAACGTAGTGATGTCTAAGGGAAATAGAGTATCTGCCTTTGTTTAAGCCTTTAGTGTGAATGTAACTCAAAGATCACACCCAGTTATATGTTGGTGGTGAATATAGATGAGTCTGTTGATGAGATGGCTTAGTACAGTTGTTCAGTTAAACTAAACACATTTTTATAAATATTGATTAGTCGTTTAGTACGATCAGCCTTGTCACTTAGGGTCAAGACAAAGACTGAGCCTTCCAGACAGTTTACCACTCACAATATCCTTATAGGCTATTGCTTTAATAATCCACTTCATGAATGTGGATCACGAACCCACATGCATGCCACATGAACTGTACTTTAAATGATCCATATTTTTAATTTCAAAGATCCTGATCCGTCTCTAATGCTTTGTTAGCTCATAGTCCTCCAGCTGTCATAGCTTCCCACTGAGCTTAGATTAAGTATCTGAACGCCTTCTAACATCTCAATGTATTTGTCTCAGGAGTCATGAAATATACTTAATACGTAAAAAGGGGGACTCCGACTTCCTCCCACACACCCAAAAACATGCATGCTAGGTTAATTGGTGACCATTGGTGGTTAAATTGACCAAAGAAGTGAGTGTGATTGTTCAGGGTTGTTTGTCTCTGTGTGGCCCTGTGATGGACTGGTGACTCGTCCAGGATGTGCCCTGCCTCTGCCCAATGACCGCTGGGATAGGCTCCAGCCCCACCATGAATCGGTTTTAAGGGGGTATAGAAAATGGATGGATGGATGTTAGTGCAGGTCAGTGAACGTGACAGATGGGTATCAGAGCTCATAACAAGCCCATTTTATAAATGTATGAATATTTAGAATGTAGAACTGGATACAGTGAGTAATGAAATGTTGCAGGCACTAAAACCACGTTTTTTACATCTTGTGGTTAAGCAAGTGTTATATCTAGTTTTACAGGTTCTTTGACATGAGTGGAGGAGAATAAAGGTGAATTAACAAAGTGCATAATTAAGATTAACAGTTTTATACTTAGTAATTCAAAATTAATGGGCTGTTGTGTGATTCCCATAAATTGTTTTTGCTATTATTGGATTTCAGCCATCAATGTGGCTATGATGTGTGTGTGTGTATATATATATATATATATATATATATATATATATATATATATATATATCAATCAATTTATCCAATGCTAAAGGAAAGGCGATGGTGCCAAAGGAGCATGTGCAAAGAAGCCAATTTTGTCATTCATTTGGGGCTCAGACATTTTTAGCATTTTTAATGATTAGGAAGGAATCTTAGACGGACAACTACAAAAATCGTCTTGACCAGCTAATGCAAACACTAACCCCAGATGTAATCCCAAAAGCTGTTATCACATAGGATGATGTACTGTTACATTCATTGCATTGGGAAAGGAGAGATACAACTGTAGGTGTAATGTGTATTGAATCATTCACTGAAAAAGGACAGAAAGTTATTGATATGAATGAAAAGACCAATTTCTTCTTGTGCACAAAGGAACACGACAGCATGTGAGATCAACTTTGCCTACTTGTATGGATGACTATGTTCAGGACCTTAATCTTCCTGGTCAAATCTCAAGTGTATGGCCTCCACGGGTTGAGAGATGATGCTCTAGGACTAAAATATCAAAACCAAGAATCAGTGTCAGCATATTTTGAGAGCCCCTTGTTAGCTTGGCATTCTGAATTGTTTACAATAAGTCAGGTTACAGAAACACACATACGTGCAGGGTGACAATTGAAAGGGAAGGCATTTTTAAATGCTTCTCTGGTGCTTTCTCGGGCAGTATCTATGCTAAAACCTGTTGAGCAGTTAATGCCATCAGGCCGCATTGACCCTTTACTGATATGGCATTGTCAAACTTTTTTTCAAAATTTGCTTTAATGAGAACAAAAATTGGACAGATGTATGTTTTGTAACATAGTAGTTGATGATTTGGTATAAAAAAAAAAGAAGAATGACTGCTTTAGTGTTTTCTCAAAATCAGTTGAACTATCGGATTTTTGCCACATTTAACCCAAGGTATCAGACATGTGATGGTCGTTGGTGATGGTCTGTTTTGTCTGCACAAGTTAGTGGAAATGATCCTAAGTGGGGATTAACTTGCCTGGTTGGTGGTACATGGTTGTAAGAAGCTCAGTGAGGCGTTGAGAGAATTGAGTATTTAGTGCAGATTAGTCTGAGCCTGGACAGCAAATAAGAGGAAGGCCACGAAACAATTCCCTCATCATGCTTGAAGTTCTCAGGGGAGCAAGCCAGAATGCCACAGTCTGTTCTGCACAAACATTAAAGTTAATCTTTAATACTGAGGGCAAGCATCACACATTTACACAATGGTAGCCAACAGGCAAAACAACACTTTTGCTATTCTTGACGTGTCCAGAATAAATTCACAATGTCATTTAGTTGCTTAAATGTGCTTTGAAACAAACCTTGAAACAAATCATAAAGCATGTTTTGCATTGCAGCCATCAGAAGTTTGGCTCAATCATATTGACTTGTTTTTCCCACACTTATTGTGCCATGAATAGCTTCTACACACATTAAGGGTCCAAACAGTTACTTGTGTATTCCATGATACGAGTACATGCACACACTACTGGCTTTGGTTCTTCTAGGCTTCCCTGACTCATGTTTCCTTAAAAGGAAGTTGAGTCTTTGAGTGTGTTGGTTTCCTCCTTATGACATCACCTCAGGCACAGCCCATGCAGATTGTTATCACAAACTCCTTCCTGTTTATTCAGAATGCCTGAGTTTCTTCCAAAGTTTAGGGAACATTGGGGGTGGGGCTCAGTTGGAACAGTGTCCGGATAGTACAATTTTTCAAGTTGGGTAGACTGATGATATCAGTGCGCTTATAGAACTGAATTGGAAATGTGAGGATCAATTTGCATTGATGATGCTCGTGGAGCTGTTTTAGTAGTATTCCACCAAACTTTGGTATTCTCATTTGGTTAATGTGTTTAAAACAGGTCATGAGACCTCAAAATATTATTTCCTCTTACTTAGAAAGTCCAAAAGCAAGAGTTCTTTGTTAGGATCTTAGACTTTTATTCACATTGAAAGAATGAAGCACTATCTTAAAGAACTATAAGGAAATATCACAAAATGGAATTGTTCTGTTTTACTATTGTGAACAGGGTATAAAAACAGTGCCTCTTACCCAGTGGCACTAGGGATCAGCTTCACCTCACCATTCCCTCAGCAGGGCCGAGCTCAAATCGTGGTAGTGACAACTAACAATGGCTCTTCCGGCGCTTTGCAGAGGCAGCTGCAACAGGGTACGAGGGGTTGCCGGAGGGGTTGCCAAAGGGGTTGTAAAAGCCTGTAAGACGCTGCCACAGTTTGTGGAAGCCAATGCTGATTATCCGCAAACGCTATGGTCGACATACTGTAGATTCCATCTCAAGTAAATGCAGTGACTTTGTATTTTGGGTCTAAGAATTTTTTTATTAAAGAACAACCAATAACTACATTATCGTCTGAAAGCGTCTTCCAGGCTTTTACAGCTGTTCTGGCACACCGTGGCACCCTGTGGCACCCTGTGGCACCCTGTGGCAGCTCAGGCTGCCACCGGAAGTGCCATTGTTAGTTACCACTACCACGATTTGAGCTTTCCGTCTCTCCAGTCTCTGTGACTCTGAACAAAGCTGGAATGGAATGCAAAATGGATGGCTGGTATACTGGCCCCCACTCAAATTTTCCAGTGCTGGAATTGAGAGACAGGCAAATTGCTGGAATTGTGGGTAAAGTAAATGTTCTCTGATGAAATGATCAAAGGTTCTTCCTCTATAGCAAAATGAAAGCAGCAACAAACCTGTTTTTGGGCCCCTTTGCAAACCATGTAATACCTGCTGTCTCGGGTTTCATTGTCCTGAGGCACGTAGTAAAATACTTAGGTGAGTGGCTCCATGTCAGTACCCTTAATGTGTAAATCATCCTTTGGGGCTAAATATGTTTTAGAATTTCCTCTCTGCAACTGATCTTCTGTTATTCACTTTGCTTATAGAGCTTAATTGCCTAACTTCCTGAAAGGTATTGCTTACTCCCATCATGCTTTAGAGTTGCAACATAAACTGACGCTGCCTGAATGACCCTCTGCAGGCAACAAGTAGCTTCCCATAACTGCCACAAAGAAAAACAAGGAACGCCCTAGATTCAGATTGTCTATTTTATTAAAGTATGTGGGTAACTGAAATATCTTAAAAGATGGTGGTATGGGATGTGTTACACTTGTCTCCAACAGAATCCCAATGTCATGTTTATTAGTGTGAGTTGAGGACTTCCTCGTTTCTGAAATTTCATGACTTGTTTACAGTTGGAATAGCGTAAATGCTGTTGGCCGGAAACATCTTGTAGAGATTGTAAAGCATTCAGAAGACTGCTTCCCTTTACACGTTAATGTTTTTTTCCTGGTTGCATCAAATGTCTTCTTGGTTCAAACCTACATCCCCCTGCTTTTATTTTTAGAAATGTCTGAAGCATGCTTTTTTTTTTTTTTTTTGCAAATTATTCTTTTTCTGCAGCTACAATTACACCACAAATATTTACACAGCTACTGCATGAATGTTTGTAGAGCAGTTCCACTAATGCCCCTAAATTGCCGCTGTGAACACTGCCGGTTTTGCACAACAGTTTGTCATGGTTTGTGTTTTCCTCTTTGAATATCTTGAATGTGCTTGGTTAGCCATTTTTGCTCCATGTGAGAAAAAGATTCAGTTGACTCATGTCTGTGCCTTTACCATAAGCTGACCATTTTGCAGCCACTCCCATATTAGCAACATCTTGTAAAGTGGAAACTTTTTTTCTTTTTTTTACCCAAGTTAGACAGCATCAGCTCTATCTGTATAATAAGCTAAGTGTGTGAGTCCATTTATTGATTCTTTTTCATTCTGAATGCATTCAGACATTCACTGGGTCTTAAATCAGAGTTATTTCTGCATGCAGTCTTTGTGTAGTCTGTCAGCACTCATGGTCATTAAAATACCCGTTTGTTTTGGTGCATGAATTTGTGGGAATTTAGTTCTGCTGTCATTTTTTCCTGGTGGCACTTGAGGCCTTGGGGATCTTATAAACTGTCTGTAGACACAATGCAGCAGCTTGAAATTAGGGCAGGGCAGTAGGAACTAAAACACGAACATTTATTGGTATTTCTAGCCTAGAGATGTATGAATATATGACGAAATATGTTATGTATACACCACTATTTCAAGTGAATTGGACAAAAGTTTGAACTCGATGCCAAATTGATGTCATAAGCACTTTTATGGAAAGACTATAACATAATCAGAACAGGCCTCTTCTGTTTGAAAATATATTGTTTATGTATTAACATATAAATTAAAAAGAAAGATGTACAGTTTAATGAATCTAAAAAAATAGATAACCTTTATTAGATAGGCGTATGTCCATTTCTTCAGGGCAATGCAAGTGAGGCCTTAATTGTTTCAAAATAAACAGCTGTATAGTGCATATTAACTCTCCTAAAAACTATACATTGGCTAGCAACAACGGATTTTACAAATGTGATGTTGTACAATCAAATCACCTTCTGATTAAGTGTGTGTTTGTCTATGAATGTAGAATGACTTAGAGCGTGGTTCACAGCCACTGCTCACAGAGAGCTGCAGTTCTGTTGGACAGAGATGTGATGGAGAATAAGAGCATGCACACATGACTGCTCTGGTGACACTAGTCCACAGAAGTTGGCAACGTTTTCTCCAGCATCACCACGCTGGCAGTGCTGCCAGTGAGGAGCAGGAGAAATCTACATCGGTTTAGCTTTACAGGGGAAACAGATGGTGTTGGATTATATTGGTATCAGTGGTAATGTCTGTTTTCTTACTTACCATTAAATTAAAAAAAAGATTAACACAAATTAAAAAAAAAAAAACTGTGAATGCTACCCAGCCTCACTTAACAGAAACCAGACCAATGAATAATAGCAGTAGAAAATGAATGGATATGTTTGTGAATTGGCAAATGTGGCTTGTAGTGGAAAAAGCACTTTGAGTGGGCAACTAAAATGCTTATAAAAACAGTCCATTTACCATTAATAAAGCCACTGTGTATAAATGTCATTAAGTCTTCTTTAGAATATCTCTGTAATGATAAGCTGTTTTTTTTTTGTTTTTTTTTTTAAGGTTCCTTTATGCTCTTAACAAAATAAATGTACTATTTGAGAATATAATGTGGACCAATTGCGAAAGTGGGTTACCAAAAGTGCAGAAGTATCAGAGCAAAGAGAAAGCAGAATATACCATATGTTGCATATGTCTGAATTGACATAGTGTTCAAAATGAACCTTTTTATCCTTTAACTGATATTTGAATGACCTTTTGTGTCCAAGTGATAAATCTTATTTGAGCATCCAGATTTACAGAGAACTAGCTCATTTTCTCTCAGGAGGACAGCCATCCCATTGAAATTTTGCAGAATTAGAGCAGTTTTGATTGAACCAGAATCCATCTAGGTCAATATAAATAGCTGTAAAGTAGAAGGAAGAAAGGATGTGTACCTTCTGGCCTAGTTGCATGTATCTGTCCCACTAAAGGCTGATGACATGTGTATACTTAAAGGGACATATATGACGAGGCAGGTGATCCAATCTGACATCGTAGTATATTTCGATAACTGATAAAAAGGTCTCCTGAAAAAAATTAATAATTGTATGATAGATAAGCGAAGGGCAGTCAAAAAAAAACGTTGTTTCTGACTATCTTTAACCAGAAAGATAGATTAAACAAATGAAACTGAGAAGGTTACAGAGGGACTTCACAATGAAAAAGAAAAACGGGGCAAGTCTATTTTATTTGTTAAAAAAAAAAAAGACTGATGTTAACAAGTTTAGCACATGTGATTGAAAATAGGAGAAGGCCCAAAATTGATGAACTGTTGTGTAAATGGTGACATTGTTTGTCGGTATAGGTGGTAATGGTTAAAAAAAAAAAAATCCAATGGCTGTTGACATGAAAGGGATGAGCACAACACTCACCTGTAGAACTTTTGTGTGTTGCATACTTGCATAGCACTCTTTTCTATTAAGAGGGCGGTAATGATGCAATAGTTCACACTTCTCACTGTGAAGAGGCTGCTGTTCTCAAACATATGACTGCTTATTACTCGTGTGCCCTTAAAACATGAGCAGAATTCAACCCTTGGATGTATGACAGTCAAGAAAGTCGCATGATTTAAATTCACTGCAATTTAAGACCATGTTTGTTTTTTTTCCTTTTTGGCTTTGAGAGTAGCTACACAAACACTGTCCATATGTTCTTGCGCTGAGCATTAAGTTTATAATAGTTGCATTAAAGTGATACTCCGGAGTAGATTCAACCTGGGGTCATTTGAACCGTGATATCCAGCCAAGTAGCCCACCCGCAGTTTTTTCGATATTGGCTGAACATCAGCTGAGTTACAGAGTTATCCCGAATAGCTTCTTACAAGGGTTAATGGATCCTGGTCCGTATCTCCAAAATTACCACACTAAAATCACATGCCATGACACCAAACTTCTACAGTAGTACAAATATGGTCTGTACTCACCAAACGATGCATTTGGAAGTTTGTACATAGTCCAGGAGTTTATTATTATCAACACAAGCCTAATAGCTTCTCTGCTGCTAAAGCTGCGTCGACGTCACTTCAGAGAGCTGGGAGCTTCAAAGTAAGATGAGGGTTGATCTACTACTGTAGACAACAAAGCAAGGCTGCTCAATTTCTCCATTGATAAAATAATTTCACAACTCTACAACATAAAAAAACATGTAGAATATAGCATATACTTTGTTGTCTACAGTAGTAGACCAACCCTCATCTTACTTTGAAGCTCCCAGCTCCCAGAAGTGACGTCGACGCAGCTTTAGCTGCAGAGAAGCTATCAGGCTTGTGTTGATAATAATAAACTCCTGGACTATTTTCAAACTTCCAAATGCATCGTTTGGTGAGTACAGACCATATTTGTACTACTGTAGAAGTTTGGTGTCATGGCATGTAATTTTAGTGTGGTAATTTTGGAGATACGGACCAGGATCCATTAACCCTTGTACGAAGCTATTCGGGATAACTCAGTAACTCAGCTGATGTTCAGCCAATATCGAAAAAACTGCGGGTGGGCTACTTGGCTGGATATCACGGTTCAAATGACCCCAGGTTGAATCTACTCCGGAGTATCACTTTAAAAACTTTTATTGGATACTTGTCCACCAAAGACTACTCCATATTATATATATATAGTTTCTGTGGCCTACTCGGGCTTTGTTTGTACAGTTGCTCACCTCTTCATCACTGCTTGTGCATCAGTATGGCAGCGTCACCACAAACATTAGATAAGCTGGAGGGTGCTATGCTACGATAAGTTTTGATTTGAAAGAAAACAAGTGTGCCACCGGCAGAAGCTGTGTTTAAGTTTTAAAAAAAAAAGCAAAAGCAAAACTGTTTTATGCAAAACAGGAAAACGTGCACCAAAGGGCTCCATTATGGGAATCGAACCTTGGCCAACTGCGTTAAGGAAAAACAGCCTCTGTACATGAGATGCCTGCTCAAACAGTTGAGCTATGCAGTGCCCCTATGATGCGGTTTTTAAGACCAGGCAGGCTACGAAGACTCTATTTTTGCTCTCTAATGTCATTTGAATGAAGTCAGTGGCTGAACTTTATCTCAAACCAACTGCCACATACATAAAAGCTCTTAACCATGGAGCTTGTTATTAGAGGGTGCACCTAAGTACCCATTTTAAGTCATCCTCTGGGCAAAGTAGTCTGGAAGTAGTCATGGAGATGGAGGATTACAAGAGCTGCGTTTATGCAGCTTAAAAGCCAAGAAAATAATGTTATCTTACTCTTCTAACATTGTAGCTTTATCACTCTAAGGTCACGAAGGATAGGATATATGTTAGGTGACAGATTCTCTACATATATGCTTTAATAAAGTCTCGGTAGCATCTGTTTGGCATTTCAGTCATTTTCAGAAATATTAAGAATTACAATAATTTACTTAGAGGATTTGCATTGTACACAATCATTCAGTGAGCAGAACCATTTTTTACTAAAAATATATACTTTTACTTCCAAGAATGGAAATGTGAGGAGTGGCATATAACATATGTACAATGTATTATTCTTAATATTCACGGTAGATTTTGGTAGGTATGTTGGGTAGGCTTATTGCTGTAAAGCCTCAGCTGCTTGTGCCATCTAATGCGCTCCTGCACCGTGTGCCCCACGTGAATGATCGGATAATGGTGTGCGCAGCTAAGATCATGTTTCTTTCCTCAAGCCAATGACAAGAACTTCCGTGAGTAGTAACGCGAACGTCTGAATCATGCGGGAATTGCTGGCGGGAGCGGGACAAAATATGACAGGTGCGGGCGGGAGCGGGACTAAAAGTCCTATCTTTTTGCAGGAGCGGGCGGGCGCGGGACTGTAAATTCCCGCGCAGGCCTCTAGTCTGGTGCTCTACTGTTTTTCAGGCCAGGGACCCCCAAACTGGTGGAGAGTTGGAGCAGGGACCCCCCTACTATTTATATGGCATACAATTGTGTTTTATATTTAACGGGGCCTAGTGCCGTGTATAAACATAACTACTCTGTTATTGTACATTCAATACTAAGCTATTCAAATAATACACAGGTTAATATATTCATGTTTTTATTTTAAACATGTGCAAGGTACAGGGTGGCCGCGCCACTGCCATTTATAAACAAACATCTTGCATACAACACTGAACTATTCAAATAATCCACAGATTTTAACTTTAAACATGCATGTAGATGGGACAATGAATCCTCAAAGCATCTGTGGATGGCACACGTTTGCACACAATTTGTGAGAAAAATAAAAATTAAAAATCGATTTCGCGACCCCCCCCTGCAGTACCTCCGCGGACCCCCTGTTGAAGACCTCTGGTTTAGACGGTGGCTGATGACTTGTCCTGGCTGAAGCCTTTGCTAATCCCATGTACTGTATGCCAAAGAAGTTTATGTATTAGTAAAAACTATAGAAGTATAAGCATTGAAATCGCCAGCTAGATTTGAGGTAATTTTTTCAGTAGTATCAATATTTCTACTGTATTATTAATTTGTAAACTTTTGTGTCTAATAAATTACTGTGATATTTAGAATATCTCATTGGCATACAAACTGACATCAATCTCACTAATGTTTTGTGAGCTTGGGATTCAGTGTTGAAAATTGACCCCATCTGCTGTGCTTTGTAACTGATCAGCTGACATATACACTAAATAACAGTTTTTGACATGGGAAATGAAGGTTACTACTGAAGGCACCAACGGCTGAATGGGTGCCAAAGAGAGTGAAGAAAAGTTTGATAACTGCTCTAGATGTGTTGAAGGCTTTGCAGTTGAGTGGCCTGCAGGTCACTGAAAATATACAGAAAACATATGACAATGGCCATTGGTCCCTGAAACTAACGGCTAGTTTCAGTCATAAAACAGGAGCTCAACTGTAGAGGGAGCAAGTAAGTGATGTGTCTGTTTTAGTGATATGCAATCCTGTTCAGAGCTTCCTGCTACCAACAATTCCTGTAGTTCAGTCTACCAATGGTCTAGGATGAGGGTATGACTTTATATTATATCATCATGAGTATCTTTACCAACAGAGAATTAACAGCTTTGTTCAAACTTTTGATTAGTACTCTAATTGCTTATCTACCGGACAACGTGAAGGAACGGGATGGAATGACATTGAGATTTGTGACTGCAGGTGAACTTGGGTACACACGCAGTGATGTTTTTCTTTCTCCTTACATTAATAATAACTGAATCATTCAGTGAAGTTTTTGTGCATGTTATAAACACTCTTTCCTTTTGAAGCCAGCTCTTTTCTTTGTGTGTTCCTTTCATTCAGTCTTGGTGACTGACATTGGGGAAATGCATTAGTGCAATGGTAGGAGGTATTACAGTTACTGTGCCTAGAGCCTAAAGGGCTGCAACCACACAGTGCCTACCACAAAGTTAGAGGAAGGAAATGCTTACACACACACACACACACACACACACACACACACACACACACACACACACACACTGCACACTCTGAGAGAGGTCCTTTTAAGGAAAAGGCCCAGCTCTTGCCTGAGTGCTGAGTGGAGCAAAGGCAAGTCTCTCATGTACAGAAATATGAAACACACTGTTGTGACTGCATGTCTGTATGACTGTCAAGATTTTGACAAGATAGTATACAATTAAACACCGTACATTATATTCATTCTGAGTTAAATGACACTTGATATTTTGTGTTTGTACACTGCTGGTTAGAGTTTGACATACTTCTGTGTAAGGTCTTTAAAGACTGAAAATGACAAACTGTGAATCGATCTGTACTTGTGTATTACCCGTATTACTTTCTAATAATCCGTTTGAAGTGTCCCATGTTTCCTTAAAAACTCGTTCAAGGAACTGGACCTTTTTACACAAACATGTTCGGTATTTCTAAATGTGTCAACTGACCCTGCAAAGGCTACTTTTGTCTCACATTTCTATTTTTGCTATTTTTTTCCCCTTCTGTTTGTATTTCTTTCTGACTCTGCCTTCAGGCCGAGGCCAGGCTGGCAGCAAAGAGGGCAGCCAGGGCAGAGGCCAGAGAGATCCGCATGAAGGAGCTGGAGCGGCAACAGAAAGAGGTATACAATACACCATGATAAAGAACACAGAGGCAGTTATATCATAGTTATTTCCACATCGCAGTTGTTCCTACAGAGAGGTTGTGGCCTATGTTATAAAAAAGAAAGCTCTTACTAATGCGTTGCCCCAAGTAACAGTAGGATATCAGCAATCTTCTTGGCACAAACTTTTACTTTAGATTTTTAGAATTCCCTGCCAACAAAGCCTCAAGCTCTTAGATATGTGACTCTTTGACCCTGTGGGTCACAGGTTAGTGGTGTAAACTAGTGGTGTTGAACAGGAACCGCATCAATGAGGAAGCCAGCTCTGGAGATCTGGGCAGTATTAGTTGTTCATGAAAACATGAAGACTCAAAAAAAGGAAATAAAAATGAAATGAAATGAAACTTACTATTTTCTCAAAGAAGGTTCCAATATTTTCAAAGCAATCTTAAACCAGCCTAACGACTAACTTTTTTTTAAGTGGTACAAAACTCTTCACTGAGGATACTGTGGAGCTCGTAAACAGCTGTTACTGTCCGTTTTACAAGCCTTGCATTTTAAACTGTTCTTCCAAAACAGGCAGTCAGTTATATGTTGTTGAATATGACATGCATGTTCGGAATTAAATTTTCAAGTAGAATGGGATTTAGATTAACCAGGCTCTTTGTGTGAAGCTCAGTCTATTTTTGTCACTACAAAGAGTGCAACTTTGACAGTTGAATTATGTAGGCCTGAATCGGAGGTGTTTCCTGCTTTTCATAGGTGTAAAATATATATTATAGATTCAGTACAGAGTACTGGCACACCTTTTATAGATTAAAAGATGTTCCACGTTACTAATTTGTAGTGCAAAAATTGCTCATCTCGAGTAAACATTAACACCTAATAGAAATTTAAAAGTCCTCATTGGCCCCTTGGCACCTCCTGATTGAACGTGTGGCACAGCACTACATTCTGCGTCGCGTTGAAACGGGTGCTGAGTTGAACTGTCTGTGTGTAATTGTGTGTTTGGACTGCAGGTCAGTGGTGTGTTATCTGCGTTGTTCTTTTTTTGGTTTAGCACCTTTGATCTCCGCCACGGGAGGCTGCGCTTTTCTGAGCTCACTATTCTTAGCCTGTAGTAATCTCAAACACTCAGACGTCTGCCTCTTACCTTTTGGCACTGAATTCCTTTAACTCGCCTTGTTTCTTTGTTCAGAAAGAAATTTAGGTTCCGTGCCTGTACCTACATGTTACTCACAATGACTACAATCTTTCTGAATCTTCTCAAGTCAGGCCTCCTCTGTCACTCAACAATAATCTTTGACTTTAGGGTTAGGATAAAAGTATATGTGATCTGTTCATGACTTGCAATTAAGGCTGGGCAACGATTAAAAATTTAAATCTAATTAATCACATGATTTCCCTGATTAATCGCGATTAATCGCATTTGTACGCAAAATCCAAAAATGAATTCAAAAGTAGTGTATAGCTTTTAGCATTTAGTTTTATTTTAAATGTACTGCCATATGTTGTGCAAACACACTTTTAACATTAGCATCTTTATGTAGAAGCCTCGCTCCACTGTCTGTTTCCTTGAATGACTTGCTGCTATCAGTTGTGTGTTTTGCCTTTAAGTGATATTTTAGACTGGAACTACTACGGTGAGAAGACAATTCAACTTGGCAGTGTTTACAGATGACTTTGGTTCTGTCGACTCCACTGTCTGGACGAACTTTGAAATGAAAATGGCCGAGTAAAAGTTCCGTACCCTTCTCCATGTTTGGTGGATCCGCCGATTACTTTCTTTTCTGGTGCCGCAGCAGACAGCAACAGACTGTTACAAAATAAAAGCTTGTGAGCAACAGACTTGTACAATAATAAAATAAATAATAAAACCTGCGTTAATACGCGATAAAATATTCATCGGTGCTAAATAATTAGCGAGTTAACGCAATAATAACAAAACTTGCCCAGCCCTACTTGCAATAAATAAAAGTATCTCTCCAGAGCTGTAGCAATTGTTTGATTTATTTGATCAATTGATAAACATAAAAATAAGTGCTAGCTATTATGACAATCAATTGCAGAAATGTATCATGTAAAAATTCAGATCTCCATATTTCTATCTTATCATCCATTCTGATTTGCAGCATTATGTTTGATATAAGTTTAATTTGTCATGAAAAGTATTCAGCAGAATAAGCAGTTAAGACATTTCTTATTTTATGTAATTAAAAAGAAATCAAACACTGTTGTATAGTAGTTTTTTAATTATCTTAATATATATCCCTAACAGCCTCATAGAATTAGATATAACAAAAGGCAATAAGGCAGATTCTATGAGTGTTGTGAAATATCTATTGTCTCATACTTGCAGTAAAGTACCATACAGGTTTTCAGTGAGTTAACCTGCACTAACAGAATTTATTAAGTACTGGCCATTTAGATATGTCTGATAAGGTATTGTGTCATTTAGAGATAGAGGTCAGATGTTATTACTGCATAATTGTATGCTAATTTAAATAATTTATCACCTATATTACCTGAAATTATGTTGATGAAAAGGTTCCGTTCCTTTGAATAGTTGGCCTGAAAGCACACACACAAGTTAACCCACAGAGGATAAAATTTCTATTTGAAGGTACATTTCAACACCTGTGATGGTGTAATAAGGGACTGTTTTTAAATAGTCAACCAAACTTGGTTGGAAACTAAGCCACGAGGAAAGCTGAAGAACTATAAAATGACAAGAAAGCAGTTACACATTTTGAATCAGGAAAAAAATATATATAAATCAATATTAGAAAATGTTCAAATGTCTTTTTGCAGAATTTACAGAACAAAGTGGGTATCTGTATTAAGACCTGTGTTAGTCATCTTACTTTAAAAAAGCAATTAGTTACAGTTACAAATGACTTCTCCCAAAAAGTAATCAAGTTAGTAACTCTGTTACCTCATTGTAAGAGCAATTAGTTACTCAGCAAAGTAAGTGTGACGTTATTTTTTTATGTTCTATACGCTATTACGTTCTATAACATCTTTAACGTCAAAGATGTTTATATTAACTGATTGAAGAATTAAAAACACTATATACAGTATCTTAGAACATTTGGTATTTATTTGAACTCAAAAGATTGCAGCCTGCCATGTTAGCATGTGTTGATGTGAGGTGCTTCATAAGAGTCGAGTTGCTTGAGGCAGACGTAGATAAAGTCTTTTTTTTTTTTTTTTTTTTTTTTGCATTATACATAAACATTCTTGCCTTTAATTTCAATGAGCGAAAAGTAGTGCCGGTACTTCCAGTTTGAGAACGCTACCTTTGAGTTTCCCTGGCTCGTCGCCATTGTCGCTGTTTTGTTGTGTTTGGCAGTCAGAGCGTGCCACTGGACGGCGTGAGCAGGGCATGATCCGCCCAACCAGCCAATCATCGTCGCATTTGCAACGGTGTCATCATCCCCACCCCTGCTGTCTCCAGGCAGCTGATGTGTGGCTGACGCCTTCATTCAACCAAATTGCAGTAACGCGCCACTTCACATTCTCAGTAACGGCAACATTGTTGCAACGATGGGAAAAATAATTAATTAGATTACTCGTTACTGAAAAAAATAATGCCGTTAGTAACGCCGTTATTACCAACACTGATTAAGACACAGTCAAACCGATAAATGTTTTTGCCACAATTGCTGGGAAAATTTGGTGCAAATGCAAGTAAAAAATCTACATGCAACTTTCAGGGTTTTTTTGCATCTAGACTGACAGGCCTCAGTGTGCTGGGATAAAAAAAAAAAAAAAACAACTTAGTGGTCACCTCATTCACACTACATTTGGAGAGGAGTTAACAAGGCCTTTGGTGAAAAGTTGACCTTGAATATACGAGTGGTATGTGACCTACAGAAGCAAAGGGATTTTAGCCAGTCTTTTCCTTAAGATTTGAAACGTGTGTTTAATGCAAGATGACCCCCAGATTGTAAAGGACTTTGAGCCTTTTGTCTAAAAGAATGTTTACCACCAAGAAGGTGCTTCATTTGTGGCTCACAAAAGACACAATATTAAGAACCAAGCGCATAAAAACCATTCAGCAGAGACCATCGTAGTAATTCCTTGACTGCTGTTTCCTGCTGTACTGAAAAACAAACTGTGAAAAGTAAGTGTGTGTTCACTGATCAGTGTTTTCTTAAATCCAGACATAAATCCTTGTGGAATGGAAGCCTTTTAAAACTCGATAGTTTTCTGGGGAACCTACTGCTGTGTATCTGAACCTTTTTTATTTCAAATTATTTTTCATTATTATTCGGCATTCTGTTTAGTTATTCTGCGATCATAATACAGGTCACAGATTAAAACGCATCAAAAACTGAAGTAATTTGTGTACATACCTTAACGCACTTATATACATACACAAGTCACACGTAGTGGATTTATCGTCATTGTTGAGCTGAGTCTAGTCAGGGTGTGTGTGACCCTTAAACCTTTTAGCCCAGAGATTAGTAGGTTTAGCCTCCAGTGGAGCAGTTATTGTTGATGTCGTAGTGTTGACCTGAGGCATTGGTTGGAGTGCTCAAAGCTCAGGAATTTCTGGAAGTTTCCTCACACAATGAAGACAGAATTCAGGAGTGGACTATCGGTAAAACCTTTATAGCAACAAATAAGAACCAAGTGATTACCTCTGCTGCCCTGAGTTCAAATCTCAGTGGGTCCCGTCTTCGCTGTGATCCTGCCTACATGACTGTCCGCGGTGTTGCTTGCTGAATTCTGAAGTATGCCACCATTCCTGGCTCTCTGAAGGTAGCAGGACGGCTGGGCATCGGCTGACCGGGAGGGGGCTTAGGGTTCCCCTCACTGGGTGCCCAAGAGGCTCTCTATGTCAGAAGGCAAACTTGGTGAGTTGAAAAGAATGAGCACAAGCTTGTAGGCTGATTGTGTAACTTGTTTGATGAATGGGCTTACGACAGTGCCCAGCTTACTAGCTAATATACTGTCCAAACATGTCATTGGATAAAAGTAAACAGACAAGATGTGTGTCAATGTTTTTTTGTGGGAGAAAAAAAATATATTTTGTTATTTATTGACTGTAGTATTGTGTATGATTAGTTCACAGAAAAGGTTCAAGATCGAAACGGGGAGATGAGAGGTCAGAGCTTGTGATGAAGTTTCTGCCATATTAACACTGAAAGTTCCTTGTTTTTGTATTTGCTTATGATGTGGACTGTGTTGCATCTTCGAGTTTCCTGGCACCTCCTACCATTGATGGTATTATCTTATGAACCTGACCTTTACAACTCCCAGCTTCTTAGAAATTACTTTGTTTTTGTGACTACATAATAAATGTCTGATGTTTTTATTGCTGGGACATGACTATCTATTTCACTTGAACTGTAATTTAAGGGAGGGCCATTTACCACTATATACCTGGGTGTTTTGTTGTCACTGAAGTGATGCTATGGACCAAAAGGTCCTCTTCAAAACCATTTCTGGAAGCCTGCACAACTATGCAGCAAATCCATTTATAGGGTGAGTGTACAAGAGAAACGGTGGCTGTAAATCTGGATTAAAATAGTGGAATGCTTGGATGGAAAATGCAACAGTGAGGGTGGGGTTTGGTCTAAGGGTGTGTTGGATTTGGTCAGTGGGGGTTTGGGGCCAGACTCACAAAGGCAGCATAGGCATCGGCACATTTTGAATTTAAGAGCAAATGTTTCGGTCTCGATGGTGACAGAACCTTGTGTGAAAAGTGTAAGAAAGGAATTATAGAACCAACCAATAGCAATAACGATGCTCCTGGCTCGTTTCATACCTTGAACTGTTGAAAAAGCAATGAGAGATCATAGTTGATAGCGGTGTTAACCCGTTTAGTATACCTGCTTACCTTTCTTCATAAGTAGTGACTTAAAATGAGGGCTGCACAAATTTGGATTTTTGCCACCTATTCTTTTCAATTTTCGTTTATGTCTTTCCACTTCTTTGCAGAGACAAATTGCAATCCCTGTAGCAGAATTTTGTTATATGTGCTCTTATCATGATGGCCCACAGGTAGATGATTACATAGAATACGATGCTTTTCAAATCTACACATTTACCAGGCAAAATGAATACATTTTCCAACAGTCCTAATAACCTGGGGCATGCTTTTTGAAGCGGGGTTTGTGACTCAGCGAGGTGACCTCTTGTTAGTGTTTGCCACCATGGCAACTCCTGCTGGAAGCAGGTTAGGCTTTGTTCTTGTTATTTCTTTTTCTTCATTAAAATTAGTCTGTAAAATATTTCCTTGCCATTTTCTTATATTGCAATGAGCTTATGAAGTACAGCATGTGATTCTCACTAAATTGGATCCGATTGCCTGCATATTCACATACATATTAATTTGATAATATGTTAATTAAATTTAAATTTATTAAGATAATTGAACACACAAAACCCTTTTTGTTCAATATTTTAGTGCCTTGATGACATTAGACATTTAAAAGAAGCCCACTCACTGGTTTGAATAGTTTTAATGTTTGTTATCTATTCCGTGCAAATATTTTGAGATGGCAAAGGCTCCATCTTGCAGACTGAGGCTTTCTCAACTGCCTCAAGGATACACTTGCTGCACATTAATACAGTTAATACAACTGTAAATTGTCAGATCTATAAGTGCTGAGCAATTTTTTTTACCAATGTCCCCTCTTGCTACGTCTGCAGCCTCTGTGTTTCGATCATACTTTCTTCTCACAGTTGGAAATATGCTACTCGAGTTTCATCATTGTGATTGGTCCTCCAATGCCAACACCACTGTTTTTACATGAAGATCAGAAAACTTACATTGTCCTTCAAGGTGATAACCCCATGTCTTGATATCATATCACACAGACTTGATTGTTGGGTTTAGATGAGCCAAATGGTCAAAACACAACCTGCATAAAATGAACCTGCTTCTTAGTACAGACCCAGATATGCCTGACGGTATTTATTTTGGGCCATGCCAATACTTGGTTTTAACATTCAATCTTGTGCCATGGTATCAAGACTTTCATGTTGTTATCCATGTGCAACTTTTTTTAATCACACACACATTCAAAAACATTTGATGCAACTTCAACTGATTTGCTTTATCTAATGATTGCTTCAGTGGTAAAGGCAATCAGGTGTAATGAAGGAGCTGAAAAAATTAAGCAAAGTGGAAAAAAGAATGGTCAATCAGATGAACCTGTGTAAAACCACAACTCTAACACTGAGCTGATCAACCATGAAAAGTTCCATCTAGAAACAAGTACACTGTGTGATGGTGGACAGATTTTTTTATTTTTTTTTAAAGAGCCCATGAGTTTGAAAAAAGAATAGAAAGAAGAAGAAAAGGCCAATCAGGCTCTGGCTGTAGTTTTTTTTTTTTTTTTAAAGATTTTTTTCATTGACTTTCAGCCAAAAAGTAATTATTTTAACAAAAAAATGTTCTTCTCTCCAAAAAGTTAAAGTTCCTCAATTAGTCTTTTTAATAGGAATATTGTGGTTTGTATTCATTTTCGCTGACTCATCTTGTTGCTGAGCTGTCTCATTTTCTTGTTTGGCGAGTAAAACCCAAATCCACCCTCTGATTATGGTTCTGAAAGTCCTGTATTTCATGTACCATGTCGATCCAGAGGCCTCTGTGAAAGTAGCATACAGTGTTTGATGTGCCACTGACATACCAACCATTTAGAATCATGGGAAAATGCCTGGCAGCCCAATCTCAGAGGCCTTTAAATCTCCAGTGAACCTTTGGCTTTGCTGGTGCCTGTGCCTCTGAGTACAGCACAAGACAAAAAAAATAAAAAATCTCCAGTGAAATTGTGTTCCTTGGTCAGTTCTTATTGGTACTGCAGACCAGCAGGGTACTTCACATTCCTTAGTGCTTATCAATTTTTTTTTCCCCTGCATGCTGCCTCCCTGACTTTACAGTGTTTCAGTTTGCCGTCTCTTTCACTTATCATTTTTTTATGCTGATTTATTATTTCTTTTCCCCCTCTCTGTTTTGTCCTCCAATACTCTTGTGCTGCTTTTTGGTGCTGTGGGGTAGATCTATCAGGTACAGAAGGTAGGCTCATCCTCCTCCTCATTTCCACTTCAGATAATCACTTCATTTTTATTTGATGATTAAGGCGTTTGCTTCAAATTGTGTTCCAGTAAATGATGGAGCTCAATGACTGCTCTCTCCTGCCCTCGTTTCCTATCTCTTCTTAGAAATACTACGGCTTGGACACCAAATTAGATGACCGAGCGGACGGCAAATGGGGAGATATTGAGCAATGGATGGTACACTCTCCGTGCTAGATTATAACTCTTTTACTACATCCTATTAACAACTGTTTGTGTCTGTTGCTTCGTCTCTACATATTTTGGAGCCTTTACCTGCATTTGTATGAGGCCGATTTGTTTTGAATTCCAGATAATTCCTGCAAAACCTTTTTTGGAATAGGATTATAATGAGTCCAAGCTTGGCCATTAATGTTAATCCACTTATTCGAAGCATTACCATCTGCCCTAATGGTGTGAGATTGCATGGGATTTAATCTGTTGACTTGACTGCTGTAGTTACTTAATTGCTAATGAGGTTTAGCATGCTTCAACGACAATGGTGTGCTTGCAACCTTAAAGGTGGTAAAGTTTTATGCCTTGTTTTTTCAATTAATAATAACATGAAGTTTGATTTTAAATTGCCATGTGTTTGAAGCTTACTGTGTGCCACTGGTGGGTTGCCTTGATAACTGGGGGATTTTCATGGTTTTAAAGGCATGAATGACTGAATGCATATCGTTGTTATGTTACATGAAGCTTTGGATAGAAATTGTCTAGACGAGTCATTGCCTTGGTGAAATGAATGCTTTGTGCAGACCGATTCAAGTAACCCAGATACCTGGTGATTGATCCTACTATAAGCTGACATAAGGAAGGTCTAACCCTATATTGTTCTTAAACCACAGAAATTCTTCTGTACTGAAAGGGTGTAGAGCATCCGCCATTTATTTTTTATTAAAATAGTTACAATTCCATATAAGAAAAAGTTGGGGCCATATTGAAAGTACAAAATGTGCAGACAGTAAGAACCATCAATGTTATCTATTTTGTTAATATACATCCATTCTTCCATTTCAGGCCTGCAACACTTGCCAAAAAATGGTGCCGTTCCTTCTCATAACACTTAAGACATTTTGGCACTGAAGACACCAAGCAGTGAAGCATTTCGGGTGTTATTTTGTCCCACTCTTCCTGCAAACAAGCATTTTATATATATATATATATATATATATATATACATATATATACAAAAAATCCCTGAAGAATTGTTATTAACAAATAATATATATATTTTTTAATATTTCCATTTCCTGTACCCACCAAACTCTTTCTGGCTTGGAGATCTAAGATGCCCTTAAGAGTCAGAAATGACTACATCATGGATATTTCTGAAGGCAGAACATAACAAATGCAGGAATTTTTCAAACTAATTACAAGATGAATAATGGAACAAACTATCAGAACCAATCACTAACAAGACAATCACAGCTTAATGTTCTACTGTAAAGTCACAATTTAGCTGACACATTCCAATTCATTTACTAAGTTTTTAATCCAATTTTTTCTTTTTCTTTTCTTTATACCTTACCTCGCTGGTTAACACAGGGTCAAAAGTCAGTCTGTACCAAAAGCTATTGTTTGCTTCCTCTTGTATTGTGTTGTTGATCTATCTCCTCCGTCATGCCTCTCATCCCTCCTCTTCTCCATCTACACCCTACCTCTCCCTCATTCAGGAGGACAGTGAGAAGTTCTCTCGCTCCTCACGGATACACACGGTTTGTTGTCCTTCCTCTGTTTCCATCTCATGCTTTTCCTTTCCTCTAGTTTTGAAAGATAACTGTGAAAATAAGCGGAGAACTCTGCCATGGTTTGCTGTTGATCTCTAAATATCTTTGTCCGTAGGTAAAGGTAAAAAAAAAAGAATGAGGGGCAGCATGCGATACAAATTTGTTGTCACTGTTGACATTCATCAAACACCGTGTCCATTTCAAAAACTCTAACCATCCATTTCACTCTCTACACAGCTGTCAGACGACGATGAGCGGATGTCAGTGGGAAGCCGTGGCAGCGTCAGGGTCAGTATCACTTAAACAGTGCATGCTAAAAAAATGGATAAATAAATAAAAGAATTAAAAAAAATTGTCTTTAAACTTTTCCTCCACTTGGTTGTCATAACTTTTGACATTCCCTAAGACAGACTATGTACCTGTTAGTGAGGTGCAGTCAGTGTGGCTGCCCCTTATTGACGATGTTGTCTGTTTTGTACAGTCTGATCTTGACTCAGTCGGGGCTTATGGTGGAGGGGTAAGGGTCTACATTGTTCAAAGGCTAACAAAGTATGTTTGAGACCATGTATTTGAACTGAATCGATGTAGCTATTACTGACACTTTGTTCTGAATATCTAACTATTATGTGCATGATGAAAGGGAACTGAGGCCTCGCCCTGTTTGGGATTTGTGTGTCGTTGTGGGAAAACTTGAGTGATTGTCTTGGGTTTTAGGAAACGATGCATGAATGTGTGCTAACTTCTCTCAAGTGATTCATCAGGGGCTTGTTTGTGCTGTTGTAAAGGAACACTCAGTATCTTGGAATCAGTTCAATTTGATTTTGACAAAAGGAACACTGCGTTCTGTTTTTCTGCAAAAAAACGGAGTCTGCACCATTTTAGGCTCTGTTATGCCTCTCTGTGCTAAGCTCTGTTATTGTGGAAAAATACTTCATACTAATGGCTATTCTGGGCCGAATGATAATGGTATTGATATTTGTCCCAGTCAGTTTATCAGTTTAATCTCGTCTTTTGTCGGCTTCTAACTGCTGTCTCGCCTGTGTAAAGGATGCATTGTGCATGCATATATTGTGTGATGCTCTAGTTGTTGAGACTTCTGGTCTTTCCTTGATTTGGTTTCATACTTCACCGTTTTCTTTCCCTTTCTCTAAGGGCTCCTCCCTGCATAAGAAGTCTAAGAAAAAGAAGAAGCATAAGCACAAAGACAGAGATGTATGTAAGAGCCCTGTAAATGTGGGGAATGGCCTGGAAAGAAGTGACATCGGCGTGTCTCATTCTTGTTTTTCATTCACAGAGAAACGGCAATGATGATGATTACAGTGTCATGTCCGGCAGGGTCAGTAGATGTGTGTTGAATTGACTGTATAATATAATATACAGGAAACGCTTGTTAGCAATATGATTCCGCCTGGGTAGAAAAGTTGAAGCAGCAGCTGCATCCCATCACTCACCACTCTCCTCTCTGTCATGTTGTCAGAGCTCCAGACTCAGTGATGAAAGCAGAGTGTCTCGCTCCTCCAGGATAGATCTAACGGTGCGTGTTGGCCACATTCCTAACAATAAGCCACAGCATTAAAAGCACCTGTCTTATTGACATGCAGGTGTTAACTACTACACTTGTCAGCTGTTTTTATGCTGTGGGGGATTCTGTTTTTATAGTTTTGCTTTTGGTTTGAACCGGATACACCGACCACGTGTTTGTCTCCATTATTTCGGTGAAAACTACAGAGTGTGGGGACAAAATTGGGTTGATGACGGTTTGCACGTCTCCATTCTGAAACAGGATAACAGATGTTGCCATTGTATTGAAGCTATCAATCAGACAGTAAAAACATCTGCTTACTCTTAACAGTCTGTAAGTTGAATCTCAAGGGCTGGCTGTGTCTTTGAATAGGTTTTTGCACAAGTTTGATTTATTTTAGAGAGATTTAGTTAACAAAAATAAAAAGATGGCAGCATGACGTGACAAAGAAAAATACTGGAAAAAATTTTGAAATGCATATAAATAATAGCAGCCTTTCTTTAAATTTTGTGCTTATCTTACAAGGCCTGAAATTTCTCCACGTTTTTTGTGTTTAGTATGTCAGCCAAACATAAATAATTGACCTCCAATGATTGACAAACTTTTTTTTAGTAATGGCTCCATATCAGCTCAACAGAATGCAGTGGAATAAATCTGAACCTATGAATGTTGAGGCACATCTGTGTGCTGTCAATGGGATGGGATGAATCAAAGTTTTGTTCTGCTGGTGTTTGATGTGGTCACCTGTGCTCCCTGCCTCTCAGAGCCCAAGACTGGGTGATGACAGCCGGGTCTCTCGCTCATCCAGATTAGACCTGCAGCCGGTGGGTGGCTCCGCTCTGAAAGCAGTTTAATACTGAAGCATAGGCCCATTTTTGCATTGTCTAATGTTCTGAAATGCGTTATCATATGTTTCTTACCTCTGAGGGTCGTGATTTTAGTCTGTAGTTTCTTGCAAAAAAAAAACTTCATGAATTAATTGAATCTTCTCTGTGCTGAACTTCTTGTTGTGACATTAATCCCAGTTGTTGTCTCAGTTCACACGTTTTGACAAGCATGCTTGTTGTCTTGTTGCTCATCTTTGTATTTATGACACGTTCACTCTCCCGAGACTAGCAGAAATGATGTCTGTTTCTTCTTAGGAGCACACACAAAGCTTTGTCTTGTCTAAATCTAGAAAAGTATGAAAATCACATTAAGAATTACCTCAGCATGAATGTGCTTGTTTTTGTTCATATTTTGGGAAAAACAGAGTTATACTTCACTGGTTCTAACTAATCACTTGCATAGTGTGAAGCCCGTGTTAAAAAGAACTGCTAAGACTTGTTGACTTGATACTGGGTCTGACCCTCCTCCCCGTTGCTCATCTCTCTTGCTTCCTCCTTCCAGGCCTCTTATGCTTCCGCAGACTTGTACAGTCTCAATGTGCAGTCTTCTTCTAGACACCTTGGCTCAGCTTTTAATGGTTATCAGGTCTGTATACAGTACAGACAACTGCGAACAGCCAGATACACACAAATACTTGAGAATAGGGATGGGGAGATTTTTTTTAATTTATTATTCATCATTTCTATAGCCTGTCCAAACATCCATTTTACTTGAAATTGCCAAAAGAAGAGAGAATTTAGTCATTACTAAGGCTGGGCAACGGTTAAAATTTTTAATCGCGATTAATCGCATTTGTACGCAAAATCCAAAAATGAATTCAAAAGTAGTGTATAGCTTTTAGCATTTAGTTTTATTTTAAATGTACTGCCATATGTTGTGCAAACACACTTTTAACATTAGCATCTTTATGTAGAAGCCTCGCTCCACTGTCTGTTTCCTTGAATAACTTGCTGCTATCAGTTGTGTGTTTTGCCTTTAAGTGATATTTTAGACTGGAACTACTACGGCGAGAAGACAATTCAACTTGGCAGTGTTTACAGATGACTTTGGTTCTGTCCACTCCGCCGTCTGGAAGAACTTTAAAATGAAAATGGCCGAGTAAAAGTTCCGTACCCTTCTCCATGTTTGGTGGATCCGCCGAATACTTTCTGTTCCGCTTCCGCAGCAGACGGCAACAGACTTTTACAAAATAAAAGCCTGTGAGCAACAGACTTTTACAATAATAAAAGAAATGATAAAACCTGCGCTAAAGAGCAATAAAATATTTGTCGGCGTTAAATAATTAACGAGTTAACGCGACAATAACGAGTTAACTCGCCCAGCCCTAGTCATTACATAAATATCTTTCTGTTTCTAATGTTAACATCGTTCACTACATGTCTTCACTCAGTCAGATCACCCAGCATCTCTGTCATAGGGTTGGTTCTCCTCCCTTCCAGTTTACCACTTGTCGGTACCACTGGCAGCTGCAGTTATTCATTGACACCTGCACTAGTAACTAAAACTGTGCTAGTGTGTCTAAATTTAGTGATTTATTGCTCAAGTTAAATGCCTCTTCACTTTCCCCCCCCGTTCACTCAGCACTGATGTCACACTGCACATTTGTGTCGAGCAGTGAGAGCAGGATTTCTCACCACTGAGCAGAAAAATGACTTGATCATTTCTAATCTTATGATAATTTAAGCTTATCGCGCACTGCTCACCAGGGTGTATGTGTTTGTCTCATGATATGCGCAGAACTCCTTATATGAAGACAGTCTATGCAGCGGGTCCCGTCGAGTCGCCAGCGCCACCTCCCATGTAAGATGTCGGAATAGTGGTGTGATGCAAATATCACTTTGTTGGGTGTGAACAGTGTCCGATTTAGCATGCGCCTGTGAACACAATCAGACTGATCCTGTTATTTTTAAGAGTAGTGCTCATCTGCTCAGTCTGAATGTGGTGAAATAGTGTAATGGATGGTTTGTGTCTTGCTTCTGCATGGAAGCTGTTTTTAATGTAAGACTTACGCTAGTTCAAGGTTGGAGACTAATTTCTTGCTGTGTTGGACACTAAATATCCACTAAGCTACTGGTGATTAAGAAATGATTTTTTTAAAAAGAATTACATGGGGTTTTTTTGGAGACCGTCTTATCAATGTGTGTGTGCTTGTTTGAGGAAACATAACGGTGTCTTCTCTCTGCAGCCTTTAGAGTACACTAGTTATCGCAGCCCCAGCTCCAGAGCCTCCAGCAGGGCCAGTTCAGCCCGCGCCAGTCCAGTGGTGAGAGTCTCCCCACCAGTCACACAGCTCACAGCCACGGGGATTTGAAATGAATTATGTCAGTGAAACGCCATGTAACAATTTGGGTGACAAATGAGTACATGAATGGATTAAATGGCCATAATGTACTTTTTTAATTTTTTTTATTTCTGAGTTTCTGTTTGACAAAAAGCATCTGTTAAATGTATAAACAGGTCTTGATCACTCATGATGTAACAGTGACTCTGAGTTGGCTTGATTTTCTGAGTTCCCCTATGTCAAAGCATTGTTGTTTTGTGTTGGAAGAATGCAGAGGCATTTCCTGGTGAACCTTTATGGCACTGAGGTAACAAGCATGAGTACGGTTTGCCATCCTATGACTGAATAATAAATCTGATCTGAACTCGCTGCAAGTCGCAGATCATCAAACAAAACAAAAAACTGACACTTATCTTAATGTCTCAGTAAGGGTCCCAAATGGGTGTGGTAGCTTCTGAAATGCTCAACAAAATAATTCCAGCAATAATCTTTACAGCAGTCCCAGAAATATCTAGCAGTAGTTCTGCTCCACAGGGAAATCCAAACGGTCGGTTTCAGGGTCACAAAAGTTATCACGTGTGCTTGTCACAATCCAGCTTTCCTTTCATTTTGTAAGAGAGAAAAGAAGAGGCTAGCTGGCTATCGCTCCTGATTTATATTGCATGTAAAAGATGAGCCCTGTCCTTACAAGCTCAATGGGAACCCTGATCCTAAAATACAAGATTCATCTATTGAAGAATCACTGCGTTTATCTTTGTCTGCTCATCCACAGCACAATGCATTCTATTGTGTGCTGTAGTGTTTTTTTTTATTTTTCTGTAAGTAGCTAAGTTAAACTGAGTCCTTACTAGTTTTTCCTCCTTCCTCCTTTTCAATGAAGATTTTTCATGTTTCTGTTCTGACATCCTGAGTGTTGGGCTTTTTTGTTGTTCTGCTTCGCCCCCTGGTGGCCGTTATAGGACAACTGCAGTTCCGTTGCCAGTTTTTTGAGGAGTGCAGCCAGTAGCAGCAGCCTCCCCAGGGACCTGGATGATCTTACTATTCCAGACTTTTCTCATGTGAGTCGCTTTGCACCTGCGAGAGGCCAAGGCCGTGATGTGAGCTGAGTTTCTGCATTGTTGCTTTTTGTGGCCATTGTCCTTTCCCATTTTGTACACTTCATTCTGCAAGGAAGCGAAGGCTACAACCTTGTCTTGCTTTTGTTTGTGCCGTTGTACTTAACAACTGCAGATTGAGATTTGTTTGAAGTGGTTTTTAACATATGATCTATTACTGAGCCAACTCTCTGAAGGAGTTTGTGTCAATACTGATGTCAGATACTAATTATTTGCACGATCCCTGTTCTGAATATTTTGAAAAGTAGACTTGAATGCTTGGAGGTTGTTTGTTCTGTTGCAATTCTTCTCGCAATTGCTGAGATGGCTGTGGTGAGGATTTTTGGGACCTCCCCTGTGCCTCAGCTCATCCCCTTGGCACTTTGGCCAGGTTTTCAGTGTCTGTTTGTTCTGATGGGTTTTTTTTGTGTGTGTTTCCGTAGGTGGAGGACCGAGAATTTCCTGAGAAGGTGAGTAAATCTCATCACCAAAGGCCATTATTTTTTGGCGACATCAGTCCATGACGAGTAAAGACTTATCGATACGTTTCTCTCATCAGGGATCTCGAGCAGCTTCCGCCTTAACAGCGGCAACCCTCACCTCTTTAGGTGGGACGTCTTCCCGGAGAGGAAGTGGAGAGACGGCTTTAACTGTGGATGCTGAGAGCTCCCTGCGAGAAATCAAGGTAATATCCTGAGGTTACAGATCATTCTCTTTACTATTGTGATGCTAGTTTTAAACCCACACGGCTAAATTCATTTGGACAGCCACTGAAAGGATAACCTTGAGGAAGTACTTAATGATTTTGTAACTGGGATCTTGTTTGTTTCATGTAATCTTTCATGGTTTCCCAAGCGCATGTGATACTGTAAATATTTGTTTTTTGTTCTCAACCAAATCATTTCTCATCTTCGCTGTAGTTCGGCATCCTGACAGTTATTGAAGCTTAATTTCAAGTTTTATCCATACAAGTACAGTATAATAATTTGGCTCCTTTTGAAATGAATAGTTTTTGTTAGCAGTTGTTATCTCAGTCCTGAGACGGTGAGTAATCTGGCTAATACCTCCCTATTTACACCGCACAACCATCAGTGAAATGTAGATAAATAAATAAAAAAACTGATCTTAAAAACAAAAAAAAAAGGTTTCCTGTTGTTTTCTGCAGATCTGTGTCTTGTTCATGTTCTTGTCATTCTTTATTCAAAACACTCCTCATACTGTCATCGTCTGGTCACCGATCTTTCTGCTTCACCTTTGCTGTCACTCTGCTTTGCTGCTGGCCACTGCTGCACTCTTCGCCAGGAGATTCATGAACTCAAGGATCAAATTCAGGATGTGGAAACCAAGTACATCCAGAGCCTAAAAGAAGTCAAGGTATAAGCCTGAGACCCTGCAACAGCTCACAAGCTCACAGTTTTTACTAACTGGTTTGCTGCCCCAAGCCGCAACTACTTGTCTTTTTATTCTTTCGATTTCCTCACGATAGAGCACATTTTCATTTTATTGCTCAGCGAGCGATGACTGTTCTGTTGTCATGACTGGGAAACATTTCATTGTGTCTGCAGTATTTTAGGAGCAGCACTGGTGCTTTGGGAGCAAAGAAAAAGACAGACACGCGTCGACAGTAGTATCGCTTCTTTTGTGAGGCTCAAATGTCATAATTTATAATTAGTTTTTTTTTTTTTTTTTTTGCTGTGCAGCTTTTTTCAAACTTTTGTGTAAAAGTGCAAAAAACACTAATCAAACTGTAAAAGTTGCATCTGCAATTGTTCATTCTGACATTTGTGTGTTGGCATGTACCGCTTTACCTAATTTTCACTAAATTTTCATTAAAGCTGCAGCAGTTTAGTACACAGGCTTTACCTCTGCCAGCTGCTCTCATCCTATATCTATAACTATAAACATCCGCACACTTATCTTCATTAATTCATAGTTTGGTTTGAGAACAGGCCATGTCTGCGTTTGCATCTGCAATATTCCTATACTCTGTGTCTATACATCAGGATGCTTTCGCTGAAGTGGAGGAGAAGTATCGTAAGGCCATGGTGTCCAACGCACAGCTGGATAACGACAAAAACAACCTGATGTATCAGGTGGACACACTCAAAGACTCGCTCATGGAACTGGAGGAGTTGCTGTCTGAGTCTCGCCGGGAATACGAGGAGAAAGCCAAGGTACAGCCGGGAGACAGAGAGACAAGGATTACAATATGCCGTGTACTTCATCTAAACTTAGAAGCGACATTTCAACTTGAACGGCCTAAATCTATCTGTCAAAGGTCTTTTTTTTTTTTTTTTAAATATCTAACTTCATGAAATGGACCAAAAGACAAAATCGCAGCCACTTCTGCTGTCTAAGTAAAGGTAACACATTCTCAAGCATCCATGTTGAGCATTACACATTTCTCCTTGTCACCTGATGCAAGTTTTGCAGTGTCAATTTACATGAAATCTGCATCCAGATTAATGTAGTAATCTTAAGGGGCTGGCTTTTTTCACAATTCTGTGTAGAAACTTTTCCTTCAGTTATTTAATTAATGCGGTCTTGTGGCAAAGTTACATTATCCTAAAATGCCACTGCATAGCTTCAACAGCCTAAATTTCAATCTATATTTCTACAAGTCAGACTGAAACCCTGGATGTTAGTTACACACAAGTCTTGAGAATATTCTGGCTGAATGTGAAACGCTTATTAAGGCACATTGTAAGAAGAGATGAAAAAATGATGATGATGATGATCCAAAATTGAGTCGACAAGAAGTCACGATACAAGTTATCGCTGCCTCCTGTTAGTATACCGAGGCAGAAAATACAGTATAATTGCCAAATGGGGACTGTAATGTAATGTTTATGCATTTCTAATATACGACTGTTCTGACTGTATAAGATGAAGACACCAGTCTCACATCATTTTCAACATCATTTGATTGATGTTAAAAATGAAAACAATTGAGTTTATTGGCTGTCAAGCTGTTTCTTGTTCTTTGCAGGAATACGAGCGAGAAAAATATGCCCATGGTGTGCTTCAGTTCCAGTTCAATGAAATGAAAGAGACTCTGAAACAAAGTGAGGAGCTCCTAAATGTGAGTATTTCTCCACACTTCCAGCGTGTGCCAGTGTGAGTGTCATGCAGTGTAGGAACAGCCTCATCTTGGTTCCAAGTTCACATATTATAAAAATGAAAAACTTGGTTAATACGTTTGAAAAAAAAAAAGTGTTTTCTCAGTTTTTGTACTCAGTTTTATGAAGGCTGCATGTTGGGCTGCATTCCACAGCTTCCACTTCTTTTCCTACACAGAACATGTTTGCACTACTTTTCTTTCTGTCTCTTCTCACCTTTTCTTTAATTTTTCTGCTGTTTAGGAGATCCGTCAGCTGCGTTTGAAACAAAATGGTTTTGTTAGCGAAATATCTGACCTACAGGAGACTGTGGAGTGGAAGGATAAAAAAATTGGGGTATGGCATATGAGCCCCGATCCAGCGTTTATGAGATATCATTTGTGAATCACTCTCTCGGCTTTTACTTTTTACTGGCGTAATTAAAGTATCTTCTTTGCATGAAACTGGACCTTTTTCACTTTCTCATCTTTTCACTTATCTCTCACTTTCCTTCTCACTCTGGCTCACACCGGCTCTGCTCAGGCCTTAGAACGACAGAAAGAATATACAGATCCAATCCGAATTGAGCGAGATGAACTCAGAGAAGAGGTGGTGACGCTCAAAGATATTCTAAAGGTATTCAGTGCGTTAGATACTTGTCTTGCTGTTAGCTTTTTGATCTGTTCAAAATACGACCGACATCTCATTTCACTAAACCCAAATATTATTTTCATGAGAAATCTGGTGGTGCTAACTTTTGAACATTTTTGTGTAGAAACATGGAATAATACTGGGACCCGATCTGAACATCAACGGGGATGCTGGTGAAGCAGAAGTCGACAGGTCCCCTGATGCAGAACCCTCATCCCACTCGGCTCCTGATTCCCAGACCACCCCAACCGAAGGGAACAGTATGCTCGGTAAAACACGCAATGGACTGAAATCTTTTTCTTCTTCTCACTGCATGGCTTAGTATAAGAATAACTGAAGAGTTTAATTCCAAAATGAATAGGGCTGATGAAACAGAAAGTGAATCATAGATTCAAGATAATATTAAAAATGCTAACAATGATGATAATAACAACAGCAATCATAATTAAATGGGATTTTCCTTCCTTTTTTGGAGTGAACTCTTCAGTTTTTAATTCATTTCTCAGCTTTGTGCCCCTTCAATGTTAATTCAGCTCAGATTTGCACTGACTCTTAAAAGATAAGCTTGGTGATCCCCTGTATTTTTCTGGAAACAGAAGGTCCAACTCTGGGCTTTTAGACGGGTGCAATCTCTCCACAGGGCTCATTCAGTTTCTTTTTTTTTTTTTTTTTTTTTTTTTTTTTTTTAGAGCTTAACATTTTGAGCCAACATAATAGAGATCCCCTAAAATCTCTAATGAAAGTAGTGTTACTACATAAGTGTTTTTTTTCCCCCGATGTCAGCTGATAAAGACTAACAATTCTAAATTATGTAAACTGCTTGGTCTGTGCCTTAGAATTTTCTAAAAACCATTAAAAGCCAAGCAGCTGTAGCAGGTGACATGCTTATCCATTATCTCTTTCTAACCCATTAAGACTGACTGTAGTGCATTTGCGGGTCGTTTTTATTTCACATTTGTAGTTTCTTCAGAGGCTTAGGTTTTAGCTTACTTGTTTTTATATATACTATATATACTTGGAAGCAAACAACTGGCTTGTGAAAAGTCAAAAACTAGTAGGAGATGGACTGATGTATTGTTGAGATACAGGAAGAAGAATCATATTAAGAATCACCAGGCTTAAGGTTTAAGAAGCATGTATTTGAGATCTGACTTCTGTGTAGACACTAACATCACATTTCCTTAGTTTCTGTCTTTTTTCTATCTTTTATGCTTCCCTTTCACCTTAATTATCACTTGGTACAACAATCACAGCTAACGCTCTAATGCAGGTGGTTTGTGGTTGTAAATGCTGATAAGATTGGAGGATCCTAACCCCCTTTTCAGAGTTAATTTTAAAAGCCATCAGCTGGTCATTGTTGCACAAATTTATTTGGAGTGCTGTGTAGATCCAACCTCGGGTTTCTTCACTTGTCCCGCTGAGGTGCTGGAGGTCAGGAGCTTCTTTTTTCGGTGGTCATCCTGGCTTTCTCTTTCTTGTGCTTCTTAAGGCTCTAGCATGGTTGCCGCGTCTGCTAGCGCGAGCGGTGTTGATGACGTCACGAGTTCGTGCCCGCCATAGGACCCTATATAGTGGCGCAAGTCGTTGCGCGCCAGTAGTTGCAATTTTCTCCGTCACAGAGGTGGCGCTGCTACGTGAAGGTTACCGCTACTCTACAACCACGAAAGTGGAGAAGAAAACAATGCCGCTGTCAAGAGCAAGAATACTGTAATTAATGATACTGCTGCAGTTTTCGGATCATTTTAATTTTTTAATTCAGTTAATAGAGGTGAAGGTTTGAAGCCCCCGGCATCAACAGAGTCTCTGCCCTCTTCTTTGCCTTCACGTATCTGTCCCGTAGCTTCCTCCACACATTCTTACAGAACTCTCCCTCTTTCCCCAAAGTTCTGCCCATCTCTGTGCACCAGTTTGGGGAGTTTACGTGCTCCCTGTGTTGTTTCACTGCAGTTTCGTACAGCTGCCTGTACAAACGCACCTCCTCACTGAGCCTGGTCTCACAACGGTCTATCCGGTTCGTTGTGCTCGGCGCCGCCAAGTTACAAAAATCGACTGGTGCACGACAACGCGCTGCGCCGTCTTTTCAAGGGAAGCGCCATGCCTGAAACGTCATTTTGACGTCACGGTGCGACACCGCCGTGACAGACGCGGCAACCATGCTACCGCCTTTATGCTTCTCTTGAACATCTTGGCTCTGTCCCTTCTCCTTCTGGTCACAAAATCAGTCAGTTGTTCTTCCTTACTTTGACTTCTGCTAATGCACCTCCTGGTGAAGATTACTATGTTGTAAGTTACAAATCTTTTTTTGGGCCTTATATCACCGTATGCTCTTCATGATCTCTCAGGAAACACAGAGGAGACAGAGTTGAGGGCTTACAAAGAGGAAGAGGTGGATCCAGAGCAGCAACAACAAATGCTTGAGGAAGACAAAGAGAACCGCTTGAGCTCTGATAAACTCTGTCATGTTGCTGATATGTCTGCACTTGGGTCATGTATTGAAAAAGCAGAAGATCAACAGACATGCTTACCAATTGAGGATGTTTCTAGCAAGAATTTGACTGCCCATCCAATTACTAAAGCTAATGATGTAAATGTTGTCGGCTCACACTTCAAGGAGATTCTAACAAGTCATGTAGAAAATGTTCCACAAACAGAAGGTTCTGAGGGGGATTCCACGAGCCACTCAGAAGTGATGGAGACAGAAACCCAAAGTGTTGACACACATGGTGACCATGTTAGAGAGGCACGTAACAACCATTTTGAAAAGCAACCAAAAAAACAGGAAGATGGTGAGGAAAGTAGTTTGACACGTACAGAATCGTGTCCACAGCAAAGAGTTGCACAAGTCGTTGTGAAAAAGAGTTTAGCAGATGAGTTAACCCCAGCTGCATCAAACACTGAACCTCAGCAAGAACCTGAGAAGACGGAAGAAGCAGAGAATGACGAGTCAGAGGAAATGCCAAATAAGTCTCAGTCTCAGGCTTCTATGACTTCAGGGAAAAAGAAGAAAAAGAAGAGGAGAGGTAAAAAGAAAGGAGGGACTCATGATGACAAGAATCAGCAGAAATCCGGAACGGATAAGGAAAACAAATCAGAAAAAGAATCGGCAACAAAGATTAATAGGTCCGCAACAGAAACTGACAATGAAGGTAGTATCACTGAAACGGTGAAGGCCTCAAAGTCTGATCAGGTCAAGAATGAGCAGGACAAACAAGAACCTGAAGAAGTTGAGGCAGCAGAATCAATAAAGCCTATTGAAAGTTTTTCTGACAAGGAAGTTGTTCAAGAACCAAGTATGGATAATGTTTCTGATGAGGACCGGGAAGGAAAAACTGTGGACTTTAAAACACTGGAAGAAGTGGTATCCACTGATATGCCATGTCTCATAAAAACTCCCAATGAAATGATAGTGGATCAAGTTAAAGATGTAGAGAACAAGGAGGAAACTTTGGAAACGGATATTGTGGAATCTGTAGAGGCAGCAGGACAAATAGAAAGTTATCCTCTCGTTGAAACTTTCCAGGAGTCCACAACAAATTCCACTTTGACCGAAGAAAAGGACAAACTAACATTCGAAACGGAGAAAGTAGATGAAATTGGATTTGAGATCAGTCCTGATCCAGAGGCCAACCTCCTCCTGTCTGACATCACCCAAACAGAGGTCATTGAAGGCCCTGACAAAGGGCGATCATCCACCTCAAGTAGTGAAGTCATCCACACCGAGTCTCTCGATGAGATTAAATCTGATTGCACAGTTAATAACCCTGAAAGCAGCTTTAAAACGGGCTGTGACAAAATCACTGAAGCCGAGACCGATGTTCCAAGCGATGGTGACATTCCCGCTGATGATTCTGGATCCACAAACAGTTCTGAGAGTAAAGATAACGCGTCTGCCTCACTGCCGTCTCCTGACGTGTTCACTGAAGTGAGCAAAAGCATGTCTGACTCGGAGCCGTCGGCAGCCGTGCACTCGGGCAGCAACAGCATTCCCACCGCGAGGCCTGATAAAGGTCCTGAGGAGGCGGTCGCAGATGACTGTGAGCTGGATGCAGAGACGGTACACGAAGGCATTCCTCACAGCACCGTATCTCCAACTCATGACAGTGATGATTCAGAGCTAAGACGAAACAAGACGGGAGCGGAAGAGCTGAATGGAGACATTAGAGAAGCTGAAGATCTAGCCGAGCCAGACAACTCCTTACAAAGGGAAGACAGTTGTGCATCAGTAGCAACAAACAATGAGGCATTTGAAGTCGAAAAGACGTTACAACGCATGGGTCGAGCTGTTAACTTAAATGCTGAAGTAGAAATAAAAGAAACAGATGCTGTTGGATTGTTAAAAACAACTCTCTGTCCGAAAGAAGCCTCAGTGGTGGATTCTTCTGTGGAGCAGGAATCTGCTTTCCCAGAAAATCCAGAACTTAAAAAAGGTCATGACAACGAGGAAACTGAGCTAAAGGAATCCAACCGGGTGAAATGTGAGGGTAATGATTCACCTCGACAACCCGAGCTGGATGCTGATGAAGACAATGGAGAAGATGAGGAAGGGCAGTCTTTTGATTTTGATGACATGGACATGGAAATGGCGACAGTACCCCATGTTTCTAATGATCCGGAGCAGGAAGAAGTAGAAGAGGGAGTCGAGGTCACATCGGATGAAATCAGCATTAGCAGTTCCGAGCTGTGCCAAAGTGTGATTGAGACCAAACAAAACACTGAAGAGAGAGCAGCTGATGGCATTAACAAGAACTGCACAGTTGATGGGGGTTGTTGGGTAGATGCACTGGATAAAGAATCAGATGCTTTTCCTCAAGTAAGTCAGAAGTCATTGCCTCTTGAAGAAGGTGCCTGTGACAAGGTGGAAACTGAGTGTGGAGAGAAACAAATCGCAACAAAGGAAGAAGTAGGTGACAAGCCGAGGCCTGTTGCAGAGCAAGGAAGGAGTTTGAATATTGAAGACTTGGCCGTTGTTCCAGAAAACATTAAGCAGACGGTCTCCTCACCAGTCGAAGACGGATTAGATGCTGCCAAGCTGCAGAGGGAAGATTCGGAATTCCGAAACGTTGCAAACCAAGTGACTGGCAACAGAGAGGCACTGCAGTCGGCTAAAGATGCAAAGAGGAGCGGCAAGAAAGGAAAAAGCAAGGGCAAAGAGGATTGTAAGATGTCTTAGTCTAGAGATTGTCCCCAGTATGCATACATATTATTTGGTATGCTCTTCACTTCCATCAAAGAAAAAATTCCATCCCTTAAAAGCACCTTGATTTTTTTTTCCCCAAAATAAACAATTTTATAAGTATGTATAATCTCCACCTCTTTGTGCAAATAAAGCTTAAAAATAAATGATGTTTTTGGAGGAATGAGAATGTAAACTCTTAGGTCACTGTCAATTACACTGTTTGGCTAAACTGTACTTGATGTAATGACGATCATTTTGTTGCTGATAAATATTCATCACACTGCTGTAATGTGTCTTATGTCTCGTATCTCTGCAAATATTCTGCAACACCGTTTTACTTTCTATGCACTCTCTGGAATTTGTTCACATATAACTTTCAGAGCTGTACAATTTGAAAAAAAAAATAAATGAATAAGATAAATGGAAGGGTTATTCTGATTAAGACGCCAGCAAACTAGCATTCAGATGTTCTTCCTGCGATGTTAAAGTTAAATATGGGGGGGGGGTTGTGTCATCAAAGCCATTTTAATCTTCATACACTGTGGATTCCAAAGCTCATGTGTAAGTTGGTGTAAGTTTTAATTTTTTTTTCCACAAACTGAAAGACTAAAATGAAAGTAAAAATTCTGCTGTTACCTATTTGTAATGCTGCTCTAAAAAAGCAACTGTAATGACATTTTTTTTTTTTTTAATGACATAAAGCTCCTTGAACAATATGTTGAACCATTCTTTTCACTCAGCTCATTTACATTAAAATGATAACATCTTATTAGACTTTATTTTGTGTGGTCATATATTATGTGAATGTAGCCATAGAAACTGTGTGCTTGCTGTGACCCTCCTTTCCACAGTTTGTGCATGCTAACATCCCCCCCCTACACACACTCTGCCCCCCACCCCTCCACCCCCCTCATGGATGCCTGCTCAATTGCATGCATCAACCCCAGCTCTCCCTTCCTACCATCTCCTTGGCTCCTCCCACCCCCGGTATGTTCAATTATTTTTTCTTTTAAAGATGGACTCTCACAGTTGAAATTGTCATTTATGGCTAATGGTTCACAATGATCTGTGATGTGTGCTGCTCCAGTTGAATTGATCCTGTCTAGACAAGACATAAAGTGGGCTTTTCATAGAGATCCTGAGACATTTGCTTTATGTTTCAGAGATTCGCCTGAGGAAACTGGTGGATGAGCGTGAAAAAATGATAGAGCAGGTGAGTCAACTATCCATTGTCTAAGAGAAAATTTGAAGAAAATATGTTTTTTTTTTAAATTTCTTGGTGCTATGTGCAGCCCCTGGAAGTTCCAGCATATGCCTATAAAGTATGTAAAAGTTTATTTTATTTTCCAGGAATGGACAAAAAAAATAGTATGAAAAAATAATCCAAAGTATTGCCCCAATTATGTTGTATTTTCACTAAATTAACTCCTGAAACCAACAGTTATCCTAATGTAAATGGTATAGTTAAGATTGACTTATCCAGTGTGATTGGAAATTGTTGGAAATTGGAAATTGTTCTCAGCCAAATGTTGTGAGGGATGTCTCAACCATAAGATACCAGTTGAATAAATTTTTTTTTTTAAATAACCTCTTATTAATAATAATAATGATACATTTTATTTAGAGGTGCCTTTATGCACTCAATGTCACCTTACAAAACAACAACAAAAATAAATAAAAAATAATTAAAAAAAAAAAACATACAAAATCACTAAGAGCAAAGAGAGTTAGAGGGAGTAGGCCTTTTTAAAAAGGTGGGTTTCCAGATGGGTAGCTCAGGTAGTAAAATGTGTTGCCCTGTAATCACAAGGTTTGCAGTGTTGACCGCGGCTCACACATGCTGAAATGAGAGGGCAATACAAGGCTCTGAACCACAAGTTCCTCACAGAAGTAGCCATTTGCATTGGCTAGTACTTTCTATGGCAGCTGTGTTATTTGGTAAATAAATGTTAATTAACAGAAAAGGTAAACAGTGCAAGATGCTTTTTGAACCTCGGGTTAAAAGGTGCTACTTAAGTGCCAAACGTGTACCATATTTTTGCAACTTGCCATTGGTTGACCCCACCATGAATCATGCTTTACCACACCAATCCTAATCGGCTATTATTCTAAATGGAGGCATAATGTTACAAAGTGAACATCGTGTGTAGACTTAAAACTAGCAAATAAACCTATAAGCTCAATTTTCTGTAGTCATTTTCTCAGAGAGGAACATCTGTGGGTGGGTCAGAGAGTGAGCTTGATGTAGTTGAGAGGATTAGGGTTGTGTTCATCTTGTATTCTGCAGTTCCTGTGAATTAACAAAGCTGAGCAGGCAATGTGAAAATGGGGAAAAAAAGATTTTCACGAGTAATTCTTAGTCGGACCATATGTTATAAAATGTATTGTGGTGAGGTGGCAGCAGTGGGTAGCAATAGCTAGTTTACTTTGGGAAGAGATGTACTTTCCATGTTGTTCTGTAATGTAGCTTTGCAACCTCAATGAAATTCTCAATTCAATCAAATTGGTGGCAGCTGACTTGTTGAAGCTGCTGTACACAGACCTACAACCTTCTGGCAAATATTTGGCAACAGTTTGTCAAACAGTCTCAGAATATTAAACTATTGGACTTTGTGAATATCATCTACTGTATGTTGTGGCTGAGTGATGACCAGGTTACGTGTCCATTTACAGGTAAAAAAGCTAAAGGCCCAGCTGGAACAGAAGACCCAGAAGAATGGCACAGACAGCAGTTGTAGTCCGGAGGGTGAAATTATTGAAAATGGCAACGATCCTAACATAATGGATTTGCAGAGTAGGTGTACATGTGCTTGGAAACCCTCGTATAGTCTTTCTTTAGTGTCCTGACCAATGATAAATCTTTGTCCTTGCTTTCCAGGAGACTCCAACAGGCAAATAAACGAATTGAAGTTCAAATTGGTTAAGGCAGAGCAAGAAGTGACAGCTTTAGAGCAAAATGTATGGAAGCAAAGAGCTCATTCTATTGTATTTAAAATCATGTCGGTGTTCTCACTTAAGAGGATCATCTCTATTTTATTCAGGTGACCCGACTGGAGGGGCAAGTGACCCGTTACAAGTCTGCAGCAGAGAACGCCGAAAAAATAGAGGACGGGCTGAAGGCGGAGAAACGAAAAATGCAGAGAGAGGCAGAATATTGTTTTCTTACATTATATTAACATTAAAAGCTAGCTTTTTTTTTAAAAAGAACTCTAGCTAATTGAGATGTCTTTCTCCCCATTTGATCCAACAGTTGCGATCGGCGCTGGATAAGGTGGAAGAACTTGAATCAAGCAACAGCCACCTAACTAAGAGACTGGAAAAGATTAAGTCTACCCGGGGCATGGCACAAACTCCATAGCAGGGACGGATTACACATCGGCTTCAGTGTATCCAAAAACCGGTTGATCCCTTGGAAGAAAACCAGCTTGCTTTTTGAAGTTGTCCTTCACCTGACTGATAGCAACCTTTAGGATAAAAATGATAGAAAATAAAAATCAAACCTAGTTTTCACAGGATAGAGAAAACCAATGAGTAATGTGCCATTACTGTGTTATCTGTGGGATGCGAATTCTTAATGCCACCGTGCACACATCCAGAGAGAAAATGAAGCAAGGGGAGTGGATGTTGGCAGACCTTCACCGTGAGAACTCTGCTGTAGGGTGCAACGCTGAAACGCCCCGGACTATCCAGTGCAGCCAGAAACTAAAAAGCTGCACTGCCATGTTCTTCTGCTGCTTCTCTTTCAAATCCTTTCAGGTGGTGGGTGGAAAATAATTCAAGATGCATGGCAGTGCAGTGAAACAGCACTGATATAATGACCCAAGACTTAGTGCTTTGTGCTGTACATTTTCTCCATACGACCTTTTTTCTCCTTTGCATCCAAAGCCAAACCATTTTTAAGCATTTTGATTTGGGATGAAGAAAACAAGACCATATTTGAATACATGGCTTTCTCTGCACCCCCTATATTATATATATCATCACTGTCAACTAGCAGTTTACTGAATGTCCAACTACCCAGTGTGTAAGTGTCCTTCTCCTTAGATACACTCAGATCTCCAAGTTTCATATGGTTTGTCACTGGTTGGCTCTTGTGCACGTTCACAGGGGCTGAGACTTACAGAAAAAATCTTGATGAAAAGGGACTCAAATTGATGTTGGCAGGAGATAGTTTACACACTGGGAAGATGCTGCTTCACTGTTTACAAAGCTTTAAAATGTTTGTTTAAAAAAAAAAAAAAAACATGAAGAACTGTAATCTTTGTGCAATAAAATGTCAAACTTTACTTTCTTCTTTATCTGTGCATTACATGACTCGGTTTTTAGTTGTCTTGGCAGATACCACGCAGTGCTCTTGAAAAATTTTTTGGCTGCGTTTCAGTGAATTTCTCTCTAGTATTTATAGCACAGTATCGTTGACACTACAGCATTGCAAAAGGGTCAGTTTCTTATGACAACAGAAAGAGCCTCATCTTTCAGTTGTTTTTTTGATGAATTCAGAATAAACAAGTGATTCAAGGTTTAAGTGGGCATTTATCTAAGTGGTGTGGATCCTCCCCACTTCAACTGGCATTCTGACGTAAACGGAGTCTGAAGCAGTTTGAATAGTTGCTACATGGTGAGTGGGGTTGGGCTTGGTAGTAATATAGTATTGAAACTAATCAGCCAAAATATTAAAACCACCAACAAGCCCATTGTTGAAAGGATCAAAGAACATGACAAAGAGTTTTTAAGTGTTCTCCCAACTACCAAACTGCCCGTATACCACTCTGATGGGGTCTGATGTCATCTGTTGGAAGCAAGCCCAATCTACAAAGAGCCCACATGACCGCTATGACTAAATTCCCAGGACCACCCACTCTACATCCTGATTCTCTTCTGGTGGCATGAGAAGGACCTACTCAATATTAGGTAGGTGGTCCCCATGTGGTTGATCAGTGTCTGGTCATGTTTCTGTTTTTTTTTCTTTAAACAGTGAAAATTAAAGGTATTTAGATTCTGTGGTGTGAATTCTGGTTTATTTCTCTGGTCAAGTTAAAAAAAAATAAATAAATCCGTACCAACAGACAGACTTCCCTTTTGGAGAGGGTTGTTATCTGTATTCAGGGATGTTTGAATATCGTCATTCTGCATTCACATTGAAGCTGAAGGTAGAAGGTAAAGTAAAACTCATGTATTGTTTTATTGATCACTTCACACTCATCCAGGATTGGTGAATAGAATGCTGGGTAATGTAGTGTCACACGCTTCCTGTTTGTCTCCTGACAGACTCTCACAGTATGCCCGCTTCTGGATGCGCTGAATCATCCGCCGGCCGTAGAAGTCCTTGTATTCTGCTGGAAGTTCATCAAGTGCGACTAGGGCCCTCTCCAGAGCCTGAAGAGCCCGAGCAGCAGCCACGGGGTCTTTGTTACCATATGGGTCCTTTCTGTCATAACTGTCAGCAGGAAGATGGCGCCAGAACACATTAACGCCCACTCCAAACTGCAGGGCGAGAGTATTATGGAACCACAGAGCTGGGGAAAACGGGGGGAATCGGGTTATGAAAGGGATTTTAAAATATTAAACTTGCACTTAAATTGTGTTTCTAGAGAAGTATGAAGTCATAATGTCGATTACATGGCAGGAATTGACTGAAACACTTGTCTCCTTACCAGGTATAAAAAGCAGATCTCCAGGCTCCAGCACACATTCATATCTCCTTGCCTTCACAAACTCAGAAAACCGTTTCAGATCAGGCTCATCAATGTCCAGGACCTCTGACTTATCACCTGTTGGGTTACGTTAACAATTAAACAGCTCATTAATAACACACCAAGTTACTGACGTTAACATCGGAGCTTAATATAAGTGGGTCATATATTTAAAATGTTCAAACTGAGCAAATGGCTTTTTGTTCTATATAAATGTACCAGACAGGTAGAGGTGTAAGGCATCTTGGGGGCTGTAGAGAACCACTCTTTTCTTTCCTGTCACTTGAGCCAACATATTGTCCATCACCTATAGGAATCAGCACAAAAGTCAGAAGAGAAGAACATGTTCTAATGAAAACAACAGTGTAAATAACACTTTTTAATAGATAAAATAAACAAAAATTACAATTGCAGCTGGAGGGTTGTGTACATGCAAGCACCGACTTACTGCTGGCCTCCAAAAAAGCCGGAAATGCTTGCTGTTGATATTTTTACAGTTAACTGTCTCGTAGCCTCTTGGCCTTAAACCACACGTATCAGCACTCACATCATAGTGTGTCCACAGCTGCAGACCACATGAGCTGATGCGGAAGACACTGGAGAAGAACTGGTCCGGATCGAAGAAGTGGGGGATGTGAAAGTCATCCGCCAAGTCTGGGAACTGTTTGCTCAGATCAGCAGGTTCCTGTTGGGGAGAAGAAACGCTTGTCTCGCGTCAAAATGATCAATCAAAAGCCCTCTGCGGTCAGACAGGACACACAGCTAAGTCCATTTAAATGTGGACACTGATGCAACTTTTGTCAATTTTAGTTGTTTATCAAAACATTTTCAATTTAGTGTTGTAATGAATATGGGCTTAAAGTGCAGACAGTTCCACGAAAAGCACTTTCATGGACAGCTGTGAGACATTCCTATTATTCCTGGTTCTGAGTTTAATCCAAGTGGGACTACTGCCTGTGAAAGCTGCTCCTGTGAACCCACAGCATGTGTTCAAAGCAGCTCTCGATGCAAGAGATCATCTTATGCCTTAAACACATGTATCAGGCAAATGGGGGGAAAAAAGATGTTTGGGAGATTCAGAGAAATAAAGAATACACTAATGAGTTCAGCAAGAAGGTACAAACCATTCAAATCAAGACTAAGGAAAATAAAGATCATTTAAGATTTTCTCAAATAACATCTTTAAAAGCCAGATTTTTGAGAGACGAAACTAAAATAAACCTTTAGAATAATGAGAAAATGTGTGGAGAGGACTTGGAAGTCATTAATCGTGAAGTTACAGATTATGTAAATATCTCACTTGTGTTTATTAAAGAGCTGGACTGTGGTGTGTAAGGATATACTGTACTCAGTTGTATCCAAACTCACCGGTGTTGATATGACAGCACAGATTGACAATAACAACAAACATGGAGTTCTTTAAGGTTTAAGGCCTTTAAAGAGATGGAATATTCTGCAATGACCAAGACAGTCAGACCTATAAACCTGCTTTTCTCTTGCTTGTTTTGAAAAGCAAACATATATATTAATAAGCATATAAGCTTATATTATCCTTTCCACTTACATTTGAGCCCCCTGGTATCTACAAAAACTCTTTAAAAACCTTTCCTTAATTTGGATTTGAGTAACCTTAAAGGTTAGAGTCTGCACTTTAAGCCCATATTCACAGTACAATTTATAACTATATTTGCTTTACAAATTTAAAGATCTACAAAAAAAAATAAACTTAATCTGTAAGGATAAGGGAAAAACTCTTAATACCTTCCGAACATCCTCTCCCAGTGATCGAAGATAATAGCTCTCATCCTAAAAAAAATCACACCCAGGAGTATTTTTTTTCATTAAAGAACAGAACCTAAATAAAACACATATCTAATCTTAACTGTTTTTCTAAAACTTTAACCTTACCTCACACAGGAAGAAGTCACTGTGCTTTGTTTCAGACGCTCTTTTCACAAACTCATTAAATGGCAGAGTCCTGTGAAAGTGAAACGTACAGTAGGTGAGAAATGTACAGTTAAAAGGTTCGGGTTAGGTTTTGTCATCTACTTGAGAGGGTTAACATGCTAAGTCATGCGTTCTATTAGTTAGGGTCCTTACGATGATAAGTGTTTATGCATGTGCAAGCTCACTTGTAGACAAAGTTTTTGTGAAGGAAATCCATCTGTGGTACTGTGGATACATGGATCTTCACCTTCCTGTCGCCTCCTTTTTGTCCAAGATATTCAACCGTCCACCTCTCCAGGCACGGACCCAGATTCACTCCTCTCAGCAGGGCCGGTCTGCGCTGGAAAAATTAAAGTCCTTATAAGATGCAGGTAACTTCTAAGGTGAAACTTTATGTATGACCTGCCTGATGGAAAATATACATGCCTATGATTCATATTATGACGAGTTAAATGCATCATTCAACAGAAATGTTCTTGCGACAATCACTTTATTGAGTCTGGAAGAGCATTGTCACAACATCACAAACTGAGGCCCAGAGTTGGTCGGAAGCATAGCAACAGGCATTACGAAGCAGACCTAAAATGTGGTTGAAAGTAAGGCAACCATTGTCATTTTTGGTAATTACAGAACTTCATAGTAAGTGAAAAATGTAACAATACATTTTTAAGACAGTATTCAGTAAACACCTTATATCCAGGTATAGCAAGAAGCTCATTCATTCTTAGAGAGTATAACAAATCTGAAAAATCAACTATTTGGACAAAATACTTAAAATTCCCAGTTCCCCCAAAATGTAAAGAAGTTCATTTCAAAAACATAAACAACATCTATCCCTCAAATGAATTTTTAAAAAGAAGATTTAAATTTGTTGTAGAAAACTGTTATAATTGCAAAACAAATCTGGAAACAACAGAGCACCTATTTTATGAATGTGAGACTGTCCAAAATTTGTGGAAATCTCTACATGACTTATTATCGTCTAGTTCCATAAACACGGATTTCTTGTCTTTTCAAAATATCCAAGTAGGCGTAATCCTCAAAGATAAAAAAAAAAAACAGAGTTCTTGGTAAATAACCTCATCATCACTAAATATTATATTCACAAGTGTTGATATGCCAAATCCCCCCCTTCATGGCTTGCATTGAAAAATGATATATCCTCGTTACAAAAATGTCTGAAACATATAAATAATCCCCATGCAGATAAATTATACACATGCATAGAAATATTAACCTGTCCTAACCCCTTGTAATTGTTTAGAATGGACTTACCTTTTATTTTCTCCTTGTTTTTTTTTTTTATCCCTTTTTTATCCTGTCCATTTAAGATCCTTCAATTTTTTTTTCTATATGTGGAGGTGTGAATATGTAAAGTTAAAAAAACACAAACTGTTTACTTTTGAGTATGTTATTGTTATGTCTATGTGACATGTTTGAATAAAAAATAATATTAAAAATAAAAAAAATTACAGAGCTTAAAAATACACTAAAAAAAGGCAAAAAGAGGCAAAAAACCCTTCAGTTTCTAGATTTCAACATGACTGAGGATAGATAGATACTTTATATATCCCAAGCTGGGGAATTATTGTGCTACTGCAGCATGAAAATACACTCGACAAAAGACACTTTACACGGGGCAAAACGATAAGGAATACAACCTCAAATATTTTCATTATTAGTTGTAGTTTTTTTGTAACACTGACACTCTACTAGGCTACTAATTAACAGAAATAATAACGTAGAAATAATAACAGAAAGCCTGAAGCAGGTTGGTGGATGACTAAATGCATCAACATTCTGTGGCCATGAGGAAAAGGAATATTCGCTGTAGTGAGCTGCTTATCTTACCTCTGGATAAATGTCTCGCAGAAACACATCCCTATCCACTTCAGTAAATATCGGCACCGGTATTTTTTCCTGGAGCTCCATTTAACATGATTTATTCAAGCAGGTTGTTTAATGGCAACTGTAAACAGCCTCAAAACTCCATCTGGTGTCACATTGTTGATCTTCCCTATAGGAACAATAATGCGCTTGAAAGTCGACAAAAAAACGACTAGCGCCATTTTACTCAACTCAATTCAACTTTATTTATATAGCCTTTTAACACAGCCGTGGTTGAAATATAAACTTAGCTGCGTTTAAAAAAAAAATATATATTTCACGAGCTCTGTGTTTTGAGTATGTTTGAATAGATATGCTGGTTGTTTCTAACCGGAAGGTACAAGAGGACGGACCACAAAGCTTGAAAAAAAATAATAAAAGATGGCGCTGCCCATGATAAGAGGTTGTTATAGGCTGCCGTCGCTATTTAGCTCCACTCGTCTGTTTTTAAGTCGAAATATCAGGCTGGACGGCAAAACCCGGCTACGGCGTTCCTCAGCTGAGACTGTGGTAGCAGCGGGGCGTCCCTTCAGCTCACAGCGGGGAGACCAAACACAGAAGCAGAAGGTGGTGGTGGTCGGCATCCCGAATCCTTTCATCTGGTTCCGCACCCGGATCTACTACTTTCTAATCAGGACCTACTTTGATAAAGAGTTCAGCATTGACGAGTTCACAGAGGGAGCGAAGCAGGTCTGTGAAAATCTGGAAACCGATGGAGACAAGTGGGCGTTAACCACATCTCTACCACAACTTTCACAGTTCTTAGACTGATTTGTTTGGACGTCACAACTCCTACTACCCATTAATACCGCGTTATAGCTGTTCTGTCAGTAATTACTCTGCACTCACTCTTTCAGGCCTTCTCTCATGTCTCCAGACTGCTGTCACAGTGTGAGTTTCAAGCCTTGGAGGGTCTCGTCGCTAATGATGCAAGTATAATAACGCAGCAAGTCCAAATCTGTCATATAAACCGAATGCTGGCACATTTCAAGCTGATCTAAATGCTACGGTACTGCAGTCTAGCTCATGTTAGTAGAGACTTTATTCCTACCACAGTAAATTTAGTCATTGTTTATATATTAATTTTGGTATTTTTTAACTTTCTTAGATTAGAGATTAGAGATGGATGGATGGATGGATGGAGATTAGAACATTTGTGTTCTTCAGCTCTGGGTCCTGGCTCCATTGTCTATTCTTTAGATATCCATAATAAATAGATAATATGATCTTAAAAGGAATTCATGAGGGCGTTATAGGCTCGGAAATGATTCAGGGCATTGACCTTGACATCAATAGAAATTCAATATTGGTTACTGGCAAAGAAGTTGTTTCCTTTCCTGTCTTAAGTTACATTGATTAATTCACGACATACGTTACTTATATTAGAAAGCGCCGGGATTAACATGAAAAAAAAAAATCAATTTATTTTTCATTTTCTGTCCTTTTTGCTTGGGTAAAGAAGTATAACTGGCAAAATTTAGATTAGAGTAGATTAAAGTAAAAGTACTGGTTTGATCTCTCGCTAATATATAATTATTCTTCTTCTTCTTCTTCTTCTTCTTCTTCTTCTTCTTATTATTATTATTATTATTATTATTATTATTATTATTATCATCATCATCATTACACAGCACATGAGTGTGCTAGTGTTGCATGTAACGGTTAAGCAGTTTCCAGACAGGGACACCAGATATATCTGGGACATTGTGAGATTATTTGCAGAGGGAGATAAAAGAAAAAAAAGAAATAAAAAGAACATTTTTAGAAGGAAATCAATGATTGACCTGTCAAATGAATATAGTGCCAATAAAACTACACTGATTTATTTATTTTTTCTGAAATGTAGTGGAGTGAAAATAGAAAGTAGTTTACAATAGAAAGCTATCGTCTCTTGGGCAAGACGCTTAACCCAATGTTGCCTTCAATGCATTCATCGTTGTGTGAATGTGTGTGACAGAGAAAAAGCACTGCAACAGTGTGCAGACTAAGATGTGCTGTATGAGCGTGTGTGTGTGAATGTAGTTTGTACAGTAAAAGTGCTTTGAGTAGCCAACTGGACTATATAGGTACTGTCCATTTACCATGAGTAAAATGTTTTTTAATAACAGGACATTTCACCACTGGGAGTGAGTGCTGTAACACAACGCCATCAGTCGGCCCACCGACTCTTTTTATCTCAGCTTTTGCAACTTGAATACAAAATACTTTTGGACTTTCTTTTTTTTTTTTTTACTTTATTGCATAAAAACTGTTATAGAGAAACAGTTTGTTGAGAGGTTAATGCTGTAAGGGTGGGTCGCAGGTAGGAACCGGATGTGCTGGGTGACGGGCCTAACGAGTCAGAGACAAGCGTTACAGGAGTCTCCACAGAACAACGTTTCACAACATAGAAACTACTACCTAACTACTGAAACTAATGATCCTAAGAATTCAATGTACTAAGTAATTATGTTACTTTATTACAAATGAATAAAAGACAGCATGATAAAGACACATGGTCTTGTATTAAAAGATAAACTGTTCTTAAATCCTTCGGTTTTCTGCTCCTTGCAGCTGATTGGAAAGCTGGAGGAAAAGTGTACCTTGTTGCCATTCAACTACAAGAGAGCCCTGTCTGCTGATCCTGATGAGATAATGTACACAACACCTGGGGATGTGGGAATCTTCTATGATGACAACGGTAAGCTTTTTACGATGGAATGAGTAATTGTCACTTTGCTGTTTAACTGACAGCAACTCTCATGAAAGGTCTAAAACGCAGCAATAAATAATAATAAATATTTTTTTTTCTTTATGTGGAATTTTATAACAATAACAAAACTACAGAATAGTCTATTTAGATTTAAACCTGATAGGCGGCTCAATTAATCTTTTGATCTGTTTCTGTGTGTCTTGAATATCATTATGACGTTTGCCTGAGGGCGTGATCACTTGTGCAGTATTTATCAGTGCCTGTATCCTGTTTTCTAGGGAGAAAGTTTGTGAGTATTCTGATGCGGTTCTGGTATCTGACAAGTGCACAGCTTTCTGACGACAGCATGGAGGGCACTCGTATGTTCAAGGTGGCTATTGGAGAAGGAGAGGGAGAACCAGAAACCAAACGATTGCTCACTGCAATATATGAGTGAGTATTTTCTCGTCACACTCCCTCTTTTTGAGAGATTGGTGCAAGAAGGTTTGTCCTAACTACAGGGGGATTACGTGCATCAGCCTTCCTGGGAACATTTGTGACTGGATGCTTAAGGTGGATTTTGTAATTTTGATCTACATAAATTGTCATCACCTGAGGGGCAGTTTTACTAGAAAATTTGTATTTTTTCATTACTTTTTAAGATCAATTTATTCAAATAGTTTTTTATTTAACCTCACAGCTGGTGCTTTTCCAAATTTCTGTTGATTGCTGTAGTTTGATTTGATTTTTTTTTTTTTTTTTAACTTTTTTGTCACTAAAGTCAACAGTTGAATCTCAATCTTAGAAGGAAGTGTATGGTTTTTGTAATATGATTTGCTAGTTCAGTGTTGCAGAACACTGTATCAGCCTTTTAGCCTTTAAGAGGATATTGAAGGGTGCTTGGGGATTTTGCGCAATCAAACATGTCCCTCATGCTATCCTGTATTTGAGCCTTGAGTTACTTGAGTTCAGCCCCCGTTCAGCCACAGTTGGAACTGAGTTCCACTGAGAGCTTGGTTTGCTGATAGAAAGTCAGAATAATATCCAGAGAGCCTTAAACGCACCCAAGGCTGTGCTTTTGTCACAGATTTTGTTCACAACCTGCATGGACAAAATTTTTAGGCATAGCCAAGGGACAGAGGGTTTCCAGTTTAGTCTGCTGTGGACTGCATCTTTGCTTTTTGCAGATGATGTTGTCTGGTTGGCTTCATCGAGCAGAGACCTCCAGGGGTTGTTTGCAGATGAGTCTTGTTAGCTCAATTCTTTCATTGGAAGCTCAAGAACAAGCCGGAGGAATCTCAAGTTAAATAAAGTATTTATTGGTGGTCACAAGTGAAGTATATCAGCGCTGGACTCGGCATGACAGGCCTCTCGCAGGAAATCCATTAGACCGATCCCCAATTTCCGGGTACATTTTGTATTTATATGACTCATTATTTCACATAGGTTGGACTTGCACTCGACCGAGTATGATTGGACATGAGTAGGTTCAACATGCTTCGTCCTGTTCTCTGGATAAGCCAAACAATGTGTGTGTGTGAATCTTGCACCTGCTTTCCCAGGCTAATTGTTTTGTCTCACTATGCTTGGATCATTTAAGGTCATATATCGTGTGCATAGTGGAAAAGTACAGAGATTATTTAATATTCATATGAACAAAGCCAATTTTAACAGTCTAAAGCAGCTGGGACTAGAATTTGCACCTCCAAGTCTGAGACCATGGTCCTCAGCTGGAACAGGGTGGGTTGCACAGATGCTGTATCGGTCTGCCATAGTGAAGAAAGAGCTTTGCTGAAAGGAGGAATTATCAATTAGTTATTTAATCTACATTCCTTCACAGAGCTGTGATAATGAGCTTAGGGTAGTGGTAGAAAGAACGAGACTGCAAATACAAAGGAGCAAAACAAGCTTCATCAGAATGGTGTCTGGCCTCACCCTTAAGTTCAGGGTGAGAAGCTCTGTCTTCCAAGAGGGGTATAGACTAGAATTGCTGCTCATCAGCATAAAAAAAGAAGTTGTCGGAGTATCTGATAAGGATTCCTTTCGGAAGATTACCAGGGGAGGTGTCCCACTGAGAGGAAGGCTCAAAGCTCACCCAAACTTCGGCTGAAAGATTCAACCTCTCGGCCTTAGTCAGTGGGGTTACATGGCACTGACAGGATGGGATTAATGGCTAAATTACAGTAAGACTGAGTTATTAAGTTCATGTAAACACCTTAGTCGGACAAGATATTGGATTAATTGTGATTACTCGCGATCGGATTAAAACCCAGAGATAATTCGGTTGAAAGTCAAAATAAACGTGCCTGTAGACGGGTGAAGCACGTGGTGAATTAGACTTTGCGTTCTGCGCATGGTCGAAATTTTTTCCTGGGCTCGTGAACCTGAAGTCGGAAGAGACGATATTACTGTTGTTGCCGCCGTCAGAAAGAAACAAGCAACACGATGGAGAATGCGCCGCTGTGCATCGCGTTTGTGCAACAAGCAGCTCATCACAAACTAAATGTGGAGGGACGTAGCTTCATCTTGCTCTTCGTTCGCCATTTTTTCGAATACCTGAGTTTGTTGTTGTTGTTGGTGGTGGTGAAGCGGTCAACCAGAAGTGGCTCTATAAGCAATAGTTGAAATGGGTACAGCGCCACCTATTGTATCGGAGTATGACACGCTTTGTGCCTCTGATTCGATTCATTCACCGCCATATATCCAAGGATAATTACCCTTGCTCAAATAAGGAGCAATTTATTGTAATTTAGCCAATAATCCGATCCTTTCAGCGCCATGTAACCCCACTGAGTGTTCCTCTGGAAGAGCTAGAGGAGGTGGCTAGAGAGAGAGAGAGAGAGGGAGGTCAGGAATCTCTACTTAGACCGTTGACCATGTAAGTGGCAGAAAACAGATGGATGTTTTCTTGTCTTGGGTGCAATGACATGAAACTTTGTGAAAGTTACTGCAATCACTCTTTTTTAGTTTGTTTGTTTTTTTCTCTCACAACAGATTCCAAAGGGAGTTTACTAAAGGAGTGCCTCCAGACTGGATCATTACAAGGATAGAGCATTCCAAGCTTTTGGACTGAAGTGTTTGAGTTAAAGCAAAAGCTTGTTTTTTTATATATATATATATATATATATATATATATATATATATGAAATTCCTCTCACTATTTGCTTTCATTGAACTGAGTAAACACCGTTTCGGATCATCCAAAAAAGGGGAGACGGGACACTAAGGTCAGAAAATTGACTGCTGGACAAAGATCTCTACCAATCACTACAGGAGTAGTGTGGTGACACTGTAGCAGTGTTGCTGATTCTTCTCGTCACTATTTTTAATGGCATCGAAACAAGTGATTAGAACTTTTAGAGGTTTGTGAACTGTTGCTCTTGAATAAGGCCAGATAACTTCAAATATTCCACGTATTTTAAGTGCTCTGATTTTAAATAGGAGTGAATTGTTACCAGACTTCACAGCAGGATTAAATGATTGGACAAAAAAATTGCATGCGTTATGATCGTCGCGATGCCAGCAATTTCTCCCAGCAAACGGTAAAGATTATTTGCTGGTATCGTCTAACCCAAATGAAGATGTGACTGAAATGTTTCAAATCTGCAAAGAGATTAGATGGGTATTTTAACAGTGTTGGATGTGCTGCTGCACACGTTTTCATTCATAAGTGGAAAACGTGTGGTAGATTTAAAAACATGCAAAGACTTCTGACTTGTGTGCCACTTTTAATGGCTGATTCCATATTCCTCAGCAGAGAATTCATGCTCGTCACGCATAACTTACGTGCCGTTAAGATTTTGGCAAAAGGCGTCTTATTTCCTAACATGAAATATTAAGTCTGTTGCAAGCACGTGATGTGGTACTGTAAATGCTTGTGTGTCGGTGAAGGTTAAGGCAGCTTCATGTAGCTGCAGCAGAACTTTGATTATTTTATTAAACACTTGGAAAAAATAAGCATTGTAGAAATGACTAATTGACTATCTTGGATAATCATCGGATCAAAAGTTTGAACAATAGAATACATTTAAACCATTTCTCTTTGGAGATGAATAAAGTATATCTGAATCTGAACATGTTGTTTTTTCAAAATACTTCTTGAGAGATGTGACCTTTTTGGTTTGAAGCTTTTTCTTTCCTGATAAGGTATTACAGTATTCTTATTTTCTGGTAATAAACCTGTCTCAAGCTGGTTTTTGCCACTTTTTGTTTACACCTCCTTGCCTTGAAACTATACTCTAGAGTCTCATCTATTTGTTTTCCACAGTTTGCTTGATGCAACTCAACTAATTTGGTGACATTTCAAGTTGGGGATGGAATGATTGCCCGTGTAAAAAAATAAAAATGTATATATATTTATGAGTTTGTTTCCTGTATAAAATGGTCACCAATATCCTACCTTCACTTTTTACCAAGATGTCCAGAAAACTCTTTGTTGTACATTGTGATTAACTGTAAACTTCAAATGTTCATGACTCAACTCAACTCAACTTTATTCATAAAGCCCTTTAAAACAGCCGTAGCTGAAACAAAGTGCTGTACATGAATAACAACACGAAATATAATGCATAAAACATGAGAACAATGTAAAAACAATAACAATATTAAAACAATAACAGAAACAGAGTCTCATACTGGGTTAAAAGCCAGGGAATAAAAATGGGTTTTAAGATGAGTTTTAAAAATGGGCAGTGAAGGGGCTTGTCTGATGTGAAACGGGAGGTCGTTCCACAGTTTAGGACCGGCAGCGGAAAAGGCTCTATCTCCTCTGAGCTTCCGTTTAGCCCTCGGTACCTCCAGGAGCAGCTGATCAGCTGACCTGAGGCATCGGGCAGGAGCATAAGGATGGAGCAGCTCAGAGAGGTAAGGCGGGGCGAGTCCATTTAAAGATTTAAAAACACATAAAAAAATCTTAAAATGGACTCTAAAATGCACAGGCAGCCAGTGGAGGGAGGCTAAAATGGGAGTAATGTGCTCCCTCTTACATGTTCCAGTTAGGAGTCGAGCGGTAGCTATTAAGAATTAATTGAGCCTTCAATAATCCATGAAAATATCAGTAATACCACCATGTCCATAGTTTCATTTAGGTGAAAAAATAATCTTTAAGACGAGCTACATACAGAAAACTGAAATCTAGACATTTTCCTATCCATCAGAGTCTCTTTTTGCTGTTTGCATCCTCAAACAAAATATTTTTAGACAGTCTCTGTAAGCGCTCTTATTCTGTGAGTGATTTTTGTATTGCATGTGAGTGTCCCACCTTTGGAGTCAACATTGGAAAATAAGTTTTGTATATCTATTTTGATATAACTGTCAAAATCGGTACACAGTACACAATCAGTTTAAAACATTAATTATGTCCATTGACTTGCATACATAAGAAATTGAGTTAAAAATGATTTAATCCTAAAGGGAAATTGTATTAATGAAGAAAGTATTAAAAAAGGAACTTGGGCACTTAATCTGATACAGAAAATTACAAAACTAGAAATGTTTTATGTTAATAAGCCAATAGCAAAGACAATTTGACTACAAGGTGGGTTTCCAAATAATTTGTATCACAATTTTCTGCAAAGAAAAAACTTGTAGAAACCATCTTTCAGTCTGTGACATACTGTACAAACATGCCTCCACTTTAAGGAGCCTCGATCCATGTTTCTCTACATTTAATTTCAAATGCAGTATCTGTCGCTCACCACAGCATTCTGTATGATTGTCGCCATGGTAACTCCAATCTTCAATAAAAGTAATAGCCTGCGAAAACTCATCGAGCCGGTCGTTTTGATATATATATTGTTGGGATGTGCCCGCATTAATGTGGACGGAAGAATAAATATAGCCTATAAATAAATCTACCTATAAATAAATAAAGAGACACGTTTTCAATGTTAAATCCCATAGACTTTTGCCAACGGAATAGTAGGTGCCTTGCCATGCATTTGCATGGAGGCACTGCACAGCATTCGCAATGCAATGCAGTACTCTCCTATGCAATGCTATGGCAGGCCCCAATAATAATAATTCCATTAAATGGTTAATGTGGCTCATGCACTTTCATTTTATTTATAAAATACCATTTATTATCATCCAATATCAGGAAAGTAATAAGAATTTGAGGTATAATCACTTGTTCCACAAGAAATATCATCTATCTTTTGAAATGTGTAAGCGGTCTGGCATGTGTAGGAAAAACCCATTAGAGGCATTAAAGGCTAGGCAAGCAGAATAGAAGCTCCATCCGTATCGGGATCAGTACAGCCAAGCTGCAGGCAAACCATCCAGTCGCATGATTCCGGTTTAAAATTGGCATCCAACATGTCAGAATTTAAAGAAGAACTGAATAAATAGCCTGCACAACCTGTTACCCTATAGAGATCTATTTACATTTTTACACTTCAAACCAGAGAAATCAGTGTGAGATCAAACAATTCCTTTCATATATTAAGGGAAATAGTACTATAATATGTATATTTTTTGTAGGTAAATCGTTTTTCAGACATTATCAGAATTTTATTTTAGAATATAACAGATGATTGTCATGTGAGGTAACACAAGTCAGTGTATGAATGTATGGATGGATTTATCATGGTTTACCATAGAAGTTTATCCAGTCTGTATGCTGTTGAAGTAAACATTACTATGTAAAAAGTGGACATGAACATGGGTATGTTAAGTATTGCTTAATATTTTGACCTGACAAAGATCCAAACTGGACTGAAACGTTTTTGATGTGCGTGTAGCTACCTCCTGCTTTTGCAAGAAAGATTCTTCTTTTTTTTAACCCTACCGTTTTAGACATAGCGTTAACTTTTTAATCTTAACTATAATGTCCTTTAAACTTTTCTCAATGTTTCTCAGTAACTACTAAACAAGTAACCACACATTCATACAGAACAGGCACTTAGAAACATAATGAATTGAATAAATGAATTTAAAAATCTGATCAACGTGACCATTTCTAACACAGACTGTGTTGCTCTCCTATTGGTCCACTTTCTCTCGTGCTTTCCTCTCATTGGACGGTCAGTCTGCTAATCACTCCCGTCGTACAGTTTGCGTTTCCTCTTTAGTACACTAAAGATGGTTCAGCTGGAGTGTCTGGCAATTTCGCCCTAGCACGGAGCCAACCGGATGCAAATTTGAAACATGACGGTCAGACACACGTAAAATTTAAACGCCAGAACCGCAATTAAACCATGAAACTCGCCACAGTGGCCTTTTACGTTCTTGCTCTGGGGCTTCTGGTGGTCGGTCTCCGAGAGTTGCTGACTGGCTTCGAAGATAACAGATGCAGTATGACCTATATGTTTGAATACCCAGAGTACCGGGTGAGTACCACAGCTAATGAACACAAATACATTCAACTTAGTTTAAAGTTAGCCTGCTATTTGCGGGGTTTCTGGCTGAGGCTCATTATTACTCACTAAACGCTTCCCTCATTACTACACTGAGAACAAGTATATGCCTGCCTGAATGGTGACATAGATAATGACACTTAGGTGTGTTTTAAGCCTTTTGGTGAAAACTGCTAACATTGCCTGTCTGTCACGTGCGGTGAATGGATGTGATGCACCTGTCTGGCTGTAAGAGCGCACATTTGCATCAGATTAGCCAATCTTAGCCACATTATGAAACCATGATTTAACCACCGATCCTTGGAACGATCCCAGCAGGTCATCCACAGATCAGTTTTACAAGATTTGGACGTGTGTTAAGTGCACACACGGTAAGCCAGGTAAAGACAGCTCAAACGTGCTTTAGCACTAGTCCGCCCTCCTTTGCTCTTTAGGCTTACTATGATGAGTTCATCTGACCACGAAGTGGGGCACGGCTGGAGTCACTGAGCTGTATGGGCATCGGCCTTAATTCAGCCAGGTCAGAGGTGTTTGTATTTTGTAATGTATGAGAATAAAGAGTCCCTTTCCAACGAAAAATAAAAATCTGCCTGGGCTAACCAACACCAATCAGAACTTGTCAGTGCCATGGCTTGTGTAAAGGGACCATTTCTGGGCCTTACATTTGGAAAAATCAAGGGTCATGTATGCCTGGATGTACAATCTAACAAACCATTATCTTTCACAAGAATCCAAAATTACCTGTAGATCTTTAGACGAATGCAAGGGAGGTGGAAATGAGGCTTGGCGATGTCTGCCAAGAGTAGAGTAGCACTTCTGTAGTTGCTTTAGAAATTCTCAAGTGGAATTTGTGACTAAATGGCAGTGTGAAACGTTTCCTTAAAAGTGTCTTTGTGGGTGCTCAATACGTTCACAGCGTGTGGCGATGCCTCGTCGCATTGCCAGGTTGTACCCAGCATATGGGCTCTACCTGTATGGCGAGGGTCTGTACGCTCAGGAGATCCGCGCGCTGAAGCTCACCGGTGCACCTGTGCTTTTCCTGCCAGGCAACGCAGGAAGTTACAAGCAAGGTAAGTGTGCTCCATAAAGTGTAAGCTGATAAAGATTTCTTGTGCCCCTATGCCTTGGAGCACAATGTTTTTTTTTTCTAAAATTGTAAAAGAAAACTCTTCTTCATTGATTTATATGTTCCTTCATTACCTTGACTACACATATGGCTTATTTTCTTTTTATTCTGTCCCATGTGCACCGTCTTGATGCCAGAAATACTTGTGCACCAAGTAAGACTTAAGATGTTAATCTGTAGCTGCAATTAGTCTCTGCCACATACCCTACTTATTTCTGTTATGCAAAAGCATGGCTGTTTTTAAAACCTTTATAAAATTTAAAGCTATTTGGGATTGTTATTTAAGAAGAGATGGCCTATGAACAGATGTGCTTGGGTCTGAGTGCCGCAGCACAAGAAGAAATGCACACTGTGTTGAAAGGTGGGCTAACACCTTTTTTTTTTTTTTCTTTGGTGTAAAATGGGTGTATTTTATGTTGAAATTGGAAATCATTCTGAGACAGGCTAAAGCTGATTTATTTTTAACATATGCAGGCTTTCATCAAACAATTGTCATGTTGCAGGGGAAAAACAAGGACACTGCATTTTCGCTTTTATGTATCAGAAAATTACGATAAATCATCCGGTCCTTATAAGGAGTTAAAATTGGGTAAATGCATTCTCAGATGAACAACAATACATTACATTTATTGCACTGTGTCATTATTTATTTAATAAAAACTGAGCTAAAACGCAGAAGCCATGTGTGAAGGGCTAGCTGTACCCTTTCTGCTTCCATAAGAATAAAGACAAGAAAATGATTATTTAAATACACTTGATTCATTGTTCATCATCAAGTGTGGGCACCATAATCTTAGAGATGCAATTTTTGCTGCCCATCAATCTGGGAAGGGGTGTGTGGCCATTTCCAAACTATTTGGTGTCCATCATTCTAAGTGCGAAACATTCAAGACAGTTGCCAATCTTCTTAAGTGTGGATGTCCTGCCAAGTACACCCCAACTTCAGACAGTGCAGTGTTCTGCCAAAAAAGTTGAACAGGCCTTAGTTAACATGTTAAAGTTCACATGGGTGCAGTTACAGAATGGCTTGTTTGCTTCTTCCAGACGTCTTGCTAGACCGCAAGACGTCTGGAACAATGTCATTGGGATAAACGAAGGGAGATGTTTTGGCCATAATGAACAGTACCACCTTGTGTGAAAACCAGAACCAAACACAGCATGTTAGCACAAACACCTCATACCAACTTTTAAGCACAGTGGTGGAAAGTTGATGATTTTGGGCTCATTTTGCAGCCACAGGACATGGACATCTTGCGGTCATTAGGCCACCAATGAGACAGATTGTGCCAGTGTCAGCTCAGACCAGAGTGTTTCTGATATACAAAGAAGGGAGAGGTTTCTTTAGGTAACCAACTGTTTCCCAAGACACAAGAATTTCAGTCTATAAATCAAAATATTAGAGAAATGTTTTCACATGTGCTATTTGTACAATAGTTACTAGATGTGAGCCATAAGATGTCCCTCCTCTCTTCATATAGCCCGCTCCTTGGGCTCAGTGGCATTGAGGAAAGCTGAAAACATGGAGGGAGGTGTGCACCTCAACGTGTTTACTGTGGACTTCAATGAAGAGCTGGTCGCTCTCTATGGCGGCAGTTTGCGCAGACAAACACATTTCCTGCATGAGAGCATAAAGGCCATCCTGCGGCTCTACAAGGTAAGACCTCAGTATTTGTCCACTCGCAAGGCTTCTTTAATGACTTTACTTGGAGGACTACTTAAGTAGAATTCATATTACATAAACATCCTGTTCAATCACATTTTATGTGTACATAGTCCATTTGCTTTAAACATGGCACACTTCTAAAGAAGTTACCAAAGCAACAGTAGAAGACGGACCCTCAAATGTATAACCAGTTTCTTGTCTTGTAGCACCTAAAGACCCCGCCTCAGAGCGTTGTGCTTGTTGGTCATTCCATGGGAGGAGTAGTGGCCCGTGCACTGTTCACGTTGCCCCGCTTTAACACTCATCTGGTCAACCTGATCATTACCCAGGCCTCCCCTCACCAGGCTCCAGTTCTGGCACTGGACCCCTCCCTGCTGGGTAAGCAGAGCCGATGTGCTCCAGGGCCAGTGGGTCATTTCTATGTTGACATTTGAGAAGTGCTGTTGATGATGGCTGCATGGTAAATAAATTGTGTCATTGTTTTTTTCCCCCTCTCCGTCCTTGTTTAACATAGATTTCTACACCGCAGTGAGACAAAAGTGGTTGAACCAGGCAAACAAGCTCAGGAATGTTACTGTTCTGTCTGTTGGGGGTGGTTATCGTGACTACCTGGTCCGCTCTGGCTTGACTTCCCTTCCCTGTTCCCCAGGAGATCCTAATAAACTGTCACTGGTGGTATGATTTCTTTGTAAAATATACTTTTATTGATCATGTCAAAATGTTCTATAAAATGCTGTGTAATTAGCCGCATTCGCACTGTAGGAACCTTTTTTTCCTGCATTCGGACATACAGGAACTCTGGACCATCGCCCTCAGTTCCTATAGCCATTTTAGCTCCTTGTCCGAGGCTGGGTCTTTTCTGGGTTCTATAGGAACACATCTGACGGAGGTGTTTGGTGGTCGGTAGCTCCGCCCCATGTCATGTTGTCACGGCTGAAATGTTTACTCATACGACACGGACACAACCTGTGCGTGTTTAATAAGTTAAAGGATAAGACCGGTTTTTTTACATTGGGCCCTTGATTTCACATTATAACATGATGTTCTACTCACCCCTGCTTGTTGTTGGTCATTTGGAGCTGTTCCGAAGATATTCGCGAGGCGTCTGGCTGCTCTCTTGAGATATTTGGCCATGAAACGGTTTCCTATGGGCAAGTTTATACAGGCACAAACTATGCTGTTTATAATTTATTAATTACTGTACACTAGCACTGATAACGTGGAGGTGTGTCGCTTACTTAAAAAAATCCGGGTTACTGTAATTTTGAATTTTTGTCGTAAAGTGGGTGTTACTGACGTCCTCGTCGTGCTACTGCCACAGACAGCCCACAGACCTGCTGCCTATTTATTCATTCGGCTAAAATTCAAAATTAGTAACCCGGATTTTTTTAAGTAAGCGACGCACCTCCACGTTATCAGTGCTAGTGTACAGTAATTAATAAATTATAAACAGCGTAGTTTGTGCCTGTATAAACTTGCCCATAGGAAACCGTTTCATGGCGAATATCTCAAGAGAGCAGCCAGACGCCTCGCGAATATCTTCGGAACAGCTCCAAATGACCAACAACAAGCAGGGGTGAGTAGAACATCATGTTATAATGTGAAATCAAGGGCCCAATGTCAAAAAACCGGTCTTATCCTTTAAACTTACACGTGGTCTCCTTTGTCTGCGGTGCTCTGCTCTCCTTCCTTCATGAAACCAAGAAGTATCGCCTGCGTTCGATCCTGACTCTCTCTGTGAGCTCTTCCAGCCTCGATGTTAGAAGCCTGATGTGATCGTCCATGATTAATATCACCGTTATGCAGACCATGAACACGGTGGCCTCCCCGCTCGCCATTTTATTAGCTTCTTGGTGGTGTTTTTTCTACTCTCCTTACTTCTCTTCCTTGCGTTTTGTTTTGTTGTTGAATGTGGCGCTAAAGTAACACGTCACTGTCGCAGACGGTTGCGCCACATCAGTCCTTATCAGTCCCGACTCATGTGCGAATGCAAACTGAAACAGTTCCCCTGGGGAAGGGCAGTTATCAGAACGAAATTCGAGGAGGACAGTTCCTAGAACTGTTCTGTCCGAATGCAGCTATTAATAGCCTTTAATAGTCTCTACTCATTGTAGTATTTTCTTCCTGGGACTACTTGATGGAAAAGGGTCCCTTTTACAGTGGTGTCTGATCCCATTTACTCTTCTTCAAATGTTTAGAAAATTTTTTTTCACCCCTCTTTTCTCCAGGTAACTGCAGTTCCCAAGACATGGGTGTCCACTGATCATCTCTCTATTGTTTGGTAATGGACCTTTTAAGATTTGGCCACAGTAATTCATGCATGTATGACGATGTTCAAGTAATAAAAAAAATTGACATCCCATGTGTGTGTTTGTTTCAGGTGCAAAGAACTTGTTCTTGCAACTGTAAGGGCATTCTTCGACCTGATTGAGCCTGAAACCAGACAGGTCTGAACAGCAAACATGTGAAGAAACGTGGAGGAATTGTCATAAAATAGAAATGCTATGCTATCAAACTGTCGTCGCAGCTAATGATGTGTTCTTAATAGTTCACAGAGGACCCAGAGAAGAAAATGGCTGTCATAAACCATCATTTCATCCGGCACTCTGTCAGGATGTTGGGAGAAAGTCAAGACACGTCCATCTCGATCTTAGGTTAGAGATAAACACAAACATGGAGAAGCTAGAGTAAACTGAAAAATTCTTCAGGTAGACTTCGTAAGTTTCCTATTAACAGCACTAGCCTGCGCATGTACTTCATTGAGCCACGCCTCTCTTGTCTTTTGTACGTTTTAAAATATTTGAAGTTGTCAGGAACTCTTAAAAAAAACGTCAGTTTCGACTGAGTGGCACTGTTAAAGAATCACTCATTTATCCTGTCTTTTTATTTCCGGTTTTCCAGATTTTCCAGAAGCATGGAGTGAAGTTAACACACTTCGCCTGGCTTATAGCACACCAAAAGTAACTAACTTTGTTCCAATATGATAAATAAACTTCTTATGCACAGCCAAAATTAGTTTGCTGAGACAAGCTGTCAAAATGATTTTTCCTCCTCGATATATCTAATTACCATTATGCAGATGGCTCTCTAAGTTTTTCCCTGTTATCTGAATATTGATGAAAGGTTACAAAGAGCAGATGGACAGGAAATTATGTGTTGTATTCTCTGCTCTTCATGACAGGAAGGACAGATGAAATACTTCATGTTTGCCCTGTCAAGCCGCAGGAAAGCCTACAGCCATTTCTACTGCCGAAGCAACAACCTCGTGAGTTCTCAGCCTGCTCTAATTTTCATCCCTTTGAGCAGCAATTCTTGCAAAGCTCCATTTTTGGTTGATTTTGTTGTTAGATGTCCAGATTGACTAACTATATCTTTGTTTTTTCATTAGGGCTGGGCAAATTTTTTTTAATCTAATTAATAACATGATTTTTCTGATTAATCGCATTTGTACACAAAATCCAAAAATTAATTCAAAAGTAGTGTATAGCCTTGGGGCGGTCGCTGGCGTAGTGGGTTAAGCAGCCGCCCCATGTACAGAGGCTACAGTCCTCGCTGCAGCTGACCAGACGGCCCTGTGCTGCATGTCTTCCCCCTCTCTCTCTGCCCCCTGCCTCCTGTCTCTCTTCAACTGTCTTATCATTAAAGGCATAAAAAGCCCCAAAAAATATTAAAAGAAAAAGTAGTGTATAGCATTTAGTTTATTTTAAATGTACTGCCATATGAATGAAAGTGCCATAACATTTGTTGTGCAAACACACTTTTAACATCGGCATTTTTATATTTTTATGTAGTTTTTATGTAGAAGCCTCGCTCCACTGTCTGTTTCCTTGAATGACTTGCTGCTATCATTTGTGTGTTTTGCCTTGAAGTGATATTTTAGACTGGAACTACTACGGTGAGAAGACAATTCAACTTGGCAGTGTTTACAGATGACTTTGGTTCTGTCAACTCCGCTATCTGAAAGAACTTTAAAATTAAAATGGCAGAGTAAAAGTTCCGTACCCTTCTCCATGTTTGGTGGATCCGCCGATTACTTTCTTTTCTGGTTCCGCAGCAGACAGCAACAGACTTTTACAAAATAAAAGCCTGTGAGCAACAGACTTTTACAAAATAAAATAAATAATAAAACCTGCGCTAATGCGCGATAAAATGTTTACCGACGTTAAATAATTAACGAGTTAACTCGCCCAGCCCTATTTTTCATCAATATTGATTTATCTTTATTCATTAATGAATGAAGATTTCTTGTTGTCCAACAGGAGATGACTAGCTGGGTGCACGGCTGCATGCACAAGAACGGTTCTTCATGGTAACAATTATGATTATAGTGTAGAACCTACTACACCACCTTTAACTTATAAGAAACTGATAGAGGATAATCTATCCTTATTTATCTACAGAGTGTAAACCATTATATCATTTGTGATTATATCATGGCAGCATGTGTTCTCTCTATTCAGTGTTCATGCAGTGGATCTGTCCATGGGAACTGAGCTCCTGCCACCATATAAGGTACATGTATTTAGAAAATGATCCACCCAGTCCAATCTGTTGCTGGCCAGTTTTCATAATTGTATCTCTTTCCCCTCAGGTCGTCATTCTGAGTCTAAGTGACTTGTCTTTTGTTACTCATCTTGTCGTATCGGCCTCCAACATCAATGGCAAACAGGTACATAAAACTAAAGCCCTTTTCATACATAAGATGCATAACATTGAGGGCTTCACTCGTCTAATAAAGCGATGGCATTCAGTCAGTCACACATTGGTTGTTTTTCTTTTAATGTTTGTCACCCTTTCGGAAATAGTTACAAAAAGAGCTGCGGTTTGTACGGGATAAAAGTGATTTGCTTGAGATTGGACAGCGCATTATGTGTCTAGTCAATAAAAGTCCTTATAGAGTCACAACTTTCTGACATGTCATGTCAACCATAACAATTCATAATAGCATGCCAAGTGTGCATGGTCATAACGGCAGTGGATGGAAGCAGCTGAAAATATCCCTTTTTTTTTTTTTTTTTTTTTTTTTTTTTTTTTTACATGTTTAAGCCTGTTTAATATTACACTGCAAGGGCTTAGTTGTACTACAGTATCAGCATAGTTGTTATCTACTTGAGAACTACGTGTTTATTGAACTTGAAGACACCATCTCCACACCGTCACTACTAGTCAGAAGCGAATCTGTGCCACAAATAACTCAGTAAGTCCTTTTGAGTTCAACTTTTATAAATGCCATAAAGAACTGTATCGAACGAACAGACACATAGAATTGTGTTTTACATGATGGTGGTGTAGTAGGCTTGTCTAAATGTTGATAAATGGTCTGACAAAAAGCAGAAGCTTAAGCTACAGCTCCTTTAGCTCAGATACTGAGTAAAAATGATTAGGTGCTGCAGTTAATTACTTTAGATGGAAGTCTGAAAAGTGCTATCAATCAATAATTTAACATTGTGACCTGTGGAAGTCTTGTGAACATTTTATATGATGTCATACTGTTGTGAACGTCCATTAATGTGACTGTAGCACTTCACACTTGTTCTGTGATGAAAGTAATATGATTGAGTTACTAAGTCCGACCTCGTAAGATTTCTGTCTCAAAATGATACAGAAAAGCACCTGGTGGAGGAATTCCCACATGACACTGACACATTTGCCAGCAGATTAATGGAATGTTGTGCTTGTGTGAGGCACAATTTAGGACTATTTCAATGTTAGCCTGCAAAGGACGTCTTTGCTTTTATCTCTCTCGAAACTATTTTCATCAGAGCTTCATGTTTTTGATTGGAGTGCAGAGCATTTATTATGAATATTTGTTTTTACTCCCTGATGACGAGATCCAATGCATGCATCTTAAAGTTTCCAAAAGATAGACCAGTGCTTTACAGAAGCTTGCTCTTCTGCACCGGGCCTGTACTTGCCTTTAAATGTTGTATAATGCTATCATGTTTCAAATATAGTGCTCTAGTACTTGCTGTCCATCCATCCATCCGTTTTCTATACCCACTTAATCCAATTTTAGGGCTACTGGAACCTATCCCAGCTGTCATTGGGCAAGAGGCAGGGTATACCCTGAATAGGTTGCCAGTCCATCACAAGGCCACACAGAGACAAATGAGACACACAATCATGCACACTCACTCCTATGGACAATTAAGAGTCACCAATTAATCAAACAGGCATGTTTTTGGATGGTGGGAGGAAGCTGGAGTACTCTAAGAGAACCCACACATACACGGGGGAGCATGCAAACTCCACACACAAAGGCCCCAGCTGGGATTAGAGCCACACACTCACTCACTCGCACTCAATCTCGCTGTGAGGCAACAGCGCTAACCACCACACACGGCGCGGCCCCCCTAGCGCTTGCTGTGTATTGTGTTAATACCGCCCACAGCTTCTATATTCTACAAGGACAGCAGTGTGTACAGTAGTGTTTGTGGACAGTGTGCACAAGTCTGAAGAGGAGATAAGAATGCAAGGAGGTTGTTGCTTCTGTTAATCTGTCCCAGCCACCAGTGAACCAGAGGGTCAGAAGATTTGGGCCAATTAACGTGGGTGATCAGCAGAGATGAACTTGCATAATGAAAGAGGGCTTTAGTTTTGGATTGTTACTAATGCTGATCTATGTAAATGACTGATGTTTGCGTGTCTATCTGTAGTTCAAAGTGGAGTGTGAGTGGCAGAGACAAGAATCTCTGACTCTGTCAGTCTCGGTGCCACATGTCCTGTCCTTTGGTGAGTTTTCTCATTGTTGACCACAACAAATAACTCCTTAGTCACAAAAAAGTTTGTCCCCTCAATAACTGTTGCTTCTTTAGGTTTTACTGCCAGTGATGTTACGGTGAACTCCTCTGGGCTTCTGCACACTATCCAGCTGCAGCATTTTCACCAGGTAACTGTTGCTGTTTCTCTAGTCTTTCTGGTATCGGGATCTGTGTTCTTGTGGTTCCAATAAGCATGCATGTCTGTGTCTTTAGGTCTATCAAGCTTTCAGAATCAATGTTGCCAGCCAGTGTAAAGCACATAAAGGTAAGCCGTTCTTCTCAGATGTAGGTGCATATGCACATGATGGGATTTAATCGTGATCTGTCTGTCTGCAGATAGATTGCCCAGTGTTTACAGGCTGAAGGCAGCGTGGTTCAGAGAGGACTCTTTAACCACAGTTAGGTGAGTTGTCTTTTTCAAAGCTTTTGGCACATCTCCAGGTACTTGTGACTGTCACTCTCCCTGTCATGATTTGTTTTCTAAACAATAAAGGAAGACCGTAGTTGCGATTATGTTCGCTGCCGTAAGAGTTAAAAAATATGAACATCTGACATAAGAAAACATGATAAATTAAATTCCTCATTAGCACCGAAGGGTAATGCATTGCATTCAAAATATGGATACCATGCATCTCTTCACAAAGCAGTGGGTTAATGATGTCCCTACCTCTGAAGGAGTGTAAAATTGTTTTCTATTCCCCAAAGCTTTAATGATACTGCAGAGCTGTGGTGAACCTGAGCATTATGTCGGACATGATTCATGTATGTATTGCGGTCTCATCTTCACATATGCAAGTCTTTAAAGCTCTTTTTGTTTGTCCGACATGAATGAAGTTAATCCGCCAATGATGCAGCAGATGCAAAATGGGCCCACATTGCTGTGTGCTTGCACACAACAAGCTGGCATCACGGATGTGTCATTGTCACTTTCTGTCATGATTTGCACTGACAAACCTCAACTGATATGAGATGAGGGGCTTTAGTGTCTGAGGAATTAGAACTCTGCAAAAAAGAAAAAGCCTGATTAGTTGGAGAGAAAAAAATATATATATTTTAATTTCTTTTTAATCAGAATAAACTGTCCCAAATTTTCCGAGAACTATATGCATGTTAAGAAGAGGCACCGAACCGATGTTATTCAACGATGAATTGCTTTAAGAAACATTTCAATGTTTGAGAATAGGTGGTTAGAGTTGTGTTGAAAAATTCTTGAATTAAGTGGGAATGGGTGTAGTTTTCTCGAAAAGTGAGTATTCCCTCTATATATTGCAACATCCTTATATGATGTAGAGTAGCCTCTCTGCTCAAAATGTCTTTCAGCAGTTGAACTGAAAATATGCAACACTGCAATTTCTATGCAATCTCAGGAACTGGCCAATGGGAATATCCTGAAGAAGTTATTTGAGAGGTTGTTTTCATCTCTAAAAACTGAATCAAAGGTCTAGAATACATAGCAGTCTCAATAGTGTTGTTGTTTTGCTTGTAAAATGTAAGGTTTAGAAAATGGACTAAAGTGTTATTCTGTTCTGTTGTAAAAGATTATTTGTAGAATTTATGTTACTCCAAAAGTCATTTTTCTTTGATACCCCTCCATGTAACAAAGAGAATTTGTTTAGATAGATGAAATTCTCTTCCCACAACCCCATACCCAGACAAGCATAGGATGATGCAAAAGAGTCCACCCAAACTGTTTCCTGAGATTGCAGATAAGATTTCTCACAATGTCAGTGAAAACTCATTGTGAAGCACTATCCCCTTTGGTTAGCTTAATTAGCAGGTGAGAGCATTAAGATATATAGGATCAATTGCTTGTTTTCTGTGTGCTAGTGTACCATCGGTGGCAGAAATCTCAGGAATGCTGCATACGAGTCGTCCAGACAACATCTCTGGTGTTCTCTTACAGCTTCACACTGCCCCCAACTGCCAGTATAAGGTACAACTCCCCTACAACTTAAATTCTCAGATATCTTAATGATAATTCATTTCTGAAATTTTTACTATCAGCAAAGATATGTAAGAGATACTGTATACTCTTGTGCTCCAGGTATCGATAAGAACTTCATTACCCAAGGTGCTGGGACAGGTAGGACAAGTTTCTTCTGTTTTTAGGGTAAAAGAACACAACAACAACAAAGCCTTTCAGAGGCTTTGATAAATTTAAAATCATTGAAGCATAAGCTTTTTAAATCCTCTTCAAATGACAATAAAAACTGCTGTGTAAATAAATGTATTGTTGTATATTAATACTGTTCCACATGCAGTAAGAGGCAGTCCTGCTCTGAGGTGGTTTCTTTCATTCGGCAGGTCCTACGGTTCTGTGGTCCCATGGTGCCGGTGTACACAGCTGTAACTCTCCTCCTTGCCTGTGGGCGGCAGCTGTCTTCCATTCTGAAGACGAGGAGAGCTGTAGATATGACCCAGGCAGTGGGCTCAGGGCTGCAGCCTCATAAAATCAACCTGCCTCTTTATATAGTGCACAGCTTACTCAGGTGAGCTTCAGCAGTCTGTTGATTACCGTGTGGGTAAAGTTCAAATGATGACCTTTGGAAACACAATTTTAACACCAGTTGCCACCAGCTTTGAGTCACATTACACAGCCGTGAGACTTTTGATAAGAATGCAAGACTTTCTTTATTGTATTTTTCTTTTTTTTTCCTTTTGCTCCCTTATGATTCTCACAGCTGTAGCTGGTTTCAAGAGGTCTGGTCCATTCTTTGCCTGCCACCTATGGATACACTCCCCCAAAGCGTCCCTGATGGGACATCTCATGAAAAGGTGGCATCAGCCGAAGAGTGGCCCCACCTTCTGTCCCCTCTGCTTTACATCTTGGGGGCAGCTGTGGCATACTGGGGCAGCACGCTGCTCCATCTCCTTATAAGACTCATCTCATTAATATTGGCTCCACTGCATAGGTGAGGTTGGAGACTAGAGTTGTAAACAAAACAACTCCTGTTCTTCCCGGTCACTCACACTTGATTTGTACATTTCTCTTATCTGCAGACCATCCGTGTCTCGAGACTGTGGCACCCTAAGACTGAGGACTCAGCTCCTCATCTGTGTCAGTTTGACTGTTCTGGGTGGGGCTTCATGTGGAGCATTGTCGATCTTTGCCTCCTCTCTGTTCCACCTGTATAGGGTGAATCTTTTATTTACATTGAATGATTTTATTTATTTTATTTATTTTGCTTTAATTATTGGTCAAAATGCTGCAAACTGTCACTCTCCAACCATCGACTCTTTGTGTGTTTGTCTCACAGGTACTCAGGCTGCAGATGACAGAAAGATCTTTGAGTCACATGCTGAATCTGGTAAGATTCTTAGCCTAAACTATAACATTTATTCACATTCTTTTCTCATGTGTCTATGCATGAAATCTGCACGATATCGTTGAACTTATCTGGACTGTTGCTTGTTTTTAAATTATTATATTTGTTTCTCTTTATATTATTTTATGTATTTTTAATACTTCTTACACTCCCTGCTGCAATGCTTCTATTTTATGTGAAGCACTTTGAATTGTTTTGTACATGAAATGTGCTATACAAATAAATTTGATTTGATTAACATCATCTCAGGGTGGTACTGTAGTTGTTATGGGTGTGAAGACAAGATTCAGAATCTTTCATGAATTAAAACCTTCCTGAATGACGCTTTAAAATAATCAACTACCTTATCAATCTTTCTAGGTGCCACTGAAGCACCAACAGTCTGAAAATGGTACAATTAATGCTGAATCCTTCAGCAAGTCGAAAGAATGTAGTGGCGCCCCCCTGCTGTCTGAAAGTGCTCTGCAGGAAGTGAGGGATGACCTGCAGCTCCACCTCAGCCTTTCAGCCCTCTTCATGCTACCGGTCATGCTCAGCGCGCCCTCTCTCATCCACTGGATCCGCAATCTGAGGTACAACTTTGAAATATTGGAGTATATGACAGGTAGAGAAACACCTGCCAGTGTGTGAGCAAAATAATAAGGTTACACTTATAAACAACGCTAATTTCTTTCAAATTTCAATGCTATATGTACAGCTGAGGGAAAACGACAATCCCCAGGTAAGTACCTGATTTGTAAAGATCGCTGAAACAAATCGAGTAACTTGCAGATTTTACTCGGACCACCGGAAGTGTTCCCATTCTCCCACTGCTGCAGCTGTTGCTTAAGGCTACCTTTACACGGAAAAGATCTGAAACCAAAACGCAAAAGTGGCGTTTCGTTTTCACTTTTAAATCTGCATTTAGACGAGCGTTTTAGGGTGAAACTCTGCGTGCATACGGAAACGCAAAAGTGTGTGACGTTTCATATTTATCGATGCAGTAAACACGGCAGATGGCAAGGTGGCAACACTACCAAGATGCTTGTCACGCCATTTCTATGTGACGAGAAACGCAGTTTTGCGTTTTTCATCCTTTACACGGTGGCGCGACAGTGGAGCGTTTTCAAGAATTCCACTCTGGAGGGCGGTTTCACTTTTTTGCGTTTTCATGCCCCCAAAACGCCATTACCATCTAAACGATATAGTGCATCCGCAAAAAGGTTTTGCGTTTTTAACCCGTTTTCGTTTCCGTGTAAGGTGCCCCTAAAGCAGACTTGGTGGGACTACTCGGTGTGCTAAAGAGCAGGGATACAGGTGCTGGTCAACGAATTAGAATAATTTGAAATAGTGCAATCATTAAATTCTTTGAATGCATTTTTTGTGCAGAAAGCAAATCAGGTGTTCACCGCACCTGTCCTACTCGTTAGACTAATCACAGAACTCGTTACCTGTAAAAAATTTGCTCAGCTTATCTTTCCAAAAGGCCCATTTAGGCCATTTAACTGTGACACTGTTGTTTTATTGAATTAGAATAATGGAGAAACCGTTTCATTGAATTAGAATAATTTTTATTATAATTAGAATCATCACTTTCTCAGTATTTTGTGGCTGCCCCCTTGGCTTGTATGACTGCCTGAAGTCTCCGCGGCATCGATTTGACCAGCTTGTCGCAAGTTTCCGCACTCACAGCTTCCCAGGCAGTGGCGATGTTCTGCTTCAGTTGGTCCAGCGTAGTAGGCTTTCTGTCGCGAATTTTCCGCTTGACGATGGCCCAAAGGTTTTCAATGACATTGAGGTCAGGCGAGTTGGCCGGCCATGCCAAAACTTCAAGCTGTTTTTTAGTGAACCAATCTTTGGTCGACTTTGCCGCATGAGCCGGTGCAAGATGCTGTTGAAATATGAAGTCTTCTTCGCCGAACTGTTCCTCAACAGTCGGAATCAGGAACGTTTCCAGAACATCTTGATATACGGCAGCATTGACAGTCTTCTTGAGGAAGCAGAGTTTCCCTACAGTACAACCACGAGTGCGTGAAAAGATCCGTCAAGTTTCCCCAGAGCGTTATGGTCTGGGGATGCATGTCCGCTCGAGGTGTAGGGAAACTCTGCTTCCTCAAGAAGACTGTCAATGCTGCCGTATATCAAGATGTTCTGGAAACGTTCCTGATTCCGACTGTTGAGGAACAGTTCGGCGAAGAAGACTTCATATTTCAACAGGATCTTGCACCGGCTCATGCGGCAAAGTCGACCAAAGATTGGTTCACTAAAAAACAGCTTGAAGTTTTGGCATGGCCGGCCAACTCGCCTGACCTCAATGTCATTGAAAACCTTTGGGCCATCGTCAAGCGGAAAATTCGCGACAGAAAGCCTACTACGCTGGACCAACTGAAGCAGAACATCGCCACTGCCTGGGAAGCTGTGAGTGCGGAAACTTGCGACAAGCTGGTCAAATCGATGCCGCGGAGACTTCAGGCAGTCATACAAGCCAAGGGGGCAGCCACAAAATACTGAGAAAGTGATGATTCTAATTATAATAAAAATTATTCTAATTCAATGAAACGGTTTCTCCATTATTCTAATTCAATAAAACAACAGTGTCACAGTTAAATGGCCTAAATGGGCCTTTTGGAAAGATCAGCTGAGCAAATTTTTTACAGGTAACGAGTTCTGTGATTAGTCTAACGAGTAGGACAGGTGCGGTGAACACCTGATTTGCTTTCTGCACAAAAAATGCATTCAAAGAATTTAATGATTGCACTATTTCAAATTATTCTAATTCGTTGACCAGCACCTGTATGTGGTGTTGTTTGTATGGTACAACCTTTTTTGATTGATTGATAGATTTTTATTTTCAAACATGTATAAAAAAAAGAAAATATATGTAACTATTTGTACATACAAAAGACAGAAAAAGAGAAATTAAAAAAATAAATAAAAAATTTCAATCACATAAAGTGCTAATACATAAGAAAACACCACACATTGTTCGAAAAAGGAATGGGAAGAAGTACAATACTTTTTTAGTTTCCCACCCCTTTTTAACTCCTCTTCAGTTTGTAAATATCCTAACTACAATACACCTATATGAATATATAACATATATACACTTCCTAAATATCTAAATAAATATAATCACAAAATAAATATATACTACACACATATCCTTGTAAATATAAATGTAAATATGAATATATATATATATATATATATATATATATATATATATAAAAAACTATCCCCATAAATAAATATATACCATATACTAACCCTATTCTATTTATATATTTATCCCTCATCGTCCTCCGTTAACATACTTCCTCTTCCATGGACTTGTTTAAAAATATTTTTTTTGTACCTTTTTCTAAACAGAATTATATTTGCACAAAGTCACCCCACAGCTCGATACGCACATGCTTTTCATATTTGTTCGGACCTTTGGTTACCTTTGGATTCAGGGACAGTTTTATAAAAATGAATAATATGGGTGTTTGATTTTATGCCTGTGATGTATTCTTATTTTGGTTTTAACAAAAGATAACAGCTTTGTGTTGAGTGTCAGTTCCCACTCTGCTGTCACTTCTCAAAGGACAAATCTGTTACTTGATCCTTTTTATATAGAGAGGCACATTTTATACATGCAGCTCAATGAATGCCTCGTTAAAAGTTGCACAAATACAGCTGTTGAATCTCTATTAGCTTGTTGCTGTGTTTGTAAAATGTTTAGTTTTTCTGCATCCAGCTTTCTTTTCTCAGCAATGTTATCACTATGTGGCAAACATTTGAAGTCAAGTTAAATTAGTGGTTGGGGAGTAAATTATTTTTCTTAAGTGTTTTTATTTAACCTGTGCTGTGATCCTCCACAGATATTCCACCCAGTTGGATCCTGATCATTGTTGGCCACACACTGTGCCTCTTGTTACTGTCTACATGCTGCTTACCAACTGCAACACTTTTAAACTCAGTAACAGGTAGGAGCTAATCTCCTCCAACAAATGTTATATTAGCTTTTATTACAAGTAAGTCTCAAACTTCTCCTTCTACTTTTTTCCTTTTCACAGTAAACTCCTGTCGTTGACCTCCTGCCTCCCTCTCCCTTTGGCCATCACCATGGTAACCTTCTCTTCGCTTCACCTCTACAGAGTCACCTACTTCCTGTCAGCAGCACTCGTCCCTCTGGCCTTGTGTTGTCTCGTTTGACGGTATTTGGCAGCGGTCAGTCTCCATCTTCCCTCTGTAAGATCCAGCATGCCTCAGTGAAGCTCGCTGAGACTGATCTGTCCCGAGAGGACTTGCTGTATCAAGCTGTCATGGAGTAGAGCCATAGACATACATAGGATGAGAAACTACCCGCACAATGTTGGCACTAAAAGCTCCATGGCAATTACTCTAGGTTTTGAAATGTGAGAATGTAATGGCCTTAGAATATTTGGGGCAGATATGTTGGATGTCCTGAAACCATGTTTGCCTTACTCTGTATAACTCTAGCTCTGCCTTCAGGGAGCAAGAACTACTGATATTAGAGATTCTCCACAGGGTCTTACTGTTATTTATGTTGTCACTACGTCATAAACTCCAACACTGCCTATTGCCTAGCAATGACTTAAAGTTTGAACTGCTGCCTGTTGGCTGTCGGTGCACCAAAACCAGTGATGGTGACACACATTCAAATAGTACGAAAGATCCAAAGCAACGATGCTGACATTATGTTGTATTTATTTCTTGATTCACCACAGTGACAGTAGCTTAGGAGGAAGATTAGGGTCCAGCTCATGATTTCTGGTGTAGCTAAACTGAGATCAGAGGGAAGTCTGACATTTTCAGTTCAACATAAAGATTTGTGTCTCACAGCTTTGTTCACTTACAGCAATGACTGTAAAATGTGACAAAATTCCCCATTATTCAAAAAAATAAGCTCAAAGTAGAGCAACAAGGTTTTTTTTTTTTTTTTTTTTTTAAGAACTCCAGCTTAAATATTACTCTCCCTCATTGATTCAATATTTTTTTCTTTGCTGTACTGTGTAAAACCTCTTGTCAATGTAATTTGTGGTCATGTTGAAGAAACACGATTAAAGGCCCACAAAAAGCATCAAGCAACTGTAAAAACCAAAGTAAAAAAAACAAAGTTGTGAATGGCATTATCTCAGCCCCTGGGCACCCTAGGGCAGTTTTGGGGCCCGGATTGAGCATAACAAAGGAATATGTCAGAAGCACATAGATTTAAGGTTCACAAACTTCTTTAGTGTTGATTTAAGAACTTCCTGGTGTGCCATAGGGCTTAACTGTGCCTTATTCAAAGATGGCTCTTAATGTAATTTATCAGTGCCACAAATGTTTCATTTAACTGACTTATGCACAAGTTTTGATTAAATAACAGCAACGTATAAGTGATTTAACTGATGAAGAAAGACTGGTAGAGTCAGTGTTGCTGATATAAACATTAAACCTAAAATGTGGGTGCAGCTGAAAACATCCCCACTTGTGTTCCAGATTGTTTTCTCTCAACATTAAAGTCGGTGTCCAAAAAGCCCTCCAGTAGTGTCTAACATGAGTCGGTGTGGTGAAGTATACTGCATGAAATAATGCAATAAGAAGATGATCACTTTTATCCAGAAATCCCCACGTCACAGGCCCACCCCTGCTCGTCAGAATGTGCCATATTGACTGAATCACAGAGGTATTAAAAAGTTAAATGCAGTTGCACCAAAAGTGAAAGAGATGAATATGGTATGAACTGGCTCAATGGGCAAAATTAATTTAGGTTTCTTTAGATTTCTCTTTTTTTTTTTTTTTTTTTTTTTTTTTTTTTTTTTTTCATAAACGGTCCAAACAGTTTACCTTTGTGACCTGTTCTTTGGGAATGTTAGTGTTTTGGTAGAACGGAGCAGATGTGGTGTGTTGTTGGAGAAGCTTTAGGCTCTTTACTTTCTCCACCCTCGGCTTTTCTTCAGTGGACAATGTCTGTTCAAGCTTGCAACAACTTTGAGCTTCAAACAGAAATTTTAAACTTTCGACGTACTTTTCAGTAACTAAAATGGAATTGACTTTTTTTTTTGTTGTTGCAGTACCGTGGCTAATGAGAGACTTTTATATTTCATTGTGTATCGAGGTTGTATTTTTACTGTATTCGAATCACTTTTATGGTTTAAACTTCTAGTCTTTAATATAATATTGATGCATCTATTGATCTGTGTGTACTATAGCAGCATAGCAAATGTTGAAGTTACAATTACATCTTGTGACTGCTGAATGAAATGTTTTTTTTTTTGGTGGGGAAAAAGGAAAAAAAAAAAGATGCCAAAATCAGCAGCGCGTTATTCATCTTGCTACTTTCTGACTTCCCTGTCATGTCTGTGGCACTCGGCCCAAACCCACTGCTTCATACAGAGGTTGTGAATATTGTAAAAGTAAGCACATTTATTCGTAGCCGGACGTAAGTGATGAAAATGCAACATGGATTAACGTGATTAGTGTTCCAGTGCCTGTTTTCAGTAATTGTGTGTAATGGGCAAAAATGTTGCTCTGTGGGGCAGAGCAATAGGGTGTTTCAGTCTTTGGTCACACACAGTGGCTCAGTGTACAAGCACAGCGATATTCCAACTACTGACCTTAGTGTAGATCAAATATTCTGATTATGATGTGTACATCAGTTGCAGAGGGAATGCTTTATTCAGTCCTCTTTACACATTACAGAGCATAGCAAAGACTCAGACCCTCCGTACACCTCCCCACGCCACTGCAATTTTCGCTCCCAAAAAGTCCTTAGTATACCCACATCCCTGAAAACATGGTGCATTACTTGGGTTTGTCCTCCACACAAATCCTACTTCATTTTACATACAGCATTCCTGCTCTGTACTGAACTCTTCCAGAGCTGGTGCCATCAGTTCTTGTGATAGCAACTAGAATAGAAATAGAAAAATACTTTATTCATCCCCCGTGGGGGAAATTCAAGTTCAAATTGGAAACTAGTTACCAATCTATGAAAACGAGCAACCCAAAATAAGCAACAGTGTTCTTGTTTTGTTTTTGTTTTTGTTTTTTTTAAAAGAGAGCCCAAAGTTTGCCATTGTAAGCGAGCCTGACAACTCTGAGCATGTGTTGTGGAGCAGCCACGTGATTCTTGCAACTTACCGTGAAACCTCAAGTAGAACTCAATTGTGTGATGTTGTCGTATTAAAATACTCCACATAGGTTAATCTTATTATTGGCGACTCTAAATATGACCTCATTCGGGTTGAGGTAACAGAAAATGCTCTTTACAAGGTAGCTACCCAGTTAGAGTGAAGTCTTAATTGAGTTGATGGTGGAAAGTCTTAATTGAGTTGATGGTGGAAAGTCTTAATTGAGTTGATGGTGGAATATTGCTGTGCATGTCAGTGTAGCCATTTTTGGGTTTTGGTCTGATTAAGGGACTGTTTGACATCGTGATCCATGTGGGATTTGGAATATCATCAGACTTGTTTTTATTACAAGCTGTTATAAGATGTTATCAGAAGAGGATTTGATATCAGGAACTTCTTGCTTTTTATTGGGGGGGGGGAAGTACTTTGCTACAACTGCCTCACCTGCCGTCGTGGTTGCTGTGATTTTAAAAATGGGTTCGTGAGTTACAGTGCGTGTGTTCTGTTGACAGGGATGTTTTTGCCAATAATTATTATTAGTATTTTTTTTTTTTTTTTCAAACCAGTTACACTCAGAATCCCACTTGCATTTAATATTTTCAGGATGTTTCAATCAGCTTTTAATATTGCTGAAAAAGAAGTCTGGACGACACTAAAACAAAAGATTTTAGTGTCTCTCAACTGAATTCTTTTTTTGTTTTGTTGTTGTTGTTTTTTTTTTAATTGTCTCTATTTTATACTATGACAGTTTTTGTGTCAAACCCCCTCTCCTGTTAGTAAAGCGGCTGCTGTGCCTTTCTGCTTTCTCATGTATGCAGCAATCTGTCTATCTCACACCTGCCTATCAGTTTAAGAACATTTCATTGCTCATCAGCAGCGTGCTGGCTAAATATCAAAAGCCTACAGTGACTGGAAGTGTACATCACTGGTTCTGTGTGACTGAGTTCACTCACAAAGCCTTTCTATACTGTTGTGTGATTTAAAATTATTTGACTTTGTAATAACTAAATATTCAAAATAACTTTATTAGGGACCAGTCAGGCTTGCCCTGCGAGCTCGTAGTCGGAGATGAACACGCCCTGCAGACGAAGCTGCTGTTTTCAATGGGAATGTATTTGCACTGAATGTCTCAACATGTTTAAATTTGTTTATTTGCGCTGTCATTGATCAGCTTTTTTGTGCGGTTGTGTATTTGGTGCAGTTTTAGTGTTTTGAAATGCACATGGTCTGCCTTGTTCTGAACTGGTGATATAAACTACTTTATAGAAGAAATTAGTAGGGATTAGTTTTGTTTTATATAAATAATACTTGTGGTTTGTATCGGTGTTCACTGTGATTTACACTTGTGGGAGAAATCTGAAAAATTCACAATTTTAAGAAAGTAGTTGCAATCTTTAATTTTCAGTTTGCCGGAATAGTTTGCGGAAATTAAATTTTAAAGTGTTTAATTTCATGGCTTATCAGAACTGTAATATCAGTCCATGAGTTCAATTTAATACCATTTTTTAAAAACTGTCTTTTTAAAGAAATTGCCAAACAGTTGTTTTCATTTTTCTATTTATTTATTTTTTCCCACACCTTCAGCATCTGAAGGTGTTTACAGAGAGGAGGCACATGAATACCTGCTGTATTCAGATTCATACCTGTTGAGATGCCTCTGTGTACAAAAGATTAACAGAAAAGAGCCATGTATGGGAATGGATTAAACTGGAAGTCAGTTAAACTTTTAGTGACTATCTAAACCCTGCCATTACAAACACAAACTTTTTGTTTTAAATCACCCTAGAATGATAAAAAAAAATCTGTCAAAGTATATTTAAGTCAATATATGATCTGAAGAGTAAAGTGTCACTTTGAGGGTATTTTGAATGTGTTATCAAATTGAAATTTTCACTGAAATATCCTCTTTAAGAGCTTGATTTTCTGTCTCTTCCTCTTTCACATTTGAATAAAATCATATAATTAGTTGTTTATGTGCTCCTCCAGTTGGTTACTGTAAACACTCTTATTATTTGTAATTGTCTACACCAAGTGGCAAAAAGTCACATTTGTTTATCTGGTTTCACTGTGTGTATCTGATCTTATGGAAGTAGAAATTATTAAATATGACACTTCTACTGTCAAATGTTTCAAAGTTTGATTGTTACCCTTCTCTTGCTTCTGCCTCGTAAATACTGCCAACTGGTCCTTATTGTGCAAAACTTTTTAATTTTATGCTTCATCAAATCAATATGAAGCCTAAATAATTGTGCTATGCCAGTGGGAGCATTTAGGGTTGTGCAACACATGTCTGTGTAGGTTAACGCCCCAAAGCCCTAGTTGACTTTTTTTTTTTAATGCTCCTTTAAACAATGGTGACTGAAAGCAAAAGATACTGGATCTAGTTCTGGTTCGATGACTTTGAGTGGAGCTAATTAATGAAGAGTCACTTTTACTGAAGCTATTCCAGGATAGATAAAAGTGGAGATGTTGAGATAGATATGTACGAGAATTGTAGCCTACATAGGTTTTTACACTCACTGGCATAGCTTTTAAGATGGTAGAAAAAAAGCTGTTGGCTGGATTCAAGGTAAACGCAAGAAACCTGTGCTAAAAATAAAAGGACCAGACTCAGTGAATAATTCCCTATACTCCCTATAATATATATCAGTGAGCAGTGCTGACCAACATGTCATTGGGGTCATCAGGTGGGGACCTCCTTTCATCAGTGTTTCGTCTAGTTGGGCTCACGACACCTCCAGGAGGCTAGACAATGACCACTGGCGTCCCAGAGTCACCCCCCTAATGCCAGCCATCACTGCTCCTCACACCACAACCACCAAAATCATAGTGTTGGCATCATGAGTAAATGTGGTTCAATTACAGCCTGTCGTATTTTTCCTTTGAGTTTGAGAGCCATTATACTCTGCCCGTCCAAAAAAGAAGTTGCACTCTAATATTTCGTTGGACCACCTTTATCTTTGATTACGGCATGCGTTTGCTGTGGCATCATTTCGATACGCTTCTGCAATGTCTGCAATATTTATTCCCATCCAGAGTTGCATTGATTTTTCGCCAGGATCTTGTAGTGATGGTGGGAGAGTCGGACCGCTGTGCAAAATCTTCTCCAGCACATCCCAAAGATTCTCCATGGGATTATGGTCTGGATCAATCCATGTCTGAAAATGATCTCTTATGCTCCCTCCTCTTTCACAATTTGAGCCCAATGAATCTTGGCATGGCCATCTTGGAATATGCCCGCGCCATCAGGGAAGGAAAAAAAAAAAAATCCACTAATGGAACAACCTGGTCATTCAGTATATTCAGGTAGTCGGATGACCTCATTCTTTGGGCACATAACGTTGCATCAAAGCTGTGGTCGGCAACTTTTTTTTAGTCATAGTAGCTTGAACTGTCATGGGATTCTGGAAGTAGAATATTAAATAGGCTGTTTAGGAAAAATAACGAAATCTGTAGCTCCCTCTGAAGCCTGTAATCATGCTTGCAAAAACCGAGCGCTCCCGGCTGTTTTTAACCAATCAAGTTAGGGTGGAGCAATCCTACCTGTCAATCACAGCTTGTGCACACACTGCTGAGCGTGAGTCTGCCCCAGCTTGTGTGCGCTCACACTGGTGTGAACTCACGTGCACAACCTCGTCCACAGAGGGGGAGGGGTTTGGGGGGCGATTCGGAGCTTGTTAGAGGTTGGGGGAGGGACCTGAAAGTTGTATCCGTTCGAATTTTCCGACTTTAGACTCGTGTATACTTCGCAGCAGTGTGTCGCAGTGAGCTTGTCGCAGACACGACGCAGTTATTTTTGATTTATACCTTGAAGCGCTGTCTGCGCTATGTTAATCCCACGCCACAACGCAAGAGGGACAATCACGAACAAGCTAGGATTGTGGGTGTTACGGTTACGGAGGTCATTCAACAACAATGGCGACTGGACGAATGCGCACTTTGATTGAGATGCAGCTGATCGATCTAGAAATAGAAGAAATATTGCTACTACTGGAGCTGGCAGAAAGGGAAAGAATCGTCACGGTTAGCGTCAGCCGGTTAGCGTCAGCCGGTTAGCGTCAGCCGGTTAGCAAACCGGAAATACGCATAGTGTAGAGTAGATGTAGAGTTGACCAATCAGAGGCCTCCTTTCTCTCCTCCCTGCGGCGATGTCTGCGGTGAGTTACAATTTTGAGGAGGTGCACCAGAGTGTCTGCGTAGTGTCTGCGTAGGGGGGGGGGCATGTCTGCGTTAACTGCGACACACACGCAGACGACCTGGTTTCCGAGTATAAATCAGGCTTTAGACTCGCAATTTTGAAAACCTGCCGACTGCAGCTTTAAAACAAAACCAGGTGAAAACCAAGTATGAGGACAATTTAGGAACCATGTGATAGGGGCAATGTCATTAACCAGTCAAGCCAAAGTCCAGATAAAGCAGTAAATAACAAAGAGGGGTGCTGGGTTATATATGAGTCGCCTTTTCATTTCCAACTACCGGCCTATCAGTATCCGGGGCTGGCTTATCATTGCAAGTACTGTATGGGTCAGGTTGAATAGTTAAAAAAAAAAAAAAAAAAAAAGTTTATTTTTCTCATCTTTTCCTAAGCTCCTTTCCCTTAATCTCAGACTGAAACACAAAAACTAGAACAAAAGGATTAGAAAAAAGATGGTGGGTCACACAAACTACAAAACACAAACTTGACACAATGACTTAAACACACAGACTAAAACACAACAAAAGAACACAGACTGGAAAACGTGAAACGCAATAGAGACACTGTAACACAGAGACTTAATCACAAAGACTGTAAGGAACGGATGAAAACAAAAATAATTGAGGACATAGACTCAACTCGGACATTAATGAGACTGGAACAAGAAACTTGGAAAAACAGACAGGAACATAGATAATGAAACACTGGAAGGAGTAACTGCCATATCAAATACCCCAAAATCTTCACAGACAAAGACTGTAACACTGTAAAACACATAAAAAAACTAAACACTGAAACACAAAGACTAAAATACAAATGTATGAACGGTGTAAAACAAAGATTAAACACTGGTACAGACAGAATCGAATACAAAGATAGAACCACACATACCGAAACGCATACAAGGAAAGAAACTAACATAAAAAACGATGACCGGAACATTAATATCAGAATGCAAAGACTGGAAAAACACACTGGGCGAGAGGCAGGTTACACAGAGACGCACAAGACAAACAACCACACAAGGACACGCTCACACTCACTCCTAGGGACAATTTAGAGACACCAATTAAAGTGATACAATGTAACTTCTCAAAAAGCCCACTCTGGAGCTCCCCCTACAGGCTTGGAGGTAATGTACGGTTACACTGTCGTAAATACAACACCCTTTCACTTTCACTTTTCACGTTTGTTGACGAACCGGCGAGGAGTCAGAAGGTGCAAGCTATGTCGACCAAGAAGGTAAGAGTAATCAAATGTACCTGGGAGCGTGAGAGGGGTCTATTTGTTTTTGCGGTAGGTGTGCCAGAAAGCAAGTCGAAGTACTTCCGCTCAGCTCCCGGGCCGCCACCGGGCCGCCACCGGGCCGCTCCAGCAAAGTTACATAGCGCAGTTTTTCCAACTCAGACCCCCGAAGGGCATAGGAGACAGGCCAATGGTAATATTAAAACTCATTCTAGCCACACAAATTTTTTCAAGCTGTTATTTTAAGGTAGAAATGTTACATAGTATTGCTTTAAAATAACATGCATGTTTTTGGACAGTGGGAGGAAGGCCACGCATACGTGGGGAGAACATGCAAACTACACACAGAAAGGCCCCGGGTGGGGATCGAGCCTGGTACCCTCTTGCTTACAAAATGGAACCAAATTTGAAAAAACAAGGAACATCAAGAATGAAACGCAGCAACTGTAGCATCCAAACAAAAGCATAAACATGTGAACGCACAGACTTATACAGAAAATATTAAATGGAAACTGGAACACGTCATTTAAAAAACACAAACTTGAAAGCAAAGATCTTTTCTGGCGTAGAAATAAGGTACATAGAATCAAGATAACGGATTTCTGGAAAGACGTTATTGTCCGTGCTCCACAGATTCTTTGGACGGTTGCAAAAGCCTCGTTTCCACTGTCAGTACGGTTCGGGTCACTTCGTATCGGTACGGTACGGATTGGGTCGCTTTGGGGTCAGCTTTGCGTTCCCACTGTACAAAGGGGACCCTCAGGGGTGGGCGGAGTGCATGCCGAAGTGTAAATAGCATCCATCATTTCGAACCACCTCCAATGTTTTCGGTCCACGCCGCTCCTGCTGTTGTGGTCCTTGATCCACCGGTAATCACTCCGAAGCTTCTTCACCTTAATGCGACACTGGCTCGCGGTCCTGTTGAAACCACTCTCTGCCATTTTTGCGGCGATCAGCTGGAAAACTTTTTCGTTTCGCACAACGCCATCGAGCTCCCGCTGCACAGCCTCCTCGCCAACAACGGAGAGCAGAGCCTGAAACCGGTCCTGTGTGCTTGGTACCCCAAGCAGAAAGGTTACAAAAATGGTAACGGTACCATGGGACCAGTACGTTTCGTGGTCGTGGAAACACTGAAATAAGCGAACCGTTCTGAACCGACCCGTACCGGACTGCATAGTGGAAACGGGGCTAAAGATCCCACTTGAAATCAACAACCGGTGGCGTTGGACTGGGAGGGGTAAATTGTGCTGTTTACCCAGGGCCCCCTGCAGGTTGGAGGCCTTTACAATCTTATAATATCATATTTATTATCTTTGTCTTACACCATACCATGGGAAAAATATGCGTGATAACTATTGATCAAGTCAGCATGGAGGCCCACCAAGATGGTTTATACATGGGGACCTGAATTTCGTGTTACGTCCCTCCCAACAACTTTTAATTGACAACTCTATCTATTTGTAATACTCGCAATACATCCTACAAGTTACAGTGGCAGCCATATAGAATGTTTTGCCACTCAGGGGCCGTCAATTCAAGCACACTAAATGTGTCTAGATAGAACAAAGGCGGGTACATACCACTTTTTCAAGAAAATACAGGTACAAGGCAAGCACATACTGGGCAGCACAGGAGAGTAGATCATTTGAGGTATTACCGTTGTTTTTTGTTTTTTTTGTAATTCCAATTCAGTCCAGAACTACACATTATCAATGGTGGAATGCAAATTAACATATGACAAGAGCAATATCAAGGCACAGAAGTTCAAAATGGCTTGATGTTGACTCTTCACCCTCATTTGTTGAATTAATCTATGAATATGTTGATCTCTGCCAGCTGACACTGGCCTTCCCCGTTTAATCTAAGTTTGTTATGCTATGTTTAGCACTTCTAATAGATAGCCAGATAGCCGTTCTCTAGAAGAGAGAGCTAAATTCAGATCATATGAAAGTGGAAGCATCAGAAAAGTGAAATATCAATTTTCTATTAATGCTTTGAAAAGTATTAGAAGGGCACTGTTTGCCCACCGAGAGCTGTCGTGAGCAAGCGTCCAACCTAGGCTCGTTTCACGCTTTCATGCAAGTTTCCATCTGTGGCACTCTCAGTCTCTGCAGATAGACATTTTTTCAACGTGGACAACAGTGGTGTAGTCCTGCAAAAGACTAATGACACAAAGGCTCTGATTCAATTCAATTCATTTTTATTTATATAGCACCAAATACAACAAAGGCACTTAGATGATAAAGTCCAATTCAAGCCAATTGGAATTCAATTAATTGTAATCATAATTATTCGTAAAATATTCCAATTCATTCATATAGAACCAATTCAAAAACAATTTCCTAACTAAGGAAACCAACAGATTGCACTGAAACTTTGTTTTCGGTCCAATCCCTGAGCGTGCCTGAGGCGACTGTGGAGAGAAACGACTCCCTTTGACTCCTGATGATAACACTTTGATTGAATACTGATTGGTTGAAAGTTAGCTCAAGCTAGCTAGAGGCAGGAGGGGCGAACAACAACCGATTTCACAAAACAAAAGGAATGCCTGAAACCATAAAAAGCAAAGGGGCACAGAAGAAAAAACAGTGACCATAGAAAAACTGAACAATCATTATTAAAAGTTGACAAATTATGTAAAAATGGCTTTTTTTTTGTTCTTGGGAACATATATATTAGGGTGCCTGAAGTCACCAGCATTATTTAATTTTTTTTCTCTTTCTGCTGTGTTTGAAAGTTCCTCATTTTTCTCATCCCCCATTCCCATTTTGATTTCCAAAGTATGCCACCTGTTTCTAAGCCTCAACCTACGAGCCCCGCCCACAAGCATCCACCCTAATAGACCTGTGCAGCTGTGCTTGGAAATGTTCTTCTGTCAGCTGGAGTGAGGAGCATGCATTTTACATCTACCTTCCGCCTAGATATAGGCAGAGATGGGACCAAGTCACACATGTGCAAGTCTCAAGTCAGTCTCAAGTCTTAGCTTTCAAGTTTCAAGTAAGTCCCAAGTCTTAGCTTTCAAGTTTCAAGTAAGTCCCAAGTCTTAGCTTTCAAGTCTCAAGTAAGTCCCAAGTCTTAGCTTTCAAGTCTCAAGTAAGTCCCAAGTCTTAGCTTTCAAGTCTCAAGTAAGTCCCAAGTCTTAGCTTTCAAGTCTCAAGTAAGTCCCAAGTCTTAGCTTTCAAATCTCAAGTAAGTCCCAAGTCTTAGCTTTCAAGTTTCAAGTAAGTCCCAAGTCTTAGCTTTCAAGTCTCAAGTAAGTCCCAAGTCTTAGCTTTCAAGTTTCAAGTAAGTCCCAAGTCTTAGCTTTCAAGTCTCAAGTAAGTCCCAAGTCTTAGCTTTCAAGTCTCAAGTAAGTCCCAAGTCTTAGCTTTCAAGTCTCAAGTAAGTCCCAAGTCTTAGCTTTCAAGTTTCAAGTAAGTCCCAAGTCTTAGCTTTCAAGTTTCAAGTAAGTCCCAAGTCTTAGCTTTCAAGTCTCAAGTAAGTCCCAAGTCTTAGCTTTCAAGTCTCAAGTAAGTCCCAAGTCTTAGCTTTCAAGTCTCAAGTAAGTCCCAAGTCTTAGCTTTCAAGTCTCAAGTAAGTCCCAAGTCTTAGCTTTCAAGTTTCAAGTAAGTCCCAAGTCTTAGCTTTCAAGTTTCAAGTAAGTCCCAAGTCTTAGCTTTCAAGTCTCAAGTAAGTCCCAAGTCTTAGCTTTCAAGTTTCAAGTAAGTCCCAAGTCTTAGCTTTCAAGTCTCAAGTAAGTCCCAAGTCTTAGCTTTCAAGTTTCAAGTAAGTCCCAAGTCTTAGCTTTCAAGTCTCAAGTAAGTCCCAAGTCTTAGCTTTCAAGTCTCAAGTAAGTCCCAAGTCTTAGCTTTCAAGTCTCAAGTAAGTCCCAAGTCTTAGCTTTCAAGTCTCAATTAAGTCCCAAGTCTTAGCTTTCAAGTCTCAAGTAAGTCCCAAGTAATTTTTTCTTGGGCAAGTCAAGTCCTGTAATAGGTCAGGTCAAGTCAAAGTCAAGTCACCTTATTAATGCAATTTTACCTGCAGAATCTGATCTTAATAAAGTGAACAGACAACATCATTGGCCAATGTGTCCAACCTGTCCACCCTGCATCACATCAAACTAACGTTAGCTAAGTACCGATTAGGCTAACAGGATAATATTAGCTAATTTGACAAGCATTCACTGGTCAGAATGGATCTTCAAATGACGAACAAAGTTCGAAGTTATGCTAGATGCTTAACACGCAAGCCATTCAAGTCATCGTGTCTCAAGTCAAGTCAAGTGCCGAGTCTTTAACTTCCAAATCCGAGTTGAGTCTCAAGTCTTTTATTTTTTGTCAAGTCAAGTCACAAGTCATCAAAACAGCAACTCGAGTCGACTTGAGTCCAAGTCACAGTGACTTGAGTCCCCATCTCTGGATATAGGAGCCAAGTGGATAAACTATATTTGAGGGTAATGTTGCAGCAAGAGTTAGCTAAAGACTGTGTATGTGCAGCAAGCATGTTTCATTGGACTGGTTTAACAACTTGGTCAGTTCAAAGCTGAACTGAAGAAAATTGAGATGCACTGGGGGATTAGTTCCAACTGTCAGCGTCTGAACTTTAGAAGACGTAAATGTTAGTATCTTAGAAATAATTCATCGTGATTTATTTTTAATGTATTTTTTTCGTGTAGAAGTAGCCAACGCTAACAGCTTAGGTAATGAAGATGTTACACCAACGTTGATGAAGTTTATGCTGTTACTTTTTGAAAGATTATCATTATTAAGATTGACAACGTCATAACGTCACTTAGTTAACTGATTGTTTTGCAGTTGATGGTTCTGTAATCCAGAGAACCTGCAGCTGTATGGATACTGCCAGTCCTCTACTCATACTAACTTACTAACTCACAGCTACACTGCTAAATTATTTCCCTCTCGGATCAATAGAGTAACTATCTATATTTTCATATCGGGCTGAAGTGTTTTTGGTATGACTGAAGGAATAACTTCCTTATGTTTGTATTTACGCCATTAAACTACACAATGAATGCCCATACTGTGTACATATATATATATATAAATATATATATATACACACACACACATATATATATTAACCTTTAGAAAAGCAAACTCAGACCTTACGTACTTTCTGGAGTAAGGCCTACAGGTACATGTAGCAATTCCTGATTTTAATCAGTGGAGGGTGGTGTTTCTCTGCTGTGTGAAAACTATCAAATTCAATGACATCACTTTGTCTGCAGTTACATCAGGCTCAGGTTCAGGTGAAGATGAGGGACCAACGACAACACAAAAATGCTACTGTGATTGATTTATTTGACTTTTTTTTTCCATTTTTCCTTCAACTTCAAGGTCATGTGCCTGCTGCCAGAGGCACATTACCCAAAGTGACATCATTGTGAAGTCAGGAGAGTATGACATCATCTTTGAGATGCTCCAAATGATATCACAGTGACTTTTATGATATTGGCTTCAGCTTTTGCATTTTGAACTCTTTTTACATTCTGAACATTCAAATTATAATTTGAACATTAACTATTACTGACTTTTAAGTATCTTTCTTCTTCTTTTTTTCCCATCTTTTTGTCCATCTCACCAGGCTTTCCAGGTCCTGCCATGAGCAGAGTTGTCACTATATCCAGCATCTTTCCGTCCTTCTTGCACCCACCTATGCCGCTACTTCCTCGTGTTTTCTGGTGTTAGCACCACACGCTTCTATTTCTGATACAGAAGGGCTTCTCACAGGGATTGTATTCAGCTTGCCTTTACAAGGTAGCTCATTTTAGTGAGGATGGTGAGAGCAAAGATTCAAGCTATGTTGTGGTGGCAATTATATAGTGGTTCAGACTAATCAGAGTCCTTTGCTGCCAGCATTGTCCAGCTTTTAGCTGTAATAAGTGGGAGGGTGCAAAACATTTCTAATTGAGCACCCACTCCTCAAAACAAAAATGCTCCAACTCCTTCAAGTTGGATGGGTTCTGATGGTATACAGCAATCTTTATGTCATACCACAGATTGTTTTTTTGTTTTTTTTAATCAAACTGAGGGCTATGATTCTGACTTCCTGAGACATTTAAATGGTTCCCCTTAAATCACTACATTAGTATGCTTGGAGCCTCTGTCCCAGTTTCAGTAAAGTGAAATAGGTTTTCCTCAAGAATATCTGTGTTCAGCACCATCCATCATTCCTTTAATTTAGTAACATTTCTGAGGCCCATCTTGTGAAAGCATCTCCACAGCATGATGCTGCCACCACCAACTCGGGATGGTTTCCTCAAGGTGATGAAAGACGTCGGGTTTGCCCCTGCTGTAGCATTTTGTGGAGTTGCCATGATGTTGGTTATCTCAAAACATGCTGTTGTTTTTCTTTTTATTTCCAGCATTTTGCTGTGTTTTTTCTGGTCACCCTGCCAAAGGCTTTAAGTGTCCTATAGTGGTCCTATGGACAGACCCAAGAGTTTTGGTCATCTGCCCTTTCTTGACAGGTTTGTTCTGTTGGGGTATTCTTTTGATTTTCTAATTGTGAATTTGACGGTTCCCTTTTTTTTTTTTTAAATCAAGTTTATAATCAATTTTATGAACCAAAATTGGTGGAATATGCTGTCCTAGACTGTTCCTATCATGAAATTTTACTAGGCTAATCTAATATGATGAACAAAATTAAGATTGAATGTATGAGTATATCAGCATTTTGACACAATTTTACTGAAAGGACTGCGGTGCTTAAATAAGTTTAAAAAAAACTATTAGCATGACAAAGCTGTTGATGCCATAAATCCGAGATCACTTGACACAAATGGGATCATTTGAGGTTGTCTTGCTCTATGACACTCACACCAGATTATTTAAGTTATTACCTGTTACTGTATTGTCACCCCTGAGCTCAAATGCAAAGGTGTCCTGTATGTATTTGTGGTATTTTGTCATGGTATGTTTGCATTTCATAAAAACTGAATAAAAAAGGAGACACATCAATTAAAAAGTGAAGCCCCTAAACAAAACATCTGGCTTTAAATTACGACCTTTAACATAGGTTTACAAGTGAAACTCTACCAATGTTGCTCTTTCAGGTCAACATGACATGAAGTTTAGCGAATAAGGTACATTTCTGTGAAATCCCATTTATGTATTGTACTGTTGGTGTTGACTAGCGATCTGGAGGATTTTAAATCACGAGTGTCCTTAAATCTCTAAAAGTGTTACGCTGATTAAACCCGCAAAGCTGTGGTTAACTAGCTCCAGTGGCCCCCTGCAGGGGGTGGGGGTCTCTAAAATCCTGGAATGAAAAGTTTTTTTTGTGCTCCATTTTAAAAATTTTAATTACTTAATGTCATAATGAAAGCCAATCTGGCTGAGTGAAGTAGTGAGAGACTGAATTTTTCATTAACAATAATGATGGATGTTCTTTAAGGGTCCTGTCACCCCTCTAAAATTGTGCAAAATGGTATAGTCCACACCTGTCGGTTCAACAGAGTTGTACATATGGAGTGCAGCCAGACGGGCGGGGGGGGGGTCATGTCTTTCCCTAAGAAAGGGAAAACTGGATACCAGAAAAGGAAAGAAAGAAAGAAAAGAGAGGGAGAGAAAATGAAATGAGGGGAACCAGCTTCTTACTAATTTCTTTGAGAAGAGATGTGAGCAGCACAACTGAACCAACACAGTTTGGGCTGATATCAGCAGCAGTTGTGTCAGATGAAGGCAGCACTTAGGCTTCATTTAGGGACAACACAGATTAATTACTATCAGAAATTCATCAATCGATATTTTAACCCTTCCCAAATCATTAGGCCTACATATTTAGCATCAATGGATTCCTTGTAATTTCAGGATTGCCACTGCCATCACACTATCTGAAAACCGAATGCACCAGACCCCCCAAAACTGTAATGTTAATAACAAATAATCTACCATCATTTAGAAGTGAATCAAATGAAACAAGAGGAAGAGAATATTCCAGCTTTAAGGCCATAATGAATTATTAATTAAGGCAGAGTCTAATTAATATATGAGTGAAGTCTGGCCATTTTACTTTTATTATTCTGCCTATTTCTGCCCTACAAAGCCAAAGAGCAGTAAGTGCAAAAACCCCAAACTGAGAAAAACAGCTTTTTGTGTTTTTTTTACACCAAGTAAAAGTTTTAAATTATATTTAACAACAAAACGTATTATTAGATAGATTAAAGCTATGGTAGGTAATCCTAGAGAGCTAGCAAGAGAGCTAGCAAGATTCGAAAGTGTCCCCTCCTCTAAGCTCCACCCCCCCCTCCCCATTCCGTCAGTGCTTCATCCAAAGCCAGTGGAACCGCATGCGCACATGGAGCAGGGAGCCGGCAGAGGGGGGCGTAGGCAGAAAGCAGAGGCATCTGATTGGTTTTTTGTAGGCGACCAATCCGAGATCAGCGTCCGCTGATCTCGGATTGGTCAGCTTTTTCTCAGTCCTGCAGCTGCCACAGAGGTCTGATTATTTTCGTCCCTTTTTCTAAATACATCTTGTATAGATTTCTCTCAGGATAGACGGACCATTTCACCCAGTATTACAAAATGTGTTTCTGAACAGGATTACCTACCATGTCTTTAAAGTAAGGTGAACACCACCCTTTTAGTTTTTTTACATTTTTGCTAAATCTGGTAATTTTATAGGCTATACTGCGTTTTGCCTTTGTATTACTGCTTAAAATTACACACGCATACATAATGGTATTGCAGTAAGATGACCAAAATCACTCTTTTTATGGAAAAATCAGTAGGCACGCACAATATTTTTGATGTAAAAATGTTCCTTGATGCCTAAGCAATGGAACAAATGTGTATTTTGTAAACATTAGTGTAAAAATGAAAATTCTCTCTCTCTCTCTCTAATTCCCTGGTTAACAGTTAATTTCTAATTACCACCTTTGTTTAACTCGAAACTAATGGAGCAAGTTGTAATACTACACAAGTTCTCTCTGATTTCTCTAATGTCTCTCTAGCTACCAAGCATATGAGAAACACTAGTTAGCAAGCTAGCTAGTTGAACCTAGCACAAGACAAAACAAATGTAATTACAATTTCTCAAGCTATGCTGCAGGACTATGTTTAGAAAGACATTAGATAAACTATTATGCATATTTACTTTGCTCTATTAGATTCTTATAATTGCTAATAAATGCACACTTTCAAGAAAAAGCTAGGTAGCATACCTTGAGAAAGTGTGAATTGGCCTACACTTACTAATTAGCAATCGCAATTAGCATTTTCTTTGTTCTTTGTTCATTTTCTTGCCTAATCCTTGTAAACGTGCAATCAGGCACAATTTCTGTATGGCCTTTCAAGTTTATGCTGCTTGGGAGTGTAAAGAAAGTGTATTAGCATTAGCAATCGCGATTAGCATTAGCAAACACAATTAGCATTGTTCTGGTACAATAATTTCCTCTACCAATGTTTACAAACATATAAAGATTGCAAAACATCATAGTTTTTTTAATGCCATACTTAAGGTATGTTGCCTGACACTTTCTAGAAAGTGTAAACACACTTGTTAGCATTCACATCACTTTTTATATATAATAAAACCAAGGCAGACAGCAGCAAGGGCAAGTTGAACCAAGGCAGACAGCAGCAAGGGCAAGTTGAACCAAGGCAGACTGCAGCAAATATGAAGGCAAACTGCAGTAAAAGCATGTAGAACCAAGGCAAACTGCAGCAAAGACACATACTGCACTTTGGCTTGGTTTTACTCTACTTTTCTATACACACTGCAAATTAAAATCACAAATATTTACATGAAACTGTTTATTGATCAACATACAATTTTAACAGATTGAAGAGCTGACCCTGCACTTTGAATTTCTGCAAAAAAAAATTTTTGAAAAAAATCACATACTGCTCTTTGCCTTTGTAGGGCAGATTTATTATGCGTTTCTCAATATAGAGGTTAAACTAAGAATGTTATTATTCTCTTTGTCTTACGCCATACCATGGGAAAAATATGCGTGAGAACTATTGATCAAGTCCAGCATGGAGGCCCACCAAGATGGTTTATAGGGCCCAGAATTTCGTGCTACGTCCCTCCCTAACTCCCATATAGACTGTTAGAGGTATCTGGCATCACTAAAGTCGCATAAAATACAAATAAAAACACAGTATATGAGTAAATGTGCTCCTTGCACGGATCTGTGTGATGATGTTATTGTTCTACAGGTTGACATTCAGCCTCTTTCTCTCTTTCTGTGGGTGTGCTGATTCCCCGCCCACTGTTTTTTCCTCCACATTCATATCCCGTCTATAGGCTACTAGAGCCACATCCCAGGCAGGCATTATCCTCCAGATAAATCTTTTCCCGTCTTCTACTAGCAGAGACTACTCATCTGCAAGCAACCAAAACACTACGCCATTCTCCGGTAGGCTACGTTTTTCTTTTTCTTTTTCTCCCTTTCGCCTTCCTTTTGGACAGACAGCGGTTTCATGCTCTGCCGATTCACATTCTATGCATCTGCCGGGACTGTTTGGGAGGACGTCGGCGCCGATCGCAATGCATTGCGATGCAGAGATAGGGAATAAAGGTAATGATATGTGTTTAAACTGCACATTCTGAGCTGAACGCAGCAGCAGCAGGAGCGGCAGTATCCGGTGCGGGTAGAGTACAGGGAGGTGGCGGAGTTTCTGTGCACACCACTGGACGCTGCAAACCGAAGTGCCTCTGCAGCGCCGCAGCTTTTCGGAGGGATACCGTCCCGTTACGTGACAACAAGCCCAAAGCTCGATCGGTTAGGGAGGGGGGGGGGGGCAACGCGGCACCCCGCCCGTCTCGCCTCATTTGGACTGCAGGGATAACGACCTAACCCGTGAAATCACAGCGCAGAAACCACCAGCAGGGTCTCGCTGGCCGCCCCGTCACCGCTTTCCTCCATACCGCACCTCTGCGTCAAAGGTAGGCTCTGCGAGACAGTGTGCTGCCTGGAATGGAGGCACCGTAGGGGTTCATACTCCCAGCGGTGATAGTGGTAATGATGACGCTTTAAAGCAGCCGAATTTGTCATTACGCAAATGCAGCACCGCTGTCCTCTTTTTTCCCCCCCTGCTCAGTTTGTATTATTGTTGTGTAGTACTTGAGGGGATGAGTGAAGGACTTTGGTTTCATGCGAGCGCCTTGTGAGAGAGATGCGTTAAAAGAAAATGACGTAGGGAATTCCCACAGTAATCCAATAGCGCGAGATGACACCTGCACATTCCGCCAGTGCAGTCCATGATGGCCTGCTTAGCCATGTGCGCAAAGCGGCTGCGTGCGGCCTCGGCAGCGCGCAGATGGACCAGAAATGATTCAATTTGGAGACAAACTGTTATGTAACGGAATTTTTGCTGACGCTATTCTGCCATAAGCGGGGGTTACCTTCACGTCTGCTCTGTTGTGTTGGAAATGGCCTGTGTTTACAGATTGGTTATCACCGAGCCCAGTGTCAACAATCAACTGTAATAATCGAGATTGGATTGCGCTATGTTGGATTAATCATTTTTTAACGTTTTTTTTTTGTCAAGGCAGAAACTGCAAATCTGCAAACATGCTCGGCTTTTTAAAAAGTATGATACATTAGACAAACCTGATATCCCATTTGAACAAGCACTAATAAGGAATTGCTATCGTCCCGATAAAAAAAAAACTGGGTAGATTTCACAAAGTGTGTGACTATTTTGGTTCTGACAGCTGTGCCAGAGACTGGTAAGAAAATCTAGAAATCTTAAGAAAATTTTAAACCTTCTGGTTAAAAGTGATTTGCAAAAACAAAACACAGTGTTGACAAACTGAAAATGTAGTTTGAAGCTTTAATGCCAAGAGGACCTGTCCTTTAGTATCACTGGAGCTCATGCTTAAACAAAGCTGATCAAAATGGAAGATTTGGGGAGTGTGAAGGATTGCCTCTAGTTTATTTGTTGTCTTTTAGAAGAAGATACCTGTGTTTAATGGGGAGGGAAGGGGTCTCAACAGACAAGTCGACTCTGATATTTTCACTTGTGCTACTCTGTAAGACCCCCTTCACTGGATGTGTGGATATGTTTGATACTCTCCCGACCTACATCTCTTGGAATCTAGTTTATTGTATAACTGCCAGAACAGGACAATTTACAGTTATTCTTAAGTCTTTCCAATTCTGGGTTTTTAGTTGCCTAAATCTTTTGCGCTTCTTTTGGGCTGTGTTGGGCACTCTAAAATCCACCCAAGGGAAAAATCCAACATAAAGGTAAAAAAACATCCATATACTAGGCTATACACAACTCAAGTTATTAGTGTTAGTAAACTGGTGCTGAAAGTCTCTGAATACCTTTTTGCTTGAAAATTCCTCAACATTTTTGGTTAGTGACAATTGTTTTCTGTGGTCAACAGACATTTTGAATTTTAAGTTGATGTTAGGATTGTCTCCTGGAGTCATTTTAAACAGATAGCAATGGTCTCCTAGCCTGGGAATTCCCATGCTGCTTTGCGTGCGGTTTCATTCACACTGTAAAGTCAGCCTGGAAACCACCACCCTTATTTTTGCCTGAGTTAGGGAACCAATCACAGAACCGGGGGGGGGGGGGTGTGGCAAGACGATGACGACGTCTATGCGCTACACCGAAGCTTGTAGAGTGTTAATCCAACATGGCAGCGGACACAACGTTACCGTTCGATGCAGCCTTAGAAAGTGTTTTAAGTAGCTTAGAACGCAAGTTTACTTTTAAAAAAGAGCAAAGCGTCTTCTTCTTCCTCGTCGAATTTCTGTCGCTCTACATACGTCATCTGGTATAAGTGATACAATTGGCTATGAATCGCACGCAAAGCAGCATGGGAAGAACCAGACGCCATTTGATAGATATTCGTAGCGCCCAATAAACGGCTCTAGGCATTCGTAAACCACGCCTCAAATACGACAAAATGCACACCTAGTTCCCAGACAAACCATCTCATCGAGATGTGGACGCGTCAGCCAGGCTAATGGTCTCCAGTGGTTGGGCGCATTCCAGGAATGAAATAAGACAATGGTCTGTCGTGAACTGAAAGCAACTGGAACACCAGCATCATTGTCTATAATATAAATTGCATATATAATTGCACATATTATTATAATATTGCATATAAATGCAACTTAAATATTATGTGGACAGAATTAAATTCTGCCCAAGAAAGATGTTTCTGTTCCACATTTGCACGTTTGAGCTCAGAAATCGTTCTGAAGGAAGGGTTTTGTTAAAAAATGGCTAAAGGTGTATATCGAGGAGTAATTGTGAGACCACAACAACACTGTACTAGCTGTTACTCAAGATGATAAAGGGTTGCACAAAAAAGGATCAAATAATGAGCGAATGCCACCTCAGAATTCCTCAGCTTCACGTCAGACCCATCAGTGAGACATGAAACTAATGAAAGATAAGTTTCTTTTCGAAAAGCCTTCCCAAAGTCCTGCTGTCAGTACTGACAAAAATAAATTGAAGAGAGGCCAAATATTCAACCGAAAGCTTGTTAATGGCCACCAAAAGTATGTGGTCAAGAAGAAACTTGCTAAGAGACATTAAAAAAATCTTTTTTTAAACTTTATATTTAATTTAATTGTAAAACAAATAGCAAATAGCATATTCAAATTAATTGAATATATTCTCAATCCCCCAGTCTCCCAATTTTCTCCCATTACCACTGACGTCACTTTTGCCTTCACTTCCCACATCTTTTTAACTTCCTTTTTCAGCCCTTCTTATCCTTTTAGCGTCATGTGTTCCTGTTGCTTGGGGTTGCTACATCTTTCACCACCGCCTTCTTCCACAGTTTGTGGACCACCGTAATGTCCGGTTGGTTAGCATGTGTCTCATTAATCAAAACACCTTTTTAAGTCAGGCGGCATGGCGAGGCCTTACTCACTTTACAGGCTGTAAAAAATGTGGGATATAAATAGAATTAGCTGGTGAGTCAGGCTTTAAAATGGGAAGTGCACTCTGCAGGAATGTCACTTACCCCTTCACTTCTTTATGCATACCTCAACAATAATGCATGATTAACGTAACAATTTAACATTTATTTTCTGGCTTTTGTTTCCCTTGAGGTGCTCAATGATCCTTCAACTGATCTTTTGTTTTTCAGTCAGACAGTGTAGCTAAGAACACAGAATAAGTATCATGTTTACATTAAGTGAAATATTCCTGTTTGCTTTTCCGTCTTTGTTCTATTGAAGGAAATTGTCTCTACGTGTCTCCATATGTTTGCCTGATGCTTCAGCTATCTTTGGAACTTTTGGATTTGAAACCTAAAACGTAACATTGTAACGTGTCTCAGAGACTCTGTTAGCCACACATGGAGTTGTCTTAAATTCAAACAAAAGATTTTAACAAGCTAATTTGGCTGAATAAACAGTGCTGTGGTTGGAAAGGACAGAAGTATTCAAATGCCTCCATATACTTTCCCATGTGTTACTAATTCCAGACATGTGCTTCCACAGCAATGTGTTTAGGGAAATGCCCTGAGCGGGACAGAGCTACACCCTGTCTGGGAAGTGGCAACACTCTAGCTTTAATGCCAGACCTAAAAAACTACAACCTCAGACAAGGCCTCATTGCTGTGTTGTGGTCAGGTTGCACATTGTATCTTCACTTCTCAGTCAGAAATACTGTGTGTACAGCATGGATAAGAAGCACTGTGTATGGTTTTGTCAGTGGGTGCTTTATTTGTGTTGGAGAGTCTTCTTCTTATTGTGAGTCATAATAAGACCTGAGTGGCACTGTGTGGGTGTGTGTGCCAGCTCTCAAGGTGCCCGTTCTGTCAGGCAGTAAAGTACTGCAGTCACCTCCACGGGGGCACAGAGGGGTCCCTCTGCTGACACCAACAGACTCTCGCACAGAGGAGCAGGAATCACTGAACTCACATCAAGGCACCTGCAGCTCATCACACAGATCCAGACGGCAAAAACACAAGGGTTAAAATAAGTGAATATTACATTACATTAAATTACGGTAATTTTGCAGACGCTTTTATCCAAAGCGACTTACAATAAGTGGGTTCCACATCGGTAGGCAAAAGAACTTCAGGTCACAAGAAATCATAAGTAAAACCAAACAGCTAAGAGCATAACTAGTGCTAGAGTCAGCGCGGTAAGTTAGGTACCTAGACAAATGGGAAGACAATTTAGAAAACAAATAAGCGCGTAAGAAGCTGGGACGAAACAGGTGATGTCCTAAGAGGGCGGATCAGGGTAGTGTTTGCTGAAGAGATGGGTTTTCAGCCTGCGGCGAAAGATGGGCAGCGACTTAGCTGTCCATTATTAGTCTATCGCAGTATAAAAATAATAATTTACTCCTCTGCCATGAATTGCTTTGTCTTAGCTTATCAGAAAACCAAAGATATAACACTGTTTTAGAAGTAGTTCAAATCTTGTGTTAACTGTACATATAAACACAATGCAATGTTAAGAAACCATGTCTCACCTTGATGATCCTCAGATTAGGAAAGGCAGAAATCCTCTGATTTGATGAAACAAAGATTAAACTCTTTGGCCACATTTCCAACAGTGTATATGTAAGAAACCAGGAACTCATATAATTCCTACTATCTTTTCCTGCTAAATTACTATCTTTACATTACTTTACATTGTTAGATGTAAAGCCAATGATTTTCTTTGAGGAAGCTCTTCTTTTTTGCCTCTCAGTAGCCTTGATTTCTTGATGGAAGATGGTCTTTGCATCTTCTGTGGGTTGGGGTCACTTAACAATACAATCAAGAAGACTGTAACTTAATCTGTGACCTCACAGAAGATGTCAACAGTTCAGATAACATCCCTATGACGGCGGGCATGTGCACTAGTATTTAAGAGGTGAAATTATAAGTATATAAATGCAAAAAAAGAAAGCACCCCCCAAAAACCTGTTTTTGCGTGTGTCACTGTGGCAAATTGTGTGTCGGTTGATGTGACAACAAAATAACCAAAGCAATTTAGGTTGAGTGTGAATCAATGAAATGGGGAACACTTAAAAAGCTCAATGTTCTGAACACAGACAATGTGAACCTACGGGCGAAATAAGTATTTTTGCTGTTTTCATTTATTTGTTTTTGCGGTTTTCAATCATTTTGGCTCTAGGGCACAGTGGATTTGAATCTGATTTGATTTCTTCTGAATCTCAACAAACATTTAGGCTTGACCACAGAAACATGACCCAGGCAGTTGTTTCAGTGCTATAAAACAAACACACATGGACATTGAGTGGGGAATTGTTCTAAACATAATTTGCCGCTGCAGGTCTTTGTGGAGATGTGTATGATACTGCATGGCACTGACAAAACATTTTCAGCACACATGTGTAAGCAGTAGAGAGGCATAGCCATCCTAGAATTTTGAGGAATCCGTATGTTGTCATACTTTTGGCATGGTGTGTGTAAGGGCTTATAGATACAGCCATAATGCTAACATTGTGCCTGTCACATGGGCCAAATTTACACAGCCTCTGCTTTCATTTTGAAAAAGAAAAACAACAACAACAAAAGACAGCCTATCACATAGAAGCATAACGCCCAAAATATATTAAAAAAAAATCCTCAATGTCCTCCTGTTAGAGGAATGTTTTCTGAAGATTGTCTCCCAGAAAGAAAGTGCAAGAAAAACAGCAATCCAGCACAGTCTAGTGTTATTATTAGATCCTGTGCTGCAGATGTGTTTCCTGTTTAGAATACACTGCCAGGGATGCATAGTACAAATTGCCAAATTTTTGCAAAGTAGATGTCAACATCATAAACATCTATTAATATCCTGAAAGAGAATGGTTAGAATCGGGAAAACGATTTCACTTTGTGGTTGTCATATGACACGTTTTCTATATTTGCTTCCTGAGAGGCAATCACTAATCCAGGTCAAACTGCAGAGCGGAGTAGTTTGGATTATAATAGAACGTGGAAGCTTTTCAAAAGAAAAAAAGACTGGATCTATTCCAGATTGCCTGATGCCTTCGTATGAGATCTTGTCCTTGCTGTAATTGGTGCACAGACTCCTCATTCGCTCTATTATGAGTGGAATGGCTGCATCTCCCACTAGACATTAGTGTTAGACAATGCCTGGCAAAGATTGGAGGAGGGCAAATTTTGGGCCATAGATGCACTTACATAAAATTACATATACACCAGTTACATATACACCTATTTTTAATTTATTTATTTAGTTTTCCTTCAACTGAGTAAGCCTCTGCGTGGTGATGGATATGGCCCCTCCCCGCTAGTGCTATATGATTGCATATAAGGCTTTTTGCACACGTGAGCTGGATTTATGTACTTCTGCATCTGTGATGAAGGTTTTATTCTCCCATAAATCCCTCTGAGGTTTGTGTGTGTGTGTGTGTGTGTGTGTGTGTGTGTGTGTGTGTGTGTGTGTGTGTGTCGGGGCCACGCTCTGGTAATCTTGTTGAGTCAGGGGCTTCCAGGCTTTCTTGTGTTAAATGCAACAGATTTTATTTCAACATCATACCTTGGAAAGACAGCCAATCCACATGCAGCGATGCTGAGGTCATTTCATCATTTACTTTCAAAATGCAAAGTAAAGTGAGTCAATTGATTTTGACATGCAAGTGGTTTGACTTAGTTTTTAATCCAAATTTACAAACAATAATTGGTAAGTTTGACATTTGTCAGAAGGATCATCTCATCTAACTTTGTAAAAAGAAAGGCAGACTAAGGTCTTTTCTTGTGTTAGATACATAACTTTATGTTACATCATTGGCTTCTTCAGTCAGTCATCAGCAATGGCATTCATTCCCACATTGGTTACTTTTCTGCAAACTTCCTTCAGATATGCCCATGAAAGTGACAGAAAGAGCCACAGTTAACAGTTAAACTGTTAGTTGAATATCAATAATATATATCATGGGGATGGCCCTGTGACGGACCGGCGACCTGTCCAGAGTGCACCCTGCCTCTTACAGCTTATCCCGGTCCCGGTTATTTTGCCTATTTGAGTACTATTGGGGGCTGGATTACTGGTGTGGTGGTTAGCACCGTCACCTCACAGCGAGAAGGTTCCAGGATAAACTCCCGGCTGGGGCCTTTCTGTGTGGCGTTTGCATGTTCTCCCTGTGTATGTGTGGGTTCTCTCCAGGTACACCAACTTCCTCCCACTGTCCAAAAACATGCCTGTTACATTAATTGGTGTGTCTAAAGGAATTGTCCTTAGGAGTGTTTGTGTGGCCCTGTGATGGACTGGACCCTATCCATGGTGTACTCTCACCCAATGACCGCTGGGATATGCTCCAGCCCCCCCGCGACCCGACCGATGGATTAAGCGGGTATAGAAAATGGATGGATGGTTTGATGAGTACTATTACCTCAACTGTCTATATTTTCTTACTAAAATACAGTTTACGCCACATCTGAGGCCTGCAGACAAGGCAACAGTTTCATAGCATTACTCACAGCTAAGCTTAGCTTAGGGCTTAGCGTAGACTACAACCCGCGTAATTTTCCAGCAACTGCACCGGGTCTATATTAGCTAATATTACCAAGCAATTTCCACCTTAAAAAAGGTGAGAAATCCCTCTGCTTTTCAGACTATGTGAAACCAACTCCCTCAGGCAAGATGGAGAAATCATAAGTCATCTTTCTTTTAAAAACAAAATGGCTCAGGTTAAGACTGACAGCTGCTCCCCAGACACTTCCCAAACTGACATCTGTGGATCAAAGAGCTTCCTTGGGTGGTAGATACAGCCACCTGTCTTCTCTTTCTCTTGTTTACTTAGGCGGCGTACATTGTCAAGACCATAGGAACAGAAGCTAGAGAGAGATTGTATGTCTGTAAGTGTAAGGGTTGTCCTCCTCAATGGTTTCATATAGATATAGCAGCTTTCAATAAGATAATTTCAGTACTCTTTCTGGATAAAACTATATAATCAGAAAATACAAACTTATGTTTGTAATTATTTCAAAGAAGCAGTTGGTGAGTTATATATATATGCCATACCATTCTAATTATGGTGAGTAATAATTTAACGAGGAAAACGGAGGAAATTGTGCACAGTTCTTGCTACAGCATTTCTTTTTCATGAGAGAAATGTCAGAGAGGAATGAATGATCATGGCAGTGCCAGAAAGTTAGTACACAGGAAGGGTTCTGTCACAGGAAACATACTGGTAATAAATGTTAAATAATGAGTTAAATCCAACTCTCAATATGCAGTCAGTACTTTTGTGGTGTGGGAACAATTATTTTTGTCACTTATTCCTGTCTGTCTTTCTTCTCTGTCCCCATCTTCAGGTTGTTGTTGCCACTGGATAACATAATCAAGCTTGCAACGGTTGTTGGACGCCTTCAACTTTGACAAAGCACCAAAAGGGGCGGATGATGGGAGCCTTTGAAGGGAGGAAATCTACAGATCTTTTTCAAGACTCCCGTGTTTTCTTCACACTAACTCACAACTGAAATCAGCAAAATGCATCATTAGATTGATGACTAGTCCATATAATAAGAACCGCCTCCTCTTTACTAAATCTTCTTGGCTCATCACCAGTCCCTCAACATGCGTCCCTCCCTCGCCACAGCGGTCTTACCACCCAGAACTCGTTCCCACAACCCACCCAACCTGGCAGTTGGAGGCCGTGAACATCTGTCAGCCCCTCGTAGGCGCAGCCCTCACCTGCGGCACACCCTCAGTCCAGAAAACCTGCGGACGCTGGCAGAGAGGGGCGGGGCATCCGTCGACACCGCCTCTGTTGTCGGCGGTCCTATCGGGCTCACACGAGCTAACAGCGATACAGACCTGGTAACATCCCATAGTAGGTCATCGCTAACAGCATCCACCCTGGAATACTCACTGAACCGAGGCCAGAACCTTGTCATATCCTGGGACATCAAGGAGGAAGTGGATGCTACTGACTGGATTGGGCTGTACCATATTGGTGAGATTATCATTTTTTCATATTAACTGTAGTTGCTAGTGGAGACAGATCAAGGCCAAATTTCAAGTCATGGAGCAAGTTTTCATAAGAAAATTGCAAGTCAAATACTTTTGAAATAAGAGCATTTCAACAGCTTTCTCTCAAAACAATGTTGCTAGTACTTCATAGATAAAATATAGTTTCAATGATAATATTTAATATCTTTTCAGCTTTGATTAGATGATAATTAGCAATGCGTCTAAAGATACATCTTGATTGATCACAGTCTCTTACCTCCTTGAGCTACAATATAACCACATATTGTGAAATATGCATTACTACAATCAAATAGATTGGAGTTTTCTTATGAATTTGTGCTTTTTAAAAACAACTGTCTTGAATTTAAAAAGCTGCGTCTTTTCTGTACCTGTGATTGAGTGACCCTCTATGTTACTATATGTACTTTATGCGACTTATGATGCAGTTACTTAGGTCCACAAATCATGTGCAATGTTTTCTCACAGAATATCAAAGTCTTTTCCTGGGGCTTTATTGTGGCTGCAGTTTGTTAGCGTAACTATTCATTAAAGTGAATATTATAATGGAAGCTTATCCAGCACCTCAAATATCTTCAAGAGCTGAGGGTGAGCACCGATAGTTCTCCATGATAAAAAAAAAAAATCTTTAGATCTTTAGCAATGAAAATGGCCCCAGATTTGATGAGTCTCTTTTCTCTCTAAATTGGAGGTCAAAGTTTAAAGCATTTCTTTAATTCATGGTGAACATGTCAGGTTTGCTGCATTCCTTGAGGCTTCATACATTAGGTTGATATGAAAATGGCAATTATGGTTCCTCACATTCGTTATATTACCAAAGTATTTCATTTTTGTGAAGCAGAAAATACACACTCCATGTGTTTTTTTCTAATTTGTGCTTGCAGAAAGTTCATAAAATTCAACAGTTGCACAGAAACACATTTCCAAAATCATGTGTTTTTTTTTTTCACTGGATCTGAATGCATCTTAGAATCTAGAAAATTTACAGGCCTCTAAAAAATTAGTTGGGCTTCAGTTTATGGCGGACTTTGACTATTTCCACCCTAAAAATAGATCACTTTTGGAGCCCCTCTGCAACAGGCAGGGATGCTCTCGCACATGCTGCAGCACAGTGCAAAAAAAAAGCACGGAGACACAATCAAGTATAACGGACATATTGATAGAGTTGGTGCTGACTGTGCTTGTTGCCAATGCTTCAAGCCCTTCTGAATGTTATCAGTGGACACCTCCAATGAAAATGTCTCACAGTAAAGTTTTGGCTGCCTAACTTGTAATTTTTCACTTATTGTCTATGTATACAATCACTGTAAATATTTAAAAAAAAAATTGAGCTACTTGACTAATTTGAATTTCCCCCATTGGGGGACTAAGAAAGTATTTTTCTATTTCTATTCTATTCTATTCTATTCTATGTATACATCTATGTATGCTAACACCCTACATCCCTCATATAGAGTTAGCAAAATTTTACTTAACATAATTTATTGATTAAAAGCAACCATTAGCCAGCTTTGTGCCAGGCGCTTTATCTGAACATTTTTAGTGCTAAAACAGGGAGAATTTGGAGATTTTCATTCTCTCCAACTGAATGTTGCAACATTCAAAATCTTGTCTTTAATAAAACTATATGGCTGAGAAAAGATATTCACAAAAAAGTCCTGCATTTAATTTTTTTTGACTGATAGCGATGAGTGACAAAAGGAAGGCCCATAATGAGTAAAATCTAGATAAAATAAAATAGACAAAATCTTGTTGAAACAGTTTTTTTCCCCTAAAAGTAAGAAAAATAACTGATTGTTGTTGAAGTACCAGATCTGCTTGCAGTATCAGAATGAATATTGATATTATTAAACCCCTTTTAAATTATACAATGGCAGTATTTAATAATTTTTTTCGTTATGAATAAGATAACAAAATATTGGATAAAATTCAGTATTTACCAATCTCCCTTTTAAGATTACTTTATCGTCATGTACACACAAATGTTAACACGAAATTGCTCATGGGGGTAAGGGTCACTTACTCCAGCTGTCAGTCCATCAATGTTTTTTTGAGCAGCGAGAGTGGGAATCAAACTTCTGGCCTTCCGGTTATTTGACTACCCACTCTAACCACTGAGCCACAGCTCAATCTACAATTGACTTTTTTGCCTGCATAGTAGGAATAATAAAAGCTGTAACAATTGACCTAATTGAAATCTGATTGGTTGGTTTGTAGTTAATTACATTTCTGACTCAACCGGACCCAAGTCCACATCCCACAGTTGGTGCACATATTATATGGATCAGCAGGACAAAAGGAAACAAAGGATATACTTTTATTATTATTTATGATTTAATTATTCAATTTATTATTTGACTATATTCTCAGTCCCCATCTGCACTGTTTTTGCTTTTTTTGTCCCAAATCCTTTCTATTTATAAAATTTTTTTTTGGAAGCTTTAAGGCATTCGGTTACAGAGCTGCCCTGACCCATCTTGTCTTTAAAGCTTTTCAGCTGATCCTAGGGTTTTATTATTGGAACCTCGAGACTAGTAGCCAAGAAGAGTCTTCTGCTCGAGCTTCCAACTCTGAGTCAATACTGAAACATTAGCTGCTGAGACTTTACACAGGACAGGAGGCTGAGTCAACATGTAACGGCTCTGCCTCAGTATAGGATAACACACACCCCATCACAAACTATGCGCGTCTCAGAGGAAAGCAGGGTGGTCTCCGATAATGTATGCTAATCCTGCTTAGAGACAGGAATTTGACAGGGGGGAAAAACATTGACCTGTGTGCTGAAGAAGGCTATCAGACTCAAACTGACAGGCATATCTATCCATGGTGGTGAAAGGTAATACAGGAGAAAGACTGTACATCCAGCACATAATTGATCATAAAGAATCTATGAATTCCAGGCTTTTTTCTGACGCAATAAAGAACTGAGTCCTGATGTCACCTGCAGGGTAGCCTTTTTTTTTTTTTTTAAAGTCTTTAACTCATATCAGTCTATCTGTACTAGCAAAAACCCGATATATAATATTCAGTCCCTGCCATTTCACCATTTGAACAGAAATGCCTGAACAAGATGCCCTACCTGCTATTGCATTTGGTTTAGTCGTTTGGGACTTGTGGAAGATGGTGTTGAATTAAATCAGCTGAAGGAAATATTACTTGACCAAAAATTTCATGTGAGAATTAACATATTGAATTGCTTTTCCAATGCAAGACTGTTGGAGGGAGAAATGTTTTGGACCCAGCACCGAGCAACCATCAGGGATTACTGAACCTTAAGGAACTTCCACATCAATTTCAGGGTGATACTGGAAGACTATGGAGCTAAATCAGTCTCAATTTTCACAAATGCACAGGACGAGATTCACACAAGTATTTCTGATGCACACACAAATATAACTTGATGTACAAACGGCTTCTGGTCTGTGGACTTTGCTGCATTTGTGTGTCATTTTTGAGTCTTTTTTGACCCTGTCAAACAGTCACTTTATTCTCAAGAAATTCAACTTTCTGGAAAGATATTAGCCTGAACCTCTTGGCATGCAGAAGCGCCAGCGTAGCTCACTCGCTTAGCTGGCTGGCTTGTATTGATAGTTTCACAATTAAAGCAATTAAGATTAATAACTAAACAACTTATCATAACAAGGGGATTAAGTAGCCAAACATTTTAAATTAGATGTTTAACTTACCGCTCCGCTGTTGTTGCTGGAAGCCATGTTGAACTGACTGAAATTCACATGCATATAGCGCGGTTTGAATGGCTTAATGTGATTGGCTTATAAGTAAATCATCTCCTATAAGTAAATCATAACACTTTAAAGCCTTGTACTAAATTTAAACGTTGTCACTGCGACAGCAATAATAACTTTTTCTTTTTATTGTTCTGTGGAGCATAAAAACGAACCAGGGGAAAGCAGGGGGTAGGAGACAGTGTGAACTGTTGGTGCCGGGCTGGGCGTCAGGTCACTCTGTATTGATCATAAGGCTGCCAGGACTTCATTACCTGCTCCAGAGTCTTGTACCTCAGAGGAGCTACCACTTTCCTCGACTAAGCAGACATTAAGTGATATGCAGTCTGCCTTACCCTCCTCAACTCTCCTTCAAATGCACACACATATGCAGTACACACTCCTTCCTGCGTTTAGGCCTTCATTAATCTGTGTGCAAAAGTGCTATGTACAGCGGAATTCCCCTTCCATGTTTTTAACTCAAAGGAAGTTTAGAGTTTGCCCTTCTGCTTGGAGGTTATTGGGAGGTTATTTTTAGAATTGATTTCACTGATTAAAGGCATATTTGTGTTTTGGAGTACAGAATCTGCAGACTAAACACACTGGAAGTCAGATCAGATGTAGCTTGGCTGCACTTTTGCACTACAAAGCACAATCTAAAGCTTGAAAGGTGGCAACTGTAAAGGGAATGAACAGCCTTTCGTCTGAAATCAACACAGCAAGAATGTAAAATGGCTAACCCTAGCATTGACAAACCTCCACATTTACTCTAACAAACAGTTTTCCCTTTCTTCAGATGAAACCAGTCCATCCAATGTGTGGGACTGTAAGAACCGAGGAGTGAATGGCACCCAGAAGGGTCAGATTGTTTGGAGGTTGGAGCCGGGGCCCTATTTTATGGAGCGTAAGTTTCCACACATCTTTACACATCACTGAGTTTCTTGAATATATTGCAAAATATTTACCAAACCAAAGTGTGAATGTTTTATGGGTATAAATTGCAAAAGGGATTTTAAGTGCAATGTTTAACTTCAAAGTACACTGATCAGCCAACAACAGGTGAAGAGAAAAAGATTTATCATCTTGTTGTATTGGCACCTGTCAGTGGGATATATTAGGCAGAAAGTAAGCATTCTGTTCACGAAGACTATGGAAGCAGGGAAAAAGGCAAGAGTATGGATTTGATTGGCTTTTTCATGGGGTAAATTGTTATGGCAAGATGATTCATCGTGTCTTGTGAGATGTACTTTAAGAGGGCAAGCCAGTGGGGCCAGTGTGATGCTTTTGGCAATGTTCAACTGGGAAACCTTTGGTCCTGCCATTCATGTGGATATTACTTTGACATTTGCTACCAACCTGCACATTGCTGTTAATCACCCCCTTCATGGATATGATATTCCCTGATGGCAGTTGATTATTTCAGCAGTATAGGGCACCCTGCCACACCATAATGGTTTTAGGAACTCAACAATGAGATCAAGATGTATACTTTTTCTCCAAATTCTGCAGATCACAGTCCAATCAAGCTTCTGTAGGATATGCTGGACTATAAAGTCTGATCCATGGAGGCCCCTCCTTGTATCTTATAGGACTTGCTACAGATGGCTTGGTGCCAGATACCACAGCATATTTTTCAGAGGTTTGACTGATGGGCGTTTGTTATGCATCGGTGTTCTGTGTGTAAGCGCAGAGGCAGAAAGGGGACCTGAAGTTGATGCTCTGGTGATACGTCTAGGAGCCAGCAGCAGAGGCGGTCACAGAGCCAAATTGGCATGTGTGTATAAGGGAAAGCCGGTACGGCGGGACACACCATTCTTACCAACAGTGCTGCTGACTTTTCGTGTGGACACACACTGATGCGGCGATAAGATCCCGCTGTTTGAACTTTGTGAATTGCCAAAGGAATAGCAATGATTTACAATGGACATCTTTTTGCACCAACAAGATGCAACCACTGTGTGAAAAGGGCTGTTGTCCGGCTAGTGGTGAAGCACTGTTGGGATCATCTGATTTTGTGTATCATAGGTGTACCGAAACCAATAAAGCATATTATTTATCTTTGTAATTAATCAAATATCAATTCATTATTATATATTCAACATTACATAACTCACCTGTACTTCCTCTACAGCTGAAACCAAGATCTGTTTCAAGTACTACCATGGAGTGAGCGGAGCACTGAGAGCCACGACCCCCTGCATCACTGTTAAGAATCCAGCAGTCCTGGTGTGTTTGATTATGTGTGTGTTTGTGTGTGTGAGAGAGAGTGCTGAATCACTCTGAGATTTAAAAATGCCCTCTTGGGTTTAAGCTCAGCTTTAACATTGTGGCTAAAATAAGCACTGCTAGGTGAAGATGACATCAAAGCATTATATTTAGTTGTGATAATTACATTTGTTGATACCCTAGATATGACAGTCACCAAAATGATGGTGTTCAAATAGCACCCACCACTGGATGGGTGCTATTTGAACACACCAACAAATCCAAGATATTCTTTGAAAACTGTCCAGTCGTTAAGGACACATGAACTGCACAGAATTGAGCCATGTTGTTCAGGTAGATATATAACTCATCGTCACAATCAATTCTTGGACACTTGAGCAATGCATCCTCGCTACAAGGCCACAACTATTAGTACATTTAATTAACTAAATCTCTCAAGTTCTCTCATCTATTGCCATTTATATGTATAAGGGTTAAACACACGTTAGTACTATGTTATGTGTTCAGTGTGGTGCTGGGAGTGTGACGTTCTCTCTTTTTTTCATAGGTGGAGGGGCTGGCAGAGCAGGTGGGTGTTGAGCATCCTCGGAAACTGATCAGCTTTACTTTGACAGGTGAGCTTAGATTTCTCTTTTTAAAGTTTGGGCAGTAGAGAAGGGAGAACCAGTAACTTTGAGTCAATTTATCCAATTCTACAAACACACAGACCAGATGTTTGGATTTAAGCTGAGTTATCTTTGTCCTTGCCTTTCAGTACCATCAGGAAACCTTACAGTAAACTGAAAAAAAATGTTTCCAAGAAACACAGTTGCTTTGGAACTGAAAGAGTTGTTTTCCTGCCAAAGATACATGAAGAATGTTATCAGTTTTCTACTGAAGTCGGTCAATGTCAGGACTGTTCTCATGAGATTACAATTGAATATCAAGTTTGTTCAGCCACTTTCCCCTGTCAGCCATTATGTTTCTGCAAGTCATTAGTCGGGTAAACTGGAAATGGCTAGAGACCCTGCTTAGATGTTTGGCTCTTGTCATTGGCATTGTTTTTTTTGCAGATCTTCGTGCCTCCGGCCTGAAAAAGGGCATGTTTTTTAATCCTGATCCATATCTGAAAATGTCCATCCACCCTGGTAAGAGGAGTGTCTTCCCCATCTTCAGCCATCACGGACAGGAACGACGATCGGCCATCATCGCTAACACCACCAACCCTGTCTGGCACGGAGAGGTGATATCCTTATTTTTCCTGCAAAGTCTTTATCAGTCGATGGAGGTCTTCGCAACTTGGAGAGTTTGCTAACATGTTTGCCTTTCAACAGAAATACACATTTGTGGCACTGATGACAGATATCCTCTACATTGAGGTGAAGGACAAGTTTGCAAAAAGCCGACCGATCATAAAACGCTTCCTTGGCCAGCTGACTATCCCTGTGCAACGCCTCATTGAAAAAATACCAGGGTATGTATCAGATTTACAGAGACACGCAGACATGACCTCACTCACAGTTTTGTGAAACAGTCACAATATCACAAAATGTATAAGACAGTCCTTTGAAGCCTAATGTCATTTGGACGGATAACTCTTTGTAATATTCTTATTGTTTGATACACACCTGGCCGTGATGATATATTATGATTAGAGCTGGGCAATGCGTTATTATCGCGTTAACGCATTGATTATTTGATACCGATAAATATTTTCATATATTTTGGGTTTTTTTGTTTTTTTTTAAATTCTTTTTTTTTTTTTGAAAATTTAAAAAAACTAAATTTTTGGAGGGCTTTTGTGCCTTTAATGGATAGGAAAGTTTAGAGAGACAGGAAAAGAAAGTAATCGGCGGATCCACCAAACATGGAGAAGGGTACGGAATTTTTACTCGGCCATTTTCATTTTGTGGGTCGACAGAACCAAAGTCATCTGTAAACACTGCCAAGTTGAATTGAAGTCTTATCACCGTAGTAGTTCCAGTCTAAAATATCACTTAAAGCTGCCGTCGGCAGGTTTTCTAAATTCCGAGTCTAAAGTCGGAAAATTCGAACTGATACAACTTTCAGGTCCCTCCCCCAACCTCTACCAAGCTGCAAACCCCCCAAACCCCTCCCCCTCTGTGGACGAGGTTGTGCACGTGAGTTGACACCAGTGTGCGCGCACACAAGCTGGGGGCAGACTCACGCTCAGCATGGTTGGTGACTGTTCTGCTCAGATAATAGATAAATGATAAACTAAACGTGATTGGTTAAAAACAGCCGTGAGAGCTCGATTTTTTGCAGGCACGATTACAGGCTTCAGAGGGAGCTACAGAATTTGGGATTTTTCCTAAACAGCCTATTTAATATTCTACTTCCAGAATCCCATGACAGTTCAAGCTAATTTGAAAAAAAGTTGCCGACGGCAGCTTTAAAGGCAAAACACACAACTGATACCAGCAAGTGATTCAAGGAAACAGACAGTGGAGCGAGGCTTCTACATAAAAACTACATAAAAATGCTGATGTTAAAAGTGTGTTTGCACAACAAATGTTATGGCACTTTCATTCATATGGCAGCACATTTGAAATAAAACTAAATGCTAAAAGCTATACACTACTTTTGAATGAATTTTTGGATTTTGCGTACAAATGCGATTAATCGTGATTAATCAGGGAAATCATGTGATTAATTAGATTAAAAGTTTTAATCGTTGCCCAGCCCTAATTATGATATATTTAATTTTTTCTTTGTTTTTTCATGCAGGGTCCAGCCCGTGAGTTTCCCCCTGTGTCGGCGCCTGCCTACCGAACATGTGAGCGGGCAGCTGCAGTTCAAAGTTGAGCTCACCTCAACTGGGCCAGATGGTAACTCTGACTTTGACCACAACTTAACAGTGCATTTGAGATAGAATCATTTGTTAAAATGTAACATTCCCTGCCTTCTTTAGGTGCCTCTCCTGATTCTATCATTGGCATTTCAAACTTGAATGGAGCTCCAGGAACTCCATCTGATGATGAGGACTTGCCCCATCATCTTCCAGGTGTGGTCTCGGCTGGCCCCTCTCCTACTGGCTCCCAGGGGTCTCAAGGCATGTGGGAAGGTGGAGCCACAGCCTGCCTGGACAAAGACCTTTCTCTTGTTGGAGCAGAGGGCAGACTAGTGGAACCTGCAATTCTTTCAGGCCATGAAATGTTCCAGAGGTCACTCAGTGAGGGTCTGGATGCTATTGAGGCCCCTAAAGGCCCTGGTGAGAGACCTATGGGTGCTGCATCACCTAAATTATGCTCTAGTTTTCCCACACACACAAGACTAAGTGCCATGTTGCACATCGATTCAGATGAGGACGAGGAGAGGTCTGGAATTAATGACATTGTTCCGGTGCCGTTGTCACCACTGCTGATGAATGGAGAACCTTCAGATGCTGCTGGGGGCCCTGATGAAGATGACCCATTTCCTGATATTCAGCAGGAACCTAAGCAACTGGAGCAGTCAGTGCAGGAAGAGGAGTCGGCGGGTGTGGGCACTCTGACAGAGGATGTGCCTCCTGAGGTAGAGCCGGCCCTGGATGTAGAGGCAGATCTGGACTTGGACGATATTTTGGAGTCAGATGTTTTTCTTGAGGTTGAGGAGGTTCCATACACAGAAGCCAGAACCCATCTTACTTTTCCAGAGGGCGGAGAGGTAACCGAGCAAGGATTGGAACCTGGTGAGGACCCTTCATCAGATATTGACACCTGCTCTATGGCAACAGCACCACAGACTGTCTTCTCATCATCAGAGAGCTCTCCAATCACACTGACCACTGCTGTGGTAAGTTCATAAGCTGGGATTTATCCCAAATTTTACCTGTTTTTTTTATAGTTTTACCTTTATTTTTTTTTTTAAGTAAGAAAAAAGTTGCCAAATTCTCTAGAGATGCTTTAAAGATCAGTTTTTATGTTTGTCCTCCTGCACTTCTCTCTGGCTGGCTGAGCCTGAGCAAAACACACATTCAGAATCGACTGACAAAATGGGGAGTTCACACACAATCTGCCAACGGATTACTCTCCTGTGATTCTGTGTTGAAATGTGCCGAAATGTGGACATGTTCATTTGTGCTTTTGAATGCCTTTTCTGTGAAACAGATGGTAAGCGATGATTTATTTCTCTGACTCAAAGCCTTTGCACACCAAGTCCATCATTTTCAAATCAATCATCCAACAAAAATGATGAAGCACCACAGGCTGCTGTTGTACAGGGTGATCTATACACTGCGGATGGATTAAGCTGTATTCTTTACATTGTTTGATATGAAGTGCTTGGTGCGGGGAGACAAAGTGATTGTCAGATACAATTTTGGAATAATGACATTTATATGTAAGGTGAATGTGGTTATGTGGTTAAGCAACTTTCAAAGCTTCAAAAAGCTTTTGACTGGTGTGAAAATTGCAGAAAATTTAAACTGTCACAAAGCATTTAACGACTGTTGAAAACCTCAGAGTATGTGACTGACATAATGTTACATCACACTTAGAATGTATGACAATGTCAGACAACAAATACAAAGCTGGGGTACAAAAGCTGTCACCGCTTTTTGCATTCACTTTCTCAAAATAAAACACCACTACTGCTCATTATCTTTCATTCGTCGGGGTGGGGAGGAACCGGGTTTAAATGCCCAGTTTGCACACAATGGCTGAGACAGTATCGTACTATGACTTTACATGCACAGTGACGACAAGCAAGAAACCAAGAAAAACAGACATTTGAGAAATGTAGCACCTAACTTTAAACAGGCACTGTAGATTGCACTGTAATGTTGTAAATTCTTTAAAGATTTTATTGTTAAAATGGCCCAGACAGGAGACTCATTTAGCTTAATCTGGGCCACCTGGTGCACTTTGGCTCGGTTATTGCACTCGCAAGTGTGATGTGGACCAGATGTGAGCCAAAAGTCAGTTGTTGTGCCTGACTTGAGTTAGTTTTTGGCTATATCTCATGTATCTTTGACTGAGTTTAGGAAGCCACACTCATCCTGACTTGACATCATCATATAAAGCCTATTGTTGGCCACAGGAAACTGAGAATGTGGACTGCGTATGGAACAAACATTCTTTTGTTATTTTGGTGTGCCATTCGTGTCTCGACAGTGTGCAGATTGTACCGAGCAGCAGCATCTCCTGAACTTCAGCAGTTTTATGTGTTTCTTGTCGTTCTGGGGAAAACTGTTTTAACTAGTCAACGAATCATCAACATTCTGCTTTGCCTCTTGGGTGGTAAATGTCTTTTGCAGTCATTTACTCGGACGTCGTTTTGTCTTGTAGTGATTTGCAAGGAACAGTGAACCGGTCGGCCCCGGTGCTATTTCCACTTCTCATTGATTTTTTTTTTTTTTTTTTTTTCTTTCTTTTCTGCCAGAAATGTTCTATGATCATTTCTTTTAAGCTGTCACACCCATACTCCGCTGCATATTTACATAAAGTCAAACTTTCTAATGTTGTCTTGGTGATGGAGCAAAAATGGTTTGATGTTGTGAGCTACTATTTAATAATTGACAGATGTTTTGCATCTGTAGGAGTGGATGACTTGTATATGCATACATGCTTTATGATGTAAATTGCTCCTGACATTTTGCTATCATCTACATAAACCTGAGCTAACACTGACACTGACAGTGGGATCCCAGATCAGTGTCTTTGTGGAGTAATTCTTTTTTTCTATTTGTTTGTTATGTTTAGCAGGAAGCAGAGGAAGGAGCAGAGACCGCTATAGACCCTGGGGGAAATGTAGAGTCAGGCACCAGACCAACCAGTCAAACTGTAGATGATGAAGGTGGTGGGCAAGCTGCAGCCACAGACGCTGAGGGAGAGGGGCCGCCTGCCAGTGATCGAGAGGAGGTCGAGGAGATCGGCGTGAGGAGGCTGAGCCTGCAGGCCGCAGGGGGTGTGGCTGAAGGACAGGAAGGAAAGGAGACAAAGATACACGAGGAGGTGGCATCTGTGGATTCAGAGCAAGTGGCCACGGAAACAGAAAGCGAGGAAGGTATCCAGCTTTCAGCAAATCTTGAGGATAGAGGAAGAATTTATACTTTTGATGAATGCATCTGTAAAAATGTGTTCTTTTTTTTATGTTATTTGGATATATATTAGATGCTTGTTCAATTAATTTAGTTAATTAGTTTGACTTCAACACAGTACTTATCATTTTCATCTCATTTGAAAAGAAAAACGATTTTCTGCCGTCTTGATTTTTGTGTGATGTCTGTGCTCAGGAACCCACGTCAACGGCCATCCTGTCCGTTCACTTCCCTCTGTGCGTCATGACATTCATCGATACCAGCGTGTGGACGAGCCTCTTCCTCCCAGTGAGTGTGTGTGTCTGCATGCACCCTATTGTTTTTCTGTTGTGCTGTGTGTGTATGTGTGTGTGTGTGTAGCAGAGTGTCTTTTTTTGCGTGTCTGTTGTACGACCATTGTTATTGTTGTCGATCGTGAGAGTCCTTAACAATAGAGTCCCAGATGCGGAAAACAGCACCCACAGACTGACCTCCTCATGGAATCAGTGACTCCTTATTAAGTAATGAAACAGATTAAAAATGGATGGTAAAGGTTGTCATGCCAAATTTGGTTACTTTTCAGACCCTTCAGGGAATTCTTTTTCTCAAAATGGCAACTTGAAGATAAATTTAGCACCTTGTTAGACAAACATGCCAAAGATTGTCTCATGTGATCAGGTCTTTTCCCCACAACAGAAACAAATGCATCTGCATTTCCTGTATCTGCTCTGCTCCATCAAAGGCAGCAGTGCCTATGAGCTGCTTGCACATGCGCACTATTCCTAGTCCTTGTGGCGCATTACAAGGCTGTGCAATTTCGAAAAACATTTGAGACATTTTGTCTGACTTCTAACTTTTTCTCAGGGAGATCAGCACACCTCTGAATGTAGCCTTAATCATTGCACAGTTTAATTTGGTCCGTGATTTTGTCAGATAATGGTGCAATTATAAAACTGAGATTTTATTAGAGCAGAGAAACATTTTTTTAAATGCTTTAAAGGATTTTGGACTTTGTTTTTCAACAATAATCCCAAAGAGGGGCAGAGTTTCACCAGGCCAGGTGTATTTATCCATTTCTTTACTTTATTTGTCAAGTCATTGTGTATTTTATAGCGTTCTCACTATTGAATTTAATAAACCTAACAGGGGGGCAGCATCCACCACCATCCCTCCATTCAACAACAACTTATTAAATATATATGAACTATTTGTTGAAAGATGTTACCAAAGACATGAACCTTAAAGTACAAATTTTGTGGAGGCATAGGAAACACCTTATGGTTTGGGTAAAGGGACAAGAGAATGGAGAAATGTGCCAGAATTGCTAAGATTGGGTCTTAATTTTAGTCACTATTTACGGTTTAAAAGCTATCAACTTTGAAGTCATTTTCATTTTAACAGTGAATTCTCTCGACACCACCGTACCGTCCGAAAAGGAGAAGAAGATGGTAGACCTTACACTGGTTGGCACTTAGCCCAGTTAATCAGCTGTGAACACACCAGGTCGATGGCCAACTTATCCAAGTGGGTCTCTCTGGGCCTTTCTCGGTAGTCAGCTGGTTGAAGATCAATTTCCTTGGACATTCAACGTGCCTGGGAAGTTGCGATAGGTCTCATTTCTCCAGTGGGGCTTCTTGTTGCCATGGAGACTATTGATATTGGTTTGATATTGAGACTTCACCATTAAAAATGTTGGTTTGTTTGTTTGGTCAACCAACCAACTCCGGTGATGTCAACTTCAATTCACAACAATTATTAACAAAAAGTTGACAAGCTTACACTGGCTTTCTTTGCAGGGAAAAATATTACTCTGTGTAATATTATGCAGCAGCGAAGGTTAAAACGTGCGACGAAAAACAAATGACATGGAGACGAGATTGGAAAAAAAAAAAAGAACAAAAAAAACACATGTCTTTCTATTATTTCATTCTTCTTTCTTTTCTCTCTCTTACTCTGATTTCTTCTTTTTCTAAGTTTGATTCGCAGAGGCGGGGCATGACGCAGGCTTAGGCTCAACTTTCAGCCAATAATATGCCTGAAAACATAATGGGGTTTGCCTGGTCAAAGTATAAAGTAGAAGTTTTAATTCCTGTGTTAAAAGTTTGATAAAATAAAGACTCAATTTCGCCATTCTTTTGTTAAGATATAAAAATAAAGGCAGGAAATAAACGTATAAAATAAAAAGACATGTAACTCTGAACTAAAATAACATGAATTTCGGGTGTGGATCTTGAAATCTCAAATTCAGATGGATATCTGTAAAGTTACGAGATATAAATAAAGAACCAAACTGTGTTTAACAATTGAGCACAAAAAGAAACATGGAGCATCAATTAACAGTTGAGTTACTTCATATAAATGTCTGGTTACTTAATTAATTTAGGTTTAACTACTCTACTTCTATTCTAGTCTATTCTATTCTACTCAGTGCTACAGACCACAAGGTGGTAATGTGGCTCCATAGAAAAGTTTTTTCCTAAATAGGGATTTCTTCCTTATACCAAGTACAATCGTGAAAAAGGTATCGTAGTACAGCTTGGGTTATCACTGAAAACCTTAAAGAATCTGTACAAAAGTATAAAACATATTTAACACGGTTTTACAAATCCAACTGAAAGTGTATCTTAAGAAAATAGTTAGTAGAGGTGTGAGAAGTCTGTTTCTTTTCTTGCTAGAGAAAAGGCGGATACGTGTCAAGGCATTCTTTTGATTGACATGTCCAGGTAGGGGGAGGAACATTTGGTCTGTCTGAGGCTCCTCACACAGAGGAAGGTTTTTTGGTTATTCACTGATAGCTTTTGATTAGGGCTGGGCAACAATTAAGATTTTGAATCTAATTAATCACATGATTTCCCTGATTAATCACAATTAATCCCATTTGTATGCAAAATTCAAAAATGAATTCAAAAGTAGTGTATAGCTTTGAGGATTTAGTTTTATTTTAAATGTGCTGCTATATGAATGAAAGTGCCATAACATTTGTTGTGCAAACGCACTTTTAACATCAGCATTTTTATGTAGTTTTTATGTAGAAGCCTCGCTCCACTGTCTGTTTCCTTGAATGACTTGCTGCTATCAGTTGTGTGTTTTGCCTTTAAGTGATATTTTAGACTGGAACTACTACGGTGAGAAGACAATTCAACTTGGCAGTGTTTACAGATGACTTTGGTTCTGTCGACTCCGCCTTCTGGAAGAACTTTAAAATGAAAATGGCCGAGTAAAAGTTCCATACCCTTCTCCATGTTTGGTGGATCCGCCAATTACACCGCCAATTAATAAAAAAAAAATTAGTTTTCTAAAAAATTTTAAAAATGTATTTCTTTTCCAGTTCCGCAGCAGACAGCAACAGACTTTTACAATAAGAAAATAGATAATAAAACCTGCACTAATGCGCAATAAAATATCTATCGGCGTTAGATAATTAATGAGTTAATGCGATAATAACGAGTTAACTCGCCCAGCCCTACTTTCGATAGCTGTTATTTTAATGTACTCCAGATAAGTTATGGCACAGGATTAGTGGGAAAGAGTCCCTCAAATCATCTCCAAAGAACAAAAGTTGTTGTAAATAGAGGGTAGAGTCTGTCTCTTCCTACTGTGGAAATCCCCCATCTGTGTCTTTGAATCATCATTACCACACAGGGATGTTGATGGGGCCTCCCAAAGATTAGGTTCCACATTAAATCCACACTTGAGTTTGCTTCAATTTGCATACGACAAAATTGTCTTCATACAAAATGATCATTAAAATTCAATTAAATCCTGGAAGCTTTGGAAGTGATTAACCCGGACAGTCCCTCAGAGCACTCATGCGTATACTCATGATTGATATTTATTTAGATAAGCAAATCACACTGTTTCTTTGGAATCTATCCATGTACTGCAGAGATACGAGTAGGCACGAAGGTTAAATATACACACAGAGTAATGAGTGAATACATACATTTTAGAAGGAATGCATCTGATGTCATCAGACAGGGGAAAAACATGTAGCTGTACTCTGTAATCCCCCACTTAGTGGCAAAAAGGCAGCCATCTCAATGCTCGTAGACTTGGCTTCGTTTGCTTGGCTTCAAAACACCTCTAAATTGGGGAATAGCTGTTGTGCATTTGACAATGGTTGAGGTTTTTATTTTAGAAACTTAGAAAACTTGAAGAGTGAAGAGCCAATTGGATTGTTGTAATTCATCGAGACAACTGGAATCCAGGCTTTGAAATGTGGATTTGTCGTGAAGACTTAGTGTGTTGTATGTTAGATCTTTAGTGCAAGTCATTATTGTAGGCTTCAATATTTTGAAAGAGCTAAATATGATATTTTGAATCCCTCAGTAATAATCTGTGTGAATGGGGTGTTTTTGTATTTTATGGAAATGTGTGTAGCAGCGCTGCTTTTGGTCTGCTTTGGGAATGAAGGTTAGATGTCTGGTTGGCATGATAACTTTAGTTTAATATTAACAGGAGAGTTCTGAAAATTAGATTTGTTCATAAAGTCACTGAATATTAAAAGTCTGCTCCAAATATTTCAGATTCAGTTTATTTTTGTCATTTTCAGGGGCGGATAAACATTACTCCTAAACTGCACCAGGTTTATGTAAAACATTGTCTTAATAAAGTTTATAAATATAGGGGTAAACAGGAAAAGTCTGATTACAAACCATGATAAAGTGGCAAAAAGTGTGACGCCAAAATATTGTAACCTTTTCATGAGTCACGACTAACATGTCACATAACATTGCATTGCGTAGTGGATTTGACATTATATTATTATTATTACTATTTCATCTATGCTTACAGTTTTCATCACAAAGGTTTCAATTAAATTAAAACTATTCGTAAGAACCTGTCTGTAGACAACTAGAATGCTGATTAAAGTATTTTCCTGACAAATCCTGCCTTTGAAGTATGACAAGACATCTAAACTTTCAGTCTTTGCCTCATGAATTTTGCTGGCAAGACCAACAACCTTTAATCCCAAATGATTCACTTGTTCTTATATATTGGTTGAATGGGTGTAATGCGATATTAGTGCCAAACTGTAAATAAATGTAGTATATATTTTTTTATATAGAAACCATTTGTGCTAACGAGTACATTTTAGCATGCTAACATGCTCAAGAAAGATGTTTCTAAATTTAACAGTACAGAGTAACCAAATGCAGTTTTTTATATAGCAACCATTTGTGATAATGATACCAGCATTTATAGTTTATACGCAGTTAATTTTACATTACACTTAGCTGACGCTTTTTATCCAAAGCGACTTACAGCTATTTAGATACAGGAGCAATGTGGGGTTAGGTGCCTTGCTCAAGGGCACTTCAGCCGTGGATAGAGGTGTAGGGAGAGGTAATGGCGGGATTTGAACTTGCAACCCTCTGATCTTAAGTCCACCTCCCTAACCACTAGGCCACGGCTGTGCACTTTTCTGAAAAAAAACTGAAACGATATCCACACTTGAGGTCACTTTCCACATGGCAGGTTTTGTATTATGAATGATGGACAATCATTTAAACTTTGTGGAAATGGCTCTGTTTTCATTATTTCAGAACTGTTTTAAATAAATCTAAATATTTTAGAACTTATCACTCTGTTACTTCTATTACTTCAGTTTCTACTGCATTTTTAAAATTCACGTGCATTTTGATCACCTCCGTTGTTATCGTTTTATGTTTCACCTTCACCCACTGCAACGTGTGAATCCTCTGGAGCCGATTGCAACAAAAGAGTGAACATAAGCTATTTACAAATCTATTCAATTCAGTTAGGAATTTCTTAAACAGAAGAAAATAAAAACAATCTCTGAAATCTCTTACATTTTTTTGCAACAGGAATGAAATTCTTATATTGTGTTACTTACAATTTTGGCTATTTTCAACATTTATTTTTAGTTATGTCCCCCTTGAGGCATTAAACTCCTACTTTGTATCCATTATTAATTGCCTGTCAGACTGGGAGGCGAGGATCGACAGCCATGGAAGGATCTTCTTTGTGGACCACGTGAACAGGACGACCACATGGCAGCGTCCCACTGGACCACCCGCCCCGCAGGGCCTGACCCGCTCCAACTCCATTCAGCAGATGGAGCAGCTTAACCGCAGGTGGGCTTTGAGAAGGAAAATGACTCTGATGATGGTAATGATCATCGGGATATCTTATCCATGAGCAGTGAGAAACACTATATGGACGTATTCAGTAGCCCACAGAACTCATGGTCACCATTACCAGAAGTTGCTTTAAATAGACAAGGATGCAAAACCAAATTTGGCACCTAAAAGAAAAAAACCTCTATATTACGTTTTTATGTGTTCTCTTTCAAGTGAAAGTAGCCTATGGTTGGCTCTTTGTGTCTTTTCATCTTTCAGTTGTTTAACTTCTGTATTTTTGAATGAACAAAGGTAAAAGCTTTAAGAAGAGAAGAGCTTCTCCCTCATTCTGTCTTCACTGAAAATGCCCCATTTGAATCTATTATTTTATCAATTTTATTATTTTTGGTATAGGAAGTAGTAGTTGACAAACCAGCGAAAACCTATCATTTCAGTTTTTGTCTATTTACTCTTTATCACAGATATCAAAGCATCAGGAGGACAATAACCAACAGTGATCGACCAGAGGAAAGCTCAACTGACCTGCTTCCTGAACCAGAGGGTGAAATGATGCCCCACTCCATTTCTGGTGAGTTTCAGTAGACAAACATAGAAACAGCAAGGAGAGAAAAAAAAAAAAACATTTCCATGACATAAGCTGCTTTGAGTGTCTTTCTTGCCTCTCACTTCGACTCTATCTTGAATCTGTTGCAGAGTACCGTCGAGAAAGCGCAGTCGCTCATTCCAGCGGTCGCTCGCGCCTCTCCCTGCTACTCCAATCCCCCAGCGCCAAGTTCCTGTGCAGCCCTGACTTTTTCACCGTGCTGCATTCTAACCCTGTCAGTCTGACGTATTTATATACACGACATATCTAAAGAGTCAGAGCTGCTGGCAGAACAAAACCCACTTTTATTATCGACCACATATTATTGACATTATCATCCATTTTGACTCTTAAAATGACCCTAAAGCTGTGTGTCTGATCTGCGTTCTGACTCTGCTCTCTTTACCCAGAGTGCCTACCGCATGTTTACGAGCAACACCTGCCTGAAGCACATGATCAGTAAGGTGCGCAGAGATGCTCATTACTTTGAGCGCTACCAGCACAACCGCGACCTCGTCACCTTTCTCAACATGTTTGCCAACAAGCAGCTGGAGCTACCCCGGGGCTGGGAGATGAAGCACGACCATACCGGGAAGGTGGGTTTCTGTGCAATTGGAAGTCTGCCTTGACAAGGGATAGCGCTTACCCTGATCTATCCAGTAATTATAATCTCTGGTCAGTTGTCCAGTAGTTTAATGTATTTCTTTTTCTAAATACTGCTTTTATCAGATCTGTATTTTAATATCTGATCTGTATTTGGATCTCAAACCTCAGCCCTTTTTTGTGGATCACAACTGTCGCTCAACAACTTTCATTGACCCCCGGCTGCCCCTCCAGAGCTCTCGCTCCACTGGGCTGCTTGCCCATCGCCAGCATCTGAGCCGCCAGCGCAGCCACAGTGCTGGAGAGGTGAGAGACAAGCCGCTGTTGCCGTCACACCTGGATTCAGCGTAAAGGCTCACACAGATACACGATGTTAGACACCAGTTTGGAGGGGAAAATACTTACTCAGTTTATGAATTGTAGGTACAGCCAAGGTGCCTCTATAGCTTGTTTGACAGTGTCGCGTAAGCCTTAAAGGGATAGTTTGCCTCTTTTGACATGAAGCTGTATGACATCCAATATTAGCAATATCATTTATGAACATTGACTTACCCCCTGCTGCGTCCTGTGAGCCGAGTTCCAGCCGAGTTTTGGCGTTGAAGTAAGTAGTCCGGCTAGTTGGCTGGGGCTTAAAAAATAAAGCGTCTTGCTTCTCAAAACAATATGTGTTCAAAAGAGTAATATTTGCATCACAAAATCGTCCATACAAAAAAAGTCAGACCTCACATCGCTTGGAGCTATTTCTCTCTACCTTCATATCACTACAGGCTGTGTAAACTGTGCAGATCTAAGAGCAGACCGAGCACTCCCCTGCTTCCGAGCAGTAAACACCGTAACAGGTGCGGCTATCGCTAGGTGGCTGAACGCATTGATATGAAGGGAGGCAAAAATAGCGCCAAGCGAAGTGAGGTCTGACTTTTTTTGTATGGACGATTTTGTGATGCAAATGTATTACTCTTTTGAACGCATATTGTTTTGAGAAGCAAGACGCTTTATCTTTGGGACCCTAGAACACTAGCCGTACTACCTTCGTCAGCGTCAAAACTCGGCTGGAACTCGGCTCACAGGACGCAGCGGGGGGTAAGTCAATGTTCATAAATGATATTGCTGATATGGGATGTCATACAGCTTCATGTCAAAAGAACTTTCCCTTTAAAGCCACATTGCAGCTCGCCTGGGTTTGAGTCTGATCCAAGACCATTTGCTTCGTCTCACTCACACTTAACTGTCATTATTGAATAAAAGCTAAAAGCCCCATCTAAAAAAGAAGGGCCAGAGGTCCTGTAGTTAGCACAACATCAAATAAATGAGATCAGACCTGAAAATGTCAAAAAGGGTTTTCACAACCTCACACTGTAAAAATGCTTAGTCGTTTTTAAAATCAGACTTTCTTGATGAAGCACGGTTGTGTGTAAAACAAGGAGGCTTGCTAGTGTATTGTACTTCAAATTAATCGTAAAGGTAAGTCAGACTGTCATTATAGCGCGTAACATCTAGAAATTAAATCCAAAAGAGAAATCTAAAGTCTTCATTGATGTTCTTCTTTGATATCATCTCCCATAGCATTTAAAAGAACAATAGTCATGTGAAAAAGAAAGTAGTTCTTTCAATTCTACATAGCATGACATAACAAAAGATAATTGGGTCCTTACACCATCAGCATAAACACCTACTATCTGTCAAACACAGGGTGGATAGGTGATGATTTGGGTTTGTTTTGCAGCCAAAAGACCTGAACATCTGAACTCCTCAGTATACCAATCTATTCTAGAGCCAAATGTGAGACCCTCTGTCAGACAGCTAAATCCTGGCTGAAACTAGGTAATGCAACAGGAAAAGTATCCCGAACACAGCAGCAAGTCTACAACAGAATGACTGAAAAAGAAAAAAAATTGAATTGTTGCAATGACCTAGTCAAAGACAACAATCCAATTGAGATGCTGTGGTGGGACAGCTGTGCATCAATGAATACCTGCAAACCTCAACTAATTAAAGTAATGTTGTAAAAAAGAGAATGGTACCATCATACAGAAAAGGATTAATCCGAGGTATTGCTATTAAAGGTGGTTTCTACAAGCTATTGAATCATGGGGTGCATTTAGTTTTCACGCACTGCTTCTGGAGTTGATTTGTTTTTTTGCTCGATAAATAAGTACACAGTGTAAGGCATCAAATGTTGTTGCTCATTTGAGGTTATAATTACCTCATTTTAAGCCTTGATCAGGAGCAGATGGCTTGTTATTATGTCCTGATATCTAAGACCTTCTAAGTGAAAGAGAGTATACTCTGTTTTTCACATGACTATAAGAGCTATAAGAGCCCAGAGGCAAAGTTGATGTCAGCGTTGGCGATGAACTGTAGTGCTTACTTTTCTCACAGGTTGTGGATGACACTCGCCAAAGCAACCCACCTATCATCCCTCGCCCCTCAAGCACCTTTAGTGGCTCCAGTCGAAGTCAGTACGATGTGGTACCTGTGGGTAAGTTCTTCATTATCGCTCATAAGCACATAGAAGGCACAGAGAGCACTTTTTCCGATTTCCTCTTTTCCTTCCAGCCTACAATGACAAGATCGTTGCTTTTCTACGGCAACCCAACATCTTTGAGATCCTTCAGGAAAGGCAGCCTGAGCTTGCCAGGAACCACTCGCTCAAGTACGCCTCTCTGCCTTGTTGTCATTGTTTTTTCTTTGTCACCCTTTTTAACCTCCCTCTCTCTTCTATTCAAGCCTTGCTCACCTCCATAGCCCCTACTGTAATCATCATCAGTCAACCTGAACACATGCTTAACCTTTAATCCTAATGGATTGTGTCTATTTAGCCTGTGACGGGGGTGTGTGTGTGCGTGTGTGGATGCGTGTATGTGTGTTTGCAGGGAAAAGGTGCAGTTCATTCGCAGTGAGGGAGTCAGTGGACTGGCTCGTCTCTCGAGTGATGCTGACCTCGTCATGCTGCTGAGGTGAGTCCTGCTGATGTGTGGCTGAGTCTGGCCACGGGATCAGCAGCTCAAAATTATAACCATTATGTAATACAGTAATATCAGATTGGTGCCTTATGTTCAATTTATTTAACCCTCCTGTTGTCTTGCGGGTCAAAAGTGAGCCACTACCATGTTTAGCTGTAGAAAAAATACCTCAAACTACCTTTTTCCAACTTGAGATTTTATGACTTTTCCTAAAGGGACCCCATCATTAGAAAAAGTCATACTTTATTTTTGTTTATGTTTCCATGTGGGCTGTACACCACTAGGGTACAAAGATTCTTATGGGTAATTTTTGACCCGTGAATTATAAAAAACATTTAAACACCAGAAAATAGTTCTCTGTTTTTTTCCCTTTCAATATAATTCATTCAGAAGTAATTACTTCACATTTGTATAATAGCAATAATAAACCTTTATTGTGTAAAAGAAAACTGAGAAAACAAGAAAACTGTTGGTCCAACTGACAGTTGGTTTGTGGTTAAAAAAAAATAAAAAAAAGTGTAATCCTGAAAACTGGTGATTGTCTTTTTGTATTGTGTAACAAAAAATACATGATAAAAAAAAATGTATTGAATTGAGTTGAATAGATAAATAACAGGTGGTTTCATCATACAAAATAGATTTTGGATTTAAAATTCAATTAAGTTGCTTTATTTTGGGGCTTTGGTAGGGCGGGTCATTTTTGACCCGTAGGACAAGGGGAGTAAACAGAATGTTAAGACCGCACAAGGGTTAATATGCACATATAGTAATTGAAGCTATAAGTTGTATAAATAGTCGTGGTAACCTGCTGAGTCACTCTCATGGCTGCTTTTTCTGCTGGTATATTTGTGTGTCACATTAAGCTTCACATGTGTGTTTGTGAATGTCTGACGTAAAGTCTAATTCCCATTTTATCAACTGTGCTGATGTTGAACTGGTCTCAGGTGCTGTATTATCTGACTGAGGGTTCCTCTTTCTCTCCTGCATTCAGCTTATTTGAGGAGGAGGTGATGTCGTATGTACCACCGCTACTCCACCCAAGTCATTGCATCTCTTCTCCTCAGAGCTCGCCTGGTAAATCTCTGTCTCGCTCTCTGTCTGTGTCATCCCACTTGGAGCCTCACTGCTGGCACACTCGTAAACACCTTTTTTATTAGATTTCTTACCTTTTATTGCAAAAACAAGATTTAATAATAAAGGTTTTGGTTTCTGTGTCTCATACCCAATAAATACTTCATGACATAGATTGTCAGGATAACACAAAGTATGAATACACTTATTATGTATACATACATAACAAGAGATGGGAATAGAACACACATGTTGTTACACTCGCTCACAAACTTCCCTTCTTGTAAATTGCTGATCTTATCAGCAATTTATTAAATTGTTTTGTTAGTATTAAACTGTGCAAGAGCAAATTATTAAGAATTTTTGTACTTCTAATTTCTATTTTGTAAATTTTTTAGTTGGTTATTTTACATGCATTTTAAGGGACAAGTTATTTAGATCAGAATTTGTGTTTTTTCCCAGTTGAATTTGTTCGGTCACAGTTCCCAAACAACATGTGCAGTGTAGTCAAAGATCACAGGCACCAGCATCACACATGTTACACAAGCCTTTGCCTATAGAGTTTTTACTTTCCATCTCTTATCAAACTTATATTTTGTTGAAAATGCATAAAATACATATTGCTCACACTAAGCTAATATTCAAAACGGTTCATATAACTGATTTTCGAAAGTCCAAAGAAAGGTGGTGAATATCACATTAGCCTCCACTCATGTTATCAATGAGAATAATCTTCACTGTGCCTATATCTGTGGTGCACTAACTTGTCCGTGTAAAATGCAATATGTGGTGGAGAGAAGATTATGCTCAGAAGATTTTTTGCAGAATTTTAATTGATTTATTTCCATTTTCAATTGATTTTTGGAAACTGTATTACTTAAACTGACACACAGAAACATACTTTTGCACTTGAGCTCACTTATTACCAAAACATTGCCTCGTTAAGGGATGTGCATTTTTCCACTTAACAGAACTGATACAGTCTGATACATGATAACAATCCAGGATTAACCAGCATCCACCACTTCTGGTTCTCTGAAGACATACCCATTCAAGTTTTAACCTTTTATTAAAATTTCATATATTTCAGTCTCCTGATATCTGCCATCCGTTTGTTGTGTCTTAACATTTATTATGTATTTTTCCTCCCCTTTCTGTCTATTTCCTGTGTCCTTCTGTCTGTCTGTCTGATTCTCTCATATTTGTCTCAGGCACCCAGCGAGCAAACGCTCGAGCTCCAGCTCCATATAAGCGAGATTTTGAGGCCAAACTGAGGAACTTCTATCGAAAGCTGGAGACAAAAGGTTATGGACAGGGACCGGGGAAAGTCAAGTAGGTTTCAACTTTGCATGTATCTTAGCTCATGTTATATTAGATGCAGTCATGTGAAAAAGAACGTACACTCGCTTTCATTTCGAAGGTTTCACATATCTGGACATAATGAAAAAAATAATCTGGTCCTTACCAGGCCTTGAGTTTAAGTGAATACACCCTTAGACAAACAGGACCACATGATATTTTACATCATGTCATTATTAGCCAAAATGCAGAAGCACTGTGTAAAAAAATAAGTGGCAGAGGGATGATTTGATTTCAGATTTGAGGCCATCTGTCCATCAGCTAAAGCTTGGCTGAAATTGGGTCATGCATCAAGATAGCGATCCCAAGAAGACCATCAATTCAAAACAGAGTGGCTAAAAAAAGAAAGTAATCAAGTTGTTGTTGTTGCAATAACCCAATCAAAGTCCAGACTTTAGCCTGATTTAAATGCTGTACCTTAAGAGAGCTGCGCATAAACAAATTCCCACAAATCTCAATGAATTGATGCAACGTTGTAAAGAAGAGTGGGCCACGATTCCTCTACAATAATGTGAGACTGATAACATCATGCAGAAAATGATTACTTTTAACTTCTGGAAGGCATTGAATCATTAGGATAGGATTTCAAATCTGATTTCAAACACTGCTTCTGCATTTTGGCTTGCAGTAGTTTATGTTAGTGGAATACCACAGTGTAATATGTCATGTGTTGTTGTTCATCTGAAGTGGCATTTACCTCATTTTAAGACCTCATATAGTATAGACAATTCTTTATGTTGAGATTTATAACACTTGTAAAAGGTCCATTTGTTTTTCACGACTACAATTTTTTCAATTTTGTTTTTTCTTTTTTGTACATTAAACAACTGGAAAAAAGATTTGATATGAATAACTGCGACAGCAGGAGAAAGAATGGACATGTCCATCAGAAATTTAAATGATTTGTTCTGTAGAAAAAAAAAAAATCTTCAGCATAAATACTCTGCTGTTACAGAATGAGGTTACAAATAGCCTATCTTTTTAATTCTTGTTCATTTATGACCAAACCAACAATGGACTGACAAACCAGTATTTGTGCCAATTGAAAGCCTGAATTTGACTCAAACTAAAATCTATCAAACTTTTGTGAATTTTCACTAGAATAGCAAATGTGTATTAATTTTCAGAAATATTTTCAAATAGTCTAACAAATGATTGCCCCAATGATTAATGCTTTTATGTAAAGTACATTTTTGTGCAGCTGTCAGAGAGTGCAGAGCTCGTAAAGTAAAGAACGTACTTGACTGTGAAATTGTAAATATTGGCAAACATTATCCCAGTTGAAGCTAATTATTACTTTTATCATTCTTTATTTAGAATCATCATTTTCAGCATTGCTGGGTCAGTGTGCATGTTATTGTCTGTGCTTGCTCCCAGGCTCATCATACGCAGAGACCACCTACTGGAGGACGCCTTCAACCAGATCATGTGCTACTCTCGTAAGGATCTGCAGAGGAGTAAACTCTATGTGAGCTTTGTTGGCGAGGATGGGTGAGCAAGGCACTTTTTATTCCCATTTCATCTCTGTATCAGGTTTTAGATAGGATGTGATGCCCACATTTTTAAGTGTATCTGATTCAAGGCAAAAAAAATTGTATAGCTACATTACAGTTTATATGAAAGTTCCAGTAAAAAAAAAGCAGAATTAAAGTGAACTGATTCTAAATAGCTTTATTGAATGTTATAATATTTGAAGGTGAATTGTGCATTTAAATTAATGTCAAAGTTGAGAATCCTCCCGCTTCTTCAAAAAGCTGCTATAGAGGCTGCGGACTTAAAGTTTCAAAAGTTAGGATGTTAGACCCTGGTGGAATAAACTCGTGGTATGTGTGTTACAGGCTGGACTACAGTGGACCCTCCAGGGAGTTTTTCTTCTTGGTGTCTAGAGAACTGTTCAACCCGTACTACGGACTGTTTGAGTACTCAGCCAATGACACATATACTGTCCAGATCAGCCCCATGTCAGCCTTTGTGGATAACCACCATGAGTGGTAAAGTTTCTATCTGTTTGCAAATGTTGATGTCATATTTCCTTATGTGCTGATTTTCTTTTTCTGTCCTGATTGCTGTGTGCTGATCCCAAAATTAACCTTGTAGCACCCAAGCATATGAATTATCATTGAATTGGGCTATTTTTGATCATTTTAGGCAGTGTTGCATATTTGCAACTGTGGGCTTTCCTGATTAATTTTGTTCACAAAACCAAGTCATTCTCTGCAGATCGTTTGGCAAAAAAGGTATAGGGAAAGTTCCCCAGTAACTGCTGCTACCACAATAAAATGTATATAATAGACCTTTATTGAACATTCTTAATACAAAGTGCGGAACGCAACCATCATAAACTTTCCATTCAACAACAAATCAAACAGATTTCACAGATCTTTGTTGTGAAAAAGTGAAGCACATATAAAATGCTAAAAATGTAATGTAAATAAAAATGTAATGTAAATCAAAAATGTGCACATGAAGCTAATAAAAAAATGCAAAAAAATAATACAATTTGGAGACCTGACCTCCCATTACCGCTGTGAAAGGTGGACAAAGCAGACCACACCAAACGAGACCAGAACGAACTAGAACAGACCACCGCAAAGCAGAGTGTAATTCACTGAGCCAAGAAAATGATTGCCGTGACAACTGTCGGCACATAAAACGTAATGTAAAAAAATATTACACATTAATGTATGTAAATTTAAAAAATCAAATAATGTAATGTAAATAAAAATATAATGTAAATAAATAATGTAAAGAAGTAAAAAGCTTGTTGCATATCTGCAACTGTGGGTGCTACAAGGTTAAAGCAATTTGCAGCGGGCTTGTGTGGAAATTTGGATCAGCAATCTTTAGTTCACTCGCCGATTTTGCCTGTCCTCAGGGACAGTGATTAAATGGAGGGACGGACGGATGAATGGGAGGATGCATGGATGGCGAAATTGATAAATACATCTGTGGACAACAATACAGGAAGAATATTGTATCCTGGGCTGAGTGAAGAGGACAACAGATTTAGTATCCGTATCTTCAGGGCTTGTTTCTCATGCCTGATAGATATGGAGGCAATTATTAGGTTGATTAAGAGCAAAACATATTCTTGTAGTAACAGTGCTTGAGATGTCGGAGCATTATTGCTGCTGGATCAGGTATGACTCAACATACCTAATTTTTGCTGTTGGTCGGGCTCTGTGTAACACCTCTAAGCTCTGTTCTGACTCAGTCCTCCGTTCTGACTGTGAACCTTAGATGCTCTCATTTCTTCACTTCAAATTGTTTTGTTCATAAGCCTGTTAGATGCAGCATGACTGCACAATGTAAGTTAGAAATATTCTGCACTAAGTGGCACAATGTTTTGAAGTAAGATAACATTTAAAAATCAGTTTGCTTTATTGTTCAGACTGAGTAAACACATAATCTGGGATTCAAAGAGGGACAAATCCAAAACCTAATCTGAGAAATCAATCCAGTTTGCGATGTCAACACTTGCATTCTCATGTTTTTTGTGTCCAGGTTTCGCTTCAGTGGGCGCATCCTGGGCCTGGCTCTTGTTCATCAGTACCTGCTGGATGCTTTCTTTACCCGTCCGTTCTACAAAGGACTTCTACGCATGTAAGCATATCTCCCTCAAAGTAAGATCTTTTCTCGAGTGTTTCGGATGGATTTCTCAGTCAGCAACTGGTTGCGGGACCCTTATTAAAAGCTTTGTCCAAACAACCTGAAACCAATTGTCTGCACTGATGACGGATTGAGTAATGATGATAGAGTTAACCTCTGTCTGACCTGTAGAGCTAAAAGTTTTAATGTGTACAGTTAAACAACGCACTTACCTGACATTAGTTTAAAAAAAGGTTAAAGGGATAGTTCGCCTCTTTTGACATTAAGCTGTATGACATCCCATATTAGCAATATCATTTATGAACATTGACTTACCCCCCGCTGCGTCCTGCGAGCCGAGTTCCAGTCTCGTTTTGGCGTTGACAAAGGTAGTTTGGCTAGTTGGCTGGGGCCACAAAAATAAAGCGTCTTGCTTCTCAAAACAATATGCGTTCAAAAGAGTAATACATTTGCATCACAAAATCGTTCCTCCAGAAAAAGTCAGACCTCACATCGCTTGACGCTATTTTTGCCTCCCTTCATATCCATGCGGGCTATGTAAACTGTGCAGCCCGAGCACTCCCCTGCTTCCGAGCAGTAAACACCGTAACAGGTGCAGCTATCGCTAGGTGGCTGAACGCATTGAAATGAAGGTAGAGAGAAAATAGCGCCAATCGATGTGAGGTCTGACTTTTTCTGGAGGGACGATTTTGTGATGCAAATGTATTACTCTTTTGAATATTGTTTTGAGAAGCCAAGCGCTTTATTTTTGTGGCCCCAGCCAACTAGCCGGACTACCTTCGTCAACGCCAAAACTCGGCTGGAACTCGGCTCACAGGATGCAGCGGGGGGTAAGTCAATGTTCATAAATGATATTGCTAATATGGGATGTCATACAGCTTCATGTCAAAATAGGCGAACTATCCCTTTAAGCTACACCTTTGTTTCGACCTCTGCTTTTGTGTGTTATCCATGTGTCAAGGTAAACATCTCAACCCCCTCAAAAAGGGTTTTAAAACACATTTCTTGACTGCTGTCTTATGCATTTATAGCTCAGGTAGTAAACTCTCAACCTCACAACTTACAGCTAGCTGTGGTTAAGGAGCAGGGCTGCTGATGAATACTTTATCAACCACTCTCTGACTGTGAATCCTTCCATTCCTGCAGCCCCTGTGACCTGAGTGACCTGGAGTTCCTCGATGAGGAGTTCCATCAGAGCCTGCAGTGGATGAAGGACAACGACATCGAAGACATGCTAGACCTTACCTTCACTGTCAACGAGGAGGTCTTTGGACAGGTGTGTGTGTGCTTTGTTGCATTTGTTCCGTTTGTGACAAAGTTCACATCTAATGTCTGCCTATGGTTCTGCAGATCACAGAGAGAGAGCTGAAGCCAGGCGGGGCTGGTATCCCCGTGTCAGAGAAGAACAAGAAGGAGTACATTGAGCGGATGGTCAAGTGGCGCATAGAGAGAGGAGTTGCACAGCAGACGGAGAGCCTGGTCCGAGGCTTCTATGAGGTACAGCACAGTAAAATCTATCATCGGATTAGTTGGTGTAATCATTCCTCGTGATTAGGAATAGCTATTCAAAGATCATATCCACATCTGCTCCCGACGTAAGTGAAAAAAAAGTCAATCCACAAAAATGGATGACAGAAACGGATCTTTTAATAAAGAGACCATATGTTTTCTTCTTTAGAGATAATAAAAGGCTAGGATATGCTCCATGAAGGTTGTTTAATCAATACCAATGCAACCATATATATCCTTGCCAAAATTCCTGTTGTGTTTGTTTTGTTTTGTTTTTTTAACCAATACAAACCTTGACTAATATTGACATTTTTATGGTGGGTGTATGATGACAATTTGAGCAAGTAAGTGATGTATTTCAGCAGCTTGCGATCAAGCTGAGATTTCCTTGTTGGCAAAGTAGGGCTGCAATGACAAACGTATTGCATAAATTCTCAAAGAAGAGGCGAGTAGCCTATTATGGGACTTATTAATGATCATTGTACTTAGCTAGGTGATCTAAAAAAGACTAACACAACCCATTTTAAAGAGCTGTGAGTGTCACGTGTGTGCCCAGCTTCTCTGGAAAGTTTTCCCACAGTAATGTGTGGCCGTGTATCTCCACATTACGGATTTACTGTAACGTGTTGTTGCAAAGCCCAGAAATCCGTCGTACAGTCTGTTGTGCAGGATGTGGGAGGCCGAAGATAAATGAAAAAGCCACGCCATATGTTTATTTCTTTCATCCATCAACATGTGCATGTGGGTTTATTTGTTAGGTGGTGGACGTGCGGCTGGTGTCTGTGTTTGATGCCAGGGAGCTGGAGCTGGTTATTGCTGGTACTGCAGAGATTGACCTGTCAGACTGGAGGAACAACACAGAGTACAGAGGAGGTATGTGAAGCTGGAGGGCAGGAGTGAGGCAATTAAGGGGGGGGGGGTGCAGATGAAAGCGGCACTAGATAAAAAGCTAGATGGATGCACAGGGTCTTTCTCTGCTGCACACATTACATGCCTTGCTCTAGACCGTGTGACAAATGTGTAAGAAGTAGGGCTGGGCAACAATTAAAATTTTGAATCTAATTAATCACATGATTTCCCTGATTAATCACGATTAATCTCATTTGTACGCAAAATCCAAAAATGAATTCAAAAGTAGTGTATAGCTTTTAGCATTTAGTTTTATTTTAAATAAGCTGCCATATGAATGAAAGTGCCATAACATTTGTTGTGCAAACACACTTTTAACATCAGCATCTTTCTGTAGTTTTTATGTAGAAGCCTCGCTCCACTGTCTGTTTCCTTGAATGACTTGCTGCTATCAATTGTGTGTTTTGCCTTGAAGTGATATTTTAGACTGGAACTACTTCGGTGATAAGACAATTCAACTTGGCAGTGTTTACAGATGACTTTGGTTCTGTCGACTCCGCCGTCTGGAAGAACTTTAAAATGAAAATGGCCGAATAAAAGTTCCGTACCCTTCTCCATGTTTGGTGGATCCGCCGATTACTTTCCTTTCTGGTTCCGCAGCAGACAGCAACAGACTTTTACAAAATAAAAGCCTGTGAGCAAAATACTTTTACAATAATAAAATAGATAATAAAACAAGGGTGGTTGTAGTGAGTTGAGCAGGCGCCCCATGTACAAGAGGCTATAGTCCTTGCTGCAGCTTGCTGAGTGTCGTTCCCCCTCTCTCTGCCCCCTGCTTCCTGTCTCTCTGAACTTTCCTATCCATAAAAGGCACAAAAGCCCCCCCCCAGTTAAAAAAACTGTGTTAATGCGCAATAAAATATTTATCGCCGTTAAATAATTGATGAGTTTACGCGATAATAACGAGTTAACTCGCCCAGCCCTAGTAAGAAGTAGTACTTTTTAGAGCTTCTCTCAATTAGTCTAGGTATTCAAAACATTCAAAGACTATGCATTCTGTAAATGACTTTATTTACTGGCACTGAAGCATTTCATGCTACTAACTTTCTTTACACTTAGCCTTATCTGTTGTATCCTCTGCCATATAATATTAAAGGAAGTTGTTTTGTCACTCTTTTCGTTCTTGATCATTCTAAATAAATGTTGCCACAGCAACCGCCAGTTTGTTCTTCTGCTGACATACATTCTGCAGAGAATAATATAAAGTGATGTTTAATGGGGTGAGCATACAAATCAAATGGGAAAGAAAAGCCGTAAGCAGCTGTGTCGTAGCTTCATTTTGATTCTCCACCAGCAGGATCTTGCTACATATTTCTTATGGTGAAGAATCATTGACAAACATGTCAAAACATTGTTGCTGAAGATTACAAATTATTTGACAAATAATCAGTGCAATAAAATCAATTTTTTGTTGAATAAAGAGTTTTTACTTTGATGAAGAATTGCCTTTTTAAACTGTATCAGACTTAACTGTACTGTACTCCATATTGAGCTCAAACCTTTTTGAGTGCCGTCTGATAAATATTGTGCACAGCATTTGTCGGAGATCACATTAAAATACTTTTTAAGGCTCTGGCCATTATAGTTGAAAAGCTGCCAGCATTTGAGAGACAGGGCAACTCAAACTGACAATCAGTCATGACTGTCTGTCAGGCTCTTTTAATAGAGGAATCGACTGAGACGGTCAAAACGGCTCCCTCCATTAAACATTAAACAGTGAAACCCGTTAAAGAAGAGCAGCACAGAGAGAGGAGGAGGGGAGAATTGAGGTACAGGGGACGGAGGCCATCTGACTCATGTTCCATCGCCATCATCATCCTCTCTCTCCCTGCAGGTTACCATGACAACCACATAGTGATTCGCTGGTTCTGGGCAGCTGTGGAGAGATTCAACAATGAGCAGAGGCTGCGGCTGCTGCAGGTAGGACGTGTGGGTGAGCGCATTCTGCCCCCATGTGGATGCAGGCTGCCAAGTTGTGTTTATTTCATTATGTAAGCACGATCCAGCAGTAAGCTCACTGACATGCTTAAGACTGCAGGAAGATGTTATTGTAATCTCTTTTGTTTAACTATTTGATACGGTTTGCTTGCTTTTTTCTGGTTCAATAGAAATACAACTACAAATCAGAAAAAAAATTATGAAAAATGCAAGTTAAAAAGAAAAGACTGGGCGATTTTTATATTTACTTGAACTTTTACTCCTGACTGTATGACTCCAAGCTTTTTCATGTTTTGTCTCATCAATTGCATTGAATTTGTCAATACACATCTATTCCTGCAACACATTCCAAATAACATTGGGACAATAAAGATTTTACGCCGTTAAAATCATGTCATTCCATCTCACAACACTTAAAAGGTGTTCCGGCTCTGAGGATACCAAGCAGCGAAGTGTTTCGGATCTTATGTTGCCCCATTTTTCCTGCTATCTCATATGATGGTGGGCAACAGTACGAGGCCGTCAGTTTTGCACTTTTTTCTTCAAAACTTTCAGGATTCATAATTGCAGTCCGATATCAGTACATATTTAGATTGTACTATAGTTATCCCACAACGGGGATTACAAAGCTATGGCTTTGTAATGTGTGCAGAATGTGGTTTTTCATTGTCTTGTTAAAAAAAATGCATGGACATCCCTGCAAAAGATGCCGTCTTGAAGGCAGCTTGTTGCTCTGAAATCTGAATGTACTTTTCTGCATTAATGCTGCCATCACAGAAGGGCAAATGTACAGAAGTGTACTTTGCCATGGACACTGATACATCCCCATATCATTACAAAGCCTGGCTTTTGGACTCAATACTAATAATAGTCTTTGGTCCAGAGCTCACAGCGTCAATTTCTTCTACTAAAGATCTAGAATAGATTGGTCTGACCACAGCACATGTTTCCACTATGTCATGGTCTATCCCAGGAGTCTGGGAGCCCAGAGAAGTTGGTGCTGCCTCTGGTTAACATAAGGCTTCATTTTTGCACAGTGAACTTTTAAGTGGCATTTACAAATTTAATTTTGTATTGTAGTGCTTGACAAAGGTATCCTGCAGAAATCCCTTGTCCATGTGGTCATAACAGCCATTGATAACAGCCATCGTTGGTTCTTGATGCAGTACCATGAGGGATCTAAGATCATGGTTTTCTAGCTTAGATTTGCACCCTTGCCCTATATACACTGAAAATTCCTTCATTTTCCATGATTAGTCAGATGATATGGAGAAATATGAAAATTTCTATCTTTTGAAGGAACATAGTTTTTAAACAGTTTTCGGATACATTTCTTGACAAGTGGTGATCCTCTGCCCATCTTTGCTTCTCAAAGACTCAAAGAGCTATTTTTCATACTGCTTTTGAACCAAATTGTGATTATGTTGACCTGTTTAAAATAGTATATTTTTAAACTCTTTTCTTGTCCTAAATTGTCCCCATCCCATTGTGTTGAAGGTATTCAATGCAAAATTGTATGTATAATAATAATAAATCAAATTACAAGACGATTATTGACAAGACAAAACATGCTGTATTATGGATTCATACTGTGTGCAATGAAATAAAAGTCAAAGTAAATGTAGGAGTCACAGCATGTACTTTGTTTTCGTTTTTTCTTTTTTTGTCCACACAGAACTTTTTCTGATTTGGGATTTTAGGAAAAACATTGAAAGATTCAATTGGACTATTTCTGCTGAGATTAAGTTAAACAAATCTGAAATGTCTTAATTTACCTTTCGTAAGTATCCAAATTGATTGCAATGTTTAAATGATTTTCATCATTCTTGTCACTGTTATGATCTTCCTCTCTCTAGTTTGTGACGGGCACCTCCAGTATTCCCTACGAAGGTTTTGCGTCTCTACGAGGTAGTAATGGACCACGCAGGTTCTGTGTGGAGAAGTGGGGAAAAATCACCTCCTTACCCAGGTATGATTGCTGTCCGATCGGGTGTATATTGTATCATTGATTTCTAACATATTTTAACCCTAATAAAACTGTTGTGGTTGACTGGTTCACTATGCACAGTAAGTCATTATAGTGTGTCCTAGGGTGTCCAATTTCTACTTTTAGACCATTTATGGTTTAAATTGGGTTTGGATTATAACACCTACAGTGTTGTGTTGTTGTGTTGCCTCTTATGTTAACCATGTATACTTGCTCAGTACAGTCAAACATTTTTGGTGTGAATCACAACTAAACCTCTTAGATTTGGCTGCCCAACCAAAGGGAGTAATAAAAGCTGAAGGGTCAGGCCGTGGTAAAGGTTTATACCAAAGCAAGACAACAACTTGTAGCATACTTAAACCATACAAACTCGATGCCCCCAGCCTAATCTAAACCCTGTAAGGCATCTCTGAAAAGACCTTAAATTGGCTGTGCTCTGCTGCTCCCCATTCAACCCGACTGAGCTTGAAAAATGGGAAAAACCTCCAGAGGCAAGGTGTGCAGAGATTGTACAATCATTCCCATGAAGACCTAGGGCTGTCATTGCTAATTATTTTCTACTTGTATTTACAACATTTCAAACACAAATATTTTATTTTGCCATTGTGGAGGTGTCTGTGGATCAGTAGCACAAAAAGCATGGAGCAGCCCACATCAAAACAGCCTTTACTGGCTGAAAGAAACAAGTGAACCATTTCATCGTTTTTTTCATTGTATCCTATTATTTGGTAACTATCTGCTAATCTGTGTCTCCACAGGGCCCACACTTGCTTTAATCGTCTGGATATCCCACCTTACCCCTCCTTTTCCATGCTCTATGAGAAGCTGGTAACCGCTGTAGAGGAAACTAGCACGTTTGGCTTGGAGTAACATCAAATCAGCTGGCAGCCAGGCTTATCTTTGGAGAGAGAACCATCTGGAAATCTATGTTTCTAACTTTGGGGAGACATGGGAGAAAAAACTAATACCCTCAAAAGGCAACTAACCCCCCGTTGATAACTCTGCTGTTTTTTCCCTCTGGCTTTACATCACTCAGCATGTGGGTCTCGCTCCGATTCTCTGCCTTTCTTTCTCATTTCGAATTTGATCAAGTGAACACCATCATGAAGAAAAACAGAGAATCGGAAGAACGTTTGGAAAAGCTGTACAGTACAACTTCCTGTTTTCATGATAACCTGTGTTCACTGAGCCACTTGTGTGCTTTATCTCTTTAGTTAATGGCCTTGTTCACTGGACTTCTTACCCCTCCCCTTCTGCTCCTCCTCCTCCTCCTCCAACCTGCACCTCAAGAGACAGCTGCCCAATGAGCTCCCTTCCCTCATCTGGACCTTGAAACTGTGTCTGTCTCTCACTGGGGCTACAGCATTATGAAATACAATATACACTCACACGTCAATCACCTTTTGCATAATTGTGACATTTTCTTTGTATTTATCATGCAAGCCAGTGTTTCCCCTGAGACTTTTGATCAGCATGGAAAGATGAGACATTTTAAACTCTTTTAGTGAAAGTTAGGCAGCCCCCCCCTACTTGTTTAATGGAAGGGGATACACTCGTGTGCACAAATTCACATATCAGTTGTTCTAATACTTAGAATACACTTGTTTTCACAGTTTTATTCCTGATTAAGATAGATAAGCAGTCACAAAATGTATGGACCATATCAGAGACCCATAGTGAAAATGATGGCAAGTTCTGGTCAGGACTGTTACCTTCAATATTGCCGAGCTCTGACATCACCTCCAAACTTCGAGATGCATCTAAGAAATGCTCAACTATCAGTATCACACCAAAAAACACAACCATGCGATATTACAGCATCAGCTGGGTACCTTCGGGCCATACTTTCTTACATTCTGACAGTCACTCAGACTTAAGTCAGATCGAAATTCAGGATTCCACACATTTCTGATGCATAATACACAAACTTCCTCACACAAACAGATGACACCCGCTCCTAAGTATGAAACACAAGCTCATTCTCATTGATGTAATCGCTTCCCACCCAGTGAAAGTGATGAATGTACCAAAACACTGAGTGAATGTATGAGCCTTGAACAGCTCTGTTTGGCCACTGAAGGAAATGCCTGAGAGGAAACACAAGGGTGGAAATTTTGATGTAGAAGAACAGGAAATCAAATGGGACTCGTCTGATTGGGGTGTGAGAAGAAGAACCTGTTTATCTGGATGACAGAGATCTGGTGTCGTTTAGGTACGTGGTCAGGGTGCAGTGATATGAATTGATTTTAGTGCCTCTTAGATATTAAGGAAAACTTGATGAGATTCATGTATCACCAAAGATGGTGAGACTGTAAGAGCTTCATTTTAAAAAGCCACACATAAACACAAGAGGGCAACAATGTGCTCTGCCACTTATTGTGGGAACCAAATCAAAGAGCCAATGATTATATTGTTACTGAATAACCTGACCAGATGTGATGCTGATGTTGTTGGATATGATCTTTTAGAACCTGTGACTTACATCCCAGTTGGGTCTCAAAAACATGTGATAAAACATTTCTCTTCCTAGTGCACAGTCCAAACCCTAATAATCCTGTCACTTTCACAAACTTTTCATACACGCACACACACACACACACACACAGAGGAAAAAAACATACATTTGATCATTTTTCTATGGGGTGCATGCAAGATTACACCTTCTGTACAAACACCTGTTGGAGTTAGACCACCAGGACTGGAATAGTGGTGGAGCGCCCTTCACATGTGATTTGAGATGTGGAGGCTGACGTTGGTTTCTCAGCCCCCTCATCCCAGCCCAGTAATGCATGCAGGATGTGCCTGGTCAGCTCTGTGAGCTGTGCCTGGCAGAAACTCCTAGGTGGTGTTGTGTTATAGCTTGATATTGCATGCTGAAATAGTGCAACACACTGTCCCTACTAGCTTTTTTGCATGAGGATAGTGCTATCCAATCAGACAAAAGGGAGCTGGTTTAGTTGTGTCACCTTGGTTGTGGCGCTCACTTGAAGCATGCAGCCTTATGCTTACCTGGCACTGTCATAGCTTGAATGTTATGCTCAGTGGAAGAATGTGTACGGAGTAGGTGCTGAATGAACAATGTGTGACTGAAGTTTTCTCTAAGACAGTGTAAGGGTGAGTATCTTGGCAGCATGTTTCTAAAATCTTGTTACTTTCACATGTGCGTGTCTGCCTATCTTAGTAATAGGTTGATGGTTATGGTTCATTGCTCATGATCAAGTAATGAATCAATAGGGCTGTTTTGATTCTAGAGAAATGTGAGAGCACATGTATGTGTATCATGTGTGCAGTCCTGATTGTCTCTTTGTATATAACTGTATGTGTATGTCTGTCCTGTTGTGTGTATAAATATATATTTTGCACCGAATGTACCAAAGTTTGGGGCTTGCAAAGTCAACCATTAGGCGTGCTCTCTATTTCAGTCTAACAAACACATCCCACTTCTGGCTTCTGCCACATTCTTACAGAATGTCATCTCATGTTTGCTTGACGGGCAATTTGTGGCATGGGCAGCAAACGCTTCAAGTTAGGATAGACTGTACATCACTTGGCCAGTTTCTCAATCACCACGATGACGCTTCTCTGGAGCAGAGGAATGGTAAGACTTTGCCTTACGTATGGATGAAGACAGCTGCACCTCTCGTCTCTTCTAGAAAATTTCTGACAGGACCCAGCTCCACTTTTCAGAATTCCACACTATGCAAAGCTCCTGTATGTGTGTCTCCATTTCACTCAAATGATTGTAATAAAAGAGAACAAATGGAACATTTTGATAAATGATATGTGATCCTTTTTATGTTTTTATCCACTAAGTTTTTCTTTTTTTAACCAACTGATCAAGTAAATAACAAAAGGAATTATTTGTGTAGTACATTATAAAATCGACCTCTGCTTGATATGAATATTCCAAAGCCCTAAAGGCATGTTTATATATAGCACACTATTAATTTGTTTTAGTAATCAGAACATATTACAACAAAAAACAATCATCTGATCCGTAGTAGCTCTTTAAGTAGGTATACAGTACCTCAGATGAATAATAATACAACAATACTGTCATCATTACTTACTGAACAAATTCTAAACCGAAATGCAGAAGCAGTGTGTTTAATACTTAGTTCACCCCATGATTCGATAGCTTGTAGAACGATATCCAGCCACAATTACTTGAAGTAATTGTTTTCTGTATGATGTTCTACTTTTCACATCATTGGGGAGGAATTTTGTCCCACTTTTTTTGCTTTTTGTAAACTAGAATTTCATCCGCTCCAGCCTCAGCTTTTGAATGAGGGTGAGGTCTGAATTTTGACTCATTGCAAAGCATTGATTTATTTTATTTTTTTTCTTATTCAGCCGTTCTGTTGAAGTTTTGCTGGTGTGCTTGTGATCATTGTTGTTTTGCATTACCAAATTTCGTCCAAGCTTTAGCTGTCTGACAGATGGCCTCACATTTGACTCAAGAATATTTTGGTAGACAGAGGAGGTCATGGTCAATCCAAAGACTAAGAGGTGTCCTGGTCCTGTGGCTGCAAAACAAGCCCAAATCATTACCTTCTACCACCATGTGTTGGTATGAGGTGTTTGTGCTCATATGCTGCGTTTGCTTTTCACATCATCTCATCACATGAAGGTGGTGCATTGCATTGTGGCCAAATATATCTCCTCGTTTTACCAAAGGACATTGTTCCAGAGGTCTTGTGGTTTCTTCTGATGAAACTTAGCCAACCTAAGCCACATTTTTTTTCTTTTTAGAGAGAAGAGGCTTTCTCTTGGCAAACTTTCCAAACAAGCCGTACCTTTTCAGTCTACTTCTAGTTGTACGGTCATGAACTGTAAGATTTAGCACACTAACGGAGGGCTGTAGAGTCTGAGATGAAACTTGTTTTTTTTTTTTGCAGTTCCACTGAACACAGTATGGGGTGCACATACAGGAGTCTCCATTCCTGGGCAGATTGGCAACTGTCTTGAAGGTTTTCCACTTGTGAATACTCTCACTGTTGAGTGATGGGCTAAAATTAGTTTAAAAGCCTTCCCAGATTGATGAGCAGCAACAGTTGCACTTCTAAGATCATTGTTAATGTCTTTCCTCCTTGACATTGTGTAAACATACACTTGAATGCTAGTCCAACAATCTGCTTTTATAAAGATGGTCTCACATGCTGATGATTAGTTAGTTAAATGCATTGAGCACGGGGTAATGAGCACATTGCCTCTGCATTTTGGCTTCGTTTTTATTAAACAAATAAATACATGGTGTAATGTTATATCTCTTTGTATATTTGAGTTTGTATTTATCTGATTTTAAGATTTGGTGAGTACCACATGACATTTTATTATATCCTGATATGTAAAACTTGATCTTTCCTTGCAGATACCGTGTATTACAACATTAATTGTTGTCAGTTCAACGTAAAACAGACTGCACGTTTCAAGTAAACTTGGTGGTTTACGGTGGCAGGCAGCACAAGCACATTTAACGTTTGGTGACGTGCTATATTAGCAGGCGGAAGTTTGGAATTTCACGGTTAAAAGAATGGGGAAACCCGGGGAAATGCGGACGCTCTGCCCGGATGGCACAACTGTGTTGGGAATGAACCAGAGTGGGAAGAGTCAGACTTAGTTGAAAGTGATGATAGTATGGAGGTCAGCCAGGTGGGAAATTGCAGGATAAAAGAGGAGGAGTTTGTCGGGACCAACTCTAAGAAAGCAAGGATTAATGGAGAGGTTGAGAGTGGAACAGATGAAAGAGCTGAGAAATGGTCAAAATTCAAAATTATGTTGAGATTTGGTGAGGAAAGGGGGGTTTCTTCAATGAATTCAGTGAAACTGACTGTGATGTTGGGGAATCAGATTGGGGATATTCACATGGCTAAGGTGCTGAAAGATGGAGATTTGTTAATTGGTTTCAGGGAGGAAACAGCTGTTTCTAATAAGGAGAAATCAGAGATGTTTGCAAAAGCTGTTATACAAATCCATAGTTCTGATAATTTGAGTGAAGCGAGCAGGAGAAGAAGAGCAAAAACGAGCAGATCAGCATGGAATTCTGGAGGTAGGATACTAAAAGCACAAAGGATGCTCCATTTACTTTGGAGGGAATGAAAAGAGCAATTCCAAGAACTGGAATAACATCTCCAGGAAAAGAGGAAGTAAGCTATATAATGGTAAAACATTTAGGTAATGTAGCATTTCTGAAGTTGTTAGGTTTGTATGATAAAGTATGCAAAGTGGAAAAATGACCAGCTGATTGGTAATTATTCCTGTCAGGAAACCGTGGAAGGATCCATCAAGTCCCATGAATTACAGACCGATTGCATAAACATCACATATAGGAAAGATAATGGAAAGAATGATTACAGAAAGATGAGTATTTCATATGGAAAGTAAATGAATTTTAACACCTCAACAGAATAGATTCAGGAAAGGTAGAGGAACACGGTTCCTGATAGGTAAGGAAAGCACAAGGAATAAAGAATATGTTCTGGCAGTCTTTTTTATGTTGAAAGGCATGATCAAATTAAAGGTGGTATGAATAAAAGGTAGAGCATATAACTGGATTAAGGACTTTTTATTTGATAGAGTTATTCAAGTTACAATTGGGACAGTTTTATAAAAAAAAAAGGTATACTCTGGGGAGTGTCATTAGTCCAATATAATGTTCTGTTATAATTTATGATGTGTTTTCTTAAGTAAGTGGTGATATTAGATTATTTACTGATGATGGAGCTTTGTGGAAAAGAGGAAAGAATATTAAGCAATTTATGAATAACAGGAAGAAACTAATGCTGTGGAAAAAATGGTCATATTCAAGGGGGTTCAAACAAAATCCTAATGTCTTAGTAGGAAAACGATATTGATGGCCAGATAACAATATATGGGCAAAGGATTGAACGAATAAAAGTGTTTGAATTCGTGGGTATGTGGCTTGATGATAAGTTAACATGAAACAAACATATTTATGAGATTCATTCTAAATGTAAAAAGATACTGAATGTTATGAGATGTTTAACAGGATCAGAGTGGGGAACAAGTAGGTAATTAAAGATATGCATGTAGCACTATTTAGATCAGTGTTGGATTATGGGTGCATAGTTAATGGTTCAGCAGCAAAAACCTTGATAAAACAGTTGGAAGTGGAGCAAACTCAAGCTATGAGACTTTGCTGTGGTGCATCTAAAACCACTCCTGTATCAGCTCTTCGGGTAGAGGTGGGTGAAATGCCCCTGTATCTCAGACGGAATCAGTTATTAATGAACTGTTGGGCAAATCTTCAAGGTCATTCTGAACAAAATCCAGCAGAAAAGGTGTTTCTTCCATGTTGGGAGAAAGAAAGGGCGAGACAGGAATCTTTTACATGGGGAAGTGAGAGATTAGCAGAGGAAATTTTTTTTGGAAATAATGAAGGTCAATAAAGAGGTAGGACCTGTTGCAGTATTAGCGGAAAACAGGTTACAAACACTATATCACACATATATTCTAGTATTCAAAGATGGCTCCAAGGATCCTAATATGGGGAAAACATGTTTTGCATTCAGTATTCCAGATTTACATGTTTCTGATGTAAGAAAAACTTCAGATGATTTGTCTGTTTACACAGTATAGTTGATGGCAATCAATACAGCGCTATGCCCACTTCCCACTGAATTGAATAAAGGTGCCTTCTAGTGATGGGTCATGCGCACAAGCATTGGCTCTGAGAGCCTGCTCTTTGTAGTGAATCAGAAGAGGCTGCCGCGGCAGATTTAATTGAAACTGTACTGCTAAGCGTGGCTCAAGACGTCAAGAACCTCTCTCACAGCAAGCGGCTAATGAGGTATTTTTCTGTGTGTAAACGATGCATTTTGTTTATGTTTATAATACGTGACACTGTTTCTTTGTTGCGAACCATATTTGTATGTTTGTGCCGGCAGTTCTCACGGTGTGAATGGGAGAAGAAACAAATAAATGCCAGTAAGAACCACGATCCGTGTTTATGTTGTGACGAGAGCTACAGTTTATTTGTGTATTTATGAAATATAATTTAAATGTGACACAGCAGTATTTCCCTGAAATAGGTTTCTTCCTATTTACTCAAATAATATGATCAAAGATAGCTTCAGTAATGACTGCAGTCATGTTGGCGTTTATATAAAAAAACACATTTGCTGTCATTCTTTCATTTGGGTGATAGACTGTAACAGAAACACATAAAGCTGAAATTTACATAGAAAACGCCCAACAATGTCCTCTGAGGTATGATGGATGGTATCACCTGGCACTGTAACACCATTCAAAGGATATCTGTTGGAACAGGGAAACACGAGTTAATGACCACAATAATGGCACATGTACATAATAGCATTTGAGAAATTAAACAGGGGAAAAGAGAGTAAAGTGAGGAAAGGTGTGACAGATGAGGCCCCCCAGCAGTCTAGGCCTATAGCAGCTTAACTATGGGATGTTTCAGGATCACCTGAGCCATCCCTAACTATAAGCTTTATCAAAAAGGAAAGTTTTAAGCCTGGTCTTAAAAGTGGAAAGGGTGTCTGCTTCCCGGACATTTACTGGCAGCTTATTGCACAAGAGAGGGGCCTGTTAACTGAAGGCTCTGCCTCCCATTCTACTCTTAGAAACTCTGTGAACCTCAAGTAAACCTGCAGTTTAGGAGCAAAGTGCTCTGTTAGGAAAATATCTTACAATGAGATCTTTAAGATATGATGGCGCTCGGTCATTAAGAGCTTTATATTAAGAGCTTTTAAAGAATCCAAATCCTTAGGACAAAAACTTAGGACTGCCATGACCTTAATGACTGATCTTGTACAGCTTATATCCAAAGAGACTTACATGATTTAACCTCTGTATTTTCAGAATGAAGACAAAATAAACTGAATTGTTGGCCAACATTTGTTTTTAAAGATTATTGTTCATTTTATTCTGTCTCAGGTTGTGGCTTATTCACAGTATTCCTCCTCAGCAGTTCAGTGCGGGTTATGTCAACTCTGTCAGAGCAGAAGAAGATTAGAAACAATTAATACTGTTTGATAGTGTTTGTGTTTGACACCGTTTAGGGGAGGGAAGAAAAACTGACTGCCACACAAAAGTAATTCAAATATCTTCATTAAGGATGATTCATTGGGTGAAGCCTTCATATGAAGTAAAACTAAACAACACCAGTTAGATGGAATTCTTTACTCTCACGCATCTCATTTTCATTTCCTGGTCTTTTATTGCATGTTATAAAAAAAGACACGGACAAGCATCGGATAACAACGTCTGCTGCACAACCAGCAGGGTTTTTGGATTTAAACTCCTGACACCATTTCCTTGTTTGTGAAAAACAAAAAGCAGCAAAAACCACATTTTAATGTTCTCTGTGCCGTGTCTCTCATCTTACAGGCTGTCATATGCTCACACTCTGTCAGAGTTCAATTGATTTTCAATACTGAACTTTTATAACATGTATTTATATACACATGACTGGGTCATTTATGTGGTGTGTAGGTTTATTATTAATCACAATCATGTAGATTTATTAAAGACATATTTGTAACTGCTCAGGTTTTGTTCTTTAACAATGAAACTTTTAGAAACTACTGATAGTTATGATGTGGTTGTTACACTGTGATGTACGTTGTTGTAGTGAACCAGTGTGTGGATGACTTTCATTATTTCCTGTTTCTATGAAGTGTGTGTATAAATGTCTGTGTGTGAGTGTCACTGTAAACACCAACTGAAGCAGGAGTGACCACAGAGATTATATGCTCATAAAGATATGTGTCTCACAGACTTGTTTGATAAAATAACTGATCTACTGGAGTCATTACTGTTGTAAAGTCTGCTGGGAGGCAGAAGGTTATGTATCACTCTCCATATGACAGCAGGGTGAACAGGCAGGGTGGGCTTTGTCTCTGAGTATGTTTGGGCTGTGAGCAGACACACCACCTCACCAACTCCACTGGTGCTGAACCAGCTTGTGCTCTAAAAACATTCATGCAGAGCTGCTGCAGCTTCATAGAATAGAATAGAATAGAATAGAATAGAAAATAGAAAAATACTTTATTTATCCCCCAATGAGGGAAATTCAAATTCGTCAAGTAGCTCAACATTTTTTTTAATATTTACAATGATTGAATTAAAAACAATAAAACAACAACAATAATACTACTACTAACTAAATAATAATAAATAAACAAATAAATAAAAATCAATCAATCAATTTGAGAAGAACTCAGCAGTCACTGTTATAAAGCCTTATGGCTGTGGGAACAAAGGACCTTCTGAACCTCTCAGTCCTGCAGCGCAATTGGTGAGAAGCAATCGATCCCTGTCTCAATTCATCCAACGGCAGCCAATCAAGTTCCACTCCATTGGACAGATCAGCCATGTCCACCAACACGGGTGATGGTGCTTCGGTGAGTGAGTTTACTGTATTGGCCATTTGTGTTAGTAAAATTGAGTAATAGATATTATTAATATATATTGAGCTGATATTAGCTTGATTGGCTGCCGTTGGATGAATTGAGACAGAGATCGATTGCTTCTCCCTGTTTACCCGGATGTTGAGTCTGGTTCTTTTTCCACTGAATTTTTTTTTAGATGTTGAATTTTTTTCACACTGTTGGTTTTTCAAATTCAAAGTCTGATTTTGATGCTGTAAAAATTCAATATTAGAAATTCGTATTCAAACTCTGATGGCACAGAAAAACTTCCATAAAGTACCATCACACTGATTTGTCATGTGACTGCTGCAACGTCAGCGGTGTCTTGAACATCAAAACTGCTCAAGTTACAGTTGTAAAGCTTTTCAGGTGTGAAGTGGAATTAACCAGTTGGACTGACTTTGAAGATGGGTATCTGAACACTATTGTGTTAACAATATCACCCTTACTGTCACAGCTGTTACAAATTGAGTATTCTGTTAGAAGTTTCAGATGTGTCTGCAGTGGTAGCAGAAATGATGTGTAAATGATGAGTAACTTTGTCTTAAGTTACTAAAATTTCATGGATTATAGACTATTTGTCTGCCAGACCACAGTATGTCAAGATGGGGAGATGTGTTTCTGGAACACTGGAATGCAGTACTGGGGCTCCGCAGGGTACTGTTTTGGCTCCTTTTCTTTTCACCCTGTACACATCGGACTTCAAGTACAACTCAGAGTCCTGCCACATACAGAAGTATTCTGATGATACGGCTGTTGTGGCATGTGTGCGCGGTGGACAGGAGAAGGAGTACAGGGACCTTGTGGAGGCCTTTACTGACTAGACCAAAAAGAACTGTTTGCTCCTCAACACCACCAAAACCAAAGAGCTGGTGGTGGACTTCAGGAGACCTAAAACTCCATACCAGTCAGTCTGCATTGATGGAGGGGAGATAGAGACTGTTCAGACCTGCAAATACCTGGGGGTGGTGTTGGATAATAAACTGGAGTGGTCTGACAACATTGAAGGACCTGAGCCGTCTCAGGAAGAAGAGACGGCTCTGGCCCCTCCTGTACACTGCTTCTATGTCTGCAGTGATATGATGTGCATGTTTTATCACACTATCATTGAGAGTGCACTGTTTTATGCTGGTGTTTGCTGGGGGAGTTGCACTTCAGCTTCAGACAAAAACTGTAGGGGCCTGGACAAACTGGTGAAAAAGGCTGGTTCTGTTGTAGGCAGAAGGCTGGACCCTCTCAGTGCTGTGGTGGAGCAACAGATGAGGAGGAAATTGTATTCTGCTTTGGAGAATAATAAATATCCTCTCCACAGCATCCTGACAGGACAGAGGAGCAGCTGCAGTGAGAGGCTCATCTCTCTGCGCTGCAGGACTGAGAGGTTCAGAAGGTCCTTTGTTCCCACAGCCATAAGGCTTTATAACAGTGACTGCTGAGTTCTTCTCAAATTGATTGATTGATTTTTTTATTTATTTGTTTATTTAGTCAGTTATTGTTATTAGTTAGTAGTAGTATTTTTTACTAGAATTGGTATTATTGTTGTTGTTAATACAATCATTGTAATTATTTAAAAAAAAAATATTTGAGCTACTTGACTAATTTGAATTTTCCCCATTGGGGGATGAATAAAGTATTTTTCTATTTCTATTTCTAAAAGTTCACGGCAGCTTCGTCAGTGGTGAGAAGCAAATTTTTCAGCCCATATCTCTAACTTCCAGAGACCCATGCCATTGTGTTTTAGAGGGGACCACTATTATTCAGTTGCTTCTGCACTGGGACAATGAGCATAAACATCCAGGTAAATCAGGAGAACCTTCTTCTGAGTTTTAAAGGCATTCTACCAACAGGATGATATCTGCTGTAAACTGCCTCCCATGTTTGTTCTGTCATATCTGTGGAATGAGGCTATTAGTCAAAGAAGAAAGACTAAATCAAATGTTATAGCTGATCATTTAGAATTCAGATTAGTAAAATATTCCTTATGTGTCTGACACAGACTGCAGAAAGCTTTGTAGGGTCTGCTTTTAAGAGTGTTGCATCAGAAGATGGTCGTTCTCTGAGGCAAAATTATTGTTTCGTGTTTCATTCAACAGAGGAGAGGGTAAGTGTAAAAACTGTTAATTTTTATTGATTCCAGCACCAAAGCAGCATGTAAAATGTAAATGCAAACATTTTGTTTTAAATACATAATTCACGAATAATGTCTTTAAAGAACAACACTGTCCCACTGGTTGTCTTTCAGTCCCAATTGTCTGCGTCTTGTCTGGACTGTGTTAATTCTGCAGGTGTAGGTGAGCAGATCTTCTTCTCTGTGTGTCTGTGAGGAGCTTCACACACGGAGACTTCATCTGTACGGCTCGGTGTGGGATGCTTTTCATCGTTTCAGCTGGGGCCGATCAATAGTCCGGTGTCTGGGAGCAGATTCGGTGCTGGAGTGTGTTCAGGGGACGGCTGTGCTGCTGGAGCTTCCTGGGACTGGTGGATGTCCACTGTGAGGTGCTACAAGGAAGACAGAAAGAAAGTCCTGATTTAAGCTTAAGCATAACTTTGTGACAATTTTGTCATCTTTTGTTTTTAAAATAGCAGCTTGTTTTTTTTACTTTTTTCTATAATATCAGCTAATATCCTCTAAATGCAGTATATAATGTGCCTTTTAACTGATCACGACTTTGTGACACTAAACAGGACCTACCCCAAGTCCTCCTTTATTGCTTTTTTTTTTTTTAACATCAGCTTCTCTCATCCGGCTGGGAGCTCCTCGTCGTCACGGAAACCCTGGGTGCATAACGGCAATGTCGGGTCCACAGTCTCTCTCCTTCGGACCTGCGCTGGAGTCTTCTCTCATCCATGATCACCTCGGTAAAACACAGCAGGAAAAGGAAGGAAAAACTGTATAAGTACTCAACATATGTGAGCTAGCATACATTCATTTCTGTAGATTTCGTTCATTAGTCAGACGGAATCATGCACTCACCTGTTTTGCACAATACGTTACCTGCGGTAGCTCAGGTGTTCCAGTTTGTCCTCCGTTGGTGTCAGAGTTGTTGTTTCTTTTCCATCCGCAGGAAGCCACAGAGGCTCAGGCCAGCGTGACATGTGTTCACACAAAAGAGAAACATCAGAGGTGGACACTTTATTAATCCTGCGAGGGGAAATCCTTTAACTTCCCCTCGCAGGATTAATAAAGTACTTTGATTTGAATCAGGCCTGGATCAGAAGGAGGGACCCCCTCCTGAAACTTAGCCTGTGAAGACAGTTCCAGCTTCCTGTACTTATATGACTGTGACATGACACAGGTAGCAGTGAAGAGAATGCTTACTATTATATCTAGTTTGCAAATGAATTACAAAGCCAAGTCCTGCAGATAAACCGGTTTGTAACTTTCACAACACACTCGCTCACAGTGCCATCTTTTGCCTGAAAAAAATTCCAAAGGTGAGTTCAGTCCGTCCCCCTCTTTCTCTCTGACATGCAGCAACCACTCAATCAAAGCGATAACTACCAGGTGACCACGACACCGTTACGTATTATGATAATTCCACCTTATAACAGAACACAAGTTTTATAAACCATACGTAATCTTTTACATCCCTCAATATTTCCACTCGTCCCCTGATGCGTTGTCTGACTCTAACCCAACATCGACACCAGAGTTTGGGTGCCTTGCCCAAGGACACTTCAACATCTGAACATGAGGCTGTGGGGATCAAACTACCAACCCTCACTCTCTCGCAAGCTGTCATTTATCTCTTTGAGGTCTCACCCGACAGGTGAACGTAACATTTGATAACCGATCCACGAACAAATAAATCTAATGCTATCAGTAAATGGTCAATATGTATAAGAAATCATACATTTTTGAATAAATACACATTAGGTTAGCCCCTGAATAACAACCTACACATGATATTTCTTATCAGTTTTGGGTCTTCTTCTTTTGTCTGCACCTGTCCTTTTGTGCTTTGCTACTCTGTCCATTCATCTTCCTGCCATGTTACTTATTTGGAACGCCACTCTTTGACTCTCTCCTGTGGTTTTTATATATTCCTGTTCTTCATTAGCTCAGACCAGTTATAGTTAAAGCTCACTTTGTTTGCCATGCCTGCCTTCTGTGCCCTGCATTTGAGTCCTCTTCCTACTACACACACGACATTCTCATGACATTTAGTATTACAGCATTACATTGGCCTGGTGCAAGACGCTACCGCAGCCTGTGCCAGCCCTGCCCAATGTAAAACACCGCTCTCAAATATTGTATTCCAAAATCTAGCGACCGGATAAAGAAAGACCCTGGTGCAAGACGCTACCTAAGGCATTACCAGTCCAGCTAGACTCAAATGTTACCTCCTAAAGTTTAAGAAAACAAAATCTAGCGACCGGATAAAGAAAGACCCTGGTGCAATATGCTACCTAAGGCATTACCAGTCCAGCTAGACTCAAATGTTACCTCCTAAAGTTTAAGAAAACAAATTTTAGCGACCGGTAAAGAAAGGCGTTGGATGACAACTTTAGTCTGAGTCGCTGCTGTCATCCCATCTCGCCCTCTTAACATCCCAGCCTAGACTCTGTGGGAAGCTGAGGCCAGAGGTTGAGGGAGGTGGCTTTGGAGAGAACTGCTCCTCTCCAAAGCTCTCCTCACAACTCTTCCTCGGCCTCTTGGCATCGGGCTGCGATTCTTCGCTTTCCTCCCTGCTCCTCTTACTGGAGGTGCCAGGGCCAGAAGCGGAACAATCGGAGTCCTCTGCATCGCTTTCCTCCAGATCAGACCAACAAACTTTTCCCTCAGAGGACGAGTACACCGATTCCTCACTGGTACAGCTATCTGTATCCTCTATATCGCTTTCCTCTAGATCAAACCAATCTTCTCCCTCAGAGTACAAGTACAGTGTGCCCTCACTGGTACAGCTATCTGTATCAGAGTCCTCTTCATCGTCAACAAAACCCCAAATCTCATAATAATCGACTTCCAAGTCAGGGACGTCAACATCATTATAAACTACACCAATAGGACCTCTCAGCACATTCTCATCATCTGAGGAGACATAGCTAGCGAGACTGTTACCGTCATCTTCATCGCTGATGCGGGGCAGCTCGGGGTATTCCTCAGCTGCAGGACGCTCTCCGATGTAGCCAAGACCTGCGAGAAAGAAAGTTGAATTGCAAACATTTTAGTACTTCTCTTTAAAGGATGTGCTGAAACATGACATGTAAATAGTGGTTTATCAGAAGTGTGTGTGTGCGTATATGTTTATGTGGTTGAAGCAGATTAAATTGAGAACTGCATCTCTCTAGGATATACGCTTAAAAAAAAACCCACCAACAACGCAGATTCTTAGGATTTGAAACGTTTTTCTAGCACTGCTTCATCAACCACAAAACAGGGAGAACAGCGAAGAAAAAAAACACACACACATAAACAAGTACAGCAGCCAGTGACCTTCACATTCTGACAGGCAACAATTCATGCAGGAAGCTCACATAAGACTCGACTTTGCAACCGGTTTGATAAACACCACACACACACACACACACACACACACACACACACACACACACACACGAGAACGCCAGTACCAGACATGCAGCATGCACCATCACCTCAGAGTTAAAACACTTAAATTTGCCTTACCTTAGAAATAAAACGTATTTGGTTCAACACAAACTGTATACATAGTGCATAAGTATAGGGGACTTCATTTTGAACAACCCAAAGCATTTTTTTTTTGGAGGGAAAAACAACATAACGCCCAGATGAAACAAGTTTAAAGGAAGGCAGAAGTTAAAAAAAAAAAAAAAACACGGCAACCGGGTGAATGTACAAAAATAAAATGACTTTCATCAGTACAAAAATGAGTAGCGGAGGTACAAAAAGCTGTTTGCTCACTTATAACAGATCCAATTATTGTGTATTTTGATAAAAACAGACCACAAAGTGAAATTTAATTTATCACGTAAACTCAGCTGGTTGACGCCGGGACGTTCTGATGTCTGTTCAGAAAGCTTATTTTAATGGTTCTATAGTTTCCATAGTGACCAACAACAACAAAAAATGCATTCAGAGCATTTTATGAAAAAACTCTAAGTCGCCACTTTGTTTTCTAAAATTGCAAGACAAAATTGGAAAAAACAGATGCTCTCGACCAAAAAATAACATTCTTTTTAAATCACTAAACCGCCATTAGGCTATAACATTCTTCACTTTTCCCGGGAATTCAAATAAACGCGGACCAACTTTATGCTACATCCAAAAACTTGACAGTGTAAACCAATGATGTTGCCAAACTCTGGGGAATTTCTGTGTCTCGACGACCTTTATACCCACAAAAGTGATGGCTCGTGCCATAACAGACAATATTCCTATTTTGGGGGAATTAGTTATTTCTAATGAAATAAATCATTGATATGAAGGAAAAACATTCATTTAATTTTGCTCACCGGTTGGACTTGGCAGTGTTCCGACCAGGTGTTCTCCGAGGGCTTGCATCATTTCTGGTTGAGTTTTTTCTTCTTCCTTTGATGATTCACCAACTTTTTCAGCAATAAAAGGCTGACCAGGTTTTTTACCAAAGCTTTGTGGATGTTCAGTCCAAGTTCAGGTAAAAAGGAAGGAAGGAAAGAACTCAGCGGCCTTTTATAGCTGGATCGAACGCTCTCCGTTCTGTTTCCATGACTATTCCAGACGAAGGCACGCAAGTACGTGCGCGTGAGACAGATTTTCATGATAACTTGCCAATTTATTTGCGCTTAAAAAGTGATATAAAAATCGTTCAGGAGATATTAACCTGCAGCACCGGATGTGTCCACACATGACGCCATGACATGACAGGCCACATCATGTTGAGCCAAAGGACAGCTGAAGTATCATAATGACTTGTCCCCACCAATATTCAAGGGATATAAAAAAGTCCCCACCAATTTTGGCCACATTATTTTAATGTAGCGAAAATCTACAGTGATTAGCTTTAATATTTCATTATACTACGCAGTGGTAGCATTAATAAAAAAAAAAAAAAACAATTTTAAATTAGCTGTTTTGTTTATGATATGAGATATTCCGTGGTTTATTCGGAGATATGACGACCCGTGCCGCTATTGGCTGCCACAACGTGCTGGCCAGGTAGCCTCACGCGGAAGCAGTGGTCCGTGAAGTTGTGGAGCTGAAGTGGACGCATCTGTCTCGTTATGGCATTAAAACGGCAGCTCCTACGTGTTTCTATCTGAAGTTGACCATTATTATGAGCCTCAGTGTCGCCTCCAAAGAAGAAAAAGACGACGTCTGACATAAGGAGTTATTTCGCTACCTCGGCAGTAAGTCCAGTGGCCCCAGAAGTTAGATATTTATCTATCATCACGCAACGCAATTGTTGCATCGTTCAGTGTTTAGCTAGAACTAAGGTTATAATTATCTCCTCCTCCCCTTCCATGTCTTTTTCGAGTGCAAGTTTTAACTGTCTGTAGTAGCCAACAATAAAGCCCTGGGCTGGCAGATACAATAAACATGGGAATTAGAAAAGTCATGGAAAGATGCTGATTGCTCCCGTTTTAATTGGTTAGTTACAGTAGCCTGGTGGCTAAAAAGCTTGCTAATAGTTGTTGCTTGTCACTAATAAATGAAAAGTCTGCTTAAAAAAGAAGACATGCAAGCCTAGTGCAGGTTCAGTATCTGTGCTTTTTTGTCACTATATAGTTTTCTTGTTGTCCTCCTGACTCCTGAAGTCAGTCATAATTAATTTTCGTCTGAACTAAATACATCATGGCAACATGTGGCCTCGTGTTTGTTTTAAAGTGGGTTCATGAATCTTTTTCATGAGCATTTTGTTTGATTACTTAGGACAAAAAGAAGTGTAGTGACAAGGAGGAGGGTCCGGCAGAGGAAGCAGGACCTACAGGTGGTCAGGTGAGTTGTAGGCATAAAGAACAGGCAACCTATAAGTAGGTTAGCAACGACACTGAATGTGCTGTATGCTGAATATGGCAGCCAAAAGTTAATTCATATTGGTCTGAAATAAATAGAGATTGGGCAGCAGTTTGTGTCTGTTAATGACAGACGGAGGCACGTGTTTGGTGCATTTAAATAACATTTTTGCCAGTTGATAACTACAGACACACATGAGCATGCAACAAACATTGCAATAATAGATATTTTTATCTCTGTTTTTTATTGTTATTATTATTATTACGGCAAGATATTATTTATTATTTATTTATTTGTTATTTTATGGATCTTTTCCTCTTAAATGCATAATAGTTCAACAATTGCATCATTTTCCTGAAGTGCAAGAAGTCATTTCTAAGTTCTTATCTGCATTTGTATTCCTGTATAATACAGAAGATCCCAATAATAGTTATTTATTTTGATCTTACCTGTAATGTTTGCTGAATTTTGAAAAGGAAAAAGTAAAGTGTTCTTGAACTGTTCCGCTGAGTATGACTTTGTCTGGTTGTATACAGGGGATGTATGATCAAGTTATGGTTATGGTTGGGGGGGGGGGCAGGACTGTATTAAGCCAATGTGGTGCCCCCGTGCACTATACCTCACTGCTGCCCCCTTTATTAACAATATTTGTTAAGTTTGTGTCTTGTGGTGCCCCCTCACTGGTCAAAAATGGTTGGTGCTCATGGGCACTGTGCCGCGGTTGGCCCTTATGGATAATCCGGCCCTGGGTGGGGGCTAGGTAATTTTTAAGGTCCCCCCAAAGCTTAGACCAAACCTACGCCCTTGTAACTATAAACCATAACCTGATAAACTCTACTAACAAGCTCTCGATGTTTCAGTCTAAAAGCCTGACACTGGCAGCAAACAGCGCACATCTCTCTGATATAGATACCAAAAATGGTCAGCTGTTCCAGGTTACCGTTAGTCACATTATAATTTAGTTGAAACTAATAAATTAACATTATGAGTCTCAGAAAGCTTTCATATCTTTAAATAAAATGAAAATACTAATGTAATTAACGAACATGCACATGAACTGTTGTACAAACTTAATGTGTCACAAACCAAAGTGTGTAAAATAACGACCAACCATAAAATCACATAAACAAAGACCAAACTGATTATTAAGAAGCAGCTGCGTACTTGGAACTAAAACTAACAAAACAATTAGTCACGCAAGGCATGCTGGGAAACCTGCCGAAACGCTACCATGATAATAATAACAATAGTAATCTAAAATAGGCTACAAAAGATCCCAAATAAAGAGCCATTCGGGAGTTGAAAGAGCCGGCTCTTCTTAGGGAGCCGAGTCAAAAGAGCTGAACTTCCCATCACTAGTGCCTTCCTATGTTTGATTTTGATTAATCCTTTTGCTTCCAATCTGCTACATAAGATTTCCATAATCGCTTCTTGAGTCAGTGCCTGTTTAGCTAGTTTATCTACATTTTCATTTCCCTTTACCCCCCTGTGAGCTGGCACCCATTTAAAATTGATCATGAAGTTCCTATTTTTACATCTGTACAAAGTTTAATAAATTTAATTTAAGGTAAACACAAGAAACTTGTGCTAAAGAAAAAATGGACCAGACTCAGTGAATAATTCCCTATGATCCCTATATAGATCAGTGAACAGTGCAGACCAACATGTCATTGGAGTCATCAGGTGGGAACCTTTCATTGTTTCATCTAGTTGGGCCCATAACACCTCCAGGAGGCTAGACAGTGATCACTTGTGTCCCAGAGGAATAGAAAAGGTAAAGATAAGTAGGAATGGGATTCAAACCCTGGTTCGGGTAGGGGGTAATGAAAGTATATAGGGTGCCAGAGGTGGAGGCATGACAAGACACACTAGCAGATTCAGCAGACAAACTCACCTAAACAGTCCAACAATCACTAAAAAATTGCCAGCAAAAACAAAGCCATACACGTCAACTCACCTAAAATGGCTACCTGGTTTCAAAAGGCTCACATGGGCCACACCCTCCACTTAAATATCCTGGATTTCTTCCTTGCTTCTTCCAAGAGTCTGTTTACCCTAAGTGCTCCGCCTGATGGGCCCCTACTATTGCTTCTTCTAATCCAAATCCACTGACTGGACTTTACTTCCTCATCTGACACATTCTAACTTTCCATCCTCGTTGCTCTGCTTCTGCCCCCATCTCCACATACCTAAGCTTTTTCCTTTCATATGCTTCTGCTACTAATTCCTCTCAAAGAACAGTCAGCTCTATGAAATAAACTCTTATTCTACTCCTCGACCACAAGACTATATCAGGCCTTAGATTTGTAGAGGCTATTTCCTGGGGAACAACAAGCTTATTTCCTAAATCTACCTGCATCTCCCAATCACAAGCATCCTCTATGCTGCCTTTCCTCCTTATTGTCTTATTAACTTTCTCCCCCTCTTGAACAAACTGAATTGCCACTCTCTTCAGCTTAGAACCTCCTAAGTTTACCTGCCTTCGTTTATCTTCAATACCTGCAGCTAAGGTTCTTAATACTTGGTCATGTCGCCATGTATACCGGCCTTGTGACAGGCTAACCTTACAACCTGACAAAATATGCCTTAGAGTTGCAATACCTGGACATAACGGGTCTCCATTTACCCAGAGTTTTAGGTTCTGGGGAGTTGGCAATACATCATATGTTGCCCCTATCAAAAATCTAATACTCCTTTCCTCCATACTCCACAGCTCTTTCCAACTAAGCTTTTTCTTCTCTGCACCTCCCCAATTCAACCACCGTCCCTGCAGTCTGAGCCACTGCCTTTGTACCCCTTAACATTTCCTCTTTAATAACTACCACATCTTTACTCCCAGCTAACAGGAGCTCTGTCCTAACTTTAGTACATTTAAACTCCTCTACTAGACTGGGAGCTGGAGTATGCCTTTCCCATACAGTGCCACAGTACTTAAACATCTAGGAACACCGAGCCACTTCCTAATGTAAAAGCTAACTAATCTTTCCATTTTTTTTCTGCAACAGATAGTGGAATCTCATACACAGACAGTGGCCACATCAACCGAGGAAACAATCCAAACTGCAGACACCACAGCTTCAACTTTCCTGGAAGCCCTGATTTATCTATCAGTCCCTCAGAAACATCTTTCCGAAACTGCACTGCCCGCTTTCATCATTCATGTCTGCCTGGTAGCACCTGCCTAAACGTTTCACTGCCTTTTCCCTAATTATTAATGAACTATTTCCTGCCTGCCTACCATTAGATGTAAATGACTTTGATGTCTGTAATGCCGAACGTGAATCAGAACATACAACAACGACCGTCATACTCCAATACACAAGGTAGCGATAATGCATCTTAAAAGCTGGTTGACACCCGCCAAACGAAACAGACGAAGAAGAAGCAAACTCACACCGTTTTAAAACAGAATAGTGCGCCTGCGCTAGAGAATGACGTGTCTGGATAGTGTCAAACAGAGGGACGTAAAAAATGACCGAAAGGTTCTTGATACGCTTACTAAGTTAACTTGTAGTTGGTCACTGTGACTTTTTGAATAATATAGTCACTGGATTTATCAGTTGGCGTAGATTTTACAGTCTATGCCGTCGTCGTAAATTGAGCTGGGGATAACTGGTTAAACATACTTTGTGCCCGCGACATTGTCGAGCTAACTTAGCGACAGTTGGGCTAACCGAAGTCCGTAAACTAGCTGTACTAGACTAAACATTAGTATGGTATTATTAAGTAATGTGAAACGAGTAGTGCTAACGTTAGCTAGCCGCTCAGGTTAGTTCTCACATTTACGAAGCATTTCGTACTCGGCCGGCTAGCTGGCAGTGGAACTAATAACGAGGGGAGAGCAATATGTCTCGAAGGCGGCTGGACAGTCGAAGTGGACTCTTCGCAGGACTGCTCGGTGAAATTCAGACCCCCATCAGCACCGAGCCGATGGAGAGTGTGTATGAAGTCACTGGAGAGCTGGGAAGGTGAGTGAAACTGCTTTAAAGGATTCTGTTGATCGCTGAGAGGAGATCACTCTTCTCCAGTCAGCGAGAGCAAGAAGTTTAATAGTTACCCAGTTATACATGGTTCCAACAATGCATTGTCAGATACTAACAAATAGTGTCAGTGTCCGTGTTATTGAATCTGAAACCAAACTGTGCCACCGAATTAATTTAGTTTTTCATTACATACTGTATATAGACAACGGTAGACTGCTGAAAACGTATAACATGACTGAATAACAGCAGCATTAAAAAAACATTGTTTATTTTCTTACTAGCAAAAGTTAGACTGGATTTTGATGCTTTAATAATCTGTGAACACTGAAGTCCTAACTGTTTTTTATTTTTGGGTTTGCTCGACACCAAAATAAATGAATAATTTCACCGCATTATTGTTGACTGAGTTTGAACTCTGATCTGATCACTGTAAATCGACGAGCTTCGCTGCACCAGGGAGCTGACCAGTTCCTGCTACAGGAGAATTGAGTCATGTGTTTGGCAATATTTGTGAGCCTTGGCAACCGTTGATGGCTGATGATCACGCCCTGAGAGGACTAAGGTGTATTTGAAGTGATGTGTCACACGGATTCACTGTGCAGTTCTGCAGGAGGAAGGAAACCAGCTCATGTTGAAAGAAGAACTTCTGCTCACTTATTTGTTTGCATATGTCAAAAACAGGAAGCTGTAAGGGGCAACATTTTCACACATGATAGGGGCAGTATTGTTCGGCTTGACTTCCCTAATTTTGTTTTTAAATCTTAAATTTGATGCAATCCTTAGTGGTGGTAATGCTAAATAGAGACACTCATTTTTTTCAATAATAACATCAGTTATATTTCTTATGTCTACATCTGCTTGGTAGTTTGCAGACTTTTAAGGATGTATTGATTAGTGTTGTCCATATAAACATTGCTTGCATTGACTGCAATGTGACAGAGGGCCGGAGTTATAAAGAAATGCCACCTAAATGTATATCTTGCTTTGGCATGCCATCCTAATTTTTCAGTAACTGAGATGCTCTCTTTCTACTTGGCAACTTTTTACAGCAAGAAATAACTGGCTGTTTTACAGTGAACATTAGACATGTTTGTGTCTCGCTGATTACACAGAATCTAGCAGGCTGAAGATTTAAAAACTGTTAGTATGTAACAAAATACAACAAAAAAGGTGGTGTTATTTTGACTCTTATTTAAGACTAATGTTTCCAAAGAGGATGACTTTCTCTTGGTCTCCAACTTGAACTACAATACTAAAGTGCGGGTGCACTCTCTGGAGAAATGGCATCCAATCCCTCAGATATTGGCAACTTTTCCATTAATGTTTCATATGGATTAATTCAGATGTGCCTGTGAAAGTGATACACAACATACATGTGATATATGCAATTTGCACAAGATTGGGCAGTACATCGAGTCAGGTATGTCACTCTTAGACTTACGGTAGTTTTCTCACAACAAAGTGTCATATTATTACATTTTGTATTACTGTGCCAAGCTCACGGTGGTTGTGGAAATGATTAGGTGGAAGCAGCTTTTCTACATGTTTAAGTTTTTTGAGCAGTTTTACTTGTGAGGGCTTTTTGCACTATTTTAAGAGCATAGCTCTCATTAACTCGAGCAAATGTGATCTTTTACTTCTCCAGAAGACACTGTCTCCATTGTCACCACTGTATGTGAAATGAGAAGCTGTCATAGAATTAGCACGTCATTTTAGCACGTCGTTTTAGCACGTTGTTTTAGCACGTCGTTTTGGCACATAGATTCATATCAACCCAACAAACACACTGCATTTTGCTGATTGTATACCAAATTAAGCCAATGCTGCTGTATATGTCTGTCAGTTAATGTGAATGCAGCAGTTCAGACTTGAGCCATGTGGAAAGTGGTCCGTATCTGTTAGTAGTGTTTTAGTGATCAGGTTAAACCAAGTGAGGAAATTCAGACCATGACATGGACCTTTTCAGTTGCCAATTTAGACTGTTTATTGTGCTGAAGAGCCAATGTGTACACTGCTTCATTCATGATTGATGAATAGATACTAAAGAAAGAGATGGACATTTAATGTAGTTTGGACTTCCAAAGAATTATCACCGTCTTTTACTTGTTTTTGTAATCAAAAAGAAAAACTTGTATGAAAATATGACTGACAATAAGTGATGAATGGTTCCGCAAAGGAAGTCTAGCTCAGTTGTCATGGTATTCACAATTAGTTCTGGTTGTATCCATAATAGTTAATGCTCTTTTATTTTTGTAAAGCTGTTGTTGCTAGGCTAGGCGAGGCTGTTGACCAGGCAACATTCCAATCAGTGTTATATTCTGTGATTCATGTGATTCCTAGCATTTTATCAAATCCAAATCAAATTTATTTGTATAGCACATTTCATGTACAAACAATTCAAAGTGCTTTACATAAAATAAAAGCATTGCAGCAGGGAGTGGAAGAAGCATTAAAAATGAAATGCATAAAAGAATATAAAGAGAAACAAATAAAATAATTTAAGTGAATTTAAAAACAAGCAACAGTCCAGATAAATTAAAAGATAGCGTGCAGATTTCATGCATGGACACATGAGAAAAGAAATGTTTTTAACCTGGATTTAAAAATGTCTACATTTGGTGAAAGTTTAATCTCCACTGGCAGTTTGTTCCACTTGTTTACAGCATAAGAGCTAAATGCTGCTTCTCCATGTTTAGTCTGGACTCTGGACCAGCTGACCTGAGTCTTTGGATCTCAGAGCTCTGCTGGGTTTATATTCTCTGAACATATCACAGATGTATTTTGTGCCTAAACCACTTACTGTCTAAAATAACATAATCAAGCAATTCAGTTGAGCTAATACTGATAAGCATTCCTCTGTGACCACTTTGCATCTTCACCATTCTGTTCATCATTCCAGGGGCAAGTTTGCTGTGGTCAAGCGTTGCGTGGAGAAGACCTCTGGGAAAGTGTTTGCTGCCAAGTTCCTACGAAAGAGGAGAAGAGGTCGCGACTGTCGGGCAGAGGTGGTTCATGAGATGGCCGTCCTGGAGATGGCCCGTAACAATGCCCGAGTGGTTAACTTGCATGCTGCTCATGAGACAGATCACGACATCGTCTTAATGCTGGAATAGTGAGTACTGTGTTCTGCCACTGTTCTTTTTTTTAAAATTTCATTTGTGATTTGTAGCATTTTAATCGATTCCTTATCCCGTCTAACCCTATTAACACTGACTAAAAGTCTGTGCTGCTGGCGATCCAGCAGTATGATTCTTTAAATGCTTATAGAGAGGCAAAGTCCTATTTGTTCAGTCTTAAGGAACTGCCATATTTACTGTTGTTTTGTTTTTTTATGTAAAGCCAAGCAGGCCGTTCGTTATAACAGGTTTAACAGGATTTGTCTGATGAACTGAAAAGCCCATGCGTGCACAATAACTGAACAGCCTCAGCTGAAACTCTAAATCTAAAACGATGTAGACAAACATCCTCTTATTCTAACAGCTTTACCGTTCATGTGAAATGAACATGTCAAATGGGCATCATATGTGTCTTCCTCGTCTCTCAAGTATTTTCTTAAAAAAAACTGCACTGTTTTTTTTAACCACACCTTTAATAGTTGTTGGAGACATGTTTTTTTTAACTCCTCCATACAGCAAAGGACCCTAAGGATCATCTGGTAAAAAAAAAAAAAAAAAAAAGACTGGACAACTCAAAATGGGTTGAGAGCCATTCTAAATGGGAGACCAGATTAAACTGAGATTTAGTTCAGATGAACAGAGTCCTCTGGGTGATTTCTACAACTTCAGACTCTGTCTGTTTGACTTGTCTTCTACCTACTATGAGTAAGCAGAAAGGAAATTGCTCTCTTGCTCAACAATGCTTTGCCAGAACATGTAACATCAAACTATGGATCCTCTGGCTATGAGACAGCCACTGAAACCACCAGACCACCCTGCAATCCATAAATACATGTCTGATTCTTTTCTGTAAGGTCACCCACATGCAAACTGCCTCGGGTGTATTGAAATTGCCCAGAATCTCAGAGGCCTTTTTTTTTTTTTTTTTGGTAAACTGCAAAATCACGCCCGTGTGTGTTTTTGTGTATTTATCCACACGCTTCCTCTTTATCCAGTGCGGCGGGTGGAGAGATATTTGACCACTGTATGTCCGAGGAGCTGCTGCCAGAGGCTCAAATCACCCGCCTGATCAGACAAACTCTTGAGGGAGTCCACCACCTCCACCAGTACAACCTGGTTCACTTGGATCTCAAGGTTTCACATTAACACACACAAAATCAACCACATTCTCAAAAGTGGCTTTATTCTTTTAAATGTCCACTCATTTCAGCTGAATATTCTCATTGAACCCTAGTTTCCTTCCATAACACAGATGAGAACTTTATTTTTACATTTTTATGGCAACCCTGCAACACAAGCGTCAGGGTGGTGTGTTTTGTTACTGGTTAAAGCTGATTATAACGTTAATGTGAACATCACTAGGAACTGGAGAGTTTAGATAAGCATGTGTTTAATCTGACATTTTAATCATTATTACAAGCACTTGTCATTTGACCTAAAAAATGATACGATTGGTGCACACAAAACAAACAGTTTGCTCTCTGCCTTTATCGTAGATAGTGGTGCAATAACATGTTAGTAGTGTTTATACTGTGTCAAAGGGCCAATACGCTTTCATTACTTTACTAGATCACGGTGATAAACACCATTCCTGTGGTGGACAAATCCATTCATCACTACAAGTTTAACAGAAAGCTTGTGAATTTTCTACTCAAATGTATGTCTTCTCCTTCTCCTGCTGTGTTCACACCCTGTTTCCACTTCACGTCTCTCTCAGCCCCAGAATATCCTCCTGACCAGCCTGTCCCCTCCAGGAGACATAAAGATTGTAGACTTTGGCCTGGCACGCAGATTGGGTGCGGCTGGAGAGCTTCGAGAAATTCTTGGCACACCTGAGTATGTGGGTAAGGCCACATTCAAGAAACAAGACACAGGCATACAGTCTGAAATCTGCAATTCAGGCATTTCGCTGTTATGAGTCGAGGAATTGACATTTTACATGCAGTACATTGCTGTTGTCAAAAAAAAAGAGATGTAAATGTACTTTATTTATACAGCCCTTTACAGACGATCCTTACGATGTACCAAAGTGCTTTATAGCAGGTAATAAATAAAGAGAAGAATAAGTAAAAACAAATAAAAACAATAAAAGAAGAGTGAAAGCAAGAAAATACAAGAAAATCAAATAAGATAAAATTGTCATCATACTGCTGGGTATTAAAAGCAATCCTAAATAAGTAGGTTTTTAGCCTAGATCTGAAGAGGCCCAGGTCAGAAATAAAACGCAGCTCAACGGGGGGCTTATTCCAGAGCCTGGGGGCAGCGACAGAAAAGGCTCGCTCACCCCAGGGTTTGTATTCTGACCTGGGCACTTCCAGCAAAAATTGATTTGTTGACCTCAGAGCTCTACCAGGATTGTGGACTGTTAAAAGCTCAGATAAATATGATGGGGCGAGGCCGTTAAGAGCTTTAAAAAGATGCAGCAAAGCTGGAAAAGTATCTCATTCAGTGCTCGGAAGGGTTGCTGCATTTATTTATTTATTTTTAATGCACCAGCTCTTTGGTGTTTATTTGGATGTCTGTTAAGAATCAGTAGATTAACGAGGGGGAAAAAAGTAACAAGACATCTGCAAGTGAAATGCATGATTAAAGAATCAATATTGCTGAATGAAAACCTCCCAAGTTCTAAAACAATGCAGACAATTACACAAAGACATAATTGGATTGTTGAATAACTGCTGACTTTTATTTATTTTTTGTTTATGTTCAGCTCCAGAGATCCTTAATTATGAGCCAATCACAACAGCGACTGACCTGTGGTGAGTCCATCCTTCATAAATTGAGTCTGACTTGACCTGTTCCACCCTGCAGAAATCTGTCTGAAAATAACAGAAATGTGAAATGGAAGTTTCGCAGACAATTGATTGATTTATTTATTTATTTTTGGATATACAACTACAAATCATTACAACATATATAAAGTTGAAATAAAAATGAATGTGATCCATTCCAATAAAAAAAATCCACAAAGTTTTCCTTGCAAAAATCTGTACAGATTGTGTAACAGTTGTCATGGTCACTCTGGTAGTGTTTTTGACTGTGCAGCATGTATGTGTTCCTCAGGAGCGTGGGGGTTATAGCCTACATGTTAGTGACAGGCGAGTCCCCGTTCGCTGGGGACGATAAGCAGGAGACGTATCTGAACGTGTCCCAGGTTAATGTAGACTACAGCAGGGAGGCCTTCGCCAGGGTGTCCGAGCTCGCTGTCGACTTCATCCGCAATCTGCTGGTCAAAGCACCTGAGTGAGTAAAACTTCCACCAAACAGAAACACCATCGTATGATTTACTTTGAGGGAATTGCAAATGAAAAGTTAGAACAGAGCCGATAACAAAAGTATATCTGATGGTTTTCCAACTGACAAATAATGTTTTATTGAAGTGAAATTCATCCGTTGTGTGAAACGGTCACACAGTATTCACTCGAACCAATCCCCTCTCATGTGCTCCTTTCACAATTAATTTAATTTAATTTTTTTCAATACTTGGGGACAGTGCTGTGGGAAAATATTGAGACGCTTCCCTTAGGGCTGTCAAAACTGCTCAAAAATGACGTTCGAATATTCCCTTCATATATTATGCCATGCTCATTTGGGGGGCACATTTTCAAGATGTAGCCTCATGTTGCTGGTGGTCGAATGATAAGCTAACTGTAGCTCACATAGCTTGCATACGACTTTGTCTCGAGGCTCCACATTTTTTTTTTTTTCCATCAACCGACCAAAATCCGACATATTTCCAGACGGGGCTTTTCATATTTTTGGGGGTTAAAATCACTTTTTCTGCACCTGCGGTCGAGTTGGGCTCTGAACTTTCTGCCGTCTTCACGCACGTCAACTTTAAGCAGAGACGCTGTGCCAGACACTGCGACTCATGTGACCTGTCCATGACCCCGTCATGCAGTGCTGCAACTCGCATGCTCTATATTCTTCAGGAATAGCTCTCCAGGCTTCTTGAAGGACATTCCAAAGCTCTTTTTTGGACGTTTGCAGCCTTTTGTTCCGTTCTTTGTCAACATGATCCATCCCACACTGCTTTACTAATGTTGAGGTCTGGGCTCTGGGGAGGATTCATCCCTCCATTGCAGCAGATCTTTGGTCCAGCTTGTGTGCTTTAGCATACCAGCCTTTTCTCCCCGTTTCCCTTTTTTAAGATGGGCTCACCTGCCATTGAGATCATTTCTGATGAGGCTTTCGCAAAAAGTAAATGGATCAACTGAAGGGTCAGATTTAGATATTTTTTTTTTAGGCCTGCCACTTCTTTTGTCCTCAACTTGTCCAGATTTTGTGAGGTCACACTGCACACCATGCTTAGATATGCCAAGTTTTATGTCTGGCAAACTGTGATATTTTCATTGTTCATTTAAGTATGTTGAATGCCGCAGTGATGACTTTCTAAGTGCTGGACCTTGTGCTTTGTGCAGGGACCGGCCAAGCGCTGCAGAGTGTATGAGCCACCCCTGGCTGTGGCAGCAGCAGTTCTGCCTGAGCCCGGAGCTCATTCCCATCCGCACCGTCCGCGAGAGAAGCTGCGGCACCAAGTGGGCAGCCCCGCTCGATTACCCCGAAGACAAGGAGAACTTCCTGGGGTCGCCTCACTCTCATGCAAAGAGGTCTCGTCTCGATGAAGAGGCACCTGCTGCTGGAGACGGTGACTTTTGATAAAGATTAAAAAAAAAAAAAAAAAAAAGAGAAGGGATTGAAGTAAGGCAGGGACCACCATTTTCTTTCTCTGAGCTTTTAAATTGTTTTAAGCTTCCAGAAAACCTGTCTGTCAGCCACAAACTCAAGAGTACTTAAGCTGTGTTTCTAATCTGCTAATTGATCCACTCTAAGATCAACCTCTCAACCAAAGATAACAGCTACATTTTGTGATCTTTTGCTGTGTGGACAGCATATGTCTCAATTAGTGCAGTAAGTTTAACCTCAAGTATTTAATTCTTTGACAAGATCTATTTTCAAAGGGCCACAAAAAAAGTTCTCCCTGTACTGATGAGGGCTAGTGTGTAGATTAATCTGTGCAATACTCAGAGCATTTGAAATCTTTGGCTTAAGGAAGGTAGTGTAAGTCACCCCCCCCCCCCCCAGTCCCTTGGTCATCACACTTGCTCTTCAGCAGAAATGTGATATCAAGATAAGCACCTCTGCTGTGACGAAGTGAAATCATGTCCTTAATTGCAAGTTTAAAAAAAAAAAAAAGTAAGTACAGCAGGCTTGTAGCACTATGGAAAAAGCACAATTTGTGCTCTTCAGGTTTGTAAAACATGCTGCTGTTCATGTTGTGGCTGTTTCACCAACATAAAAGCAGGATTACACACACATGCACAATACATTCCTTTATAAGTTTACCTTGATGTCGAACTTCCATTTTCTTTATGTGCGGTACACAGAGAGGATTTAAATCTAGCTCAGAGGAACAGGCTTATTAAAACTCCTTTAAATAACACAACTATTGTGTAGCACCCGTCAACCACACCAAAAGGCTTTCACAGTAAGTGTTCATCAAATGTTTAGGTTGTTTTGGTCAAAAAGTGAGCAGCAAATCATGATATTCGTGGCCTTATCCTTGGATGACCTTCAAACTGTACCAGCTAAACAAAAAGTAATGACTCAAACACAAGTGTGCCACACCTGCATTTACTCGAATGGTTTCCTCAGCAAGATCGAGTTCCTCATTTCTGAGCTGCAGAGGAGAAACATAACTTTAGCACTTACTAAATAAGCATACATATTGAAGAGGTAAATGGTGAGCTATTTCTGAAAGCTTTTTGCCTGTCCTTGGTGTCACTCACCAAAGTCATTCGGTTAAAGCTACTGCAGTAGCTGAAGTGCCTGAAGTGATCTTTTCCTGTTGTTTTCATCTCAGGGCATGCTGCTCACTCTCTGCTCTCTTTTGTTTTGTATTCTTAATGTTATTCTTATAGGCCTATTATTATTATTTATGTGCTGGACTTGTACTTAATATTTTTATGTAAATAATGTGCTCACGTGTCTTAAAAGGAAGTGTCAAGATTATGGAGGGAGACAGGTGATTCAGAATAAGTAAGGTATTACTTAAAATAAGATGTTGAGGTTGTAAAGAGCGATAACTTAAAATACTGGAAGATCGTAGGAAGGGTTTGTTTTAAGATGGTACTGGGAAGTAAAGCAAATGTGGAAACTGAGAGATGAGTCAGGAAGTTTTAGATGGAAGGAATGCATTTAAATAACTGGAAGGAACTAGCAATGTGTTAGTCTGAGAGGAGCATTTAAGAGTAGTTTTACACTTGAGGCAACGAGGTGTACTCCAACTCTTCCTTCAAGTCCGGATGGTGAGTGTTGAAAATAGGTAGGTGATGGGAAAAAGTCAGAAATAATTTGTCAAGTTTTAGAAAAGAAGATGTTTTTCCTTAAGAAGTGTGACAGAATAACTGTCTAGTTTGACGTATGAGGTGCTACATACAGGATTTGCCATCTTTTGTTCAAGTAAGACGACTGAAACAAAACCTCGCCTTTCTGAAGGTGCGGCACTGGCAACTCCGATTGCTCTTAACCTCCAGCAACATTCCTCTTCTTTTGTCGAGGTGCCAAGCTGAACAGGAGCACATTGTGTGTGTGCGTGTGCTTGTTGTTGTTGTCGTCGTCACCGCCAGTGGGCACAATGGGCTTTGTGCAGGAGATGGGTGTCTCCAGCCACGGCCATGATCTCATCTCAGTGCTGTCATCCTTGAAAACTGGAACACGACGCTGTAAAAGATTTTCATCTCAAAGGATTTAACCAGCGAGTCAGTAGATCAGACTCCAACTTGTTCAGGAAATCTGCTCGTTACGTCAGGTGATTATAGGACCCAGAGAAGCTGCAGTTTCTCTTCATGTTGAAGAGCAGAATCTATTTTGCTACTTTATAAAGAAAGAAGTTTAAATTTAATTTAATCATAAATAAGTCTGTTGATTTCTTTTTGTAATACCTCTTTGAAAAGTCTTTGATCTGGACTGAACTTATAACTTTGCTGTGGCAACAGAATCTGTTTTAAAAAAGAAAAAATATTAGAACATGAAGATGGATAAATCTTGAAGGTGGACTTCTTTGCATCGCATTGATGTCAAGGAGCTTACTTTGCTACTCTGTCACTTGAATACGACATGCTGTAGAGCTGAGTTTGTTGTTTTGTACTGACATTTGGAGCAGCTAGTCACTCTGTGGCCTGTGTGTGTGAGCACTCATTGTCTGAACAGGAGGCGCTCACCTGGCAATTGTCCTTGAAACGTGGAGACACCGCCGACACCACCCAACATTCCTGTTAGTCACGTTTGAGCACAGTGACACTGAATGATTCTGTATGTTAGGCAAACCAGCAACAAGCACAAGCAAAGAAATTTTGAGATGTACCTTTATTTTGCATTTTATATATTTTTTAATGTATGAGCCTTCTGATTGTGTTTGAAATGGCAAAAAAAAAAAAAAGAAGACATAACCTGTATACTGATCAACTGTAGGCTAATAAGTAGGCATCGCAAAGCAAACTGGAAAAGCTCATTAAAGATTGTAGAAAATATGTAAAGTGTTAGTCGTGTCTTCTTTGTTTACCCAAATCAATGCGGTGCATCAGTCTTTTAAGGTTCCTGTTTGAATTTTTCCACACTGCTGATTCTAGATAGCTGAGACGAGCTGGAACATAGTTTAACGGTGACAAACTGTTGGCAGGATGAAGGCACGGCATCGGTATGTACCAGCTCATAAACAGATCATTTAGACTGCACATCAAAACATAATGGAATACTTTTGAAGTTACATTCAGCACAATAATTAGCAGCCATCGGCATAGTGCAAAGATGCTTTTTAAGCTTAAACAGAGCTCATACAAATGAACATACCACCAACGGCTGTCTAATCTGAACAAGACCCTAAATTTACTGAGACTAAACTGACAAGTTTCATTTTTTTACCAACTGCCATGCACACTGAGCATTCATAACACACAACATGCAACAGTGTGCCACCATCAGAACACGTACTGAAAAGCTTTTGCTATTTCTTAATAAAAGTGTTATCTGGTATTTTTTAAACATGAATCAAAAAGGTGTTGAGAGACAGATGTCCAAAAAAAAGAAAAGAAAGCAAAGCAACATCAGATATTACCTCTACAAAGAGGGGTTATGTTAGTCTGTTAGCAGGGCAACTAAAAGTAATGGAGTAGTGGGGAGTAGCCTAACCACAATGTGAATAATGTTGACAGGTCAAAATGTTTTTTTTCTCCCTAATTCACCCTTGTGGGAGGTATTGAATCTGTTTAAAAAAAAAAAAAAAAAAGACAAGTTTATCATGAAAGTAAAGAATGTTGAGGTAAGATCGTGTTGATGTTCAGTCATAAAAAAATAAAATGACTTGATACATGTGTGTCATAATGGTAGCAATATAAACATCTCCATTTTGTTTTTGCCTAGTCACTTGTGCTACATTATGATGCAGTTACACAACAAAGGCCAGATCAAATTTGGATGAAAAATCTAACACTGGGATCAAACTGAGTTGACGGAATGAAAGGAAGCCATTTTTTTTTCTCAACCCAGGAACTGAGCTTAATTAAATGGCCACAGTAAATTAGAATAAGACTAAGACAACAACTAATACACTGAACTGAATCAAGTCCAGACATTTTAACATTCACATGTCTAAGAGGAGCTCAACTTAAGTGCAAGTATTCAAAGAATGTACTGAGCTTATCTACTTCTGCCAAAAACATCAAGTTAAATTAAGAAAATCATAGCAAAATTGAAATAAGTTACAGTGTTATACTACAGGGGGATTACTGTCAACTTAAATCATAGAAATGATTTTCAACACAATCAAATGTAAAATGTTACATTTTGCCTTTAGGATATTTAAGGGAAGACACCCCAAGTGGGCATCCATCTTTCCTATTTGCATATTTTGTCTCAGAACCACAGTTAAGACATCTCAACTCTGGTTACTCTAAATGCATTTAAGGACAGAAAGTACAACACACCAACATCTCTTGCTCTTTATGACTCTGAGCCCATGAATCACTGGAAAACTTAGGTAACGCCAGCAAAAAAGCGCACAGCCTGTACTCTAATGAATAATGCATATCTCTCAGCGAAGCTCAGTTTTATGGTGCATTTTTAACATTTTGATGCAAACTCAAAACTCCTGGATGACCCTAAAGTGGTTCTCAATAGAAGGGGGCTCATCCTCAAAATGCAACTTCTTACTGGGACAGGCCCCGAACTCTTCCAGCGTCTTGATGAAGTGTGCGTGCTCTCGGCCCACCCAGGCCCGCATGGGGTCACACACCTCATATGGAGTCACGTGGGCATGAACAGACACTCCGCTGGCAGCCAGCACTTTCAGCACCGGCTTGTCTGTCACCCAGGTCTCGCTGCCCCCAGGATGTCCCCCGTCCAGCCAGAACATGTCCGAGATGTGTTTGACAAAGGCGGACATCTGTGGGTCTGCGCAGGCCCCAGGTAGCTCATACACCAACTGGTTCAGAACCACGCAGCCTTTGCTGAAACCCACCAAAGATAGGGAAAACCCTGAGGGGATGCTCTCAGCACCTCCTTGAGGATGGAGGGGAGTCGGTAGCTCAGCTTGCACCATGCCATTGCTCAACAGCACCCTGTGGTCAGAAATGCCATTCAGACAGATATGGACAACACAATATCCGTCAGACTTACAATACATCAAACTATGGTGAATAATGTCATAGTATGGGTCAAGATAAGTTGAGCTTGTCAGAAGTCTGGATTCAATTTAAGGTAAAATACCAACTAAAGTAACTCATGTGCACACTAAGATTTTCACTAAGGTTGAACAACTTATTAAAGAAAAGCAGCTCAAAGGCCAAACCTGAGGTGGCGAAATGCTCCAAAGTCGGCTGAGTAAGGAGAGTGCTCCGGAGCCCCGAACATGTTGCTCTCCACAAAGTTGTGGTAGCAGCTGAACTTGTGCAGATACATGCGAGAGGCTTTCACCACCCAGATGTGCCTGTCAGGGAAACGGCGGCCCAGGATGAGGGCGACCTGCTCCAGACTCCAGGGCAGCCACTGGGCTCCCTCGGGCTGCAGAGCCATCTCCTCCTGGAAGGTCTGCACAGAGAGACTCGTTGTTTACAGCTGCAGCACCCGACTTATTCTATACTACAACAGAGAAACATCAACTAAACAGGTTTCCTACTTCCTGGCCTTGCACCAACCATGCTGAGAGTAACTAAAGTTTGCACACAAAACCGTGGATCTTTGACCCAGTCCCTTATTCATTTTATTTACATGCAAACGTCACTGTCATAGCATCCTGAGCGCTCAAAGGTCTCCTAGCAAGCCAAACATGATGGGAATGTTAACACTTGCCTGAAAGGTTGCCTAATTAACCGCAGATGAGGATGATTAAATGGATTGGGCACAAAAAAAAAAAAAAAAGCTGCAAGAAATAATGGTAGCTCTTGGGTTGTTGGAAGTAATTGGGCAAGTAAAAGAAAAGTGTGTTATTAAAACCAAGTATCAGAACCTTTAATTGTTGCTTCCAGCCACCACAGATAGAATACACAAAGTTTGAGGGGGAAATTTCATATGTGACTGCATAATCCGGCAGCTACAGCAACAGCTTTAGCACGAGCTAGAAAGACTCAAAAATGTCGGATTTTTTTTAAAGGCAATTTATTCAATTTTCAAAGCCTAAATCAGCAGCTTTGCTACATGTTTAATCAGCTGTTTGTGAGGAAGGGGAAAATGTCAACTGCCTCAGATCTGTTTGCACATTGCCAATGTTGGCTCATAGCCTTTCAGCCAAACTGCTCATTTTTATCCGAAGCTTATCTCAACCACACGTTTCTTCTGAAATCTCTTTCTCAATATCAATCAATATTATTATTATTAATACAGAAAGTAAAAACTTAAGAAAACGTGAAGCTACCCTTTAAATGTAGGGGCATCAAAATGGCACATATTTATATATATGCATTAAAAATGCAATAAAAATGCATTGTATAACATTTCCTCAGTTACTGTTTGACCGACGGATATTATTGATCAATAAACTGCTGTGTGTCATGTGGTCTACACAAGGGTCAACTTCGACTGGCCTGTCGGTCTTAGCAGTGCATTTCTTCCAAGAGCTCGTAAATGTAACACACTGGAACACTCAGGACCAATTAAACACATGACTGCTAACAACCATGTGGATGGATTATTAATTATGGAAAATGTTACCAGCAGAATTTCATTGACCTCAGTCAGTTTCCATGTTACATTTTCTGATTTTCATACACAAAGCTCAAGCAGCTCAGAACAAAAAAACAAACAAAAAAAAAACAGATGAACTAGACTAGATTTCAGCAATGCTAACTCCAATCATGATCCACTCTGCTGAGGGAGCATTGTACGGTACCTGGCCTACACTGCAAAGAAGATAGTGACAGACAACTGACATCAAACTGCCCCACAAATGAACTTCACTTGATGTTTAAAGTAGTTTAGAAATAGAAAAATACTTTATTTATCCCCCAATGGGGGAAATTCAAATTCGTCAAGTAGCTCAACATTTTTTTAAATATTTACAATGATTGTATTAACAACAATAAAACAACAACAATAATACTACTACAAACTAAATAATAATAAATGACAAAATAAACAAATAAATAAAAATCCATTTTTATTTAATGTGAGCGTCCTTTAATGTAACCAAAATTGACGCCATCAGATATCTGTCCTTGTATGTTGAAATATATGTTGGCAGGTTAGTATGTACTATGACATTTAGTACAGTACCTTCAAAAGTATATTATGCCCCAAAATGTTCAAGTTTTGCAACACACCATTGGTTTAGGGAAAATTTAACTGACATTCAAAACTGTCAACATTTCTAAATATTCCTGTTCAGAAGGAAACAATATCAACATCAAGATTGATTTTCTTCACAAACATCAGATGTTTGACTCTTCAATAGTCACCTTTGGCTTTAATCAGAGTTCTGTGAGATCACAGAACTCTGAGCGTCCTGCAGTGAGTCTTTAGGCCTGCTTTGCTAAACTGCTGTCATGGCTGCAGGTTTGTATTCTGCACGTTTTAAACTTGTTGAAAAAGGTACGGGTACAAATTAAGTAACTGCCCTGGCTTCACCTTTATCGGACATTTTCAGGTCTTACGAAGTGACTTTTATTGCCATATAAAACATACGCGCAATCATGCAAATAGAGGCTAATCCCAAAACAAAGCTGATTCACTTATTAATCACTGAATGATTCTAATATTCAAAACTCAGTCACCTACTTTCACCCCACTGGATTAAATGGGACCCCTCCTAGATCACAACGACCCCGTCCATCATCACACTCACCTGAATGTCCCCGTGGAAGAATACAACATGCTTGTTGTTACTCTTTTCCTTTGGTTCTGAGTAGTTCTCAGCGTCCGTGTCAGGCCTCAGGAGCAGCAGGTCGTTAACACGGTTGGGAACGTAGCCTGGAACCCCGAGCAGAACCTGCAGCTTTTTCCGCGGGCTCCCCGCGCCCTGCAGCCTCTGGAGCTCACAGGATGTCGCCACCACCACAGACGTCATCGTTTTGACCGCAGTTATTAAAGTAGACCCCACCTTAACAGCCCGAGCGAGTATCATGGACTCTAAAATAAAAGAATGATACAGCGTTTTCCTCCGGTACGTTGTCACTCCATGCTGCTGCTGTCAGCTAGCTAGCGCAACTACAAAAGCTTGTTTACTCTAGATATGACAAAACAGCATTGCGAAAAAGATAGCTAACGACAAGTCAGGAGCTTATTTTGTGCAGGTGACAAAATACTTATCGTTGCAGGCTGTTCGAAACCTTTAACCTTCTCGTATTGTGACAATTACGGTATTATTGTGACAGTTTCGGGGACCTTTTTGGCCACGGAGAGGCGCCGTTTGTCAAAAATACACAGAACCATAGACATGTCTCTTTATAATGTCTATGCACAGACCAGCTTGGTAAAGCCTCTGGTCCGTCGTAGGAGCGAGCCCAAAGCAAAGCGCTCTACTGCGCATGTCTACTTTCAGGCAGCCAGAGATACGTTACGTCAACGTGCATGGATGGTATTGAAATAATGTCATCCTACGTACTTCCGTTTTCGGTCAACCGGGTTACAGCCGATGACCTAAAGTACAGATGCACATAAAAACACATAAGAAACACATAAAAGATGCTCTAGATTCATGTTTTTTTAAAATGAAAGACTTATGTAATTAGTGCAAAGTATAATGGTTTAATATTTTTACATTAATTTATATCAGTTTTTCAAATCAATATTATATATTCACCAGAAACGTTCCTGTAAAATGTTTATCTTTTATTCGCTTATCTGCCACATTTAGGTAAATTAGCATTTAGCACCATTTGCTGCTTGGTTTACTTGCATGACATGCTTTTAAATCTATGTAAACATCAATGTAAAACATTAGTCATGGTAAAAAGGTTTTGAAAGACGAAAGTACAGAGGGAAAATAATAGGAGTGAATCATCTTGCTCTCAGCTCTCTAAACTTTAACCAAACATATTTGAATTCACGTGTGTTTGTCTCCTAGTCCCTGAACCACAGACTGTATCCACGGGACGTGCCTGGACTGACTTTGAGTGAATTTTAGTGCACCGTTGGTGTTTAGGAAACATTAACTTTTGTTTTGTTTTTTTTACACCCGTTCCTTTCGTACACGGTTTCAGAGTTATCCACAAAGCACATGTCAGTGCTAAACTAGCACTCTCTTTAATGCTTTTATGTCACAGCTACTATTACGTTATGATTAGCAGGCAACAGATAAAGGGGACCGTTGGTTTCTTCAAGTTTGAACTTTGAACCTGTTCTGTTACTATTGTGTAAAGACAGGTATGGAGCAACTCTGTTCGGCGTAAAAACTCCAGTAAGCTGCACTGGACGTTTTTAAAAGATAGTCAACACCCGTATGAGTGATCTGTTGAATGTCAGGACACAAGGAGAATCCTTCATCTGCAGAAAGGTAACCCTAGACTCTTGAAAGCTTTGCCAGCAGATGATCACTGGAGATGATGTGAACATTGGTATTTTTCCTGCACTGCTCTCTTCACCATAATTTTGCTTACAAGATACAGGTTGTTTTCTGTGTCTTTAAATGAAAGCAGCTCCATGAAGTGCAGATGGCATCCTTTTAAAAGACAGAAATTCTTTTAAATTCACTTTGACTTACTTTTGACTTAATGTATAAGTGCATCATGAAAAAAAAAAAGGAAAACAGTAAGGATTTGTACTTGTGGAAAAAGAAACATCTCATGTTCAGGTTTATGATATTTATGCATGGTTGTATTTGTGGGTAATCACGTTTAATCCAGTCGCTAACCTACCCTAGCCACGCCATGTTAATGGTTACAGCATCTTAGAACAGCACCTCTAAACGAGCAAATTGTACGCTGACTTTAGAGAAGCTTCTTATGGCCTTTCATGGTCTCCAGTTTTGCACTGCATGTTTCAACAGGGTTGGTAAGGTTGGGATATTCAGTTGGTTGCAGTCTGTAATAAGGTCACTAAATGTGACTACATCCCACGCTCTGGACCTTAGCTCCTGTCTCTTTAAGGCTTTTTGATTGAAAGGCTTGGCCAGCTCTAATTTGCTAGTTGACTGGTCAAAAATGACATTGTTTCATTTGCATACTTTCATTTAAACACGTCAAACTAGCTATTATGCAGTCACTATGATTACTGCACACATTTGCAATGTCATCGCTCCTGTAAGCTTAGGCAGTGTAACAACACACTGCACACCCTGATGAGATATGCAAAGTTTTCATCTCATAGCTTTTTGGGTATCATATTGTTGGAGCAAACCTACTATTTTATGTGTTAATTTAGGCATTTTCTTTTTTGTAGATGTTACTAAATGAATAGGAATAAACTATGTGTCTGCTAATAAAGTGCCTAAAAATACAATTTAAAATTGGTTCTTTGTTGAGCTGTCTATTATGTGTTGACACAACACTAGTTCATCCTTTGAGTTATATGCCTTTTTATGCTTGAATGATTCATAGGTCAGTGTTAAATGGCATTTCAAGCAAGACACATAAATATGAAAGCAGTCAGATACTACTACTCATCAGAGAAAGAATTAAATAAAGCAGCCAAAAAAAAAACCTGGGCAACTATTCCTAAAGAATACTCTAAAACATTACAAGTATTTCTGTCTCCTTGGAAGCAAAATATGAAAAAAAAAATATATATATATATTTTTTTACATTACTTTAAAACTTAATTAATATATTTTTTTTTAAATCAACTTTTCTTCACAGAAGTTACTTTTGCTCATTGTATTGAAAATGTTTCTTCAATAATTTCACTTTTACCATTGTATTATCGCTGTTGCAGAAATATGTCCTCAAGTACCTTGGGCAGACACCTGGTGGCATGTCTCCTCAATATTTCTGAGGCTCACAGAAAAGACTTGGTGGAGACTGTGGCCAAGGCAGCTTTGTACAACAGTAAAGGCAAGATGAATTTACAGCACTAACTTCAAACATCAACCACAAATGTTGGACTGTTGAGAGTATTTAGAATGTTGTCTGCAGACAACCAAAAGAGCATTTACTGTATGTCCTCCTTAATGACACAAGGTGTAAACACTGTAGCCTCTGTAGCAATGAACTAAACTTTTGAAACATAATTTCTAATTAGGCACATATTTAAAGATGTTTAAATATTCACCAGGGGTTAAACAAGAGAGGACCACGGTGCTGAACATCTTTAATGATCATGACTACAACCGCTCTGTCATCACTATTGTGTCCAGTATCGACTCAATCAGTAAGTAATCTATCCATTTTGTTCTGAAACCTCAGAGGGATTTGATATTTTTAGAATCACTGTTCTCTTAGTAGAGGGATAAATTCAACTGCTTGCTCCAGTGTTCCTGCTACAGCAGGGAAACAGTCCCTGCTCTCTAATCCTCTGAGAGGAAAAAAATCCTTTAATAAGCTTTGTCATGGATTTTAACACATAAAATTGAGAGGGAACATTTTTTAAATAAAGATCACAGTGAAAGGTTTATCCTCTTGAATGCTTTTCTGAAACCCAGCCCTCTGACAATGAAAACTAAGCTGTTCTACCAGTATACTGTATCTATCATTTATCTACACATTCCCACTGAACACATGAGGGTTTTACCGTCACAGAATGCTGTATTTGATGTATTCCAGGGGAGGCAGTTCTGTCTGCATGCGAGAAGGCGTGTGGGCTAATCGACATGCGCACTCACACAGGGGTTCACCCATGTATGGGCGCCATTGACCTCATCCCCATCTACCCTCTTGGGGAGGAGGTGGGAGTGGAGGACTGTGCTCAAGAGGCTCGGGGTGAGATGTTTTGTGTGTTTGCACTTACCAATAAGTTCCCAATATGTCTCCTCATTAGCTGTCAGGGCACAGGCATGTTCTTGTGCACTTTGTGTTCTGAAGAGAACCTCCTTCTGACAGAGATGAGCATTGACTTTAATTAGTGGCTGATTTAATAAAACTAAAATCCAGTGCAAGCACATACAGTGCCTAGTATTCACACCCCCTAAACTTTTCCACATTTTGCTACATTACAAACACAAACTTTAATGTATTTCATGTGATAGACCAACACAAAGATGATACAAAATATTTTGCAAACGAAAATATGAAAAGCGTGGCATGCGTTTACATTCAGCCCCCCTGAGCTGATACTTTGTCGAACCACCTTTCGCTCCAGTCACAGCTGCAAGTCTTTTAGGGTATGTCTCTACCAGCTTTGTACATTTAGAGACTGTAATCTTTGCCTATTCTTCTTTGCAAACTATTTCCCGTTCAGTCAGACTGGATGGAGAGTGTCCGTGAACAGAAATTGCCACAGATTCTCAAAAGGATCTTGGTCTGGACTTTGACTTGGCCATTCTAACACATAAATATGCTTCGATCTAAACCATTCCACTGTAGCTCCGGCTGTATGTTTAGGGTCGTTGTTCTGCTGGAAGATGAACCTCAGTCTCAAAGTCTTGTCTGCCATGTCTTGGTCGGTTTGCAGTTGTGCCAGATTTTTTCTCATTTTCGGGTGATGGATTGAACAGTGCTCTGTGAGACATTCAAAGCTTGGGTTATGTTTTCATAACCTAACACTGCTTTAAACTTCTTCACAATTCTATCCCTGACCGGTCTGGTGTGTTCCTTGGTCTTCTGTTTGTTCACTAATGTTCTCTAACAAACCTCTGTGGCTTTCACAGAGCAGCTGTATTTATACTGAGATTAAAGTAAACACAGGTGAACTCTATTTACTAATTAGGTGAAAAAGGGGACTGAATACAAATTCACGCCACTCTTTTCAGATTTTTATACGTGAAAAATATATGCCACTTTGCGTCGGTCCATCACATAAAATCTCAATAAATACATCAACTTTATGGTTGTAATGTGACAAAATGTGGAAAAGTTCAAGGGGTATGAATTTTCCATAGCAGAAGGAAATTGTATTTTCTTTTTTTTTACAATGAATTCTATATTTTTCAGCTTCTTTCTTAGTATGAAGCATAGCTGCCTCTAATTCCCTGATATACTGTAGATGATATATATACAGTAATTTAAGATAGAAAGCATCACCCTATTCCAGTTCTAAAGTTTTCCAGACTAAGACAAAATAAGAAATAATTGAGTTGTTACCAGGTCTTAAAAATAAGTAAATACAAATCAGGTGAAATACAAATAACACATTACACAGTGTCATTGCTAATTTAACAGAAAAGAAAAGTGAAAGTACAGAAGCAGGGAGTCAGCACCTACTACTTCCATAGGAATCAAAAGGGTAAATAGCTGTCAGGTGTTGCTAATCAAATGTATTTAATCAAATGTGACCACCTCTATAAAAGCAGACGTTTTGTTAGTTTGCTGGTCTGGAGCATTTAGGTGTGTATTAAAACAATCCCAAGAGGCAAGACCTCAGAAATGATCCTATAGAAGCAATATTTCTGCCCATCAATCAAAGGATTGTAAGGTAATTTTGAAGCAATTTGGAGTCCATCATTCTACAGTGAGAAATAGAGTTTCCACAAGTGGAAAATATTCAGCTGCTGGTCTGCCCAGTAGTGGACATCCCAGCAAGATGGCCTCAAGGTCAGACCACTGCAATAAAATCCAAGAGCAACATCTCAGAATACAGACCACAGTTAGTGTGTTAATTGTTGAAATTCATGACAGCACAGTTATAAAAAGTCTGAATGGATATGGCTTGTTTGGAAGGGTTGTCAATACAAAATGTCTTCTTCCAAAAATGAACATGGCACCACTTTTAGGTTGGCAAAGTTACTTCTGAACAAACCACAAGACTTCTTGAACAATATTCTTTGGATGGACGAGACCAAAGTGGACATGTTTGGTCAGACACGGGTGGGAAGCTCATCTATAGTGTTGTTGGGAATATGTCTGGTGGCTGATAATGCAACATGTTTTTTTGCTATGTGTGGATTAGTCTCACACTTTGAGGGTTGACTTAGCAGCCACATGCCTTGCTGATAATGAGCAGTAACACAGCATGTGTTCTGCACGCCTGAAGTTTGCACTCTCTATGCTAATCAGCTTGGTGAGATTGGTAATTGGCAAGCACACTAACAAGCACTGTATGCACACAGGCATGTGAAAAGCTGTCTGTGTGTCCATATTTTTCCCTCCATCTGACTGACATGCCCCAGGTGTGTTTAGTCTCATGCTCTTATTACTCTTGTGTTTCTGAAAGTGTGTTCATGCGCTGACATGCGCTCCATTTGCTGCTCAACTCTAAAATGTCTGTGACCTTTTTTTTGGCTTAGCTGTGGCTCAGGGCCTTACAGAGAGGGTCCAGGGCACCAGTGCTTTCCTGTTCGGCTGGGCAGATGCTCCTTTGCAGCGTGGGCTGGCGCATAGGAGGAATGAGATGGGTTGGTTCAAGAAGATGCCAGACTTACAGGCTATCAAGCCCGACATGGGGCCACAACCACAGAGACGATATGGCCTTACAGGTGAGCTGGTAGACAGATATAGTAAGATTGTTTGTTCTTGGACTTTTTCTGGTTATGTAAAGGTGTTTATCTTAGAATACATTTTTTAAGATCACCAATGGTGTTTTTCCATTTCATGGTACCGGCGGTAGGATATGGCTCGTCCCCCTATTTAAAAATTTGTTTTAATCTTCCATTGTAGGCTGTACCGCGTAACTGATCATTTTTTTGGTTCTACCTCACTCACACGCTGTGATGATAAACAGCTGATCCTTCCCACAGTGAGGGGGGGTACTGTCTGTAGTGGAAAACGGAGCATGAAGAAGCAGAGCCATGTCAAATTCCCATACATAATGAACAAAATGCCACAAGCTCATTTCAATTTAACTCAGTTTTATTTAAATAACGCCAAATCACAACAAATGACATCTCAAGTCATGTCAAAGATACAGTCCAATCCAAGCCAATTAAAATCCAATTCGTTGTAATCCAATAAGAATCCAATCATCCATCCATCCATTTTCTATACCGCTGAATCCGTCGTGGGGGGCTGGAGCCTATCCCAGCGGTCAATGGGCGAGAGGCGGGGTACACCCTGGACAGGCCGCCAGTCCATCACAGGGCCACACAGAGACAAACGAGACAAACAACCATACACGCTCACACTCACTCCTAAGGACAATTTTAGAGACACCAATAAACTTAAAGCAATACAATGTAACTTCTCAAAAAGCCCATTATGGAGCTCCCCCTACAGGCTGTTCCGAGAGCAACTCTAGTCCGGTCTCTTGCTTTGTCGGCCTCTCTCTTTCTCTTCCTTGCTTCATCAGTCAACGTCTTCTTCTGTTTCTTTGGTGCCTCTGCCATGATGATCGTACTGACAATTTTGCGCTAGCTTAGCCTTATACCTGGGAGCGTGAGAGGGGTCTATTTGTTTTGGCGGTAGGTGTGCCAGAAAGCAAGTCGAAGTACTTCCGCTCAGCTCCCGGGCTAGTCCAGCAAAGTTACATAGCGCAGTTTTTCCAACTCAGACCCCCGAAGGGCATAGGAGACAGGCCAATCGTAATATTAAAACTCATTCTAGCCGCACAATTTTTTTCAAGCTGTTATTTTAAGGTAGAAATGTTACATAGTATTGCTTTAACATGCATGTTTTTGGACAGTGGGAGGAAGCCGGAGTAAGAATCCAATCATATCAAAGTAATTAAAATCTACATTAGTCCAGTTCATATATTGAAAATATAAAAAAGAGAGAGAGTTGCCTCGCTTAGGAAACCAACAGATTGCATCAAAACATCTCTTTGATTCAATCCCTTGTCCAGCATATGCACAAGGACACAAGTTTTATGCCTGATCTATAAAGTTGAATGATTATAGCCAATAGTAACTGAGATAATTGTATCTTGTTCATAATGACTGTGAAGCTATCCCTTTGTTACTTTACTCATATAACAAATGGACAAAATCAGCAGTTTTGATTCTTTGGAATAATATTTTCACGAGGTATCTCCCCAGATGTAAAACTTTTGAAACATGCAAACACGTAACTTTTTGTTTATTATGTTCTACTCTAAATTTGATATGAATAATTACATGATAATCAAAATGAGTTAAGAAAATCCTCTGAAAGGGCAAAACCATAGGGACCACATCAGCTTCTTTCCCACATGCACTGGAATCCCAAAATCTTCCAGAGATGTTCTGGAGCAGCAGCATGTGAAAACACAAATGTCTGTAATATTTGTTCCAGACGTCTTGCTGAGATATTCCACCCAGCCCCTAAGTAAAATCTCAGGGACATCAACGTGTGAGACCATGTTTGAATGTCTCAGCAAATATTTTGGACGAGTATTTTGGTGTGCAATGTCAAAACCTCCGTTTGTGTCCCCTACATGGCTTGTGGCAAACTATGAACAGGACTTCTTATGACTTTTATCTTGCCATTCTTATGTAAAAGGCAATTGTGTGGACTGCACAGCTAATATTTGTGTGGTCCTAAGGTCAGATTCTCCCACCTGAGCTGTGGATCTCTGCAGCTCCTCTAGAGTTATGATGGGCTTCTTGGCTTCTTGGTCAAATTGCAGAATTCTACTTTTTAACAACATTTGTATACCAGAATTTTGTCCCAGCTTATTTTTTTTTGTTTGTTTGTTTTCTGTCAACAACATAACACTATTTAAATGTTTTTGTTTGTTCCATGTATTGAATGCCCCGTGCTTTCCATAAACGGTGGATCTAACAGGACTTATTTACAGGTGTTGGAGCCAGTCCATACGTCATGAACTGCAATGTCACTATAGACACCCAGGACATCACCTTAGGCCGCAGCATTGCCAAAGCCATTAGGGAGTCCACCTCTGGGGGCCTTCCTGGAGTTCAGGTGTTGGCTTTGCCACATGAGGGTGCTGTTGAAATTGCTTGTAATGTGGAAAGTGTGAAGGGAGACCTGTCCAGTCACCTGGCAGGTGAACCTTGGCCATCTTTTAGCATTGATGGTCAGCCATACTGTCACGTTCCAGCTTCCCTCATCACATCCAGAGTTGCTGAGCTGGCAGGAAGACAGGGGGTAGGCATGAAGGATACTGCTTTGGTAGGGTTTACCCCCCTTGAGTGCCGGGGCTTAGCAGAATTTGCACTGTCACATGGGATTGCCGAGTTCTGGAAGGAGCACCGTAGGATCCATATGTGAGAACAGATTCTCGCCAAAATAAGCTATTCCCTAAATAGAAGTGGAAAATCTTTGATTGACGTCAGTTTAACTATCTTAAGACTTGAACATTTACTCAAAATCCTGCTAGGCTAAAATTCGCATCAGAAAACTACTTCTCCAAATGAATTCAAACTCGACACTGCGCTCATACTGGTCCCTAGCATAACATTGGCCAGCATTGAAGAAGATTGGATGGAAGTTTGTGGAGATGGCCGACAGAGATAGAGATTCCCCAATTTATTAGGTAGATGTTTACATCAGCAGATATTCAAATTCCTACTGATCACCCACAGATTAGCATTGGAGCTGATATTTTGGAACTTCTAGTATAGCCTGGGGATGTCTGAATAATGAAAAAGCAGTCATTTTGTCTAAGGCTTTGTGTTTGGTGAATTGACCATTGTTTCGTTGTAGATTTAGGATACAGATATAAAATTTTTAAGTTTTCACATTTGTATTTCAGCAATGGCAGTTTTTAGGTCTTCACATGTTCTGTTTACCTGCATGTGACCAAAACCCACTCAGACTAGATTGGGTAGTACTGCTATACTACTATAGCACTACAGATATAACCCTGAAAACTTATTGTACTACAAATCTTGTCCCTACAAGGTCTGTGTATTCATATCTAGATACCAAGATTTGTAGTGATTAAGGAGATTTGGTGATTTGAATGCACACCAAAGGGTGTGCAGCATTTAAATTTGATCATGCCTCCCTCCTGTAAATGGGATAAGAGGAGAAAGTAATTACACTACATGTTATACTTGCCATACTTGCCTTCATATGTATCCATAGGCTGGTGTCTTTTCATTTTGACCAAAGGCTGCTGCTCAAAAATTTCCTAAAGAAACAAAGGAGTTATCAGCAGAGAGGAATGTCTGCAGTCTGCATAGAAATACATCGCCACACACTTCTCATGGGTCATAAGACATAATGGAGAATGATGTGACTTAGGTTTTTTTTGTTGTTGGGCCAAGACTTTCATGTTTTAAGCTAATGTTGTATGATTCTACTGAGAAAAAAGCAATTTTCTGTGCCACCAAGACAAAATTCAGCATACTCTTCACTTAATATGGCAGTTTGGAAGCAGCATGTATCAGTTTTTTGGAAAAGGAAAGCAAAACAAAATTTTTTTTATTTAAATTTAAATTTCAATGATCTCATTGTTAGCAGAACTGGGAATGAAATAATGTAACTGGTACTTAACTTGTTGTCAATTATTATAATAGTATTGTTATGCATAGTCAACTGACCCTTAATACCATAGTTCTAACATTTATTAATTTTGTACAAAGCGGTGTGATAACCTTTTCAGAATATATGTTTAATAAAAAATAAATAAAAAATGTAATATTCTCCTTGCTTTCTTTCTTGTTTGCTTTGCATGTCCACATCTAGTATTAGCTCATGTCTGCTCAATATTTTTCTAATGTAATGCTTACAGTGAAATGCATTTGAGGTTTTAAATGCAGCATTTCCTCTTCAAGACCAGAACAATTGATTCCAATGTATCATCCTCAAGATGTGAATATGATATAATGCTTTTCCTATGTCCATTCTGTGTGTCATTTCCTGCTTTGGAGGAAATGGGACTCTTGTGTTTACTGATTAGTTTCTGCTGATGAGAATTTTCCCATCATTTTCCTCTATCAGCCTTAGCTTGCATGACTCTGTGTGAGAGTTACCATCTGTGTGAGGAGGAGCTATTTTTTATCACAACTCACTCACTGAACCTCACAGAGACATCCAGTGCTTTGGCAGCATTTTGATGAACATGCAAAAGTGAGACTTTATTTTAAAAATAGCCATTTGCTGTCATTTAGTTTTCTTGGTAATTCTATACATATGATAAGCTGCTGATGCACAGGATTAACCATTAGATAACTAGGTGTCAAATTTGGTCAGAGCACAAGAAATAACTGGGGTGAGATGATTCCACTCATTTCTTACATAAGGCAAATATAATATAAACGCACTTAATAGCAGCACACTTACAGAGTACGAGGAATGAATTTGAGTCATTGGGTAATAACTGTACATATAAATGTTACTTAACGAAGGATCAGATTAGAAGTCAAAACCATATTATAAGATGATGCTAATTTTATGCAATATGGAAGAGAGATTTTTAGAGCCACCAACATTCTAATCTACCTACATAGTGGGCGCTAATCTGTTAAGCTTTACGCACAAACTGAGCTAGTATGAAATCTTTCTGGGAGATAGATGCTTTGGCATCAGTGGCTAAATTTACTTCCCAGTCATTCTGTTGTGAATTTAATGTTACATTAGGTTGCGCTTTGAGGTAGAAGAGTTGCAATATTCATCAGGGTGTGTGCACCTTTTCCTGCGTGAACGTTCACCTCTTTGTATGTCATTCAGCTGGGGCTCTTAGCACCCATTTAGTTTCATTACGTGGGTATATACACAACTCTCTCCCTTCTAAGTGCATTATTTTTCCTCGCTCTCTGCGATCTTCTCTCTTCTGCATCCTGACACACATGCATACGCATTTACTCTATAGTTGGCACACATACACATACTCAGCCTGCCAGGCTTGGGAGCATCAAGGCCTAATCTAGGTCACAGCATTAGCCCAGAGGTTTTCTGCTTTACACACACACATTCATGCACATTTTATAAATTCACAAGCAAAGTCACATGTTTAGCAAATAAGATCCCATTTGATTCGCCTAACTGTTCTTGAGCTAACGCTAAAAATATACACTTTTTAGTGTAGGTTGATTTTGACAGCAAAGACATTTTACTTCCCAGGAAATTAAAGGCTAAAAATGAAATGTGCAAATTTTGTAGTTAAACATTGGTATATAACCACCCCCTCATCATCCCCTCCTGTCTCCCATATAACCTGTCTGTTTATGTGACTCAGCCTAAAGCTCTTCTGATTGTCTCAAGGCCATTAATTAAGTGCACCTCCCACTACACTCATCACTGAATCAGCATCCATTTAAGACACTATCACCTGAACTGAATATTTTTCTTTCTTTTTTTTTTGGCTTGTAAGTATGGATGTGTATAATATGCCTGGAAAAAAGACGCGTCTTTAAGCATTCTACTGCGGCACTTTAGCTGCATTCTTGCTACACAGGCACCATAGGACGCCTTTGACATGAATTAGCGTGACACCACATTGTCTGAAATGCAACTGTGCGTCAGAGCAGAGACGTAGAGCTTTTTTTTCTCTCTTTCAATCTTCAGCCCTCAATAGATATTCGAAAGCTTCCTATTATCTATCTCACTGTCCTCCTTCCTCTCATTACTGCCCCCCACCACCACCATTTACTGTTTCTCCAGTTTTTTCCCTCCACACTGTTTGCCTCCCACCTCTTCCCTTTTCCTCACTGCCCCTATTGTACAATATAAAGAAATGTTCCTCTTGTTTACAATGAAGCAGTGGCGTTAAGTACGAACAAAATTCTTCTTCTGCTGCTCATTATTTCTGAGCCTTTAGGGTTTGTTTTACCCTGCTCTCATTCCTGCAGGAATACTCAGTAAAATGACAGAGATTATTGTCTCACGACATTTAGATTTTCCCTTGTGCTTCCCTCACTTTTCACCTTACTTAGATTACCAGATTAAGAGCAATGATTATTTTCATAACCAATACATTTTGTAAATGACTGTTAATGACTTGAATATAGGATAACATTCACAACACAAAAATGCCAAGCAGATTTTTATCTTTAAAAAACTGCCAGTCAGATGCGGCCAGCGCCATCCTCTTTAACCTATCAGTGTGAGAAGTAAGCGTGCCACCTATGAAGTCAGCAGTTCCCCAACCCCCACCCTGAACACATGTTTAACATCCTCTGGGCACAGGCTGAGCAGAGCACTGAGACACAGCTGAGAATTGAAGAGGGAGATCAGTGAAGTGGAAAATGGGTGAGCATCAGAAAAAGACAGAAATAGAGCGATAAAGCAGTGAATTAGGCAGAGGCAGGGAAAGGGGGAGGAGAAATGGAGACAGTGTTTCACTGAGGCGGTGATGCTTCATACAGGCAAGGTTACATTTCACTGAGGGAGAAAGCTCCTGTTGTATTTGGATGTGAGAGCTTTATGGATTTTCTCTCATCTGAGGCTTGGTGGAATTCATTACATCTGGATCCCAAACACCTGCAGACGGAGGATGCAACAGCAGCTGGATGCTAGGATCTGTGTGGGCCCGTGATGTTTACACTACCCTCAGTTGCTACCTTCTTCCACGTAAGGATAGCTCTGGCATCTCTGACCCAGATTGTGGAGTAGTGGCTCCTCGCGGTGTACTGCTCCTCGGGTGGTCTTACCAATGTGATGCGGACAAGGCATGCTATTCACTGCGGAGACCTCTCAGCCTGCTGACTCTGCTGACATCTGCTTCTGTGGATACGCACAGCAACCTGCAGGGTAAGGATGCAATGCTAAGACCTGCATGCTCAGATGTCACCCTGATGGGATTTATATGTATCTGTTTGTCAGTTTCTTTTTGTCACATTTACCTCCTCCTTCAAGAAATGTTTTGGATTTTCCTCCCAGAGGTTTTAAACAGACCCATAGGGCTGTGATGTTAAACTGGATGTCATATTGGTTGTAATCATTATGTAGAACCGCAACATGTATGATGCATGACCTGGGATATATCATGGTACGCAACAAGTAAGCATGTTTCTCCCAAAGTATAGGGATATGAGCCAGGATGGCAAAGGTGGAGAAGACCTGGATAAATAATTTAATTCCTTTTGGTTTCTGCAAGGCAAAGGTATTTGTTCTTATTGTTCTTATCATATCTTTGATAATGTTAAATTAAAAGCAAGCAGCTTTTCCCTTATGTGGTCAGTTTGTTTCAGATCATACACTGTAATTTGATCTATTTCACCACCTTCACTGGTGAGCTGAGCAGACACTTCATAGATCTGTAACATATCCAGTGGGGTGGGGTGGAGTGGGTGTCATTTGTTGTCATCAAATCTTTAGTGTGTGTGTTTTTTGGATTCTGTTTAATTAGCCTGAACATCTGAGAAAGACATTTTCAATTATTTTTTATTTAAGTATTGCAGTGGATTGGAAAGCTGCTTAAAGTAAAAATTATTGTGTGTATATCACTCAACAGTAACCTTATAAGTAAGTTTGTCTTGTTTTCTTTTTTTGTTATTTGCTGACACATTTATCGTTATTTCCTTTCTGAAATTGTATATACTATCAAGAATTGTAGAATTTTAAAGGTATCTACCAAGTAAATTATATCATGGCTGATCAGTACACAGCAATATTTTTATAATATAACCTACTAATGTTATGCACTGCACAGTACTGAGCTGCTAGTTGTTTTGTTTTTTATTATAAATAATTATGATTACAATGAATTGAATTCCAATTGGCTTGAATTGGACTTTATTATTTAAGTGCCTTGAGATGACATTTGTTGTATTTGGCGCTATATAAATAAAAATTAATTGAATTGAATTGAAATTGAATTCCACATTGGGATCATTTGGAGGGACGGTCCACTCAGGTGTGAAGGGTGTCTTTGCTAAGCAGTTGTAATTTTTTATTTTGATGCCTGGCAACTGATTTCTTCATACAGCATTATACAGTTGCACACATATTGCATTTAAAAATAGGTGTGCTTGGTTACCAATTCAATGAGTCCAACCTCAAGTGAAAGTAACCATTAATATAGTGAAAAGGTCACAGATTCAATCATGTAAAAAAATTGTATTGTTTTTTATCACGTTAGGCTTCCAAAACTGTATGTCTTCATAACACAAATTAAGTATTTTTGGCACCTTAACCTAACTAAGTACTTTTTATTTTACTGAACCAAACCAATATCGTAAAAAAAACTATAACTGAAGCTAAATAATTAGGAAATGGGATGTTTTTTACTGAAGAACTGATCTAAGGTCTCCTGGCAGAAAGTCTAGCATTCTTTTCTCAGTTGAGTGAGGGAATCTGTTTATCCAAACTGAAGTTATGCATCCATTTCAAATTGAGAAAATATGTATGTACAACAAGTCAAACCTTACTATTTGCTGCTAACCGACTTTCCGTTTGTACTGTATTCATGATGGGGGCAAATTGTTCTCATCATGTTGTTAAGGTGGTTATGCATATTTCTCACATTCTTGTGAGATCAGGGAGGGGTTCTTCCAAGTTTCACATTGTAGCTGAATGGGCCAGTTTTAAACTTGGTTAAGTTGCCTTGTAACTGTTTTTCAAAATGTTTTTATGTCAATGGGTAGCCAACATATGTTTAAAAAACATAAAACAAAGATTTAAAACATTTGAAAACGTTTCTAGAATTTAACCTATGACAAGTCATGAAAAATTTCACACAATTAATTACACGCAACTAATTTGAAGAAATCGCCACAAACTATGTGCGAGTGTGATACTCAAATACTGCCTCGTCTACCCGCAATTTTACTTGTGTGTAGAGCATTGCTGCCAGATAACACTACTACTCAAACTACTACTAAACATTTTTATAACTATGACTTAAACTGGAGGTACACATCTCCTCACTTGGATCAAATGCTCTGACACTTGTCAGATTCCTTGCTTTTAGGACCTGCATCTGCACTTGCATCCCCAGTCCCAACTGTTGCAATTGTCCAGCATCCCCACTACATATTATGCTACCTCTCTTCAGTATTTTCAGAGGAAAACTTAGATTTTCTGCATCAACATACTGTGGAACCAGTTCTCATGACATCCATTTGGTAAACTCAGTCTTAGAAATCTTGTTTCTAAAAGTAAAAAGAAAAAATAGTTTCATAGTTGATAAAACAGTTACAATCTGTTTTCTTTTTTTTTTTTACATTCAGTGAGGAGTGACAAATGGGTAAAAAGAAAAGGAAAGATATGACATGCAACATAATCCCTTCCTGCCAATATTTTGATGGACAGCAATTAATGAATGGAAAAATATGGAAGGAAGTTAAATCAGAGAGGTCACTCTTAAGTAGTTTTCATCTTTAGTTTTTTCTTGTCATTTTTGGCCAGGGTAGGCAGTTGCTTTTTTTTTCTGATTCTTTCAAATAAGTGTATAAATGTTAACAATTTGTTAGCTATAATGTCACACACACCCCAGATTTATTCTAACGTATTTAAGATAGACTGGGATTTACAAACTAAACACGATCCTATCATGAAGAAGACAGATTTTTCCCTGTCCCTGTATTGTAAAAGACAAAGTCTGATTTAGCAATAGTTTGCTAACAATTTTAATTTTTCTTTTTTCTTGTGCTCAAAAGTGCCCCCAAAATCTGGGCTGTCACATCTATTCAAAAACATACTTATGCTAATCTTAAGGTCAACTGAATATTGGTGTGCAAATGTATGAACTGGTATTAAGGTTTAATACTATAATCTGCTATTTGATGTTATCATGATGATGGCAAAAATGTTCAAAATTTCTACAGCCTTCCAAATAGCAGACTCTTTCTTTCGACTCTTGGTCGTATTTTTTTCTTTTTCTGTTTTTTTCTTCATGGGTCTAAATTTCCTTTCTGTAGACATGTCCTGTCACGTCAGACACAACCAGCCATTCTAACTCCCACACTGCGAGTGTACAGTTTGACACATGCGGTTAGTATTTTTGATGGGATTTGATTCTCTGTCACCATTACCTCCGGCTCACTTGTTCCAAGCTAATTGCCTTGCTACTGATTGGTAGTGTGGGTAAGGAGAGGATGAGAGTTGTAGAGACAATAGTGTCTAAAATTGTAATAGTTTAGTTCATCAGACAATTTGTTGTGCTGTTGCCTCTTAGGTCAATGTAAAAATGGCAGCTTAAGGAGTTGAGCTGAGAAGTGGATGTAAAGAAGTATGTAGGCAAATATGACAGCTGTGAACTACCATGGCTAAAGAAAAGTGAAGAATTAGGTCCCATCCTTCATTGTATAAATTACCAAACAGAATTGTCTCAATGATATGATTACTACGTGACAGTCAGTTTGAAAAATACGGATTAGTTTATTGTCATCATCTTCTGCTATACTGCAAGAGCAATTAATCTTATCCCCATTTAATTATTGTACAACACAGATGTGTACAATGGAGCCATTTTCCAGACTCGGTAGGAAACGACGTCTTAAAAGTATTGTTGTAGCAACATGGCTGACCTGACTTGATGTATAGAAAGCCTTAGAACGGCATTGGCGTACAGTTGCTCAGGGCAAATGAATAACCATTGTGTGCATCCATATTTGATGCAATGGAGTAGGTAGTTTAATGCATTCAATTGAGATACTGGAATAAGGCATTATGCATCCACATAAAAGGGGTCAGCTGTAGCCTAAAGGATCAGAGATTTTTATGGGAAACACTATCACTGGAGGAAGGCAACATAGACCTGCAAGTTATGATTGTTGAAAACTCTAAATAACATTACTCTATATATAACCTAAGAGGTCAGTTAAAATCTGTTTAGATTATATCAGTGATATTTAGAGGATTGTTTTGTACACTGCCTGAAGAAACGGAATTGTTGTAAGAGTCCAGTCGCTGTGCACTATCGTCCCAAAAAACCATGTGGTGGACAAAATAATTAAAAAGCTGGTGAACAAGGTTGAAGATATCAACATAAACAGCAACATAGCTGTTTAATAGTGGAGACTAGTGTTGCAGTATTCGAGATCAGTCTTGGTCTCGAGACTTTGAAGGTCTCTGTCTCGTAATCGACTGCATTTTTACTCATTTTTAGTCTTGTCTCGGTCTCAGGATTTTATTTCAAAACCAGTCATGGGACCAAGTGCAACTTTTACCAGCACTTATAGAGGAAGCATAAAGAAAGGTAAGCTAATTACAAGTGAGATTTAGTGAATACTAGCTAAACACGTTTGCTAACCATGTGTTTATGCTTCAGGACACAGGTTTGATTTGTTTGCCGGTTATTTACCCCCTAACCAGGTGCGCAAGCATATTAGCACATCATGTAACATTAAGTTAGCTTATGCAATGTTAACTTTGTGTGAGAATGAGGAATCAGGACATGTCTCTTATTCCTACATTACTTTTTTTCTTGTGATAAAAATGACGAGACTATGTGGCTAATGTGTATATAGTTATGTTACATTAACGTCAACTCTGACGTAAACGATACACGTCGCGCTCCCTCTCCTGGATGAGAGAGCTAGAGTCAGCAGTCTCCAGAGTGGAGACAGAGTAACATTAATGCTCCACTTCTATGAAGTTACACATTAAATATGCTTTGCCTGGCTATAGGCATGCATCACATACTTTAAGAGTGCTACTTTTGGGGTTGAATACACAAACAAATATATAACTTTATGTAGTCAAACACTAGAGCTTATGTGTGTAAGTGTTGTAAGGTACTCCTTGGCTCAATCACTCACATTTTCTCACACTGTGTGTTAGATGGGTGTTTAGAAAAATACCCATTTGTCCCTTTTATCCCTTTTCCGTGGAAGTTTATTCACATTAAAGGTGATTATCATTTCAGTGTTATGGTAAGAAAATTGACTGGTTTGGCCATCCTGTACCATGTCAATCATATTGTTGTGTAACTTTATGAAAACTATTTTTAAAATATTTTGGTTGCCTTAATGCTTAGCTGTATATGATCCATACATTTCTTTTACTTTCTGTACATGTTACACATAGCCTAGAAATCTAGATGCGCCTAGCGACCGCAAATTGAATTTGCTCCCGATCGCAGACTAGTCAGTTGTGGTCGTTTTGCGAGGCTGAAAATCGAAACTTAATCAGGCCAATCAAATCGTGAGGAGCGGGGTCGGAGGCCGGGCTACCTAGTGACGACAGAGGTGCTACGTTTCAGTGTGTAGTTCCAGAGAGAGGTAAACAATGGCTGCGCCCAGCGAACAGTCTTTCGATTTGGCTTTGCCAGCGACTCTAGAAGATTTAAATATACATTTTTCTTTGTGAGATGAACAGATAACCGCACTGAAGTTTTTCTTGAAAAAAAAGGACGTTTTCGGAGTTTTGCTCACCAGGTACGGTGCACTCCACCATGTACTTTCCGTCGCGCTGACTACGTAATCCTTCTTCATCGCTCTGATTGGTTGTTGCGCCATCCTATTGCGTGGCGTTAAGTGCAGAGGCAACTTAACAGACAGCCGTTTATCCCGCCCACACTGCTATCCAGCTTCACTAGACACTACAGCTTGTACAGCTTTTTGCTGTAGGGGTCTGGCTTGCTAGGCTATGTTACACCATTATTTTTGGATAATGCTGGTCTTGGTCTTGACTCGGTCTCGCCCTGCCTCGGTCTTGTCTCAATCTCGACACCTCAAAGTCTTGGTCTTGTCTTGGTCTTGGTACACTGTGGTCTTGGTCTTGTCTTGGTTTCGGTTTAGGTGGTCTTGACTACAACACTGGTGAAGACTAAACAAAACATAGGCCTAAAAAGAGTTGTTTTTCTCATTTATCTTCATGTTTCCTTGATGGTGAATATTTCAAGGTCATTATGAGATTTTTTGTGTTGGAAAAAATCCATCTCATCTGGGACTGTGCCACATGTTGTCACATTTGGTTATAAAGCGTTCACGCAGACAGCACACAAGCGAACGGCCACTTGCAAAGTGTGTGGTATCAGGATGAATGATGCCAGCTCAACTACGTCCAACTTCATCAGGCACCTGAAAACGTACAAGGATCTTTGTAATGTGAAAAGGAAAATTAGTGCATATCAACAGCTACCGCTAGCAAACTAATCAAAGTGTTGTAAACTATATGCAGACTATAGCTTCATTGTTCACTACACGGTATTGCTGTTTTCTCTGCCTGTGAAATTTGGGAAGGACTTTGGTTAAGTACCCTAGGTTAACAGTTACCAAATGAATTGCTAAGCCGAGTCTATGTGGATGTAGCTTAACTTTAATCTAATTGCTGTTTTGAAATAGCCTACTTTTACAATTCAGAGACACCTGGTAAATTCCAGGTTGACACTGACAAAAAACAGAAAAATGCACTGAAATCGCACTGAAAAAAAGGTTATACATGAGAAGTTCAGGCTACACAGCCTGTAAAATACGGTTAACCTTTGGAAGCTCTCACCCGTCCACACGGTTGTCTGATGAAGCCTTCACCTGTTATAACTATTAGTATGTATAGGATTCACACAGATACAGTTGAAGTTTAAGAATTTTTTTGTAAAGGCTTCGTCACCATTTACAAAATCCACATACAGTCACCAACAGAAGTTTCCAAAGTGCATTAATGTGGTTCTGACATTAAAATAATAAACATTGCTGAATATTAGATAATTACTTCTGAATATGCACAATGATTACAAATTCACCCATATGCATATTTAAATTAGAGCAATGTAAAAAATAAGAAACCTTGATCTCCATAATATTAAAGAAACTGTGCATGTGGATACAGATAGAAAAGTATAGGCCTACAACTCGCACACAATATTAAGAAAATGAGTGACAAGGTCCAAAAAACATCATAAATGAACTAACAGAGTTTCACTCAATAGCTGCTTTCGGACTGTAGGAACCTTTGGCAGTTCTAATAACCTTTTAATCCACGGGGCCGTTTTCTCCCGTGTTCGGACACACAGGAACTCGGGACCATGGCCCTCAGTTCCTGTAACCATTTCAGCTCCTTCTCCGAGGCTGGGTCTTTTCTGGGTTCTATAGAACGCATCTGACGGAGGTGTTTGGTGGTCAGTAGCTACGCCCCATGTCATGCTATCATGGCTGAAATGTTTCATCATACCACACAGACAGAACCGGCGCGTGTTTAATAAGTTAAACTTACATGTTGTCTCCTTTGTCTGCAGCGCTCTGCTCTCCTTTCTTCCTTCATGAAATGAAAAACTATCGTCTCCTGACTCTCTCTGTGAGCTCTTCCAGCCTCGATGTTAGACGCCTGATGTGATCGTCCATGATTAATATCACCATCATGCAGACCATGAACACGGTGGCCTCCCCGCTCTCCATATTAGCTTCTTGGTGGTGTTTTTTCTTCTCTCCTTACTTTTACCGGTTTTGTTTTGTTGTTGAATGTGGCGCTAAACGGCTAACGGCTAACACGTCACTGAAGCAGACGGCTGCGCGCGGCGCATTAGTCCCGACTCATGTGCGAATGCAGACTGAAACAGTTCCGCTGGGGAAGGACAGTTACCAGAACGAAATTCGAGTAGGACAGTTCTGATAACTGCGTTCTTATAACTACTCTGTCCGAAAGCGACTATTAAGACCTACACACTACAATACCAGTCCCACCAGGGCTGGACTGGCATCTGAAAAGGGCCCGGGCACTTTGATCACTGAGGGCCCAGCGCGCGCTCATATATATATATATATATATATATATATATATATATATGTACATATATACACACACACACATACACACACTTGTGTCTAATTATCATTAATCCTCCATTTAATCCTTGTAAGGTGTTCATGTTTTTGTTACATAGAAGATATTCTGGCCCAGTGGACCTGGGACTAAAGGAGGGGAAAAAAGCTGCTGTGCACCCTCATGTTCCCTTCATCCTGCTTGTGAAGTTCTGAGTATCTTTGTTTTTGAGGATAAGAGATAGAGAGAGGAGGATAACTAACTTTATTTTCCAGATGATGAGCCCTGGCCAGTGAATCTCATTGTGAAAAAAGTATTTATAGCATTTCCCTCAGAAAAACCTGAAAATGGGTCCCACAGACCCAAGCCAGGGATAAGCAAAGCAATATTTCACCAGCACACACAACACTGTATAGAAAAGGAGCACCAGCACCACACACACACTGTTGTATGTTCTAAGTCTTACTGAATCAAATTAAACATGTAGTAATAATTTCCTGGGTTCAATTATTTTATTTATTGCTCAAAATTGCTCCAGTCCACAGATACTGTCAGTGAGCTTACTGAATGGAATGTTAACCCCCGCCCCCCAGGCATAAACTGTAATGCAGCTTGAGACTGATCAAAAGAGCCTAAGATAGTGCTTATGTCTGTGTGTTTTTTTTCTCGGACACGTCATTTTTTTCACCACAGCAAAACCAAAAAAATATATCAAGTGGGTATTTTTGACTGATTTGAGAGAGTGGGGACGACAACTTCAGTTTTAGTTTTAGTTTCAGGCAACACATGGGAAAAACGCCGAAGCGTGAATAGCTAATCTAGGTAGTTCTAGAGGGCACTAGCAGAATTTAAACATTTTGATTTTGTGACAGCTCAAGACAAAATGGAAGATTTATATGTGCTTGCGCAACATTACAAGAGAATGCATGAAAATATACCAAATGGGTATGTTTGTGACTGATTTGATGAAGTCAGGATGACAACTTGGTCTCGGTTTTAAACTTTCAGGCAATGGGAAACGAAACGCTGAAGCGCCCAATAGCTACACTGCATTGGCTAGCTAGCGGGTGTGTTGAGATGAATTCTAACCTAAATCTCTCCCTGCTGGGTCACGTCTCCTATCTCCGTCTCCTCCTCCTCTGGTTCCCCAGCTGGAACCATCTCCTCCGCCTCCCCCTCCTGTTCATTCTCCAGCACCTGTGCGCTCGTTGATGATGTACCGGCGGCCCCACTAACCGAACCTGAGCTCGAGCTTGTGCTTTTAAAAAACATATCGGTGAATTTAGCGCATTTTACTGCGTCGTCTCTTAGTTTTTGTTTTCTCTTTTCTTTACATTTGTCATGGCCACTCTTTTGTTTCTCCATTTCGCGTCCTCTTTATCCACCAGAGCTTTAGCCGAATATAGCCAAGTCAGCTAAACTTCAAGAGACTTGGGTCAAGTGGGCCTGTAGGGAGGGGCGGGCCTTTGACAACGTTAGGCTTTCTCATTGGACTAGCGCTCTGTGCGTCAGGAGAAACATCCAATGGGCCCCGACGTGTCATTTTTTTTTTTACAGTCGCAGTCAATAAAAAATATAATATATATATGTATATTTTATTTATGGCCCTCGGAGGGCCGTTTGGGATATGCCCGAACGGCCAGATAGCCAGTCCAGCCCTGGGTCCCACCCACAACTATTTGAAGTAGCATCCATTAGCATAACATTACACTAGAGCAGAGATACTCATTGTGCGGCTCGCGAGCCACATGCAGCTCCTCAAGCTTTAATTGGTGGCTCGCACTTGCATAGTAGCTTATAACAATATGGTAACAATAACAATATTTTTTTTCAAAAACCATACAATGAATACTGCACAGTATTAGGTATGTTTTATTAATTTTGTGTTTTTGTAGTATTAAGTATTTTTATTAAGTATTAATTAAGGCTTAATGGTGTTTCCTAAAGGGGGCACTGTTAAACCTGGCAATAGCCCGCTTAAACCACCGTCACACTTGACCGCAGTGCATGCTAGCTCCTTTAGCCAGCGCGAGATGCAGGCACAATGGATCGGTTTTTAATTAAAAAACGGCAAAAACCAGCACAAAAAACAAACGAAAATCAGCATGAAGACGCCAGAGAGGGGACGAGCAGGCAAACGTTGGGTGTACTGCGAGATGCAGGGACAATGGATCGGTTTTTAATTAAAAAAGGGCAAAAACCAGCCCAAAAACCATGCTCATCTTGAATGTCTCACTATGATTACAACAACAAACTACAAATACAACATGAAGAAAGTCAAGGACATGCATGTCAGCTTCCGTTCATCCTAGTATTAAGGTAAAAATGTCTTAATTGAAAATGTATTGGCTGTGTTGTTTCTTTTTTTGTGGGATGTTTTATATGTAGAAATGCATATTTGCAAAAGGGGACTTCGTATCTTGTCGTAAAAGTGGCTTTTCCCTTGAATTTGCAGCAAGATGATGACGACGTCTATGCGCTACACCGAAGCTTGTAGAGTGTTAATCCAACATGACAGCGGACACAACGTTACCGTTCGATGCAGCCTTAGAAAGTGTTTCGGAGTAGATTCACCCTAAGGTCATTTGAACCGTGACATCCAGCCAAGTAGTCCACCCTAAGTTTTTCCGATATTGGCTGAACATCAGCCGAGTTACTGAGTTATCCCGAATAGCTTAGTACAAGCGCTGACGGACCCTGGCAGCATCTCCAAAATTACCACACTAAAATCACATGCCATGACACCAAACTTCTACAGTAGTACAAATATGGTCTGTACTCACAAAACGATGCATTTGGAAGTTTGTACATAGTCCAGGAGTTTATTATTATTATCAACACAAGCCTGATAGCTTTTCTGCTGCTAAAGCTGCGTCAACGTCACTTCTGGGAGCTGTGAGCTTCAAAGTAAGATGAGGGTTGATCTACTACTGTAGACAACAAAGCAAGGCTGCTCAATTTCTCTATTATCAAAATAAATTCACAACTCTACAACATAAAAATTCATGTAGAATATAGCATATAGGCCTACTTTGTTGTTAATTTAAGTAGCTTAGAGCGCAAGTTTACTTTTATTTTCCATTTTTTTCTTCTTCCTCGTCGAATTTCTGTCGTCTTCTGGTATAAGTGATACAATTGGCTATGAATCGCGCGCAAAGCAGCATGGGAAGAACCAGACGCCATTTGATAGACATTCGTAGCGCCCAATAAACGGCTCTAGGCATTCGTAAACCACGCCTCAAATACGAGAAAATGCACACCTAGTTCCCAGACCACCATCTCATCGAGATTGTGGACGCGTCAGCCAGGCTACAGAGCAAGCACACATATTTCCAAATACATTCATATATTTCAAACAAGCTTTAATGGCGTTTCTTCACTTTGGATTGAAATAGCCCTCTCAAGTGACCATGCTCTGATCAATTTTGATATAGAGTGTATAATGATATTACATATATTGATATATGGAAAAAATTACTTGTGAACATGTCTGCAATATTCACATGGCAACATGTGATGAAACACTACAAAAGTCCTTTGTCTAGAGTTATGATATTGTCAGAATGTTCTGGAGTGTTTCTGTCAGTTTCCAGCTGTTCAGAAGTCAAAGTTAAGAATGAGGAGGAACTGTTAATAGTTGTATCGGTGTATAGTGTAAACATTGCTGTACAGCTTCAGCATCATCATTACCCTTCTTTTAGATGGCCCTTTTATTTTGTGACAGTTTGAAAAGCCTAAGTGTGAAAAATGAAATTCATGACAGCTTAATTACATTTTGCTGCTTCAGTTTCAGGACCTTGGTTTCCCTCCTGCTGGCCTATTGACACTTGATTCTATGTTATTGTCATCATATATATATAACTTTATTAATCCCTCTGGGAGGCTCCCTCTGGGAAATTAAGGTTCCAGCTGCAGTATAGCACTATAATATTGACAGTCAAGTCAGTTGTTAGTAATACAAATGCTTTTTGTGCTATGACTATTACTTTTTTGGTTTTCATTTTGGCCAAGAAACATAAAACAAGCACCTTCAGGTTCTAGAGAACGGTTTCATGGTGTTTTTTTTTATTGAAATCATTGTTAAAGACGTTGTCTTCTTTGGTGTATGCTCTAATTTTTTAATTAATACATATTCAAATTATCTTTTGATATCTGAAGTATTCAATTTTAAAAGGTTGTTATTCAGCATTTCTATTGGTCAGAAAATGGTCAAAATGCAGGCATTTCCCAATAGAACTAGACCAGCATAGTCAGTTACAAATAAATTAATCTACTGAATAAACTAACTGCATTGTTATGTATACATGTATATGTTTTAGCTTGATTAATCTACTATGTGAAGTTATGTCGTAGAAAGAGCATATATTCTAAGCTGAATCATGCTGAATCATGCCCTGAAAAATTAAGAGCTACATAAAAAGATAGTCTGAAATAAATAGCTCTTCCAAGATCGCAGTTGATTCTTTTCTGCAGCATCAGATAAGAGAAAGGGAACGACGACAGATTGGTATCAGCACTGCACTGAGTTAGAGCCCCTGCGGCTTTAAGGATGCATAAAAAACAGCTTTGTACCAAAAATATCTCAGAAGAAGTCAGAAGCTTAGAACTATTAATAGAATGAAAGGAGACAGGGATGCATACAATTTCCGTACAATTAGCAGCTGAATTAAAATCCACTCAAATACTGACAGAGTGGATTTATTACTTCATTGCTTGGATATCTTCTGGACGTGTCAGTATCTATTAGTTATTACAAACATGTGACATTTGTAAAAATAAAATGGGCACTTTGGCTGTTGCTCATAACTCAAGGAATTGCTTTATTACTGCTGTCGTAAAGTTTCACTTGTTTATTTTTGTTTTGGCTTCAAGTAAACCCAGATTTGACAATATCTAGGTATTTTGAACTTGAAACTTTGAAAGGTACTGGCTTTTTTAATTTGTTCTCTAAGTGAACCAATGCTAGGGGATATTGGTGTTGATCTGTTTAGTGCTCGTTTGGTCGAGACCAATATTTCTTGACATAAACAGTATTGAATGGATTTCAAAGAAACAATATAAAAAAAATGATGGAGAGGATAAAGTCTATCAATGTTTTCTATATTACTTCAATATGGCAATTATTTTAATAGTAAAATCAAGTGAAATCAATTAATTGACTTGAACTATATTGCCACAAAATGTCTGTAAGTCCAGGACACAAGTTTCACCTACAGTAAAATTTTAAGGTGAGATGGATGGAACGGCAACATATGTCGCACAAATGTTTTTATATTCCTGACGAAGACTCCTGATTTTGGTCAGATTTTTCATTTCTAAAGCCACCAGAATGACTTGACATTATTAGATAAAAATATGTTAATGTAGAATCTCAGTCATCCAGGTTATGGTAATCCTAAGAGCTTGAATAGTATCAGTTTATAAGCAGAGAGGCTCAATACAGTCACACGTGTCACTGAACCCCCTGGCCAGTATGCATGTCATATATATATATATATATATATATATATATATATATATATATATATGTATATATATGTATATATATATATGTATATATATATATATATATATATATATATATATATATATGTATATATATATGTATATATATATATATATATGTATATATATGTTGTGGTGTTACTGATGCCACTGCGGGTTCTTTCAGCAACAGATACTGCAAGACTTTTCGACAGTACGTCAGCACTTTTATTTTATACAATTTATCCAATCTTGTGGAGTCATTCATAGGCCTTCTCCCAGGGTTTATGCTTTCAGACTCCAAATGTTCTTGGCTCTCCTCTCTCCTCCAGGTCCAGCACGATACTGTGTTTTAAAAGAGGAGAGTGGATTAGACAAGTGGATGCTGGTGTACTAATCACTCAGCTGGTGCTGCTCCCCTGAGCTCTCTCCAAACCTCCCTCCTGCAGCTGATGCACCACGACCCCTCCACACACACATATATATATCAAATTTATTTGTATAGCACATTTCATGTACAAACAATTCAAAGTGATTTACATAAAATAAAAGCATTGCAGCAGGGGGTGGAAGAAGCATTAAAATACAAAAAAGAATTTAAAGAGAAACAAATAAGATCATTTAAATGAATTTAAAAACAAGCAACAGTCAAGATAAGTTAAAAGATACCGTTCAGATTTCATGCATAGACACATGAGAAAAGAAATGTTTTTAACCTGGATTTAAAAATGTCTCCATTTGGTGAAAGTTTAATCTCCACTGGCAGTTTGTTCCACTTGTTTGCAGCATAACAGCTAAATGCTGCTTCTCCATGTTTAGTCTGGACTCTGGACTGGACCAGCTGACCTGAGTCTTTGTATCTAAGAGCTCTGCTAGGTTTATATATATATATATATAAACCTAGCAGAGCTCTCTATATATACACATATACTATAATAAAGGTCTATAATAGAATAGAATAGAATAGAATAAAAAAAAACTTTATTCATCCCCCAGTGGGGGAAATTCAAAATATAACATATATTTGTTCTGAGGTTTGTGACCAAATTTTTTGTATGGAATTCCCAGGTGATACAGTCCTAGTAACCTAAATTAAGCAAACTACATGCTTGCATAGCTAGGGAGTGCCTCCAATAAGTAATTATTACCTATACATACATTGATGTTATCCACATTTGGAGGCAAACGAAGTGCTAAAAAGATCTAAATTCAAATCTGACATTATACTATTGTTTTCTATTAAGCAACCATATTGCTTGTCTGTGATTGCTGTCTGTCGCTGTTTAGGTTTAGGCACTAAAGCTTAAACTTTTATAGGCTTACATTTCCTATTTTGTAATCCTTTGGTTGGATTTTGGCAATAGCTTCAGTAACTTTTAGGGGTGGGGGGTCATTCAGGGTAAGGAAAGATTTTGGTTAAAACTAAACAGTTGACATGGTGACAACATGGCATTTCACAGAGGGTTATTTACACAACTGCAAGCGTGGACTTCTTTTTCTGGGTTTGCTTTCTGTTCATCTGGATCAGATTTTTAATGATACCCAACTAAAGCTCCTTTGTTATGGTAAATATACATCATGGTCATATATTGTGTTCAAAAGTGATCAACTCTATTTAATCAGATTAATAGAGAACAAGAAGGTGTCTTTATGTCAATATCAATTACAGGGAGCTCCTCAGTGTAGCATTTCCCGGTCTTTCTGTATTTAAATTCTGTTTTAAATTTACTCTGTGTAGCATTTAGGGGGGAAATCTGTTCTCATATCCATGATCATGTTTCATTGGAGTAAATAATATGTTTTTATTACTGTAGAATAAACCATTTTATCTACAAATGGGGAAAGTTGTCTTCCTTGCATTTCCCCATGTAATACTGCCATATTTCTACAGTAGCTCAGAACAAACTAACCAAACGCTAGCTAGATGAGATAGGTGTTTATTCACCTAAGTGTATTCAGTTGGCCATAATATTCAAATTTAACCCCAAAATCTCATTCCATTGTACACATTGGATATTTAAATAGAAAACATATTTGTCTGGATGTGTGCTTACTATTGTTGCATATACTTTTTTTTTAATGGTGTACATAAGGATCATGTTGAATATTTGTTTGTTTTGTTAGCAAAATGGTTCAGCTGACATAAAGGGTTTATATGTATCTTTTTTAAAGTAAAAAGTAAGTAAATCAAGAAGAACGTAAAGGTAATAATGATGGAAATTCAAAAAATGCTTTCTATCTAAACAACCTACTCGTGACTCTCTGCTTGGTGGAAAAGCTATGAAACTGCAGCATATTTCTATGCAAAGGTTTTAAAAGACACAAAGTTGTTTATTCTCATGGTCTGCGCAGAGTAAAGTGTCTGAGTAAGTAGCATGAAAGTCCTTTACTCATTTCCCAGTATGAGGTGGTACTGTCACAAGACTGGCAAGCCACTAAATCAGCAGGAAATAATTTGAGGGAGAGGTATGTATTTGTTTAATACCCAAGAGGCAAAGTCTCAATGAGGTCATGTCCTAATTCATTCCAACATCAATGCCACAGGCTGAACTGCTGCCTTAATTATATCAAATTGCCCTCCCACCCACCCAAAGGAAGACATGTAATTACACTATTTACATTGGAGAGCTTTCCTCTTTGAGAGGCCCCCAAGTAAACACATGCTTACTTATATTTTTTTTCTCTTTTTTTTTCATCATAGTCAAGTCATATTGACTGAAAAGGAAATTAAATGTCTCCTGCTTGTGCCAGTGACACTGAAGCGATGGAATAATAGAAGTACATTGTGATATCAATTAAAATAAAAGCTGTAATCAAAACTAAGTTATTATGTTGTCTAATTGGTTTGCAGTGAAATTCCAGTGATTCATATCAAATGTTCAGACTAGGCATATTTACAAAGACTTTAGCTTTAGCAAAGACAAAGACTTCAGCTTTGGCAAAGACAAAGCTTGACACATTATTGTTAAACAGACACGTTGCTGTTTCTGTAAGAATTACAGGTTATTTTTAGTCCATAATTAGTAGTAAACTCTCTCTCTCTTTCTCAGTCATAATTCAGATTTATCTTCAAGAGGCATTTTTAGTGTCTGAGAGAGATTTGTGAAAAGTCAGGAGGAAAACAGAAATTCAAATAAGACTGTGTACCTTGAAAATGAAATAAAGAAAATATTTGGAGCCTACCCCAGCTACCAATTGCCGAGAGGCAGGGTACACCCTGGACAGATTGCCAATCCATCACAGAAAATTACAGGAAAAACAACCATTCACACCTACACTGCAAAAAATAGGGGTCTTCAAACAAGATAAAAAAACACTAAAACTAAGGGAAAAGGTACTCAAAAGAACAAGTGAAAAAATCTGTCCATGCAGCAAGATAATTTGACTTGGCAAGATTTCTTAAATTAAGATTGTAGGAGTCTTGTTTCTAGATTTAACAAAGGCAGTTTTGTGAACAAACATTTGTCATATGCTTAAAATCCAAGGAATAAAGTGTGCTTTCAGATATTTTCTGTGTGACTCTTGAATCAAGCATGTTGAGTTTGTTATTGAATCTTAAAACAAGATTCTTATTTTAAGTGTTAATTGTCTCATTTTATGATTCCCTGCCTGTTTGAGACAAAAAAGTAAAGTTTTGCTTGATATAAGATTATACTGTTAAGTTGAAGACTTAAAATAAGAAATGAATTCTTAAAACAAGAAAAATATCTAGCACTTCTAAATGTAAGTTTTTTTTTCTTGGTAAGGACCAAATAATTTGCAGTGTACTCCAAGGGTAAATTTAGAATCACGTATTAACCTTAACGTGCATGATTTTGGACAGCAGGGGGAAACTCCTAATAGAAAGGCCCTAGCACATACATACCGACTAGAAACCTTGTTTCTATGAAGTTATGTTAATAACCACCACCGCTCAGCTTGTGTTGAGATTATTATCATAGTAGCCAACAAGACATGTCGTAAAGCCTTTTTACACTTGACAAAAAACCCAACAACATTGAGCGGAAAGCATGTAATCTGCGCTCAGACATGCATCAAATGACTCTGCATTAGCTGTGGGTATTTATCCCCTCCAGCTCTGATCAGCATTGACATGAACACAATACCAAGGTGTACATGCTAATTTTTAATGTAGGTCCTCCACAAAGAGTGGACATATTGCAACTGAGGTTGGGTTTTAAAAATTAGGCAGTTAAGATGAGGTAGTTAAAACATAGGGAAAACATAGTGGTTTGCATTAAAACAAAAAACGTAATAACATACTGCATCAAAATATCCTGTTCCTGGATTATTGGTAGCCGAGTTCCACCCTTCAGCTAAACACAACAATTGTACTGGTCTGGAAAGACAAACCAGATGTCCAATTGAATTGCATTCCTTTAAAAGTTGTCCTGGTTGGCAAAAAGAATACAGATCTCATATTCAGCAGCACCAAAATGAAGTTTTCTTTCACAGAGACAGGGCTGACAGGAACATAAGTTTACCAGAGGATAACATCTCACAGGTTGGCTCTGAAAATGACAGCAACATCTTGAGGACAAGCATCTGGTAGCTTAACTTAGTTCAACTGTGTTTTGCTGAATATTATAATATATAATGTGATATCAAAATTTTTAAAACGCAGCTTTTTCCTGTCTAGTTAAGAGACAACTATTACTTAACTACTGTAGTGGGTTTTTTATCAAGGTGGATAAGAAGTTATTCAATAACAAGAGAAAATCCAGATTTTGTCTTTCCTTAAGTTTTATTCAAAGGCACATAGCATTTGAATAGTCTCCTGTCCGCACAAGTCAGGACAGAGAGCGAAGAGGAGAAATACACATATCCCTTTTATACCCCAATCAGGTGGGGGCTATCTTTAAAGAACAAAAGAGCCCCCCTTGCTCTGTGCTCTGTTCTAATTCTGAGATAACACAGTTTGCGAGGTAGCCTCTTTACGACCCCCTGAACTAACCTCCCCAAACATTTCCCCCGATGGAGTAAAATTCTGTTTTCCCTCACTGACTATACAGAAGGGGTCACAGGTTGAATAGGTCACAGGGAAAGCAACAGACTTTGGATCAAATGAGACAACTATCGCTCAGAGAATAGACTTTAACACAGCTCTGCTTGTGTACAAGTCTCTTCATGGTCAAGCACCAAAGTACATCTCTGACATGTTAAAGCCATATGAACCAACTCGGGCTCTGAGGACCTCAGGGAGGGGTCTCCTGCTGGTGCCCAGAGTCAGGACTAAATGAGGTGAGGCTGCGTGTCAGTTTTATGCTCCTAAAATCTGGAACAGCCTTCCAGAAGATGTGAGACAGGCCTCAACTCTGACAATGTTTTAATCCAGGCTGAAAACAGTTCTATTTAGCTGTGCATATGACACCTGAAAGTATTTTATCTGCACTCTTCACTTTTTAATTAATTAATGATTATTTTAATGGGTTTTTAATTTCTTTATTTTAATTTTTATTTCTTTTTAATGATTTTATTGCCTTCATGTGATTTTATGTAGCAGTGAAGCACTTTGAATTGCCCTGTGTATGAATTGTGCTCTATAAATAAAATTGCCTTGCCTTGCCTAATACAACTAGTACTTACTACTAAAAGAGTACAACTAAGAATTTTCCCATCACACTTCTATGACTACCAGACATTTAACTCTAAAAAACAGACCTAAAAGAGTGTGAAAGTTGATGGACCTACCTTTAATAAACATGATCATTAGTTACTACAGTTTTAAAATTTTAAATACATTATTCAACTATCAAAAAATACCATGAACCCGCAGTGACAGGCATATACTATCTGAGCCATTGAAATCCTCCGTGAGGTCACAAAGGATGTAACATTGTGTTTGGTGATGTTGCTGATTAACAGGGGCAGCTTAACCATGAACCTAAACCTCACAACCAGAGATGTTTACCAAAATGAGACTTTCCCATATCAGCTTTAAACATGACACTACACTTACTCAGGTCCCCAGCAATACACCCACCAAGTTTCAAGTACATGGGACAAAGTTGTTGAGATGAACAAAGACCAGACAGACAGAACTGGAAAAAGGCTAGAGAGTGTTTTTAGATGATGGTCCTGTTGTCTGATTACTTATTGTGGCACAGCATAAATACAGTGAGAACAACTCCCACTGAGTTACATGAAAAATTGAGAATTTCACTGTGAAAACAAAACTGGCCTCTGTTGGTATTTGTCACGTTTGTACTTTGGTGTGATCTTGTCTAAAGAACTGCTTGTCACTGAAAATCTATTAACAGGGAATCAAGTGAATATTGAATGAGATAACTAGCTTTATTTTTTTTTTAATCCTTAGGGTGCACATAGTAAAGGGTTGATCCATTAAATGTTACCAAAATATGGATGGGGGTGGGGGGATCTGGAAGATAGTTACTACTGTGTAGCCTCACTCACTATCTTATAGTTAGCTTCTTCTAATCAGAATTGCTTGACAACTTATGCCAATGACAAGATTTGGGTCATTTATTTAAATATGAGACCTTTAATGATGCCACATGAGCTGAGGTTCATCCCAAACTGAGTCACGACTACTCAATAAAATGAAAGAAGAACTCCATCTGCTGGCCATCTATTGGGATGGGATTTCTCAACTGTAGAAAAATGAGAGAAAAAAAGATTTACAAGACCCTTGTAGAGAGCCATATGTTCATATTTTCATAAACTTAAAGAGATTGTGATGTCCATCTTTTGTAAAACCAGACTTGTTTTTTTTTTCTGGAACAACAATTAGCTGTTTGGCGTTATAGGAAAATAGCATATCTTACTAACCTTGTATAGTTTGTGCACATGTGATCCTGTCTGTACTTACTATACTGATTCCACCTTAATTTTTTTTTCTTTTATGATTGATCCAAAATTGTTCTGAATATATCTATATACATTCATGATGACATTGCGTAAAAACAAAAATTGAAGGTTGTTGAAAGACAGAAGGAGGAACTCTTCATGTTAATCTTGAATTAAGGATTAAAACTCTTTAGCCTTTTTTTGAAAATGTTTTGATGACAGAGTAATCCCCAATATACGTGCATTAGTCCATAAACATAAGAGACATGTTACTTTTTTTGTTGCCCCTACTGTTGTAGAATTTTTATAGAATAGAAATAATATTCTAACTGATTTGTGTTTCTTACCTTGTAATGCTAATTTATTTGATAAGAAAGAAATTTAAGATAAAAAAAAAGGTTTATTTTGAAGTTTGTGTGCAAATAGCCATCATCTGATCTGCAAACACAAGAGGGCAGTGCAGATTCACTGTTAACCTGTTCCTCGAATCCACAGTTCCTTAAGGTCTGAAAAACCTTGCCTAATCCTTTTCGAACAATAGTTTTAGTTCAGGTTCGACCAATAAGTATCTGGTCTGATTTCGAAGCTTCAGGTTAAAACTACCCCATCATGAGAACAGGATAGACGCAACTGTTGCTGCAAATCAATCTTCTAAGAGCTATAAGGCCATTTTTAAACAGTTTGGAGTCCATCATTTCACAGCAGGAAAGATTATTGACAAGTGGAAAACATTCTATACAGTAAGCAATCTTCCCAGGAGACCGTACAAATCTCAAAATGCTGCAAAAACCTAAGAGCTGAATTTCAGACCTCTCTAAAAAGAACATGGCAGCATGGCCTGTGTTTGCAAAGAGACACCTGAACAAACCACAAGACTTCTGGTACAATGTTCTTTTGACGAATGTGTCCAAAATGGAAATATTTGACCATAATGCACAGCTCTAAGCAAAGTTGTGAAGAAGAGTTATCCAAATCCCTCCACAATAATGTAAAAGACCATTGCTGCTGAAACATAATGAATCCTGGGCTATATAATCTTTCTCACACGTTGCCTCTGATTTTTTTCTTAGTCTTTGTTCAATAAATAATGACACAGTGTTATCTACTGCTGTATTTTAGTATAATAACAATGTATAATTTTAGGACCTTTTCTTTATCATATCCTCAAATATATCAGTGTGGTTCAGATATTTTAACAGACTACATGTGTCCATATATTTCCTGCACTGCCGCATTGCATGGTAGACTTGTACTGATGATGTGTGAAGGGCAAAATGAGTCACAGCTACAGACTGCTAGTCAAGCCGAAAGGGGAAGAAAACACTCCCTCATACTCATTATACTTGAAATAGAGCGAATATATACAGATTACTGGGATTTTGTTAGTATATTGATAACCAGTGTATCAGGGTCACTGAGTTTAGCAGGCAGCTAATATTGCCAGTTTTATTGTTGACATCTACCATCAGAAACAGAACACACACAGGTTTACAGTGGCTGAATTTTTCTTTTGATTTTTAGTTCTTGTTCTATTTTGATTACACAAACTGCCAGGTGTGGGACAAACATGGTTGTGGACTAGTTCAAAACTACAGTTTGTGAGGTGGGGAGGCAGTGTATTGGTCCTGGTCTTCTCCAAAAGGTAAACTGGCTGTCAAACTGTGCCTTTATCTGGTGCACAGATGCATTGTATCCTTGAAAACCTCCTTGGGATTATGTTTTGCAAAATTAAAAAAAAGGAAGAAAAAACACTGACTGTTTACTTCTCTGCCCTACAGCTACGCCACCAAGTCTGATTAATAGCAATAATACCCAGCTGGAGAACAAACAACAAGAGTGTGGAGAGACGGGAGAGGCTAAAGTCTCAGCAGGGTGGAAGGCAGATGGTGACATTGCAGCAGCACTTCTCCAGGTAGCATCCCCACAACACTAACAGCACACACAGTATGTTCTGGGCTCATTAAGTATTTTAAAGGGCATATTCCAAAAGCAATATTTAAAAACTTACAGGGAAAGTCTTATTTGTGCTAATAAGTACTTCCCGATATTTTAAAAAGTAGTTCATTAAAACATATCATGCCGCTGCAATCTTGGTTGCGTTGTTGGTAATGTTTTAAAGGAGGTTTTGATGAAGATGAAAAGTACATGGATAAAAAAAGATCATTTGTTTGTCCCTTTGGCCACACAGGTGGTCTTGATTGCACTTTAACAGGCTTATAGGTAGAAGGCAAGAGTGTATCATGTCAGAAAACTGCAAATACATATTATGCCACCACAGTGATATACTGTATTAAGATTAAGATGGATTTATTGTCATGCATATATATATACATACACAAAATTTGTCCTCCGCTTTTTACCCAGCCAGGTTGGCACCTTTTGAACACGCACATGCACAGGGGCCACACACTCATAGAGCTAGGTGCCATACACTGGAGCGGTGGGCAGCATGTCTTGTTCAAGTCCATTGCAAGGAGGTGGACTGACACCCCTCCAGCTGTCAGTTTGACTGGCGAGAGTGGGAATCGCACCGCCAACCTTTTGGTTACTGGACGACCAACTCTAACCACTGAGCCACAGCCTAAAACTTAAAATGTATCTAAGTGTATCCCACAATTTTCCACTGCCGGGTCCACATTAGTCCAGTTGTTAGAATTGAGAGGACATACATGCTAGCAGTCCTACTTAAAAAAAAAAAATTGTATAGTTATAGTCAGGCAGAGTTTTTTCTTTTATTTAATTTCATTCTATTTATTTGATCTTTTTTAATAGCATTCTTTTCAGAACAATGAAAAAGATGCATTTTAAAGTATAGTGCAATAAGTTTGTTAGCGCCATCAGGAATTTGGGTCTCAGTTTCTTGCTATATATTTTTGGTCATTCATGCTGAGACAAGCAAGGCCGAAACTTGTGTGTATGTGTGTTAACTTCAGGTACAATGCACGTATGAAACATAAGATGGTTGACTGATCTAAAAGTATCAGGTCCATTTTTTTCAGGTGCTAGCAACTTCCTGACTTTATATCTATGGGTGACCCTGCTGAAATGTGACACTAGTAACATCTTATACAACTTAACATGTTCATTTCAGCACACCAGAACAGGCTAAAGATGCTAAATTGACATTTGAACAGAGCTGGCCTCCAAAGTTGGACTGTCAAACATTTTACCACGCTGTTGCTTGTTTGCCTGTTTGGGGGATTAATCAATTTTAGTGTTTTTGGTGGTCTGGTAACCAGTGTTGCTCAAGTTACTTGGAAATAGTAATTAGTTACTGATTACTTCTCCAAGAAAGTAAGCCAGTTACTTTACTGATTACTTATTTTCAAAAGTAATTGGTTACTTTACTGATTACTTTACTTAGTTAATTTTCAAAAACATGACGCACAACCTGAGTACGCTATAAAGCAATAGACCTTTCATCCTAATTCTATTCTTTCTGCACATTCCATCATATAGAATTGACATAATAGCTTAATAATAAACGTAATAACCATTATATTGTATTCTCTCTCAAGGTATCCTGCAAATGACTTTCTCCGCGGTAGCTTGACACTGCTCTTGGTCAGTATCCACAATATAGCCAGCGACTAGCTTCTTCAGTTCAGCGGCACTAAGGTTTTTATTTCTGGCATAAAATACGTTCATCTACTCACCGACAACAGTTTGGTCAAAGTCAGCGTCCTTCAGACGCTGTTTAGATCACTCAAGATCCGCGTATATCCATATAACAGGAGTGAACAGATCATTGACAATACAGCCTGTAAATAAGGCATTATATGTCTTTATTTCACCAATACTTTAAGACGAATGAATGAATGAACGTGTACTATTGCACTGTTAATTCAGAGCTGCCGTGTTGTTGTTATTGGGGGCTAGAAAGCCCCCGATAAGCCCCCGAATGTAGGTACTTCCAAGTATTAAACGCTGCATGGTCCTGCTCTCTCCCACACTCTATGTTATCTCTTGTTGATCTACACACGCACTGATGTCGCACCGCTCATACGTGATTGTCGTGAGACACTCTCACAAACAAAATCACGGTTTAGCAACGCAGTAACGCAGCCTGCTTGCTGGAAAGTAAAAGTAATCCAATTACTGTTTTTGCAATTATAATCCCTTACTTTACTCGTAACTTGAAAAAAGTAATCGGATTACAGTAACGCCATCACTGCTGGTAAACCCCAAAGACATGAGCAAAATTTAATTTTAACTCAGCTTTTAGAGCCTTGCTCACTTTACCTGTAAGAATAATAGCCTAGTTTTAGACAGACTATGTTTAACTAGTAACTGGTCAAGGAAAGGTATATTGATAGCGACAAGAGATTTTGGTCGATATATAAAAATTGGAATTCTTTACTTTTGGCTACAGTGGAATTCGTCTTTTGTTTTACTGATTTGATTGATTAGTGTAACTTAAAATAGATGAATTTTGTGTTGAGCCATTTCCCCAGCAGAATAAAGGGACAGCTCTGGAGTAAAATGAACTCAGAATCTGTTATGCAGATTCTGTTGCTTGACAAACTGCACCAACTGAGAAACACACATAAGGACGTAACAGACTGAGTAACAAACGGTACATATCATACAGTTTAACAGCAAACAGAATGTAAAGACTTTTAAACAAACACACAAACAAAATAATAATAATAATAATGATAACAATAATGATTTGGTCATTTTTACTGGGTACCTGACAATGAGACTTGAAATGTCAACCTTCTGCAGTGCAAGTGCACTAGTGTATCTTATCGGCCTCTCCTCCCAGCAAGTGATAGAGAAATAATGACCAAGCATAATATCTTCCCCTGTTAGGCTACAGACAGCTCCTCATGATCATAGTTCAATAACATCTCATATGCTCAGTGAAGTGTGAAATTAGGCTACAGTGATTTGTGGCTGTAAGATGATTCAGCCCCTGCCACGATGAAGATATTTCATCTGCTGCCAAATATTTAACAAAAATTCAGTAGATATTAGTTTTCTCCCTTTTTCTTTTCTTGTTAGCACAGGGAGATGTGTCAGTAATGCGTGTCAAAAGTCTCACAAATAAAGGTAGGCTATGCTCTCGCAAAGTTGGATAATAAAAAAAATCTAATTTGAATAGTTTAACCAGTGTCATAAATGTTCAGACTTGTTTACTCTGGTTACATCCTGTGCCCCATCCAAGGCAGCTTTTTAAAGCAAATCCTACTGTTCAATGACATTTAAGTGGTGTTGGTAAAGTGTTGGTGTTGGTCTAAAGTGTACTTTCTGTCTCTTTTTTAATTTACAAAACAACTTAAACTTAAAAAAAACTTCAGATATTCTTTCAGCATTTCAAAGTTTTCATCTCACAGATTATGATGTGTAGAACAATCTTGAGGGAATAAAAATAATTGAAAGATTTGAGTATTTAGACAAAACATCTAGAATGTTGATTTTCAAATGTTTTTGACTGAAAAATGGCACCCAAATGCCTCAGTGTGCTACAAATAAAGAGTACTAAACGGTCACATTATTACTTAAGCTGGAAACTAGGGCATTCATTCATACACTCTTATACATGAGTGAAACTCATGCATTAGAATGTGTAGCCTGTAGCAATATGTAACAAAACACCTCCAATAGAAAGGAAGACAAATATCTGCAGAGCGACAGAAACATTACAATGTAAAAACTGTAAAAACATGCTTGGGTCCACATGTGTGTCTATGATATGTAATGTATAATATGACTGTATGATACGTAAAATGGGTGTGCACTACACAATATAAAGGTAGAACTTTAGGAAAAAGATCTCATACCGATATTCCTGGATTACAGAGGAAGTTGTTTTTTGTTGCTTTCAGACTTGGGCTTTCCAAGTCACACGTGTACCAAATAAAAGTAAAATTCATAACAGTCACAGCTCAATATCAGTGCTACTTTTTAAATAATTTAAAATTCAGAACATTTTAAGATTTGTGACTTGCAGGTAATGTTTAATCAAAAAAGAATCTGTGTTTATATTGCTGTACATGTCCAAACAGCAATCTACAACTCATAAAGTATTTGCTACTTTACAGAGTGAAATGTTTTATTGTCCTCTAATGTCTAATGCAATTCGGCACAACTCCTTTTTCATAGTTTTCATTTTATTCCCTTAAAATATTCAAGACACCAAGAACATTGGTTTTCATGTATCACTCAAAACAATCCAAAATGCCTAATGGGTAATGCTATTTTATCAAATTGCAAAAATGTATTCAGAGTTGTATTTCATTATTATGCCAACATAGAGTTCTTCTTAGCTTATGAAATCAGTTTCCATCTAAGAGACCACTAAAAGATCATTCAATTTGAGCTTTCATAGAGCTTTCTTAGCTGCACATTATTTTATAATTTTGTTGCCCAAAAAGAATCCAGTAAAGCATCTTTTACTTCAGTTCCATCACAAACATGGATATATTACCGACTGAGAACTGAGATTACTAAGAACCTGTGTGGTTATCTTAAATTCAAACAAAGTGGTTACCTAGCAGTGGTTACCTGGCAGTTGTTAACCAGAGCGTGGGCGGAGGGGACTGACACTTCTTGTTCTGTGTCAGCAAACACAGGAGGCTGGTAGCCATAGACGCACTTGAAGGGGTAAAAACCTGTGGCAGAGGTAGGCAGAGAATTGTGGGCATATTCCACCCAGACCAGGTGGGTGCTCCACAAAGTCGGATTCTGGGACACAAAGCATCGGAGGCCGGTTTCCAGTTGTTGGTTGAGGCGTTCGGTCTGGCCATTGGCCTCCGGGTGATTCCCCGACGTCAGACTTGCTGTGGCACCGATGAGCCGATATAACTCCCTCCAGAACCGGGAGACGAACTGGGGCCCCCGGTCTGAGACAATGTCCTTGGGGAATCCATGAATCCTGAAGACATTCTGCATCATGATTCGTGCAGTTTCTTTTGCTGAAGGCAGCTTAGGTAAAGCAATGAAATGTGTCATTTTGAAAAAATGGTCCACCAAGGTCAGGACCGTGGTGTTACCCTCTGAGACCGGGAGCCCCGTGACAAAGTCCATAGAAATATCTGACCACAGTCTGGAGGGGATGGGTAGAGGGTGCAGCAGTCCCATGCGTGACCCGGAGGATGTCTTGTTGCGAGCACAGACCGAACATGCCTCGATGTACTCCCGGACCTCCGATTCGATGGACGGCCACCAGAACAGCTGAGAGATGGCGAACATGGTTCTCCGAACTCCCAGATGACAAGTGAGCAGCGAGGTGTGGGCCCAATGGATCACCTGTGGGCGCAAATCAACAGGTACAAACTAACGATGCTCTGGGCACCCACTAGGTGGAGGGGTCTCACCATTCGCTTGCGTCACCTCTTGTTCTATCTGCCAGGTAACCACTCCAACGACATGGTTCAGTGGAAAGATGGGTTCTGGTTCCTTGGCAACAGGTTCAGGGTCAAAGATGCGTGACAGGGCGTCTGGTTTGACGTTCCGGGACCCTGGCCTGTAAGACAATGTGAAGTAAAAACAGTTAAAATACAAAGCCCACCTGGCCTGGCGTGAATTAAGTTTCTTGGCTTGTTTAGAATATTCCATGTTTTTGTGGTCTGTCCACACAATGAATGGATGCTGTGCCCCCTCCAGCCAGTGTCTCCACTCCTCCAGGGCGACCTTGACCGCCAGCAGCTCCCGGTTGCCAACGTCATAGTTCCTTTCCGCGGAACTCAGACGTCGATACAGAAAGGCACAGGGGTGCATCTTGCCATCCACCTCTGACCACTGAGAAAGGATCCCCCCAATTCCCTCATTGGATGCCTCAACCTCCACCACGAATTGACGCTGTGGATCTGGCAGAGTGAGGATGGGTGCAGATGTGAAGCAGTGCTTCAGGTTCTGGAACGCTTCTTCCTCCTTCGGGCCCCAGTCGAATCAAATTCGGGGGGAAGTTAGAGCATGGAGGGGAGCAGCAATGACGCTGAAGCCTCTGATGAATCGCCTGTAAAAATGAGCAAATCCCAAGAATTGTTGTACTTTCTTGCAGCTTTCAGGCGTCGGCCACTCGGCCACCGTGCTTATTTTAGCCGGATCCATCTGCACCCTTCCTGGGACCATGATGAAGCCCAGGAGATGGTGCTGACGTGAAAGTCGCTCTTCTCTGCTTTGACGTACATATTGTTGTCGAGAAGGCGTTTGAGGACTAGGCTAACACAATGCTTGTGAGTGTCTAGGTCAGGTGAATAAACCAATATGTCATGAAGGTCATGAAGGACATGAAGGACTACATCAAGTCATCACTGAAGGCGGGACTCATCCGTCCTTCTTCGTCGCCTGCTGGAGCTGGATTTTTCTTTGTGAGCAAAAAGGATGGCTTATTTAGACCATCTATTGATTATAGCCCCCTCAGTGACATTACAATAAAAATAATGTTATCCACTCCCTTTAATGTTGTCTGTACTCTAGCAAGCCACAGTATTCACGAAGCTAGACTTACGCAATGCCTACCATCTTGTCCGAATAATTCAATTCAATTCATTTTTATTTATATAGTGCCAAACACAACAAACAAAGGCACTTAGATAGTAAGTCCAATTCAAGCCAATTGGAATTCAATTCATTGTAATCATAATTATTCATAAAATAATCCAATTCGTTCATATAGAGCCAATTCAAAAACAATTTCCTAGCTAAGGAAACCAACAGATTGCACTGAAAACTTTTTCTTTTTCGGTCCAATCTCCCGTCCTGAGCGTGCCTGAGGCGACTGTGGAGAGAAACGAATAAGGGAGGGGGATGAGTGGAAAACTGGTTTTAATACTCCCAGCGGTCACTATGAATACCTAGTCATGCCTTTTGGCCTTACTAATGCTCCTGCCGTCTTTCAGGCCATGATTAATGAGGTGCTCAGAGACTTTCTTTATCATTTTGTTTAGCAGGAAGAAACCGAGGTCAAGTCTAGGTACTTGGACTCTGTGACATGAGCAGAAACCATGCTTATTGATGTAGTTGCCCGTCTGAAAGACATGGCTCGCAGGCACTTCCCCTCACAGTTTTTTCCCCACCCCAGGATTTTGCCCGTAGGTCAGTCTATGTGGGGGTTGTGTCTGATGAGCCATGGATGTCCAAGTATCAGTGTGCGTGTGGGTGAGTGAAACAAGAAAAAGTTCATCAGTTCGGTGTGGTGATCTAGGGTCAGAGTTACGGGCTCTGTGACGTGTGTAATTGTAAACAGTGAGTTACCGTTCAAGGCACTAGCCTTGATGGGTTGTGGAAGAACCTCAGTTTTTAGTCCCAGTCTTTTGGCTATTTCCCAGTCCATTAGACTTTCATCAGCCCCAGAGTCAATTAAAACATCCAATTCAATGGCTGTGTTTTTGTGTGTTACCTTGATGGATGTCAGACTGCGTGAAGTAGCACCTGAAGCAATTGATCGGTTCTTCACCTGTGATGGCTTGACAGGATGGCAGGAGGCTACAAGGTGTCCGGGTTCCCCACAATAGAAGTATCGCCCCTCCTTGAGGCTGCGTTGTCGCTCCACCTGAGTGAGCTGGGTCCTGCCCAGCTGCATGGGCTCCTCACCTCCAGCAGGGGACGAAAAGCGGTGCTGATCTGACAATGATCTGTGGTAGGGCAACCGTGGGATAGCAGGGATATGCTGTGGACGGGCTGGCAATGGTTGGTGTCCTCCCTGTAGAGCCTTGAATTCCCGGAGTCGATTATCTGTCCGGACAGCAAGGGCGACGAGGGAATCCAGGTCAGGAGGCAGATCCAGAGGCAGCAACCGCTCTTGAATGGGGGCAGCCAGCCCCTTCAGGAAAATATCGTAGAGGGCCAGGTTATTCTAGCCACTCTCCGCAGCTAAGGTCTGGAAGCATATGGCGTAATCACACACGGATTCTTGACATTGCTTCAGTCCGCTCAGCTTCCTTGCCATCTCTCGTTCCATAGAGACCAGGTTGAAGATCTAATGAAGAGTTTCTTAGAAATCCCGGAGGGAGCTGCAGAGCGGGGATTAGTTTTACTTCTGTAGGAATTGTTAACTGGTCCACTACTTTGATCCAGATTTGAAAAATATGTCGGGGATAACTACTTTCTCACTGGGGTCGCCCCCTCTCAGGCACCGCGGCTTCGAGTCACTGAAGGACTGAGAGCAAGTTAGCTAGGGCAAGTTTGTTGTGACGGCAGAGTATGCAGCCAAGTTCTCTAGAATCTGCTCAAGTCTGTCACGGGAATCCGCTTCAGAAATTGTATTTAACTCCACATGAGAAGATAATTCTAACAAGGATTGTGCGATGGTGTCAGGGAGCACCACGTTGTGTGAAGGTGAGCCCAACCAACCCAGAAGAAGAGCGGCCACTGACATCACTCTCCTGTGGCGCTTGGGATTGCGAATTCAAATTTAATTATGGAAAACGGTGGTCATGAAAACGAAAAAGCAATGTCCTTTTCTTTATAATTTTAATGAAGTTACAAAATGAGCAGTCTTGAGGAAGAAAATCAAAATGTCGTTTGGGTGATCTATTATTCATTTTATTTATAAGTCAAAAAATGCAGCTATATTCTGAAAAAGAAAAAGCATTTCTGTTAATGCTTTTTAATTTGAATTATGATACCGATTTGCTTCCATAAGTTTGTGCATCTTTTACTTTTTTCCCCTCTTTACCTTATTTCTTGGTGTCCCTCCCACCTTAAATAAAAGCAGAGGAGGCAGGGAAGAGACTCCAGTGGAGAGAAGTTAAGGCAACAGGCAAAATACGATGTCTTTGTTTCAGAGCTGTCATATTACCTCAAGATGAACTGATGTATGCATATGCTGTTTGAATATTCACTCCTAGTAGTAGTAGTATATCCACTCTAACCAGCTTGCCTGTTTTCTCCCTAACCACAGCATGGAGGAGACAGTACGAACACTACTACAGAACCAAGACTCACTGGAAGGGCCCAAAGTGGACCCCTTGGACTTAATGAAAGCATACAAGGTACCACCAGTCACCAACATATCATGTTTAAGTCATTCGATGTTTGGGCTTTTATAGCACGATTTTACACAGTTGTCTTTGATTTTATAAAATTAAATCTTAGGCTAACTTTTAGCCTAAGGCTAACTTTTAAGAGAAAGGTGAAATGAATAATGTGAAACTGAAAAGTACCTATTGGAGTTCTTTTTAAATTTCTTAAACTTTTCCTCACCTAGACTCTAGAGACTGCTAAGAAAGAGAAGCACAAGTGAATGACAACAATGTCATATATACACGGAGAGTAAAAGAATAGAGTGAAGAAAGGTGCATCATGGGAGGTCTACCAGCAGCCTAAGGCAGCATAACAAAGGGAGGTGTCAGGGTCACCAGAGCCATAAAAGAAAGTTTTAAGTCTGATATTAAAAGTAGAGAGGATGTCTGCTCCTGAACACACTCTGGCAGCTGGTTCCGCAAGAGAGGGGCCTGATAACTGAATTCTCTGCCTCCCATTCTAAAAACTTTAGTGACCACAACTAAGCCATCAGTCTCTATGAGACTATGCGATCTTTTAAGATATGATGATGCTTGGTCATTAACTTTACATGTGAGAAGAAGAATCTCAAATTTTATTCTGGAAAATGCGTACAACATTGGACAATGTTGCCCCTTTGAAATTTGAAGGCAATCAGTCAGAAGAGGTTGGCTCCTTGGTATATTTCATGCTTTGGAGCAGACTATAAGACAGTTGGAAAGAAAATAGTGTTCCTCTAACTCTAAAGAGTCTCAATTATTCTTGAAAGATAGTCTAATAACCATAAGAAAGCCCTTTGTAAAGCTAGAGCTGCTTACTATTCATTATTGATAGAAGAGGATAAAAACAATCCCATGTTACTTTTCAGCACTGTAGCCAGTCTGACGAAGTGTGTTGAGCCATGTATTGCTTTAACTTTGACGGCACGGCAGCTATGAACTAACAGTGCAATAGTACACGTTCATTTATTCATTCGCCCTAAAGTCTTGGTGAAATATTATAATATTATTTAGAGGCTGTATTGTCAATGCCCTGTTCTCTACCGTTATATGGATATACGCAGATCTCGAATGATCTAAATATCTTCTGAAGAACACTGACTTTCACCAAACTGTTATTGGTGAGTAGATGAACGTATTTTATGCCAGAAATAAGGTCCAGGTTTAAAAAAAACGAACTTCCCCTTTAAGGGTTGGCTCAGGTGACCCTGAAACATCCCATAGTTATACTGCTATAAGCCTGGACTGAACCACCCATGTTGCACCGTTCCTCACTCTGTTCTCTTTTTTCTCTATGTACATGTAAAAATATTGTTGTCATTAACTTTTGTGTCTCTTCCTCAGCAGGTTTCCCAGTCTGGTCTCCCTGAGTCTGGTTCTGGCAGAGATTTCGTCCTGTGAAGTGTTATACATTGGAATCATACAGCATGTTATCAGTATTTACTGTCATGAGTGCAACTGTAAAGAACATGGATCATCTAGTTCGCATTTCTTCATGAGTTTAAGGCATCTTTGATATGCATTTAAGGATAAACTCCTGGAGGAAATGTGGAAGCAGCAAGACAGTCTGGAGGGTCCAACAGCCCCAGCAGCTGAGACGCCTGCTTCACTTGAGGCTGGCACTGGATCAGAGGAAAATTCAAAGGACAGCAATCCCCTGCTTGAGCGCCTTAGAGCATTGGAGGTAAGGTGGATTGCATGGTCCACTTCTTACCCATCTCCAAACTTTTTCACTGTTTCTTCATCACTTCTTGTGTTCTACATGTTGTAACCCCCACATGCTTTAAATGTTAGATTTATCAGTATATTGGGGAAACTGCAATTAAATTTATATGACTTTTGTCTATAGAGATTTAGTCGGCAACTCATGCACTGAACTTGAGGCTGTTTTGCCTTTTATGGGAATAGATCTTTGAGAACAATAGAACATGGAACAGGATCAAACAAAAGCAATGAGCACAATGGGGAATTATGAAAAAAAATTGTAATAATAAATCTTCAAAACCAAAAGATAATATCCAAACCAAGGCACAACTCACAGACCATGGCAGAAAAAGCCATCAACTGTCAAAAGTAATGGAGTTGTTAACTTACTGATGAATTTGAAAACCTGGGATCATACACTACAGACAAATAAATCAAACTTTTCAGTTTCCTCTTAGAATGACCCAATATGCTGCACTTAGCTAAGACATGTAAGAAAAACATAGGACCTTTGACATGAAATGGAGAAGTAAATGTAGAGCAGGGGTAGCCAACCCGTGGCTTCCGAGCCACATGTGGCTCTTTGACTGGTTTCATGTGGCTCTTACGTTCATATCAAAATTTGCATTTGTGTTTTTTTGAATGTGCGTGTTCGCTTCGTCTGAGTTCAATATGGCAGCGCTCTCCAACCTTTTTTGCGCTATGGACCGGTTTTATGTCAGACAATATTTTCACGGACCGGCCTTTCAGGTGTGGCAGATAAATACTACAAAATAAAATGTTTGCTTTCTTTTTCTTAGTGGTCACAGCCTCTTCTTCTGTCTCCTCACTGGGAAGAAGCTTTCCAAACACGTCTGTTTTTGACTCATTTTGCTTGGTTCATGGGTTTAATATCAGCGTTGATGCATCACGTGACCGAGACGAGAGTGAGTCAAGAACAGACGGATGTAACGGAGAGAATTCGGTCATTTTTCAAAATAATGTGGCTCTTTGTGGTAACACAGTAAAAAATGTGGCTCTTAGTCTCTGTCTGGTTGGCCACCCCTGATGTAGAGAATTTATAAATAAAGAGAGAGGAAACCAACATTCTAATTAAAGTGACCAAAACGCAAGTACATTTGGAGATTTTCAATTTTAATAAGAGCTTATATGCAGCAAACTGTACATCAACATCAAATACCCAATGTTGCATTCTCCATCCTACATGAGTCCAAATAATTACCAGCACAGATGCCTGTTAGATTTATGAAATGAATGGTCATATTTCAGTGATATTTAATTTTCTGTGGTAGCATTGCGGTCTGCTACTTCAGAAAGCCTGATTAACCAGTCTGTCATTACTGATGATCATTTACAATAAAGTTCTGCCTTAAATTACTTCCATTTTTTTTGCCTACTTTCATGACCCTAATCAGTAATCTGGAGTGTATTTTGTAGTTTTCATGGTGGCTGCCTTTATTTAATTCATATTGTAAATTAAACTTTAATAGCGAAAAACATTAGAGGGTTTTACATTTAGTTGAGAAGTACTTTCCAATCATTCTGGCACAGTAGTATGCCTTCCATACAATTCATGGTGAAAAAAAATTAACATTTGCTCTGAACTCACTGTTCTTTTTGACGAAGGGGATATTAACTTATCCACCTAAGAGAAACCTTTAGTGACATTTTACAGTCAAGCCTAAAATGCTAACTCTTGCAATGCTTCCTGTAGTTAAACCATTCTAACTGTTTAAAAAGAAGGCTGAGAATGCAATTTTGCATTTGAATTATTGTTACGTACAAAATCACTTTTCAATATTATATACATTCTGCAATGTAAAAAAATGCTACATGAAATTTAAGTCTGAGTGCATAATTACATCTAAAAACATTTCTTTACTGTAGTGTAGTGGTCCAAAATGTACCAGTTGTATATGCACAGTGTTACATAGCTTCTGTTTGAAATCAGAGAGTAAGGATGAGTATGAAATTTGGGCAACAATTTAAGCAACCCATTCAATGAAGGCAACTAGCCTGGGAGCTGGGGCATGTAATTTCTTTGCCTTACCAGGGTAAAAAAGACCTACAGCAAACTGCCAAAAGTGATGCATAGAAGAGGGGATTCAGAAGTGAGTATACTTCATGATACGAAGCTCATTAGTAAAGTGATGTAATGTCACAACCATAAAAAACTTAAAGGGATAGTTCGCCTCTTTTGACATGAAGCTGTATGACATCCCATACTAGCAATATCGTGCATCAACATTGACTTACCCCCCGCTGCGTCCTGTGAGCCGAGTTCCGGCCTCGTTTTGGTGTTGACGAAGGTAGTCCGGCTAGTTGGCTGGGGTCACAAAAATAAAGAGTTTTGCTTCTCAAAACAATATGCGTTCAAAAGAGTAATACATTTGCATCACAAAATCGTTGTCCAGGAAAAAGTCAGACCTCACAATCGTTTGGCGCTATTTTCTCTCCCTTCGTATCACTGCGCAGTACCGCCTGCCGACAGTATCACAATATACTTATCACTAGCTAACTCTCTCGTGTCGTAGCGGTCTCCATCCGAGCATGTAAACACTGTGAAACAGGTGATGGAAAGGTGCGCAGCTGTCGGCAGCGCGCAGTGATATGAAGGGAGAGAAAATAGCGCCAAACAATTGTGAGGTCTCGTCAACACCAAAACAAGGCCGGAACTCGGCTCACAGGACGCAGTAGGGGGTAAGTCAATGTTGATGCACGACACTGCTACTATAGAGGTCATACAGCTTCATGTCAAAAGAGGCGAACTATCCCTTTAAACTCACTCTACATAAAGAAAGAAAGCTAAGACGTTTTAAGATCAGACTCAAAACTTGGACCTTTCTGTCGTTTACATATGTGCTCTCAGTAAGCCTCGAGGCTGATCTGTGAACTTTTAAACATTCCTCTTTTCAGTCTATGAATTCCATACCCATATGACTTATTAATCAGTATAATTTCTGAGGTCCACTCATTCAAGTCTGTTAAAATAGTGTGGTGAATATCTCCATTTGATTTAGATGGTGGAGCTGTAGAGAGTGAGTTCAGTTGCGAACCTGCTCCCGTTTTGAGCTGTCTTATTTTTTTTCCTGAAGCTGTTCTGAAGTGGAGTTGCCAACAGCAACACTCAGGTGGTTGAGCCTTTAAGCTTTAATGGATTATTCATTTTTGTGGAGAGTCAGCCCCCTGAGTTTCTGAATAGTTTCTTTCCACAGTTGGGAAAAAATTTGCCCAGTAATGGAATTATACTTCAAGTGAGTTTCGCAGACACCATAAAGGACAGAGTTTAGATATGTGGAATTTAAATCAACATTCATTCATAACCATATGTTCACAGTCTACAAAGAAACATGCGTAATTGTTGTCATTCATGCAAGTTATCTGTGTGTGATTTGTCTCTACAGGCGGAGAACTCTGCTCTGTCAATGGAAAATGACAACCAGAGAAAACAGTATGAGCGCTGTTTGGACGAGGTGAGCGCTTTCACAGCACTTTTAGGAACAAGCAATTTTATGTCTGTACAACAAAAAACACTTGGGTTTGTCTGAAAAGGTGAATCTAATTATACCATGTAACCATCATGTTGCCAAACACCTCGCATGGGTGTCGGGTGTCTGGTCATTTCAACTATGCAATAACATTGTTGTGATGTCGTAGCTTTGAGAGTTTTGCCATTGAGAAAAGGGTTCAGCTATGATTCAGCTATGCCTGAACCATACCAAACTGTGCCAATCAACAAGAGGTAAACAACCCAGATAAATAAACCATTAAATATTTTCACACATTACAACATGTGGATGACCTGTCATACCACATACATAGAATAATAAGCATTTAATAAGTATGTAATTTCAAACAGGTGATGTCAACAGGTGATTGTAGTCATGACTTGGTACAAAAGAAGTGTGGCAATGAAAGGCTGAGTCCTGGAGACGCACAGATGGGCAGAGGATTTACATTTTGTCAAACAAATACATGAAATAATTATTTAACTGTTGGGAAGTTTCTCAAAACAAAGTTGGAGAGGATTTGCATATTTCCCCCCCTACAATTTATATTATTATTAAAGCATTCAAACAATCTGGAGGAATTACATTGCATAAAGGGAAAAGGTGCCAGCCTAAGCTTCAGATCCCTTAGACAGCACTGTATCAAGAACGGTCATTTATTAGTTGCTGATCAGATGGACACTACAACATGCAGTTAAACTAGAAAATGCCACTTGAAATGTTACTGTGCCAAAAAGAAGCCTTATGTTAACTTTGGCCATAGGCAGAGGTAAATTCCGTGGCTCTGAGGTATCTGGGATGGACAATCTTAAAGTGGAAACATGTAGTCAGACCAATTAATAGAGGAAATAAAGAAATAGGTGCACCATCCAGACGTATCCAAGTCCAAAAGTCAGTCTCTGTAATGGTGTCATCTTCCTTGGTATATCTCATTTACAATTCTGTGATGAAAACTTAAATGCAGAAAAGTTAATTGAGATTTAAAGCAACATGCTGCATTCAAAATGACATCTTTTCCAGGGACACCCATGTATCTTTAACGGGACAATGCATAAACTATATTCTGCACACATTACAAAGTCATGGCTAAGGGCTGGCCTGCCTGCAGTCCTAAACTATTCCTAATGGAGAATATGTGGAGAAAAATGAACAAAAATGCAAAAACAACCTTGTACGGTTTCACACCAGAAGACATGTTTGAAGGAAGAATGGGACAAAACTACAACTATAACATTTCATCACTTGGTAAGCTCAGTGCCAGAACTCCTTTTAAGCATTGTGAGAAGGAATTACCACATTAGAAAGTGTTAAAATATTTACTGTTCTATCATTTTTTTGAAAATATGTTGGAGGTCTGAAAAGTAAAAACAGAATGTAAATTGACAGATGAAATTTTAATTAGAAAAATCAGGAAGTGTCTTGGCTTCATCCTGTCTGCAATGAAATAAAATCCTAAGTAATTGTAAAATGTGATCATTATTTTCCTTTTTTAAACTTTTTGTTATTTTGCCCTTTCTGTACCAACCCAACTTGAACTGATTTGGGGTTGTACAATCACTACATTCCCAAATTGGATTAAGCGGGTATAGAAAATAGATAAATCGATGGATTGATGGACGGACGGACAATGACTATGTTAACTTCCCTTGTTTCCCTTTTGTAACTCCAGAGACACAGCTTGTGGCCCACCTGTCGTTGGCACAAAAGCTTAGAAGGAGTAAAGAGTGGTGGTTGGAAGTGTAAAGTGACTGACTTTCAAGCTGGAAAACTAGGTTCAACACCCACCCTCCATGTGTTTTTTTTATAGAATACATAGTGAGTGGTAATACGTTTCATTGTTCATGTGTTTCAGTCACATAGACACTGTCCAACACAACAAAAAACAGACTAAGGGTCCTTTGCCTTCAAATGTGGATTGTCACGCTCTTATCTTTCGGAGATGTGGACACAATACCCTATCACACATTGTATCATTGTGCCGTGCTCTAACAAGACACATTTCAGCCACTGGAAATATCCCAGAGGAACCCCCAGGTTGAGCTTAATGGAAATAGGGCACAATGCAACACTTTCCCAGTTGAAATCACTGTGCGACAGCACACTGAGGGTGGTGGACAAAGCTACAGACTTGTAGCACTGATATCAATACTACTTGTTTGTGAGATACTCAGACTATTATCTGAAGTGTTGTTTAAGTCCACAGAGGGAGGCCTAGAGAGGAAAACGGACAACATCGCTCCTGGTAATAAATGAGTGCAGGAGATATCAGTAGCACAGATAATCAGCCATTAAATAGGAGCTGTCTAACTGCACCTTTCCTCCCTATTTCCCCCTGACAATACTTTGAACGTCTCTCCATCTCTTGCCTGCTAGCAAGACTCTTGTCACTTTATTTTCTTAGCTGCCTTCACTAATGGACTTGTTACTATGGAGCATACTACCCATCAGAATTGAACAAATTCTGGCTGAGAACAGAAATTTTAAGTGTTTCTGCCACAGGGTTCATTTATCTTCTGCTGCTTCTTAGTCTTATTATGCACATGCCCCTTTTTGGGCAAGGAGAGTATTCATGATGTTCCCTATCATGGTCTGAATGCGGCGAGGCAAGTTGTTTTGATGGAAAGATGAAAGAGGTGAAAGCAAATCATTTTGTGGCACACAAAAAGCGGAAACATGGTTATTACTCCAGTCTCTGGATATAACATATGCATCCACAATGAAAAAAAGAAAGAGAATAAGGAAGGAAAGGAAGCATTCCAGATTGTGCTTTTTTTTATATAAAAAAATCCATCCGTCTACAAAAATAAACATTTTCTTCCATAAAAAATCATGCAAAAGCAAAACAGTAAGGTCAGTCTTAACATAAGTACTTTACAGCATGAAAATACATTATGCAGGGACCAAAGAATAAGAAATATTTTAAAAACTACATTTGTAACCATTTTGTTTACCTATATACAGAACAAAGAACTGCAGTCACTGCTGGCAACAGCTGTATGATTTCACTCAAGTTCTACTATATGATGCAACATGCTGTCAGTTTGTACTCGCAGTATCTTACATGCCCAGAAATTTTCACTGATGGTGTTTGTATTGGGTCATTTTCAATTACAGTCTTGCTGCATCTTAAAGCGCCGCACACAGTTCTGAAACTCGCTTTCAAATAATCAACACATTTGAAAATCTTTACTTGTGTTTCTCCTTTAGGTGGCTAACCAAGTGGTCCAGGCCCTCCTCACACAAAAGGTTTGTCTCCCACTCTGCAGCAGTGAGGCAACATTAACCCAGTTCGGCATCACAATCAGTCACAGAAACATTTAGTGTTTTTATGATTAATGGCAAATGTTTTGCATTGGGGTCTTTGAAAGGGCAAAACCCACTGCCACAAAGTTTAGGCAGTTTTCTAAAATGCAACGAAATTATTGTTAAGACACTGAAATTTTATTTTCAGCATCTTCACTGACCAACTTCATTGTACAGAAAAAAAATCTAATTCAATGCCAACAACACACGAAAGGAAAGTTGGGAGAGGGCCAAAGAAAGTTTATAGAATATACATTTAACACTGTTCAGATTTCGCAATAAGCATATTAATTGGTGTCAGGATTGGGTAAAAAAGGAGCATCCACCAAAAAGCTTTGTTTTTTTCAGCAAAACAGCTTGACACAAAGTGAGCCATCAATCATAGAATGAACAGTCAGTTAGAAAATGCACATACAAAGTAGAATACATATCAACAAATCACAGGTTTACATTTTTGCTGTGTTTTAGAAACATTTCCAACTTTTCTTGAAAATTACGTATGAAACAGAAGATTTGAGATACTTTCTTGGTGGTAATTAAGTAGAATATAGCAATTTCACCATCAGCAGAATGCTTGGGATACATTTTTTTGTTTACTTTTAGAGCACAGTTTGGTCTGTCTAACCTAACAAGAGCATTGTGTCTTGTGGCTGATAAATTAGCATCTGATTCACAGAAAACATTCCGTGATTCATAGCTCTCTGTTAACTTTTTATTTGTTTGTAGGACTTGAAAGAGGAATGTGTGAAGCTGCGGACCCGTGTGTTTGACTTGGAGCAACAAAACCGAATACTGAATGTGCTGTTTCAACAACGTGTCAAAACATCCTCGGTTCCTATCTCTCAGGTAGGAGCACATGATGCAATGGATACTAACCCACACTGACAGCCCAAACCAGTTTCATGGTTGTTTGAATTTTACATAAGCAGTGTTCCACTTCTAAGGTTAAAGGTTAGTAACTTTCAAAAGGATCACACAGATAAAGGAATATACCTAAGATGTGTTTGCTTTAAACTAGGGCTGGGCAACGAATACAATTTTTAATCTAATTAATCGCATGATTTCCCTGATTAATTGTGATTAATCGCATTTGTACACAAAATCCAAAAATGAATTCAAAAGTAGTGTATAACCTTTGGCATTTAGTTTTATTTTAAATGTGCTGCCATATGAATGAAAGTGCCATAACATTTGTTGTGCAAACACACTTTTAACATCAGCATTTTTATGTAGTTTATATGTAGAAGCCTCGCTCCACTGTCTGTTTCCTTGAATGAGTTGCTGGTATCAGTTGTGTGTTTTGCCTTTAAGTGATATTTTAGACTGGAACTACTACGGTGAGAAGACAATTCAACTTGGCAGTGTTTACAGATGACTTTGGTTCTGTCGACTCCGCCGTCTGGAAGAACTTTAAAATGAAAATGGCCGAGTAAAAGTTCCGTACCCTTCTCCATGTTTGGTGGATCCGGCAATTACTTTTTTTGTCCAGTTCCGCAGCAGACAGCAACATACTTTTACAAAATAAAAGCCTGTGAAGAGCAGACTTTTACAATAATAAAAAAAATATTAAAAAATTTAAAAAACTGCGTTAATGCGCGATAAAAAAATATTTACCGGCGTTAAATATTTAGCGCGTTAACGCGACAATAACGCGTTAACTCACCCAGCCCTACTTTAAACTTTCACGAGGCACAGCTTTAAAAGGATGGTTCGCCTCTTTTGACATGAAGCTATATGACATCCCATATTAGCAATATCATTTATGAACATTGACTTACCCCCTGTGTCCTGTGAGCCGAGTTCCAGGCGAGTTTTGGCGCCAACGAAGGTAGTTGGCTGGGGCTAAACAAATAAAGCGTCTTGCTTCTCAAAACAATATGCGTTCAAAAGTGTAATACATTTGCATCACAAAATCGTTTTGCATGAAAAAGTCAGACCTCGCATCGCTTGGCGCTATTTTTGCCTCCCTTGATATCAATGCGTCCAATGTAAACTGTGCAGACCGAAGAGCAGACCGAGCACTCCCCTGCTTCCGAGCAGTAAACACCATAACAGGTGCAGCTATCGCTAGGTGGCTGGACACATTGATGGGATGTCAAACAGCTTCATGTCAAAAGAGGCGAACTATCCCTTTAAGTTGGATAAAAATTATTTTCTCCTTTTCAATTTGAAAAGTTATTGTAACAGTTGTATGCTCAATGTAACTCATCAAACAAGCCTCTTACCACCTCTTTTACCCCATTTCTTCTCTAACATTAATCATGTTAGAATGTAACCAAATACAGACACAGACATTTCATCTGGCTTTAGCTGGAGAAGGGTGGTGCAGAGATCCTAGACAGTGTTGACCATATTTCTTTAATTGGAATGCTCTGAACCATAAAGGGGATAATTGGATGAAACCTCCTCCTTCATGAAGTATTGCTAACTATGATGACAACTGCTTCTTTAGTTGGTGTGCTCCATCACTAAATGCAGTGTAGGGCATAAAAGCTGCAGTTATTTAAATTTTTCAAACAAAAAAACCCTCACTATAGTTGATCTGCTCATCACCAGGTAGACAGCAGTAGTCAGACTAAACAGGCTGCTTGCAAGAGAATATCGAGCCAGACATTATGGAGGATGAAGATAAAAAGGGGGACGAATATTGGATTCTCCTCAGGTAGTGAAATTCTTTATATAATGTGTGAATAGGTAGTATGTCGTTATCCTATCCTATCCAGTTTTTTTCTTTTAATTGTGTGAAAAACAACAGTATGTAACCTAATAAAGTGGAGGATAATGTATCTTTTTTGGGCGCACCAAGTTTTGCAACAAAGAAACATCAAAATCTTTATATACATCTCACTGATGCCACTGCTTCAAGTTTTTGACATATGACAACACTCTGTAGGCTGTAGTTTATATCTTTAATTATTTTCTGTCATCTTCCCTACCAATCTATGGTCCAAAGGCTGGCTGATTCACTTTTAATCTTTCTGACAGGCTCTCCTCGGGTATTTTTATCATTGTAAAAACAATAATCAAAAAATAATTAGAAATTACCTGCAGTTCCGGTCGGAAGTTTACATGCACTCATCAACAGTATGAATGTCATATTTATTTTGGGCTTTTAATGATTTATTTGAAACTTTCTTTTTTTCGGATGTAATGTCTATGCAGCATATAACAAAGATTTTCTTAGAACAAGAATTTGGTTTGGTTTAAATTTATATAGGAGTTTCTCTCATCCACACAGGGTCAAAATTATACAAGCTCAAATATATACATACAATCATCTAAATGGTTCATTAAAGGTAGGGTAGGAGATCCTGGATTTTGAGTCCAGCGAATCTGCATTTTGAAAATACACAGGTAAAAAGTCCCAACCCTTTTCTTCACTTTCCCCCCGAAGCCACGCCTCTAGAGTACATGAACGCGCACGAGCACGAAGGTGCACGAGCGCTGTTCTGACAGCAAGCATCGATCGTTGCCGTATTTAGTATTTAGTATTTAGTTTATGTTAAATATACGTTTAATAATGCTAGGTGCTAGCCAAGCTGGCTCTAGTTTAGCTTCCTGCCAAGCTTCGTTCACGGAGCAGGGTGCGCGCACAGGGGGAAGGAGGGGGAAGGAGGGGGAGGGAGGGGGAGGGAGGAGCAGATTGCAGTTTGATAGACGGCATCAGAATCCAATCATTGTGAACGGTCCGTTCACAATGATTGGATACTGTTTTTCCTAGATTGTACGTTCTAGAGGCCACTAAAACTTTTCGTATTTGTGTCAAAACTTTTAATTAATTGGTTGCAATGGGGGTGTGAAGAGTATTTCAAGCAATATGTAAAAAAATGTTCCAGAAAAAGATCCCCTACCCTGCCTTTAAGTGGTGCTGACTCCAGAATGTCTAAACTAACAATAAGCTTCTGGAATAGCCTTCCCAAAGCCCTGATCTCATCCCAATTGAAAATTTGTGGACGGCACTTAATCACAAGGTCCATGCCAGGAAACCAACCAATTTAAATGAACTTTACCAATTCTGCCAAGAAGAGTGGTCAAATATACAGCCAGAATTATGCCAAAAGCTTGTTAAAGGGTAAGTTTTTTGTTTTTTTAAAAACTGAACCTTATTTCTGCCATAAAACACGTTCATCTACTCATGCGGTGCGTGTCAATGAAATCATTCCACTAGATGCGTGTGTAGAAAGCTTCCTATAAGTCCTCCGATAGCCCCGGATAACAACAACATGGCAGCTATGAGCTAACAGTTCAATAGTACGCGTTCATTCATTCATTCGGCCTAAAGTATTGGTTAAAATAAAGACAGACAATGCCTTATTTAGAGGCTGTATTGAAATAAGGTCCAGGTTTAAAAAAAAATAAAAAAAATTCTTCTTTAATGGCCACAAAAAGTATCTGGTGGAGGTAAAACTTGAATATGTGTGTATATATTTGAGCCTGTATTTATAATTTTGACCCTGTGTGGATTAGAGAAACTCCTAAATAAATTCAAACCAAACCAAATCTTTGTTTTAAGAAAATCATTAAAGCTGTATGTTGCATCAACATTACATACTAAAAAAAACTATTCAAATAAATCATTGAAGACCAAAATTAAGATGACATTCATACCCATGATGAGTGTATGTAAACTTCTGACCACAACTGTATCTTTGCTCTTCTCTTCTTGTTGACCAATCAAGTACATACACTCACTTGTAATAAACTGTATATAAAACAATGAAAAATACTTTTTTGCTTGATCTGTTATACACTGTTCTGTTAGTCCATAGAATCTAACGGAGAAGTATGTTGCTATGGATACAAAAAGTACAGAAGTAAAACTTAATGAATGTGTGGTTAATCAAAATCAAATCAAATTTATTTGTACAGCACATTTCATGTACAAACAGTTCAAAGTGCTTTACATAAAATAAATGCATTGCAGCAGGGAGTGCAAGAAGCATTAAAAATACATGAAAGAATATAAAGAGAAACAAATAAAATCATTTAAATGAATTTAAAAACAGGCAACAGTCTAGATAAGTTAAAAGATATTTCATGCATAGACACATGAGAAAAGAAATGTTTTTAACCTGGATTTAAAAATGTCTACATTTGGTGAAAGTTTAATCTCCACTGGCAGTTTGTTCCACTTGTTTGCAGCATAACAGCTAAATGCTGCTTCTCCATGTTTAGTCTGGACTCTGGACTGGACCAGCTGACCTGAGACCTTGGATCTAAGAGCTCTGCTGGGTTTATATTCTCTGAACATATCACAGATGTATTTTGGGCCTAAACCGTTCTGGGATTTGTAAACCATCAGCAGGCTTTTAAAATCTATTCTGTGACTGACTGGAAGCCAGTGTAAAGATTTTAAAACTGGTGTGATGTGTTCAGATCTCTAAGTCCGGGTTAAAACTCTAGCAGCAGCGTTCTGGATGAGCTGCAGATGTTTAATGCTTTTTTTGGGAAGTCCAGTTAAAAGAGCGTTACAGTAATCGAGTCTACTGGAGATGAATGCATGGATGAGTTTCTCCTGGTCTTTTTGGGAGAGGAAACCTTTAATTCTGTTGATGTTTCTGAAATGGTAAAAAGCTGCCTTGGTGACAGCTTTGATGTGGCTGCTGAAAGTCAGATCTGAGTCTATCAACACTCCGAGGTTATGAACTTGGTCAGTGATTGTACGGTCCGGAGTCTCAAGATATTTACCAACGCTGACCCTCTTCTCTTTGCTCCCAAACAGAATGATCTCAGTTTTGTCTTCATTTAATTGTAGAAAATTATATCTCTCATCCAGGTGTTTACTTCCTCTAGACACTGACACAGTACGTCTGCTGGGCTGCAGTCGTCCGGTGACAGAGACACATAAAGTTTTGTATCGTCTGCATAACTGTGATAATTGATGTTAAAATTCTGCAATATCTGACCCAAAGGGAGCATATACAAGTTAAACAGAAGAGGTCCAAGAATTGACCCCTGGGGGACTCCACAAGTCATGGCCACTCGCTCAGATTCATAGCTGCCAATTGTAACAAAATAACTCCGGCCTTTCAAGTAGGACCTGAACCAGTTAAGGACCGCTCCAGAAAGTCCAACCCAGTTTTCCAGCCTGTGCAACAGGATTCTGTGATCTACAGTATCAAACGCAGCGCTGAGGTCCAACAGAACCAGGACTGAAACATTACCCGAATCAGTATTCAACCTAATGTCGTTTAAAACTTTGACCAGAGCTGTTTCAGTGCTGTGATGACGTCTGAAGCCTGATTGAAAGTTATCAAGACTTCCACTTTCATTCAGAAAGTCGTTGAGCCGGTTAAATACAACTTTCTCAATAATCTTAGATATAAAAGAGAGATTAGAGACAGGTCTGTAGTTGTTCATCATAGAGGCGCCTGGAGTTCTCTTCTTTAGGAGTGGCTTAATGGCAGCTGTCTTTAGTGACTTGGGAAAAATGCCTGATGCCAGTGACCTGTTAACTATTTGTAGGAGATCACTTTCTACTGAGGTAAAAAACAGTTTTTAAAAAGTCGGATGGTATTATGTCCAGAGAACAAGTTGTTGATTTCAGCTGCCGAACTGTTTCCACTAGGATTTTTAAATTAACAAAATTAAATTGTGACATAACGTCAGAGTTATTTCTAGGTTTTAGACACAGATTAGTTTTCATGTTTGTCTGTGTTGCGTGAATGTTTTGTCTAATTGTTTTGATTTTTTGGCTAAAAAAGTTGGCAAATTCGTTGCATTTCTCAGTGGAGAGGAGGTCTGGGTTTGACTGTTTAGGAGGATTTGTGAGTTTTTCAACCATAGCAAACAGAGTTCGAGAATTGTTGACATTAGCCGCTTTCGGACTGTAGGAACCTTTGGCAGTTCTAATAACCTTTTAATCCGCGGGGCCGTTTTCTCCCGTTTTCGGACATACAGGAACTCGGGGCTTTCTCCCTTAGTTCCTATAACTATTTAGCTCCTTCTCCAAGGTCGGGTCTTTTCATAGTTCTTATAGAACGAATCTAACGGAGGTGTGTGGTGGTCGGTAGCTACGCCCCATGTCATGCTATCACGGCTGAAATGTTTCCTCATAGACACAGACACAACCGGCAGGTGTTTAATAAGTTAAACTTACACTGGTCTCATTTGTCTGCAGCGCTCTGCTCCCCTTTCTTCCTTCATGAAATGAAAAAGTATCGTCTCCTGACTCTCTCTGTGAGCTTTTCCAGCCTCGATATTAGACACCTGATGTGATTCATGCAGACCATAAACACGGTGGCCTCCCCGCTCTCCATATTAGCTTCTTGGTGGTGTTTTTTCTACTCTCCTTACTTTTACCGTTTTGTTTTGTGTTTGAATGTAGCGCTAAACGGCTAACGGCTAATACGTCACTGAAGCAGACGGCTGCGCGCGGCGCATCAGTCCCTATCAGGTCCCGACTCATGTGCGAATGCAGACTGAAACAGTTCCGCTGGGGAAGGATAGTTATCAGAACGAAATTCGAGGAGGGTAGTTCTGATAACTACTTTCTTAGAACGGTCTGTCCGAAAGCGGCTATTCTTAGTAATCATTTCAGATAAATGCAGCTGTCTGGCCTTGCACAGCTCATTGTTATAACTACGCAGGCTTTCTTTGTACAGCTCATAGTGAATCTGAAGTTTTGTTTTCCTCCATTTACGTTCAGCTTTCCTGCATTCTCTTTTCAGGTTTTTGACCGTAGTGGTGTTTCTCCTTGGGGTTTTCTGTTTGATCAAGGTGCTCTTGATTCTTATCGGTGCAACAGCTTCCATTACATTAAAAATGTTCAAGTTAAAATGATTCAGCATTCCTTCAACCGACTCTGCACTCATTGTTGGTAACATAGCTATGGCCTCCCTAAACTGAGCACTTGTTTTCTCATTAATGTACCTCTTCTTAACTGAGAAGCTGGTTGTTTGAACATTATGAGTAATATGTATGTAACCAACCTGCTCATCAGCATTGTATGGCGTTCAGCTATTAACGATCTAGAGATGATTATTCACTTTACCAGAGGCCTGGGGTAAACAGTAGAAATGTTTACTGATGACTGCTGTGCGTTCTAAGGTTGTGCTCTCAAGCCCCCACTCTGAATTACACCTCAGAGATTCATTTAACACACACTGCTCATATTTTAGCTGATAAATCACACATAAATAAAACAGAGTGAAACATTACATAAGATTAAACTGATAATAATTTATTTGAGCCTATAGTTGAAAATGATAAGCCCAAACACAATGGCAAGAAATGCAGGACACTGACAAAACAATACACAAACAAGAAAAAGAAAAATACCCGGCCGGGGTTAAGCAAAGTTATTGTGGGTACCCTGATGGCGCGCGATGGAGCTCATACCGTCTATGGACCTGAAGCGCTTACTCACAGAGAGCCGACATGTAATCCACACTCGTATCCACAAACGCAACGTCCACCGATGTCACCCGAGTACCGACTCCATGACCATCCAAGGTAACGGTTCTCTGACACGAAGAAGCCTCCTCTGTTGGTCTTAACCCCGCGATCCGGTCTTAACAGGCTAGCAGAGTCTCCGTTGTTGCCCATTCGTTCGATAGCATTATCCAACTGTCAGTGTCCAACGGTAGAAAGTATCCAACTGTCAAACGGTGGAAAGTGAACTAAACTTCTCAAACGAAACATAACTCAAGAACTGAAACCAAACGGACACAGAAAGACAGTGTGTCGAACTGCTCTTTCTCCTAAACGTCTGTAGTTGACATGTTGACTTAAAAATAACTCATTAAACTCTTTTCCAACTCCGTATCGTCCGATGTCTCTCCCGTTCACAATCTCCTCGCCCGCTTCTCTCCCCGTTCCCATGACAACCTCGTTACCCTGTCAACCGAACAGCAGGCCGTATAGGAAGCTATAATACTCCGTCAACAGAATAAAAGTTCATATGACAAGTTGTCTACAATGTTAGAAATACAATACATTACATTAGATGCTTATTAAAACTCTTGTTTAAAACATATATTAGTGCACCGAAACATATTAACACATACTTGGCTTTAGCCAATATTTCAGGTGTAAATCAAATAAAATACAAAAATGGTCAGACAAGGCCAAATCAATAGCCCCAACAGAAGAAATATCAACATCTTTAGAATTGACCAGGTCCAGAATGTGACCTTGAAGGTGGGTAGGTTCTGTTACATGTTGCCACAAACCAAACATGTCCAGGTTAGAAAGTACTTCTACCATGAATAATTGATGTTGGATATCTTTGATGGACAGATGTTGTTTTGCATTCAGCCCTAAACACTGAAGGCAAAAAATGGACGGCTGAGCCCAGCTTGTTTGCTATTCATTATAGTTATATTCAAAGTAGTGTAAGTTGTACTGTCTTAAAATGTTACGGTTATTAAACTGCAGAGAGGATGTGTTGTTGTTATTGTATCAGAAGGAATACACATGCTTACTGAAGCCAGTTACAAATCCATGCCACTCTTAAACTGTGTGCTGTGCACCGTGTGCTTTGTACTCACACTCTGATTATGCCTATTAGATTTCAGGGAGGTAGTCCACAACTGAAAACCCAGTCTTAATGTAGTCTCTTATATTTTGTTGGTTTGTTCTTTAGCAGGCTCTCTTTCTTCTAAACATATCTTTTTTATTTATTGGTGAATGAAATGCTCAGAAATTTACATTTTCCTTTGCACAAAAAAAGGTTCAAATTGATCTATGCCTGTGTGGAAACGAATGGTTATCCATCCATGATGTCTGCAATTGTTAGACAAACCCCACAGAATGTCAATTGCCACTCTTCTTTTAAACTCTGCACTCATGACTAAGCACAATTCCTGTAAAACCTGTACCATATATTTTGCATGTTCATGCACACAGACACACGCGTCCTTGACACCTTCTACTTCTAAGTACTCCATGTAGGCAAATCTTCTGGAGTTTTTTGGCAAAACTAAAACTATAAGCTCATCTAATATTTTCATGAAATTGTAAAATGTCTTAATTCAAACATTTGACATATTTTCCAAATTTTATTGTGAGTAAAATATTTGGTTATGAGCTTTGTAAATCATTCAATAATGTTTTATTTACATTTTATACAGTGTCCCAATTATTTTGGAAATGGGGGTTTGTTTTGAAATGAAAATAAATAATATACTGTGTGTTAGTTCAGTAGGATTTTTACAACAGAATAAAAGTTACATTTTTACATATTCAATTTTGGACCCTAATCACAATCACGTAGTAGGTAGGCAGTAAGTTTCAAGTTGATTCCTAAAGGTCTCTTTGGATTCTCAGGAAACCCTGAATGATTCCTCCCTGAAACAAACTCACTCTATTTTATAGGAAGGAGTTCACTTTGCTATCAAAAGCTGACTGGATAATAAGTTGAATAGTATTGAATTAACTACGTTCCCAACACTTTGGTAATATTTTTTCCTGCTGAAAATTCTTTCTTCCAGTTAAACTGTGAATATATTTTTTTTCTGCACAGCTAGGTCAAACAATTCCCAGATCAGGTAATTAAGTATGCTGCAAGCTTAGTACAGCGGCACATGCTGTCTCATCTTTACCTTTTATTGTAAAGGTCTAACTTGCTTAAAGATGTCTTTTGACTAATTTAATCACTGCTTTGATGTTAAGCTGCTTCTTCTTTAGATATGTTGTATCTACATTGCCATTATCTCTTAGTGTCAGAATACTCAAGTGATATTGTTCATCCATCCATTCATCTATTTTTTTCCGCTTATCTGAGGTCAGGTTACAGAGGCAACAGGTTTGGGAGTAAAAACCCAGCCATCCCTCTCCCCAGTGACACTCTCCTCCTGGGGGATCCGAAGGGTTCCCAGGCCAGAGGGGATTTAAAAACCTGCTGGCGTGTTTCTGGGTCTGCCCCAGGCCTCTTCTAAATTGGACATGCCTGGAAACATTCTAACCAAATGCCTGAACCACCTCAACAGACTCCAATTGATGTGGAGGAGCAGCAGCTCTACTCCGAGTTCCCTCCGGATGGCTGAGCTCCTCACCCTATCTCCAAGGCTGAGCCCAGCCACCCTCCGAAGAAATCCGCTTGTAACCGCGACCTCATTTGCTGGGTCACTACGCAGCTCTGGTGGCCATGGGTGAAGGTCGAAACAAAGATGAACCAAACAATCAAAAGCTTTGCCTTCCAGCTCAGCTCCCTCTTTACAACTATGGAGAGGAGCAGTGCCCTCATTACTGCTGACAAAGCCCCAATCTGTTGTTCAGGAGAAGATAGTACTTTTTGGTCCAGCCATTGAAGGACTCCACAATGTCCTTGTTCTCCCTCTCCTATCCACCGCGCACACATGCCACAACAGCCGTATCATCAGAATACTTCTGTATGTGGCAGGACTCCGACTTGTACCTGAAGTCTGATGTGTACAGGATGAACAGAAAAGGAGCCAAAACAGTACCCTGTGGAGCCCCAGTACTGCATTCCAGTGTTCAGAAACCCATCTCCCCATCTTGACATACTGTGGTCTGGCAGACAAATAGTCTATAATCCACAATGGCAGAGAGGGGGCCACACCCATACCAAGAAGCTTGACTTTCAGTATGGGAGGTCGTATGGTTTTGAAGGCACTGAAGAAGTCAAAGAACATGATTCTCACATATGAACCAGGCACACCCAGATAAGCATATGCCCGATGCAACATGTACAGAATCGCGTCTTCCACTTCTATGTGTTTCTGGTAGGCAAACTGGAGGGGGTCAAGATCCTCAGCAACCTGCAATCTAATGCGACGAACAAGGAGTCTCTCCAAGGTCTTCATGATATGAGTCATTCAGCTCCACCAGTTGCCCTAATTTGGGCACCGATATGAGACAAGAAGTTTTGCACAGCACCAGGACTTTTTCCATCTGAAGGCTCATATTGAAGACCCTCTGAAGAGGAACTGCTAGTTGACCAGCACAGTCCCTCAGAAGCCTTGGACAGACTCCATCTGGGCCCTCCCTGACTGAAGTCTCCTGAGGTCAGCTCCAACCTCCTCTATAGTTAAAGACAGGGGGAGCCGCTCATGTTGTCACGGAGGGATGGCGACAGTAGTGATGTTGGTATTAATCTTAGAGATGGGGGTGGGGGTGCAGCTGGACAGAGGAGGGCTAGTGGTGGGAGTTGCTGCAGAAGTGTAGGTGCAGCTGGACTGAGGAGGCCAGGCGGTGGGAGCAGCCACAGATGTGGAGGTGCAGCTGGGCTCAGGATGCCTGGAGGTAGAAGCTGCCGCAGAGGTGGATGTGCAGTTGGGCTCAGGATGCCTGGTGGTGGAAGCTGCTGCAGAGGTGGAGGTGCAGTTGGGCTCAGGAGGTCTAGTGGTGGAAGCTGCTGCAGAGGTGGAGGTGCAGTTGGGCTCAGGAGGTCTGGTGGTGGAAGCTGCCGCAGAGGTGAAAGTACAGCTGGGCAGTGGAAGCAGTTTGGAGGAAGCAGCTGAAGTGGTGGGGATGGGCCACACACATCAAAGCCACACTATCAAACCTGTTGTAATATTGGTTGAAAGTATTGGCTCTTTCCACATCACCTTCCACAGACTGAGAGTTCTTCAGTCTGTATCCAGTGATGGTCCTTAAGCCCCTCCACACCTTCTTGGTGTTATTGTTCTCCAGCTGTCTCTCTACTTTTTTCTTGTACTCCACCTTAGCTTGACATAGTGTTGATGTCCTGTTGTACAGTCCTCTGCTTTTCTCAGTTCCTGTCCTGGAACGCCCTCTTTTTCTGGTTCAGGGGGTCTTTGATGAAAGCATATTCTTTACATTGTGTTGTAGATTTTCTGCTCTGTTTGGGATCATTGTGCTGTTGCATGACACAGTTTAGCCGAGCTGTAGCTTCCCCTCACATTTCACTCTAGAACAATTTGGTATACAGAGGATTTGTAAATATTTTTGGTTTGATCAGATGCAACCCTTCCAAACAAGCCATACTTGTTCAGTTTTGTTCAAATTGTACGTTCATGAAATCAAACATTTAACAAACTGAGACTTGTAGACTGAGATGTAGCTTTGGAGTGTTTTCGCAATTTTTCAGAGCATTGCAAAGTGTAATCATGGGGTAAGCTCCACTCCTGGAAAGATTGGCAGTTGTTTTTAATGTTTTCCACTCTTGAATTAATCTTTCTCACTGTATAATGATGGACACAAAATTGCTTGGAAAATCTTCTCATCCTTCTTGATGGGCACAAACAGTTGTTTTTCTAAGAGATACCTGATGTCTTTCTTACTTGGCATTGTATTAACATACACGTGAATGCTAAAGACCAGCAAACTGCTAACACATCTTGTTTTATAGAGGTGTTCACACTGTCCAATGATCAATTAATCAAGTGCTTAAGATTAGTATCACCTTGTATCAGCTTTAAAATATTCTGTAGCATATTTGGTCTTGTGATCTATTGACAGCTACCCTTTCAACCCCTAAAATCAAAAAAATGTTTTTTTTTTGTTTGTTTTTTTACCTTTCTTACTGAAACTACAGACAAATCTGTCTCTTTTTTGATATATGAAGCATTATGAATTAGAAGGGCATGGCATAGGCTATGATTAATTTCACTGGCTAAATACAGTTCCCCATCATAGGACATAGAGACTACAGGGACAGTATAATGAAGGGCTCTGACAATACTTTATGTTTTTTTCCCCAATATTTCAGTACTTGGCATTATTAAATGGTAAACTTTATACAACAGCAGCATTGATTCCCTTTGCCTCTGTAAGCCCAAGAGCCCCAGCTGCTAAAAGTCACTGGCTGCCACATTATTATTGCAGTTCAGCAACTGAATCACACTCAAGAGACCTGAAATTGCAAAGGTGTTTAACCCTCTGGGGTCTAAGGCCTTTTCAGAGACTTTGAGGCAGTTGTCACCACCTTGACATTTTCAAGTATTTCAACTCACTGTAAACATCTATGCAAAAGTGACATATATGGTTGTATTCGGAAAAGCCTAACAAAAAACAATATGAGAGTGAAGTGAATGTAATACAAACAAGTTTTATTTAAATTGAGGGGAAACACAACTGTACAAAAAAACAAGTTTTAGAGGTCTTCAAACAGTGCAAGAAAACACACTATAAATATATCTAGCCAAGACTTTTGAAGGTTGAACCTTGTAAACAAAAGTGTTGGCTGCATAAAGGTAAAAAGTGCAGTCAGAAATGTTATTTTGTTTTCACACAAACTGTAAAAAAGTCATTGTAACTCCAGGCAGTGTCTCTGTTAGTTGACTACTAATTAGATGGGTGTGTAACACCCCTGATTCCCCCCAACCCCCTGTCACTCTCCATGTGATAATTGTCTGTCACTGGCAGGACATTGCTGCCTTCCCCCACATGCTGGCTGAATGGGGTGTGTTCTCACCTGTGAATAGCCACTCAATCACCTGGTACTTTACATGTGAATAGCGATAGGTGTGGCCTATTCAATTCAATTAATTTTTATTTATATAGCGCCAAAAATACAACAAATGTCATCTCAAGGCACTTAGATAGTAAGTCCAATTCAAGCCAATTGGTGGCAGCGGCGGCGGTACTGTAACACCAATCAAAGGATATCTGTTGGAACAGGGAAACACGAGTTAATGACCACAATAATATCACATATACATAAAGAGAGTAAAGTGAGGAAAGGTGTGACAGATGAGGCCCCCCAGCAGTCTAGGCCTATAGCAGCTTAACTATGGGATGTTTCAGGATTACCTGAGCCATCCCTATTCAAGGTAAATACAAGAAACTTGTGCTAACGAAAAAATAAATAAATAAATAAATAAATAAAGGACCAGACTCAGTGAGTAATTCCCTATACTCCCTATATAGATCTGCTCCTCACACCACAACAACCATCTTTTTACAGCCACAAGCTACCTCAGCCTCTCACCAACTGCACACCAGTCACAGCGGGGTGGGGATGCAAACCCTGGTTCGGGTAGGGGGAGAAATACAAGAGGTGAGATAAGCGTGAATGAGATTCAAACCCTGGTTCGGGTAGGGGGTAATGAAAGTATAGAAGGTGCCAGAGGTGGCGGCAGGACAAGACACACTAGCAGATTCAGCAGACAAACTCACCTAAACAGTCCTATAATCACTAAAAATACCAGCAAAAACAAAGCCATACAACTCACTCTCACCAACTGCACACCAGTCACAGCGGGAATGGGATTCAAACCCTGGTTCGGGTAGGGGGTAATGAAAGTATAGAGGGTGCCAGAGGTGGAGGCAGGAAAAGACACACTAGCAGACACACTATCAGATTCAACAGACCTAACTATAAGCTTTATAAAAAAGGAAAGTTTTAAGCCTGGTCTTAAAAGTGGAAAGGGTGTCTGCTTCCCGGACATTTACTGGCAGCTTATTCCACAAGAGAGGGGCCTGATAACTGAAGGCTCTGCCTCCCATTCTGCTTTTAGAAACTCTGGGAACCTCAAGTAAACCTGCAGTTTGGGAACGAAGTGCTCTGTTAGGAAAATATCTTACAATGAGATCTTTAAGATGTGATGGAGCTCGGTCATTAAGAGCTTTATATGTAAGGAGAATAATCTTAAATTCTATTCTGAATTTAACAGGGAGCCAATGAAGAGAAGCTAAAACTGGAGAAATATGATCTCTCCTGTTAGTTCTCATCAAAACTCTGGCTGCAGCATTTTGGATCAACTGAAGGCTTTTCAGAGAATATGTGGGACAGCCCAATAATAAAGAATTACAGTAGTCCAATCTTGAAATAACAAATGCATGGACTAGTTTCTCTGCATCACTCTGAGACAAGATGTTCCTGATTTTAACAATATTACGAAGATGAAAGAAGGCAGTCCTAGAAACCTGTTTTATATGCGAGTCAAATGATAAGTTCTGGTCAAAAATAACTCCAAGGTTCCTCACTGTAGAACTAGAAGCCAAGGAAATAAAATCTAGAGTAACTATATAGCTAGACAATTTCTCCCTGAAACGCTGAGGACCAAAGATAACGACTTCAGTTTTGTCTGAATTTAGAAGCAGACAGTTCTGAGTCATCCAGGTCTTTATGTCTTTAAGACATGCTTGTAGTCTGACCAACCTATTGGGTTCATCTGGTTTTATAGATAAGTACAGCTGAGTATCATCAGTATAGCAATGAAAATTTATGCCATGCTGTCTAATAATGTTACCTAATGGAAGCATGTATAAAGTGAAAAGAATCGGTCCAAGCACAGAACCCTGGGGAACTCCATGACTTACTCTGGTGTGTGAGGAAGATTCTTCATTTACAAGAACAAACTGAAATCTATCAGATAAATATGACTTAAACCAGCCTAATGCAGTTCCTTTAATCCCAATAACATGTTCAAGTCTGTGTAATAAGATACTGTGATCGACCGTATCAAATGCAGCACTGAGATCCAACAGGACAAGCACAGACACAAGTCCGCTATCAGAGGCTAAGAGGAGATCATTGGTAACTTTCAGCAGTGCAGTTTCTGTGCTATGATGCACTCTGAATCCTGACTGAAACTCTTCAAACAGATTATTTCTGTGTAAGTGATCACAAAGCTGAGCTGCAACTATTTTTTCAAGAACTTTAGACATAAAAGGGAGATTGGATATAGGTCTATAATGAGCCAACACTTCTGAATCAAGAGTAGGTTTTTTTAAGTAAAGGTTTAATTACAGCAACCTTAAAAGGCTGAGGTACATATCCTGTCAACAAAGACAGATTGATCAAATCCAATATGGAAGTGTCAATTAATGGGAAAACCTCCTTGAACAGTCTGGTTGGGATTGGGTCTAAAACACAAGTTGATGGTTTAGAAGAGACTATTGCTGTTGTTAGTTCAGAGAGATCAACTGGGCAGAAGCCGTCTAAATACAAATCAGGTTCTAAAGATACTTCTAAAGCTGCTGTACTTGATGATACATCAGATATAATAGTGGGAAGGACTCCATCAATCTTCTCTCTGATAGAAACAATTTTATTGATAAAAAAGCTCATGAAATCATCACTGCTGAGAGTTAAAGGAATAACTGGCTCAGCAGAGCTCGGACTCTTAGTCAGACTGGCTACAGTGCTGAAAAGAAACCTGGGATTATTCTTATTCTCTTCTATCAATGATGAATAATAAGCAGTTCTAGCTTTACGAAGGGACCAGGGGTCTGAAGACAATTGTTGGAAGGAATATGGTGAAAGCAGTAAAGATGTACAGTTTTTGTAACACGAGAATGAAAAGAAACTGGTCTGAGTACAATCTTGCTTTGAACAGTTCTGGCAGGTACACATTGATGAATTTTGGTGAGACTGTGAAATATAAAGTGAACTTTCAAGTCTACTGGAGCTTTTGTACATTGTCTTTGTGTATGAATGGTCTGGTGATTAGCAGTCTGGTGATGGTCTGGTTCAGCAGCAGTAAGTCTGAAAGTGGTTTAATAGCAAAAGTGACACTTAAGTACATAAACAATACCATGATTTCACGCTTTTTGGTGTAATGGTATATACAATCCCTTATTGAATAATGTGCATGTGTGTGTCAACAGGTGCCAACCTGGATGGGTTAAAAGCGGAGGACAAATTTTGCATCTATGACTGTATGCATGACAATAAATCTGATCTTAAATCTTAAATCTTCAAAAACCACAATAATCAAAACCACCAATAAGTTAAATGTACTGTGTGAAAAGTCAAAAATCTTATTCAGGTTTCTTCAATTTCTTTATGCCAAAGAATTTCAGTGCTGTCCAGATACATAAAATAAACTAAATGACCACATTGTATGACATCGTGTTAATTCCCAAGAATCTCCAGACTGAAGTTTATTTTTGACTCGAGCACCAGGTGTTTATTAACCTGAAAACTGAAAAACAGTCCTTCCCTAATGGACTATTTAATCCTCACTAAGTAATATTTGCCCTGAAATATGGTGGCCAGCTGCTCTAAAATATCCACCTCAACCTTTTTTCTTTTCTTTAAAAAAAAAAAAAAGAAAAAAAAAGAAAAACAACACATGTGACAATTTTCTTTAAGGTTCACTGTAAATGATTAATATAAATATAAAACACAATGAAAATATGTCTGGAAATTCTGCTGCTGTCTCTGGGCCTGAACCTCTTTAAGATGTACATAGATAAAGTACAAAAGTATATTGTAGTCTATCAAATAAAACTTAAAAATATTATTTTTGGAAATTATGGGCCCTGTGTTCTCTGGGCTTAAAAGAAGAGGAAATAGTTGGTTTCAGTACAAAGTACAAAGCACAAAGCTCTACAGCTAGCATCTATATGCATCATCACTCATACATTCCACATCATGAAACTGGTGTTGCCTTACCTGAGTAAGAAAGTGTTTGTAGTCGATGATGCCATACCAGCTTCAGCAATTCCATTCTCGTCTGGAAAAAACAGACAGCAATGTGAGGATCATGTTCTCCAGTGTTTTTAATACAATTCAGCTTACATTGTTATGTGAAATGTATTAAAAGACAATTTCTTTCTAACATACAGAAAGAATGCAACAAAAATCAATACACCTATTATTACTGAGCTTGAAATGTTATCATAATTCTTCATGAGTCCACCTTTATTTTTGATGACAGGACTCCTCAGCATGCAAGATACTGCAAGTTTTGCCATTACGACAGATCAAAGAAACAACTGCTCTTTGCTGAAGAAGTTGTGCTACTGTGTCTTTTCCTTTAGAATATCTCAAAGGTGTTCTGTTAAATTCAAGTCATGCAGCCAAGTCAAGTAATCCTATTCTTTAGAAACTACTGTAGCAGTGTGCTTATAAATGATGATTATGCTGAAATATTCTTCATCTCCCAAGCTTCTACAGACTGTGGTAGGAATCTGAAACAAATGAAGATTGTGAGCATAGTTTTTAAAAATTTTTTTTTTTTTTTTTACAGATATTCATTATCAACTTTTGCAAAGGGATAAAACATATACATGATCTAAAGTAGCCTGGATTAAATCTGGATATGTCTGATACTGAAGACCAGAATCAGTCAGTGTATATGAAAGTTCAGAACAAAGAAGCTTATGGCATACTGATGGGGGAGAATTAGCCAGTTCCATTAGCTTGAGGTTGTAAACCAAATCTATTTCTTCAAGCAAACCCAGAGATCGCCCCTGCCCCCTTCAGTTATACTGTTTACAGAATTTTTACATGTCTGCACTGAAATGCCTGCACCTTACTTTTCGTTGTACTCGTTGCAATGACAATAAAGGAATCTGAATCTGAATCTGTCACGGAGTATACTCACACTAACACACTCTAGGTAAACATGCATAAAGAAAATCTACCATGTAGGTAGAAAGGTATAGGAAACAGTTAAATGACAATTAAGACTCACCAGTACCCACCAGTTTTTTACTGCGCTGTAGCTTGAATGTTATTTCTTCACTTGTAAGCCAGTTTGGTCAAAGTTTCTACTAAATGACTTAATGTAGATTAATTTAGTGTCTGTGCTATGAATAACCAAAGCCATGCATGATGGTCATGTGTTTGCCTGCCATGACATTAACTGAAGACCTTACTAATGTGACCTTAAGAAGAGAAAGAGTAGGGATACATTGAATGGATTTTCTGGCACATGATGATAGTTGGCAAATGCACTGCTTTTGGCTTCCAAGGGCTCTTCTTTTTGTGTCATGTGAGAAACTTGGTCTTGCTTTAAAATGGCTCATAGACCACCAAATATAACTTATTTCCTTTTCTTCACTAATGAGTGTCTCAATTTTACATTTGATGAAATCTTATTTCTTCTTATGACAAAATATTTAATTACATATTTTAATTAGATATTTATTTACGCTCTTGGGGTCAGATCTAATAAAGTTTGTTTATTTGTTTGAGATTTTTTTTTATGACAATGATGTTACATATCACAACTGTAGGGGTAGCCAAAGAGTGCCCAACTCTTTACTTACTTTAAAGATAAACACACACAAATACATATCCAACAGGGCCAGATGAAAAAAATCACAATATCCACAACTTCAAGGCACTATGTTACCCATGTGGCCAGATAGTAAATAGCAACAACAAAAAGAGGATTTGAGCCAAACTCAAAGCAATATTGAATCTGGACTCATGTTTACTTGCTTGTGTGTCAGTGATCACACTGGAAAAAATGCCCCTCTAAAAATAGGTAAGAAAAACAACAAATACAAGACGTTTTTGCTTGAAATAAGCAAGAAAATCTGCCAATGGAACTAGTGAAAATCGGCTTGTCAAGATTTCTTGAAATAAGATGTGATATTTGGGACTTTTGAGATAAAAGTGATCTTGAAATTAGCTTAAAAACCTCTTCAAATGTCAAACAAAGCTTGTTTCATATGAAATCCGACTCAAAATTTGTTTTTGTTTTTTCATTTAACAAGATATTCCAGATGTATTGTCTTCAAACAAGTCCCTATATCTGGCTGAAATAGTACTTGTTAGGCAGTTGTGTCTTATATTAAGTGTAATGAGATATTCTGACTAGAAATGAGACAAATATACTTGGTAAGACTTTGATTTTTTCCAGTGCATAGAAACAGTATCTCTGCAGTATCTGTTGTATTCTGTATCCCAACTTGAATTTAAAGTAACTTACAGCAATAAACGCTTTCAATATCTTTCCTCTATTATTTCTTAGATCTTAAACACACTTTTTTAAATGTTTGGACAGAGCTTTGATGATGTTGCATTCAAAAGGACAGAATCCTCTTTTACAATGAAAAATAGTCATGTCAGAAGTTAATGCAGCAAAAGTTCTAAAAAACATTCAAATACAGCAAGCAGGTATATTTTATCTTGGCAACAGTCATCAAGTTTGCCCTCGACTTTAAGTACATTGCCATGGGTTTTGTTAAACTATCACTTTTATCAAATCTCAGATAAGCTCTCAAAATGCTGACTGTAATTAGTTCCAAGATTAATCTGCGGCAGCATGATCAATGGGCCTCGTCCCATAGTACTCACAAAATAAAGGCTAGCATGGATAATCCAATAATGATAGGTGAATATCAGTGAAAGGACTAAATCACTGTAGTCCCCACCTCCCCTATGTAATTATTTCCTATTCACATTAATTATTGCTAACAGATTACTCTAATGACTTTTGGAGAAGGCTGGCCATGACAGCTTTGCAAACAATCTATGCTTCTTTAAATGGAGTTACAACACTTGACACCTTTGGGACCCTTCTGATTAGAAATGGTACTGATGCGAATAGCACATTTGGCATCGTAATGGTGCCAGTAAGCCTGAGTAAGACACTTCAGCCTTTATAGATAAGTTGGCCTTTGAATCAAACAGCTGTCTTTATAAGGGAATCTTTATCCTTTTCTTTATCTACATATGGAGATGTATTTAATGTTTTACAATTCATCCATACATTTTCTATTCCTGCTTAATCTAATTGTTTTACAATTCATTAAAATCAAATAAATGCCAAAAAACAAACAAACAACTGTGATCCACATGTCTGACTTATCTTTTTCTTGTGTAATACTCTTAGTTGAGAATAACATTTTCACTTTTGTAAGGCATAGACTTTTAGCAATTAAAAGCAAAGTAAGCTTTTAATGGAAAGAAACATTTTAGACGAGGGTAAATGAATAAAAAATAATTTTTGTTCGAGTGAATGTGAGCCATAATTACAGTACTTGTCAATATGGGAAAATCAAATTGTATAGTCTATACATGTGCCTCTTATGCTACATCAAATATAGGCTTTAATGATATTATTTTGTGATTTATTGCACTATTGTTTGTGTAATTGTATAATCAGAGGTTTTTTGCGGCAAAATCCATCTCTTCACAGCATATGTGTGAATCCCAGTGATTGATTGAATCATTTAATTTTGCAGGATGTCCAAAGAAATGGAAAAGGTAATCCTGCAGGAAGATGGCCGAGCCTACTGAGTCTAACGTGTCCACGCAGTAGTGGTAGCGGCAGTGGCAGTGAACTCTCTCTGTCCAGTGCTTGCAGTGAATACTCCAGTGGCTCCCATACATGGGCAGAGGGACGTGGCTTCTCAAAGCAGGTGGATTTAATTTGTCTTGTATTCATATTCATTTTGTAAAAAAAAAAAAAATCATATTGTATAAATGCAATTTCAATAATTGAAAATATTTTGTTATGCAGTCTGCCTCAAGCCGGGACAAAAGGATGAGTACAGGCTCTGTATCCACCAATCATTCATCACCCATTGAGCAACCGAACCTGGGATGGAAAGAGGGCCACATTTTAAAAGGCTTGAAGCGTCTTCAAATGCACAGCTCAAAAGAAGCATCCTCAATTGCATCTGTACCACACTGCAAAGACTGTATGACCTCGAATGAAGGTATATATTCTCTTGGTGTCAAGTTTGGCCAGAAAGAGACTGCAGCAAAGAAGATAAACCCTACAAGTAAACCTTTAAAGGTTGAGGAGGGGGTTGCCATCCTAGACTCTGATGATCCTGATGAGGATTCACTGAAATTATGTAATGGGAAATCCAGGGAGCAACCAACCAAGGAATGTCATCCTCCACACAAACTAGATGTTGTTAGGGATGATGACAAAAATTGTCACAGAGATTCTGTAAATCTTTCAGAAAATTCAGTTTTCTTCCCTTCAACTGACTCTGACAACTTCTTATTTTTGGAGGGCTCCACAGTCAAACCTAGTTTGAGCCCAACTGATAGCTTTACACATCTAGAAGAAGTTAAGAAGGACTCCCTAGAAAAACACAAATCATCAGGCTTAAAGTTTAGTGACAGAAACAATAACCAGGAACGATCTACTGACCGCAAATCTAGACTTGATCATAACAAAAGACAACAGGGCAGAATTTCAATCAAGCCAGTGGAATCAGGGACAAATGATGCAAGTTCATCTATTCAGCATATTGCAACAAAAGCCCTGAGCTGCATGAATGAAGCCAGACAGCGCAGCTCCTCAATGGAGGTTAATCACTGTAGGGACCAGGCCAGTCAAGCTAGAAGTGATAGCAAGGAATCTCCACAGAGGAAACCCAAACCTGAGCTCTGTGACTCAGCAAGAAAAGCTTTTATTTTGCGAAGCAAGAGTGCAGATGGAGGACAAGAACAGCTCAAGCATACACATTCTCCTCTACATCAAAAGCTTATCAATGGTCAAAGGTCCAAAGGACAGTCAAACACAAACCCTTCAGGACATGGTGCTCCGAGCAAAAGGACAAATCTCAACAAAACACATGGTTCAGGCAAAGTCACATCATCTAAAGCTGAGAAAGATGAGGCTATTATAGTTTCAACAAGTTCCAAGTCTCTTGAGAATTTTCAACAGAGTTCTCTTCTTGCATCTCCTGTGAAACATTCGAAGATACTTAAATTTCCAGGCATCAACGAATGCCCAAAGAGTCCAAATAAATCATCCATGCAGATCACCCCCTCAAGCAGTGACTCTGTGGAGGAGAGCATATATAACAACTTACCCTGCTCGCCACGAAAACAGCGACGCCAAGACCAGCACTATGATATTTCCCAAGCTGACCGTAGGTCCCCTTCCCCACCACCACCACCAGGTCGAACTACATCTCTGCTCCTGAGACACAACTCTGACAGCTTACCCAAAGATCAAAAGTCAGCCAGTCAAGCTCAGAGCTCCACAACAGGGAAGCCAACTTCGACTACAGCCAAGACCCAGTCAAATGAGTACTCTTCTGTTTTACAGACCAAGCAATCCAACATGATAAAGGACTATTCACATTCAGCCTCACAAGTTGGTGCTGAAGGCAAGGATGTCAATGACAAAATCTACCATAGCCATTCATCAAAGATACCACTTGTTCCAACTAAAATTTCACAAGCCTCTGAGTCAGTCCAGATATCGACAGACAGAACTGACACATGCTTTGAAGAAAATGGGGCTCCCTCTTTGTTGTCAAGTCAGAGCATCCTGCAAAGATCCCAACAGAGCATCAGTGAACCAAAACTTTCAGAAGTCTTGCCGACAGCGGTTTATTACTGCGGGATTGCTAATAATCCTCATATTTCCACTTCAAGAGCTGTAAAAAGGACTCTTCCTGTAAGTGCTAAATCTCATGAAGCAATTGCTGGACAGGACACAAGTACATTCCTCATTTTTGGAAGGCAAAGCAAAGATGATGCAAAAAGTGCTCAGACTTTTACATGTGATCCCCAAATGACACATGAATGTGATGCACAGGACAAAGCCCGCAGAAAGATTGAGACCCGCTGTAATTCTTTGGATTCTGAACCTGTTCGACCTGTTGGATCAGATAGTGGTGTGATTTTAGATTGGGGATTTGATGAGGAGGGTTGGCTGTTTAAACGGTCTGTGTCTGTGTCTACAAGACCACTTCTAAAACCAGTAATGGGCATGAATGGAGCCAAAGCTCGTAGCCAGAGCTTTGGCGCACGCTACATGGACAGACCAAGCTTCAACAGATCTGGAAAGGTGCGCACCCAGATCAAAACGCACTCGGGGAGCTCCTTGAATTCTCTTGGTGATGTCCTCCCTGGTACTATGAGTTGCTCTAGCAGCTACCATTGTCCAATTAATCGATCCCTTTTAAACAATTTCTTGATGGAAGAGGGTCTGACAGTTCCCTCACAATTAGGGTCCTCCAGTGAAAGACTTCAAGGTCTTAAACTCCAGCGAGAACAGGCAAGGCGGCTTCAGATTGAGCAACAATTTTCTAGTGCTTTTGGGGAGCCAGTCTCTGAGGAACCAGAGAGACAAAGCACTATAACCACAATTGAAGAGAAGGTGATGCTTGGAATTGAGGAGAACCTGCACAAGTCTCAGGAACAGGAGCGAACCAATGAAGTGAAGCAAAAGTCTGGCTCAAGCCTCGCAAATTGGTTTGGCTTTCGTAAAAGTAAACTTCCCGCTCCAAGCAGCAAAAAGACTGATCCACCAAAAGTGAAGGAAGACAAGCGAGAGCAAAAGATTACATCACTTTTAGGAGGAAAAAATTCAAAGTCTGACAAAAAGAGAGACAGAAGAAAAAGTGATGGAAAAGACTGGTAAGAAATGAATCAGTCTTTTAAGTTTTGTGCACTCAATACAACAACTCTTCTTTTGAGATGGAGCAGCTGTTTGATACAATTAATTTATTTCTAGATTTCCTTTCTCAGGTGGCATGGGTTATCAAATTTTCCTAGGTTCATTTATCTTTAGTGCTGAGATGTGTTCAGACACATTTCAGACAAAGGATCACAGCCAAGTTTCAATAAATAGAAGAGTAATTTATCAACTGAACCACCCTGAGTGTCTTGAGTCAATGTCACAGAATTGCAGTATGTAGTTTGTTGACAAACTGTTTTCTTTTAGCTCTGTGGGGAGAAGAGAGTCTCATGATGCAGTGCGGGCATGCATCTCAATGCCCTGCCCCGGAATGTCCTTGAGTGAGATACAAGGACACACTAACATCACGGTGGACCCAAAGGTAAATTATTTTATTGGCATCAGGACAGTTTTAGTTTAAATCATGAAATCACACAATCTGCACAAGGAAGGGAATTTTTAAATCCCAAATTACAAAAAGGAGGAGACAATAGATTCACTAATTATCATGACAATGGCAATCGGCGATGGTAGGACTGTGTTGCTTCAGGTGTTATCCCTGCATACATTCACATTATGAAGTAATCTGCAAATATCTGCCTGCGAATCTGTCCCTGTCCACACTAAAATGTTTCTGGGTGACTTAACATTGAACTCTGAGCTAAATCATACCATCCCTTAGTCATTGCTTCTTTTATCACCAACTTTGAGGTCATGAAATATATATTTGTGTTTGCAACGTACCTCTGTCAAGTCTGGAATTTAGTAGATTGTGAAGTGTTGTAAAAAAAAAAAAGTGTTTCTGACACTTAAAAGAATATAATTTGAATAGTTGGATACAGAAATTAATCAAAAGGAGTCAGCTGAGGTGGTTCGGGCATCTGGTTAGGATGTCTCCTGGTCGCCTACCTTTGGTAGTTCGGGCATCTGGTTAGGATGTCTCCTGGTCGCCTACCTTTGGAAGTTTTCCGGGCACGTCCTAATGGGAGGAGGCCCCGGGGCAGACCCAGGACTCTTACTGGAGGGATTATATATCGCTTCTGGCCTGGGAAAGCCTCGGGATCCCCCAGGAGAAGCTGGATAGTGTCGCTGGGGAGAGGGATGTCTGGATATCTCTCCCGGACCTGTTGCCTTCACCACCTGACCTTGAATAAGCGGACAAAAATGAATGCATGGAGATACAGAAATTGTACATTGAGAACTCGCAACATTATCATTATCTGGCTAATATTAAAAAGGTCATCCTAGCTGCCAAACAAGCTTTGACCAGTCAGGGCACTGACAAAGATCTGAGGGTGTTCTAGAGTGCCTTGTACCATGATGTTAGTAACATATATTATCTACTATGTATATGTAAGAAAAAAATAAAGATAAAATAGGTTAAAATATATATATATAAACCTATATATATATATATATATACATAAATATTGAGTGAGTATAAACAGTGATATATTTCTATATGGTGCAAATTGGTGCATGGTGCAAGGATGGATAGTAAATATAAATATAAATACAGAGTTCACAGTATGGTAGGATGGATTATTCAGGAGATGTACAGATATACAGATATACTGAAGTCCGGTTTTAGCTGTTTAACACGGAGACAGCCTGAGGGAAGAAGCTGTTCCTGTGTCTTGTTGTTTAGGCGTACAGAGTTCTGTAGCGCCTTGCAGAAGGGAGGAGTTTAAACAGTTTGTGTCCAGGGTGTGATGGATTAGTTTAGATAATTATTCAAGTTCAAACCCTGTAATAACTGCGTGCCTTTATGTGCCCATAAAGTACTGCATGACAAAGACCTTTCCAAAGCCCTAAGTTTGTTCAAGCATCTATCAGAAATCATTCACAAGAGAGGATGTTAACTGCATGACGTCAGTGAACAGAACACAGGAAGAAAAAGAGCTGGGAGGCAAAAAAAAATCATGTTTTGGTCATTGTGATTTTCATTATGATGGTTGGGTGTTCATTGTCAGCAAGAGCTCTACAGGGACTAGTATTTACATTGTTAAAAGCAAGAACCAATCAGCTGCACCATTGCAATGCACAATAATGAAATATTATGATTAGGGCTGGGACTTTAGCGCGTTAATTTCGATTAATTAACTACACACATATTAGCGCGTTAAAAAAAATAACGCATTTTAATCGCACACTATAATTTATTTATTTTTTTTTAAATACAGACGGATGGAAGCCTCGACAAGAGCGTGGTTGTGTGCAGATTATGCAACAAGGAATTCGCGTATCACCGCAGCGTATCAAGCCTCAAATATCACCTCAACGCTAAACATGTAGCAGCTACCGTGGAAGCTAACGGGGGCCCATGGGTGTTTTCATGCATGCTACATTCAGATTTCAAATAGGGATATGTTCTGTGTTTGTTGAAATATTGTTGAAAATGTTAATTTTCTAAAGGATAAAGTATATGCGATTAAAATGCGATTAATTTCGATTAATTAATTTCAAAGCCTGTAGTTAACACGATTAAAAATTTTAAATCGAGTCACAGCCCTAATTATGATGTTAACCTGTTTTCATGTACTTTTGCAAAAATGCATAGATGCCGATGATGAACCGAAGAGCTGATGGTGAAAATGGATCCTCAGCGAAGAGTCCCACCCAGGATGCAGTAATAGGTCAGATTTTCTTTTATTCTTTGCTGTGTTACAGCTACCACAAAAACATATGGATTCCTCCTGAACATCACAGTACCTACAAAATGAAGAATCAGTTGGCTCAGGATCAATGTCAGCTGTGCCTTTTTAAGCATTATGGTTTTATCTGTGCTTACCATTTTACAGTTCGCAGACAGAAGTGAAGACCAAATATGACAGATATGTGTAAGTCTTGAACATGTTGAACATGCAATAAGCAATCAAACAAACATGCAAGATGCAGAGTTTTGTCAGTGTGTGCTTTTTCTCCATCATATTTATGTTTATTTAATTTGTTCAACCTCTGTATCTTTTTACCGTGGTATGTGGCAGTTTGCATCAGGTTAAAAAAGAAATCATTTCATGAGAAGCCTATGTCATGTGTGAAATGCTGTATAGAGGATATTGAATGTAGGCTTGACCCCTCATCTTCACACATTAGTGCACTGAAAATCTTGCATGGAAAGGCTCACTCAGTTATATTAAAACAGTTCACTCATCTGGGGTTCCAAGCTCCCCCCGGCCATGCTTAGTGTTGTGATCCATGGTGAAGTCGTGAAGTTTGGACCTAAAGGCGGACCAGCCTGAGACAGAACTAAGGAGAACCAAAAGTCTTTATTGACCTCACAGAATGAAAGCGCTGCTTTGCATAAAACTGCAATGAACTAAAAAAATACTCTAAATGAACTAAATCCAAAAATCAGAACAAGAAGGCACAAAGACAGAGCGAGACTGAAAACCAAGGATGAAATCAACAACAAATTGGCAACTGACAAGAACAACTCAGGAGACTAAATAGTGACAGGACATAATTAACTAATTGGAAACACATGTTCAGACAGGGAAAACTAAAAGAGGAGTGATAGGAAACTGACTTTAAAAAAAAAAGCAGGAAACGGGAAAGTAAACAAAACTCTGAATAGAACACACACAGTAAATAACTAAACAGAACAGAATACAAACCAGAATAACACTGCACTGAGGACAAATACTGGTGAACCTGGGAAGCTAGAATAGACTAATACAAACATGAAATAATTTAAATCCAAACAAATAACTGCAAAATACTAAGAACACTAACAAGAAATCCTAATCAAATAAAAAGTAGAAAAATAATATCCGTCCATTCATTTTCTATACCTACTTTATTCCAATTCAGGCATGGAAAAACCCAGACTAGGAAACCCAAAGTCACAAAATATCACCGAACAGCTTAGTACGAGTAGTGTATAATGATAATAAATTTAGTTCTGTCAGAACCACTCTCGTCAAACGAGACGAGAACAGAGATGAATTTCAGAAGCTTATTCTGAATGCATACAATTATGTTTGGCGGTATGGCTCTGTTCGGAGGAAGTTCCCGACTTTTCCATGAGCTCCATGGAAGCCAAGACAGGGAACAGCAGCATCCTCAGGTGGAGTGCCTTCCATTTGCTGTAAAGGCAACAAACCCCCTAGAACAGAGCAAGCAACAATGAACAACAGTATGACATTGTTTGGCAATGAGAAGTCGGTGGAGCAGGGGAGGTGGTGGGTGCAAGCAGAGAGCAAAAAAAAGCAGTGACAGCAAACCAAGTTTAAATGAAGTGCCCCAAATGCCAGCATCCAATTGCGAGCAGCAGCTGATTACCCATTGAGCGCAGCTGGCCATAAGGGTTGGGTCGGCGTCAGCCAATAGGTAAAGGGCGCGTTGACTACGTGGTCTGCCGGAACTAACGCGATGCTCCATTTGCTTTTTGTGGCCTACTGCTGCAGCCCAAGCCAGTTCTCTCCCAACATAGTTTTGTTGCTATATTATGATACTCTTAAGGTGGAGTGACTGAGAGCTGCTGGGCCCTGGAAGCTAAACCCTAATTTCTAAAAAACAACTTTTTTGTTGAGTAGCGCAACTGCAGTAAACTAACACAGTTTGTGTTACAGGTAATGACAAGGAGTAGTTAGACTGCCACATAAGGTGCATTTTGCCTATACTTAGACCCCAATACATTATCACTGCAGTTTCTTCCAGTAGAATGCAAAATCTTTCAAATAACCGCTAAAGTTTTATGCTATCATAAATGTTATGAACAGTAATAAGACCCCTGAACTCAAAAGTCAGTAAAGTTAAAGCTGAAACATTCTTTGCAATACTTTAACCAACTGTAGTATATCGCTTGGATAAAGTTTCACTAGGAACAAAAAAGAAGACAGAAACAATAAGCAAACAATTTTGGACTGATTGGCTTGTTTGGGCTATGGCTCTTAACCATCTGGTTTTTAAAACCTAACCTTACACAAATAGTTTGTAATGCATAAAACAGTGACAAAACAGCTAGTGAGAGCACAAGGAAACATCAAATGAATGCAAAAAATGACATATTAAAGTAAAGTTACTTAGAAGCACTGGTAGTCAAGAAAGAACTCAATCTGGAATCTCCCACTCAGCAGTCAGGTGTGTAGCTCCAACCTCCACATGTGGACGTTTGTGTTTGTTAAATGCCAAGCAGCTATCGATTTGTTATAATTTGACAACATGTTGTTTTGTTACCACAGAATAACAAACTGTCTTGTACAGTTTTTACCTGTTCTTGTTTTTCTTTTCTTTTTTTAAACTTTTTTTGTGTATTTTCTTTTATTTGTCACTAGAGGGTTTACATAAATAGGAAATATTAGGAGAAAGAAAGGAGTGTAGAAAAATAATATTATTTTCTGTCACAAAAATGACATATCACAACATGGAACATATATAGAACTACATAAACTATCTTGGTCAGATTAAGAGTGGGAACTTTTGTTGTACCTAGCCAAAAAAGTATGTGTGTTGCTACCTTTTGACTTCATCAGATGTATTAGGCTCAAGACGGGCTCTCCTTGCCTGTCTCAGTGCTAATTAACCTTTCGAAAATTAATTTGTGCTTATCAGGCTGGGTCACAAAAATTGGACCAGTCGGTATTCAGAATATGTTAAAGAGGATAAGTTCCATTAGTTGTAGTTGGTTTTGCTTTATGGTCAATGGCATTTTGGTACAAATGTTTTTCTCTCACTTACCATCCTACAATTTTTAAACTTTTAAACACAAGGTTTAAACATTTTAATCATAAGGTGTTATGATGTCATATCTCTGGCCAGCTGAAACCAAAGGAGGCTGTCCTGAGATAGGCCAGAGACAGAGTGAGTGTGTAAAAATAAACAGGTAATAAAACATTATTTGGTTCCTTTTTCATTGTGGCCTCTTATGAAAGTGAAAATAGCAGCTTATTAAATTTTTTCACACGTTCGGGTAGACGACTCGTGACAGACCCTGCTGAAATTTCACTGGTTAGGGTGACACCATCTGCAAGGTGCTGCAAATATCAAGTATGTTTGATACGTACGGATGCCTGCCCTCAGGGGTTAATCACCTTATTAAAATTTCAGCACTGCACCACCCAAGCACAATCATCCAAGCCACTATAGAGAGAATTAACTTTGCCTTGAGCTGTGGGCTGAATTATACCATCCAGAGATGGCTAAAAGAGGTCAGGTCTGATATGAAGTTGACTAAGCGCTCTTCAGCTCAGTGCATAAATAAAGTGAAATGGACCAAAGAAGGCACATTGTAAAAAAAAAAAAGGGCATTCGTACATACGTCATAGTTTTACTCCTTTAAACCGTGGAACTGTAGCTCTCTTTATGCATTTTAAGTCAACAGTGTTCAGTTCTATTTAGTTAGTTATTATCAAATCCTGTCAAAGCCATCGGAACGTTTTCAACTTGTGAATGTTCTTTCTCACTGTAAAGCTGTAGAGCAATGGAATCCAAATTGTTTAGAAATGTCCTTGTAACCCTTCCAGATTGACGGGCAGCAACAATTGCTTCTATAAGACCATTGCTGATGTCCTCCTTGGCATTGTGATAACGCACCTTAATGTTCCAAATCAGCAAACTGCCAAAACTACTGGTTTTGTAGAGGTGCTCACACTTTCTGATGATCAATTATTAAAGTTCACTGGATATACCGCACCTGCCTGCTACTCAGGCTTTTAATATCTATGGAAACAGCAAGGGTGGACTTATTTTTTCACACACAGCTGCTGCATTTTGACTTAGTTTTTGCGATTTATTGACATGGCGTAATATTTCATAAGTTGTTCTTACCACACTTTTACCTTACTTTAAGACCTGGTATTGACCAAACCATTTTCATTTTGTCCTGATACATGAAACCTTACAACAAAAAGAGAATGTTTTCTGTTTTGTTTTTGTTTTACACATAACTGTACATGGCATAATTTTTTTATTATTATTTAGAGAAAGGTGATATATGTTGTTTCAAATGGTTAAGTATGTAACCTGATGAGTGTTCAACCAGTGTACTATCCCTCTCTTGTTGCTCTCTTAGCTTTTTTGGCCCTCTCTACTGACCTAAATAATTTTTTTCTTGCATCCTTTAAACATGTATATAGAAAATATGTCTGACTTAGTCATTATTACATGCCCGAAGATTTAGCTTGTGCTTTCAAATGCGACCTTATAACAAAACAAAAGGTTCCTTTTGCCCACATTCATTTGATAAAAGCAAATTTCCAGTCAAGGGCTGTGGACACAGCCAGCCCTGACTGGTGACTATATTGTTAACTGTTAGGTTGTGCACATTGATTCCTTAAATCTCTCTGCAACAAGCTATAAAGTGAACAAATTCTGCCTTTCAAGGGAAGACTGTGTCACATTAGTAGCTGTTTGCTACTAAGGCTTAAGACCTCACCAATCAATTAATCTGTTCTATGTTTTCTCAAGTCGGTTACAGGACAAATGCTGTTTTGACCAAGTTAGTCATGACAATATTTTGCTTTGTTGTTTTTAAGCATGACTTCTGATATGACACGTTGTATAGTTCTGTTAATTAATTCTTTATATCATAATTTGAGTACTTTTGGTTTCTATCAAAATTGAAATACTGTAGAATAGAAAATACTTTATTCCAATTGTCATTTAGCTCAAATTGAATAATTATTTAATTAGATAAATAAATGTGTTAGCAGTCACTGTTAAAAAGCCTTATGACTGTGGGGCCAAAGGACTCCCTGACCTCTCAGTCCTCCTCTGTCCTGCCAGGATGCTGTGGAGAGGATGTTTATTGTTCACAATCATAGAATATAACTTCCTCCTCATCCACTGCTCCATCACAGTTCTGAGAGGGTCCAGCTACCTGCCTATCACAGAACTGGCCATTTTCACCAGTTTGTCCAGGCGCCTACAGTTTCTGTCTGTAGTGCAACTCCCCCAGCAGACAACAGAACAGTGCATTCTCAATGATAGTGTGATAAAACATGCACATCATGTCACTGCAGACATTGAAGGACCTCGGAAGAGACGGTATTTGTAGGACTGCACAGTCTCTATCTCCTCTTCCTCAATGCAGACTGACTGGCATGGTGTTTTACATCTCCTGAAATCCACCACCAGCTCCTTGGTCTTTGGAAATTTTGGGAAAAAATCTTTGGAAAAAATTGGAAATAAAAATCTGAAAATGTACTTGTAAGAACCCATAAGAAGTCTGCGAAAACTCATATGTGCTTGTCTTAATTAATACAGTGGAGCAGCTGTTGCCTCATCTCCAGAGGGATTAACCACAGGATTCTGCTACAGGCTGCTTCGAAAAACATAAGCCGCAGCCTCTGGAAATGCTTTTACTTTTTTGGACACTACTTTGAAAGCTTTGCTTGTTTTTTTTTGTTTTTTTTTATCAGATTACTTTAGTGTAATGAAAGATTTGTTTTGAAAGAGAGATGTTTATTTGATAAAAATATATCACATTTTCCATTATTACAGGTAATGCAAAGTAAACAAATTTAGATAGCACGAAGCTTCAGTGTATATCAACTGTGATCTGTTTCAGGCTTTGTTCAGTTTTGCAGCTTTATATGTTACAGTATAACTGTGTGTTTTTGACAGCTATGTTTGAAATATTACAAAAAGAATATACAAAGCAGTGTATTTAGAGTTCATCTCATACAGTATGCCATTATGTGCATTTCATATTCACTTTCTGGCCAATGCATGCAAGCAATCATACTCTCACCAACAACATCAACAACATCTGTTATCCAAAGCATTGGTTCAAGTGGGCTTGATTTGTATCAGTTAGGTATGTAGGTTGTATGCCTGTGCACTTTGGTGTAATTAGTAAATTACTGGATTGTACTGAACCTCTATTTTCTGAAATGCTTTTAACGAAAACAAACAAACAAACAAAAAAGTCAAAAGAAAATAACAAACTACAGTAATAAGCTTTTCTATCTCAGCTTTGACGGAGCTGGATCTGCGGCTCAGATTTTAAGTAAACACTAAGGATAATGAAGCAGGAATAACAAGGAAACATGAAGGAAATAATGATTTGGTATGGCAGAAAAGGTAGCTATTTACTGACAAAGGTACAGTCATTGCACAACGATGGCTTTTTACCGATTCACATTCTCAGTTATTATTTGTACTATGTAATGAGAAGTAATTGCAGCTTCACAGATTTTCCTCAAGAATTAGCTAAGGTAAAGGAAAATGCACCACTCGGTAACTACTGTTAATCAACATTAAGCATTCTAAATTTACTTTAGCACCACTTCACCAATGGTTGCCCTGTTATGTCATTCCTGTTGTGCTCCCTGTCTTTCCCGTTATCCTGAACCTCTTCAGCTGTTCTCCTTGTGCCGCAGGCTCCGGCTGCAAGATGCGAACGTTGGACAGTGGAATCGGGACCATACCTCTCCCAGAATCCTGTTCCTTCTTCTCCTCTATTCTGCACTTCCTCCCCAAATCTTCTTCAACCCCAGATCAGTCCCTCAGTCCTCCCAGTGTCCCTACTTCCTCCAGTGAGGATGTGTCTCCTTCCCCATTACCCCGGTGGAGGATACCCTCCGGCTTTAAGGACAACAGCCACGCCAGGGTGCCAAACTCTCTGTCTGACTCCTCCATGACCCATATCCCATCAGTGCCTTTTCCCACTGTGGCCTTCCTCCAGCCCATCCAACCCCCATCTGAACCCATTATGACCTCTGCCAGTAGGTGTGATACGCAGAGCAGGCTACCCAGACCACCTCAAGGTACAGTAAAGTGACAGTTCTGGGATGCAACAGTTTGGATCTTATTTTTTTGGGGGGGGTTACTCTCTCAAAAGCAAACATTTTGGTTTTATTTACCAAAATTGGCTGATTATTTTCAGGCTTTTGAATACCTAGCCCACAAGAACAGATTTTGGACATTCACAGGTTTTTGCAGTGGGAACACTTTCCTGTTGGCTGTTCTATATATGGAGGTACCTGTGATCTAATGGAATGTCACAGAAAGCTTGCTAACGATTCTGAAATAGTTGGTATCTTGAATTTGATTTGATCACCCGTCAGTTCAGTTTACCATGCATAGACAGAGAAAACCTAGATGCTTAAAAAAAAAGAGTAACCTGCCTTTAACAGATGAAATACAGTGATGAACATGGTCCATTTCAACTGCTGGAGTGGTTAACCACACCCAACCGTACATATCTCAATAAGCATGCCTTTCATCCACACCATCAAAGTAAGAAAATTAAGCACCATGCACCCTCTAACGTTTGGTGGGAATGCAAAGGTTTCTAATAACAAATATTTATGTTCAAGGACATATGACTAATAATAATCCAGTGCCAGTTTCTTTAGATGTTGGAAAGCCGAAAGCTAGTTGCTCAAGCACTGAAAACTGCCAACACAGTATGATTGCATAGAAGACATTTTGGTTAGATTAGTTAAGAATTTAGCTGTTACTATAATGATTTTTCAACAAAGGAAAGGAGGAAATTTAACTTCAATTTAATTCAATCAGAAGTTTCTGGTTCATTTGTTCACATCTGATTTAAAATCTTAAGATTGCTGTCATGGCTATTGAAATAGCATCGTAATAACACCTTAACCCGTTTGTGTGTCATTATAACTGTGTGAAAGGTACATGGGAAAAGCTTAAATTATGTTGAAATTACATGCAAAATGTCTCAAAAGTTATTAATGGCAATTCAATGATGAGACAAGGTGGAATTGTAGAGTTCTACAATGTCATCTGAGTTTAAAATAAAATGCAGTTGCTCACATTCTGCTCTCAGAAGCTGGAGCACTAAAACTATTACAAATTCAGCTGCATCAGTAGTTCTAAATGACATGATGGGAATATTCTGTCAAATCAAAATCATCTATGACTTGGTGTTTTTGCAAGTGGCCTTATGTGTATAGCCACAATTAGATTTGACTGTAGGTAGGTCTAGGTTGTATACCTGCACTTCAAAAATATCTACACCGTCAAGAGATCCAAGTAATGAGCAGAAATTAATTAGGTTATACAGTACAAATGTGTGAATCCTAGTTTTGTTTAATCTTTCTATCTAAGGCAGTATGTATGTTCTACTTTTAAAACAACAATGAAGAAAGCTTTCTAGCTCTACTCCCACACTATATTTACCATTAGTGTATGTATCAAAATCAAATGGAAATTGGTCTCATTACAACTAACAGAGCCTTTATCACTGTACTTATAGGAAGAAGCATTGTAGACATGGCCTGCTCAGTATGCTAATCACACAGCATGTGTCACTTCTAATGAACACTGAAATACTGAGGTCCTTGATTTCAGGCAGAAGCAGACATTTGTAGCTGCTGACTACTGATTTTGTCTGCTCAGATGACTATAGTTGGAATCAAGCTGAGTGAGCTAATGTGACAAAACCACAAGTACTATCTGCAGAGATTTATCAGTGTTCCTGGCTGACTTTTATTTAAGAAGAGGACATTTTTTATCAGCATACTATTAAAAAAAAATTGAGGATTTAATAATCTAGGGTACTTCATATCAATAAAGTATTCCAAAAATTGGGATATATCTTTGTACACTAGTGACAACCCTGTAAACTAATACTTGTGATATTTAGGCACTCAAACAGTACTGCATTATAGAAGGCATTTTTGGGTGAAAATCAATGCATTATTATTTGCCACATCCACAGATGCAAGTTAAAACTCTGCCACATGTATGCTACAGCCTTTTTTAGGGAAACGCTTACATAAGATGGACTGATGCAAACTGGAAAATCACAATATGATTGTTTTAATTTTGGGTGTTTTATTTAAGCAACCTAAATTCCTTATATGAAAAATTAAAACCTGTCCTCATTTGCATTGTCTTCTTTGATTAGGTGGCTGCATACAGAACGATAAGCTTGCCATCTTCCAGGATATTAGCTGCAACTCCTGTAGTGAATTGGATCTCCAACTATTTTAAATTCAGAATCATTATTTTGCTCTCTTGTCGTCACAGATTTTTTTTCAAACTCCACATCACATCACAGTTCACTTTTAGGCAGAAGATAGAAGCTAACTCCAGGAAGAAAAACTCTGAAAGTAGTTTCATTCTTTATTTGTTGTAGGTGGAATGGAACCAAAGAAGTTGACTCATATCAAATCAAAAACACGAGCCACTCCAAGCCAACAGAATGAACAGACGAGGCTTCAGCTTGCCAATTGTAAGACACCCAGGAGCACATAAATTTAAGTCTCTCAACTGTGAAAGTTTTGTTGTATGCACTTTCCTCAACAGTTTGTTTTTTTGCCCTTTCACATTCTTTAAGGAAAATCTCTTAGGTGTTGGCCCAGAACAGTGCATATTCCTAATTCCAACCTAAATGAATTCACAAATTGAAAAGTGATGTTGAACCAATGAAACATATTTGTTCATATGAACATATAATGAATGAGAATACAACATAATACTTATATCGCAAGCACATGACATGAAGAAATCTACATCTTGAGGGTTCTTGTGGATTTCAAGGAAAAAAAAACAGGATTACACATTGTATTCATTATTATTTTTATTATTATTATTATTATCATTTTGCACACTCGAAAGTAACATTTAGATTTAGTTATATGTTATTGTAATTTTTCAATTTGTTTTCTGCTATTTTAATCCTTAAAGGTGGGGTAGGGGATCTTTTTCTGGAACATTTTTTTACATATTGCTTGAAATACTCTTCACACCCCCATTGCAACCAATTAATTAAACGTTTTGACATTAATATGAAAAGTTTTAGTGGCCTCTAGAACGTACAATCTAGGAAAAACAGTATCCAATCATTGTCCTCCTCCCTCCCCCTCCTTCCCCCTGTGCGCGTACCCTGCTCCCTGAACGAATTACGCGTCCAGAAGCTTGGCAGGAAGCTAAACTAGAGCCAGCTTGGCTAGCACCTAGCATTATTAAACGTATAGTTATCATATACTAAATACTAAATACTAAATACGGCAGCGATCGATGCTTGCTGTCAGAACAGCGCTCGTGCACCTTCGTGCTCGTGCGCGTTCATGTACTCTAGAGGAGTGCCTTCGGGGGGAAAGTGAAGAAAAGGGTTGGGACTTTTTACCTGTGTATTTTCAAAATGCAGCTTCGCTGGACTCATAATCCAGGATCTCCTACCCTACCTTTAAGATAGATAAAAAAAATCTTTTTCTAAGAAACTGGCCAGATGTCTTCAAACAATGGGGCAAAAAAAGTACTTCTTCCTTCAATAAAACGTATTCCTTATTCCTTAAAACAATTACATATCCATTTCCAGTGAGCAGAAAGCAAATCTAATGGTACAAACTAAACACTTGTCCAACACAAATTTCCAAAACATCATTTACACAGGACATTAATGCTGGAATTTGAGGAAGGATGTGTATGTGTGTAGCTTGATTTGTGAAGTAGTTTCCGATATATGATGGTGGGTTTAAAAAACTAGACACAGGACACATCTGAGCAAGAACAAAATCCACATTCAAATTTTACAAACAATTTTTTTTTTTTTTTTTTTTTTTGTTTACTGTCCAAATATCTTGAGCCATTCCTCATTTCTTCATATTTTAAATGATCATAAGCAATAGTTTTCCAGGCTTTTTTGAAGGTAAAATGAATTAACTGAGTAAGATTAATTCATTGATTATTGAATTAAAGGAGAACTCCGGGGCATTTGAAGTGCATTTCCATTGCTAGAGGTTGTCAAATACTGATAGTAGGACACAGACAGGTGCAAATCGGCGCTCCCTGTGTGGAGATCGCGCTGTTCGCTCAGCCTGTCATGCGAGGCTAATACGTGGTGGCTAAGGGGGAAGTGTTAACCCTTCCACGTAAAACAACAACTTGCACACTGCAGAAACGTCACACCACTTTATAACCCATCCGACAATAAAGTCACAAGCCTTACCATCAAAACCATATGCGGTTCTCACATCACTGGCATGGGGACGTTACAAAACAACTTTATAAACAGCATGTAACTCACCGGTTGGTTGTACGCTCGCGCATGTGAAAGCCCAAAAGAGTCAATGGACAATAATCCCATATACAAAACAATTATATTCTCTAGAAAAACTGCGTTCAAGTATTTAAAACATTACAACAATATTACTGGGCATGTATTGTTGTAATGTTTTAAATACTTGAACGCAGTTTTTCTAGAGAAGATAATTGTTTTGTATATGGGATTGTCGTCCATTGACTCTTTTGGGCTTTCACATGCGCGAGCGTACAACCAACCGGTAAGTTACATGCTGTTTATAAAGTTGTTTTGTAACGTCCCCATGCCAGTAATGTGAGAACCATGCATATGGTTTTGATGGTAAGGCTTGTGACTTTATTGTCGGATGGTTTATAAAGTGGTGTGACGTTTCTGCAGCGTGCAAGTTGTTGTTTTACGTGGAAGGGTTAGCGCTTGCCCCTTAGCCACCACGTATTAGCCTCGCATGACAGGCTGAGCGAACAGCGCGATCTCCACACAGGGAGCGCAGATTTGCACCTGTCTGTGTCCTACTATCAGTATTTGACAACCTCTAGCAATGGAAATGCGCTTCAAATGCCCCGGAGTTCTCCTTTAACCCTAACAAAGTTTTGGGCATTCTTTTGGGCATTAGCTGCTTTTTCACTCGTTTCCATTCAATCATTGCTTTTGACATTTTCAGATGAAAGTGTTTTTTGTCTGTTGAGCCACTTAACAGTGACCTAACTCATTCAAGCTTTAAAAAAAAAAGCACCTAACTCCTGGGATGAACCCGTGTTGTGTCTACACATAACAGACAGCCACACCAGAAAGGGTGGCTGTAAAGAATGCATTCTTTGGGGAAGGAACAGGCAGGAGAGATTGAGGTATGCCGAACAACACAAGTACTGGACAGAAAATCAGTGGCCATCCCAAAGCCTGAAACTGAACAGCACTGAAGCAGTGTGGGATCATCTTGACAATGAAACGAAAACAAGAGGCAGCCAACATCCAAAGAAGAGATTTGGAATGCCTTTCAAGAAGTCTGGGGAACTATTCCTAAAGACTTCTTAAAGAAAAGCTTGTCTGTGAGTGTTCAGGCTGTGTTTAAGACAAAAGTGCTCGTACCAAATATTGACCTTTAATCTTGTTAGAAATGTACAAATGCTTTTGCCTTACATACTATATTTCCATTTGTGTTTGAACATTTTCCAAAAAGCCATTGCACCTGTTTATTGACTTCTTCTTCTCATATATAAAGACATTAGGGATAGCTCAAGACTTCTGCACTGTTCTGTACACCAACATACTTTAGATGGTCAATACTTTTTATAGCCTTTTTACAGTATTCAAGCAGTTTATGTTAGACTGCTGACTTATGAGATGTAACGTAGCATCATAAAGACAAGTATTTTCCAGCCACATCATCTTGTAATGCAAGCAAATTAGAAAATGCCCTCCCATTTGCATTTAAATTAGAATCCCATGAAGACCTGACTGATGAGGGTTTTTTTTTTTTTTTCAAAGAAACGGTGCTGTGAAATAAATACAATTACTTTCAATCAAGGTCTTGGTCTTAGCTTTGGTAGGGACACTCCCCTCCCACACACAGGGAAAAAATAAATAAATATTCACTGAATTATGCTGAACAGAAAATACTTGATCAATTGAAGCCTTGACAGTCCAGCTGCTGCTTCCACAACCTGCACTACATCTGTACTGGATCTCTGAGTTTCCTGAATGATTGATAAATAATGCATCAATGAATAAAATGTAGACCTTATATGATGACTATATGCATTACACTTTTCAAACTTATTAGAAAAAATGTTTGAATATTACAGTAGGCTTTATTTAAGCTTAAGGCTTTATGGAATCAACTTTGTTTATAATTAAAAAAATATAGAGAAAAAAACATCTCCTGATAAAGAAAAATGCTAATGTAAAATAAAACTAGCCTCCTAGCCTACATAACATTCACCATAACACCTTAATAACACTTTTCCATAGTAGAATAAGGGTTTACGTACGCCTAGAAGGCTAGCATAGTGTGGGTAGTTAACTACTACTTACTCTCTGGGTGGTGAAATAACTTTTGATATCTCTTTTCTTTTTCGGTGACATTTTCTATTTACAAACCAGAAACACGGGCAAAAATGAGACCAAACTAAATATTAATGTCATGTTTACTTTCATGATTTTGTGGCATCAAGCCAGTCTGCAACAGCCAATCTGATATTTTACAATCCAGCATTTTACAGCAACTCTGCCACACTTCGTCGGGAGCGGTGACGAGAGGGCTGACCTTCAGCCAATCAAGTGGCAGCATATATAACCTTGTTGCAACGCAGGTTACACTGAACATTGCAACGAGAGGGCACGTCGGAAAAATAGCTCTCTACAAATGCTTTTTACTACGAATGAGTTTGTGAAAAATATTTTATATTTTATGCATTATGTAAAAGAAATGTTATATTAGAATATTATCAAAAATGCTGGTAGGGACAGCTCTGTCTTCTCCAAACTTTGGTTGTGACTTGTCCCTATGGTCCCTATGCAAACTTACGCCCTTGCTTTCAATATTCTTTAAACAAAGGAAAACCAGTCTTTAAGATGTTTAGTGACATACGTTATCACTTTTAGATATCACAGGGCAATATGTGCTGCTTCTGTTTAAACATTGTTTCAGTTTGAATGTTGTTGGTGTGGTGCAGTGCTGCAGCATCTCATATTGCTCTGCATCTTCGATTTCAGAGAACCTGAAGCTGAATGAGTCCACCTTCAGCAGGGTATGAAGAATCGGCTGGCCTTATCGCTCAACCACATATGGAAGATCCGTAAAACCCAACACTTTGAATACTGTGTCTGTGTATCAAGATGAAACATCCAGAACTGGACAACAACATTGTATGCCTCCACCTGTGCTCAGTGTAGTGCTAAGATACAGAAACACCTTTCACGTGTCGTGACAAGTCCTCTGGCCACCATTTTGGAGGTCTGCACCTCTTAGCGTTAGAATTAATCTCTAAATATACACGTCTCCTGTGTCCTAGGACATCCACACACAGTTCATTTCTCAAGCAACTGTTTTGCAGAGCGTTAATGTGTTGGCTTTCTCTATTGATCATGCTAATGTAGCACCATGTGAGCTTCCTGTAATCTAAACATATCAGAGTTGCACATAAGCTTAAGCATTGGGGTGATGGTAGCCATGCACTTAAGCTACAATAAATGATGAGAATCAGCTTATGATCAAAGCTGCAACACAGATCTTTTCACAAAATTAAGTTTATGTTGTTTATCTAAAAGGAGGTACTGTTTTATGGATGTAATATCACCTGCAAATTATGTTTGCACATATCATCCAATCTAAACTTTTATCAATCAATTGATGAAACATTTATACTGAACAAATATGTACACCATAATATTCCTACATTGAAGAAATCCCCTGGTAACTTGGACATAACATAAATCAAAACAATATATCAAGAATATGGGGGGAAAAATAGTCTTGGTTAAAAAAGTTATGGTCAAGATCAAGCTTATATAGCACATGTATAATCAACAAAAATTGGATAAGGTAATTCACAGTCAAAACATTTAAAAAAAAAGAAAAGAAAAGAAGAGCAGTGGATCAGTCTTAGTTTAGTGGGCAAGTTTCTGATTGCAACACTGACTTGAAACAAGACAACGGGCAACATACTCTTCTCTGTAAACTTGTATTTTTTAAATAAAACCATTTAACACTTCACTGCAGTATAGAAATAGATAACATCTACAGCAGTGGAACAAAAAGTTGCTACATAAACAGGAAACAGTGTTGTTTTTAACAGCTGATGTCTGTCTGAGTGACAAGCTAAACGTGGTTATACTAATATTCCGTAGAAACTGTTGAGGATTTGATCTACCATTCCCATGTAGCCTCCACACACAGAAAAAACTATATATCTAATTTTATAGCTTGGTCAAAGCTGCAATCTTTGATTTTGGTCTACTTTCACATCCAGACAAAGCAAAATATTATTTTTGATAACTTACTTTGTTAAGTAGAGTATGAATTTCCCTTGTAACTATGTCTTTCACTTTTAAGTTGTTCAACTATATGAAACAGCCCATGGCAATACAGACTGTCAAATTAAACAAAGGTAGAAAAACAAAAAGCTTACATTATCATATCAGTTACAGAGTTAGATGTGAATTGCAGTCCTGTGTGAAACTAATAAACATTAAAATAATGAAGTGCAACCAGATCACAAGAGTAATGGCACTAGCTGTGGTCACTACTGAATATCAGTTTTAATAATCAATCAACTTTACTGAAATCGTTCAGAGACGAGGGGTTTGAACTGCATCCATTTCCATTTTCCTGCTACATTCGAACATGTAAATAAATTCTTACTAGTACTTCTTTCTTAGATTTGATTCTAATGTAGATTCAGTGAAGATCAAAGCAAGTCGATGATATATATCTGAGCAAAACATTAGATTGAACCTTATAATCTCAAGACAACAAATCAGAATTTTATCCCAAATTAAACTATGTACAGCACTTACTTATGTCATTCATAAAATCTACCAGACTGAGTAATGTGACTTTTTAATGTGTGCACTACCTAGTTTAAAACTATTCTTTTTTAAATATTGTCACAGTGTTAATATCTACTTGCATGCAACCACCCTTGGGCTTATAATAACCACAGAAATGCATCATATGAATCTGATGTCCATCATATAGGGGTTTTATTGCAACAAGTGAAAAAGTCTGTTCTATTTATCTTACTGTTAAATCTTTGTTAAATGTTTCAAATCTATTGCACATAATCTGTCACTGCTTTGTGTGCTTCATTTTTCAAACATATCTCATTTTGAAATGATGTTTTTCATATGAGAAATGCAACTTGCATTTTGTACATGCTTCCACAGTAATGACATCAAGACAAAGCGGTGAGTATTACATGTAACCTTCTTTGAAAAGACACCTAGTAGGCACACAGTGGACATTGTTTTACAAGCTCAGGGAAAATATAATTTATTGTCTCTGATCGATGCTGTGGATTTAATTGGAAAAACTAACTTTATTCATCATCACTTCATTAAAAGCAGTTAATATCCTAGATGTCATTGCAATGGTTTCAGTTTAGAGTAGCCTACCTGAATTCATTTTGTTCCTCCTGTCAGTTCTTGTTGATCATTAGCTATAACAGGTCTCACCATAGTCACTCAGTTACTTAATTTTGTATGCTGTGTTATTCATATTACTGTTTAAGGTGTTATGAATGCCATCCAACATATTAAACGGTTCCAGCTACTTTGCAGTGTTTTCTCCTTACACCTTTGTGTGCTCCCTGCTTTTCATGTAGATATTTGCCATATTGCCAAACACTGCTCCAAACTAATTTAATATACAAAAAAAATGCAACTATCTTATCATAGCTATATTCTTTTAAAATACACCAGAGACAATTTACACTTACTCATGATGTAACACTATGACAAACTCTAATATTGCACAATTTCATTAGTCATCTTACCGTATTTACCTCTTAATTTCATTCATTCATTCTTCTTTTCATTGACTCGTTTGCTACACGTATATGTATACGGTAATATTTGTAAAATTGCAGCTGTGTTTACACAAATAGCAACACATATGAGTCATAAATGAACTATGTAGCATACACAGGTGAGGCGAGGATCAGGGAACAGATTGGCTGAATGATACGGGTAGATGGAGCATGGAGTCTGTGTTTTTAAAAAGGCTCATATAATGAAGAGCACCACTCTCACAAGAGTGTTGTATTTTTCTAATATTTACGGTAATCTAATGTCCTCTATTTGTACTTGGCACAGATGAGTGTAATTTAACATTTATTGCACATATTGTCTCTCACTATTACAGGATTTCTCCTTCTAAATGTTTCTCTGTTTTCAGAATCCAATAATTCCAGTGATGTGCTCATGTGACTGTCACCTTAGTAGTACAAACTCAGAATAGTTTATGACTGATATTCTTTGTTTCATGTCAAAGAAAGAAAAATAAACTATTTCAGTACTGATACTACAATGTGGTGTGTTTTGTTGGACTGATCTTCTTTTATTGTAGAAAGAGTAAGACAGCTGCTATGGTGATTTCTTGCCAACAGTGGAGACAAGATCTCTCAGTTTGTGAGTTCACGTCATGCCCTTGTGCTTGCCAATTAGTAAGATTGAAGGTGTAAACATGCAAACATGACTACTTCAACCCAAAATCATCTTTGATGACAAGTGCTTTTCAGATGAAAATAGAATAGACTAGAAGCTGTTGGCTGAATACCAGCCAAGTACCACATATACTTGCCTCAATTGGTACACTGGAGAAAAATGAGCTGAGATTTAACAGGATGTTCTCCACTGAATTATCTATAGTTTACTCTCACTGATAGGGAATTAACATGAGAACAAGCCCTAAATTGGCACTCACTGGTACTCATGTATTGGCCAATGGAACTAAACTTTATAAATACAAAGCTAATGCTGCTAATTGATGCTACCGACCCAGAGTGGTTAACCGAGGCCAAAAAGTCCTGATCATGAGAGATCACCAGCGGGTGGCAACTTCAGCTACTAGCCAATAACGAATATCCTGCCGCTGCACAGCATGAAAACAAATGTTAGGCATAACAGTGGCTAAAATGAGAAGGACTGTGGCTCAATACGTGGGTGAGGCGAGAATGTGATGGAAAATAACCCCAGAGAGGCCATGCAGCAACTACTCTTTGACAGAACAGTCTCTCAGGATTATAACACCAGGTAGACAGATCTGTGCACTGCCTGGACAAGAAAGCTTGTGACTTGACACCACACACATGAACAATTACTTGAATGCATGGAACTCTACAAAAGCATCAGGACAGTAAAAGTCATTCTAGAGAACAATCTAAAGCCAGTTGCACAAGTTACCATCAAGAGTGGCATGTACTAAGGAGACGCTCAGTCCCCGCTGCTTTTCTGTATAAGCCTGAACTCCTAGGCCAATCATTACGAAGAGTGGCTACACATACAACTTTTTAAATTGAGCAATAATCAATCACTTCCCCACATGGATGACATGAAGCTGTCTCCCAGGACTGAACAAAACACGATGATCCACCTTACCAGGATATGCTTCAACAACATTAGAACGTCATTCGGACTTGATAAATGCAGCCTAATCATATCAAAGAGAGGCAAGAAGATCACAATCGAAGGGGTTGAAGTATTGGATGGCAACATAGGAGAGGTTCAGGATAGCTACAAATACCTTAGGGTGCCACAGGTTAATTGCAACCAATGAATATACCTAAAAGAAGTCACCCAGAACCAAGTACCTCCAAAGAGTAAACATATCTTGAAGATTGAGCTGAATGGGAACAACAAAGTCAGCATCAACATGTAGGCACCTTCCTACTTGCCCCAAAGGGGCAGGTGAAAGCTTGTGATATCTCAGAGTAATCAGAGGACTTAGGGCTATGACCTCAACAGATTCCAGGAATAGTATCAGAGATCTGTGTCCAGAAGAGTGCAGGCCTAGGAACAGCCAAGATACTACATAGAACACTCAACCTCCTAGATTTTTTTTTCCATTGTTCACCACCCCAGGGCAATCTTTTGTGTGCTTTTTTTTTTAATATACCGAAGGGAGGGTACGGAGAAGCCAAATTGTTACAAATACTCCAGTTTTTCACACAGCATAGCTAGCTAATCATTCCTACTTTGTACCTGTTTCTGTTTTCAACAACTCTGGCATCGATGCCAATAAATTATGGTGGTGATCGAAACATCCTATGAGGAAGAAAGAGACATAGCAATGTGTAGTAAGGGTTTCAATTTGAAAAATATGTTCCATGATGATGATCAAGAACTTTAATAAGAGTACCGCTGTACCAGTAGATACAATATTATTTTATATTTAAAAATAAAATATTATTTTTCTGAATATTTTGGGTTTTTTCCATATCTTTCCAGACTTTTTTCCCCTTTACATGCTTTACAAGCAGTGTCTCTGCTTGTCATTTAACTCTCAACAAGAAGTCAAGAAATTATATTCACAAAAAAAAAACCTATCCCTTCAAAAGGTATGTATAAAATTTTATTAAGATACAATTATTTATATCAATTCGGCTGATACTAATTAAAATGCAATAAAGTTTGTTGCAAAGTGAAAAAAAGAAAAGAAAAAAATTGGCCAGGTTAAGTTTCCAAAATTTTGGGGGGAAAATATAAAATATTTTATATGCATATAACTAAAATTGGTTAATGTTGGCATGAAAAGGCAGAAAACAGATTCAAATCAAATCTGTCAGAGGAGCAATGCTCTGCTCAGTCAGTCAGAAACATTTGGATAGTTGAGGTCTCAGGCCATCTGGTCTGGTTTGTTCTTTAAACTAAAAACCCCATAGAACTCTGGCAGTGACAGAATATAGCACAGGATAACTGCACCATTATGGTATCACACATATCTATATGCCTTTTCTGTATGTGCACATCTAGTGAGCTCAGAGACAGCTACTTAGATAAATTATTTTCTGGACCTTGCATATGTTATACATGTAGGTGAGCTAGTTAAAGCCAACAAAAAAACTATCAAACCCACTTACATGTGGTTAAAAGACAGTTTAATCAATTTTGAAAAAATGTTTCCCAATATGTTGTGGTTGTTATCGCTAGTCAGATTAAGTTGCCATGCAGTGTTATAGAAAGTAAAAAGTTATCACATTTATGAGCAGTACCAAAGTCAAAGTTGTTAGAGTCACAACCTTCACACAAGAATCTAACCTCGGAAATTTGAAAAAAAAAAGTATGGTTTAGAAAAAAAACAACTTCTGTCCGGCTCAAAAATATCTAACATGCAATCATTTTTAGGATTTTTAACCCTTTAAATGACAGTTTGATTATTTTAATTATTTACTAAAAACACAAACTTTAAACCTTTTTTTAAAAAATAAAAATATTATACAGATGGGGCTTTGGTTGGTAACTAGAGTCTTGGATATGTCAAAGATTAGCAACAAAATTGATTTGATATCATTAGTATATTTTTATGTACTACAAACTGAACAAGTTTTACTGCCGCTTTGAAAGACAAGGTGCTGGACCCAACGTCCGCCAACAGTCCCAGCAAACCAGCCACTCACCCTCCCCCCAGCACTACAGGAGAAGGGCATCTGCTCACCTCTAACAATCCCTCCACCCTCACCACACCAACACCTCTCTCTGTCCTGTCTCTTTTATTGTGTTTGCTCACCCCAAGGCAAATTCCTTGTATGTGCAAACTTGCTTGGCAATAAAGACCCATTCTGATTCTCAAATTGCTTATTTGTCAGAGATGCTGACATATAATAAGAAAATAACTTGAAGTAGCCAGTCAACGTCCAACTTATAAGCTTTGTTTATTAGAATATTGAAAATATGGCTGGTTACATTAATTTTCAAAGAAACAACAAATCTTATTCTAAAATCATTTAAAAAAAGGGCAAAAAAAGATAATTCAGTAATGTTTTAGTAATGTTTCATTAATCGGTAATGTTTTAGCCTAAACATATCCTTGTCCCTAAATGCATCTCAGTGATGACTCTTTGATGCTTTATTTTTGGAGAATTGAAAATGTTCTTGAAGCTGTCTTGATACACATTTATGTTTTTGAAATACCTGCCAATCTAGCAACCATTTACGCATCATAATGAGTTCTACATGTCAGTTATTTGTATGGTAGTTACATTCGGATCAGAAAGGCCATTCTCAATATAGCACCTCTCCAGGTCACTCCATCATTGCCAACATGAACATTTAAGTCCCCCAGAAGAACACTGGAATCCCCAGGTGAAGTCCTCTCCAATAAGCAACCCGGATACTCCAAGAAAGTTGGGTGATCTGAACTGTTGTTTGGTGCATACGCACAAACAACAGTCAGAACCTTCCCTCCTGTGAGAACTCCATGTTAGAGTTCTCACCAGGGAGAACTCTAACATGGAGATGCTCAGCCAGGGGGTTGTGAGTATCCCCACACCCGCCAGATGCCTCCCTCCCTGGGCAACTCCAGAGTATGAGAGAGTCTAGCCCTTATCCAGGAGTTTGGTTCCAGATCCAATGCTACGTTAGGAGGTGAGCCCAACTATATCTAGTTGGTACCATTCCAACTCACATACCAGTTTGCAATACCGTAGGTAGACATGCCCAGGTCAAGTTTCCTCCCCACGAGTGGTGGGTCCACATGGAGTAGTAAATCATTGAAATGTCTTAAAATTCTCAATTTGATATAGCAGAGAACATTGGTCTTTCTACATCTACAGAGCAAAATGTTTCTGGGGAAATCTCAGTGCCTAAAAGGCCAAGGACTGAAATCATTGTTGCATGCATCTGATCTTCGAGTCCTCTATCCTGCGGGAGAAACTGTCATGTCACCAGAATCAATATAGACACATGGGATCAGGTGTACCTTGAAAAACCATTGCCTCTCAACAGAGTGGATCCAGAAATGTAACCTTAAACTGCATCTACACAAGTAAGAAGCAATGTATAGACTATGTGCAGAAATTACACTGCAAAAAAAGCTCATATTATATCGAGAAAATGACAATGCAAAAGTTATGTGGCTAAATAAGACAAGGTTTTAGTTTCTTTTGAAAAAGAAAAATACTTCTGCCTCTACGTTTAAAAGATAAGTAACTACCCAGACTGTTATCAGTGAGAGGTGCAAATTGTAGCGGTTGAGATTATGCGGGATGTATCTGTGTCTGTGACTTGGATATGTTTGAGGGTACCATTAATGCAGAGACATACACTGGAATTTTTGGAGAGACATATCATCACAGTGACCTTTTCTTTTAAAGAAGCAGGACAGTACCAGTCCTAATTTTGTGCCACTTACAACACAGAGTGTGTGTACTGTTCAAGTCTTTCTCTTATCAACAATATATGGTGCATTATGAGGAGGAGAATCAGACAAGGATGACCATAGACTGTTGAGCAGCTGACTTCTTTCCTCTTCAAAACTACATCAATTTGTAGCTTCCAGTTCTGAGGTAGGATCCCAGAGGCAACAAGTCCAACAGGGAAACCCAGACATCCCTTTTGCCACCGACAATCTCCAGGTCTTCCTTGGGGATCCTGAGATGATGACAGATCTACCCTGAGGCTTCCTCCCAGTTGGACATGCCTAAAAAAACTCTACATGGAGGCAACTAGGAGGTATCCTATTCTGATGCCCGAACCACCTCAGCTGACTAATCTAAGCAGCATCTCTCCCCATATAGTAGAGCTCCTCAGCCTTTCTTTGAGGCTGAGCCACACTTTGAAGGGAAACTAATTCAGGTGCAACGCCATTCTTTCGATCTAGCCAAATCTTGTGACCAAAGGTTATGGCTGGAACAAAGCTGTAACAGTACATCAAAAGCTTTATCTTTTGGCTCAGTTCCCTCTTCACAACCATGGACCGGCCAAAGGCCCTTTTTAGTGCTGACAAAGCCCCATCTGTTCATCTCTTGCTCCACCTACCATCACTTGTTAACAAAATCCCAAGATACTTAAACTCCTTCGTTTGAGGGAGAGACTCAGAATCTATGACCTGGAGAGAGCACTTGATCACTTTCCATGGCCTTGGATTTGGACAGAATGAAATTTCCTCCTAGCCACTTCACACTCAGCTGTGAACTCCAGTGTGCGCCTAAAGTCATGACATGGAGAAGCCAACAGAAGTACATCATATGCAAAAATCAGCAATGCAACCCTGAGGTTCCCAAAACAGACACTCCACACTTCATTACTACGTCTTGAGATCCTATCCCAAAATAACACAAACAAGATCAGTGACATGGTGCAGTCCCATGTCTGCACCATATCAGACATTACTTATAAATTCAAGCTTACTTTATAAGTAAGCTTGACTTTATGCCAATACTGCAGACACAGCTCTTGCTTTGGTCTACAACAACTGAATAGTCCACAAAAGCAACTCTGGTACCCCGTACTCCCTCAGCACCCCATGCAGAATCCCTCAGGGGACACAGCCTTCTCAAGTCCACAAAACACATGTACACTGGATGGTTAAACTCCCATGAGCTGCTCAGTAACTCCACGTGAGTAATGATCTGTTCCACTGTTCAATGACCTGGGTTAAAACCATACTACTCCTCCTGTATCCAAGGTTTGATAATCAGTTGGAGCCATCTTTCCACCACCCTGGAGTAAACTCTCTCGGGGAGGCTGAGTAGTGTGATCCCCTATGGTTGGATCACACTCTCTGGTCTCCCATCTGGAAAATGGGAGCCACCACCCCTATCTGTCACTCCACAGGCATAGTTCCAGACCTAATGCTACAGCATAGTATACGCTATCTCTGCATGTTCGGCATTTTACTTTTTTATTTTCATGATATTTAGGTAAAGCATTTGAGTCATTTACCCATACCTATTACCCAAGTGGTGGCCGTGGCTCAGAGGTAGAGTGGGTCATCCAATAACTGGAAGTTAGCGGTTTGATTCCCACTCTTGCCACTTAAAAAAATTGGTAAAACTGACAGTTGGAGGGGTGTCAGTCCACCTCCTTGTCACACCAGAGGTGCCCTTGAGCAAGGCACTGTACCCCCATGCTCCCATGGGTGCTGTGAATGGCTGCCCACTGCTCCAGTGTATGGCATCTGTCTCTAGGAGTGTGTGGCCCTGTGCATGTGTGTGTCAACAGGTGCCAACCTGGATGGGTTGAAAGAGGAGGACAAATTTTGTTTGTATGCATGACAATAAATCTGATCTTAATCTTAATTTTAATATTACTTTGTTTCAGGCTCTCTTTATCATGATCTGTCTCGAGCAGACCTCACTGCTGACACATCACTGGAAGTGGATAAATAAGACAAAATACATTTCAAATCCAAGATGAAATAAACAAATTCTAAATAGTCAGTTTGAATTATTTTCCTTAATCAGAATACTTTTTTTCAATCATTTGACAGCTTCAGTGACTGTCTATTAAATATTTTACTCTCATACCAGCAATGTATCACTTCAGTTATCTTCCTAAACATCTAATTTCAGGGTGAAAAGCTTCCTACTTTAATTTGCAAATCTTCTCATTGATTCTCATTGATGTAATGTAAATTACTATTTACTAATTCAAAGTTCTACCGAAGTGGAGTCATAATATTTAATTGTCTCTTAAAGTGTAATTAACCAAGTTCAGATTAAGCTGATTAGCATACTAAATCACAAACAACTTCTTCACAGACCCTTAATGCATTGCAGGGATGGTTTTCATCCACTAATTAAAAGAGAAATTGATCGTCGCCAACATGAATGAAACTGCTGGAGTTTAAACAGGGGATTGAAACAGACTAAGATCTGATGCATGAAGAGCAGTGAACAAAGATAAGGCTTAATGTGGCCCTTATTTGCTGCAGATCATCATTTTGCACTCATTGCTCTGCACTGGATTCCTCTTTCACTTTTAAGACAGCAGTGTGCTAACATAGTGAGTCATAAACACAAAATGAGATTGGGTCCTGGAAAAACCAGGATCAAATGGTTTGGGGCTCAGGAACAGGGACCATATTTGTGGGGTAGAGTTAATCAGCAATTGTTTGGCTTCATTGCTACATTGCATATTTAATATGTACAAGGGTTTAAAGTGAAGAAAGAATCAACTATCTGAATGCTTTTGATTGAAACTTCTTACACTACAACAACAATTAAGTTGTCAACAACAGTTGACAATTACTGACATTGTACAATAAATACAGCAGATCCCCCAGCCAAGAGAAAGAGAAGAGTAAGTCATTTTTTTTTCCAAAGATGACTTTACAAATAAGATGAAAAAAATCAAGATGATCTTCACTGATCAATCCTAATGTGGTCACCGAAGGGTTGTCAGATATATACATATAAAAAAAATGTAACTGTAGATTCCTGCAGGATCTATCAGATTTTCCAATTTGAGGTCTTGCATTACTTCCTTAGGCATCCCCATTGTTCGAGGTCTTTCTTCACCGTAACCGCTGAGGTGTTGATTGAAAAACTTGGCCTGCCGGCAAAAAAAGAGGTTTCAATATTTCATTTCTCATCAGAGGTAATAGGTAGGAAAAAAACTTCAACAACACCACTCAACATCTTCTCTGTTTCATCTCACTTTTAAACCTGTTGTAATTACTTTCTCTCTTAGAGCCATCCTGATGAGCTGCCTCTCCATACCCACCACCTTCTCTGTCCATCAGCATTTTCTGAAGAAATTCTGGCTTAACTGTCCGTCATGTCCACACCACATCAACTGCCACCAGTCTGAGTTGCAACTTGAACAGAAAAGCTCCACGTGTCATAGATTCTGGCCAACCATTGTTGTAATCCCTGGGAGTGAGAGTTTGTCATCCTGCTTCTTCGGGTCTCTCCCTGGAAATACTCACCTGTCAGCTTCTTTGAGAAACACACCAATCTACCTACATCCTGGATTTATCCCTCATTATTCGTGCCTGGAGATACTCACCTGCTGGAAGATTTCCCTGGTTTTCCCCAAACCGTCTGTACATCAGTTAATCTGTAAAAGGAAGAAAATTAATTTTCATTTCCTTAGTCCTCCGTATGCTTATAAAACTAATACATTTTTACCCTGCTTTTCATTCTGCTGTTTGGTTCCAAACATCGCCCCATCACATATATTGCCATAAGCCAATCAGGAAGTGACAAAGTTTTGTCATAATGTATTGTTTTACACAAAACTAAGACAACCAACAAAATGGCAAACATGAAGGTGACAGCCAAGTTGTTGTAAAAAAATACTTTAGACCTAACCGTGATTGTTTTCTAACCCTAACCCAGTGATGCGATGGTACGTACCCAACCAAGAAGTGACAAAAGTGCTTTAGAAAAGTGTTTTCGTTATACTGAACAAGTCAACAGTGAAAAAACAGTTGTAATACACATAAAAATATTTGATTGAATGCATTGTGTACTACCTAATCCACTTGGCCTCCTTCCTAAATCTGAGGACTCTGTAGCTTTGTATTTTCGTCTTGCTGCATGTAAAGGCAGTACTTTACAGAAAGCAGTTATGGGTCATATTCAAGGGTATGAACAAGTTGTACATGTGGTTGTATAGATTTTTCAGACTTGTCATAATGTTTTCAGAATTGTGTGTCAATGCCTCGAAAAGTGTTGGGCATCGGCTCCACCACAATTAAAGTGCTTATAGTAAAGTGCTTATTTCACATCTGCCTGTCAGGCCAGCTTGATTATTACCAGAGAGACGAGTCCCACACCAGGTAGCGCAACAACACTCCTGCTGCTATGAAAAAGCTGCAGATGCTTCAGAGATTGAAATTAAGAAATAATGGGAACCAAACAGCAACTGAAAACCAGTCACAACATCCCAAAAATAAAGAAATTGGAAATCATTGCATTATACTACCACTAAGGCATCAAAACAGTTTTTCTTTGTTATCGTCTTGCAATTGTTCCACTCAACTACCATTCCCATCTTCCCTAAAGACTATTTTTTGTGGGTCCAAGGGTTATGCTCTTGTTCCTATCAGAACATCCACTTAAATGACTATGTTCCAGTTTTTAAGCATATGCAGGAAGAGGTTTGTATTCTTTGTGCACTAAGAATTTAATGAGCAGGTTTTCCCACCTGCTCACAACAATTTTTCTAGGTACATACTTTTAAGCTATAAAATTCAGTCACTTTTCATGTTAACTGTAAGTATTACTGTTTTCTCTGAGTTCACCCAAAATATCCTCCTGAGACTGCATTTTTGTTATCTGTAAGGGACAAGAGTTTCACAGCTTTATTTAAAAAAAACTAAACCGTTTACAAGAATAAAACCTGTTGTGCTGTGGAGGGGACATCCTGGATTTTCCAGTGATTTGTTCGGATTTCTCCAATGATACAGAAGATCCGTAAGAGCACAAGAAAAGTAAGTTATTGGAAACACAGACATGGACTACACCATGGTGGCTATAGCTCAGGAGGAAGAGCAGTTGCCTACCAATTGGAAGGTCGTAGGTTCGGCTCCTGGCATGTGTCAGTCCATCGGTGTATGAATGTGTGTGAATTAGTTGAAGAAAGCACCGTGTAGCCTATATGGACTAAGACCTGCTGTATGAGTGTGTGAGTAAATGGATGAAAGTGTCATGTTGGAGTTGCTAGATGCACTAGAAAAGTGATATACAAGTACAGTCCATTTACCACCATTGTAGACAAACACTGCAATTCCATTAAGCCTCTCTGTCTCTGTCTGCCCATACTGTCCACCACCACCTATGGAGAAGAGTGTTGGAGTCTGGAATATGTTCCTGCAGCCAAATTTGGTGATAGGGACAGAAATTCCACCCACGTCCTTGTCAGTTTTTCAAGCTCCTCTGGCAGTAATTTTGCATTCCCAATCATGATCAGTGGAGCCAGTGGTTTTAACTTAATTTCCCTTGCTCTCTGATTTGCTCCTGCTCTTTAATTTTGATGCAAAGACTTGAATCTGCTTTTAATTTTTCCGAAATGAAAACAAGGTAAAAAATATGCACAAATTAAATATTCTTATTTTGATAATACTGCTTGTTACTCCTATTATTGTTGTTGTTATTGTTGTTAATGATATTAGAAATAACATTAACTTCCAGGTTAAATTTTCTCAGCGTTAATCAAACGACAAGTAATGTGCACTTGCATGTGAGCGCGTGCGTCAGCTGGGGGAGGTGAGGTGAGGGAGTGCGTGGGGCTCACCGTGCTAGGCTGCCAGCTGCTGTGTGTCTTAGCGCACACCCATCTCTCATGTTTCTGCTCGGAGTCACACTCAGCGAACGATGCGGCTATTAACTGTCTCGTCTTTGCTCCTGTCCTTCTTCAGCTCAGGTATGGAATCACAGTTTTCATTCCCGTCACTTCTTGGGATTCAATAGGGCTGACACCCAAACTTCCAAACACATTCGTTTGTGGAAAAGGAAAGAGGGTGCTGTCCATTTTTTGGTTAATGGTGGACCGGGAGACGCGCACGGTTTGGAGAGATCAGCACTTATCAAGCGTTGTATTTCTTTAAATGGAAGCAGATTTGTTCTCTGTACTCTTAAACTGTAATTTCCAAAGACTGTGGCACTACGCTCCTGTGCGCAGTAGACGGACCAGAGATGTTATAACAGAGCGCGAAAATCAATAACATAGAGCCCACTCTTACTCTACTTTAACATTCAAAAATATTTTTCTTTCGTGTCTTCTCTAATTCCTTTGTTATGCATTGACTTATTATCTTGAAGTCTACGGATCTTGACCAATGCTGGATGAGGAAATCCTCAGGCTAATGTAAAAATTCAGCATTAGTCTGGGGTAATACCTTCTAACAAAAGTTCTGCTTCAAAGTTTTACTTTGATAAATTTTCAGAGAACTAGTATTTATCAGACTATACCTAAGTTTATCAATCATTATCATGACCAGTGTTAGAGCATTAGAGCACCTTGGGACAGATTCTAGACATCTGTGGAACTCTTCAGGAGAGATAAAGCAACATCTTTCCAAAAGATATTCCCACATTTGGCATTTTGATGGTATACATTTTGTAAAATCTCCCGTTGTACAACTGTGTTGAGATTATGTGACTACAAAGACTAAAGCTTATCAATGACATCACTTCCATCATTTCTAAACCATTCAGTGACAACTGTGCCCTTTGTATGGTGGCACAACCTTCCTGGAATAGATAACTCCCACCATGATAGAAACAGATAAAAACGATTACTGGGACCACTTTGCATTGATTTGCAGAAATCCTTTCCTCAAGGAGACAAGAAGACCCAAACCAAAGCTTGCAAAAAGCCCCCTCCAGCTTAGCAGTAGTTGGATCCTCTCACTGCAAAGGTTAAAGCAGTTAAATATTTCCTTCAAGTTGTTACTGTAACAGCTTCACTGTGTACATGGGAATTTGTGCTGCCATAGTTTCTCAGTAGGACTCAAAAGATTTCTACGTATACCAAGTGAAGTTTGTGGTTGTAATAATACAGTTTATGGCTTGTTTAACAATCAAATGTCTTAATGAAGTTTGATGATACTAATTTCCTTTATTCTGTCATATTTAAATTCTCCCTTCTCTAATTTTGTCAACACCTAGCCTCTGTCTTGTCTGTTGTATCTTTTGTATGAATGCATGTGTGAATTTTCATTTTTGACATGTAAATGCATCATTGTCAAATAAGTACAGGGAATCAAAGACAACATAAAATGTGACAGCCATTTAAAGAAAAAGATCCAATACAAAATTTTTGCATGCTCCCAGACAAATATACATATCTGAGCTTCCTCTATGAGGGTGTAAACTGACCTATACATTGTTGAATAAACATGTAATAACAGCATTTGAATTGCAAATGACAGGAGAAGCTCACTGATGTTGACCAAAAGTGCAAAATGAGACTGGATTATTTGTTAAAAATCTCAGCCTGATTTGTTATAGTGGCACTATGCGTTGTGAAAATACTGAAAGATCTTGGACCAGCAGTGCACATAGAAAGCAAGCTATTCTGTTTTGTACATGCATCTATATGATTAACCTCTAACATACGATTTATTTCAGTGTATTTGTTACCTAAGTGCATTTTTTTTGTGGTTTATGGAAAACTGTTTAGCTTTCCTTTCACATAAGAGTACTCTGAAGGGCACTCAGTAAAGGGGCTTTGCCTTAAGCAAGTCAGTTTTACAGTAAAAAATTGACAAAAATTAACTATCAGTGGAAGACATGATGAAATTTTGCAACAGCATGCTGATAAAATGAAGGCACCGGCATATCAAAATGAGTACGTCTGTCACGTCGATTTGAAGTGGTTGGAGCTGAGCAAATGAAGTAAAAATTTTCTCAAAATAAAACTTAATTTAACTTTCAGATAAAACATTCACAATAATTATTTATTCTTGGAGAAAGTAATATGGAAATGGAAAAAGTCTTATGGTTACAGGCAGGGGTGATGATGGAGGTAACTGTGACATGATGAGACTGGACTGAATAAATGACTGTGAATTGCAGGACTGGCTCTTCAGATTCAGTGTTACCAGTGTGAGGAAATGATGCACGACTGTTCCACGGCGGAGTTTATTGTCAACTGCACGGTGAATGTGCAGGACATGTGCCAGAAGGAGGTTCTCGTGAAGGATGATGGTAAGGCAAACCTCTGGATTATTGCTTATTTCACCTCTCCACCTGTTGAAAATATGTTTTATCTCAGTGCAGTAGCCTGTTTCAGAGCACAACCAAGACAATTTGGTTGAAATTAAGTATGAAATTGTGTTATGTTACACATAGCGTTAACCTTTAACTTGGGGACATCATTAAAAAATGTAAACCTACTCTTCATTTATTTATTTTTAAATCAATGTAGCTCAAAACTGATGTGATATGAATGATGTTTGAGTAGAAGACTTTTCAGAATTGTAGCTTCCTTCTAAGCAGGATTAGTTCATTTTAATTATTCACTGCTCATGCAACCATTCTTTCTCAATCAATGGAAATATTGTCAACAAAAGGATGTTAATGCCAAGGAAATTATTTTATATTGCTGCCATGTTTTGTATCCTCTTTAATATAATGAAAAATCAAAGAAGGATATCTCTCTGGGATACTCACCCAGATGCCATTTCTGCTTTATGCCTTGCGCAGAAATCAACTGATCTGTGGTTAGAGGAGCCAGGGCCCTTACAGTGCACTTTATCTATCAATAGAGTATGAAAGTCTCAGCTGTTGGTCAGCATTTGAAATGGCAGTCATGGATATAAACCGTGTTATTTTCATCTGAGGGAAAAATGGCTCAGTGGTTGTGACAGCTGTGTCCAGTGTTTAAACCTATACCTCTCCAAAGTCCCATATCCTGCAAATTATAATCCAGTATTGTTGAATCTGATAGATAAAGCACTGGGGATAATGTTTTGGCTAATGATAGCTTGACGCATATCAGTGTGTTTTACGCACTGGGATGGGAGTGAGATGATTTAGAAATCATGTTTAAATCCACAAGGTGCATAAAACATTTTACACATTGGTCTATTCATAAAAACAAGATGCAACACTGATCTATCAAATACTGTAACATCATGTGAAGCCTCAGCCCACTGAAGAATACAAGTAAACAGAAATCTTGGTACAATGGACACTTTCCCTACATCCTAGTTACCAGTATTTGTTTCTGGTCATTTTTATCAAACACTGTGGAAAATGCTACAATATAATATCCACAACAATACAGTGGATGTTCAGAAGCAGAACAATGTATCACATGATACATGTATTATGTGGAAGGAGAGACTTAAAGAGAGAATTATGTTTACTCCCCAAATCTGTTTTTAACTAAACCCTCACAGGTGCCAAAAATATTAAATAATCACAAAACAATTTTTTTTATATTAATGCTGTTGAATGCAAATTATGCAGTTTTCTTTTTGTGTTTTTTTTTTTTTGCCTTCCAGCACAATTTTCAAAGTACTGCATTATGATACATGTGGTTCATGTAGCAAATAAATTTTGACCTAAGAAGGTCCAACTGTGTAGCCAGTAATCTGTGACAAGGGTATTTTGATATTATTTCTGGGTTTTCCAGACCTTAAAAACAGTTTTCAATGCCTAACCTTATGCATGTTGTTTTCATTAAGCATAGTTTTTAATGCCTGACCATAACCAATGATACTGTCATGCTGAAACTTAACCAAGTAGTTTATAATTTGCAAAACAGCAACTGAAAGCACAAAGAAACAGTGACGGAGTCCTAAAATCCCATTTCAAGTCAATTTGATTTAAAATATCAGTGGTTGAGATGGGACTGGAATCACGATTAAGTCCCATTAATACTATTCAAGGCAAGTCACAAATCAGAAATAGCACCAATTGGAGTATCCAGTTGTGCGGGACAAATGCTAAAACTTTGCTCAACACAGGCGCAAACTAATTTCAGTAATGACAAAAGCAATCTACCCAGAGCAGTACAAATTATTGTTAAGTCACGAACAAGCTGTGCTATTTATATCCAGCAGCCTGTAATTTACCAACCACCCAGATACATCTTTTTTCTTGTTACAAAACGGAAGACATAATCATGAACATGATTACCTGTTGAGGTAAAATATGAAAGATGTGCTACCAGAGGGCCATCAGCTACATAGTTTGGCTGTGCACACAAGTGCTATTTTCTGCCATGTGTACACTGAGACAGCTGTAAATAAACTTGTTGAAGACTGACACAAACAGCCAATGAAATCATGAAAATGAGGAAATGTCGTTTACATGTTCGTAGTTCATTATTCTGTAAAAGCATTGTACATTTTATATAGATTTTAATAATGTTCTGTGCTTGTTACATAGTCTGCTTTAATCACCTTGAACACTATAGGTTCTGCTGTCACTGTGAGCGCAGGTTTTTATGGTTTTTCCCAGTATACTGCAGCTTTGTTAATACAGTAATTAACAATTTATGCCGTTGTTATGTCCCTCTTTGCTCCAACTTGTTATTAACCAGGCACTAAAGGCCACATGCTTTGCATTAAGTCTCTCTCGTTTTCAAACCCAGTGAAAATTTGAAGGGTGTTTTTTTATCCCCCCTCTTTCTACTGTTGATGAGCAAACTGAATAAGGTCCTGTCTTCAGAAATGTTGGGCCAAACGTAAAGGGTAGGCGCATCCCACTGCAGTGTCGACAGCTCTTTGATAAGAAAATTTCTGCATGAATGCTCATGTACATTCCAGCCTTTATCTCACAGTATTATCATTACTACTGCTCTGCATGAAACAGATGACTTAGAAATTCAACTGACCACACCTTATCGTTGTTTCAATAGATGCGTTCACAAATTGCTACCTCAGTGCACTGTGCTTAAGTGATAATAAAAATCATTCAGTCTCTATGATTTGTGCCAAGTACCCTTGGTACTGTGATTGCCTCTACACGCCTGCGACTTTGCATGCAGCTCTACAAGATGTTGAAGTACACCCTTCACTCAGCAACTTTCTATTTTCCTTCTCAGAGATTAGTCTTTCTGTATATGGTAAGTGGTTTGCAATCTTTCTATTCTACAACAAACCTTTCAAGTTGCCAAAAGTACAGAAATAATTCAAGTTATCACTTAAGTATGGACAGTCTTCGAACCATAAATAGTACAAGGCACACATGCAACATACATACTTCCCTAGATGATGTCACGTTGGGTTGTGGTCGTGGCGTGGAGAAGGAGAACCGGATGCAGATATTTCCAAATTAAACTTGATTTATTTACAAGAAACAAAAAGCACAGCTGAGCCAGAATACAAAAATCTCAACTATGAAAAAAACTTGGCAAAACCAAAATCTAACTAGGACTGTGAAACATATGAATAAACCTGATATGGACAAACCTGACTTTGCAAGAGTAGCTGTGACACGGAATCAATGACGGTGAGGATCTGGCCATGTGCGTGAGAAAACCTGATGGCAGGGCAAGAGAAACTAAGGAAAATATGGCAAAAACTAAAGACTAATAACCAGGAACTTAAAACCTAACAAAACTAATAGACATCACAGAGCCCCTTACTCAAGGGATGGATCCCAGACATCCCAAAACCTGGGTGGGAGGAGGGGGCCCGGAACGAGGGACCTGGAGCCGGAGACGGTCTGGCAGACGGCCAGACGACGAGGGACCTGGAGCTGGAGCCGGTCTGGCGGATGGCCAGAGGACCGGCGACGTGGGAGCTGGAGCCGGTCAGACGTCCAGCGACGAGGAAACTTTAACCGGAGACGATCTAGCGGACGGCCAGACATCCGGGGACGTGGAGACGAGCCCTCCTGGACCCCCTCCGGAGCAGGGACTGGCACAGCTGGAGGCTGTAGCGCTGGAAACGGGAAGGCTGGAGATGCATAGACATATGGAGAGATGAGGCGTACAATGCGGCTACCTTTGCAGGCTCTATACCGAAAATGTCCACCATTGCTGCATGGTGGATACTCCTAGCCTCCTCCCAGATGTGCGTGAAATCAATCCTCATCATGTGAACTGGCTTCTGCACAAAGAAGTTAAAAAAGGTATTCATTACCTCCAGTTTCTTCCAAGAGCTGGTCTACCGCCCCAGGGCACCGACCAACTCCCGGAAGCCTCAATTTTAAGGCCAGATCCTTCTGTCATGTTGGGTGGTGGTCGTGGCGTGGAGAAGGAGGACCCGGATGCAGATATTTCCAAATAAAACTTGATTTATTTACAAGAAACAACAAAAAGCGCGGCTGAGCCGGAATACAAAAATCTAAACTATGAAAAAACTTGGCAAAACCTAACTATGAAAAGTATGAATAAACCTGACTTGGCAAGAATAGCTGTGACATGGAATCAATGACGGTGAGGATCTGGCCATGTGCATGAGAAAACCTGGAAACCATATACTGACGGGGTGATTGGTGAGAAACACAGGTGACGTGAGTGAAGCTGATGGCAGGGCAAGAGAAACTAAGGAAAACATGGCAAAAACTAAAGACTAACCAGGATCTTAAAACCCAACAAAACTTATAGACATGACAGATGATAGAAATATTTTTGTATTTGCATGAAACAAGCCTGGCTTTCTATCCTCTATAACCATTATCATTCTTCTTTAAATATTTTTTAAGAAATTATAAAAGAGCAGGCTTTTATGCTGGAGGGGAGGCTTTTTCTATCTCCGTGTTTAAAGAGGAGATGATTTCCATGCTCCTGTACATGGGAGCATGACATTCATTTTCTCATTGGAAGGAAAAAAGGGCTTTTGCCTTATTGTTTATCTTTTAAATACTCATAATTGTCTTGGGCTAAGCTAAACCCAGGGTGCAGCAACAGTGCCCCTGCAAAGGAGAGTCATGTTTTGGTGGTATCAATGAGCAAATATAAGAACATCCCTGAAACATAAACACAATAAACATATTCTTTGTAAACCTTAACTTCATTATACAAATCTTCGTCAAACCCTGTCATATTTTCAGCATGAATATAGCAGCTATCAGTGTTACAAAGGGTAACCCTGAAAACAGGGACACTCAATAGAAATGTTTTATTTTTTATATATTTTTGATGTGAGAACAAATTTTCAAAGCTGTATTAAAGATTTCCACAAATCAATTACTTGTTGAAAAATATTTATTTTAGCTCTAGAGTAATAGTTTCTGTGTATGTATAGTGCACATCAGTAGGAAGAAAGCAGCTTCACTTCTTTATATATACTTCTTTTGAATATCTTAGTTTTATTTTGAAGGGTGTTCCTAAAATCCAGGATACTGTGCAAGTTTTATTGATGATTTTTCTGAATTATTGTCTGTTATTTCGACTGATTTTAACCATTTTATCTTGACCGGGGATTTTAACATTCACATAGATAATATGACGGATGGTAATGCCAAAGAAGTTTCTTCTGTGCTGGACATGTTTGGTATGTGGTAACATGTAACAGAACCAACCCACCTTCGACGTCACATTCTGGACCTGGTCATTTCTAAAAGTGTTGATATTTCATCTGTTGTGGTTATTGATTTGGCCTTGTCTGACCATTTTTGTATTTTATTTGATTTACATATTACTCAGAATGTTCAAACAACCAGCTTCTCAGTTAAGAAGAGGTACATTAATGAGAATACAAGTGCTCAGTTTAGGGAGGCCATAGCTATGTTACCAAAAATGAGTGCAGAGTCTGTTGAAGGACGGCTGGATCATTTCAACTTGAAAATTTTGAATGTAATGGAAGCTGTTGCACCGATAAGAATCAAGAGCACCTTGATCAAACAGAAAACCCCATAGAGAAACACCACTACGGTCAAAAACCTGAAAAGAGAATGCAGGAAAGCTGAACGTAAATGGAGGAAAACAAAGCTTCAGATTCACTATGAGCTGTACAAACAAAGCCTGCATAGTTATAACAATGAGCTGTGCAAGGCCAGACAGCTGCATGTATCTGAAATGATTAATAAGAATGTCAACAATTCTCAAACTCTGTTTGCTATGGTTGAAAAACTCACAAATCCTCCTAAACAGTCAAACCCAGACCTCCTCTCCACAGAGAAATGCAACGAATTTGCCAACTTTTTCAGCCAAAAAATCAAAACGATTAGACAAAACATTCACGCAACACAGACAAACAAGAAAACTAATCTGTGTCTAAAACCTAGAAATAACTCTGACGTTATGTCACAATTTAATATTGTTGATTTAAAAATCCTAGAGGAAACAGTTCGGCATCTGAAATCAACAACTTGTTCTCTGGACATAATACCATCCGACTTTTTAAAAACTGTTTTTACCTCAGTAGAAAGTGATCTCCTACAAATAGTTAACAGCTCACTGGCATCAGGCATTTTTCCCAAGTCACTAAAGACAGCTGCCATTAAGCCACTCCTAAAGAAGAGAACTCTAAACGCCTCTATGATGAACAACTACAGACCTGTCTCTAATGTCTCTAATGTTCTAGAATGCGCTGCTGAGGGTGGCAGCACGTTGGAGTAGCTCTGTACCTCACATTGAGATTCTTCTTTTTTCTAAATTTCATTCCTGTTATTTCTTGGAAGAAATTGCATTTTTTGGACAACTGTTCCTTCCTGCCTTGGATGCTGTGCAGCTGGATTAATTTTTCCCAATACTTTTGTATATTTTACTCTTTTGTTATGATGCATAACCATAGCAACAAGGTGGTTTACAACAGGGAGCAGCTGATTAACATTGGAAAAGCAGAAATAATTCGACAACTGAAGCCAGAAATCCCACTGGAATTGAAAAGGAGGCGTCGTGGATGCAGAGCAGGAGCAAAGAGGAGAGAAAGAAAGAAGAAGTTCAAACCATCTCTGCCATCCGTCATCATGGGCAATGTAAGATCATTAGCTAACAAGTTGGATGAACTTCTAGCCTTGACAAGGACTCAGCAAGAATATCGGGAATGTAGCATTATGTATTTTACTGAGACATGGCTACAGGATCATATCCCCGACTCCAGCTTCTCTCTGCTGGGCTTCCTGACTGTACGAGCAGATCGAGATTTAAAGAGTAGCAGGAAAAGGAAAGGGGGTGGATTGGCAGTGCTTGTCAACAACAGATGGTGTCACCCAGGACATGTTACTGTGAAGAGTCGTATCTGCAGTCCTGACATTGAACTATTGGCAGTAAGTTTTCGTCCATATTATTTGCCAAGAGAGTTCACCAGTGTTGTTTTGGTGGCTGTTTACATTCCACCCTCAGCTGTTGCCGACACTGCATGTGATGTCATCAGTTCCGTTGTTGCTAAGATACACACACAACACCCCAATTCTTTTGTGGCAATATCTGGTGATTTTAATCATGCCTCACTCTCTGCTACACTGCCAACTTTTCAACAGTTTGTCAGCTGCTCTACCAGAGAAAACAAGACATTGGATTTGTTTTACACAAATGTCAAGGATTCATACATTTTGAAATCAAGACCTCCCCTGGGTAAATCAGATCACAACCTTGTTTTTCTCTGTTCAGTATATAAACCCCTTGTCCAGAGACTACCTGTCACAAAAAGGACTGTTAGAAAGTGGTCACATGAAGCTGAAGAAGCCTTACAGGGTTGTTTTGATGCAACCGATTGGATTTCTCTTTGTAAGCCACATGGAGAGGACATTAATGCCATGACTGAGTGTGTGACTGACTATATAAACTTCTGTGTGGACAACACCATCCCCACCAGAACAGTGAGATGCTTCCCTAATAACAAACCCTGGATCACCAGTGAGCTAAAGGAACAATTGAACAAGAAAAAAAGAGCCTTTAGGGAGCGAGACAGGGAGTTACTGAGGAGTATACAGAAGCAGCTCAAAGTCAAGCTCAGAGAGAGCAAGGAGGTGTGTAGAAAGAAGCTTGAGAGTAAACTGCAGAGGAACAATATCAGAGATGTGTGGTCAGGAATGAAGAAGATCACAGGCCTCAAACAGAGGGAGGATCGGATGGATGGAAGTCTGGACAGAGCAAATGAGCTGAACACATTCTTCAACAGGTTCAGTTCAGGAACAAGCTCACCATCCTCCCCTCCTGTTCCCAGCCAAAGAGACATCCCACCCTCCTCTGATTCACAGCTTTCCTGTAACATCTCCACCTCCACCTCAGTCATGGATTCTTCTGCTTCCACTGGTTTGTCTTCAACCCAATCAGGAGATGCTGCTGTCCCCTTTGCCTCCCCCTCCCACTTTTCTGTTTCTAGAAGTCAGGTGAAGAGGCAGTTGGAGAGACTGAACCGGAACAAGGCTGCAGGTCCAGATGGTGTCAGCCCCCGAGTCCTGAAGGCCTGTGCAGAGCAGCTCTGTGGGATTCTGCAACACCTTTTCAACTTTAGCTTGACCCAAGAGAAGGTACCACTGTTGTGGAAGACATCCTGTCTGGTTCCGGTACCAAAGAAAACTCACCCTTCAGACATCAATGACTACAGACCTGTTGCCCTGACATCCCACATCATGAAGGTCCTGGAGAGACTCCTGTTGACCCACCTGTGTAAGCAAACCAGCACATATCAGGACCCCCTGCAGTTTGCTTATCGCCATGGAGTTGGAGTTGAAGACGCTATCATACACCTGCTTCAACAAACCCACTGTCATCTGGACAAAGCAGGCAGCACTGTGAGGATCATGTTCTTTGATTTCTCCAGTGCATTTAACACAATCCAGCCTGATCTGCTTCGTCTGAAACTCCAGAAGACTCAGGTGGAGGCCTCAACAATCACCTGGATTAATGACTACCTGACAAACAGACCACAGTTTGTCAGACTGAAGAATTGTGTGTCTAACCAGGTGATCAGCAGCACAGGAGCACCACAGGGGACTGTACTCTCACCATTCCTTTTCACTCTGTACACTTCAGACTTCCAGTACAAGTCAGACTCCTGTCATCTACAGAAATATTCAGATGACTCTGCAGTTGTCGGGTGTAACAGAGATGGACAAGAAGCTGAGTACAGAGAGCTGGTGGACCGCTTTGTGGCATGGTGTGGGAACAATCATCTCATCTTGAATGTTAACAAAACAAAGGAGATGATTGTAGATTTCAGGAGAAACAGGGTCAGATCAAACCCTGTTTCCATCATGGGAGAAGAAGTGGAGGTGGTTGAGGAATATAAATACCTTGGTGTTCATGTGGACAACAGACTGGACTGGAGACACAACAGTGAAGCAATCTACAAGAAAGGACAGAGCAGACTGTACTTCTTGAGGAAGCTAAGGTCCTTCAAGGTTTGCAACAAGATGTTGCAGATCTTCTACAAGTCTGTTGTTGAGACCGTCATTTCCTCTTGCGTCATCTGTTGGGGCAGCAGCATCAGAACCAGGGACCTAAAAAGACTCAACAACCTGATAAAGAAGGCTGGTTCTGTTCTGGGGACGACTGTGGAACCTCTGGAGACAATAATGCAAAGAAGGATTTTGCATAAAATCAAGAGAATTATGGACAACCCTGAACATCCTCTCCATGAGACTGTTATCGGAAAACAGAGTCTCTTCAGTCAAAGGCTTCTTCAGTTTGGATGCAAAACGGACCGCAACAGGAAATCTTTCCTGCCCACAGCCATCAGCATCTATAATAACTCCTTGATTTAATTGAGCTACATCAACATTTAATTTCCCTCTGGGATAAATAAAGTATTTTTGAATTGAATTGAATTGAATTGAATTGAATCTCTCTTTTATATCTAAGATTATTGAGAAAGTTGTATTTAACCAGCTCAACGACTTTCTGAATGAAAGTGGAAGTCTTGATAACTTTCAATCAGGCATCCGACGTCATCACAGCACTGAAAAAGCTCTGGTAAAAGTGTTAAACGACATTAGGTTGAATACTGATTATGGTAATGTTTCAGTCCTGGTTCTGTTGGACCTCAGCGCTGCGTTTGATACTGTAGATCACAGAATCCTGTTGCACAGGCTGGAAAACTGGGTTGGACTTTCTGGAGCGGTCCTTAACTGGTTCAGGTCCTACTTAGAAGGCCGGAGTTATTTTGTTACAATTGGCAGCTATGAATCTGAGCGAGTGGCCATGACTTGTGGAGTCCCCCAGGGGTCAATTCTTGGACCTCTTCTGTTTAACTTGTATATGCTCCCTTTGGGTCAAATATTGCAGAATTTTAACATCAATTATCACAGTTATGCAGACGATACACAACTTTATGTGTCTCTGTCACCGGACGACTGCAGCCCAGCAGACGTACTGTGTCAGTGTCTGGAGGAAGTAAACACCTGGATGAGATATAATTTTCTACAATTAAATGAAGACAAAACTGAGATCATTCTGTTTGGTAGCAAAGAGAAGAGGGTCAGCGTTGGTAAATATCTTGAGACTCGGGACCTTACAATCACTGACCAAGTTCGTAACCTCGGAGTGTTGATAGACTCAGATCTGACTTTCAGCAGCCACATCAAAGCTGTCACCAAGGCAGCTTATTACCACCTCAGAAACATCAACAGAATTAAAGGTTTCCTCTCCCAAAAAGACCAGGAGAAACTCATCCATGCATTCATCTCCAGTAGACTCGATTACTGTAATGCTCTTTTAACTGGACTTCCCAAAAAGAGCATTAAACATCTGCAGCTTACCCAGAACGCTGCTGCTAGGGTTTTAACCCGGACTAAGAGATCTGAACACATCACACCAGTTTTAAAATCTTTACACTGGCTTCCAGTCAGTCACAGAATAGATTTTAAAAGTCTGCTGATGGTTTACAAATCCCAGAACGGTTTAGGCCCAAAATACATCTGTGATATGTTCAGAGAATATAAACCCAGCAGAGCTCTTAGATCCAAGGATTCAGGTCAGCTGGTCCAGTCCAGAGTCCAGACTAAACATGGAGAAGCAGCATTTAGCTGTTATGCTGCAAACAAGTGGAACAATCTGCCAGTGGAGATTAAACTTTCACCAAATGTAGACATTTTTAAATCCAGGTTAAAGACATTTCTTTTCTCATGTGTCTATGCATGAAATCTGCACGCTATCTTTTAACTTATCTAGACTGTTGCTTGTTTTTAAATTCATTTGTTTCTCTTTATATTATTCTATGTATTTTAATGTTTCTTCCACTCCCTGCTACAATGCTTTTATTTTATGTAAAGCACTTTGAATTTTTTGTACATGAAATGTGCTATATAAATAAATTTGATTTGATTTTGATTTATTTTCTGCCCCTTGGCCCCATGCTGTAGAGGCTTAATCCAGCTATTGTTGTCCATCTTAAAACAGTGTTCTGGTAAAGGTTTCCCTCAACTCCAACAAAATTATGAGAGACATGATCACAGAATTTTAAATTAAAGCAGGGCTCAGTAATACAGGGTTTGTTTACCATGCAATACACACCCCAAAGCTGTAGGGGGAGCTCCGTAGAAAATAGGCGACAGTCTAGCCAGACTGTCGTAAACCCACCTGAGGCAATTTACGGTTTATTTGTCCTGGGTCCACATGAGAAAGTGAACACAGTCACACACACACACACCCAAATAGTAATAATAACAGTCCTAAAAAGATCATTCTGGAAGCGATCGTAACATAGCCTAATTCCATTACACCAAGACCTACTACTTGGCGCAGGAAGACTATGTATTTGTACAAATGTAGTTCTACAAACGTCCTTATAGCAACATCCACTGAAAGAAACACGAACGGACATGTCTAGTCCTAGTGCTATAGCCAGCCGCTTCAGAAACAGAGAATTGTTATTTTAGATAGTTCGTGAGGCAGGAACAATACATAACAGTATGTTCACCTTTACAGTTACAACTCAAATACCTTCAACTCCAGCAAGCCGCATTCAAAATTATTGTAATAAAAACGACAAGTTCTACACCGACATCACTGCTAACCTGCACACGGCAACTGCTCAACATTTGTCTATATACTAGCAGCTACATCCACTGATGAAAACGGTGGTTAGCTCAATGGCTGCTAACCAAACATCGTTTTCACAAGTTTTGACTTGGAAAATGTTACGATTTTAGCCGTAACCGCATTCAATTTAGCCGTCGACAGCTAATGGAGAGGGGGTGTGTCTATCAGGCTACCTGGCTCGGCTCAGAGCCCTTTACGACCTGCCATGAAGCAGTAGTTCTCGGCTCTCGTGTGTCGCGAGACTTCCAGAGCTAAACAAAGCACGCGGCGCCACAGGCAAAGTTGCAAGCACTGTTTCGGGCTAGGGCCACCAGATGGTGATGGAAATGTCACCGTTTTCATCGGAACGGGTCAGCCAAGCAAACTGATGATTGCCAAGCAATTTTATGACCATGAAAAAGTTGCATAGCATGTCTTTAAGGAAATAAATGAAAATAAACAATTCATTTAGGCTTTTTATAATGTTAACTGTCTCTTTCACCAAAGTTATGCTGAAATGCTTAAAAATTAGTGTTAAGATACAAACGGGTGTATTTGTCTAAACTGCTGTCTATTTAGCAATTTGTCCGTCCCATGGGTTGTCCCCATGTGGTGGTCTCCACAGAGGCCACATACTAAATGATGACCAAGTGACCAGTGATGACAAGATGAACACTCACAATGGTTTCCCTGGGTTTTCTCTGAATTAAAGAAATGGCAGCAGTTGATGTGCCACATCATAACATGTTGTGCAGCTGATGCTGATGAACATGGATAGCTAAAGCCTTACTAGCTGAGCAGAAAAATTTTCATACCGATGGAAAGCTTGGTTGCACTACTTGAAAATGCTGCAAGTAAGTTATTGTGGCATCTTTGCTGTTTCAAAGGCAGTGGTTCATTTTCTGCAATCAAAAAGAATGCTCATGTCTAGAGAAGACTCGGGCTTAAAGTGGAAGTTCGTTTTTTTAAACCTGGATCTTATTTCTGCCATAAAATATGTTCATCTACTCACCAATAACAGCTTGGTGAAAGTCGGCATCTTTCGGACGCTATTTAGATCACTCGAGATCCGCGTTTATCCATATAACAGGAGTGAACAGGGCATTGACAATACAGCCTCTAATCTGTCTTTATTTCACCAATACTTTAAGACGAATAAATGAATGAACGCGTACTATTTCACTGTTAGTTCAGAGCTGCCGTGTTGTTGTTATTGAGGGCTATCGGGGGCTTTCTACGCACGCATCTACTGGGATGATGTCATCGACACGCACCGCTGCAGCACAGCTCATTAAAGGAAAACTCCGGGGCATTTGAAGCGCAATCCCATTGCTAGAGGTTGTCAAATACTGATAGTAGGACACAGACAGGTGCAAATTGGCGCTCCCTGTGTGGAGATAGCGCTCTTTGCGCAGCCTGTCATGCGAGGCTAATACGTAGTGGCTAGGGGCAAGTGCTAACCCTTCCACGTAAAACAACAACTTGCACACTGCAGAAACGTCACACCACTTTATAAACCATCCGACAATAAAGTCACAAGCCTTACCATCAAAACCATATGCATGGTTCTCACATTACTGGCATGGGGACGTTACAAAACAACTTTATAAACAGCATGTAACTCACCGGTTATTTGTACGCTCGCGCATGTGAAAGCCCAAAAAAAACTGCGTTCAAGTATTTAAAACATTACAACAATACATGCCCAGTAATACTGTTGTAATGTTTTAAATACTTGAACGCAGTTTTTCTAGAGAATATAATTGTTTTGTATATGTGATTATCGTCCATCGACTCTTTTGGGCTTTCACAGGCGCGAGCGTACAAATAACCGGTAAGTGACATGCTGCTTATAAAGTTGTTTTGTAACGTCCCCATGCCAGTAATGTGAGAACCATGCATTTGATGGTAAGGCTTGTGACTTTATTGTCGGATGGTTTATAAAGTGGTGTGACGTTTCTGCAGTGTGCAAGTTGTTGTTTTACGTGGAAGGGTTAGCACTTGCCCCTAGCCACTACGTATTAGCCTCGCATGACATGCTGCGCAAAGAGCGCTATCTCCACACAGGGAGCGCCAATTTGCACCTGTCTGTGTCCTACTATCAGTATTTGACAACCTCTAGCAATGGGATTGCGCTTCAAATGCCCCGGAGTTTTCCTTTAACTCCGTACTCTGACGGTCGGCTCGAAGCAAATTCCGTGTGAATATGCTGCGGTGGCGGCTCGCGTCAATGATGTCATCCCAGTAGTGTGTAGAAAGCCCCGATAAGCCCCCTCTAAAAGAAATGCTGGAACTTTCTTACAACAGGAGGTCTTTCGGTTTCGTAATGACACTGTCCACAGCATGAATTCATCTGGGCTGACAACACTGAGAGTCCTCACTTCCAGAGGCAGCATCAGACAGAATCGGTCTCAGAATCAGCCAGAATCCAGTTAACTTCAAACAGCTTAAATTTAAGACCTGGTGATATCAGATTAATACACACTTACTGAAACAGTTGAGAATATGTAGCAACAGATGACCCCTTCATAATCGCTGCTCTCATGCAAGATACCACAGACTGGGCAGTGACAGTTGTACTCGTGTCTCCCTGATTTCATGGCTTATCTAAATTAGCTTTTGCAATTTTCCAAAGTTAATTTAGAGTATCAGGAAAAAGAAAATTAGACTGTAGTTATTCACAGTAATTTACATTTTAACATTGGTGAAATAAAGGAATTGTATGCTTGTGAGGTTATATTTATTGGATGTTTGATACTTTTGCTGATACTTTTCAAAGACCATAGTTTATTTAAACTATATGGTCAGGTTTTAAATTACATTATTGGTCCCAGCAGGAAAAGTGTCTTCATGACTTCTTATGTTTAATAATTTGAGTCTCCTTGTAATAAATTATTGCTGCAAGATCAGTGCTGTGGATAATATGTTGTCCGTTTATTACAGGGTTTGTCAACAACCATTGGTGAGTGAGAGCACAAAAGAGTTGCCCCTATTTTTCTTCTCGGTTTCTAGTGAGATAGTAAATGAATTTCCTTTGATTTTGAATTGTTTTGAATTGCAGACACTCTATATTTCATGCAAGAAAAATGGGCAGCTCTTGTCCTCTGGCCTTTAAGGCTGTTGGCTTTAGGACAAGAGACACACAACCACAAGTGAAATAATTTAGTTATAAAATATGTGTTTATTTTACCACAAAAGCTTATTGAGATCAAATATATATTTTGCTAGAGAGAAGTTATAGTAACTGGTGCTGGTAAAAAAAAAAAACTTAATTTTTGCTAGACATAGTTCTATTAAAAATTATGAATAAAAGAAATAAGGCCTTTCCTGACAAAACAGAACTGATAACACCAATCAGCCATCATATTATGACCATCTGCCAAATATTGAGAAGATCTCCTGTTTTCTGCCAAAACATACTCATTTTCCTCAAACCATTCCTTTTCAGTGTGGCAGGGTACGTCATTCTACTGAACGAGGCCATTGCCATCAGGGAAAATAATTTACATAAAGGGGTGTACCTGGTCAGCATCAATGTTTAGAAAGTTGGTATGGGTCAACTTAACATCCACATAAATGACAGAACCTACGGTTTCCCAGCAGAACATTGCCCAGAATATCACACTGCCCTGGTTTCCTTTTCCCTGGTTGGAGACAAGGAAGGAGGATCACGGAGTGCCTCAAGCGCACACATGGAGCGAGAGCCAGGAGGCAAAAATTAATTTGTGAGGGACCGAGCCGGTCAAACATGAGGACACAGAAGTAATTGAAGGAAAATGGGTTTATTCCCCAAAAATAACAAAACCACAAACAATAGTTTACAGGCCCCTTAAAGCAATACTATGTAACATTTCTACCTTAAAATAACAGCTTGAAAAAAATTGTGCGGCTCGAATGAGTATTAATATTACTATTGGCCTGTCTCCTATGCCCTTCAGGGATCTGAGTTGGAAAAACTGCGCTATGTAACTTTGCTGGACTGGCCCGGGAGCGGCCCGGGAGCTGAGCGGAAGTACTTCAACTTGCTTTCTGGCACACCTACCGCAAAAACAAATAGACCCCTCTCACGCTCCCAGGTACATTTGATTACTCTTACCTTCTCGGTCGACATAGCTTGCACCTTCTGACTCCTCGCCGGTTCGTCAACAAACGTGAAACGTGAAAGCGAAAGGGTGTTGTATTTACGACAGTGTAACCGTACATTACCTCCAAGCCTGTAGGGGGAGCTCCATAATGGGCTTTTTGAGAAGTTACATTGTATTGCTTTAAAAGAGGTCAAATGAGGAAACTAAATTCAAAGACAAAAATCAAGATTTGAACATAACCTTAAGCTAACATTTAAAAAAAAAAAAAAAAAACTGACCTGACACACAACAAACAAAGGGGACCTAAATGTTGGCTGATCAGACCATGACACACTGAGGAAGAGGGAAGGGAAACATCAACACAAATTTAACTAACAAAAGTAAATAAACACAGTTAGCTCAAGAATCAACTTAAATGCCTAATAACTAAACCAAGTTAACAAAATAAACAAATCACAAAAGCAAAAAGAACTAATGCAGAAATTAACAGACTCCATAGTCTTCCCCTCTAGTTGGTATCACCCAATCAATCTGGGATTGGAGTGGAGTGCTTCCTTTCTGCCCAGTCCAAGCAACTGTGTGGCTGCAGGTGTGGCCATCACAGAATTGAAAGCACTTGTTATTTTGAAGTAAGGGCACGGCAAAGCTGGATACAATTGTAACCGGTATGAAACCTCTGCGTTGTGTTAAGGTTAATGGAGACCACACCGCTGCTCTTTCGAAGGTCTTTTTATTTTCCAACCTTTCCTCACCGAACATCACAAAAAAGAGCCGCGATTTCAATGACGCAAACATTAGCACAAAAAAGTAAAACATGGGGCATACCTGACAAAATAAAATGACAAATATAAATGACAAAATGGGAGCTCACCTTTCCTCACCGAACATCACAAAAAAGAGGAAGAGTTTTGGTGGGACTTTGGCTGTGTTCGAAACCGCCTACTTCTCCTACTATTCCTACTAGTCCTACTTTTTTAAGTTCCCGGATGTACACTAGATGCATACTAGATTCGCCGAAATGTTGAGTATTCATCATGAGGTTATTTGTCACACTCAAACTACCCAAGATGCAACGTAACGTGACGTTGCCCATCGCCATTTGAACGGTCAAATTCCGTTAACGGGACGAGAGCAGTCAAAACGGCATAACCGGAAGTGCGTTGCTCACTGCGGCTAGCTTTAGCAGCGCCGAATTCGTGGGAACAAAATTGTAAATAGCCGGTATTTTGTCAGATTTTCAACATCTTGGGGGTCTAAATGACTACTTTCTCACCTGAAAATGTTTCAAATGTTGCTAAAGTTATATATTTACAGAGTTTATAGCTTAAGCGAAATCAGCTTTTCAGGCCGGCTGATTTCGGCTCGGGCAGGAGTGAAGTGCACTGTGTGTAAACGCTCTGCATGCTGTCTGATCGATCAGTATGTAGTATGTAGTAGGCGGTTTCGAACACAGCCTTTGTCTTTTGTCACAAATGTTGCTTCCCCATAAAAGAATGTACAGAAACAGAAAACGAAAACAAAAGTTCCACCTGACTATTCTTATAAATGTAAGGTTAAAAACAATAATTTTGTGGAATTATACCCAAGCCAAATGAACCCTTGTTACACAAATACCAAAAGAACACTAAAAAAACAAAATCCAGGAACTGACAAAAACTAGGAACCAAAATTAACTGGGGAAAATACAAGCAAGTAGAAACGGCAATACGAGTGGACAATCTGAAGAAAACAGAGGATCTGACAATTGCCGAGAACAAACCAGGAGACTAAATACTGTGGGGAGAGTGATAATGTAAGTGATACATTATCCATGACCCTCCTGCTGGGGTCACCTATTTTCCTTCATTTTCCTCTTGGCAATATATTTTCTCCTTCCAACACATCGACTTCAAAGACGAAACGTTCACTTGCAACCTAATTTATCCCACTTACTGTCACTGTAACAACATAATCAATGTTTTTCACATCAAATGTTAGTGGATATAATGTTATTGCTGATTGATGAACGATCTCTTGGATGAAATTCAAGATTTTTATGACCAAAAATATCTGATGTAAAATGCATTTTCCCTGCTGGCCAATTTATTTGAATAACATCTTTATGTCAGCTCATATAACAACTGCTCTGTAATTTAATAGCATTCTTAACTTGTTTTTAAATGGATGATAAACTCCACAAGCCTGCTTCTTACATATCTAACACCTGTCCATCAGTAATGGGAAACATTGACATTTCCCACATTAACATGTGGGAAACACAGAAAGATGCATTTTCATGTTTACATTTGTGTTTGTGTTATCACCGTTGTGTACTGCTGCGAAAGCTTCCAAGGTACAATCCATGTCATGATTGCTTGATGTATTTGGTTAAAGAGTTATTTAGAGGAGAAGTCAAAGGTTCTCCAGACATTTGGACATATTGCACTCGTGCTGATTCTCGTTAAAACTTGCTCGTTCTCCCAGTGTTCCATTGTAGATAAGAAATGTCTCCCTTTTTTCCATAAATGAACTCAACAAAATAATTTAGACTGAAGTGGTGAATCTTATAGTTTCCACATACAAATGCTGGCATGCGTGAGATTCATTAAAGGGGTATTTTTTCAAATGAGCATGTATTATAAAAACCCAAACTTGCAGGTTTAAACTAAACTGGAGTGACTGGATAGTGTAGTGGTTGCAGCCTTTCATGTGGGTGACCAGGGTTAGAATCCTGACCCCTGCATGAAAGGTGTGTAAGAGGGAAGGTACGCTACCTAACTGGGATATGAGTGTAAATTGCTTTGGATAAAAGCATCTGCCAAATGCATAAATGCAACTAGTTTCCTTTTTTGCTTTGAGCCATTCATGCAATCTCCTGCACTTTACTTTCCACAAGGATTAAGGACTTAGTTTAGAGGGACACCTGAATATCCACCACAGGTACCAGGGTCTAATAAAAGCAAAATGTGGTGCTAGAACAGATTCAAGATAATTTGGCACTGAATGTACAAGTTTCTGAAACTCTGCTTGACCATTCTACCAAACCTCATTGGGCTGTTAAGTTTAATTTGGTGTTGTGATGTAATCCAACCTCTATAGGCTGACATTTATGGAATGTGTACCCTTACAAAATGTTGTGCTCTCCTCTCCAAGATATATCTCCTTTTACTGTTCAACCTAACCACAACCCACAAACCAGGAGTGGACGCCAACCTTAGTTTGTTCAATATATCTTTCTTAAAGTTTAATTTAATAACTATATGAACTGGGGCCATCCCAATGAAAACAATGGGAATCATCCCTTTGATATATGAAACCATATATTGGGTTTTAATGTTGCCTAACAACAATGACAACACAAATGTTGTCCCATGCCCAAAAGAACAGTTAAAGACCCAAACTGAAGACTCCCTTCATTTGGATGTCTTCAGTTCAGTACATCCAGAATGCTGCTGCTCGAGTCCTGACTAGAACCAGGAAATACGGCCATATTAGTCCAGTGCTCAGGTCTCTGCACTGGCTTCCTGTCGCTCAGAGAATAGACTTTAAAACAGCTCTGCTGGTGTACAAGTCTCTTCATGGTCAAGCGCCAAAGTACATCTCTGACATGTTAGAGCCATATGAACCAACTCGGGCTCTGAGAACCTCAGGGAGGGGTCTCCTGCCCCAGGGAGGGGTCTCCTGCTGGTACCCAGAGTCAGGACTAAACAAGGTGAGGCTGCGTTTCAGTTTTATGCTCCTAAAATCTGGAACAGTCTTCCAAAAGATGTGAGACAGGCCTCAACTCTGACAATGTTTAAATCCAGGTTTAAAACAGTTCCATTTAGCTGTGCATATGACACCTGAAAGTATTCTATCTGCACTCTTCACTTTTAAATTAATTAATTAATGATTATTTTTTATATTTTTATTTTTCCCCCTCTTCTTTGATTGCTTTTAACTGTGTTTTAATTTTTATCTTTTAAATGCCTTGTCTTTATGTAAAGCACACTGAGTTGCCTGTGGTATGAAATCCGCTATATAAATAAAGATGCCTTGCCTTGCCTTGCCTTGCCTTCAAACTTGGCAATTTAATTCATGTTCTCGGGCCTCCAGCAACACACACATATTTGATTGTTTGATTGAATTTGTCCACAGCGCAAAACTATCAGTTTCACAATAACCACTCAAAAATGGTAAAATCACTAGACTCTCTGGGCTATACAACTGTTACTTGCGAACGTAAGTCTTTTCAAATTCTAATATTTATTTTGCATAACATGAAATTGTCATGCATACTCAAAAAATGTCATATTACAACATTTTCCTAAAAATTTAACACACTTACATCATTATCTATATGAAACCATTGTATTATATGTGTTATTGGACAACAATTGCATGATAAAAAAGTGTTTGAAAGGAGGTAGAAGGGGAGCAAGGTGGCATTACACTGCACACTGTCATGTCAGACAACCAACTTCAATCTTGGTTGGACATCACCCAATATTCTATATTTCTAATTTGCTGTCAGTCTGTTAGGGGAGGAACAGGCTGGATCCAGAAGCGAACAAGAGACAGTTAAGTTTGGTGTCACAAAATGGATTTTATCTACTGAGGGGAGAGTTGTTATGCCAGGAAGTGAGGAAAGGATCCAGGATACGGGTCGGCGGGGAAGGAGGCTCCGTGTCTGGGTGTGTGATCTGTGGGGAGTTGGTGTCGTGTCATGGGGATTTCCGTTCAGGTGCTCGCATGGTGAGGCTCGAAGGTGGGCTGCTGGCTGGCACAGTCGAAGGCTGAGCAGAACACTGATAGCTGGCTGTGCGCTAGAGCAGGCATACATTTTATACTGAGAAAGACAATCATCTGGCACCGCAGCACAGGGGAGAGCAGGCTATGACCGGTGCCAGATTGGTGATCAGCCACAGGTGAGGATGGTGAGAGAGCACTCCTACAAGCTGCCCCACCCAACCTGAAAACCACAAAGAAAAAACAGCCAGCCCCCAGGACAAAATAAAATATGTAAATAAATAAGAGAACAATATAATCACCACAGTCACAAAAAAAAAGATGTTAGACGTGTATTAATACATAAAATAATACAGTTTGGCATCACGTCACCAGAACACTGCCCTGTACAAAAAAAAAAAAACAGGTAAAGTCACTGCTACATTTTGGACATGTGGACAAATGCACCTATTAAATGTTTTCTGGTGAAGTAGATTGGATGAATGACAATAATTAGGTTTTCAAGGTTGGCAAAGAATAGACAAACATAAGAGAGCTGTACACTTCTGGAACCTCAGATGACCCTGAAGTGTGTGCTCTGTTAATAGTCTAAATGTGAGAGTTAAAGAGCTGAAGAAAGAGAATTCTGAAGAATGCAAAAAAATCTAAGCAGGTGTAAAAAGAAAAAAAAAACCTTTGATCTGATTAGTGAAATACTTTGAGGTAAGAAAGCTAAGGCCAACATGATCAAGCACAAGGAGTGGTGTCTGGTCTGAAGGTTTATAGGGTGTGTGTCTTCGTGCCTGTGAGTGTATGTTTGTGTATCTGTGTGAGTGTGTGTCTTCGTGCTTGTGTGAGTGTGTGAGTATGTCTTTGTGTTGTGGTTTCTCCACTGTTGGGCCTGGGTTCAGGGCTTGTTGTTGTCTGGCTCACCTGTGTTGCACCTTGTTTGCCTGTTTAACACTCAGTGTATTGAAAGTCCAGGTTGAAGACACACCTATTTTCAGCTGCATTTGAATAAAGCTCCAAATCTGAAGTTTGAGTTTCAAAACTTAATCATATTTTAACTACTGATTCTATCTGATTTTATCTATTGTTCTTTATTTCTTTCTTTTTTGTTTAAAATTTTAAACAAAATTAAAAATCATGCTTTTTATTTCTACTGTTTTAATGTATCTGTAAAGCACTTTGAATCACCTTGTTGAGGGGGGTTGCTCGGCCTCTCCTCGCCCCTTCCCGCTCCTCCCTGCTCCTCTGGGGGGCTTTGCTGCCTGTCCTCCTGATCTCTGGAATAAAAATAAAAAATGGCCTAATGTGGCTGAGATCAGAAAAGCCACAAAATCTGTCAGTGATACTTCCCACTTGTACTATTGCTAATTTTCCTCCGACTGCCTGATGTTCAGCCTACTGGAAATCCACCAAAGAAGAAGAGAGTACTTTACAGGTCAGCGGTATGAACCATACTAAGACGCACGAACAAACGACTTATATACTGTTTTAGTTGGAGATCTTTTTTGAGAATAGGGTTATTTTGATAGCTTCGTTAAAGCATATTTGATTTCCATTGAAATAATGCAAGGAGAATTGAAACTGGCTGCCCATTCAACCAAAACCCTCAACCCTTTCTTTCAAAGCCGATACTGATGGACAATTATACAAAACTGCTTTTAATGGAGGCTATAGGAGGTTAATATTAGCTTCTGAGGTCATAAGCTAATTGTCCATGTAATGGTGTTTAATTGTATCACCCTTATCTGTATGATCAAATGTTTGCCTGTTTAAATATAATGAAAAAGGTAATAATTCCCATGAGATGTATTTGTTTTTTCACCTGTATTTGTTCTAGATGTTACTTTTTTGTCTTTTTTAATATCCTGCTCTTTGTAACACTACCACCTTATGCTGTACAAGAAAATGACTGTAATCCTCAGTGTGGGGTACAGTTAAAGACTTTGACAGCTAAAGATTTAGATATATCCTCTTTGGGAGTCACGTTTTAAAGCAGGCTTAGAGAGAAGCCATTTCACACCGTGTTTCCATTGAAAATTCAACAAGCTCTGGGACCTCTACTGATATTTGTAGTGTATAAGACATGGGAAGATGAACAATTTAAATTAAGGTGCAGTTCTGCAGATGTTACTCTGTCTGTAGCTGTTGCACTTGGGTGGAGAAACACATAAAATACCATTGGGGTTATTGTAAGGTCATGTGCCCATGTCTAAATTTATTTTAAATGAAATGACAGCCAAATGTTAAAGGCTCACTCCAGTAATCTCACAAGTTGAGTCAAGTTTCAGTGAGCTTTAATGTAAACCACTGACGTTACAGAGTAAAATAAGTGTATGAATTATCTTACTAATGAGGGTTTTCCTCTATAAGTCCACCAGCTTCCTATCCACACTTTATATTAGATTAGATTCAACTTTATTGTCATTGCACAGAGTACAAGTACTGAGACAACGAAACGCAGTTTAACATCTAACCAGAAGTGTAAAGAAGCAGAAAGTTTTGAGTGTGTACATGTGCAGTAAGAGAAGAACGGTAATAAACTGTGACTAACTATAAATATAAGTATGAATATATACAGTATGTACAGTATATATATATACATATATACAGTAAAAGTTGCAGAATGAGGTAAGAGGCATGATGTGATAAGTACAATGGATATACTACGGACAAGGTAAATAAATAGGTCAAAATGACTAAACTATTGATGAAATACAGCAGTAAACAGTTTAGTGCAAATGTTCAGTGGTTGGTGCATGGCCGTCAAGGCCAGGGTGGAGGGTTGAAGGACAGTCACTGGAGGTAGGTGTGCAGGGGGGTTAGGGGGGCTATCGTGGTGATGTGTAGTTCTGCAGGGTGACAGCCCCAGGGAAGAAGCTGTTTCTGAACCCAATGGTTCTGGAACAGAGGGCCCTGTAGCGCCTCCTAGAGGGGAGGAGGGCAAACAGTCTGTGGCTGGGGTGAGAGCTATCCTTGACAATGCTGCGCGCCCTCCACAGACATCTTTTGTGCTGGACACAAAGTGTTGGGGACTGACGAACCGGTGATGTGTTTCCCCACCCTGGAATGATTTACGAGCAACTGCCATAGCACACCAAGATGCAGTTGGTGAGGATGCTCTCGATGGTGCAGCCATAGAAGTTCACCAGAATCTGAGGGGACAGATGGCCTTCTTCAGTTTCCTCAAGAAGAAGAGCCTTCTTGATCAGGGTTGAGGTGTTGAGGGTCCTCAGAGATGTGGACACCCAGGATCTTAAAGTTGGCGACATGCTCAACCTCTGTCCCATTGATACGGTGTGTGTGCCACCTTTGGTCCTCCTGAAGTCCACAATGAGCTCTTTGGTCTTCTTAGTGTTGAGGGCCAGGTTGTTGTTGGCGTGTGCAGTTGTAGGTGAAGAGGGAGTAGAGGATAGGGCTCAGCACACAGCCCTGTGGAACACCATTGTTCAATATGAGGGATGAGGAAGTGTGGTTCTCTAACCGGAACAGATTGGGCCTGTTGGTTAGGCAGTCCAGTATCCACTTACTGAGGGAAGTGTTGATGCCCAGATGACTGAGTTTGGTTATCAGTTTGGAGGGGATGATGGTGTTGAATGCTGAACTGAAGTCTATGAACAGCATTCTCACATAGGTGTTGTCCAGGTGAGAGTTTTAGTACAGCCTTGATGGCCACTTCCTGATTGTCCTTGTCAAAGCTGGCATAGAAGCTGTTAAGTTCGTCAGGGAAGGAGGCGTCGCTGGATTGGGGGGTAGTGTTGATGGTTTTGTAGTCCGTTATGGCCTGGATGCCTTGCCACATGCATCGGGGTCGGAGTTGGAGTTGTTTTTGAATGGCTCCTCAATCCTAAACTTGCGGCAGTGCCTGGTCTTTTTGATACCCCTTTTCAGGTCAGCCCTGGATGAACTCTAGGTCTGAGTATCACCCGATATAAAAGTAATGTCACATAGATTCACTGATAGGCGGACCTCTCTTTTCATCCAAGGCTTCTGATTAGGGTAATCCTTTTGAGGATAGTGACACTGTTCACTATTGTGATGTGGATTATAGCTGTTGGACATGGGTCAACTTTCCTGAGATACTTTTCAGAAGAGCTTTGAAAATGAACTTTGTCCCTTTAATAATGACTAAAATGTTGTTTGGCAATTATCTGTATGTTTACAAGCCATATCATTGTCTACTCATGTCTATTTTTTTACAATAAACAAGCCAACATCCAACTATTGTACAAGTTTTAATTAAATGTTGAATTAAAAAGAATAGATTTTTCTGTTGGAAGGCCCATAAACCAAACCATTATCCCCTCTGTTTAGATGCAGCCTGTTATTCTCCAGCTTTGACTTTGGTTTCAAGTTGCTCCCTCATTATGTTAATGCATCTCCTGGTTTTAATGACCAGCCATTTAATGTATATTTTTACTAGTTGTAGCACGATTCACTGGTCTAAGACTTACTGTCCTCTGTGTCATTTGTTGCTTAGCATTAACCCAACTGAAAAAATGCTCAAAGAGAACAACAGCTACCAAAAAGCAACATGTGAAGACAAGTTATGTTACTCTGTATACTTACAAGGACTGTCTTCTTCCAAAACAAATAGGACAGTTAAGTATAATGACTTTGCCACAGTAGGTGCATTAAAGCCGTTTTAAAAAGATGTTGAAATCATGGTTTACCTCTATTTGAAGTGCCTATGCTGACAGAATAGATCCTCTTTATCCCCAATAACATGCACTCATCTGTTTCTCTCCTTGTTCCTTCTTCCTTCTTCCCCCATAAACACACACACACACTCTCACACACAGGTAACAATCATCTCATTGTGATCGTAATACCTACCATTTCTCTCCTTATTTAAGGGATACACTACCGCAAGTCCTGTGCCTCATCAGGAGCCTGCCTTATTGCTTCCTCTGGCTACCAACAGTTTTGCACTGGCAAGCTCAACTCAGTGTGCATCACCTGCTGTAATACCCCCCTGTGTAATGGACCACGGCAGAAGAAACGGCCCCAGTCATCCGCTGCCATCACCCTGAATCCACTGCAGCTCCCCATGTTTTCTGTGAACATTTTCCTCCTGATGTCCTCCATTCTGTGCTGACAGACCTGCAGGGTTAGGATGTGTCCTGAAAATGTTCACAGACTGATAGAAGAGATGCTATGAACTGGAACTGGGCACTGTAAGCTGAGACGTTATTACTTGGAGATGTATATATGTGAGCAAGCTTTAAACGGTACCTCTGTTTGAGTTTCTGGCTTTTGGTTGCACCTTGTCTCCAGAGTTCCAACAGAAAAATGTGTCATGTCAGAGGATAGGAAGTGGAGGATAGGACATGAAACAGCATTTACAGTGGCAAACTTACTGGACTTACTGATCCCAAGTAGTCTTGTTTATTTTCACTGCAAAATCAAGAAGAAAAAGAAAGTAAACAGATTCTTGCAAGGAAAGAACTTCAGAATAAACACATCATTTATGCCATATGAATACAATTGCTTGAAATCATAGCTAATTCTTCAGCTAATTTACAGGTATACCAATGTTAATGTTGACTTTCCTAAATATTTGCTTCAACAGCCATTCTGCATGCAGATACCGTACACAGATCTGAGAGAACAGGTTGACAAATGCACCCTCTTTCTGGCTGTTCAATGCAGCATCCTGTAATGACATAAAATTAAATCAGTTTGAGGTAGAAAAAAACAGATCTGTCTGTTGCCACCTTGGAGATCTGAAGCTATTAATTTTTCTTTTTAACTACAAGAAAATAACAGGCTCGATATAGGACACAAAACTTTTGAGGTTGGGGGGATATAGTTCAATCGATTTGTTAGTCGCAAAGCACTACTGTTACAAAAAGTTTTCCAAATCCAAATAATGTAACTTTGAAAGACAATTGTGCAATAGATAGATGAATAATTCAACATACAATACATTGTGCTGCCTCTGTTCACTGAGTTGCTGAAATGCAGGGTTTCTTATACATTTAAGGACCTCAAAGTCCGGATGCAGTGCTTTGCTTTCTTAAGCTTAACCATGAAATGATTTGACAAAAACAAACAATTTTTATGATTTTAATTGCCCAAATCAATTGTGACTAAAATAACCCAAGACTCATCTCTAGGATGAAGGCAGACATGATTAGCTATTGAGATGAAATCTGGAAGATTTGTGGGATATTTACCAAGCAACAGTTACCAAAATGCCCTCAAAATAACCGCTGGTAATAAAAACACTGTTATTTGGATTATAATGGAGCAATGCGCTATGAATAATAATGCCTCAAAGGTATGCACAAACTAAAATTCATATGGTTCCCTTGCACCCAAGACAAACATCCATTACTAATTGGATTTTGTCTTCAGTGAAAAGGGTACAGTCAGCATTATTCCTGGGACAAAAAGTTGGGTTAAATACTCGTGATTATTTACCAGCTCCAACTATGGTAAGTGGTGATGGAAATATGACATTATAACACACTCCTTTTAGCCCCTAACCAGTTCAATGCCATTATTAAAAATAGCGTGGAGGCAATAAAAAATTGAAGGCTTGTCGTTATCATCTATAACTTCGGTGACTCATTGATATGTAAGCCCAAAATTCCATCCATCATCGCTCAAGTAGTGAGTGACCAGCATTTAGACTTAGTTGATGTCACGCCCATGGGACTATGTTTTAAGTTTTATGTTTTAGGTTATATTTTGGTTTCAGTTCATGTCTTAGATTTTAGTTCTGCCATGTTTTAGTCTCCCTTCACTTAGTTCATTCGCTGCACCTGTTCATTCCCCTCCAGCTGCACCCACTCACTAATCACTCAGTCCCTATTTAGTTTCCAGTCTCCCCTGTCTTGTTGTTGGATCTTTTCGTTGCTGCTTACCTTACTTCGTTGTTTGCATTACTTCGTTGCTTGCCATGATACCTGTGCTTCCCATGATATCCGTCGTTCCCATGATATCCGTCGTTCCCCAAGCTAAGTATTTATTTATTCTATCTCATGCCATGCCAAGTCCTTTTGTTTGTTTTTCACAGTTAGTTATTTGAATCCGGCTCAGCCGTGCTTTTTGTTCGTACTTTGTTTTTCTGTGAAATAAACCCAGTTTGCTTTTGAAGTCCGCATCCGTGTCCTACCTTCACCTCACCACCAATCCTTACCCCGACAGTTGATGAGTGAAAGATGTCAAAAAAGTCATTTATGTATAATGTTACTTACATCTATGCTGTTTTATTTTTTGTTTTCATTTATCAGCTGGTTTATGACATTAAACATAACACACCAGTAAAAAAGGATCCCAAATGCAAACCTGATAAATAGTAGGTTACCATACTTTTGTTGGTTTATTCACATTAGAAAAAAAGAAAAGAAAGAATAAAGAAAACCTACATATGTGTTACTGTGGTGTAAAAGAGATGTATGTGTACTTAGCAACTGCATTAGTTGAGGTCCAACCAAGGAGATGTGGTCTGAAAAACTTAGTAAACTTTTTTCAGTTAGCAAGCTAACAATAAGCTACATGGTTTTCTGAGGGCTACACAGCTGTTTAGTCACAATACCCTGAGTTCTCTTTGCAGTGTGGATTTTAAAATGCTCCGACTTTCACTTTTCCAACGTGAGTTCTACTGTTGATTTTCCTTCATTTTATTTTGCCAAAAATTTCCTCATTCATCATTTTCGATCACGATGCTTGAAGATTTTACTTCAACTAAATGTCTTTAGAGGATGGTTCACCACCAATCATTCCAAGTTAATAGTTTCAGTACTTTCCTTAGTTGTTTTGTTTGCTTGATGTAGACTGTAATTAATAACCAATAATTTGAGCATTCTGCAACAGGTTATGTATTTTACACAACAACAGGACATGTCCAGCATTCAAATGTGATTGAATTTGAAGCTTATTCCTACATCAGTTTGAGTAAAAAAAAAAAACTTGTTGGAGGCAAAAACGTGTTATTAACTGCAGTAATTTTCCAGTGGTTGGATCTTACTTATTTGCTTGGTTAAATCCAGATGGTTCTTTTTTTTTTTTTTATTTATTTATTTATATATATATATATATATATAAATAAAAAGCTGCCAAGCTAAGGAAATCAACAAATCGCACTGAAACTTCTCTTCGATCCAGTCCTCTATCCTGAGCCTGTACGAGGCGGTGGTGGAAAGAAAAAAAAAAAAAAAAAAAAACTCCCTTTCAACGGGAAGAAACCTCTTGCAGAACCAGACTCAGGAAAGGCTACCATCTGCCTTGACCAGTTACTCCCTGTGATGTGTCTGAGAGTCTGCTGGTGAAACACAAGTTACAACACTATACAGGCCCACACTTCATTTGTGGTTAAAATTACTGTCTGTACTCTGTTCCTGCTTTTAAGGTTGTAATGCTTAACTCAAAATTTAGGCTTTAGGATCATCAATTTATGAAAAATTCACTCTTCCATCAAACTTTATTGCACCAACTGTTCAGCTTTACATAATCTGTTTGAAATCAGAAGGAAATCCTAACTTCTAATGTGTTCAGTTTATAAGGAATATTTGTATACTTGTTTGTGAAGACAAAGCACAAAATACCATTTGTAAATGTTGATAACTGTGATGAATTAAAATGTACAACACACTATATTTCAGTTTCTGATGGTACATCTCTCTGTATTTTGTGAACTGAATCTGACTCTTTATTGAGGCTGTTGGACATCTGATCATTTGAAGCCACTCCTGAGTCACTTTGCACCTGAAATGTTGTAAAGGTTGTGGCATTTTTCTCTTGTCCGAGAGTGGTGTGGCTTGCTTTGTTGCGCCGCAGAGACTTAAGCAGCAAGGGCCGGAGGGAGCGTGCCGATTCAGCATGGGAGTGCTGTACAGTACGCTTGTTGATGTGTTCAATGGTGAGGTGGCACCGCAGAACCTGGACAAACACCTCCCTGAACTGTCTGGAGGAGAGGTTGTAGAGGAATGGGTTGAGGACAGAGCTAAGGTAGAAGAAGGTGTCTGCCACAGGGTGGAGGATGATGTAGCTCCCGAAGTAGGAAGGAGTCCACTCAGACTTTGGCAAAGCAGCCATCATAAGACGACGAATCTGGTTCGGAAGCCAGCACACCATCAAGGATCCCACAATGAGACCTAAGAAATATCAGAAACACACGAAGTGAAAAGACGGAAAAAACATAGAAAGATTTAGATATCTACTTTTTTCTGCCCTTTTTCACATGTCGACATGACTTCCTAAAGTACTGATGAAATATCTGTGATGTGCATTGTTTAAAATACCAAAGGATAGTACGTCTAATTTTTAAAACGTCAAATGTTTTCACATCACTTTTCAGAGTGCCTTTTCTACATTTTTTTTAGATTGGTAGAACTAAAAAATAGATTGTATCCTATCTTATTTTTAGTTCTGAACTTCTGTGTCTATTACGGTGGTCGATAATAACTGACTGTGGTCAAAATGTAGACAAGGGAAATATATAGATATTTGAGAAAGAAATTGTTAGTGAAGTAATTAGTTTAGCGTGCACTGGTGTTAGATAGGTGCTGTATGTTCCCCTATTGTAAAATAATATGCTTTAAAGGGGAATTTCGTTTGTTTTTTTTTTTTTAAAACCTGGACCTTATTTCTGGCATAATCTCTCACTGATAATTCAATTCAATTCAAAAATACTTTATTTATCCCAGAGGGAAATTAAATGTTGATGTAACTCAATTAAATCAAGGAGTTATTATAGATGCTGATGGCTGTGGGCAGGAAAGATTTCCTGTAGCGGTCCGTTTTGCATCCAAACTGAAGAAGCCTTTGACTGAAGAGACTCTGTTTTCCGATAACAGTCTCATGGAGAGGATGTTCAGGGTTGTCCATAAGTCTCTTGATTTTATGCAAAATCCTTCTTTGCATTATTGTCTCCAGAGGTTCCACAGTCGTCCCCAGAACAGAACCAGCCTTCCTTATCAGGTTGTTGAGTCTTTTTAGGTCCCTGGTTCTGATGCTGCTGCCCCAACAGATGACGCAAGAGGAAATGACGCTCTCAACAACAGACTTGTAGAAGATCTGCAACATCTTGTTGCAAACCTTGAAGGACCTTAGCTTCCTCAAGAAGTACAGTCTGCTCTGTCCTTTCTTGTAGATTGCTTCACTGTTGTGTCTCCAGTCCAGTCTGTTGTCCACATGAACACCAAGGTATTTATATTCCTCAACCACCCCCACTTCTTCTCCCATGATGGAAACAGGGTTTGATCTGACCCTGTTTCTCCTGAAATCTACAATCATCTCCTTTGTTTTGTTAACATTCAAGATGAGATGATTGTTCCCACACCATGCCACAAAGCTGTCCACCAGCTCTCTGTACTCAGCTTCTTGTCCATCTCTGATACACCCGACTACTGCAGAGTCATCTGAATATTTCTGTAGATGACAGGAGTCTGACTTGTACTGTAAGTCTGAAGTGTACAGAGTGAAAAGGAATGGTGAGAGTACAGTCCCCTGTGGTGCTCCTGTGCTGCTGATCACCTGGTTAGACACACAATTCTTCAGTCTGACAAACTGTGGTCTGTTTGTCAGGTAGTCATTAATCCAGGTGATTGTTGAGGCCTCCACCTGAGTCTTCTGGAGTTTCAGACGAAGCAGATCAGGCTGAATTGTGTTAAATGCACTGGAGAAATCAAAGAACATGATCCTCACAGTGCTGCCTGCTTTGTCCAGATGACAGTGGGTTTGTTAAAGCAGGTGTATGATAGCGTCTTCAACTCCAACTCCATGGCGATAAGCAAACTGCAGGGGGTCCTGATATGTGCTGGTTTGCTTACACAGGTGGGTCAACAGGAGTCTCTCCAGGACCTTCATGATGTGGGATGTCAGGGCAACAGGTCTGTAGTCATTGATGACTGAAGGATGAGTTTTCTTTGGTACCGGAACCAGACAGGATGTCTTCCACAACAGTGGTACCTTCTCTTGGGTCAAGCTAAGGTTGAAAAGGTGTTGCAGAATCCCACAGAGCTGCTCTGCACAGGCCTTCAGGACTCGGGGGCTGACACCATCTGGAACTGCAGCCTTGTTCCGGTTCAGTCTCTCCAACTGCCTCTTCACCTGACTTCTAGAAACAGAAAAGTGGGAGGGGGAGGCAAAGGGGACAGCAGCATCTCCTGATTGGGTTGAAGACAAACTAGTGGAAGCAGAAGAATCCATGACTGAGGTGGAGGTGGAGATGTTACAGTTTGGTGAAAGTCATCCCAGTAGATGCGTGTGTAGAAAGCCCCCGATAGCCCCCAATAACAACAACACGGCAGCTCTGAACTAACAGTGCAATGGTACGTGTTCATTCATTCATTCGTCTTAAAGTATTGGTGAAATAAAGACAGATAATGCCTTATTTACAGGCTGTATTGGCAATGCCCTAAATGATCTAAATAGTGTCCAAAGCGGACGCCGACTCTCACCAAACTGTTATCAGTGAGTAGGTGAACATATTTTATGCCAGAAATAAGGTCCAGGTTTAAAAAAACAAACTTCCCTTTTAAGTTATTGAGTGTTTTTGATCACACAAGAGGCACACTCCATGGAAGTAATGTATACAACTGCTCCTTTTTAGTTAAATAGGAACTGTTGTATTATATCTCAGTGGTATTTTGACGAAAGCATGTCACAGACCTTTTACTAAAACCTCAGGAAATTGCATCACAATACAAAAAAATTTTGTATCCTTGTACTGCATAAAAGCTTAATTTCATATGTCAGTTGAAACGTGTTTAAGTGCTATTCAAAAGCTTGGTTTTGATCAGTCTAAGACAATGATTAGAATATATCTAGAGTCATGTAAACATGTTTAGTGGTAGAACGTAATTTGACACATTTAACCAAGCGCTCTACTTTCCCCACAACATTTCAGAGGGCAAACTGTAATTCCTATTTTTGTTATTCTTATTATGTAAACAATTAAAAATAACCACTTTGGTTTCTATTTAAAGGTTCATTAGCTGGTTATTTACTTGAATTCATTCAAACTCATTGAATATAAATTGTTTTTACCCAAAGTAGGCTTTGTTATAAAAAATGTAAAACAAACTAGAAAGCTGCAAGCAGCTGTATGCGGGATCGAGATTGGGGCACGCACTGGACGTTGTTGTCGTGTAGCTCTGCCCACACGTACAATACCCTCTGCGTACGTACGAGCACATAATAACCCCAATGCGGAGGGGTATTTGAAAATTTCTAGGGGGCGCCACTGAGCCATTTTGCTCCGTCCACACATGATACCCTTTACATACGTACGAGGTCGTCAGGGTGGATGTGTGTGCCAAGTTTCATGACCTTGCGATGATGATAAGGCTTTCAAATCACAAACGCCATCACACGATTTTCACCGCCTGACCACGCCCAAAATGTTCAGAGTTTGGAAAGTTTTTCAAATGAATTTTTCCCCCCATGTCTTAAGAGTAACCTGGCCAAGTTTGAAGCCTGTACCATTACATCTGTAGGAGGAGTTCGATCAAATGCAAGGCGTGGAATCGGGCAAAAATGGCACCAAAACGCACTTTCCATCCAAAATGGCCGCCTTTCTGTGGACATGGGACCATGGCGGCAAGAGACTTTTTTGTGCATCTGGGCATTGTGAATGAGTGTACTGAATTTCGTCGTCCCACGCGAAACTAACCCCAATGCGGGGACCATTTTTAAGTATTGTAGGGGGCGCCACTGAGCCATTTTGCTCCACTCACACACGATACCCTTTACATACGTACGAGGTTGAGGTTACGTACGAGGTTCGATCAAATGCGAGGTGTGGAAAAAAAAAAAGACGTTTCCAACCACCAGCAGGTGGCGCTATTGGTGGATGTCACTATAATTATATGTGCGCATTCAGGCAGGGTCCAGCATTGAACATATGAAGTTTGGGACAGATTGGATAATGTATGTGGGAGTTATAAGCGACTTAATTTTTTTGTGGTGAGTGATGGCGAGTTATCGAACTTTGAGGCGTCGCCACGCCCACGCCCTTTGAGGTTTGAAAAAGTTGCCCAATGATTTTTTTCCCCCATGTCTTAAAGCTGCCGTCGGCAGGTTTTCAAAATTCCGAGTCTAAAGTCGGAAAATTCGAACTGATACAACTTTCAGGTCCCTCCCCCTCTGTGGACGAGGTTGTGCACGTGAGTTCACACCAGGGTGCGCGCACACAAGCTGGGGGCAGACTCACGCTCAGCATGGAAGACGTGGTTGGTGACTGTTCTGCTCAGATAATAGATCAATAATAAACCTAACGTGATTGGTTAAAAACAGCCGGGAGCGCTCGATTTTTGCAAGCACGATTACAGGCTTTAGAGGGAGCTACAGAATTCGGGATTTTTCCTAAACACCCTATTTAATATTCTACTTCCAGAATCCCATGACAGTTGAAGCTAATATGACTAAAAAAAATTTGCCGACGGCAGCTTTAAGAGTAACCTGGCCAAGTTTGAAGCTTGAAGCATTAAATCTGTAGGACAAGTTCGATCATATGCAAGGCGTGGAATCGGTCAAAAATGGCACGAAAATCTACCTTCCATCCAAAATGGCCGCCTTCCTGTGGATGTGGGACCATGGCGGCAAGACTTTTTTGTACGTCTGGGCATGATGAATGAGTGTATCGAATTTCGTCCTACGAGAAACTAAGCCCAATGGGGGGACCATTTTTAAGCATCGTAGGGGGCGCTACAGAGTCAATGAGCGACTCCCAAAAAGATAAAGTTTAGATTCTTTCATGTCGTCGACTGGCAGGTGGTGCTCGCAAAATTTCAAACTTTTGCAAAGAATAAGAATATAGAAAAAGAAACCTTACAGGTACAATAGGGTCCTTGCAGTTTCACTGCTCGGTCCCTAAGTATATAGTAGGAGCTGAGGTTTCAGTGCATTACCCGCAATACAATTATCGATAGATTAACTAGTTGATTTACAGAATTGATCCCGTAAGATTGCTTTTGCAAAATGCTTTTTAAAAAACACCTAATTAATTAGGATCATATCCAATTAATTAAGCATGCTAATTCAAACATGACACCAACACATTTGGTTGCTATAAGGTTAATTGAAAGTAATGCTTGTTTGAAAAGAGTGTTACTAGTACCTGTATATGATCAGAACGTGCCAAAGCTACCAGTATCTGTTTTTCATGCCTGAGTGATATAGTTATTCTCTGGAAATTCTAATGCATCCTCATTCTCTTATCCAGTGATTATCAGTTTTCCTGCAGTGTTGTTAATGAGAATTACATTTCGACCAAACAGCCTTATCTGCTTTGAGACAACACTTCCTGCCAAAAAACACAGATACAAACATATTCATTTTTAATCATATGTCCTTGAAATGCTGAGAGAATAATCAATCTGAAAGTCATTTAAGGAAAGTAAAAAAAAAAAGAAAACTTTTGTCAGAAAAGGTAATGATACTAATCGTATTTTTTTTAATTCATGTTTAAACAAAATATACCCATTTATGCACATGTAAGGATAAGTTTTAAGTACTTAAGTACAAGATGAGACCAATGACTGTTGCTGAAGCTTATCTTAAGCATAAGATTTTAATCACTACTGCCCCTGTCTGTTTTTTCAAAGATGCAAGAGTCCGTATTCACAAGAACGTATACAAATGACAACACGTAGGACATGACCATAGTTTGGTTTAGAATATTTCTGCAAACTTGGGCCACCAAATACACTAAATTGGCTGTATTTTATGTCTCAAAAAAGCATCAAATACTGGCAAGGTGTGAATACTAATCTATTCATTTTAAAATAAACTTAAAATCATTGTGAAAAACCTCTTGGTTATTTTTAATCCATATGGGCAGATGTGTCATATTTGCACACCAAAAGAACAAGTTGAAGGCAAGCAGTCACATGAGATATATTTTTATTCTGGCCTAATGGATGGTGATATCAATCAGTGAACATTTTGGCCCAGAAGCATGTTGTCATAACTATCGACGAAATGCAATGAAACTGTGCACATAATTAAATGAATGAATCATGTTCAAACTGTTTTAAGGAAAATGCTAACAAGAATCCTGTGAGATCATCAGATTGCAGATGTTCTTGTAAATGTTTAATGGACGCGTGAACACATGTTTTTTATGCATAGATTCCAGTGTTTGCAGGTTGTTATTTTTCACAGTGTAATCCAGCCACATGACTCAGGTCTCATCATGTGTAAACAGTTTTACTATCGGCCGAAAGCGCTTTGGTCTGTCTACCTACTGATGTGACTTGAGCCTATTAGCAGTAAGGAAAGATTAACCCCAGAGCATGTGGTTGCCTAGCACAGTCACTGGTGTCATCATAACAGGTTTGTTTTTGGCCAAATGGCTTTTACACAATGCAAACAGGAGGTGACGAAAAGATCTCATGCGAAAATTGCACTTTTGAAATGTTTGTCTTTAGCGAAAAGCAACAGCACAGTCTCTAGAAAAAGAAATAAGTATTGTGTTATTGCAACCACAACCAGACTTTTACAATGTAAACATGTTAGTCTGGCCCAAAATTGTAAACCTGAGCTTCTCAAAACCGGACAGACACACACAGATAATGATGTTGGGGTTCTAATAACCTCATTCAACTAGATTAAATTGACCTAAAGACTAAAGTAATGGGCATACCTATGGAGTTTATTTTGTGTCAATAAGTTTAAAGAAGACTTTTATAAGAGCAAGCAAAATATATCAATTCAAAAACTAAATTTAAAAAAGTCAAACAAAAAATACATGATTGCAATTAAAAAAAACTGAAATTGTGTAAAATATTTGCCTTCGCCTCCTCCTCAGTTTTGGTTGTTGTCGTTTTCTGTGATTACGTCTCAGCTTTCTCGTTTGCGCTCCCTGACTTTTTGTGTGCGGTTTTGACACAAACGTGCCTGGTGGGTGGGCTTTCGACGGGGGCATTCCTATTGGCTTATTTGTGTTTGACGGACAGCTAAGCAAGCGTACGAAGCAGCTCTGGCCACAGCAGCTACTCTGCTTCTGATTGGTTCTAAAAACGTCAACAACGGCGCGAAGGAATACGATCTCTGAAGAATGGCAAAATGCAGTCCGAGGTAAGGACATGTCTATAGTTTACGATTATGCCATTCTTCAGAGATCGTATTCCTTCGCGCCGTTGTTGACGTTTTTAGAACCAATCAGAAGCAGAGTAGCTGCTGTGGCCAGAGCTGCTTCTTACGCTTGCCTAGCTGTCCGTCAAACACAAATAAGCCAATAGGAATGCCCCCGTCGAAAGCCCACCCACCAGGCACGTTTGTGTCAAAACCGCAAACAAAAAGTCAGGGAGCGCAAACGAGAAAGCTGGAGACGTAATCAAAGAAAACGACAACAACCAAAACTGAGAAGGAGGCGAAGGCAAATATTTTACACGATTTCAGTTTTTTTTAATTGCAATCATGTATTTTTTGTTTGAATTTGTTTTTTTTGTTTGACTTTTTTTAAATTTAGTTTTTTAATTGATATATTTTGCTTGCTCTTATAAAAGTCTTCTTTAAACTTATTGACACAAAATAAACTCCATACATACCTAGAGACTAAAGTTCCAACTTTTTACATATTTTTATGAAAACAGTAAAGTGTATATGTAAATAATTAGTACAGGCCAATTCCCAATAAAGAGTTTTCGCTGAAGCCTGAGATGATGAGCAGTCAACATTAAACTGCTATGAGAAGTTGATGAAACTGATGAAACCTGGGCCTAAGCCACAAGACAAACAGTGCCTCTATCGGTAGTTATGTAATGAAATTCTATTGTAACCATTTACTAATGATGATGCAGCTGCTGGCATTTGACAATTGCAATTAACTTCAACGCCCATTTTCTCTTTGATTATTGAGTATTAAAAAAGAAACCTTACGGAGTTAGGCAGAAAATGGATTGTAACACCACTGTCAAAAAAGCACACCTCCTCTCAACCCGGCGTGCACAGCCACACATGTGAATTTGTTGTCATACTGGTTGATAAAGACACCTCTAGAAGCCACCAAGAATGTCAAGTGACAAGGTAGGGTTATGATTCAGGACCTTATGAGAATAAGATTGCATATTTTATTTTTAGCATGAAAAATATGATCAACAAACACAAAAATACTAATAAAAAGATGTACCAAAATATTTGTAATATGGTTTGCTGTTTTGTTAGAATTTTAATAAAAATAACACATTTTAAGGATTTAAATGTGTCATATTTGTGAATTCAACCGATAAATCTGTGTGCATTTCACATATGCTTCACTATTTGCATTGTTTACATCAGGGGTCTTCAACGTTTTTCAGGCCAGGGACCCCCAAACTGATGGAGAGCTGGAGCAGGGACCCCCCTACTATTTATATGGCATACAATTGTGTTTTATATTTAACGGGGCCTAGTGCCGTGTATAAACATAACTACTCTGTTATTGTACATTCAATACTAAGCTATTCAAATAATACACAGGTTAATATATTCATGTTTTTATTTTAAACATGTGCAAGGTACAAGGTGGCCGTGCCACTGCCATTTATAAACATCTTGCATACAACACTGAGCTATTCAAATAATCCACAGATTTTAACTCTAAACATGCATGTAGATGGGACAATGAATCCTCAAAGCATCTGTGGATGGCACACATTTGCACACAATTTGTGAGAAAAAACTGTTTGAAAAAAAAAATATTTATTTTTTTATTTTTTAAATCGTCTAATCAACCAAAGATTTCGCGACCCCCCTGCAGTACCTCCGCGGACCCCCTGTTGAAGACCTCTGGTTTACATTACAACCTTTATTGCAAGCTGACAGAGAACCTTTTGAAAAGCTGCTAAATAGATAACATAACACAGATAAACACTCTTCTATTGTCAAGTTGGGTATTTCCCATTAGCGATGATACAGAGTTCTAAAGTAAATGTCTGGTGTTTCATTAGTTTTATAATAAGAATCAACCACTGCTTGATTTAGAACTTTGCAGACCATAAAGAGCCCAACTGCACAAAGGCAACTTAAAGGGGAACTCTGGGGCATTTGAAGCGCAATCCCATTGCTAGAGGTTGTCAAATACTGATAGTAGGACACAGACTGGTGCAAATCGGCGCTCCCTGTGTGGAGATAGCGCTGTTTGCACAGCCTGTCATGCGAGTCTAATACGTGGTGGCTAAGGGGGAAGTGCTAACCCTTCCACGTAAAACAACAACTTGCACACTGCAGAAATGTCACACCACTTTATAAACCATCCGACAATAAAGTCACAAGCCTTACCATCAAAACCATATGCATGGTTCTCACATTACTGGCATGGGGACGTTACAAAACAACTTTGTAAACAGCATGTCACTTACCTCTTGTTGGTATGCTCGCGCATGTAAAAGCCCAAAAGAGTCAATGGACGATACTCCCAAATACAAAACAATTATCTTCTCTAGAAAAACTGCGTTCAAGTATTTAAAACATTACAACAATATTACTGGGCATGTATTGTTGTAATGTTTTAAATACTTGAACGCAGTTTTTCTAGAGAAGATAATTGTTTTGTATATGTGATTATCATCCATCGACTCTTTTGGGCTTTCACATGCGCGAGCGTACAACTAACCGGTGAGTTACATGCTGTTTATAAAGTTGTTTTGTAACGTCCCCATGCCAGTAATGTGAGAACCATGCATATGGTTTTGATGGTAAGGCTTGTGACTTTATTGTCGGATGGTTTATGAAGTGGTGTGACGTTTCTGCAGTGTGCAAGTTGTTGTTTTACGTGGAAGGGTTAGCACTTGCCCCTTAGCCACCACGTATTAGGCTCGCATGACAGGCTGTGCAAACAGCGCGATCTCCACACAGGGAGCGCCGATTTGCACCAGTCTGTGTGCTACTGTCAGTATTTGACAACCTCTAGCAATGGGATTGCGCTTCAAATGCCCCGGAGTTCCCCTTTAACTGACAAAGCTAAGCAAAGCATATGACACAGCACTAAACAAGAGAGCTAATTAGCTTAGTTGCCAACAACAACAAAGTTAAGTGTGCATCCTGGTTTTCTCTAAACTCTCTCCACGTTATCTCTTTCTTCTTACTTACTTCGATAGTCTTGTCTTGGTTCTCCCTGCTTCAATTGTGTTTTTGTTTAGTTTTCTTTTTTCTTTCTTTTTTTTTTGGTCTTCTCCCAACTTAATTTGTAATGGTATAAGTGTTTTGTTTTTCTCGTTGTTGGTGTGTGACATGGTACCATCAAGCAATACGGTCTGGCGCTCAGCTGAAAACCAAAGCTGTTAACTATGATACCTCAGTCCTTAGGTGCTCCAGGGAAGTTCAAAACAAAACAAAGGTTTGTAGAAGCCCAAAGTTTTGAGGTCCATGCACTTCTCTAATGTTGCTTTCAGTTACGTGTATCCGTCTGGAGCATCAATTGTGCAAGTCCTCTGAGATAACCACTACATAAACATAAGATACGACATGCAGGTGACCAGTCGAGGCAGTGTGTCTGGCTATCCAATGTAGTGAGATACATATAAGTATGCCGACAACAAACCAGCTGTGCATGTGAGTACAAGATTAAAAAGCAACAAACAACAGCCTGAGACATCAAACTCTCCTGGGTTCCAAATGGCCAGGTTGGCTATGTGGCAGATGGTTTGGAGTAACTTAATTTCAAATCTAAAGAATTTTGAGATTTCAAACTGCTAATTTCCTTACCGATCTACAACCGGTTTAATTTATAATGCTATAAACACAGAAACAGTACATATTGTTATACTACAAACATTTTTTGTTTGTTTCTTTGAAAAATGAGAAAAAATTCCACAATGCTATACATTAATCTTCTGCCAGTGGCTTGATTAATTGTTTCACAACTAACTTTGTAATCTGCATACCCAGAGAAAATATTTCAGTTTTCAAAAACTGAAGTGTTCTACTTGTAATCCCATATGACAGAGACTTCCTATTATTTGTGCTGCCTCCTTATAAATTATACTAGTTGTTCAAATGAGGTATTATCAATTTCACATACTCCACTGATCCAGTTTCAGTAAAATATGGAGATATGATGAATCATGCCAGTTCTTTTTTTCTGGAGTTTTAAACTTATAACTTACCAACATTTCTAACTTTGATGAACTATTAGAAATGTTGCTGAGAAGAACAATGCAGGTTGTAGCTGAAGGACAACAAAGCTGATTGTATTGTAAGTGGTCATTCTTTAAGCAAGTATGAAATGTTTTTTTTTTAATTTTGGTTCTACCTGACATTTTGGCCTATTGATCACAGTCTAGTCATTCATCTGGAAAATTGTCCTGAGTCAGCACAGATCAGTAATGTCCCTGCAGAGAAGTTTGTGTGCAGCTGAAGTTGGGATGGTAAATGTACTTCATTAACGCACATTCAAGCTCTCATATGTTAAATCTTTAATATCAGTATAATGCCTAGTTTGACATGCTGAGTATGCCTTCTTTGGTTCTGCAATCAAAGCTAACACTCTCATTAGGGTTGTCCTCAAACTCATTGATACACACTTTCAGAAACACACACTCTGAACCATTGTTTCCCTGTCAAGGGCAAAACAAACGTATTTACTAATTAGAGAGCAATTAAAGCAAGTTATTGGAACAATTAATCGCATGCCATTGCCATAATTAGTGTTTGATTAAAATGTTCAGTTCCTTAGTACACAGCACAAGATGAGAAAACAGAGAAGGCTGAGTCATTGCTTCAAATAAGCAATGACTCAGTCTGTAAGATCTTAAAGTCGACAAACTTTGAAGATAACCTTTCTTCTTCAAAGGGATCATTTACTTCTCCCAAAACTATAACCTTGAACTTATTAAGGAATTCAAAGTATTTCGTTTTTCATTTGAACTAGTCTCTATAGTACAACTTCATATTGTAACAATAATAATTGTAATAATTGTAATAGTTTAACAGTGTTGTCAGTGGTAGAGTCCAGTATTTCAACAGAAGATTTTAGTTGATCTCAGATAAAGGTTCTACATTGAAAATGACACTTCAGTAATGTATGTACATTAGCCATAAAGCAACATAAAATTCTCAAAAGTACTTAATATGGAACAATCTTTCTTAGAATCTTACAGTACAATGAAATATTTGATTATTACTAATGCGGTGATGTTGAAAGAATTTATTGCTGTAGCTGGTGAATGTGGAGCTCGTTTTTGTGTCCTAAAAAGATAAACTGAGCAAAAGGAGTGTATTCTCACATTAGAGGAGCTGGAACCATTCGATATTTGGCAATTTGAAATGAAAGAAAATAACCATTGTGTACGTCAAACTGATTTCTTTTAATCAATTTTCTAATCAACATATCTTTTCTATGTTCCATCCGAAACATCCCTTAAAGCACATTGCAATCATTATTGATATAAATTGTCTGAAATTAAGCAAATGTAAAAATTTGGTTTTAACAGTACTTTTATTGTTAAATGTGGAAGCATTAGTCAGACAAGAGAAAAATTACACTGCAAGTGGTCACGGAGAAGCTATTAAACCTTTCGAAGTTCTCCGTCGTGATGTCGGATACGTAAGGCAATTCACCTCCCGATCAGTAGGCGTCGCTACGCTAGACGACCTAATCTCGCGACGTCTATCGTGAAAGTCGTTGATTGATTGTTTACCTTCCGGCTCCGTTTCACTCCTCACAGTGAACAATGGCGACCGAGAGAGTAAGACTTTTGTTGGAGTTGGAGCTTATTGATATTGAAATGCAAATCATTTTGACCAAATGTTGACCGGTACACAGTAAACTCTTTCAAAAATGGCGGTGTTGTTGTTCTGAGAGGAAGGAGCTAAACCGGAAAAGTGATTCCGGAAATGATGTTGTTAGTCGACCAATCACAACCCTTGCGGTCTCCGCGAGTCTCCGTCGCCTCGACGGATAGATAGGAATTTTGGCCGACGCACGTAAGCGACGGAGAGCGTCTCTCCGTAGCCTTTCCCGGACGACCATAAATCAGGCTTTAGTCAGTGCTTTATACAGATTCATTCACTGATGGGGTTTAGTGTCTTGCCCAAGGACTCTTCGACGTGCGGCCCGGTAAAACTAATAAAGTAACAAGGAAAGAATTGGTCGTATCTGTTACAGCAATACAGATATTTAATTGCATTAAACATTTAATTTGAATTTTTGAGTTCTAGGTAAGTTTGAATTATGTGTTTTCCCAATCTAGCATTATCTATATGCCCTTCAACTTCAGCAGTCTCTCAACCTTTCTGGTGTTAGTATAATTATGTAATCTGTTTTAAAACATATTCTTTTACCTGTATGGAATTCATCTGCATAGATGCACTTTCAGACCAAGGAGACAGATCACCAAAACATTCCAACAAGTCAGAGCATAAGTCTCTGGCACTGAGGAGTCTGGAACCAAGCCAGACTACTCCCAGTAATCAACACTATTTTCAATAGCAAAGGGAAACTCAGCACTTTGAAATCTCTGCAGCTGATCTGACTCTTTCATTTAATCGTTTTAGAGACACCCAAAACACCATACGCCTGCATTACCATAGCCTGCATGAATCTGCCCATGAATGTTTAGCAGCACATTTACAAATATAAAATTTCTTTCATAACTCAGAATGGAACTTTTTGCAAATTTGATGGCACACATCATTGGTGCCCTTCATTTTCATTCAAATGTAGAAGAGTGAGAGATGTGAAATATTTTCTCTAGCATTAATGGGTATCCATGCCTGAATGAGGACTGAATCTTGCCTGTGGCCACAACTGCAGGTGGGCACTCTTGAAGCATTAACAGTTATTGAGTTAAAGCATTTCAAATCTATTATATTACTAAAATCAAAAAGTCTTAATCATGAAAAAGAGAAGTGTTTCATCAAATTACTTGGCATAATAATAAAAGGAAAGTTAAAGAAAGAGCCACTTCACGTTTTGCCATTTAATTTGCTCTATGACAGCTGATTATACCTTCATTAATGAGTTTTGTCTGTCTTCTGGGCATTCGATTTAGATATGGAAGATCAATGTGATCTGATTGTGCTACTTCTCAAAACAAGCTTACATCAAAAATGGATTTTAAAAAATAGGGATTAACTAGTCAGTATCATATTCTATATATCCAGTTTTTCCAAGTAAGGATGGGTTGTAGTTAATCACTTTGTTCCAAACTTTATCAGAGAAACATCAGTAAGTTCTACAAAAATATACATCATATTTATTTATTAATTTATCAGGATTGAAAAGGACTTCTGAAGCTACGGTGTATAATCTTGTGAAAAGATTTGGGAAGTTGAGGAAAATCTAAGTGTGTAAAAGCCAAGGACAGAAACCAGTGTTGGATATTTATGAGAAACCATCATGCCACTGTTATCAGTATAGCAACATGGGCATAGGAATATTTGGAGACATTTCTACTCAGCACAGTCCACAGCCACATTAAACATGTAACTGACAAAGGAGGAAGCTATATATCACCCTTGCACAGAACAACCTTTGAGTTCTCTTGACACAAGTTCCTCTCACATTGACACAAAGACTGTTGGAAACATTTTCTGTGTTCATATTTTCACATTTCAGCTGCTCTTAGAAAAAAAAACCTTTTTATTTTCATTATTATTATTATTATTATTATTATTATTATTATTATTATTAATCTTTAAAAAGAATTAGAAAAAAGATAATAATAAAAAATATAGTCTAGGTCTACATTCCAAAGTTGAGAAAGTCCAGACAGTTGAGCAGCTAAAATGTTGTTACTAATTGAGTCCTCTGCAAAACTGCAACAGTAAGTAGCTTTAGTTCCCAAATGATTAATGACTATGATTATAAAGAAGAATGTCTTGCTCGCACTGACTTTTAAATTGTTTTTATACTTTCTGACTATAATGAAGGTGGTCAGTGAAGACAGTGAACATAATTCATTTGGACTCATGTCTGCTAAAAAATACAACTACAAACAAATTAATTGATCACATATTCAAGTTTTTTTTGCATTTTGGAAACTTTCTCAACTTTCTGGAATGCGATTTGTACATGGTTGAATGTAGAGCCAGAAACTAACTGACAAAAAGTATACTGCGTGAAATGTAACCATGCATGGAACAAACTCTATCATGATTTGGCAATGAATAATACTCTAACAATACTCTATACTCTAATATTTCTACAATTTCTCATAGGTTATGAACTGTGACAATGATTAGTGTATGTGGGTATCTTTCTTCTATTAATGTCTTTGAACAACTGTTGCTTTTGAGTCCAAAAATTTTACCATGTGAAATAGGTCAGAAATTTTCGTGGATAAGAGAGAAGGCCAGGAAGAAATGATAGTTGGGGGGGCGGAGAGTAAGATGAATTTAATTTTAATTCAATTTTCTGGTTGATTCCAAAAGAAAAAATAAATACTATGTCTATGTCGATCTATTGACATTAGTGTGAGATTAAAAGTGTAGCCATGAACCTTGTCAAGGCTGCGGAAGGAAAAGAAAATAAAGGAGAAAATCAATGTCATGCAACACCAGTGAGTAAACAATCCAGCAGCCAAATTATTGATCTGGTTCGATGCAGTTGTACTACAAAAATGTCTTGTGGATAATTATGAACCTAATAGTGGACCGGCTAAGAGCTGATTTTAGGCAGAATCGTGCATTTGGTGATACAAACATGTAAATTGGCATGAGCAGTTTCCATGGGTCACTTGATGAGAAAATTGTCCCAGCCACTTGAAATTTCAAGATGGCCGCCACCTTGGTCGAACAATTAAGTCATGTAATCATTCAGTTGGTGATACACACATGAAAATTAACATGAGCACTGTACATGGGTCACTTGACCAGAAAATGCTCACAGCCAATTGAAATTTCAATATGGCGGACATTTTTCAAGATGGTTGCCACCTTATTGGAGCATTTAGGCTAATACAAGCATGGAAGCTGGCGTGAAACATGGGACGTGTGTGATGAGGTCTCAAACACATTTACAAAACTCAGTGAATACCCCTCTGTAATGGATGACAGCGACCTGCAAGCTTTAGAAATATATGTTGTGCTAATGTATGACAGATCCAGCGATGTCACAACTGTGAATGAGGCGAGGCATGATCTCATTGCCAGAAAACAAAGACCATATAACCTGATCCCACCAACTCAAGGAGCATGCCAAACGTGCATCTTATGAGGCTGGATATGTGTGGGGATAGGCATTAAAGCAACAACCGGAAATGCCAAGCCCATCCGACTGGGGATGGATAAAACGAGATGAGGAGTGGAAAATATTTTGGACTCCTCTTCCACCTATTGCAGGTCATGGAGACCCGTTATGTTCGTTATGTTCAGGTACTGCAACTCTAAAGCATATTTTGTCAGGTTGTAAGGTTAGTCTGTCACAAGGCCGGTATACATGGCGACATGACCAAGTATTAAGAAGCTTAGCTGCAGGTATTGAAGATAAACGAAGGCAGGTAAACTTAGGAGGGTCCAAGGTACAGAGAGTTGCAATTCAGTTTGTTCAAGAGGGGGAGAAAGTTAAAAAGACGATAAGGAGGCACGGCAGCTTGGAGGATGCTTGTGATTGGGAGATGCAGGTAGATTTAGGAAATAAGCTTGTTGTTCCCCAGGAAATAGCCTCTACAAACTTAAGGCCTGATATAGTCTTGTGGTCTAGGAGTAGAATGAGAGTCTATTTCATAGAGCTGACTGTTCCTTGGGAGGAATTGGTAGAGGAAGCATATGAAAGGAAAAAGCTTAGATATGTGGAGTTGGGGGCAGAAGCAGAGCAGCGAGGATGGAAGGTTAGAATTTGTCCAGTGGAAGTAGGATGTAGAGGATTTGTTGCAAAGTCTGTTGTCTCATTGTTGAGGGAGCTGGGTGTAACTGGACAGAGTGTGAGAAAAATAGTGCAGGAGGTTTCAGATAAAACATTACAATCCAGCCAGTGGATTTGGATTAGAAGATGCAATAGCAGCTGGGGGCCCAGCAGGGGGAGCACTTAGGGTAAACAGACTTTTGAAAAAGCAAAGAAGAAGTTCAAGCTATTTAAGTGGAGGGTTTGGCACATGTGATCCTTTTGAAACCAGGCGGCCATTTTGGGTGAGTTGGCTTGGAGTGAGTTGTATGGATTTGTTTTTGCTGGTATTTTAGTGATTATAGGACTATTTAGGTGAGTTTGTCTGCTGAATCTGCTAGTGTGTCTTGTCCTTCCTCCACCTCTGGCACCCTCTATATTTTCACTACCCCTACCCGAACCAGGGTTTGAATCCCATTCCTGCTTTTCTTACCTCTTTTATTTCTTCCCCCTACCCGAACCAGGGTTTGCATCCCCACCCCGCTGTGACTGGTGTGCAGTTGGTGAGAGTGAGTTGTATGGATTTGTTTTTGCTGGTATTTTAGTGATTATAGGACTATTTAGGTGAGTTTGTCTGCTGAATCTGCTAGTGTGTCTTGTCCTTCCTCCACCTCTGGCACTCTCTATATTTTCATTACCCCTACCCGAACCAGGGTTTGAATCCCATTCCTGCTTTTCTTACCTCTTTTATTTCTTCCCCCTACCCGAACCAGGGTTTGCATCCCCACCCCGCTTTAACTGGTGTGCAGTTGGTGAGAGGCTGAGGTAGATTATGGTCGTTGTGGTGTGAGGGGCAGTGTTGGCTGGCATTAGGGGGGTGACTCTGGGACGCCAGTGGTCATTGTCTAGCCTCCTGGAGGTGTCGTGGGCCCAACTAGATGAAACACTGATGAAAGGAGGTTCCCACCTGATGACCCCAATGATATGTTGGTCAGCACTGCTCATTGATCTATATAATACGGAGTGTAGGGAATTATTCACTGAGTCTGGTCCTTTATTTTATTTTATTTTTTATTTTCTTTAGCACAAGTTTCTTGTGTTTATATTGAATTGAAGAGCTGCTGTTGCCTCTGGATCTGCCTATATTACTGTTCTGTACTAATTGCTCAGAGCGCTGTCCATTCAGCACCCCAGCTGTGCTATTTTACTCATCTTCCTTTTTGTTTTCCCATCCCTTAGTATTAATTTGACAACATAACTGTCTGTTGGTTTAGGCCTTTAAAAAAAAAAAAAAATACCCTTGTGACTGTCACCTTGTCGTGATAAGGGAGCTTTTGTACTTCACTGAACCCTGAGAGCTATGCAGTTAGGAAGCAACTCAGGTTTTACCGCATCGAACAGGTCAAGGGTGAGGAGTGTGGGACAAAACACAGTCAAAAAAACACTCTTGGCCTGTTTAGGAACTCAAAATAACATGAGAAAATATATTATTTAAAAATCCAGGTGGCAATCTCAAAGAATAGCTGCCATCTTGAAATTTCAAGTGGCTGGGAGCATTTTCTTGTCAAGTGACATGTCCATGCCAATTTTCATACTTTTATTACCAACCAAACAATAACATCACTTAATTGTTCGACCAAGGTGGCGGCCATCTTGAAATTCCAAGTGGCTGGGACAATTTTCTTGTCAAGTGACTCATGGAGACTGCTCATGCCAATTTTAATGCTTGTATCACCAAATGCGCGATTATGTGAATTATCTGTCCCACTATAAGATTAAGGCAAACACTATCAAAGCTTTGTGTCACCAATTAGCTACAAATATCCATGGAAGCCAGGCACTGTCAGAGATGAGTCCATAGAAACACCAATAATTATTTTCACCCACAGAAAGTATAAAGGAGCAATTTAAATTTAAATTAAATCTACAATTTAAGTTGTATGATAATTAGTTTTGAGGTGACAGATGGGTGAGTTTAACTAAGGCGACAACTCAGATACTGAAGAGTAAATGTCAATAGGCAATTTAAAAAAAAAAAGATTTTTTCAAAAAATTATTTCAAAGGCTGAACAGTATATGTCGGTGTGAATATTCTTAAGATTTTCTGGTATAAATGAGGGTTTCCTTAACAGCTAACACTCAGAGACATAAAATGATCAATTATTCCATAAGGAGATACTGTATCAAATAATTTTGGACAAAAGGTCAATTAAGTTCTCTGACATCAACACATCTTCATTACATCTTGGTCATGAAAAGTCTCCCTGATGGAAAAATCTAAAGTAATTAATGTGTGTGTGAGTGTGTCCAGCCCAGATAGAATGATTTTTTTCCAATATCTCAAGTGGAGAATGGAATGACTTGTAGTAATTTGGTCCTCAAATACAGGAAGCGTTTTCAAAAATTGATCTGAATGATACCCAGAGATGCTTTGCCATTAAACCATAATAAAAACAGACAAGTAAATCACAGACAAAAACGTATTCACAGTGGAACTCATCTTATCATCTAACAAGAGATTTTCTCACTGACTCATGGGTGCCTGTTGATAAAACATACTGCTGTTGAGATTCAAGCTTAATAAATCTCTGCAAATATCTGCAGATATTTACTGGGCACACGGCTGTCCCTTCCAACATGACATGTACATTTGATCAAGAACAGTGGATGTCACTTTCTAAATTCTTAAGCATTAATGTAGCCACGTCTCATTAGACATGAATAATATAAGTGCACATAAAGTCAATTATAATTGTTGTAGTTAAAGGTATATTAAGCTATAATACCAGGCTACTTAGAATATGAATTAGAAACAGTCTTTTCTTGAACTGAGAAAAAAGACAACCTTTTACATTCTGTTTGCTCCTTGGATCCTTGGATTAAAAGGTTATAGGAACTGCCGAAGGTTCCTACAGTGTGAATGCGGCTCATGGCAGATGCTTGCAATGGACTTGTGTGGACTGTTTCCATCAGGTCACCATTTGCTGGTACTAACTGACTATTACTCCATGTGGGTGAGTGTTGATATCCTTCCGAATGCCACCTCTGTGAACATTATAAATTGTCTGAGACACACAGACTCCCAGAATGCATACCGACAGACAACGGCACTCCATTTCTATCAAAGGAATTCAAAACATATCTACAGGAATATAGGATCACATATCGCCGTGCCACGCCATATTGGCCTCAAGCAAATGGCGAAGTGGAAAGGCAGAACAGAACACTTTGTAAGGCCACTTGTGCAGCTCACGCTGAAGGAAAAGGCTGGCGCACTGAGTTGGACGTATTTCCTCTGGCCTATCGCAGCACCCCTCACTGTGTCACAGGTCGCAGTCCGGCCAAGCTACTATTCAACCGCCAGATCAGAACCAAACTTCCTGAACTGTCAGAATCACAGCTGCAACCTACTCTACAGGATGCTGCTGTTCGTACGGCTGAAGCTGTGAAGAAGGAGAAGGGACGTGTAAATGCAAACAGAGTCAGAAGAGTAACAGAAAGCACAGTGAAACAGGTTGGCAAAGTACTGTTACGGCAGCGGAAGCTAAACAAACTTTCAACACCATATGAACGTCACCCCTATACAGCAATAAGTCAAAAAGGTCAATCGGTCATTATTGAAAAGGATGGCAAGATGATAATGCATCATGTATCATTTGTGAAGCTATGGGTTGAGCCTGAACAAGACACTCCTGAGCCGAACAGTGTATCTTCTGAGATAGAGCCTGATGACACTTCCCAGCAAGACCGTAGACCTCAAAGAACCAGGAGACTGCCAGCTCATCTCACGGACTTGGTGACTTAGACAGACAATGCCAAAAAGGGGCAGAATAATTCCCTGCATATGTCTTAATTGCAGGGTAGTCTACCCCTCGACATTCAAGTTGTAATAACATGGAAGGAAAAAAATGAATGAAAATTCTCTTTCTGAATTTAAGTCAGACATATAAGCTAAAGATGAATGTTTTGATATATTGTGGTTAAAAAGAAGACATTTATGTTTTATAAATTGAAGAGTTTCAAAATATAGTTTGTATATTTTGAGTAAACATAAGAAGTTATAGTGAAAATGAGTTTATGGTAATAAGGCTGTTGTTTAAATTGATGAGTTTGAATACATTCCTAGCCTTAGCAAAAGTATTTTACATTATTTTACATTAAGATATTCACTTATTTACTTTTACAAATTGAATATTTTCAAAATATAGTTTGTATATTTTGAGTAAACAGAAGAACTTATAGCGAAAATGAGTTTATGGTAATAATGCTGTTGTTTAGCCTTAGCAAAAGTATTTTACTAACAGTAAAATTAAGTGGAATTTATGTTATATATGCAAGAGTATTGAACACTAAGATGTCACAGTAAAGTTATAATTTAGTTTGTTACAAGCATGATATGTGAAGAGAACAGTATTTCAATATTACATGTGTTATTACAAGTTGATATGTAGTCAACAAGTTAACGAGTTGTATGATGAGTTTGTGATGTAAATCATTATCTAGAAGGTGAGGGACTGAACTGCAACAGAGAATCAAAGTGCCATGAGCAGACTATCCAGTTTGCATCGTGGCAAACCAAAGCAATAAAATAAACATGCTCATCTGCAGTACAAATGGTCTGTAAAACTGTCAACTGCAGATATGCTGATATCTCCCTGTGTGTGTACAATGCCTTGTAAATCTCTGTTATTTAATCTTATCTCCACCTATCTTAATATGAGTCAGTGGAAAAGCTGTATGTTAAAAGATAAAAGGCTCAATTAATATTAAATGACAATATCTTAAACCTGGATTAAAGAGTGCAAATTATTATATAGTACACTCTACTGTATGTATGAATATATGTGGGTTAGCAGCACTAAAATTTATTATAAAATTGCTGCTACCCAAGAGCAGTTACCTCAAACAGGGGAAATTAATACTCTGGAAAAATGGCATGTTAGTGGGATTTATAATTCAACCTTGGGCACATCTGGCACTCCAGTCTCTTGCTTTTAATTGCTTTTAAGTGCATTTGAAAAAAGAAAAACTTGCCACATTTTCTCAGATTGAAGCACAGCATCCCACAGGACGTTAAAAAGCTTCACCAAACCTACCTCCACACTCTAGTGCCCACAACTTCACTCTCAACAACAGTCTAAATGAGGGGAGCTTCTTGTTTGGGAAGAAAGCATTTTTTCAGCTTTTGGTTTGCGGTGATTGAATCCTGAACATTCCAGTTTGGCTCTATTTGTATCATTCTGATTTTGTCACATGTAGGTGTTGAAAGTTGCATTTTGTGTTTCCATGAAGCACATCTGAAGAGATGTTTTGAAAAGCAAAGAAAATATGAATCAGACCTACTTCTATTGATTGGTTTCAAGCAAATAAAGTAGGCTGTGTAGAGTTGCCAGAGGGTGGGGGCTTCGGAGAGGTTGCTAATGGTTATAATTAAGTTGAAGACAACATGTCTATCTACTGAAATGGTCGAAAAATAAGTTGTTCTTTCATACCCCTCACTACGGCTTGTAATGGCGTCCTGTGATGTACCACCGCAATCAGCGACAGATGGGAAATATGACTGTGTATCCACATCAGAAAGGACCTCATGAGGAGGAAGAAGGTAGGGTGGATGAAGTACACTTTACTGAAACCCTTTTCTCACTGCCTAGTTGGGCTTATTTTTACATTCCTGAGTTTGGTCCTAAACACAGATAGTTTTTTCAGAAATGATCAGACCTATTTCTTGTAAATTTCTATTGTATAGTTTTTTTTATTCTAAATTAATGATTTGACCAGTTTTAATATCAATACTCTTCTAGGGTTTGTTCCTACAAGCTGTGAACCCATTGCTTTGGGAAGTGTATTCCATTCATCATAGAAGATCATCTCAAGCGAGACTTGCCCTAAACTCACTTCAGTGTTGTCTTCACTATATACTTTGGGTCATTGTCATAATCAAAGGTGAACTATCATTCCAGCCTCAGGTCACTGTACTCTGAAGCAGGCTTACTTCAAGGACCTCGGCCATATTCATCCCTCTTAGTTCTGACCAGTTGCCCTGTTACTGCTGCAGAGGAGCTGCCTCATGATATAATGCAACCACCACCATCAACAGACATTGTGCAGTCATTTGCTTTTTCATCAAGCATTGCTTTTGTATAGCTACAAAATCATTTGTAGGCCTAATTATTGAACAGTTGCTGAGTTGGTTTGCCCTTGTGGATGTCCACTTAAAGGATACAGAGCACACTGCACAGTTTGGAATGCCACAGTCAAAAGTTTCAATCCTCGTGTAAATTTACATTTTTCAATGCTTCATTATTGCATCAGTCTAGATTCACCTACAGCTATAATATGGAAGCGTGTCATCTCACAGTATGTTATTTTAAAACTCTCAGGCATCTGCAGAATTGTCTCCCAGGTGGCTCACTGGGTGAGGTGCTGTCACTTGCAGGAGGGCTTGCCTATAGCTATGTTGGCTGCCATGTTGCTACGGGGCTCTGGAGCTTTTTATAAAATTATGCAGCTGTCACCCAGAGTAGATGATGGACAGTTTGGATGAGGAGGGATAAGGCATGGAAAATCTGTGAAGGTGCATATTTAATTGACTATTAAATAAAGTGAATCAAGCTTTTAAAATAATAACATGGGAAATTAACATAAAAAGAACATGTAGCAAATTTCCACACAATTATATGTTTTTTTTTTCACCATTTGTATATTTTGTTGCATCAAATTAATATGCTTAGATTGGGCCAACATAATCTGTTTTTATTCCGTGTAGGCTTAATGAGCTTTACTTATACTAGTCCCTTTTCTTTCATTTGGATCTGTTTTCATTCATTAACAAGACTGACTTAAATTACATGGCCGTACAGTATATCGAGTACTTACTCGTTCATATACGATAAAATTTTGTTTCAGTGAAGATTATGTTGACGCAACCCCTATACAATAAGTGGACACAACAGAATTACTTAATGCTGAAAGAAATTGTGATAATATAATACATGTAATTGTGTGGAAATGTTTTTTATGTTTATTCAACAGGTTGTTTTTTGAGTGTATTCACTGTCCTACCCATAGACTCTGACAAAAGTTCCTCAAGGCTGATTTAGATGCTGAAAGTTTTTAAAATATATCACCAAAGATCAAGATCAGATATTATTGGTCATGCATACACACGAAATTTGTCCTCTGCTTTTGACTCATCCAGGTTGGCACCACCTGCGGTGGGCAGCTGTTCACAGCGCCCGGAGAGCAATGGTGCCTTGCTCAAGGGCACCTCGGCTGTGATGAGGTGGAAAGTTCCACCAATTTTTTGAGTGGCAAGAGTGGGAATTGAACCTGCCAACCTTCCGGTTATTGGACAACCAACTCTAACCACTGAGCCACGGCCACGGCTGCCCTAGGCTGCCCAAGGCTGCCCAAGGCTGGCAGCCTGAACACATTCACATTGAGTTTAGATCTCTAGCCAAAGACTACTCCGACTCACAGCCCATCAGCACTGGTTCTCCCCAGGGCTGTGTTCTTTCTCCTGTGCTCTTCTCCCTGTACACCAACAGCTGCACCTCCAGTCACCAGTCCGTCAAGCTCCTGAAGTTCGCAGACGACACCACTCTCATCGGACTCATCTCTGATGGTCATGAGTCCGCCTACAGGTGGGAGGCTGACCATCTGGTGACCTGGTGCAACCAAAACAACCTTGAGCTCAACGCTCTAAAGATCACCCTCTGTGACTCCACAATTGGCACTGTGGAGTCTTTCTGCATCCTGGTAACTATCATCTCCCAGGACCTCAAGAAAGCCCAGCAGAGGATGTACTTGCTGCGGCAGCTGAAGAAATTCAACCTGCCAAGGACAATGATGGAGCACTTCTACTCCTTCATCATTGAGTCCATCCTCACCTTTTCCATCACCATCTGGTACGCTGCTGCCAACGCCAAGGACAAGGGCAGACTGCAGCGTGTCATTCTGCAGAGAAGGTGATTGGCTGCAGTCTTCCATCTCTCCAGGACCTGTACGCCTCCAGGCCTTTGAGGCGTGCAGGGAAGATTGTGGCTGATCCCTCCCATCCCGGTCACAAACTCTTTGAGGCACTCCTCTCTGGAAGGAGGCTGCGGTCCATCAGGACCAAAACCTCACGCCATAAGAACAATTTCTTCCCATCCGCTACTAGCCTTATCAACAAGGCCTGAAGCCCCCCTTGGCACTGACTCTTTCCCTCTCCCCTTCCAGACCTACAAGCCACATTAACGTAGCATCCTCAGACTTTCTGCGTTACATTAACGCACAGTCTCTATTTATTTCAGACCACTTCTGCCCATTTATAGTATGTATAGCATTCAGCTTGCACTACAGCTCCTTATTTTTTGAGATTCTGTATATATATCTATATTGTCTATACTATAATTCAAATTCCTTGAATTGGCAAAACCTACTTGGCAATAAACGTGAATCTGATTCTGAATAAGGAAACTTCATTGATAAGAACAAGAGAAGTTCATGGGTGGCGATTGGGCCGATGCTGTACCTCATGGTCTTTGGTCTTATTGAAGCAAAGCAGTGGCAAGTGGCTGATCAGAACAGTTTACACAGTGCAAGGCCAACAATTCCTTTTCCATCAGACCATAGTAGTCCATAGCTGTGAGCAAGTTCAGTTGCATCGTTGCAGCAAATACGAGGCTGTGGCTAAGAAGACAAGACACACAACTTTGCTGTATGTGTGTTTTTACTACACTACATTGATCTACATTTGACTTTTTTCCAGTGACTTACTGCTGAAAGGTTTAGCATGTGCACTGGATAAGTTTACATTAGGCTTTAATCCAGAACAATTTGAATATCTTTTGTCATAACTCATTGGGCACTCATGTTCATGAGAGGTAGATTCAGCGCTGCAAAGGTAAAAAACGATTAATTTATCTTTATCATAAACTTTGCGCTCATGATTTATTCTCTGAAAATACAGCAGCTTCAAGTTAGCTTGTACTATCTGTGGGATTTGTTCTAAATACTGTTGAGTACATAGCCATGGTAAAACAGGGGAAACATTTTACACATCTTAAATAAAATCTGTTGAAGAACAACAACAGTAGATACTTTTTGACAAGCCATTCCTTCTTTTTGCACCCACTCCACCTCACTGACCGTTCACATCACACATGGCTGGCAAAAGTCGGTGTTCACAGACCAAAAGAAGATGGTGGTAAAACAGCATTACTATTCAGTTCACAAATGTCGGCTCTCAATAATTAACAAAACTATGTAAAGCAATTAACCTTTTGTCCTGGACGTGATATGTGAGCAACTGAACAGGTATGTTCTCTGCTATTCATTGCTCTCCAAAGTCATGAAGCCCAACCAGGATTAAAAGTTATTTCAAGGTAAAGTTTAGCAGTGACAGGAATCTTAGAGTGTCTGGAGTGGAATTTGATCATTTGCAGCATGCCTCAATAACAATTAAATTCATATTCAAAATCAAACTTTCTAGCAGTAGGTGAGCAAATGCTGGGAGTCAGTTGATGACCCTCATAATATTAACTAATATTCAGTCAAATGGAATTATTAATTTTCAAGATGTAGTCCATTTTGCAGTGTATTGCTGCACTGATTATTATCTATGGGGTTTGAGAGACTATGAATTTTAACTATGAAAAGTAAATATTGGAGAAGCTAACAACTGAGGTGATTAGAATTTGACGTTTGGCTGTTGGAGAATTAAGGCAAGTAATTCAGACTCAAAACATCTTGATTATTGTGCACTCAATTCAAAATTTTGAACTGGGGTTCAGCATGAATGTTGAAATATTTAAAAGTAGACCAGGACTACCAAAAGATACACACAATCCACGTTTTATCCATCCTCATCAATATTTATGCATTCATCAATATTCTACGATGTTGGCTATAAGAGTTTGGAGATGTGGTGTGTGGTATGAATGTTGCACATAATTAATACTGAGATTTCCAAGAAGCAAACAGTTTGCATAAAAGACTAGCACACACTCAATGAGTCATTACATGTTGCCTAATTAACAATTCAATTTTGAAAATTCATTTTCAGTGTCAAACTTCCACTTCTTACTTTTTCACAAATCTAAACTTTTTATATGCAGTTTGAAGTTACCCTGTAAGATATAGGTGAAATAATGGATTGAATGCTGCAGGTTCAAGCTTCACAAACTAAAACACCATGTCACCTTCCATGTGCTGGTAAATGCAGAGGTAGCATTGCTTGAGGGTGGAAACTTCCAATAAACTGACCTGAAAACAGCAATAAAGTTCACAATGTACAGCAGGTTTAATGCATACTGATGTATTTTAGAATATTATGCTCTGACTTTTCCTATAAACAATGTGGATTGTTTTATTTGCTGTCTGATACTGCATTCAGACAGTATTTCAGAATAGAAGATTTAGAAAAGCAAACACCACACCACCATCTAGAAATTGGAGATTTAATTCATCATTACTTAAAGATCCTGATATTATTAATTTCTTTAAAAAAGAATTAACAAGATATTAGGGGGGGAAATGACCTAACAGGAATATCAGCAAGTGTTATTTGGGAAGCAGGAAAAGCAGTACTGTGGAGCAAAGTCATCTCTTTTTCCTTGCATAAGAAAAAGAAAGAATTCAAAGGTATCAGAATTAGAAATACAAATTAGATCATTAGAGCATGCCTACGGTGCTTCCCCAGATGAACACATTCCAAACAGAATAAGATAAGCTGAACTGGAATTAAATTAAACAATTAATTAAAAAAAAACACACACAGTTCCTAGTGCTTTGTTTGGAGAACTTTGAACATAGCAACAGGTCTAGGAGATATCTAGCTAAACAATTAAAAACAAACAAAGAAACAATAACTATGGCCTCTGTTAAGGAAGCATCAAGAAATGTCACACTGATTTAATAAACTACATTTTCAGGGACTTCTACCAATTATTATACTCCTCACAAATTGACCCATTAGACTACGACATTTATCAGTTTCTTCGTAACATCACGGACAGGCTATGGCTTTGGATTCACCTCTTTCAATAGGAGAACTCCATGAAGCCCTCCAACATATGCCTTGTAATAATGCCCCAGGTCCACAGGTTTTCCTGCAAAATTCTACAAAGAATTTGGGTCTACATTGGCTCCAGCATTTTCTAGAATGATATTGCAAATTAAGGAGAATAATGCACTACCTCCAATCATGAACTCTGCAAACATCTGTCTACTTTTGAAGCCAGGCAAAGTCCCCACACTCCCATAAATCTACTGCCCAAAATCCTTACTAAACCTAGACCTAAAAGTAATCCGTAAAGTTTTTGCTAGAAGATTAGAAAAAAATACCCAACTTTATTATGCATCCTGACCAAACGAGTTTTTATGAAGGGTAGACAACACATGCAGACTAAATAACATCACACAACACTTTAACACATTTAAAAAAAACCTGACAGACTGACTTTTGACTATTTAACAAAGATCAACTGGGCGAAAAAACAGTTTGTTTGTTTGTTTGTTTGTTGTGTGTTTATTTCCATTTATGTTTCTGAAGGTGCTCCTGATGATTCCGTGCATGGTTTGCAAGCAGTTTGCTTTCTTTCTCCACAGATGCAGCAGTTGGTTGCCGGTTCTTGGCTCTTGGTGTCTATCTTTTCAAGCTCCCTCCTTTCCTCTCTCTTCACTCCCCCTCTTTCTTTAATTTCTCCTTTTGAAAAAAATGAAAAAAATGAAATAACTTGGGCTTCTTTCTCGACCATAGAGTGTTTGTCTACTCCCAGTCAAGTCATGCCATCCTGGCTCTCCTCGAACACTTCATCAAAAAACTGTCTCTCCCTGGAGAAGTAGTTTGGGTGCTTCCATGGCAAAACCTTTTCGTAGGCAGGATGGACAACATCAAGACCAAGATAGTTTTACTTGTCACTTTCACAATCACACACAGTACAATGTGCAGTGAAATTTTTCCTTGTCCTGCTACCAATAAAAAGAGAATTAAAACTAACTATGAATATGAATAATATAAGAGCCATATCAAAGTAGTACACACAATTTAAAAATGTCTCTGTGTAAAGTGTATAAGATAAAAGATAAAAAAATGTATAAGGTATCTTAAATGTACAGTATTAACAGTATTAACCTACAGAAACTGAAAGTGATACAGTCCAGTTTAACGCTCACTGTTGAGCAGACGGATAGCCTGGGGAAAGAAGCTTTTCCTCGTCCTCTCAGTGCTGATTCTCAGGCTGCAGAACCAACGGCCTGAAGGCAGCAGGGAGAGGAGTGAGTGTGCGGGGTGGTGGGGCTGCCTGAGGATCTTCTCAGCTCTTGACCTGCATCGTTTGACGTAAATGTCCTGCAGGTCGGGTAGGGTTGTTCTGATAGCAGACTACATTCCTAAGGGCCAAGAGGTCCTGTTTTTTGCGCTGCCCATCCATGTGGTGATTTCCCCACTCAAGATGCTCTCAATGGTGCAGGTGTAAAAGTTCCTGAGCACCTTGAGGGTGAGCCTGAAGTCTCTGAGGTGGAACAGACGCTGCCTGGCCTTTTTAACAGTCCTGTTGACGTGCAGTGACCGGGACAGGTCCTGTGGGATGGTCACACCGAGGTATTTGAAGCTGTCCACCCTCTCCACCTCAGACCCGCCGGTGCAGAGTGGACGGATGTCACTCTGCTGCTTCCTTCTGTAGTCCACAATCAGCTCCTTAGTTTTTCTGGCGTTCAGCAGGAGGTTATTCTCCCGGGACCAGCTCTCAAGGTGGATGACCTCCTTCCTGTAGGCCTCTTCCTTATTATGGGAGATTAACCACATGGAGTGGATTTCAATTTACTTCAACCAGTACAACAACTTGCTGATTCATCAACTATCTAAAATGAGCTGTTTTATTTGCCCAGTGACATACAGACAAATCTTGCCTCATGCAAGATCAACCAGATACCATTTCAGTTCTTAACAAGATCTGTCCCACTCGTTACAATTACCTCCAGAAAGCTCCCAAAACAGGCCATAGTGGTGCCCTGTCAATGTTCTAGCACAGCGATCTCGACTTATCTCCGCTAACTATCATCATCAATTCTGTCCCACTTGCCAACCTGCAGATTTAAGATCTGGCCATGTCTGATCATAAGGTCTTTTTCATGGATTTACCATCAACCGCATGCCTTACAAAGATAAGTGGCAAATCTACTTTAGAAATATAAAAAAATTCAACACAGAAATTAAACAGCAGAACTTCAACATCGTACCACCAACTTTTCTTCAGCTGACAAGGTGGTGGACTTTTACCACAGCCATCTGAGCAGCCTCCTGGACTACCAAACCCCTGTTAAAACTAGAAGTCACATTCACCTGCTAGTCACCCTGGTTCAGAGATGAGCTGTGGAAGATATAAAGAAGATAAAGGCAGCAGATCAGGTCCTTCACTGGCACCACAAAGCCTCTGGCACAAACCGATAACCCAAGCTGTTCCACCAACACATGTACTGCCGGCCATCTCCCACCCCCTCAATTTTCCTCCTGAAGTTAACCAGAAGGACGTAAAGGACATCAACAGAAGGATGAAACCTGCCACCTGTGCTTTCAACTCCTTTCCAACCACCTTAGTAAAAGCCCACCTCTGCATTAAAGCAATACTATGTAATATTTCTACCTTAAAATAACAGCTCGAAAAAAATTGTGCGGCTAGAATGAGTTTTAATATTACGATTGGCCTGTCTCCTATGCCCTTCGGTGGGCTGAGTAGGAAAAACTGCGCTATGTAACTTTGCTGGACCGGCCCGGGAGCTGAGCGGAAGTACTTCGACTTGCTTTCTGGCACACCTACCGCAAAAACAAATAGACCCCTCTCACGCTCCCAGGTACATTTGATTACTCTTACCTTCTCGGTCGACATAGCTTGCACCTTCGTCAACAAACGTGAAACGTGAAAGCGAAAGGGTGTTGTATTTACGACAGTGTAACCGTACATTACCTCCAAGCCTGTAGGGGGAGCTCCAGAGTGGGCTTTTTGAGAAGTTACATTGTATTGCTTTAAGTCGTCTGATCATTACTGTTATCAACCATTTTCTCCAAGCTGGTCATGTTCCTCCTGCTTAAAAAATGATCAGACCTGTCTCCAATCTACCATTTAAATCCAAAGTACCGGAGAAAGTAGTTGCCGTCTACCTTCAAGACCATCTCAAACAAAACAACCTTTTTGAAAAATTCCAGTCTGGTTTTTGCTCTGTCCACAGTAGAGACAGCTCTAGTAAGAATCATAGACAACCTCTTGATGGCAGCGGATGAGGGCTCTCCCTCTCACCTCATCCCCCTCCATTTGTCTGCTCCATTCGACATAGCTGACATAGTTGGTCTCGTTCTCTTCATCATCTACCTACTCCCTCTTGGCTAAGTCATCAGCCGCCATGAAATTTCATTCCATTACAATGCTGATGACAACTTCATTGTCATCATCAACAGCCCATTCTCCACTCACTATCTTTCTGGGGGAGATAAAGGCGTGAATGGAGCACAACTTAATCAACTTAAATAGGTCCAAAATTTAAGCCATCATGGTTGGCACCTCTTACCAGACCATCAACCATAACCAACATCACTTTCTCTGAACCATTTCTTCTATGAACATAATATCCTCCTTTTTACACACTTGTAAAAATGGATCCCTACCTCACCTAAGAATCCCATATTAATCTCTGCGAGATCTACTTCCATGACCTCCATAACATCACCAGACTGTACCCCACTCTCATCCTCCCAGACTCTGAAAAGTTTTTCCACGGCTTAGTTTCCCCCAGACTGGATTACTGCAGCACACTTCTCATTGGGATCTCGAGCAAGAGTTTGCAGCCGGGATCCTGATGAGTTAAAAAATATGAACATGTGACACCACTTCTTCACTCCCTCCACTTGCTTCCCGTCTCCGTCAGGATTGAATTTAAGGTCTCTCCTCTTACTCACCAGTGCATAAGTGTAAACGTCCTTATCCATTCTCTCAAGGAACTACTCATCCCACAAACCACAATACGCTCCCTCTGCTCTATATTCAAACTGTTGTCCCGTTTCCAGGAAAAAGCTGAGCACCATAGAAATTAGGGCCTTGTGAGCTGCTGCCCTACGTCTGTGGAACACCCTCCCTGACACCCTGAGAGCTCAACAACTCACAGACAGTTTCAAAAACTTGAAACATTCCTCTTACACTGAAAAAAGTGACTTTTTGGTGAAGTAAACTCTATTAGAGTAACTGTCATAATTTCTACCTTGTATTTTTAAGATTCAGTAAGAACTACAGCTTCTTAAGTAAAATTAAAAATTGTATTAACTTAATACATGAATTATGGGGGAAGAGTAAGTTTTACTTAGGTTTCTTCATACAATTTAAATGTTTAATAGTTGTATGTACATAAACCTAGAAATACTACATAAACTTTACTCTGAAAGTGTATCGCTAAAATCTACTAAATTACTTCATAACAGCAAATACTACAGATATATCAAATTTACTTAAAATTTTGAGTAAAATGATGTTCCTGCCTATGAAAAACAAGTAGACTTTACTTAATTTGTTTAAATAAATATAACTTAAAACTTAGATGTAATTAAGTAAATGTTACTTAATATCTTAAAAACTGTTATGTTTTATGGTAAGTAAAATTTACTTGATACTGGCAAGTGAGTGTTACTTGATATTGCAGCATTAAATATTACTTAAATCATTTGAGTGCAAATACTTGCAAATGGTTTTTTAAGTAAATCTTATGAGTTGTTTTTTTCAGTGTAGGCAAAACCTTTGATTTTAAAGTTATTTACATATAGACATAGTTTTTAATCCCTTTTGTCACCTTGGTTTTTCTCTTATAAATTTTATTTTATGCTCTTTGCCCTCTTTTTTTTATTCTATTAATTTGTAGTACTTTGATATTTTTACAATGTAAAATGTATTATAAATAAAGTATTTTATTAGTAATATTATTATCATTATTATTAGGTAACGCTAATAGCTTAGGAAATGAAGATGAAGTACTTCAGCTTTTAATGAGTTGTTGCTGTTCATTTTTTAACTGAATGCTTTCTAGTTGAACAGTTACATTCTGTAAATCAGATAACTCAGCTGTATGGATATGGTGTGTTTTCAGCCCAACCCGGTCCTCTTCTCACTCTCATTGCTACACTGAATGTTGTGTACTACACTCAGTGAGTTAACATTACATTATCGGCATGTTTCTGAAAAAGTCTCCAAGTAAAATTGTTTAATTAAAATTAATATATACTAAATCTGTAAATATAGTAATTAACGATACACATGCATTACTATAAGTTATGCAGTTAAAAAAAAAAAAAATAGATTTTTCCACTACAGTTGATCAAAAATCATTGTTTACTAGCATCTGCAGCTAATTATCAATATCTATAGAGAGCTGGAGTGTTTTTGGTATGACTGTTGGGATATTTTAATTATGTTTGCGTTTACTGTAATAAATTATACAACAGATTTTGCCCAGGTTTTATTGACAGGCAGGCATGTAGCCAATGTATAAACATACAGAAACTAACCATTCAGCAACATCCCATTGAAGCCCTGATGGTTGAACATCTCCAGCAGCTTCTTAACTCCACTTCAAACTGATTTAATTCCACGGTTCTGTCAGGAGTAGTCGCTGACATCACCAAAAGTTGTTTCACAATGTTTCAGTAGGGGTCAGACAAGGGCTACTATGCTTAAACCAACAGATATTTTGACCAAAGCCTGTCTCGTACATCTCATAAAATCTCTCTAAAATCTCAGAAAATTGTGTCAAATTGTTATTGAGCATAAAAAAGCATTATCTATCACCTTCGATGGGTTTCAGTGTAACTGATGCTGGTGTGGTGGGCTGCAGCAGCATGGCTCTTCGCATGCCTTGTATTGGCTCTTATATCCATTTGAAATTCAGGTTGTGTTGGCTGTGGCATTTGGGCCGGAGTGTTTTTGTGCACCTTCACCTTCCTAGTGGTAGGGATGTGGCTTACTGCTTCACCTTCCTCCCCTGTGTGGTGAAGCTGTGCCTTATCTCCCAGGCGTGTTGTGGTGCTGGTGGTCCCAGCTGCTTTTGTCTTGTCTCTGCGCATCTTTCCCTCTGTCTCCACCTGTAATTGCTGCGGGTCGTCACCTGCACTGATCTGTAGGTGCTGTCGTTCAGGCTTGAAATGTAGGTTTCGTGTCCAGCCAATGCAAAGAAATTAGTCCATGTCTAACCCATATGCTATGAACAGGATCTGAGGAGCTTTACTTAGATTGCTCGTACTGAAGTCCTGATTTGGTGTTCACTTGTATTTGGGTTTATTTGTTTAATTTTATTCTGAGAAGGTGTTGCATGTTTAATTTCTTTAACCCAATTTAAGACTCAATTGCTGTTTTAATTGTCTGATTCTGACCATTTGTTCATTTAGCTGGGGTTGGTGGAGTTATCAAGTTTTATAACTACTTTTGGATTTTATTACAGTGAACTACAACTTATTTTAAACTCTAAAGCATATTTTGTCAGGTTGTAAGGTTAGTCTGTCACAAGGCCGGTATACATGGCGACATGACCAAGTATTAAGAAGCTTAGCTGCAGGTATTGAAGATAAACGAAGGCAGGTAAACTTAGGAGAGTCCAAGGTGAAGAGAGTTGCAATTCAGTTTGTTCAAGAGGGGGAGAAAGTTAAAAAGACGATAAGGAGGCATGGCAGCTTGGAGGATGCTTGTGATTGGGAGATGCAGGTAGATTTAGGAAATAAGCTTGTTGTTCCCCAGGAAATAGCCTCTACAAACCTAAGGCCTGATATAGTCTTGTGGTCTAGGAGTAGAATGAGAGTCTATTTCATAGAGCTGACTGTTCCTTGGGAGGAATTAGTAGCGGAAGCATATGAAAGGAAAAAGCTTAGATATGTGGAGTTGGGGGCAGAAGCAGAGCAGCGAGGATGGAAGGTTAGAATCTGTCCAGTGGAAGTAGGATGTAGAGGATTTCTTGCAAAGTCTGTTGTCTCATTGTTGAGGGAGCTGGGTGTAAGTGGACAGAGTGTGAGGAAAATAGTGCAGGAGGTTTCAGATAAAGCAGTAAAATCCAGCCAGTGGATTTGGATTAGAAGATGCAATAGCAGCTGGGGGCCCAGCAGGGGGGGCACTTAGGGTAAACAGACTTTTGAAAAAGCAAAGAAGAAGTTCAAGCTATTTAAGTGGAGGGTTTGGCACATGTGATCCTTTTGAAACCAGGCGGCCATTTTGGGTGAGTTGGCTTGGAGTGAGTTGTATGGATTTGTTTTTGCTGGCATTGTTAGTGATTATAGGATTGTTTAGGTGAGTTTGTCTGCTGAATCTGCTAGTGTGTCTTGTCCTTCCTCCACCTCTGGCACCCTCTATATTTTCATTACCCCTACCCGAACCAGGGTTTGAATCCCATTCCTGCTTTTCTTACCTCTTTTATTTCTTCCCCTACCCGAACCAGGGTTTGCATCCCCACCCCGCTGTGACTGGTGTGCAGTTGGTGAGAGTGAGTTGTATGGCTTTGTTTTTGCTGGTATTTTAGTGATTATAGGACTGTTTAGGTGAGTTTGTCTGCTGAATCTGCTAGTGTGTCTTGTCCTTCCTCCACCTCTGGCACCCTCTATATTTTCATTACCCCTACCCGAACCAGGGTTTGAATCCCATTCCTGCTTTTCTTACCTCTTTTATTTCTTCCCCTACCCGAACCAGGGTTTGCATCCCCACCCCGCTGTAACTGGTGTGCAGTTGGTGAGAGGCTGAGGTAGATTATGGTTGTTGTGGTGTGAGGGGCAGTGTTGGCTGGCATTAGGGGGGTGACTCTGGGACGCCAGTGGTCATTGTCTAGCCTCCTGGAGGTGTTGTGGGCCCAACTAGACGAAACACTGATGAAAGGAGGTTCCCACCTGATGACTCCAATGATATGTTGGTCAGCACTGCTCATTGATCTATATAATACGGAGTGTAGGAATTATTCACTGAGTCTGGTCCTTTATTTTATTTTATTTTATTTTTATTTTCTTTAGCACAAGTTTCTTGTATTTATATTGAATAAAGAACAGTTCAAATAAAAGATTTTATGTAAATAAAGACATTACACTGGAATCACATCTGTGGGTGTGCTTACAAACCTAGGTGCTTTATGCTTACCTTTAATTTCTTGGGGGTGGAAACATAACCTCCAGGTGGCGTTGTCATACAATCTATAACATTAGTATTTGTATATTAAAGAAAACATAAATCCCCCCCGCCACACTTCTTTCTGCAGTTATTTTTGTTTCCTGTGTTTGTTTCACATCCGTTCTGAGTTATGTTGATTTGCCCTCTGCTCGGTTTCCCTATGCTCACCACTTTGCACTTCTCATCGCCTCCTTCAGTATATTCATACTCTTTGGTGTCCCCTGCCAGTTGCTTGATCATCATCTTTTATTTGCAGTGTGTCATTCCACAGTCCAAGTTAAATTCTGTACCTGTTACATTTTACTCTGGTCTTTTGGGATCACCTGCCTCAGCTATAACTTTGATTATAACATTTTTTCTACTTTTTCACTCCTGCCAAGTAGGGGTAAAGAACAGAAATGGGCGTTTGTCAGTTGGACATTTTTTCAATCTCTTGGATAAGCTAAAAGTCCTCTTTGCAATAACTTCATTGAATGGGAACTGGTTTCCAACAGGAAAATATTGTTGAGAAGCTTTACTATATAGCTTTTTCTATATCTATTTTCATAATGTCTTTGTAACACTATATAGAGAATAAAGTAATTGTTTGTGGTGGTTAAGACAAACTTTTACCAATTATCACTAGTTGTACAGTCCATTGATAGAATACACTATAGTAACAAAAGTATTCATTCACCCATCCAAATAATTAAAATCAGGTGTTCCAATCACTTTCATGGCCACAGATGTATAAATTCAAGCACCTAGGCATGCAGAATGCTTCTACAAACATTTGTGAAAGAATGGGTCGCTCTCAGGAGCTCAGTGAATTCCAGCGTGGTACCGTGATTGGATGCCACCTGTGGAACCAGGAGTCCAGTCTGAATCTTCCTCGCTACTAAATATTCTACAGTCAACTGTCAAGGGTATTATAACAAAGTGGAAGCGATTAGGAATATCAGCAACCCAGTCATGAAGTGGTAGGCCACGTAAAATGACAGAGCGGGGTCAGCAAATGCTTCATGGAATGGGCCGATGGCCGAGCAGCTGCATCCAAGCCATACACCACCAAGTGCAATGCAAAGCGTCGGATGCATAGCAGGGCCAAGCTCAAATCATTGCAGTGGCAACTAGCAATGACACTTCCAGTGGCAAGCTGAGCTGCTACAGCTTTGCAGAGGCAGCTGCCACAGGGTGCCACATGGTGCCAAAGAGTGCCAGAGGATGCCAGAGCAGCTGTAAAAGCCTGTAAGATGCTGCCACAGTCATGCCAGGACTGCTGCCGCTGTTTTTGGAGCCAACGCTGATTATCCGCGAAACGGGTTGTCAATGTAGTTATTAGCCATAGCCTGTTACTCAATCATTACTTTCAGATGATGATGTAGTTATTGATTATTCTTTGATAAAAAAAAGTCTTGGGGGTGGTCAGTGGCATAGTGGGTTGAGCAGGCGCCCCATGTACAGAGGCTACAGTCCTCGCTGCAGCTGACCCCGGTTCGAGTCCCGCATCGGACGGCCCTTTGCTGTATGTCATTCCCCCTCTCTCAGCCCCCTGCCGCCTGTCTCTCTTCAGCTGTCCTTTAACAAACAGTCAATTTATTATAGAGCATAAATGGTTACTGTTGGCCGTAACCATGCTAAAAGCAACAGCACACTAAGATGTTAACTTGCCTGACCCTCTTCTCTCACAACTCTACACACTCACAGGCCTCACACTTGACCCTGCCACGCTAATCTTCTCATCCAATCCCATACCTGTCATAACCAAACACACACACAAAGCATCACAGACAGGCAATATTCACAGAAAATGAAAATGCCACTGCCTCAAGCTTGAGCTTGCTGTCTCTACGAATGCAGTGGTGTAAAGCATGCAGCCACTCTAGAACAGTGGATGTTGTGCCCTGTTGATTCTATTTAGATTTAAGTATGACTGGAATGAGTAAAATCCAAATAATGTACTGTATTTGAGAAGACACAAAGAGGCTAAGAACGCTCAGGAGACTGTGCAAACAATTTTACTCAGGTACTCATCTGTACCGGGTGAAGTATAAGTCCAAAAAAAGGGGGAAAGAGCAGAGGCACTCTGAGATTTTTGTAATATAAAAAAGCCTTTTATATAGCATGGCAAGTTGGTTAAAAACACAAGGCCTTGTGTTTTTAACCAACTTGCCATGCTATATTAAAGGCTTTTTTATATTACAAAAATCTCAGAGTGCCTCTGCTCTATCCCCCTTTTTTTGGAAATGTACTGTATTTGCTAGATAATATGAGGTGTGTGACTATGACAAAAAAGTGTATTCATATATTTACTTTTGAATGTATTAAAATAATTTATTTCCTTTACTGATTTGTTTCCACTGAAGTTAACAGGGTTGGGGTGATAGACGAGGATTGACTGGTTTCCTGTTTTGTCAACTTGGGTTGCATGTTTGATGTTATCAGTTACTGTAGTTAGTATTGTTGAAAGACAAGTTCGTTTTGATAACCTTTCTTGTTTACAGACAAGTATTATCAGATTACTTTGATAATTAAGATTGAAATTCAATCCCAGAACTGAAATGCAGTTTTTCTGAAATGCAGAAATGAAATGCAATGTTTCTGTATAAATTAAGGGCAAATTTCATGATGTCTGATTGCAACTGACATAAATGATATATTCTGATATGAAAGTTAAGATAACACTGAATCTAAAAATATGTATATCATGTTTGTTAACAATTTTTAATTGAGTTTATTTGTTAAAAAGGAATGAGACTCTTGACACAAATTGATTGGACCTGTGCTATAAGTTTTCAAGTGCCTTAATTATGTGTGTGTCATAGCCACTTTATTACAACTTTTCATTTAACTCTCACAGTTTGACAAGCTCTACTTTGAGTTTACGATAATGTTTTTAAAGTTTTAAGAAAGTATTTGAGAGGATTTACAGTCTAAAATTCTATAGAGAGCTACATACAAAGGAAGTAATAATTACATAAGTACATATTTTCATGACTTTGCTATTCCATCAGCAAACATTCATCCATCCATTTTCTATACGTTCTTAATCCAATTCAGGGTCACAGAGAGGCTGGAGGGTTAGGGTCACAGCTGCCATTGTCAAAAACTAGGTACGCCCTGTATGCGTCACCAGTCCATCGCAGGGCCAACACAGACACAAGACAAACAATCATGGGTCAATTTGGAATTTCACTCCTTGGGTCAATTTGGAATCATCAATTAACCTAACATGCATGTCTTTGGACTGTGGAAGGAAGCCGGATTACCTACACATACATGGGAACATGTAAACTCCACAAAGCTGGGCATTCAAAAACCAGGAATTTTTTTGCAGTGAGGCCACGTTGCTAACCACTCCACCACTGCACAGCCCCCATCAGCAAACAGGGATGTTAGAAAATCAATAGACTGAGCCACAGATCCACATAACAGCGTACATTTGGCTGAGTGCCAGATAGCCTGGGCGAAAGCCGACTGTTGACTCTGTCAAACAGTCTGGGAAAACCCAAGAGGAATCCGTTTCCATGGAAGGCGGGACCTTACCCAGCAACTTAAATTCATTGGAGTAACGGAGTTCCCTTAACCAATCATAATGTCGAAATGACGTTGGTTATGCGCCGAGGTTCATGCTTACTCTCGCGAGGCTCTAGCTCGCGAATCACGCTTCCCACATCCGCTTTCATTATACCGGTACCATTTGAGAAATCAAACTTTTCCCAAAGCCAGTTGGAAGGAGAGCTTCGACATCCTTGCCACTAACAAAATTGACGAGGCATTTCTCTTGCTCTCGTTTTAATTGTGCAATGATCTCCAGAGTTGAGACAACTTCATGGATAGCTTCTAGCGTTCTTCCGTCGCCATGTTTATTTCTGCTGCGGTTGAACTACAATTACATGGACTACAATGGACTCCGCGCGTGAGTTCTGCGTCACCACTCGCAACTGTTTGCTGATTGGCAAAACACTGAGCGAACCGAGGTAGGGGGATTTGGCCAGACTATGTGCGGAGCCAAAATCTTTGGGCGGAAGTACGTAGGATGGCGTCGCCAGGCTAAGTGCCAGACAGATCCAACATGACTTTATTGACGACTTTAATCAAACAAAGATTGGTGTGTTTCTGGGATGTAATTTAAGAAATATTCTACTACACATCAGCTATGTGTCACTGCTACAAATTAATGCCTCTAGAATGTAGTACCTAACACGTAACTTTTATAATATGAAATCACAGTAATCTTACCAGTTTGACTATTTTTGTATATCCCCAATACACACTCTCCTAATTCTGGTCAAATCCCGATACAAAGCATAAAAAACACTTCCAACCTTCTCTGTTTACATTTTTCCACTAAACTCACTGCCATGTTCCCAACAATTGTAAAAAGAAAGATTGATACATCTTCAACTGCATTCTTTTTAATTTTCAATCCTCTGAAGGATTGTACAGCAGGATTTCTGGAGTAGTCCTTTGTCTCCTAAAACATGGGCATGTCACCTTTTGACGTCATATATTAGGGCAGTCTTTAAGATATAAGATTCCCATTATGTCAGATTTATGTATTTATATCTATTCACAGCTGTCATGTTAAAAAAAAAAAAAAAATTAATGTTACAGATAATGTACCTGCATGCTGTATATTTAAGATCAAGACAGCACTCTAAGCACAAGCAGTGTGTGTTTGATGGTGTGTCATAGCATTGAAAATATAGCCTGGACCTATCCAAATCATTCCCTTCCCAATAATGGCACAAAAGACAGTTTTCAGTGTTGATTTGAGCAAATTAAGAGGGTATGTGACACATCTTCCTGTCCCAAACAATCTCTAACATTTCTGTAAAAATTTAAAGTGGTTTGGATCCCAAAATTTAAAAAAAAACACTCTCACAATGCAAGTATACACAAAAATGGCTCTAAATTAAAATATTTGACCATATGGAAACAGATGTCTTTTTTAAGATAGAAAACAAACAACTTACCCAGAAAAATGATCGTCTGCTTCCTTGCTGTCTTGACTGTTGAGCTTTCATGCTTGCGTGTTTCTTCGATGGCTTTATCCAAGGATCCCAAAGGCTTATGCAGGACCAAAATCATTGCATGGCACATGAAGGCCACGCAGATCAACACGATCATGTAGACGATGAAAGCCAATAGCAAACTGACCCTGTACATCACCCAGTGCTCCCTAAGATTGGTGCAGAAAGTCAGATTCTGGACGGGTGTGTCTTGTCGGAAGGGTATGTATCCCTCTGTGCCTGTAGCAATCAGCAGTGGCAGGGCTACGAGCAATGATGCCACCCAAGCAAATGTGATGAGGGCAGAGGTACGTTTTCCAACCAAGGCTTTGAAGCGGAAAGGGTGACAGATGGCAACATAGCGCTCAAAGCTAAGTGTGGCTACATTGAGGATGGTGGCATAACTGCAAGCCTCGAACAGGAAGTTGTAGATTTTGCAGGAAATGTTACCTGATGCAGACGTGAAGGGGAACCAGATAGCGCTGTAAAGCTCCACTGGCATGCCAATAAGGAGCACCAGTAGGTCAGAGCATGCAAGGCTCACCATGTGGTCGGTTACGTTCTTCTGCAAGTAACCATTACGCTTCAGCACTTGTGTTACTCTGATAGTGACTGAATTACCCACAATACCAGTCACCAGCACGAGACTATAGAGTATGGTCAGGAAGATTTTAACGGGGTAGTTTGGCTCAAGTTTACTCCAGTCTTTGTCTACTACTATTCCAGTTTCTTCACTCATGCTTGCAGAGTGGTGAGCCAAGATTTTCCAGGTATTGATCAGCTTATCAGCTCTGCTGGGCGCAGTCCCTGTGATTTGAGCCAAGATCCAGAGGTGAAAGCTTTTTCAAGATAACAACTTGTACTGAAGACTTCTCTTTGCATCGAATTTATCCTGATTCTCTGAGGAGTGTATCTCAGTAGATGGAAAATAAAAATCACAATAAGCATAAACGCTCAGTTGAAAATACTAGGACTCTTTTACACTTTCTGTTATGTTCTTCATACTCACTGTCGCAATGAATTAAAAAGTCAAGTGTGTGGTTCCAAGCCTACTTCACCTCCTCACAGTCCAGATGAATACATTAGATCCGTCACTGCCCTTACAAGTCCTTGTGCAGATTCAGTTGGTTTCATCTCAGTCTGACCAAAGTGTTAGCCAACATTTAAGTCACGTAAATTTCCTCCTCCCTCTGAAGAGGGCAGGGCAGTTAAACATTAAACACTTCCACAAGCAGTGAGCAGTGGGGCCTGGTTCCATTCCTTATCAGTACTAATGTGCCTTCTGTTTCAAATGCACATTTTACTTCTGAGACTACTAAGATGGTTAAAAATGTGTTGCAACAGACAAACTATTTAGAGTAAAAGCTTTATGGGTGAGATGTGTGAGATTTATAAGTAGATTTGTTTGGAGATTGTTTTCAAGATTAGATTAACAAAAAGTGAAACTCTGAGATCCTGAAAGTGACTCTGGTCTAAAGGTGCAATAATTCTGAATTGCTGTAGTGGAAGGTGTTACTTTTGTTCTGTTATTATTCCTGAAACACCAAATCCATTTTCATCATGATGTAGACATATTTGTGTTCTAATACGGACACAAAGGATACTGAAATCAAAAGGGTGTTTAAATGTCTATGCTATAAATCACGGAAATTATGTAACAACCAATCTACTTGATGGATAATCATTGGCTGTACTACTCACTAATGGTCACTTGCTAATAGTTTGAGCCATAGTTGAATTTACTATTCAGTTCATAGACTACCTATTTCAACATGAGTGACAGATGTTGGAATTACAGACTATATAAAATAGAAATACAAGCTCTGGGCACTTTTTCTTCCTCTTATGTTGACAGAAGGAAAAATAGATGCTACAGTGGCTTCCATTTCCATGTTAAGGTAATATAAGGTGTTGACTGGACCTGGATGGTTAGTGTGCTGTCTTAAAGGATAAGACCGTTTTTTTGACATTGGGCCCTTGATTTCACATTATAACATGATGTTCTACTCACCCCTGCTTGTTGTTGGTCATTTGGAGCTGTTCCGAAGATATTCGCGAGGCGTCTGGCTGCTCTCTTGAGATATTCGGCCATGAAACGGTTTCCTATGGGCAAGCTTATACAGGTACAAACTATGCTGTTTATAATTTATTAATTACTGTACACTAGCACTGATAACGTGGAGGTGCGTCGCTTACTTAAAAAAATCCGGGTTATTGTAATTTTGTTTTTTTTGTCGTAAAGTGGGTGTTACTGACGTCCTCGTCGTGCTACTGCCACAGACAGCCCACAGACCTGCTGCCTATTTATTCATTCGGCTAAAATTCAAAATTAGTAACCCGGATTTTTTTAAGTAAGCGACGCACCTCCACGTTATCAGTGCTAGTGTAGAGTAATTAATAAATTATAAACAGCATAGTTTGTGCCTGTATAAGCTTGCCCATAGGAAACCGTTTCATGGCGAATATCTCAAGAGAGCAGCCAGACGCCTCGCGAATATCTTCGGAACAGCTCCAAATTACCAACAACAAGCAGGGGTGAGTAGAACATCATGTTATAATGTGAAATCAAGGGCCCAATGTCAAAAAACCGGTCTTATCCTTTAAGTAGATATCACAGCATTGAAATATACATCTTTGACATAAAATCATAGTGGATATTACATGTTTTTTTTTATCAATAGTTTCACACTTTCAATATGCTTTTAAACTTACAATTTTTAGAAACATGGCTGGGAATGTTCACTTAAAGAAGAATGTTATCAACCAGATGGTGAGGCAGACAGTAGACATTAGTCTTTGATGATAAAGCAAACAGACGGGGAAGTTCCACAAACAGGAACTTGGCTGAAATAAACCAGACATGGCTGCGTAGGTGAGCATTAAGGTCACTAGAAGGCCTGCCTGAGATGTGTTCACATAACAAAAATGTCCTCATACGGATTTTCCTGAAGTTCAAAGATAACCAGTAATTTATATCAAATTCTGTAAACACTCAATGCTAATCATAAAAGCATACACTTCTCATGTCTAAAAAGCATTTTTTTTTTTTTAAAGCCTGTCTCCCTAAATGTTCCGGACAAATTTCTTTAACACAACAACACTAAGATGATGAAGATTGGTTGAATCTGATTCGACAAAAGCTTTGAGTACCCTCTGATAAGAGTATTGTCAGACACCATCTATTTGACCTCACTGTCAGCAATGCGTTCACTGTCAAAAGTCGAGGTTGATTATTCATTATGATACTTTGGCCTCTTAATTTATGACTTGAATTACCTGCTATTGTGTGCCAATAACTGTAGGCTATTACAAAGTATAAGACTAGAAACTTGTCGTAACTAAGTTATTAAGTGCTTGTGCTCAAGAGATTGCACAATAAAGTCACAGCAGAGTAAACTTGATAAGAGTTCAACTATGCTTATTGTTCACAAAGGCAGTAAGAGTTGGGCTTTAGACAGACAGATATTTGCCAATGTTTAGCCCAAACACAGCTGGTCATTGAACATTTGTTTGTAGTAATGATAGCAGTTAAATCATTAATCGCCATCACATCACATCACCATTTTTTCCGTTATCATAATCTCATATTTGAAATAATAAGTAACTCAAACTTGTTGTTTGGATTTATGTGATTTGGAGTTTTTTTTTTTTTATGTCCTGCTTTAATTTAAAATCAACACTTTCTCTGTAATAGTGTTTGAATTATTTACTTGTTCAATCACTTATACAGTGTTTGCCACATTGAATACTCATTATAAGACAAGGGCCAACAGCTGTTGTTGTATCTGAAATTCAAACTTGGATTTAATGCTGCTCCAATTATTTGCCTATAATTCCTAATTATTTCTGTTGCACTAACCACCAGAACATCTCCAACACTTATACTTTATGTTGCAGATGCAATTGGTGCTATTTTGATGGTGATGTATCCCTCCATAACACTGAAATAAAACATCAAAATAAAAACTTTACTATATATATCTGCACGTAACTCCGGAGGCTCAGTTTAGCCCTTTCTTTGGCACCAAAATTGTCTGTTTGGTAGCCAAGAATACAGGATTAATCAACCATACCCAAGTTCAGCATCTGCAGCAACACAAAGGTTGCCAACTAACTCCATGTACAACAGAACAACAACAAACACCTTGTGTTGAGTAGGAGGTTTCCTCTGAAATGCACCAATAAATCACTGCACAGCAAAGGCTGTATTTACCATTGGAACTACAATGCTTCCAAGCTGACCAGTTGCTTACTGGTATTAAGATTGTTGAAACCATTACATGGAATTAAAACAAGGCAGAGAAAAGCACCAGTGAACAAATCTAAGAACAGTACTGCTGAACTTTGATTGACGTGTGTTTTATGATTTGTTTTTGTTGTGTTTGGTTTTGGGGTCCTTTTTGCTCATAGTTATTGTGTAGTGGCTTCACTACATCATTGAGTTCCAAATACAAAATACTGAACACAAAAGAGTTTGGCTCATTGGCTCTCCCTGTCGTTGTGGGATGTAACACTATTTTTGTTAAAAACAGATCTCCTTCAGCAATGCACACGCAAAGCCATAGAAAATTGTTGTCATGCTGAAGAGGCTGACAAAGACACCATGAGAAGCGACCAAAAGCTGAGGCGACAATGTAGGTTAATGTTACAGGGCCTAAAAAGGAATAGGTCTACTTATTTCTATATACTGTGATAAACAATCACACTCAAAAAGTTTAAAATATTCTAGTTTTTCTGAAAGACAGTTTGGTTTTTCTGATTGAAATTTGTGATAGAAAAGTGTTTAAATGTGGCATATGTGGGAAATCAATACATGTACAACTAAATTGCATTGTATATATAATGCCATATAGAGAGAGATACCAGAGAAACACTTTTCCAATACTTTGGTGTTGACATTGCAAAAACAGACTTTTACTTGAAAAGAAGATTAAACTAAAGTGACTCATTGAGCCTTCATCTGCAAAGAAGAAACATTAATGATAAGGTTTAAACTTGTGTTTCAATCTCTGATATTCAACATAACACGGATGAACAAGCTCCAGTTTTAATGTTATGAATGCCCATTAGCTGTGAAAGAGAGCACTAAATTAAATAATGACTTAGCAAAGGAATCAACCGTTGCTTCAACCCCCTCTGACTTACAACCTACACAGAGCAGAGAGGGAAAAAGATTAATTATTTTCAATGTCATGTATCTGCACATCAGCAACTTTACCAACAGAGTCAAGGAAATACAACTCCAAACTAGAGCGTGAGTTAAACATGAGTTTAAAGCAACGACAAAGCTAAGTCTGCATCTGTCTTGCATTCTTTTTTTTTCTCTGAGTTCTCTCCAGTGAATAAAAAAAAAGTTTGTTTATTCTACTTGCCCTCTCTATTGCTCATATACTCTTTTTTTCCTCACTTCCTCAGATAGAATTTTATTGGGTCTCTTCACTGCATCTGCATCTTGTTATGGTGCTGGGCCCTGAACAAAACTTAGGAACTTTGGTGTCTCAGACCCAAGGTACTTCAGGGTAGTTTTAGACTCAGGAATGTACATGTTTACTGTCAGTGTACTATAAATCACGTCAGAAGCACGTAGTTTAAGATTCACATACTACTTGCTTTAATTAATTAAATGAAGTCATTTTAAAACACTATTGCCCTGATGACACATACTTCCCTGCAAAGCATTCCAGCCACCATTTCCCAGAGATCCTCACATAAATAATTACGGCTGAGATTGTCCTGTTTAGATACACATGCATGAGTCTTGGAGGAGTCAGATAGTGCTCAAAATCATTGAAACCACGATGGAGACAGGTCTATGCCTCCATTATTTATTTAATCCTTTCATGACGGGCACTTGAATCATAAAGGTCATCTCAATTCTACGTCCTCTCTAATTAGCATGAGGCAGACTGGATTCTCCATCAACCCACCAATCCTATAAGGTACAATGCATTATTTAAGTGGATATGAATGGGGGCTAGCTATGAAATGTTTAAAGTTTGAGTTGTTAAAAAAATGGTTTAAAAAAAAGCTCTTCTTATGGCCATGTCCTGAGTAGATGTTAAGTTGGGCTCACAGATCAGGAAACCTATCGTACCATGTATATTCTCAGTGCTCTGAGGGCTCCAATGAACATATAAGCTGAGACATGTCCAGTAACTACCACTATGGCACTACACTGTATTGAATGGGCTGTGAAGGACCACAGTTTCTGATAATCATAACTTTCTGGGCTAGTTTATTTATTTTCATTGAAGTGCAGTCATTAACCCCGCACAGCCGCACTGAGAGTGAGCTGGAAATATCAATGCCTTCCTGTGACACATCACGGTTGCTACACATTTCTGTAAAGAAAAAGTGAGCTGTACCAACTCTTGCTGACCCAAGTGCAGCATCCTCTCTGAAAATTAGCATAAGAAAAATTGTCCTGCTATCAATGTCAATGAAAGTTGTTAAGTGCCTATAATTACCGTAGTCATTTGAGGCAGAACTAAACTTTTTCCCATTACATTCAAAACCCAGATCTTTGCAAGTTTTTTTTGGTTACTGAAAAATGGGTTTTAGTGAATTTTTGGGTTCTTGTTTATCCCTCTGGCCCACAACCCCTGACAAAAATCGTCAGACATTCAGCTTTTTTATTTCTTTTTCAAAAACACATCTGTAGAACATATTTCAAATTGTATTTTTTTTTTCAGATAAAGCAGACATAAAAATGATTAAATCATCTTGTAATATAAATTTAGAAAACAAATACCAGCCCTTGTCTAAATATGTTAATAAATCTGCAGTTAAAAGTCCTGGCAGAGTTTAATAAGCTGTTGATATTTACAGCTTTACACTTCATCTCTTTTTGTCTTTTCCCAACTTCCTTCGATAGCCTTGTCCCGGGTCTCTCCACTGCATATGCTACTGTGTTGTTTGTATTACATTTTTTTCTTTTTCTATTCTAATTGTTTACGGCAAAAGTGCCTTCTTATCCAGTTGCCGTGGAAGACGTGGTACCCTACAGTAAAAATGTTGTGGTGCTGGGCTGGATACCAAAGCTGTGAACTGTGGTATCTCAGTCCCTGGGGTATGTGCCGGGCAGACCTGGATGCATGTGAAACAAAGGTCAGTGTACTTTAAAACATGTTAGAAGTGCCCCATTTTCTACTGTTGCTTTGGGCTATTGAATAAAAACATTAAATTCACATTTATTGTGTTTTTTTTATTCTTTTTTACAGAATAAGAAAGCTAAACTAACATCCTCTAAATATGGTTATTTCCTCATTTTTGTCAGAGGTTGAAACCATCGTTTACTCTGCAGGGCCAACTCTTCTAGGAAAAGTGCTTTCAAATTTCATATCTATTGATGCCACTGTGCTCAAAGCTAAAGAAAGGATTTTTTTTTTTTTTTAAATGCCCCCATTTTTGCATCTCTGAAGTTTTTCAAGAAGATTTACCGTGTTTTGTCATCTTCATTAAGGGAAGAGTCTGTAGGAGGATGATTTTCTTGTTCACTTGGCAAGATAAACAGTTTCTGCTGACGATCCAACCATCTGTTTAGTGCTTGGTACCTTGTGGTTCCAAGTTTTTCCACATTTTATAAGTCTTTAAGCTCATCTCCCCAACATGATAGCGCCAACATTGTGATGATAGATGATAGATGTTTTTGTTTGTTTTTTTTATCTTTATACATTTAATAAACACACTGAATACACCCTTTAACACAGAGCTTTAAAAAGATATGTTTTAATAGTGCACTGAAGTATGAAAACAGACTTGAAAAATAATAGCATTATTCAAGAGCTTAGATTGATAAAAGGGAAGTTACTGTCACTTCTTTTTGATTGTACATCTTCATTAATGGCTCTTAAAAACAAACCAAAAAAAAAAAAAAAAAATGCTCAGACAACAAAATTTAGATAAAGAACCTGAGAAAGAAAATGATCATATATATGATTCCACAAGCACCATTGATAAAATATGAAAACTAATTAACAATATGGGACAAAGGACATTTTGCTTCTTTAAAAATTAACCATAATTACAAAGCTTTTTCACCTGAAATCATGACAGAAGATAGGACAGATTGGCGAAAAACACAGTAAGTGCAATGAACCAAACTATTTTCTAAAATGCTCAACTTGCTAATTTAGTCTCAGCCTTTTATAACTTCTTATATTTCATACAGCCAGTTAATCATGAGTGCAATCAAAACTGTGACAATGCACCCAAATCTGATATTTAACAGGATGAGTGGAATAACATTGACATTTCACCTTCAACTGTAGTGTTTACATACTGGACTATACATCGGACACCGAGGCTGCGACCAGAAGTGCTTCTTGTCATCACATGAAACATCAAGCACAGCAAATAAACTTTTTTTTTTCTTAAGAAAAAGAAAACCAATCACAAACAACCAACATTATGTGCTATAATCTCCATTGTTAATAAAAGACAATATGAATAAAGTGAAACCAGCAGTAGTGATGATTTAAACATAAAAATAGTCTGAAAATATTTATGTAGTGGTCATTTCAGTTCACAAATAAAACATCAATACTATGATCATGTTTAATTGTGTACAGTATTTAAAAAAAAAAAAAAAAAAAGGTGACCATTGATTCAAGCAGAGGCCTGTTATTGCAGGAAGGCATTTCATAGCTTATAACAGAAGGTTTTCAAACAAATAAACAAAGATATTTGTATCACAGCTCATTGTCATTATTCAGCACTGATAGAGGAACAAGAGAAACAAAGAAAGTTATTGACAGGACTCAATACTTTCTTGCTCAGCTGTAGTCATTTAATTTTGTTATAGGCCAATGTCATATTTTTTAAGTTATTTTTTCTGATTGGTCCCTTGTGGGGGGGGGGGGGGGTGTTGGCTGAGAGATGTGAAATCAGTACAGTGTTTTAAAAGAAATGGAAAGTATCTCACAAGGTCCCTCTCCCAAGCAGCCCAAGCATGGTTCAATAAACTCACCATCACATATTCTGCCTTACTTATTACTGGTCATGAAAACAACAGTTATGTACACTAACTTATCACAAAAGGTGTATCACATGGATGATTTTAAACCAATAATTTCTGCTGATAAAGCACACAGAAAATTTGTGATGGTAAACATTTTTTTTTTTTTACATACTTTAAACAGTACTTAGGGTTTAGGGGTTGAAACTAATGCCAATGATGCACATATTCTCTTTGTATGAAAAAGCAGACGTAATACTTCTAAAGCAATTTTTTTCTATGTAAAGTATGGGTTTAACAGATTGTCATTTGTAATGATGTGCTGTATCTGCTTCAAAGATCCTTTAAAAACGAGCAGCAAGGCTTCAGACAATCAGATCAATGTCCAGAAATCCTCTCCGATAAACAGCTTAACATACACACATACTTCTCTGTTAGTGTTATGATCCGAGCTCAACGTGTACCATTTCATTTGGTACCAGCGCCTTGTACCATAAAGTTTCTTTACACTGAAAGTAAGTAAAAACTAAATCTCAGTCTTTGCTGGCAGCAATCCAAAAATTAAAACGGACAAAAAAAAAAAAATTCTGCAAAGTAGAGGGCTGGGGATGTGTCTCAAAACTGTTGTAAACAAATAAAATTAATAGGAGGCACTGGGGCAAGTACAATGTCACTGAAAACTTCCGGATTGTCAGCTCAGTGAGACCAACAGTGGCTGCCTTTGGAGACAGAAAGACACAGTGTGAAAAAAAGAGAAGAAAAACACATTTACATTGTCGACATGCGACATAAATTTGTACAGATAAGAATTGGAACATGCTTCTAGTTCTTAAGAGTTCCCCTCTGATTTAGCATTGAACTTCTTGCAACTTATGATGAATTGGAGATTTTTCAAACAAATCTTCTAAGTTTATATTTTCATTTAAATGAATGTTTTAAAATATTCAGATCAGTGCATTCTGATGTAAATAACACTGTACAGAGTCTGAACTTTTTCGGGAAAAAAAGTGAAACTATTGATTTATGTGGAAGTATAAGAGATATTCTTATTTTGCTGTGGGCTTTTTTTTTTTAATTATTATTATTGTCAAAACATTATCACAATGTTATTCAACAGCCACAAGTACAATGTGTGATAACTACTGTAAATCTGAGAAATTAACCCCTAGAAGAGATTTGGACTAGGTAGTAGTAGCTGTGAAACCCTTTCTTTTTTAATTCTACACCTCAATTTTTTTCTTATTTTCAAACTTGTCCTCTTCGATGAGAACCTTGACTAACTTTACACAGCTGCCTCTGAAGGTTTTAAACTCCATTACTGTACAAGCATGGCAGTGTTTGACTGTTGAAGAGAGGAGTATTATCCTGGCCGAGAGGATATTTATGGATGATTTTAATTTTAAAGAAACTAAAATAAAGACACTAGGACTTCATAAAGGACACTTGAATAAGAGCAAGCAGCTTGAGAAAGAACAGATACAAGATTGTCATCAGTTCCAACAGCTCGTGCAAAAAACTTACTGACTTATATATAGTGCAGGGAGTTGTCGCTTGGATTCCATAAAGGGATAGTTTGCCTCTTTTGACATGAAGCTGTATGACATCCCATACTAGCAATATCGTTTATGAACATTGAAGGGAAAGAAAATAGCGCCAAGCGATTGTGAGGTCTGACTTTTTCCTGGAGAACGATTTTGTGATGCAAATGTATTACTCTTTTGAATGCATATTGTTTTGAGAAGCAAAACGCTTTATGTTTTAAACCCCAGCCAACTAGCCAGACTACTTTCATCAATGCCAAAACGAGGCTAGAACTCGGCTCACAGTACGCAGCAGGGGGTAAGTCAGTGTTCATAAACGATAGTGCTAGTATGGGATGTCATACAGCTTCATGTCAAAAGAGGCGAACTATCCCTTTAAATGGTCATTGTCAAAATGTAACCTGGCAAATTCAGGTTTTCCTAGCAGAACATTGCATTGTAACAACAGTGTTGCTCACATTAGCGGTCAGTGGATTTAATGTTGTGGCTAATCACTGTAAATGATACAGTATAATGCTACAAGTCTGAAGCTACAGTCATTCATCTTGCATTGAATTCTATGAGCATATCCTGCTTTTTTCCCCTGATAATTCACATCATTTATTAAAATATCCAATGTAATTAAAAGGTAATTAAGAGACTCCAGCAAGTATGTGTAGAGCAAAGCAAAGATTATTCAAGGCATCAATACGTTACAAGTCTAGTGAATGGCCCTTTCCATTTACCATTTATCAAGAAAAAAGTGCCAAATAGCTTAAACCGAAATGCAATTTGAGATAAATTGGACTTTTGAATTTAGCAATCTTTCTTTTGGATACGGCAATGTGTGTACAAATGAACTTGCTCTACCATTTCCTCCTCCGTTAGACACTACATACCCAGGATATAGGCATTAGTCTGCACCATTTTCATTCTCCACTTGCTTCAGAATACCTCCCTACTCTGCTGGCAATTACCTTGTGAGACTGGGAGGCAGATGAAAAAAGTTTTTATTAAACTTACAAATGGTGATGAGACAAGTTATTTCACTAAGATGTAGACTTTGTGAAGTGGGTGGTCCACCTTCAGTCATCCTGTCATTCTCACAGTCTTATTTACAGCTTCAGTTAAAATTAGCATTCATTTGTTGTTCTGAAGACAATGTGGTGAAAAACCAAAATGATAAGCTGCAAGGGCTAAAATGCTTGGTAAAGCATTGGGGAGATAACTGTTGCAAAGTTTGTTAATGTGTAACTACAATTTAAACAATACCCAAGGTGAAAAGATTCATTGTTAACAAGTTAATTCTTATTTCTTCTGCAGCATTATTATTATTTTTTTTTTGTATGTTAGGTGTAACGTTTAACCAACCCACCTGATTTACTTAACTTCCATTTACACATACAGATCATGCATAAACAGCAGTCAACCACACACAAGCAAAGACCAGGAAAGGTTGAGTGATCACTTACATTTGGTTTGACTGTTGGATGATGAACAGAAGCTTCCTTCACTGGGGGAAACTGTGTGTAGTGGAATAAGGCTTTCACACTGCTCACTGTCTTCTGGTAGTCTGCGGGAAGGGAGTGGGCTGTCATTCGTCATCGTAGCCATCACCTTGACAACCATCATTATTCTAATCATCCTTCACTAAGCAGGAGCTAACAGTCGCAGAGGAATGGAGCGAGTAACTGCTGCAGAGAGGTTAGTCAGTCAAACATGCGCAACTGATTACAGAGTTAACTTAACTGGGAGCAACTAAATGAAGTCCATTATCCTTGTGAGAATGTCAGAGAAGAAAAGACTAAATATGTGTCTGAGTAATGGTCAATTTCCTTCTGATGGCGCCCATATTATAATACAAGAAAACTGTAATTAATTTCATTTTCAACCCCTAAAAGCTTTAAGTTTTGAAGAGAACGGGCTGAAAGCCATTTGAAAATTTATATTTTAAATCAACAGCTCACTTCCTGCACAGACTTCAATGAACTCTCATACAGCCTGGACTCAACTGTATGTGCATGCATGTACAGAGGTATATTCTCATTGGTTTGACTAAATAACACAGAATTTTCAGACCGTTACACATGCGTGTCCATTTCCATGCTTTTCTGCAGTTGCATCACAAATACCATAGCAACCACTTTTGATGTCATCAAAAGGATCACTGGAACATGATCGTACACAACTACTGGCTAACTACGACTAATAAAAAAATGACTTTTGTACAGATTAATTTGCATTATTAGTAAAATAAGACTCACTTGACTTAAAGTCACAGATAAAATTACAAGCAGGTTTTGAGTTTTGATGGTGTGTGGGTCAATCTCCAACATGCCAGATGAAACTTTCTTAAACAGAAGACACAAACTGTTGCCTTTCTGTTTGTGTTCCTGTCACTGATCATTTTCACTTTTTAGATCATTCGGAGATTTATGATACAGGCATTGGCTGATTGGCATTGCAGCAGCGGTGACATAAATGCTGAAGAAACAAGTTTGTGATGCAGCTGATGGCCATAAAAAAAAAAACAACAAAAAAAACAGCCAAATTTGTCATCTCTGCCAGCCGTTTTCATAGAATCTGGAAATGGAATCAGTGGCTAGTTGTAAGAAAGAAAATCTAAAAGTACCGTGCTTGGTAAAATATTAAAGTCTGTTCGGCCTGTTTCTGAGCCAAAATAAATACTGACTAAAACTGAAACAGATTGTTGAGTCAGTTACAATCAAACGATGTGTACCTCTGAATGCGATGTTTCCTGCAAATAAAAGCATATACCCTCCTCAGCCCCACCAGGACGGGGTCCCAGTTGTTGTAGTGGCATAACAGGGCGGCAATGAAGAAGGAAAGGAAGACAGGCACTGCCCCAGCAAAAAATAACCACGAGAAGCGCACCTGTCACACAGAAATGATTGAAATTACAACTACAGTCAATAACTGATTTAAGATTTGGTAATCTAGTTTAGATCCATTTTCAGTTTGGACAAATTATTGGCCATCTTTTTTTTCTTTTCCTTTTTTTTTTTTTTACAGATGTTCAAATTACAAAATTCTAATTGAAAACCAATAAGAATCCATTTTGTTTCACTGCTCAATTACAAAATATGAAAAATTAAAAATTATCCAAACTTTTCCTTTTATTCACGTTCTCATCCAAATCAGTTTCTCTTCAGCTTGGTTACATAAAGACATCTTCAACAATCTTATTTTAAACAGACTCTGATTGAAACTAGATACGGAGGGAAACTTACTTTCTGCATGCAAATATCTGCTATAATGGACAGAGGGATAGTGAGGCTCAATGCTAAAGTCCCGATAAGAGATGACGTGAGGAAACAGCCCCTAAGGACAAAAGCAAACATCAGTTCCAGAATCCCATGTTTTAGAAACAATATATTATCAAAAATGCATTTTACTCAAAAATGTGGAAAATTCAGCACAGAAAACTTTTCAATAAGATTATCAAATGTTCTTGTAACGACTTGAACTGTGGTCATTTGGTGTCAAAATTGTGACTTCATTAAATCACATATCAGCTGCTCACCAGAGCCAGAGGAACTCTGAGAGAACTGTTCCGATGAGGCCATTTATGAGGATGTACGTCCACACCAGCTGGCTGGGAAGCTCAAAGGCCTCAAAGCCCGTGTAGTGAAGTAGGAGGAAGCCAGGCCACAACAGTAGCAGGTTGAACAGACCCACAAACCCTGAGAGATAAATAGCAGTCTCAGTTTGGATAACTTTGTGGAGTCAAAATTCTAATTTATCATTTTTCTCTGGCCACCGATGGTGTTGGTACATAGAAACAGAATGACAAAAAAACTATTAAAACATTGGCCTGATCTTGATCTTAAAACAAACTTAACTGAGCAATAACTTACCAAAGAACATTGGAATGTCAAGCTTGTCCTCCCGATCCACTCGTCTCTTGATCATCACAATGTAGACAGCGTATAGCATTGCCCCAGCCAGTGACCACAGAGAACCTTGAGAAAAATTTCACTTTTTACCCTTGGAGGGAAAGTTTCAAAGTGTATTAATTTTACAGTAATAGGCAAGAGCCCAACATAAATGTTAACTTCACAGTGGAGGAATAAAATAAAAGAAGGCCATATCCATGGTTACCTATAACACCTTTCTCATCAGGACTGTCCATGCTGGAGAGACTCACAAGCGCGACACCACCCATGCTAAAATAAATTATGTTTAGAAGTAAACAAGAGTTTTTAAAGAGCTGAACCAATTTGTTTGGAGAACTGAATTGCTCTGCCCAGAAAAAAATACACTAAAAGATACAGTATAACTCATAGTATTCATATATTCAACAGTGCAATAAAGTTGGAGTGGAATCACACAATATTACTTTACTTCTAGTGACTTTGTGTGATCAGTTCACAACACATGACAATTTGAGTAAATGTAGGAAGTCAGCAGATCATTTCTTGTTGTGGCCTCCTACTTCACTACATGGGCATAGAGAAGAAACTGCAGTGGCACTTCGTCAAATGATGGAAACACTGAAGCTTTTCAGCAATTTGTGTTAAAAAAAAAAAAAGTTTGAATACTCATTACTGCCACCTGCTGATTCGAAGAGCTTTGAAATTTACCAAAATATGCTCCACTGTGCACCTGTAATTTAGCTTTGGAAAATAAAAAAATTCATGAAAAGTCCATCCAATGTTTATTCTTTCTTTCTTATTGTCTGTCTTTTATGGTTTTTTTTTTTCTTGCTTAAGTCTAAAAAGTAAAAAAAAAAAAAGTAAATAAAAAAATCTAACATTAGTAAAAATACTGTATAATTAGAAATGTTGTCATGCAGGCCAAAATCTTGTTTCTGCAACTTGCACCATCTTATCTACTACCACTAAACAACCCACACATGGCTCTAAATAAATATGGCCACTACAAAGAGCTCGAGCCTTGGGCTGCGCACTGGACAGGTCGCCAGTCTATCACAGGGCTACTCACAGACAAACGAGACAAACAACCACGCTCACATTCACTCGCAGGGTCAATTTAGAATCACCAATTAACCTAGCATGTATGTTTTTGGATGGTGGGAGGAAATTGGAGTGCCGAGAGAGAATGCGTGCATACACAGAGAGAACATGCAAATTCCACACAAAAAGGCCCCAAATAGAGATTCAAACCAGGAACCCTCTAGCTGTGAGATGACCATGCAGCCCAGCATCCAACCAAATGTTAAAAATATTTCTTTAATAGTATGATGGCAGCAGAAGTGTTTGACAGAGAAGATGACTTCTTGGACATAAAATGTCAGTTTTAATATGTATAGTATACAGCTGCCACAGGCATGTTATGTGATGACTGCTAACATAATCCGTCATCATTCACCGCCCGTGAAGAGTGTGCTTTAATTTCCACTACAGTTCATTTACCCGTCAGTGGCTTTTATGTTATGGCTGATCAGTGTAAAAGCTGCTAAGAGACTGCTGTTTGTTTGTTTCTTTGTTTGTTTGCAAAAACTCCTCACCCAAATTTCATAACTCTGAGTGAAGAGTTGGAGAACAGAAGCACGCATTACATGTTACACATGCATATTTGGATGTACTCTAAAAACTTTTGTGAGCAGTTTTCTATATTCTAAGGAGCAGACTAGCAATTTCCCCATGTTTCCAGCTTTTGTACTTATCTAAGTCAAAGTCAAACTAATCCATTAATATTCCTCAAATTAACACATTGCAAAAATATTTAGGCTTTACGGAAAAGCTGCTGCTGATAAGATATACTGGTCTATACCAAACACAAGGGAAATACCCCAGTTCTATAATACAGAAAGCATTAAAAGACTTTGATTTGATTTAATTTGTAAATCAATGCATATTCAAAGCAGCTATTCTGCTCAGCGATAAAGGAATGGTCACTTTGGGAAAAAAAATGACATCAGTATGACAGAGTTAGAGTGTAATCAGTATGATGAGTTTACTCAACAGGAAAAATTCTGTATATGGTAGACCCACATACGGGGGGGTTATTCAGAGGAAAGAATTGAACAACCATCATGCAGGGAGGTCAACACCGACTGAGATCCTCTTAATTAAAGAATATGTCATCAAAAATGTTTAACTCTCAAATTTCAACTTCCCACAACTTTTCCAGATAGAAAAAAAAAAAAAAACAGAAATACAAATGTAAAAAACAAACTCTTAGCATGTTCTTCTCAACTCAAGCACCCCCACTATCATTCACATACCTCAGAGCCACAGCTAACAGTTTCGACAGGGTGAAACGGTCGCTGCTGTTACTGGGAAAGATGGCTGCTAAGATGAGCGTAAAGAGGCCTGTAAAGAGAACACAGCTCAATCAAAAAAACTTAGTCTCAAAGAAGACAATTATTTTTATGGAATGTTTGACCGCTAAAACTCCCAAATCAAGACGAATTCGGCCATTTCCTTTATCAAAGTCTTGGTATATCAGTCCTGCCTTTACATTTTACCTACTGTCAAGAAATCTACAGAGATGGAGAAAGAAAAGAGAGTCACCTGAAGTGGATGACAGAATGTTGACTATGGCAACCTGCGTATCAGACAGGGCTTCCTGGTAGGACAGGTTAGCCAGGAACCACTGAAAGACAAGTAACAACATGACATTTGAATTCAGATCACTGATCAACATCTCAAGCCCCAGCCAATAGATCTGTGCATCCCCAATTAAAAATGTGAAAAAAACAGCATATCTAATAAATCAAGAAATCTGTGTGTGTGTGTGTGTGTGTGTCTGTCTGTCTGTCTGTCTGCTCTTCATCCATCTATACAATCATTTCTTTCATCTACAGCTACTGAAACTCAGTGGATGTATACTGCAGTGTTGAGTTGCATAGTTTTCCTGTTCTAAGTCAGGCTTAGGAGATTAGCCTAGGATCCTAGGTCAGCCTTGTTGTTGACAACATCATTAAAGGCACTGTCAAAGAATCCCCAATTAACCTAACATGCACGTTTTTAGGCTGTGGGAGGAAGCCAGAGTACCTGGAGAGAAGCGCCACATGTATGGTGAGAACTTTCAAACTCAACACGGCTGGGTTTTGAGCCAGAAACCCTCTATGAGGCAACATGTTTTTAGCCTGTTTTTTTGTTTCATCATGTAACCAACCACTTTACCTGATTTATTTAACTTTTTTCCCATGGAGAAAATAAACAAATAAGACATGAAGCTTTCAAATGTAAAATTTTTCTTCTACAACAATTTGTATTTGCCAGGATTTTGCTTCTCTTGTCATTCTCTTGCCATTGTCCACCATGAGCCCACACTGTAATGTGAAACTGCATTTACTGACACTGATCACACTGTAAAAACAGTGAATATTCAGTTCTCACTATGAAGTTTCCAAGGCTGTTTCAGCTAGCTGAAAACCTCAGAGTGCAATCTCCAACTATTAATATTTTTGGATATTACTACAGAATCTATAAGAAAACGGATATCTGTGATCCAAAATACAGCTGTTATAAGGTTCTGGTTGTTACAAAAGTACAATTATTTCTTAAATTCAGGTCACATAACTTCATGTTCATAATTTGATACAGCATTTTAAACCCCACAGCTGATATTCCAGTTGCATATGACTCACCACAAAGCAGAAGAAGAAGCTGATTTTGGCCACATCAGTGATGGTTAGTTTTCCCACCGTGCGCAACATGGCCTCTTGGTCCTTAGCAGCTGGGTAGGACATGCGAGACAGCTTGGCCTCCAGAGCTTGAGTAGAGGGCAGCTGACGCACCTCCATGATATTGCTAAAACGGACGCGATGTTTTTTGGAAGCTGGGAGGTAGGAATGAAGAGAAGGGTGAATGAATGGAGCGCTGGAGCCTGTCCCAGCTGTCATTGGGTGAGAACAACCATGCACACTCACTCTCAGGGTCAGTTTAGAGAAACCAATTAACCTAATCTAACACCAGAGGAAGCCGGAGTACCCGAAAAGAATCTGCTCATACACAGGGAGAACATGCGATTTCACACAGAAAGGCCCCAGACAGGATTTAAACCTATTGCTGTGGGGCAACAGTACTACCGACCACACCAAAGTCCAGCCCACAATCCCATTGTATGATGTTATTAGGCTGTGATGTATGACTGGACTGAACAAATGGATCACTTCTTAATCCAAGTGCCAATGCTTGAATTCCACTGGAAACTCCAAAAAACTCATTTTACTGTGTCTCTTGAAGCACACCGTCAACCAGAGACTGAGGTTACTCACATCTTTCTTGATGGAAAGCCAAAGTTACAACACAGTTTAACTGATCTGTGAAAAAGTGCTAAAATAATCTTCTATAATTTTGTTGTAGGAATAAAAAGGAGACAGAAAGGAGAGAAGAGAAGGAATTGGTTCTGTAGACAATCATGTCTGAGCATTTTCATGGCTCATCACTGCCCTCTGCTGTTACAAAGTGATGAAATCTCTGTGTGAGCCTCAGCAACGTAACTTACACACATTTACAATCTTAATACAAGATAATAAACATGCATCATGTAGCTTCCTTTAAAACAAAAAAAGATTAGCTTAATACTCACAAGATTCACAGTCTCCGATTAAACGCTCAGAGTGCTCGGTGGGCACATCCTGAAACTTCACTGGCACATACAGCGGTTCGCTCTGTACAAACATGACAGGGTTTCAGCCCAGTAAGAGGTATAGCTTACAATGCACTGCACCCGGGACATGAAAATTACGTACCAAACAGTTGTTCACAGTGGTTTCAGTGGTGCAAGGAGCAAAGTAGGCCTCAGCATCAGCAAACTGCAGAAGGGAGCAATTCAAACCAACTCTCAGAATAAAACCCAGAATTCATCCCAAAGCTTTGTGTTCACAGCGAATTAATTCCTGGGAGTTGTTCATAGTTTCATCAATGTTGTTGTATTCTGACCCATATTTAAAAAAAATTAAATTAAAGAAAAAATTAGGTTGTACAGTAAAAACAACAAGATTGTTCTACCAATGTGTGTTTAGATATTCAATATCAAAACGTTTAGATTTAACTGCAGGTGTAGCTAAAGAAAAACAAAATTAGTTCCCATGTTAGAGAGATTGGTTTGAAATCCTGTAGCAACATTTTAAAACCTTCTTTTTTTTCAATGTAGAAGTCTGCGATGAGATTAAAAAAAGAAAAACAGAAATACATTTCTCAGCAGCTGTGAGGTAAAAGTGTTTAGACTACTTACAAATGCAGAGCGCCGGCGTTTCAGAGTGCCTGTACACTGCTGCCTCCAGGGCCGCCACAGGAGGAAACCCAGCAAATACAGCACAAACATGGACGTCTTGGTGAATGTGCTGAAGAAGGGTTTGTTGTACTCCTGTTGCTTAAAAATATACTGTGGGGAGAAACAAAAGTAAAAAGCCATCAGGAAAATCATTTTATTGACAAGGAAACAAGATTTGGATTCACAGGCTTCCACTCCGAGTATTATATGAGATTTTTTTTGTAACACTGCTAACCAAGCAAAACACCATAGAGGCCAGATTGGTGGAATGCTGCCTTGATGGCTGTCCATCTGTAAGGTTCTCCCATCTCCACAAAAGAAATGGGAACAAAAAATAAGCAAGTCCAGTTTAGGATGAGTCTGAATATGAATAAGATATAAAAAACTTCAGGCAGCACTGTAAAGATGAATGCATCAAGTTAACACAATGACATCCCACAGCATCTCCAACCATTGTGATTAGTGGAAACACCAGTGCCCCCTCTCTCTTTCTGTCAGTCAGTCAGTGCAGTTACCTGCACATTTCATGTATAGGAGTTATATTTGGTTACAGTTTGACTTGCCAATTTCATTGGACCACTGTCCTTGTATGCATATCCATGCGTGGGAGCAAAATCAAGTTATCGGCCGACACCGTAGACTGTGGGAAAAAACTTTCAAGGCATTCTGCTGCCACTACTTTTTCTATGAAAGACTATCATACTTTAAAAATATAGCCACATTCACTTACTAGGTGCTGTCTTTAAGTTACTTGAAGGCTGATTTTAGGATTTTATAAGACCAGAGCGACAGTCTGGAGATGCACGACTGTGATTTTACACATAATTTTAAAATTATAATTTTCTGTCACAATTTCTGACATGCTTTGCCGTCTGAAAAAGTAGAAAATATGTCAATCTGAGCAGCTTTATTGGGAATTCAGCTGTAGTTACGTACACTTACGCTTAACTGTTTACACAAAAAGAACTTCGCTGTAGTTGAGTGTATACATCCAGGCCTGATATGAATCCCGATAAAATTATCTGGGTGTTTTAGTTCGGTTTTGTGAAGCTCAGTTTTGAACCATTTCACCTTGACTAACATGTTCATACGCATTTTAAAAGTCTCGTATTGACTGGACTGACATCATTTGTTTTTTTAAGGGTCATGTAAAAAATGCTCAGAAGCATCATCTTGACCCACGTTGCAGCAGCAGGTGTGAAAACTGACTGACAGTGACAAAGTCCTTACTGTGGTTAGCTCAGAAGAGGCGACCCAGATAACATCCACCAGCAGGAGTATCACCACCCCCAGAGCCATCCGCCTCCGCTGTGCTGCAGAGCTGCCCTGAGAGCTCATCCGGTTCATGATGAATACCCACTCCATTGGGACGCTGAGGATACATTTTTATACAAACATGTTACTTATAAGTCTATTAATCATTCATTCACATAACCTTTAGAAATGATAATAGCCATTCATTTGAAAGGAATACGAGAAATTAATCAAGAGCATAAATGAAAAAAACATACACGTCTGTTTGCATGGATATAAATTGCACATGGCAGATATGGTGTGCCCACAGCAGAGGACAGGTGTGAGTTGACGTCATTAAAATCAAAGGGTGCCAGCCTCATCATTTAGTCAGTCAACTCTTTTCAACGGCGGTAAACAATGGTGGAACTGACATTTTTATCTGCGTCACTCAGCTGTTTTCATTCAGGTGAATTAAGACGATCATAATGAGGCAGTTCTTTGTATAGCATGGACAACAAGTGCTTTGCATAGAACATAAAAGCATTAAAAACTCAGTTTTGAGTTGTTGTTTTTTTTAAAGAAATAAATCAAAGAGAGGTCAAAAGTACAGTGAAAGTTAATCATCAAAGCACTGCCATGATCATTTCAAATAATTGGGGTTACACTCTACTATTAATTATGATAGAGCTACTGCCACCTAAATGGACACTGAGTCAATTGTATAATTGTTAATTGCATTGATTAACAGATGCTAAATATTTTTTCAATTCATATTATTTGTAAATCATATATTTGCATTTCAGAGCAATGAGTAACCTCACAACTTTGTTAAGATAATATTCAGTGCAGTTCTATTTAGAATGACATCAGTAAGCTCTTTTTAGGCAAGGGGGTTGGAGAAAACAGTCACTGCAACTCTAAGAGGCAGTTTGCTATTCAAGAACAACTCGGTAGAGACCACACTTGGGGTGAGCAACAAAAAAAAGTTAAAGGTGATACATCAGTCTGAACTGTCATCCCTGTTCTTTCCATATTTCACCTCTACTTCTCTGTGTAACTCGGTGTGTGATTCAAGACCACCGCATCACAGTTGAAAGAAATGCCATCAAAATCAAAGAGAAAACGAAAAACTATTAAAAACAATTGTGGAACTTTCACCGCTGAACTAAAAGCGAGCTATCGTGTTCACGTTTGACTCACCTAAGCGTCACATCCAACTGGTAATGGTCTTCGTGCCAGTTAACTGGCTACACGTCAGCTGTCACTAAAGCGTTGCAGTGTGCATTTATTGTAACAAAGAGCCAGACTGTACATGGCCGCCTCGGTTAACAGGATGTTTCACTATCAGAAACAATAAGCTACAGATAAATCTCGTAAATGTTTCAGGTGTGAAAAAAAAAAAAAAAAACAACAAAAAAAAAAAGCTTCCTCAAACTCCGTAAAACCAGCGCAAAATAGATTTACAGTCTGGAGTTCAGCAAATGGCGTTATGGTGCCGATTGTGCCTGAAATTGACGTCTACTTTAGTTCACTGACAAGGTGAGGATTCAAGTCCACATAATTGATCCAGTTAACGTTGCCTGTAGCATCTACATAGTACGTTAAGATGTCTGTTTACCAAGCTAAGTGCTAACAAGCTTGATTGAGCATAGTGGTCCAGCGCTTATATAAAAGAGCTCTTTTTACCTGACTGCGTGAGGTGCTCATTCAATGTGTTCCATGCTTTGAGTGCCATATAATATTTTCGAGAAATATTCCCAAAAAATGACTGTTTAAACGAGGAATGGTTGTAAACATTAGCACAACCTCCCCTCTTCATTATCGTCAGGTGACATCACTTATGCTGCAAAGACCTCTGGGATATGGAGTCTCATAAACTGTACTTTGCCACAGAAATGCTTTTCCCTCCCCTGGCTGACCGTTCTGATCTGACCCTTTCTAAAGATCCTAAATTGAAGCCCTCGTTGAACTTATTAGTTTAACTAAAAGGAGTGCAAGACAAATGCTGATTCTCTGTAAGACTTAGTCTAAATTACTGTTACTAACTACTATTGCCCTCGAAAGGTTATCAGTAGGGTGACTCGAGACGTTTGCACAACAATATATATTATTACACTGTACAATATCTGAAGCATTTGTCAAGAAACGGGGTAGCTGTTATTTTAACACGATCTTCATCAACTTATTATTTTGTTTGCACTTTGTGGTGGTGATCTTAAGAGGACAAACAAACAACCCTCATTACTTAACATTTTTTTGACGAGGCTAGATATTTTGTTACTGTTCTAGAAATGACAATGTTTCTCGTAATTATACAAGTATAGTAGCTGAGCAAGAAGCAATGCTCTCCTCAGTTGTGAATCGTTGATGGTGTCTCCAGCAGGCGGCCGCTACATCTTTCACGTGCCTAAAATAGTAGAAGAAGAACAGCGTCACAGCTTTTTCAATCAAACATGGCAGCTTCCTTTGCAGGCTAGCCAAGGTATTGTAATATTTGTACTAGTTAAAGTTTGTTTGTGTTAAAGTTTGTTGCACAGTATGTATGTATTTGTTGCTGGAAAACAAAAGTGAAGAGTCTGTTAAATGGTATAACTATTACATATCTGTTATAATGGAGATAAAGTATCTCGTCGAGTTAGCGTAATGTTGAGCATTAGGCTAACGCGCAAATTAGCTGAGATTAAAGCGGTGGTTATTGTTGTACGTACAGGCTTGTCAATAACACTATATGAATTGTGCGGTTTACACTTCAGTGTGATAGAAATGTATCACAATTAAGCCTGTGTTTTTTTTTTTATCGGTGACTTGTGGAATTCTTATTGAGAAGTAGTCTGACATTATAACTTTACAACGTCACTGTGATCAATATTGATTGATTATAATAGAAATAGCTCCCAGAATTGCCGCGGTTTCCTTTTTACAGGGTTCCTGTGTTTATAGACTTTGGAGAGCACGTTATCCACACAGTGAGACACAGAGAACAGCAACATGGAGACTTCTTCAAATGAGGGGGGAACTCCTGTTGTTGTCGATATGACCACCAGTGAAAAGGTGTGTATTTACTCCGATTCTTTTACCGGGATATGTTGACCTGAGATTTATATTAGTTGAATTGAAGGATTGGATGCTATGGTATTAAATCATTGCATTCTCACAATCGGATCATTGTCTGACTAATCCAGAGTTTTCAATAGCTGTTGTTTAAACATCACCCTACTGTACAATGTTATAGTATATGTACAATACAACTAACCTTTGCCAATGGCCAATGCAAGAGTTTAACCTTTGTTTTGAGCAGCTAAATATATCAGAAATACCGAAATGTCTGACTACATTTATTGAACATGTCATGTCTAATATGTATGCAACAGTATCAGCTATATGGGTTAGTTAGCAGCCATTCACATTGTTAGTCTGAATTAAGCTTACTTAAGACGGGGAGGAGTTCACTGAGATTGCTTTTCCCTTTCAGGTCGTGGAGCTTCTGAATCAGGCTGCTCTGATACCCACAGATGAAAAGCTAAATGTTCTTAAACAGGTTTGTTGTCTAATCGTTTTAAATTTTGTTTACTCTCAAGAATATCAAATATAAAACATATCAATGAAAGCTGTTTTAAATCACGTAGAGCTGATATAGATGCATAATTCCAATTCTTTGTGATATTTTTGGGGAAATTATTCTCCAGATTTTAAATGATTAAACTGCAATTCAGTACTTTTTTAATCTTCCTTGGGTGCTGCCCTGCTTTCTGTGTGGCACTGTATATGTTGGTGTATAATACTATAATAACAACATAAAAGTGTAAGGGGGAATAGGACTGTTCTTACTCAACAAATTTATGTTACGTTAAGGTTCAGGAGCTTATCATCAACAAAGATCCATCACTTCTTGACAATTTTTTGGATGTAAGTAAGCATGCACCCAGATTTCATAGCTATTTGTGGTTTGTCAGTGTGTGTCAACCTTGTAAATTCAAGTTTTATTGATAATTCTCCTGGCACTGGTCTTTTTATTCTGCAGGAGATAATCGCTTTTCAGACGGACAAGTCTATTGAAGTGAGAAAGTTTGTCATTGGATTTATAGAGGAAGCATGGTACGTTCCAAGTCTTGTGTCTCAAAGTTGTACATTTTTTGACATTTGAAATATGTTGTGCTGATTTTTATCAATCTTGTGCTGGTTTTTTATCTTGATCAGTAAAAGGGACAATGAGCTCCTCCTCAGACTGATCGCCAACCTGAACATGTTGCTGAAGGACGACAGTGTTAATGTGGTGAAGAAAGCCATCCTCACACTCACTCAGCTGTACAAAGTGACCCTACAGGTATACTAAGTACATCATTCTATAAATGAAGCTGGAGAATTTGACTACGATCTTCTTTTCCATCTTTTAAAAATTATTTTTATATATTTTTTTTTTTACTTTCCTGCTTTAGTGGTTGGTGCGCTCCAAAGTGGTTTCAGAGATGCAGGAAGCATGCTGGGATTTAGTCACACAGATGAAAGGAGATGTCTTGGCCTTGCTGGACTCTGAGAATGATGGTGTTCGAACTCATGCCATCAAGTTTACAGAATCATTAATCATCATTCTTTCGCCACGGACATCTGAGTCTGATGTCCCCAAACGTCAGGAAGGCGACATCAGCTTGGACAAAGTTCCCAAAGATCACTCTTACATTCGCTGTGGTATGAATTTTAGAATCCTGTTGAGAAGAGATAGGGTTTCCTTTTTTTTTTGTTTTTTTGCAATGCAGTGCTCATCTTTTAAAACATACCTCTGCTGTGCTATGTAATCAACAGACACTTTGTGTGAGGAGGGAAAGACTGCTCTGGAGAAGCTCTTGAAGTTCATGGTCCACCCAGCTATTTCCAGCATTAACCTCACTACAGCATTGGGTTCCCTGGCCACTATTGCCCGTCAAAGACCAATGTTCATGTCAGAAGTGGTGCAAGCATATGAGACACTGCATGGTGAGTGCTTTTCAGTCAGTCAAATCCTTAAGTCCCTTTGACTTTTGTCTCTGGTGATTGATCAAGTCTTTTTCCCTCTTTTAGCAAACCTGCCTCCCACTTTGGCCAAGTCTCAGGTCAGCAGTGTTCGAAAGAATCTGAAGCTGCACTTGGTGGCCGTTCTCAAGCATCCATGCAGCCTGGAGTTCCAAGGTCAAATCAGCACACTGCTACTGGACCTAGGAATGCCCCAGAACGAAATAACCCGATACACTCCTGCACCACGGGAGCAACGTAAAAGGCCTCGTTATGAACAATACACAGAGGGTAAAAAGGTCAAGATTGGTGAGTCAGACCACTCAGATGTAAATAAATTAATGAAAATATTTCATGGTTTTCCAGGTTCTTTACATTTTTATTCTGCATTACCGTTTACCTTTTTGCATATCCATATATTTTGGGGGGTTTTACACTTGGGCCACCAAACACATAGTATTACATATCTACGACTACTTTTAAATCGGTGTCATGCTATAACTATGTCTAAACTAATCTTTAGTTTAAAATCATCCATCCTTGTGTGTACATATGGTATTTATGAGGTTTGTTACCCTGAGTTCAGAGCCAGCTCTGATGGAGGATGATGAGGACAAAGAGGAACCAGCCCCCCTCTCAGTCCCTAAGCCAGTTGCTGTCCCAGTCGCACAGTCTGCCATTGACGTCACGGCGGAGTTCTTACACCCGCTGCTTAACTCTGAGAATGTAGCCAACCTGGTGAGCAGCTGCAGCCTTTTCTGTCTATTTTCCTACTCTTTTACCCCATTCTGCCTTACAGCTCACATCTTAGTTCTGTTTCAATGCCTAGGTGCTCATCAGCATGGTGTATCTGCCTGATGTCATGCCAGCATCGTTCCAGGCCACATACACACCTGTGGAGTCAGCCGGTACTGATGCCCAAATTAAACATCTGGCCAGGCTGATGGCTACACAGATGACTGCAGCCGGCATTGGTCCAGGTTGGTAACAACTAACTTATTGATGATTCTCAGACAGTTTGGTACAAAGTGGTAACACATGATCCATCCTTGCTTGAAAATACTATTTTGTGTGTTCAAGCCTGAGCCAGAGGTGGCACTGTTTGGTTATTCTCGGTCTTTATCTACTCATACCCTCTTTGTCCAGAACACCATTATGTATGGAATAATAATAGCAAAGAGACTGATTTTGATGCACTGGAAATCAGAAATCGTACCCCTCTTTCAAGACATGGCTGACAGACCTTACCTCTGTGTTGCACATGGAGAGAATTAGAGACAGCATGATAAACAACCCCAAGAAGTTTTACCAGACTTGGCAGCCTTTTTTAGATCACCTAGCTAAGTACAATGATCAATAATAAGACCCATAATAGGCTACTCACATCTTCTTTGAGAATTTGTCCACGTACATAGAGTACTAGGGATGCAATACGTTTGTCATTGCTTGAAGTGTACGCCCTGTTCAATTTGTGCTGTTGTTTCGCTAATTCTATTTTTTTTTTATTATTATTATTATTTTTTTTTTTTCTTTAAATGTAATTCTTTATTTTTTATATAGGCATATTTATTTTTGTTACTATTATTATTTTTTATTTTTTTCTATTATCCTTATTTCTCTTGTATGAGGACAAAGAGGAGCCAGCCCCCCTCTCAGTCCCTAAGCCAGTTGCTGTCCCAGTCGCACAGTCTGCCATTGACCTCACGGCGGAGTTCCTACACCCGCTGCTTAACTCTGAGAATGACACGACTTGAAACGACTTGAAAAAGACAGTAATAAAAATACTGTGCAAAAAAGAAAATACCATTTTGTTGGTGAATGCTCCTTTAATTCACAATTCTGACATCATTAGTGTAGAATCTTCTAAAATGGTGTTACTTATGTGTTCCATAAACACTTATATCTTTCTTTGCATCCCTCACAACTCTGTGTGAGTGTGCTGCTGGCATGAAATTCCAGATGCGTTTCTATATTTTAAGCATAATGAAGTTCCATTGTAATTGTGTCTGTCAGATAAAGGATCAAATTGATTAAGCAGTCGTGCAAATTTGTTTGTAGTGGTACTGAATATTAGTTTGGCACCAAAATCAAAACAATTTTTTTTTTATATACATCATATCAAGGTCTTGAGCAGTGTAAAGCACGAGAGGATGAAACGGGCAAAGAGGAGCAAAATGAGGACGACTCTGCTGGTAAAGACATTCTTATCAAACGCAAGGTGCCAGCTGTCATGGTGGGCCAAGCCATCTCTGTGGTTGGAGGTTACTCTGAGAAGCCTGCCCCCACAGAAGCTCCTTCGACAGTCAAGAGGCTTCCCGAGCCCATCATTCCCTCTGCCCAGACCAAGTACGTTCAGGAACTCATACAATATGGCACAGTAAGTTTTATAGGCCAAACGTATCTGATTTTATGTGAATTTTCTTACAGGATAACAGGGGCAAGTGGGAGGAAAAAGGTGTTCAGGCTGTCAGATGTTGTCCAGCCTTTATCCGACACCCATATTGAGACGTTAACTTCAAAAGCGGTGAAGCGCATTTTGCATTCAGAGAAGGCAATTGCACAGAGTGGAATGTCCCACGTGAGTAAATCTAAATCACGTATGATCAAGAAGCACTTTGGGATTGGTAACCACAAAACAAGTATCTCCGTTAAAAATGTGTGTGGCAGGTCAGAGTGAAGCTGCTCTCCAGGCTTGTGACGCAGTTTGAGGGGATGATGAAAGACGATGTGCTGGCCTTTATTCTGGATGACATCAGGACGAGGAGTGACCTAGCGTTTTCTCTCCTCTACCAAGAGTACAACACCTACCTCAGCCAACTGCCTTCAGGATTGCTGAACAGCTACGACCACTGTCTCTTCACTCTGCTGTCAGGCTTGCAGGAGAAACCCGAGCAGAGGGATGGGTGAGACCAGATACTCATCACTGCCTTATTTTTAGAGCATTTTTAGAGTATGTTTCTGCAGCCTTTTCTCTAACTTTTAATATGTGTGTCCTGTAATGGCTCTTCCAGACTTTTCACCAAGCTGGTGTTGGAAGCTCCCATTATAACAGAATCGGCTTTAGAAGTAATACGACGTTACTGTGAGGATGAGGTAATAAAGGCACAGCTTCTCATGTGGAGCTACTTCCAGACATGTCCATGTCAGTTAATCTGTTACCTTTTTTTTTTCAGTCTCGAGTTTATCTGGGCATGACAACTCTGAAGGAGCTCATTATCAAACGGCCCTCTCGGCAGTTCCAGTATCTGCATGTACTTCTGGATCTCAGCTCGCATGAGAAAGAGAAGGTGAAGCTCAGGTCCTCACAAGTCTGTTGAAGTGATTGATTCTTGTTGTTGTCCAATGTTAAAATGGCTGTTTTCTTCAGGTGCGCACCACTGCCCTGTCTTTTCTGAAGCGCATGTATGAGAAAGACCAACTCAGAGACTACATAGAGAAGTTTGCACTAAACTACATGCAGCTTCTGGTTCACCCCAACCCCCCCTCCCTGCTATTTGGAGCTGATAAGGACACAGGTTTACATTGCACCTTTATCATCGTCCCAAATAATACAGTTTGCTTTCACACAGCTCTTCTACTGTTGCAGCTTCACCTTAAAAAGTAGCTTAGTGTGTTAGCGTCCGTACTCTGGTAACCTCATTGCTTTTGTGTATTTGTGTACACAGAGGTGGCTGCTCCGTGGACTGAAGAGACGGTGAGACAGTGTCTGTTCCTCTACCTGTCCCTGCTTCCGCTGAACCATCGGCTCGTCCATGAGCTTGCTTCTGTCTACACTGAGGCCATAGCTGACATCAAACGCAGTGTGCTCCGAGCCATAGAGCAGCCTGTAAGCAGTTCCTCCATCTTATTTTTTCCTTTTCTGCCTCCTCTTGTAGAAGTCAGTTTAAGTTATTCATTACAGGGCTCCAGACTGTAAATTCAGTGGGTTCAGTAATGAGGAACTCACTACACTTGTGGGGTACAACATGTTTTAGGGCACCAAATAGTGGAAAGGTATTTTTGAGGGTCAAAACTACAGTAAGAGCTGTGATGATGAGAGTTAGGGAAAGGGGCTAGGGAGCGCTTTGTCGCTATGGAGAATTCCTACAGGGATATAGATATGTGTGAGAGTGAAAGAGAGCGTGAGAGAGTCAAAGCGTCGCAGGTTCTCACCAACCTTTGTTGAGCTAATAAAAAGCCTATTGTTGCTCGCACTGTCTTGGCCCTTAACTCTGTTCAAAAGAAAAACTCATTTAGACCTCTCACATTACCGCCCAAATTTCAGATGATAATAAGACATAGATGATCTTGTTTTTGAAAGTAAAAGACCTTCACTTCCTAGCATGAAACGTTTTCACAGTTTATATAGTGAAGATACTGCAAAGAGAAGAGTTCCATGTGGTCCATGTTGTAGCGGCCCACTTGGATTAATCACACAAAATGCTAAGAGCTCCGACTAGTGCAACTTTAATTCATTCCTCTTTCCACCACCGACATTTTGACACCGTGAAAACTATAAAATGGATACAAACAAAATTACAAATGCCATGGTACCATATTTCACAGATAATGCAAAGAACCATGTTTACATTTTAAGCTTAAATGAATCATTCTTAGTAAACTTAAGTAATGATTTTTTTACATGAAATTAACCTTTTATAAGCTTTTATTGAAAATAATATAATAATGACAATTTCCTTTTTGTCTTTAATGAAATAAATCACTTGTTTTGATGAATACACCATTTGTCTCCTCCAACCTCCTTCTGCCTCCAAGGGCGCTAAGTTTAAGCTCTGTCTGCTAGCAGCCTATCTTCCACACACCCCAGTGACAGTCAAACGACACAAAACATGGAGCAAACCACAATAAATACCTTTCATAAGTTTCAACGCAGAATATGATAATTAATTAATTTGTTCTCATGTTTTTACCAACTCTGGAGCAACGTGCACATGTCCTTATTTATTTTTTTTCATTATTTATTTTTTATTTTTTTATTAAATAATTGAACATAACATATAAACAGGAAAATATTACATCACAATAGTACAAAAGGTAGTTACAAAAATAAAATATATTTCACCATTTTAAATTAGAGATCCATAATCAAAATAAGTGAAAGGAAAAAAAGTAAAATAAAAGAGCTCCAGGTATATGATTTAAATTAAATTATATTCTTCACATAATCTTCTTGTTTTGCTGGCTTTAGAATTTATACAAAGTATATTTTCCAAAGATCCTAAATGGGATGAAAAGAGTGCTTTAAATACAATAAGGTTTGGATGCTGGTGTGTAAATTTAGTACAATGAATATGAAATTTAGCAAATATTAATAGAAGGTTGATAATATAAAAATTTTCCTGGATTTCTTTCCTCATTTTGTGTCAGACCAAATAAAACATGTTGGATGTTCAGTTTGTAATAGAAGTCCATTTTGTTGTTTATAAAATTATTTAGGTCAATCCAAAAGACATGAGAGTAGGTGCAATCCCAAAATAAAAGGCATATTGTTTCATCTACATTGCCGCAAAAGGAACAGTATGTGTCAATATTGATCTTGTATTTTACAAGAAGGGTCTTGACTGGATAACATCTGCGGAGCAATTTAAATGTAACTTCTCGTACATTATTTGTAACAAAAATTTCCATGACAAGATCCAAGTGTTCTCCCAATCTATGTCATTATAAACATTATTCCAATAGTGCACATGTCGTTATGATGAGACGGGAACAGAAAGTCTAGCGTCAGCAATAACAGGAAATAACAGAAGAAGAGCGGTGCTCTTCAAAATAAAAGCACAAAAAATTTAAAGTGACAGAACTGCATCATTTACCATAAAGAAAATTAGCTGCCCTTTACACATGTATTTACACATGCACAGATGGAACTGCAGCATGTCTGGCAATAGCAATTTTACTGAGGAATCAATTAATTGAAAAAATAAAGCAAATTTGACGAAGCTGTAAAAAGGGGGGCTGCCATTTACCATATCATCAGAGTTAAATTTAATTGTATGAAGAAGAAGAAAATCTCATTTGGATATATGTATTTATCATCCACTTAGCCTAATTAGTCAATATGCAACAGGGTAATATTTATGCCATCTTAAGATCATTACTGATAAATGCTTTAGTGATGAACTGGAAATTTAGCCTTCAGAAATGCCAAACTTTGAAACGGAGATTCATTTAAACACACAAGCTCCCGAGGATGTAAGTACAGAGCCATTTTTAACTGATAGATAGTAGTTAAACTTGCCAGAAAAAATCCACACAGGGCAAAGCGTGGGCAGTTGTGGCACAGCTCTCGTTGTAAACAGATTTACAACAAAACAAAATTGATTAAAGCCACCTGTTCAAACAATGGAGAAAGCACGCTTGTAGTCTCACAGCATGTCATTTCTGTCTTTTCATGATATAAAAAAAGGTTCTTTGTTTTTAAGGTCGGATGAAAAGCTTCTCTAAATTGAAAAACTGAAGGTTGAAAAAAATGCACATAAATGGAGAAAAATACCTTGTCAATAGTACTGACGTGTCATCTTAACTTTTCTTCTAGATTCGAGGAATGGGGATGAACTCTCCTGAGCTGCTACTCTTGGTTGAAAACTGCCCAAAAGGAGCAGAGACTTTGGTTACACGCTGCCTGCATATTTTGACAGATAAAGGTAAAAAAAAAAAAAGGGGGGGGGTAACTTTATCTATTCAGGAAAATCTAGGTCAATCAGCATGAATTTAGCCAAACAGAAATTTAAAATGAATTCACATGCACATGACCCAGTTCCCCTGCACAATAGAAGAAAGTCAAATTAAGCATATTTATGATGTGTAAGTTGAGTCTTCCTCTGTTTCATTCAGTGCCTCCGTCACCGGAGCTGGTGGAGAGAGTGCGAGACCTTTATCACAAGCGAGTGCCAGATGTTCGCTTCCTAATTCCGGTCATAAATGGTCTTGAAAAGGTAGTGGTCTTAATGTTCATCTCTGAATTCATTATTCATGATTCCTCTCCTGGTTTTTACTGGCCATTTTGATTGCTTTTCTCTTTAGAATGAAGTCATTCAGGCTCTGCCGAAGCTCATCAAACTCAACCCAATTGTGGTGAAGGAGGTCTTCAACAGACTATTAGGAACTCAGCACAGTACGAGTCATTGTGTTTTACATTAATGCCTTACTTTTTTTTTCTCTATTAGTTTGTTATCATATGTCATACACGTCCTGATTTAATTCAACAGAATTTGTTGTCTGCTTCTGTGGATGAATAATCAACATTAAGAATGATGCTGTCTGTTTTTACAGGTGAGGGCAGTTCATCCGTGTCCCCTCTCACCCCGGGAGATCTGCTCATTTCCTTACATAATATTGACTCAACCAAATGTGATATGAAGTCAATCATAAAAGGTCAGTATTCAGAGATGCAACCAAAACCTTAGTTTCCACACATTATGTACACAGGCTAGATTTCTAGATTTCTATTTTATTTAAGAATCCTGTTATAATATTGTTGTTGCATGCTTATTTTATCTTTATCTTATCTTTTATTATTATATATTTGGACATCCAGTGCGGGCAACAAAGCAGAGAATTTCATTGTACAGGGAAACACGTTTCTAACTGCACATATGACAATAAACCTTTGAATCTTGAATCTTGAATCTTGAAGTTGCCATGGTAATAAGAATTTGCTTTGCATTTATACAACAGCTACCAACCTTTGCTTCGGGGAGAAGAACGTGTACACATCTGAGGTTTTGGCTGTGGTGATGCAGCAGCTGATGGAGCAGAATCCTCTCCCTATACTGCTCATGCGCACAGTCATCCAGTCTCTCACCATGTACCCCCGACTGGGTGGATTTGTTATGAGTATACTGTCCCGCCTCATTGTCAAGCAGGTTTGCACCAAGCTAAATCCAAATGATAATAAAGTTAATAGTATTCTGCTTTAACTTGTTTAAAACTTCAGCTTTGAAAGTGCTGGGTTTTTTTTTTTTGGTGGTGGGGGGGGGGGGGGGGGGGGGGGGGTTATATATGTTTTATCCTTTTTTGAACTACTCAATGGTTGTTATTTTGTCTTAGGTGTGGAAGTATCCCAAGGTTTGGGAAGGATTTGTGAAATGCTGCCAAAGGACGAAGCCTCAGTCTTACAGCGTGCTCCTACAGCTGCCGCCTGCACAAATGACAAGTGTGTTTGAGCGCTGTCCGGAGTTGAGGGCACCTCTTCTGCAGCACGTCCTCTCCTTCACACCTCATCAGGTTGGAGCTCTTCCCATGTTTACTTCACCCAATTTCAGAATCATCAAGTAATTTTCACATTACAAGGAATTTGTTCTGGTCTGATTGGTGCAATAAAACAAAAACTATATATATATATATATATATATATAATAATAATGAAATAAAATATAAAATAATAAAAATATATGTACAAAGTAATTAGTGAAATGAAGAGCTGAGGGCAGAAGAGTGCGTTAATGTAACGCAGAGTCCGTCAGGGAGACAGTACGTTAATATAACGTGTAGTGTCAGTGGGGATAGGGGGTTCATGTCAGTGGGGGGGTACAGCGGGCCTTGTTGGTGAGGCTCACCGCAGAGGGGAAGAAGCTGTTCTTGTGGCGGGAGGTTTGCGACCGTGGCTGCCATCTTGGAGTCTTCTACTCTAACATTGTGTTTCTCTTGGAATTTCCTTATGAACCAGCTGCCCTTTTTCTCTTTAACAGCAAGCTCACATACCTTCCTCCATCATGGCTGTCCTGGAAGCAAATAAAAAACCAGAGCCAGCGCCTGTGGAGGCAGTAGTGGAGAATGAGGTAACCGAAGATTGCACAGATGCTTTTCTTTGCCATGTATGATTCATGATTTACAGTGAGAAATGTATTTAATATGTTGCATCTACTTTCATTTTAGTCTTTCCAACTCTGCTTACTTATTTCTTTTCAGGCATTTCATTGGCTTAAATTGTGTAATTTACCATAATTTTGCGGGGTTCTTATCGTAGCTTTTTCTCTAATTTAACAGATGGAACCTGCTTCAGCTGCCTTGATTGTAGAGGAGACTCCCATCATCACACAGAAAGAGCCAGAGATGCCCATTCGGCAAGACCCAGCCATTGCGAAAGATGAGGAGGAATCAATGGAGCAAGAAGAGGCTGATCCAGTGACACAGGAAGAAATTATTGATAGTATTTCAAAGGTAACTTCTTGGAATCGTGTAAACAAAATTGAGCGGATCCTCTGTATATGTTATATGTGCATTACCTGTGGCAACATTGTAAAAAAAATTAAAACGAGTATTTATGCCATTACTTTTCTTCAGGTGGATTCAGCAAAAGAAGCTGAAATACCGGCACCTCATTTAGAGCCAGTTGAAGAACCCATGGAAGAGTCTCAGCCAGAACCCTCAGACCACCAGGAGCCAGTCAAAGAAGCGGAAGCTAACATCACAGGACCTGAAACAGGAAGTGGCAGTGAGGATGCAGAATAAGAAAGCACTGAAAATAAATGAACATTTCCACAAATATCCTGCAGACTTTCAGCATTTCAAAAAAAGTCAGTTCTTGTGTTTGTATTTTTTAGAACAGATTGTAAGAGAAAAAGTAAATCTGTAAATGAAAGCATTCCATATGCCTTCAAGTCATTTTGAGTTGGCAAATGAATAAGAAAACTGGTTTCGATTCTGACTCTGTTTCATCCATCCCCAATGGCATTAATCTGATCAACAATTATAGACCATCTTTGATTGTATAGAAGACATTGTGATCATCTGCAGTGGCACAAAATGTTTTCTGTTAACCACTGAACGCTCTTCCGGTAGGGCTGTCTGTGATGTAGCTTTGCATCAAAAGGAAGAAAATATACATAAAACAAAAGACTTAACACATCATATGTGCTATAGCCCTTGCTATTGTGCTCTGGCTTTTTGTACAAATAACATTGATTATGGGACTTGTGCTATTAATATCAGTTCTTAAAGCTCAAAGTCTAGAATTGTATTTTGGTTATCACAAGGTTGTAGTTAGTTTAATGGTAACTTATCAAACCTGAAGTTTTGTGGTGAACAACTCGTGTTTTGTATAAATGGTTCTACACTCCAAGTATGTTACTGTATGGGGATGAAGATTCTCAGTCATGCAGGTCATGGTAATCCTAAGAGCTTGAATAAGGGCAACTGGACTTGATGGATCTTGAAGACGTTTCACTTCTCATCAGAAAGGCTTCTTCAATTCTAAACTAGATGGTGGGGGATATCATCTTATAAGCAAAGAGGGTCGTTACAGTCACGTGTCACTGAACCCAATTTGCACGTCGACAGCTGCATTTTTATGGTTGGAAGTCTTAACACGTAAGGCCTCGTATGCTTCTCCGTCGCTATACGTCAATCCGACTCCATGGTCACTAACCTTTCGAAGTTCTGCGTAGTTCTCCGGCAATTCACCTCCCAATCAGTAGGCGTCGCTACGCTAGACGACCCACTCTCGCGACGTCTATCGTGAAAGTCGTTGATTGATTGTTTACCTTCCGGCTCCGTTCCACTCCTCACAGTGAACGATGGCGACCGAGAGAGAAAGACTGTTGTTGGAGTTGGAGCTTATTGAAATTGAAATACAAATCATTTTTGACCAAATGTTGACCAGCACACAGTAAACTCTTTCAAAAATGGCGGTGTTGTTGTTCTGAGAGGAAGGAGCTAAACCGGAAAAGTGATTCCGGAAATTATGTTGTTAGCCGACCAATCACAACCCTTGCGGTCTCTGCGAGTCTCCGATTTATGGTCGCCTACGGAGACCCTCCCGGAGACGCGCTTCGTCGCTTGCGTGCGTCGGCCAAAATTCCTATCTATCCGTCGAGGAGACGGAGACTCGTGGAGACCGCAAGGGTTGTGATTGGTTGGCTAACAACATAAATTCCCGAATCACTTTTCCGGTTTAGCGCCGTCCTTTTTGAAAGAGTTTGAAATAGGAATTTTGGCCGACGCAGAGTGTCTCCGGAATGATCTCCGTCGCCGATCATAAATCAGGCTTCACGTTTACAGGAAACCCACACACACAGACCAGTACCTGCTTTTCGACTCACACCATCCACTAGAATACAAACACTGGCTGTCACCAGAACTCTACATCACTGGGCTGAGACAAACGGAACATCAGCACTGCAAGAAAACTCTTCAAACCTGTGAATATCCCAACTGAGCCTTTGTCAAATCATCAAAGACTTTTGCACCAAACCACGCTGTAAGAAAAACTAAGAAGAACAGTTGCAAACATTGTAATTCCGTATGTGGCAGGAGTCTCAGAGAAACTTTGAAGGAACTTCTCCAAACATGACATGCCAGTGCACCTCAAACCCAAGAACACCCTCAGACAGAAGACAAAACAACCAAACAAACAGAAATGAGTGGGGTCACGTATGCAGTGCAGTGCAGCATTGTCTCTCCTACCTAGGAAGTTTCACAACCACTCACACCTTGGTTCCTGTGACCAAAACTTTTCTAAGGTTTGACATAGTCTGATACTTTGTGTTATGACCAGAAAACTTCAGAACTATCTAATGATCCTCGACTAAACTTTTGTGTTAAATCAATTCCGTTTTTGTTTAGTTTATTTTAGGGCTGGGCGAGTTAACTCGTTATTATCGTGTTAACTCGTCAATTATTTAACGCTGATAAATATTTGATCGCGCATTAACGCAGGTTTTATTTTTTTAATTATTTAAAAAAATTTTTTTTTTTTGGGGGGCTTTTGAGCCTTCAATAGATAGGAAAGTTCAGAAAGACAGGAAGCAGAGAAAGGGGGAACAACATGCAGCACAGGGCCTTCCGATGTGGGACTCGAACCAGGGCCAGCTGCAACGAGGACTGTAGCTGCTTATATATGGGGCACCTGCTCAACCCACTACGCCACAGACCACTCCTGTGTAATTTTTTTTCTTTATTATTGTAAAAGTTTGTTGTTCACAGGCTTTTATTTTGTAAAAGTCTGTTGCTGTCTGCTGCGGAACCGGAAAAGAAAGTAATCGGCGGATCCACCAAACATGGAGAAGGGTACGGAACGTTTACTCGGCCAATTTCATTTTAAAGTTCTTCCAGACAGTGGAGTCGACAGAACCAAAGTCATCTGTAAACTCTGTCAAGTTGAATTGTCTTCTCACCGTAGTAGTTCCAGTCTAAAATATCACTTAAAGGCAAAACACACAACTGATACCAGCATTAATCGCGATTAATCAGGGAAATCATGTGATTAATTAGATTAAAAATTTTAATCGTTGCCCAGCCCTAGTTTATTTATGTAGCGCCAGTTTCACAACATATATCATCTGAAGGGACTTTAAACAGAGAATAAACTAGTTAAGTCCAGTTAAATTCAAGCACAATGGAATTCATTGTAATGCAAATAGAACCTGATTAAAAAAAAACATTGATGTGAAATGTACTTTCTGTTCTATTAATACTGAAACTGTTGCCCATTTATTTTGGCACTGCCCTATTGTCCAAAGACTGTGGAGTGATATCTGTAACTTTATCGCTAACAATATTGATAACGAGTTTAATTTATCTTGGAGGAGTCTATTGTTTGGGCTCTATGACTTTAACAAAACCAAAGAAAAAGCCAACATAACTTTTATTATCAACCTCATCATTTTAATGGCATAATTTCATATCCAGAAATAGACATTCATGAAAAAAAAAAACATATTTTCTTTCCTTTGAAGCAAGCACTTTGAATTGCCTCGTGTACGAATTGTGCTCTACAAATAAAATTGCCTTGCCTTGGCTTTCTCGGTGAGCTCAGGCAGTACATGACCTCCATTCAATTCTCAAACAATCAGAAAGTGATTACTGTTGACATCTGTGAACACTTGAATATTTTAATGTGACCTCTTTTATCCCCTGGCGTATAATATAGAAATGTTTCATGTGTAATGTAAAAAAAAATTAAATAAAAAGGAAGTTTAAAATTTTTTATTTTTTCTCAATTCGCGCGGTCGCGCATCTCCTCGTACACTCGCATATGCCTCGCTTGAATCAGCCTCGATTAGATGCAGCTGAGCTGGCTTCGTGGAACGACTTGGGGCTTAATTGGGAGATGGTGTTAGTTCCTTACCAGTAGGTGGCGGTAATGCTTCTATAAGTGGTTTGCCAACCGCCAGTAAAAAAAAAATTTTAAAAACCGAAAGAGAGAGATGGTGTTAGTTCAGCCTGGCTTTCTTTAGCTACTTTCGTGGAGAATGAGACCAAAACAAGAGCTGTAATTTTCACAGCAGCTGAACAAAACAATGCTGATTAGGCTGTACGAGGAGTTTAAAACTGTGATTACCAGAAAAGGTAATACTGTCGCGATAAATAAAGTGAGGTAAACGGCGTTGCAAACAATTGCCGACAGGCTAAATGCGTAAGTTATACAACTTTCATACCATTGTCGAATGTTACACGTTTATTTCACTGTCCTCATGTATTTATGCTCTCCTCTTTGTTATTTTTTTTTTTTTAAATAAAGCATGCTGAATTGTCTCTGTATGAGAGTACTGCACACATAACCCTGCTCAGTTTATTAATAACCCAACACGCATCATCATACTTTGTGACTAATGTGACCCACATTAATTCTTCACTGTTAGATCTCAACAGGAGCAATCTTAACAGCCAGAAGCGTACCTGGCAGCAGGTTAAAGTAAAATGCAAGAACATATTTCAGAGTGGTAAGTAGCCTTTGAAGAAATGTGTTTGTTTGTCCAAAAAACTGTGGTGAACTGTATGTTGCATTGCAGCTACCAAAAAAAAAAAAAAAAAACAGGCCTCTGCCACTGATGGGGGTCCTCCACCTGAAAGTCTCACTCCAGCGGAGGAACTTGCTCTAACCAGCAATCGAGGGCGGCCACTGGTGGAAGGAATAGATGCAGGGACCTCCTTGGGATATGTTAACAAAAGTGTGCGGGATCGGTATGTAGCTAAACTCAGACAAAACTGAATTCATTGTCTGTGGCCCACAGAAACAAAGAGAAAGTGTTATGAGTCACCTTGAGACTCTCTCTCTAAAACCTAACTATCAAGTTAGAAATCTCGGGGTAATATTGGACTCAGACCTGAACTTTAACAGCCACATTAAATCTGTAACATCAGCAGCTTTTTACCATCTAAAAAACATTGCCAGAATCAAAGGAATAGTGTCTAAACCAGACTTAGAAAGACTGATCCATGCATTTGTCTCCAGCAGGTTAGACTGCTGTAACGGCCTGCTCACTGGGCTCTCTAAACGGGCTATAAGACAGCTGCAGTACATCCAGAACGCTGCTGCTCGAGTCCTGACTAGAACCAGGAAATACGACCATATTAGTCCAGTGCTCAGGTCTCTGCACTGGCTTCCTGTCGCTCAGAGAATAGACTTTAACACAGCTCTGCTTGTGTACAAGTCTCTTCATGGTCAAACGACAAAGTACATCTCTGACATGTTAAAGCCATATGAACCAACTCGGGCTCTGAGAACCTCAGGGAGGGGTCTCCTGCCCCAGGGAGGGGTCTGCTGCTGGTGCCCAGAGTCAGGACTAAACAAGGTGAGGCTGCGTTTCAGTTTTATGCTCCTAACATCTGGAACAGTCTTCCAGAAGATGTGAGACAGGCCTCAACTCTGACAATGTTTAAATCCAGGCTGAAAACAGTTCTGTTTAGCTGTGCATATGACACCTGAAAGTATTTTATCTGCAACCTTCACTTTTTAATTAATTAATGACTATTTTAATGGGTTTTTAATATATATATATATATATATATATATATATTTATTTTAATGATTTTATTGCCTTCTTGTGATTTTATGTAGCTGTGAAGCACTTTGAATTGCCCTGTGTATGAATTGTGCTCTATAAATAAAATTGCCTTGCCTTGCCTTGCCTAGAAGGTATTGATCACTTTCCCTCAGTGTCTCTCAATTATAATAACTGATGGTGTGCCTATATCTGTCAGTGGTGGGAGACTCTGCCTGCTTGATCCCAGACCACAGAGGACATCCCTAACCCATGTGTGAGTAGTTGTATTCAATTTAATTTTCTTTAGATGGAAATACTATTCATCTCATGCATCCCTGTGATCTCCTACTTCAACAACTGCAGTGTTTCTCCGTCTGCAGTTTGATGGCCCCACCACATCTGGGGCATTTGAGGACAGAACTGTCTGTAGACACAGAAATGCCACAGGTAGGCTATTTATTATTAAAAATGTGAAATGGTTTGGATGCGTCTGCAGTTTACCTATTATATACCAATAGGCCTAATTATCACTGATACACTTTACTGCAGGTTGCAACAGGAACACAAATTCCAGCAGCAAAGAGTGAAGTAAGTAACTCTTCACATTACCATCACTGCCTACATACTTCGTTGCTCACAGGCACATTTCCTCTATCACAGGATGTGATACAGGATTTTCTCTCCACAGCTTGAAAGACATGAAAAAATTAAAAATTCAACTTGAACTGGAAACTTGTCATCATTGTACAGTTCATACAAAGTGTCGAGTCTGATTTATGGTCGTCCGGGAAAGGCTACGCTTGCGTGCGTCGGCCAAAATTCCTATCTAGACTCGCGGAGACCGTAAGGGTTGTGATTGGTCAGCTAACATTTCCGGAATCACTTTTCTGGTTTAGCTCCTTCCAGTCACAACAACCACACCGCCATTTTTGAAAGGGTTTACTGTGTGCCGGTCAACATTTGGTCAAAATGATTTGCATTTCAATATCAAGCTCCAACAACGGTCTTTCTCTCTCGGTCGCCATCGTTCACTGTGAAGAGTGAAACAAAGCCGGAAGGTAAACGATCAACGACTTTCACGATAGACATTGCGAGATTAGGTCGTCTAGCGTAGCGACGCCTACTAATCAGGAGGTGAATTGCCTTGCATATCCGACATCCCGACGGTCCGGAGAACTTCGAAATGTTTAATAGACTCTGCGTGACCACGTAGTAGCATACCGAGACCTTTAGATATTTGTTTATACATTTATATTCAGTGGGGTGCCATAACCTAACATTTAGAAAATTCTCTATGCATTTAACCTTAAACTTGCTCCAACTTAAACTGCCACTGTGTCAATGCTAAATTATGAAAATAATTATATATATATATATATATAACTCAAAGGTCACAACAATAAGGATCAATGGAAATATGTGTCCCTGTATAGGTCCCTCACTGTTCTTCCATCCATTTGTTCAGGGATGGTCATGTCGATGTCCTCCTGTTCCTCCACCATCGCGGTGGGCAGTCTCTCCCGGCGTATTGTTGCTATATTGTGAAGGACAGCACAGGCAATGACGATGTCACAAGCCCGATCAGGAGAAACCCTGAGTCATTTCAGGCACTGGAACCTGCAGGGAAATCAATCATAAAAGACTTGAGCCTGAAAAGTTGTCCACAACACAAAATGTATAAAATATGAAGTATACTATTAATTTAAGATGAGCTCTGTCAGAAGTCAGCCATGGTGCCTGAGAACTTTAAGCAATGAACCTGGATTTAATTTGGCCAAATGTCCTTTCTATCCGTGCCCTTGTGCCCTTGTGTGCATGCGCATGGTTGAATGCCCTCTCCACGCTTGTTCCTGGCTCAGGAACCACTCTCCTGCAGAATAAGAGAAATGTTGGAAGGATATACATGTGTTAAGACTCTGCAATTTGATGCAACATGTGCCTTATATGGCAATCTATAATTAAGTATGACGAGCACTTTAAATTCCTTAAGGCCTCTACACTTGACCTCTCATTAGATTACCAAAATTATGCCAATGCTACACCTTACTTCAAAAGTGCACTCCTTCGGGTTAGTAAAATTCTCACCTTGTGCAAACTTCTGTGCCAGTGAGGATACTCGGAAGATCCTCGAATCATGAACTGATCCCGGCCATTTAGCCTCAATGTTGGAAATGAAATGACCTCCATCACAGATCATCTGTATGCTCGGAGGAAAGGAGTCAATGATGAGGTTTCACAGGGCATACATGTAACATTGCTCAGCATTATTCAAAGGGGTTGATGTGGTATTTTTCAAAATGAGAAACCCAGTTCAGAGCCTATGGACAATTAGCCCCAATACGTACCTGTACATTTAGGCTATGGAAAGATTTCCGGTTTACGTAGTCAGCCTCCACGGGTCCAGCAGGGGCCTGGATGCGTACGTGAGTACAGTGTACTGCACCGATGACATTGGGGAAGCCTGAGGGAGATGATGAACTCAATACTTCAGCCAGTAGGTTCTTTTACATTATCGGCTACTGTAAATATCACATACCTGCAATAGCATAAAACACCTTGATCTTCTGGGTGTCTTTATGGCCAGGGAAGGTGATGAAAATGTTAAGGAAATGTTTCAAAGCAAGAGAAACACTCCTTATTTCCCTGCAAACAATTGCCTTGGACAGACCTTCAGCATCACCTACACTGTAAAGAAAAGTCCCACAGGCAAAGAACCGCAGTGCAATGCAGACAGACTGCACAGTGGTTAGGGCCTTGCTATGTCTTGTACTTTTACTCAAATGCGGTTCCAGCAGACTACATAGGTAAACTATGCCAGGCCTGCTGAACCTGTACCTCTCCCACAGGTACTTATTGGAGAAAGTAAGTGGGTTTGCTGTGTCCCTGAAAATGCCCTTTGAATTATGCGCGCACCCTTTGCCCCAGGGTCATCAATAAAAGGACAAGCCATTGTTACAGAAAAGGAAGTCTTTCTATCTGTCTTTGTTTGTCTATCTATCTTTCTCCAGCTCTCCCTCTGTCTTTGTCTGTTGCACTCTTTAAATACCCTAGGCCTGTGTGGAAAGGGCTCAGCTGATCCTAATTTTACAATTAGCCAACCAGAGGCAGTGTAGTAATAAGAATACACTGTTCTGATTCTTAGTTGTATGATATGCCCGTCAAAAATGAGAATAGATATCTAGGGATTTGGATAACTAAATGTGAAGAAGTTAGTGAAAAAAAGAAGTAAAAAAAACCTTTAAATAATTGGCTACAAAGAGACTTAACGCTGTTCGGTAGAACCATGTTAACCAAGGTTGAATCATTATCCAGATTAATTTATCCAGCATACTCCCTCGCCATCCCACCTAGAATTATAAAAGAAATCAATAGACCGGAAAAGGCCGGAAAAGGGTGGAATGCCCTCTCCGGGTCGGGAATGAGATCCTTCCCCAAGTGGAGGAGTTCAAGTATCTCGGGGTCTTGTTCACGAGTGAGGGACGAATGGAGCAGGAGATTGACAGACGGATCGGTGCGGCGTCTGCAGTGATGCGGGCTCTGCACCGGCCCGTCGTGGTGAAGAAGGAGCTGAGCCAGAAGGCGAAGCTCTCGATTTACCGGTCAATCTATGTTCCTACCCTCACCTATGGTCACGAGCTGTGGGTAGTGACCGAAAGAACGAGATCGCGAATACAAGCGGCCGAAATGACTTTCCTCCGCAGGGTGTCTGGGCTCTCCCTTAGAGATAGGGTGAGAAGCTCGGTCATCCGGGAGGGGCTCGGAGTAGAACCGCTGCTCCTCCGCATCGAGAGGAGTCAGATGAGGTGGCTCGGGCATCTAGTGAGAATGCCTCCTGGACGCCTCCCCGGTGAGGTGTTCCGGGCCCGTCCCACTGGGAGGAGGCCCCGGGGAAGACCCAGGACACGTTGGAGAGACTATGTCTCTCGGCTGGCCTGGGAACGCCTCGGGGTCCCCCCAGAAGAGCTGGAGGAAGTGGCCGGGGACAGGGACGTCTGGGTCTCTTTGCTCAAGCTGCTGCCCCCGCGACCCGATCCCCGGACAAGTGGAAGATAATGGATGGATGGATGGATGGATCAATAGAATAAACTTTAATTTCATATGGAAAAATAAGCATCACTACATCAAAAATGGAGATTTGATAAAGGATTATGAGGATGGTGGTTTAAAAGCAATTGATTTTGAAATTATGAATGGAATATTGAAGATTAAATGGCTTCGTTCTTTCTTAAGAAAGGATGATGAGATATGGTTCTCGCTACCTTCTCTTGTTTTTAACAAAGTTGGAGGTACTGATTTTCTATTAGTATGTGATTTTGAAATTTCAAAACTGCCCATAAAACTATCCAAATGTCATCAACATCTTCTGTTAAATTGGAAATTGATGTTCAAGCATAATTTCAGCCCTCATAATGTACCATTGTGGAATAATCGGGTAATATTGAGTAGAAGGAAGTCTGTGTTTATGGAAGACTGGATGACTAAACAAATTTGGTCTGTTAGACACATAATGGATGATAATGAAAACATACTTGAATTTAATGATTTTAATGCTAAATATAGCATGAGTTGCTCCTCTGAGACTTAATAGGAAAGTCATACAGAATATCCCACAAGTCCTTATCTAATCAATAAAGAACAATAATTTGAACATTCCAACTCCAAATTTACATAAAATAAAGTTAGATGATTTGGACGTAGTAAGTGAAAAATGTAACAATACATTTTTAAGACAGTATTCAGTAAACACCTTATTATGGGCCGATTTAAAAAAAATTCTTAAAAAAAGAAAATCGAATTGTTTTCTGCAAACTCTGCTACCTTTGTGGTGATTTTCAAGTTATTTCACTGCATCATTTTCTAATAAATAATCATACCCAATGCATTATGTATATCTTAATGCTTGCGTTTTTACATCTTTATAATGTCTATGTTATAGCAATACTTCAGCCTTCTAGTCTCGCGTTGCCAGGCTCTATCTGATGGCTGGCTATCCCTGAAGTACGGTGGTATCGCGAGAAGACCTACAACCTGGTCTGAGGAGGATCGTAAAACACACTGTGGATTGTTTGCAATCGTGTTGGCATTTTTACCCACCTAATTCTTCATCTTCATCTGATACCATTAACTAAAACTAAGCCGAGTCTCTTTTTTTGTTGTTGTTATAAATTGAAATGAAAGCTGTTATTCTTGCCGCCGGGTACGGAACCAGACTTCAGAGAGATGTTGCTTCCGACAGTAGCGGGAAGTTCGCTCACCTGGCTGGCATTGCAAAGCCTCTCCTGCCGGTGGGACACTGTGCTTTGATATCTCACTGGGTTCAGGCTTTGACCGCTTCCAGCTTCGTGGACTGCATTTATGTCGTAGTAAGTACTACTATGTACCAGTATAGCTGTGTATGTCGTGGCTGATACGTTTAGGACTGTTCATATGAGTTGTTGATGTGGTTTAAAAACAAATCGTTCATATCGCAGCGTTAACAGTCGAAATCTGAAATTGAAATATGTGTCATTAATTTGCAGATCTGACCCTGACTATCTCCCCTTTTGTCTTCTTCACAGACCAACGATCTTTACCAGACTGCATTTAAAGAATGGGCTGCACGTTTCACAAATGTCAAGATTCTCAGTGACCAAACAAGAACCAATGACGTAAATACACGCTTAACCATTACCGATAAACCTATTTAGCACAGTTCTTTTTGTCCTCAGACCAAGTTGTAAATAAATCTCATGATAACGGCTCTTTCAGCAGCAAAAAAAAAGTGCATTTCTTGCTTCATGCTTGAAATAGAATTACAGCTCTTGGCAAAAATGATGGAATCAGCTCACTTGGAGTTTTTTTTATTTAGTTAAAAATAATAATAAACCAAACATTGATATGATACCAAACAATTTTGTTTATTAGCTGAACATTCTAGCTTTGTAAAATATACCTCGAACTTTTTTCAGATGAAGAAATATGTAATCAATCATCACTTTTAAAAAAAAGAAAGATAGATTCAAAGTCTAAATAAGCAAATGAGTCTGCATTTCAAACAGAGTCCTTGCAGAGCTTAAGGAGCTGGAAACATAGCCCCAACAGGAGAGCTGTCAGTGAAAGCAATGGAAAGGATTATAAAACTTCAAGACACTAATTCAACTCAGATGGATGTTGGTCGATCCCAGTGAGTTGTGTCTAAAATCTGGTTGAAAAAGGAAACCTACAGCTTGACCAAAGTAAAGAGGTGAAGGCACCATGTCAGAAAAGTCAAAGCAATGTTGCCTGAGAAATGAAAACAATTGGATCTCAACATGATTAATAAAGAATATTGTTCGAAAAATGTGAAGTCCGTGGTTCATGGATTTCAAGCTGTCATAAAAGCCAGATGAGGTATAACTAAGAACTGCCTTTTTTTTTTGTTCCATAACTTTTTCCTTGCAAAGAATAATCTATTTTTTTTTTTTACTACTTCATCTGAGACAAAGATTGTGAAAAAACAGGTCTATTTTACAAAAACAGAATTATCAGCTATTAGATAAAACTGTTTTGTGTCATATCTGTGCTTCGTCACTTTTTCATACAAATAAAAATGCTGAATGAATCTGCAACGGGCTGATTCCCTGACTTTAAGCAGGGGTTGGAGTGAAGTTCTCACTCATTAAACTTGTAAATCGTCCTAATCTTTTCCCTTCACCAGGAGCGGCTGGGGGCTGTGGCCTGCCTGCAGCTTGCAGTAAAACATTTCAATATTGAAGACCATGTTGTAGTAATTGGGGGGTAAGTTTCTGTTTTTAAACATAGTCAAGGGTGATATTAGGCCTTTTTCTAACGTATGTAATTGTCATTCCTAAACAGTGACACCCTCTTCAAAGAGGACTTCAGCCTCTGCCAAGTTAAAGAAAAATTTTCGGATGTGCAAGCGATGTGTGAAGACGGCTGCCTGGTACTCTCGTACCAGTGCAGAGAGGAGGGTGAGTTCTTTCAAGCAGCCACACTGAAAAGGAGCTTTTAGAGAAGAGGGCTTATACTAAGATGAGAATCTGAATGTTCAGAGGTAATTCATTCTGTTTGCATGCGCCTCTACAGAAACCCAGAAATATGGAATACTTGAAGCAGACGATGATCTTCGCGTCCTCTGTATGAAGGAAAAACCTCTTCCTTCAGAAACCAAGTCCAGGAGAGCAGTGAGTTCATCGCAAAGCCTTCCAGTGTTGTCCAGAACAAATCCAAGTATGGCTTAACAGCTGCTGGACTGTTTACAGTGACGCATTGTTTTACAGTGGAGCAATTTTAAAACAGGACACCAAACTCATTTTTCACAACACAACAGATGAATATGTTGGAAATCATCTCCAAAATGATCAATTTCCATGTTAACTTGATGCTTTGATATGCATGCAAGTATGAGGGCTGACACATAGTGTGCATTTAGGCTGCATGTCTTTTGCCCCATTCTTCAGTCATTTCTTCAGCTAATAATCTCCATTTGTATTTCAGTGTCCTTGCTTCTATATATTTTCAAAGAAAAGCCTTCCTCTGTTGGATGCCTTCCTCGAGGAAAAGAGGGTAAATATTAAAGTGTAGAGTGAATAAAGGTTAAGCTTCTTTTTTCTTTTTGTAAATTCTACAATTATACCGATTTTCTTTCCGTCTTCACAGGATGCTCCTATAGAAGAAAAAGACGCCCCAGGAAACTTTGTGTCTTGGATCATTCCAAGGTCATTTCTGCTGCATCTTTGAGAGACATAGATTGCTCTACAAATAATTACTGAATCCTGTATTATTAGAAAAAACTGGTCTGGTTTAAAAATCCAAATTTGTTCAAAACATTGTAAAAACATGGAATTATTGACTATATATGATGAATATACTGACTTTTCTTTTCTTTCTTTCTTTCAGGAAACCAGTTTACATCCATCAGATATCTGGACGTTTTGATGTCGGAAACTTGCCTTCCTATATTGAATGTGACCTTTATTTCAAAGAAAAACTTCAAGATGCAAAGTCGTACATGGTTTAGAAGAAATTCATAAACGTTTATTTCCCAACACAGTAAAAATGATCCAAAATGAAGAAAATCAAACTCGAGGCAAAGTTAAATTAAGGTGTTTGTAAACCAATAACTGACTGTAAATGTGCCTTTAAATGCTACCTAAACGTAAATTTATAATGAACATTTTCTAATACATTTTCTATGATTTACACAGTGAATAGTCTTGTGCATTTGTCAGAAGCCTTTTCGCGGCCGTCTTCCATCTTTGCAATGCGGGAGCCAAACTGCATGGCTCTCTTGGGCAGCACAGCTGATTGGCCAAGGCCCAGCTGCTTCGCCGTCAGCCTCAGGAGGAGCTTCTCCCCGACACCTCGCGGAAGCGATAGATCAGCCTTCTCCCATACTGGTAGCGAATTCAAATAGCTCACCACGTCCTCGTCCAAGTAGGGAAACCTACAGATACAAAGAGGATATTAATCAGACAGAACAACAGATGTGAGCAAGATTTCATGTGTGGTGCTCATAGTTGTGAATGTAACTGGATATTGGATATAACACTTTCATTATCATTTATCTAGTAGAAATAAGAATACACTTGTGTAAATAACTGGTTTAACTGACACTTTAAACATACTATTGTGAGCAATCAAACAATAAGAGAGATCTGAATTAAACTGTATACACAGCTACAGGAACCTTAAAAGCTAGAAGTTGTTAAAGTGAAGAGCTGTGGAGGTGGAGCCCGGTAAGAAGTTTACGATAATTCTAACCTAATAAATCAGTCTATAACTTTTTTTTTTTTTAGGAAAAAGCAAGGATTGTATAAATGATGACGAGGCCATCCACTGTCAGACGTGAGACCAGTACAGTGTCTTACCACTGATGGCCACCAGGCAAAAGCGCCACACCTCCGAACTTCTGGTTCTAATAGAATCCCATTCAAACAAAAATGTACGCGATTCAAAGTCTGTACATTATTCCCACAAGTCATTATGGTGTCATCAACTAGGTACACCCCCTTTGATTAATGTGCTGGATGTTCTAAAATTTTATCTAATCATCCAAAAGATACCTCATCAAAGAAACACTTCTGTCCAATCCATTTTCAAGGATCACTCTCCAGCCCCTCGTAAGGCATTTCAAATTAAATTTATTTATATAGCACCAATTCACACCAGAAGTCATCTTAGGGCACTACACAGAGAAACAAGTCCAGTTATATCACAATTCCCTTCTGGCCTCAGAAAGGCCAACGTTGTGATGCCAGACCATCAAACTCAAGGCTTCAAAACATCTGTTGAACTCGTGGTAACATCAACGAGGGTTCCTTCACATTCTTTCTGCACTCAAAGACTAACAAGAGCTGCAGCAAACGATTATTTAACAAGTCTTTCATAGTTTAATGGAGTAATAATTATTGGATAAGAGCATTTTTTTTGCTTTACTAAAAGAGGAAGAATAACAATTCAAATAAGAAAAAAGACAGATCTCGTCAAATGAACCACTCATTGGTATCAAAGTTATTTCAAATAACATTGAACAAAACCTAAAACTAGAGTTGTGAATATATTTGTGTGTGCGGCGTGTCCTAATTGCATTCACACCTGTACTAACAACTGTCCACTCCTGGTTAAGATTATATCGGGTTAGACTAGAAGACTCAATCCCATATAGCTGCAGCAGTTTCAATGTTCAGATTACATGCATACGTCATACATAATGATTAATAACATTTACATGTTACAATATTATTATTTTTTTTTTTTTTTTAAATGGTGATCCAAAGACACTGCGAACCACAGACTGGAATAAGAAAGGTAACAAAATTTGAATTTGAGCTGCAGCCACCACAACAGGTTCAAATGTCTTCTGTAATGTCAATTCAAATGGCAACCTGAAGAAAACAGAAGGCACATCCTCCTAAGAAAGAATAGGTTTAGCCTGGGCAATACTGTTGACCAACATACAAACTGCTGGAAGTTCCCAAAATATTATGCCATTTTCCTTAAGGACATCAAGTGGGAGCAAGGAGCAACCCCAACAAGGACCAACAATTGAACAAGTTCAATTCCTTTCAAGTTTCTAAAGTTACACAAACAAATTCTGTCATTTCAAAACTGGTTTTAACTGGTTCGACACTTACCTAGCTTCCTTCCCATGGTCTCCTATCACTCTATCATCTCTGCCTAAATTCCTTGACGATATTCTGCCCAGCTCCATGGCTAGTTCCTGGACGAGTCCTTCATGACTAGACATCTTGAATCGTACTCTGTGTCTTGAGTAACCAGCTAGCTGCTCATCTGCTCCGATTCCAGTCAGAATTACCTGCAATAAAAACACAGAAAAGAACATCAGTGGGGCTGCTAGGAACTTTTTTTCTCTCCTTTGAATGACATTCAAAACATGTTACGAATACTTCTTACATTAATGGTGTAAAATACCCAGCTGTTTCTTACATTAATGATATGAAACATCCAGCTGTTTATCCCTTAGTACTCGACACAGTTTAACAACAGTCATATCACATCTTACATTTGTTAAAGACAGCTCACACAGTTACTTTCCCGGAGTGCACAGTGCAAAGTCTGATGTGTGCATGTCACCTTTGCTGATGATGTGAAAGGCCTCTGGTCATTGTCCTGCATGATGACTCCCATCCCTCTTGCAGCAAACCACACAGCACATCCGATGCTATCATCCAACACAGTATCCAGAGGGTGCACTAAATGACCAATGCGCTCTTGGCGCATTTTCTTAAGCTCCTCCTGTGTTACGTTGATTTCAACAAAATTCCATTGCCTTTCAGGATTCAAGTCTTGTAATTCCTTGAGACCGGCTTTTCCAGTGAGTCTGTCTGGAACATCAAATGGACTGTATGTATGGGAACCAGCCTGATCGGTCTTGGAATCTGTGGGTACCTTTTTATGCTTCTTGGAGGTTTTTGCAGACTTGTTCTGCCTTTTTGGCTCCTGTAGTTTAAATGCTACATTGAGAAGATCTATTGGCTGATGAGCAGGTACATGACGGTTCGCTAAAGCAGCCAATATCATTGAATCAATACCTCCTGAAAAAAGTATACCGATGCTAGCATACCCATTAGTAAAAGGTGGATTCTCTGGCCTAAAGGGCAGAGACTGAACTCGTCGCCTCACTGCTTCACTGAGGACACCGATTAGATGGTTCACCTCATCAGTTTTCTCTTTACTAATAAGCAGCTCCTCCAGATCACTGACAGATACATGTGATTTTTGATGAATCTCTGTTGTATTCAATGACTTTGGAATGGACATATTTAGAGGGCACACAGGTGAGGTGAGAACAAGACCCGATTGGTTCATCACACCACTGCAGCCACGAGGGGTAGACTCAGCAATCGTTTCACAGCAAGGTGGAATGACATCCTTTCCTCCATGAGCCCAGGGAAAAATCTCAAATGACACAGAGCCAGCTTCTGCAACTGCTTTCAGATCAACCCTGTACACACCAACTGCTGGGATTTCTTTCCAATTGGAGGTGTCAGTTGTAGATATCTGTGTCGCCACAGAAGTCAGGGTCAAGGCACTGATCGCTGCATCAAATTTCCACAGCAAGCTGCGCCTGCCAAAGAAGTCTCTGCCAAACCAAAGATAGTCACCAGCCTTCTGGTAGTAAACAAACCCCCATGGTCCCCTTACAGCAGACAGGACAGTAAGAATCTCTGAAGGCTTGTTGCAGGTCGACAACCTCTGAGACATAACAGCGGTGTCATTCTCCCCTGGCATCACTGGCAGCCCTCCAAAAATCTCTCCATTCCACAGCAGGATGTTTCCAGTGTCGTCTTGAACCGGCTGAGGGGTGAGGAGACCCTTCATGTGAAGAACATGGGCGGAGAACAAACACTGAAAGTTGGAGTCTGTGCCTATAACTGTAAGATCCTGGCTCGAGTTTGGCCCTCTTCTTCTCAAATGCTCATAAACCATTTTGTCCCACTCAAAGTCAGCAGACGAGAGACTCAACAGACAAAAGATGCCACACATTGTTGCGATCTTACAAGTCCTGGAGTTCTTTTTTCATGTAATCCAGATCCTCTGCAAACAGAAAATTCTGATATGTTCATCTGCCACATGATTTGATATGAGCACATTTTTATTCATTTTAGACATGCTAAAATTAACAATAAATTTCACAATTCAGCTTACTTTTGCATGTACCCAGTGTCTGACTTCTATCTGCTAGGAAGAATATGTTACTATTTCGCTGCTGGATGTAGACTTTCTGCAAAAGAAGAAAACAAACAAAGAAATATATAAAATGTGCACCAACACCGACAAAAGTACATAGTCATGTAACAATAATTACATTGAAAAAAATTACTTTGTTGCCAAACTTATTGGATGCACAAGACATTAGTATCGATTGCGTTGTTACTAATCATAATTAATATGGTATAACCAACTTAAATAAATCCACAAATGACTATTCAGTTGAGTTCTTTCCTCATTTCATCACCACTCACCCTGTTTTTCCTGAGATTAGAGAGCTCGTCCACAATAACCTTCTGCTCCTTAATCTGTAAAGTAACACACATCATCTCAAACCTCAGTCAACTACTTCACTACATATCACCATTTTTATCTGCTGTCAGCAAATAAAGTCTAAACATTTTCCCAAAACATACATTCGTGAGCAGCGTAACAGGATTATTCAAGTGTGTTAAACTACCATGCTTACATTAATGTCTTTTCAGCTACATTTGTCTGTTAGCTAGTTTTAACCGCATTAGCTCACATTAGCCACCTGGAGCATGATTAGAAATAACAGCTACCTTTTTGTTCAGTTCCTCCTTTAGTGTAGAGTGTTCGTCAGAAAAAATATTACTTTCGTGGCTTTTCGAAGACATTTTGTACAAAAGACAGGCACGCAAATACAGCCGTAAGTTTTGTTAAAATTGACGTCGGTAACTTTAGCGTAAACACATGTTCGGGAACTGCAAAAAGCTTTTCCGGGTGAACGGAGGGTTGTCTAGTTTTAATCTTACTGCCCCCTAGAGGTCGGCGATATATGACACGCAACATGAATTTTCAACATTTTACATTCATTTTATGATACAACTATTTCTGTCGTCACGGAAGTCGACTTCTTTAAAGGTAATAACCTTTTCGTCTTACTTCACTGATCACTTTATATTTTTAAACTGTTTTTTAAATTCTTAGATTGTTTTTAAAGTGTTTATAATTGTATAAACATTTTTATTGCTTCATTATGTCTTGCTACTAGATGCTTGAATTTCCTTCGGGATCAATAAAGTATCTATCTATCTATCTATCTATCTATCTATCTATCTATCTATCTATCTATCTATCTACACATTGAACAAAATATCTGAGTTACCAGAACTAAGTCAAAGCCACTTGAATAATCATTAAGCACCAGGTGACGACCCTGTTATAAAAAAAAGTGAATGAAACGCCATTTTTGGCAGTGAGTTGAAGTAACAAGCAGCTAAGAGTTTACTCCCTATGCTGATGTTTCAACAAAAGTTGAAAACTGGCTCAGATGATAAAAATACTTGGAGAAAAAAAAAGCCAACAGTTATTATTAAGGGACCTCTCCTGGTGAACAGAAAATCTTGGACCACAGAAGTACCTGAACTGTATTTTACACCAAATGAAAATTCTTTAAACAGGGAAAAGCAAATATTTTGAAAATTACTACCTCAGTTCCAAAAACAAGTTGGGACATTGTGTGAAATGCAAACAAAAACAGAATGTAAAGATTTGCAAATCTCAGCAGAGCATGGAAACCATATCAAACAGTAAAACTGAGACATTTTATTACTGAGACAAGTTCATCTTGAATTTGATGGCAGCACGTAAAATGATGGGACAGGGCCATGCTTACCACAGTGTAGCATACCTACCATTTTAACGTTACTTTGTAAATGTCAAAGTGACCAGTTACTGAAATGTTGGGTCAACAATGTTGTCACTGTCACGCCGAGGTGAGGTCAAGTGGGTTTTGTCCTGTCTCCATGTCTTGTCTTCTCATTTCCTGTTTTATTTTGAGAAAGTAACTCTCCTCTCGTTTCAGGTCACTTGCTTTTCCTCATGTGCTCAGTCTGATTGTCTGCTGAATGTTTCTACCTGTTCCCTGTCACCCTGTGTATAATATGTATATATATATTTATATATATACATAGTTCCTTGTGCGAGGTGTGTCGTTTTCGTTATTGTCTGTGTGCGTACACTGTAGCTGTCCCACAGTTAAGTCACAGCCCTGTTCACAGTTGTCATTTTGGATTTTTCAGATTCCTCCTCGAGAGACATTTTGATTTGTAATTTTCACATCTTAAATGTAGTTAATGATTTCATAGCGTTTTGTTTCCTCCGAGTGGAGCGATTCTTTGTTTACTTAAACTTTTCATAGTCTAGTGCCTCCAGTTTACAGGAGTGCTTTCTTTATGAGACTTTTTCTCTTTTTCTATTTTGCACTGCATCCCAGTTTTTTTTTTTAAGTAAAACAAAAAAATTGTACTCTGTGGTGCTGTGCCCTCTTAGCCCCTTTCTTAAGTCATCCTAAGTACTTCTGCTTCAGACCACACTGATCTTTGAACCTGATCTTTATTTTAATCTCAACTACACACAGATTTTCTTGACTATCTCACATATTTGCAATGCTGTTGCACGACCAAACCTATCTGCTGACAGTGACAGATATTTCAACGCTTGCCAAATTACTCAAAACTGCCTCCAGAATATTTTCCAAAATGCACCCACCCACACACACACAGACACACAGTCAACAAGTTCACAATGTGAAAACAAGACCAGTTGTTATGGCTGGTGATTTGAATCCTATCACGGTCCTAATAATAGTAACTCAAAAATGATAAAAGTCATTTTTCTGATTTTCTCGTCATATTCAATTTTAACAAAAATTGCAGGTCAGCTTTTGTCACAATCTACAGAAGCACAGCACAAGATTAGCTAAAAACTGTTCAGAGAGACGAGAGATTTAACCACTCGGTTAGCACACAAGAATTCAACCCAGGTACACTCCACTAAACTAAAGCTTGCTCGTTGTCTTCACTATATAAAGTTATGAAGTTGCAGGTGGTTCAGTGTGCTTACATAGTTTTTTATAAGCACTTAACTTAACTACTTGACCTAACTACTGCCAGGGCTTTACTGGCAAGGCCTGTCAGAGACAGCAACCGGCACAGATTACACAAATGTTGATTTTGCTCAACAGCAGTCCATCGAACCTTCGTCAAACTTGCCAGACAAACACACCTGTGGGAAGTGTCACAGTGGTCTGCAGCCTACTCTGCTACAATTTTGTATTGATCTAAAACAGCTGTCAGATGTTTGCTGTTTCTTTCCTGGGAGCAAGGGCTGTCATTTTAGGCAAACTAGCCATATCGTCACAGTCAAACAGTGACCTTTGCTGTTTATTGTTCTCTGTTGGAGTCGGTAGGCACACATCAAAGTCTTAGGCCCCAGGCAGTGGTAGATATCCACAGAAACAATACGACCACAATACTGTTATGTTCCAAAAATGAGGTTTATGACAAAAGGTTGTCATAATCATTGTTTCTCATATAGTTGGTAATCTGTGTTCACCCTGAAGAGATTTGGGGAGACCTCAGGAACCTTGCCTCAAGCACTCCAACTCTATCCATCCATCCATTTTCTATACCTGCTTAATCCGTGGGTCGGGTTACAGTGGGGGGCTGGAGCCTATCCCAGCGGTCCTCGGACGAGGTACACCCTGGACAGGTCGCCAGTCCATCACACAAAAGATTAGACAAACAACCACACACTCAATTTTAGAGACACCAATTAACCTAACATGCATGTTTTTTTGGACAGTGTGAGGAAGCCGTAGTACCCGGAGAGAACCCACGCATACACGGGGAGAACATGCCAACTCCACACAGAAAGGCCCCAGCCGGGAGTTGAATCTGGAATCCTCTTGCTGTGAGGCGACGGTGCTAACCACCACACCACCGTGCAGCCCCGCACTTCTCCTCATCTCACAGAAATGTCAAGTAACACTTTTTTTAAATACCTTTCAGGTCTTTTGCAATAGCATCCAGGAGCTCAGCCCATGCATGCATGAAGTGCCCAAATAATAGATGAATAACTTTGATGTACACCCTTCAGGTGAGTTTCTGATCCTCTACCTCTAGCTCCTCTTTAGCTGTGACTTGTGAGGCCACAGGAGGCAAGTCATTCTCATATTTTTATCCTCAAAGTACAAATTTAGCCAACGTAAACACAGCTTGTTGTTCCACAGCTGGGCTGTAAAAAGGGGCAGACATACCTACAGGTCACATGGCCACAAAATAACAGAGCAGCCGTCCGACCACTGATGACAGCTATCTGAGCCTGGCTGACACACCAACCCACTAATAGTGAGGCTGCTAATCTGTTTGTACCAGCTCAATGTGTGCAGATTTTCAAATGACTAAAGGCTCTCTATGATCCCTGAATAGATCACAAAGGGAGAGACGTGCCTATTGTTATCACTTGGCTCAAAATAAGTGCTTATGTTACTCAATGCAGTCAGTTTTGCTCCCTCATGCAATGAGACAGCATAGGGCATTGCTATGTGTTGCAGCTCTGGCTTAAAAATAAAAAGCTGCCGTTTACACTTTATTTATATGTAGTATGGTGTTTGCATGGAAATTTATAAGGAGCACAAAAATACATCAACAATGCTGCATGTTGAAATTAAATTAGTTAGACAACTAACTGAATTACTGCATTGATCTCCCATTTGGTCTACTCTCTGTGACCTGTGAATGTATTGTTTAGAAATTATAGTATATTTGGTGGTTAAATGATGAGGTGAACACGAGTCTAATAAAATGCTCTGTGAGCTCAAACTTCTGTTATCTTAGGAAACTGTAGCTCGTCTTTCTGCTTAGGGTCATATGACATAATTCTAATGTCTGTTTGCTTTTTTATAAATAATAATACCTGTAACTGACACCACAGCAAACAGACTTAGGGTAGGTAGCTTGGCTTAACAAAATACCAGGGCTAGCTCTGCCTCTTAGCCCTCGTCTAAAGCAGGTAAGTAATTGTAAAATTATTAACGAATAATTAATAAAAAATAGTGAATTAATGAAAATGCTGTTGTATTGCAAATTGAAGTTAAACAGTTGAAAGTTTAGGTTGACTTCACAGTGGCTACACCCATCTCTTACGTGCTCATTTTAAAGACATTCATAGCTTTTTCTCCCTAATTTCAGTCTTTGCTCAGCTAATTGTCTCCTGGCTGGAGCCTCATATTTACCATGACTGTTGCGACAGCCTTTTCCTTAAGCTCTCTACAAATTGATCTTTTTTGTAAAAATGTGAATCTGAAGCCTTTAAGCCTCCTGAAGGTTTAGGACAGAGCAGTTGTTTATTTTGTCGAGTTAGGGACCCAACCTTTGGTGGATGCTACATAAAGTCCACAAACAGTGTTAACATTTGACATTCAGCTGCTGATAAGTCAGCGAGATGGCTGGGGTTTGCATATTCCAGAAATAGCATTTTTCAGCTTGTATCTATATTCATAAAAGCAACTTAACAAAAGTTTTTTATATAATATATTCAAATTTGTTTTGACTTTGTAAACAACACAACAAAAAAAGACAATTTCGTATGAACCATGTGTTGTAATGTATGCTGTATATCTTTGAGTTAGACTGCATCAAATATTGGGAAGCGTTTTACATTCTGCTCTTTAAAATTCACTGGCATAGTAGCAGTTCAAAATCCCAGGGCTTAGATTCTGAACTCAGATTTCACCTCATGTGGTACATCGGGGCTGGATTTGACTAAAACTCACTGAATCAACAAGCCTGCAATGGAACTCTAAAACAGTGAAGAGGCTCTGCTTGTATTTATGTCATTTTGATGGGTTTAGTTTAGTTTGTTTGTGACAGCCTTTGTGCTTGAACAAGAACTGAAACTTGATGGAGTGCATTTTTGTTGCCGTAATCGAGCTGTCATGTGATAACCTGTACAAACTGGAATCATCAGTTAGGAATGTTTTTGGGTCTGACCATAGTTGAAAAACAGCAAGACCGTGTGTGCAAATCCTTCTAAAGTCAAACACTTGTTCGCAATAGAATCTAAACCACACAGAATCAGACAGTATTGGGTGCCGCACAATGCTGCACCGTTTGTGCGGGCATTAATCATCACAGTCTAATACATTTCAAAACTCACCACTGGAGAATAGACTTCAGAATAGGTTTCAATGATGACATAATACAGCAGGGATCCCACTTAGCTATTAGGTGTTGTATAAAGTTAATGTGCATCCAGATAGATTCTGCAGTAAAAGGAAATATCTATCCATGTGTTCACTTAGAGGTCTCATCCAGTCTGTAATTATAGCTCTGATTCTGTTCTGTTGACATAGGTGGACAGATGCAAGTCATCCAAATGTGTCCTGTACATAACATTTTTGTGTTTACTGACATTAGTTTATGTTTCATCTGATGGACTGAAAAGATCAATTATATCAAACTTTTACAATTTTTCATCTTTAAATTCTTCTTCTGTACTTCTCAGATTCGTTTCTTTTATTGAAAAAGTATGGGACGTCATCAGGAACTATCTCAAATAATGATTGAATGACTGAAGTTTGCAAAGGAGGAGTTGGGAAAACATTCATTTTAATGCTTTCTTGCACTGAATAAATCCAATCTAATCTAATTTGATCTCTGGTGATAGTGGCCATGGTTAATTGGAGGCGGTTTTGGGGGAAACCGGTCTTGATATGAAGCTTGAAAAAGACTCAGTCAGTGATGGAAAATCAGCACTGAAAATCACAGCAGCAATCACAACTTACACATTAAATCTTTTTTTTAAATAATTTTTATGTATTACTGTATATCTGTTGGGTTACTTAGTAGTATGATGGTTAGCACTGTCGCCTCACAGCAAGAGGTTTCGGGTTTGAATCTCAGGGCTTTTCTGTATGGAGTTTGTATGTTCTCCCCATGCATGTGAGGGCTGTTTCTTGGTACTCCAAAATCGTCTCACAGTCCAAAAACATGCATGCTTGGTTAATTAGTGATTCTATGTTGACCATAAGGGGGAATGTGAGCATTCATTGTTGTTGGTTAAAAATATTGAATGTAAACTGTTATCTAAATGTTTGAAGTAGTAAAACAGCTGTCTCATAGCGATTCCATATTTATAGCTATTATATTGTAGCTAAATGCCATGAAGTTTATGAAAACTACCTCATGGTTATCCAGGAGTTCCTTACACACACATATATATATATATATATATATATATATATATATATATATATATATATATATATATATACAGCTGGATTTGCATTACACCTGTTATATGGTCATTTAATTTGGTCCCCTCTCTTATAAGTCTGCTTTGCTGCTGCAGGAGTTGGTAAACTTGACCATAACAAGCATCTTGAATTCTGAAACACCACGCCATGTTGAAAAAGCATATACTGCATCAGTGAGAAAATTATGTTGGTAATCATTAAATCCTGCAGTAAACATGCCAATCATTCATCAACAGTTTGGTTAAGATGTCTTCTGGAATGTCTTTTAGTCGGCATACCGGTTCTGTCAGATTGGAACCCATTTTAAATTTGGGTGGTGATTAAAGGAAACCCAGGCTAAAGATGTGCATTCTTAAGGGGCAGAGACCAATATGGCGAAAGGTAACTCATACATTTGAACGGGCCAATGACGATGGGAACAAAAAACAAACAAACAAGTAAACAAAACAATAGCTCAACGACAAATTTCCTGTTCTATCAAAAAGTGTTCTTTTGATATGACACATTTGACCAAGTGTGCATTAGGTTTGTACCTCATTTGCGCAAAAAGAAATTCAAAGATGCTGACAGGCGCGTGCCCTGCGTGTGTTGCTAGGACGTAAACAGGTTGATGACAAGGCAGCCAATTCAAAGAAAAGCTCACCAGCCCCTGTGTGGTAAGAACTAAATGGTTTACCTGTGGTATTGTTCCACTGACACCTTTTTGCAGAGGTATAGTTCAGTAATTTTTTTTGTTGGTTTTTTTTGTTTTTTTCAGCGCGTGTCGTAGGACGACCGCGTCTGTTTTTCTATGCTTTGTAAATAATGGCGGTCACGTGACACGCTGGGTATATTCGAGGCGGGACGTAAACAGAGCTGCAGTGAGGAGCAAATCGTTCAGCGGAGCACGGCTGAAAGCACCCCCTGTCTTTGTGTTTTGTGCGACCAACCGGTCCTTTAAACCATAAGATTATTTCTTTCCAACTTCAGCTACAGTGATAGCTAAGTTTGGAGGGGAGAAAAGGGGAGAAACGCCATATCTTTTTTGTTTTTGTCTTGCTATCGACGGATAAATGCAAAGGTAGCTTAGGTTGACCTCCTTTACATTACAAAAGGGGAGCTATTATAGAAGGAAGAAGATAACCACCTGGTCATTTTTTTTGCATTGAAACACTCATAAAATGGAAAACTCTGGACGTAAGAAGACATGCTGTGGTGAGTTATTTATGGTCATTTTTTTTCTTCTAAGAGCATGTAAGCAAATAACTATTTACCAAGAAGATTTCGCTTTGACAAGAGAAAAAGATGGATATCGACCACTAGAAGTAACATGTTGTGAAATTCTTCTGACAGTTTGTTTTCTTTACAGAATCCATTCAGGATTTCTTCACTTCAGCTAAATTTCTTATTTACATGGGACATGCTCTGTCAACATGGGTAAGAAAGTTAAGCTCTAAAATTCCCTATAGCCACATTGTATTAGCAACCACATTATTGTGTGTTCAAATAATACACCATCACATTGGGCATTTATGCTGTTCTTATGTGGCTGTCCAGTTTAAACCCCAATGTTGTACAACATTGATGTATTACTGCTGCATTACTTGTAATTATAAGTGACGTTGCAATACAAAATCACATGTTTTCCATGTATATTTTATCACACAACACCGGTCTATTCAGACAGCTCTCATGCCTAAAGGATATGTGTTAGAGTGGAGCTGTGATAGCTTTTCAATCCATGAAAGCTGAATGAACTCGCATTATTTATGCAGAACTTAAACCACCTTTCTGTCACAACCTGGATGTCTCGAATTATCAGCCTGCCCGTTAATAATCAGAATGAAAATTTCCAGGGCGACCGAATGTGGAACTTCGCTGTAGCTGTTTTCCTGGTGGAGCTGTATGGGAACAGCCTGCTCCTCACGGCAGTGTATGGGCTGGTGGTGGCTGGCTCGGTGCTCCTGCTGGGGGCCATCATTGGGGACTGGGTTGACAGAAACCCCAGACTCAAAGGTAAGGCAGCACATAATCTAAGCCTAATATGGCTGGGTTTTTTTTTTGACAGTTTGGTTATGAACGCAGTTTTTCAAGAGATAAATGTGTTCACTTTGTAGATTTGATTCTGAAAAAAGGCATACTGTGTGTAGTTTTCATGCCTCACTGTAATAGTTAAATCACCCTCTTGTGAAATGATTATCCAGAGGAATTTGGCAAGGACGTTATTAGATTAAATGAGGGAAAAGGAAATGTATCTTTCGCTCTTGTGGAAGCACTCTAATGAATTAGTTTATCAGACAGATAGCTGTTGTCTTTGATCAGATTTCTGTCCCTAATGCTGGTCCTGGTGTTTCCACAGTGGCTCAGACTTCGCTGCTTGTCCAAAACAGTTGTGTCATCATGTGCGGGATCCTCCTGATGGTTGTTTTCCAGTTCAAAGAACAGCTTGTGGAGCTTTACAATGGATGGATTCTGGTAAGATCCTGTCTGTTTTAACATGGTTTGACGGTAGATTTTCACTCGAAGCAATTGTGTCACCTTTCTTGGTAAATTGTAACACTTTGTCCCTGGGCTGAAACTTGCTTACCTCTATTGATATGAGTTCCCACATCAATATAATTTATAACCCCTTGAACAACTTTTCCAAATGAGTAAAAATGAGTGGGATTCGCTTTTAGAAGACCTCTTGACTGCTCCACAAAGTTAAGTTGACGGAGAGTTTAATTTCGGAGAACGATATGATCAAATAGTAAAATTCTCAATTTGGATTTATTATTTTCAAGTCACAAGAAAACAATGTTTGCTGCTCATAAGCATTTAGATTTCTTTGTCACATGAAAATGAAGCTTGAAAGGTTGTTGCACAGATATGTCAACAGAGAATTTGTGTCTTGCAAGGGACTCGTTTACACTTGTTGAGCTGTGGACTGCATCTAACTGAGCCTGAAGTCCGGCAGAATTGCAAACTTTGAAAGGTTTCTGTCTTTGATGAGAGTTAAGTTGGGGAGCTGAATTGAAGCTTAAAAGCCTGTCTGTTTGGAGAGCTTGTTCTGCATTTGTGAGACGCGTTCCAGAAAAAGGCGGCGATGTTCAGCATGGTGTGTTGGGAGTGTTTTGTGGAGGTGAAGAGAGGTTGGTGAAACAGGAGATAGTGTCTTGTTGAGGGCTGTTTAGTCAGCAGGTTCTTCAAGGCCTGTCACATGACAAAAAAGGAGCTAGTGGAAAAAAAAAAAAAACTTGGCCAGTTCCGCTGAAGCATTTCTGTTGCTATGCTGACTCGAGCAGCTGCTTTACAATGTACATACAGAAGCAAGAACTGTGAGACTGTGCTGTTTAGTTTTTAGGCTGCCGTTAGGTTTTAATAAGCTACAGCATGTTGACTACTCTATAATGTCACACTGCTCTATGCTCTATACATTGAAAAGGCAGATCCCCAGATGTTATGTGCCATTTTACAGTTGTATGTTTCTGTTAGAAAGTGCTGAAATCCATACTCCCCAGTTTTCCTACTAGTGGAGGATACAAGTACAGTGCACCTTTGTGTGTTTTATTCTATCTACAGCTGAATTATAGCTCTGTTGTTATTCGTTGCTTTCCTTACTTTCAGCAAAGCCCCTGCTGTCTTGTCGTCAGTCCACGTCTTTTTTTTCACCCACAAATTATTCTTCATTTAAAAAATGAGATAACAAAGTCATTATTGTATTTACAGAACAATGGCTCCACAACAGTTTGGTAGTTCAAAACCAGTGCCACTCAGATTTTTTGGGAACTATTTATAGCATCATGCTAATGCACATTTAAGGTGAGAGTCTTGGGCTGCAGGACGATATATATGGAACTGAGTCAAGATAAGCTCCAGATTGTTTTCATGATAAAGAAGTGTAACAGTGTGACTGAGTGGTGTCTCGTCTTTTTTTGCTTCTTAATGGTGTTCATTGACAAAAAGACAATCCAATTTGCCTTTTCTTCGACAAAAAAGAAAAAAAGAAAATTAATAAATATCCTCAACAGCAACCTGAAAATGTAAAAAAAAAAAAAAAAAAAAAGGTTTTATTTTGCTTTTCAGACAACCTGCTACGTTCTGGTCATCACCATTGCCAACATCGCTAACCTGGCCAGCACGGCTATGTCCATCACGATCCAGAGGGACTGGGTGGTGGTTGTTGCAGGTCAGGACAGCAGCAGGTTGGCAGGTCAGTGTCTTACCAGCAGTTGGCTTATCATCCGGTGTAGGTTTCACATGATCCATTATCAGATCTCTTCAGAGAGAAAGACTTTGAACCCTAGGTGGTGACTCACTCTCATTTTTTTCAACTTTTATTCCCTTCAGTTTTCCCCTGATTGTCATAAGCTATTTAAAAGATTTACTCACATGGTGTAGAGCACAATGAACCTGGTGAACCTTATCAGTGTGCCGCGTTAGCACCATCATTGTGAGAATGCTGATTGAGCATAGTCAGTGTTCCTGTTTCTATACCATATTCTCAGTTCTTCTGTACGTTTTTTGTCGTTTAACTACTCCTGCATACGTTCAGTGTGAGAATGCTGATTATGCATTCTGACTTATTCTCTCGTTTCCATCACAAATTTTCGTAACTAGTCCCGCACGGTTGGTCCGACGGGAATAAAAAGAATGTCCCCGCGTGTTCACTGATCGGGAATAGTGTGCTATTACTTTTCTCTCTCATTGCTCGAACGGTATTCTGGAAAATTAGGAAAAACTTTGTCAGTTAAAAATGAATGGATTGACTTACATCTCCTTCCACTCTTGTTTCAAACAGACATGAATGCCACAGTGCGGATAATCGACCAGCTGACCAACATCCTGGCTCCCATGTTAGTAGGCCAGATAATGGCTTTTGGCTCTCATTTCATTGGCTGTGGTTTCATTTCTGGCTGGAACCTGTGCTCCATGTTTGTGGAGTACATGCTGCTGTGGAAGGTGTACCAGAAGACACCGGCACTTGCTGTGAAAGGTGGACAAAAGGAGCAGCAGCAGCAGCAGGAACTCAAACAGCTCAGCCCCCCAAAAGGTACGTCAACTGGTTGAAATGTGTGTTTGGAACATTTGAAATGGACCTCCACCTTCTTAGTTATTAAGTTTAGACTCAGTCCCCATAATCTCTGCTATTTTGCCCTCTTTCAGATTTGGAGAATGGCCAGAGTCCTGAAGAGTCATCTCAGCCACTGATGAATGAAGCCTCAGTGGTGCCCAGCCCTGACTCTCCCAAACAGAATGGTTGTTGCTACCAGGTGACTGAGCCACTGCGCACCTTAAAGGCTGGCTGGGTGGCCTACTACAACCAGAATATCTTCTTCGCTGGCATGTCCCTGGCCTTTCTCTACATGACGGTGCTTGGCTTCGACTGCATCACCACAGGCTATGCCTACACGCAGGGCCTCAACGGCTCAGTGCTCAGCCTGCTGATGGGAGCGTCAGCCATCTCGGGCATCTGCGGCACTGTTGCCTTCACTTGGGTTCGCAAGAAGTGTGGCTTGATCCGCACAGGTTTTATTTCGGGCATAGCCCAGCTCTCCTGCCTCGTGCTGTGCGTCGTCTCCGTCTTCGCTCCGGGAAGCCCCTTCGACCTCAGTGTCTCGCCCTTCCAGGACCTTTACACTCACTTGATCGGAGAGAAGACCCTGCCGGAGGCTGACTTCACCAGTGTCCTTACTGGTGGGAACGTCACTACAGCTGCACCAGCTGAAGAGCTGCCACCTCTACAGTCCTACATGTCTGTTAGTCTGCTGTTTGCTGGCGTCATCGCTGCTAGAATTGGTGAGTAAAATGACTCTTGATGTTTCTTCCTGTGATGTCATAGAAACATTTACGAGACTGTTTTAGAGGCTCCAGTTTGCAGTTGATTATTGATTTATTGCCCGAGTTGAGAGATATGGTAGTCATATTCCAAAGGAAATTAGACTGGGCAAGAAACACTTCCTTTGTTACAATGATAACAAAAATGACTTCCTAAACTTGACTAAGCAGGTTCAAAGATTGAACGTTTTCATAATGCACTGAAATGTCACTCCAGACCTCTAGATATCCGCTGTTGATGTCAAAGCCATATTTGCAACCTTTGGCGCCAATAATACTGTCTTACTCCCGCTACAGCTACCGTTAAAATCTGAAGTTGTTTTTACTGTGGCTGTAAAAAATTTCACCAGAACTGACTGCTGATCTGTACCTTCATCCTGCAGGCCTGTGGTCCTTTGACCTGACAGTGACCCAGCTCATCCAGGAGAATGTGATCGAGTCAGAGCGTGGCATAATCAACGGTGTCCAGAACTCCATGAATTACCTCTTAGACTTGCTGCACTTCATCATGGTGATTCTGGCTCCGAACCCAGAGGCCTTTGGCCTTCTGGTCATCATCTCTGTCTCTTTTGTGGCCATTGGTCACATCATGTACTTTCGATTTGCCTTTAAGAGCCTGGGCAGCCGCCTCTTCCTCTGCTGCTCAGCGGAGCAGAAGGTGGAGACGGATGACAGCCCCTCACTTCCTACCACCGTTTAACCCTGTTAAAGAGACTCCATTCTGGGTGCATACTTTCTAAGCCTAGCTCTACTCTACATCTTATTTATCTGACTAACATTATTGCTTGTAGTTGGCAGAATGCTAATACTAACCAGAGTGTGGTAACTGAGCATGCTATCCATAGTCATTAACAAAGCATTCATCATTATCAGAGGAAGATGAGTAGACAGTTTCAAGTCAGAAAAACTAACCCACAGTGTAACTTTAGATAAAAGGTAAAGTTTTCAGTTAGTGAGTCTGAGGAGAGCCTTTGCCTTTTATCAGTGGATTCCAGGATCCTCAACACATACATGTAGTGTCGAACAAAGATCCATCACCTCTTGGACTCAATTTTGGGTCCTGTTAAAGAAACCAGGGGATACAGCACTGTAAAAAAAATATTCTCCTCCTGTTAGCCTGAATCTAGTTGTAAAGATTTAAAGGTGCTTCAGCTAATATACAGGCAAAAGGAGGGGGGAGGCTGTTTCAGAACCTGGAAGACGGAACGTTCCTCACCCTGAGACTTTGCCTCTCAGTGAGTCCATTGGTGCCGTTACTCCTCACTGTTCCCTGATAGCCTTCTGATGGTTGTGTCAGCTGACAGGCTCAGTATAGACTTATGAGGAGCAGGTTGTGGATGCCTTTCTCGAGCGGAGGGGGGGATACTTTTTATTTAACCAAACACAAAATAGTGATTTAGTCTCTTTAATAATCGCTATAAGGGTTACACATTTAACTGTATTTATTCAAAAAAAAAGCAGACAGTGGTTTTATAAGAACTGTCATCAGTATTGTGCTTCATGCTGTTGTGCCATATGAAAACAAATGAGAGCTCCTATGCACCCTAATATCAGTTTTTCATTACCAAAGTCCGAGTCCAAATGCATATGGTATCAAAGGAAGTGAGGGAAACCAGGTCTCTGTCTGAAGCATTCCAAATATATATTTACATATTCTGGCAGTAGTAAAACCTTAGAATGTCTGAATATTCCATAACCCACTTGGTGATTGTACCGACATTTAGTTTTTTTGGTAGTTTACAATAATGGTATACTATGTTCCTGTTTTGATTTTCAAGTTTGAGGTGTTCAAGAGTGATTATTATTTATTTTTTTTCTTTAATTTTCCTGTCGTGATTGTCGTTACTCGGGCACTTTAAGTGATTGACATCTGTCATTACACACAGCTAATGCGTGATCAGGCATTAGTTCAATATTTTTTGCACAAGGCTGAAGGCATGACTCCCAACAGTAATCTTATTTCAGTCATGTGTGGTCTGTGAGAGGATTTAAGGTTTTAAAACGAGGCACATATTGCGACGCTTAGCACCACTGCACTAGCTCCTTTCAAAACATCCCCGAGTCCACCTTGGGCACCCCAGTTCCTCAAAAAGTCGGCTAAAGATCTTAGTCGGCAACCTTACCTTATAATCCACTGCCAAGAAAACACTGAACATGACTCAGTCTGGGTTTCTGTTCTTGTTGCTTTGAGCTTAAATAGATACAGCATTTTACTCGAATCTTTGGCTTTTTGGGTCTAGTATAATGTTTAAATATTACCTCACAAAAAGTCTGTGGCATTTCTGCATGCTACCTTTTCTTTGTAGTGATTACGTGATTAGACTTGGTAGATAGAAGAGTGTCTCCAAAAGAGACAGGATTGTTGGAAGTGGTAAAATATTTTTTAAAAAAAGTGACTAAATAGTTATATTTGTTTAAAGCTTGGTAACATAAGCCACCATACGTTACTGGCCAAATCAGAGAAAGTAAGACATACCAATAAAGCCCTAAGGTGCATTTTTTTTGGCTCTTAAATACTTTTTTTTTTTTTTTATAAAACACTTGTTTTGTATGTATGAAGATCTACCGTGAGGGCCTAATGTAGCTTTAACTACTTTGTTTCCACTTCTGACAGTGATTTCTGATGCCTTATGGGAAAGTTGCCTTGACCGCTGTTTAACGCACACGTGTTCAAAGGCTACTTTGAGACGCATACAAGCAACCGCACCTCTCAAACGAAAAAACTAGCCAGTCTAGCCAGTCTTTCAGTCATGGTGGGGAAAAATATTTGGTCTGGAAGTAGAGCTAGCCACACCAGATGTGGGAGAACAGAGGGCACTTTGTTAAGGTGCACACCCTGGTAGAGAGGAGGGCAGCGAGTTAGGATGTCTGCAGGTGTACCATGAAGTGCACACTCACTTGAAGTTAAGTTTAATTTTCGTCCCCAACTTGCATTAGAGTATCTTTGAAGCCAGTCTGGGCATAAGAATAAAAACCAGCTCAGAGAACAGTTGCTCTGCTGATTCAGGGGTATCACACAAGGCCATTAAACTATATTTTTGATGTAGATTACACTTAGCTGTGAGTCAATTTAAACGTACGTTAATGTTTAATTGGAAAATATTTTAAACAAAGGTGTGTTCTTGTTATTATGCCATTTGTCATGAAACCTTTTTTTTACGTGTTTTTATATACCTTGTGTGAAGACATTGTGCAAGTTTGAAATTTCTTTAAGATTCTTGGAAATTTATGCGTGAAGCATTTACTGGATTTAGATTTGAATGTCTGTACTGCTTTTATCTGACTACATTGTTCTCTTTACATGTATATGTATATATTTACATATATATATGTGTATATATATATGTGTGTGTATGCATATATGTACATACATACAGTATTATTGTAGTTTTATAGGCAAATCCAAATTCGTGTTTGTTTAATAATCACGCTCCACTAGACATGAGGAAGATGTGCTGCTTGTAATGCATGAGGTATATTAAATAAAGAAAAGAATTTACAACTGCTTGTTTGTGAAGTGTTTTGTGGAGAGTGTTTTTGTGTGTGTTATGTATGGAGAGTTTCTTGGCCTCAGTCTTGGGCTTGGCTACTGCTGTGTAAGGTCACATACCACAGCAGAGTATGCAGCTAATATCCTCCCCCAGAATCCCCTTTCTTTAGGCAGCCGGTGTAAGACTGGCTGACATAAAGCTGAGCATGGACCTGAGGGCTTTCTGTTGACAGAGTGGCCTGGATTTGCACAAAATGACCAAAAAAAAAAAAAAAAGGAGTGCATTAGTGGTCTTTAACTCTGCAGTTTGCATTTGCTTTAGCAGCTCCGTGTATTTTAAAATGTATTTTTCAGATTTTTACTGGTCAATTCAGCAAGGGCCACTTTAAGAGGCTTGCATATCAACAAATACCAAAGTGCTACCAATAGCCAAGACAGCTTATGAATACAACAGTACATTTTTGAGTGTTTGAGCTGCTTTGGCTTACATTCTGCTTCAGAAATCATACACAGAATTACCTACCAAAAAAAAAAAAAAAAAAAAAAAAATTCAGACCTTCTAGAAGCATGTAATATATAATTGGCTTGACCTTATACAACTTGGGAGTTTTCCTATGTATAGTAGCAGCTGAAAAATCTTTCTCTCTATAAATATATATCTAAAAATCTATCAATATGAAATTTATACAAACATTTTAGTGCCAAATCTGATAGTCAAAATGCACTCACTGTTTGTGCTGTATATGATGACTTGTATGATATCGGCTATGGTCAAGAGACTGAGGAAAATAAAGATTCAATGCTGAGGGTTCTCCTCAAAATTAAAGAAGTATGTAGTCAGGAGGGAAAATGCTGGTGACTGTGGCAAAAGTCCAATGTGTACAGAAGGGAACTGGGACTTGAGATAGGTGGAAACAGTCAAGATATCTTTCTCTTCATGTTCGGCATTTCTAATCCAATTTACAATCATGGGTAAAGACTTTCTTAAAAACAGTGTGCCATGTGTGGTCACAATCTCCTCTTGCAGTCTTTCACTTGTTTTGATAAAGCTTCCAAGAAATCCTTTTAAAGGTAACCTCAATCATGATATTTAACTGATACCTTATCAGTGGAAATGAGGTGTGAGTTCAAACCTTGCTCAATTCCACTAGGTAGAAGTCAGGTATACTGTACAGATGTGTACTATGGAATCCAAAAGGTGTGGGCAATCCGGGACAATTTTTGTTACTGTGGATAATTCAGTTTGGACAAATTGACCTAAAAAATAAAAATGTTAAAAACAGAACATTATCAATTTTGAGAGATGCTGTGGCATTTTTTTAAAAAATTTTTTCACAATAAATAAGCTTTTATCTAAAAGTTTGCTTCTTAAAGGAGCTGCTGAGATTCCCCCAAAGTAGGAGTAGAGAATAAGAAGAAAGTAAACAATTTTTACAGAGCCACTTTCAGCTTGTGGTGCGGCAGCAGTGGAGGCTGAAGTCTGGAAGACCAAAAAAAAAAATAAAAAAATAAATCCCAGATTAATGCTTATTATTATGCATGAAAAGCAAAAAAACACAACAAAAGAAACCTCCAGATTGATTCCAAAACACCTGGGAATTTTAGCAGACTGGAGTGGTGATACACTTACCTATTTGAACATTTAAGCAAACCTGGTGCACACTGTACAGAAAACAGGCTCTGTGGACTGATGAACGTTTTGACTGCAAATGCATTTGGAGAGAAAAGGGATGTATAATTCCAAGAAAAGAAGACCACCCCAACTATGAAGCACAGGAGTGGATCGATCATGCTCAGGACTTGTCCTGCAGCCAGTGCAATGGTAAACATAACACCGATGGAGGGAAGAATGGTTTCCCAGTTTAACAGCAGCAAATTCTGGAAGCAAACAATTCACCATTTGTAAAATAAAATGTTTTTAAAACGATAAAGATGAGATGCTGGTAACTATCCGAAACATACAAATATAAATTGTCCTGGGAAGGTGTTGGGGCTATCACATGCAACAAGAGGAGCACAAAAAAGACCTCCATAGAGCATGATTAGCTGTTAGCTGCATAGCAGATCGATGCAGTACACCCGTTGTGAGGCATCTGAGATGTTGTTTGTCGTTTCTTGTCCATATGGTGCAGTTTATTGTAATGGAGATTTATTTTTGGTATCTTTTTTTTTGGTTGTTTTCAGCTTTACAATCCATAATGCATATCACAGCCATAATAATAATAATTGAGGCAGCTTACAGCTCAAAAAGAACCAAGAAGGCGACTTGGTTTGATCACTTCACGACACAGCATGGGGCCCCGGACTGAGTAGAGCACCTGATCGAGCCAGGAACTGAAAAATGCTGAGATCAAAGATCTGTCTTATCCAACCGTGGGAACAAAGCATGACCTTGTGAAAAAGCTTACTCAGGACGCGAGTCTCGAGACTCTGCACGAGCTGGCCAGCGAAGTGCCATTTCAAAAGGAAAAAAAAAAAAAAGTACTGCCA